>NC_044325.1:46674625-47924625 GCF_007399415.2 Gopherus evgoodei
GCTGGCATATGATGGCATCCATCACATTGGTAGATGTGCAGGTAAACAAGCCTCTGATGGTGTTAGTCTCTAAGGTGCCACAAGTACTCCTCATTCTTTTTGCTGATACAGACTAACACGGCTGCCACTCTGAAACCTATCACTGTATCTAGTTAGCCTAATAAATACAAGGTTCAGGTTGATTAATCTATAAATTCCTGCACTGGGAACAAATATTTGCTAATAAGCTCTTCCATCTAGTAGAGGAAGGTGTAATCCAAAGGCTGGAAGTTGAAGCTAGATAAATTCAGACTGTAAATAAGTTGTGCATTTTGAAGTGATTAAATATTGGAACAATTTACCAAAGGCCGTACTCAATTCTCTGTCACAAGATTGGGTGTTTTTCTAAAAGCTCTGTTCTAGGAATTATTTTGGGGAAGCTCTATGGCCTGTGTTGTATAGGAGGTCAGACTAGATGGTCACAATGGTCTTTTCTGGCTTTGGAATCTATTAATTGATTTAGTGTCACTCTGCTCTAAAAATGACAGTAAACTCAGATTGTGGGGTTTAATTTGTATTGTGGCAACAATTTGCAGAACAAACTTGCTTTTCACAAATAAAGATGGTTCTATTAATCTTACAAATTCAGTTTAAGATATGAGACTCAAGCTGAATTCATTCTGCCTCATTCATCTGCAGGCCAGATTCTTTTGGTAGTTTCTACTACTCAGTTGTCTTCAGTGAGGTTGCAGAGGTTTGAAAGAAGGCAGATTTTTGGCCTGCAATTGGCAATGCATGAGACAGAATAGAATCCAGCTCACTCTCCTGTTGTAATGTCCTTTAAGTACTAGCAAGAGTTGAGAATATAAAACCTCTTTTTCCCCTAATATAAGCAGCTATGACCCTGAATGAAACTATACATATATGAAGTGGAGTAAGAAGTTCTCATTTTTACATAGTTCATTTATGATTATACTTCACTCTAATATTGCTGAATCCTATCAGCACTGCTGTCTGGCTTTACTTCGAAATTAGCTGGTTCTATAATGTGATTCCTATTAACTACATGAAAACATTGTGCAGATGGTATTAATTTCTTCTGGCTCTCTCACTTTTAGACCAACACCCCAACATTGATTCCATAGCAACGAGAACAAATAATGGTGCATGCAAGTCAAGTATTAAAAGCCAATTTACTCTTAAGTTTGACTATTACCCATAGTCAGTCCTTACTGCTGAACTCAACACAAAAAGAAACCGACTGCTTCAGATTCAATAGATTATTTTTTCAGTAAGCTACACCTTGTAAGTTTCTGGAACTATTTATTTAGACTTTCAGTATGGCACTAGAAAGCTGACACACCAATATGGCTGGCTAGTAAATTATTGCTCTTTTGTGGCTTTGTCATGAACCCCAAACAAGTATAGGGCAACAGTAGCCTGGGAATCAGATTGATTCTGATGGACACAACCTGCCTCTTGTTTTCTAGTTGAACTGCAGTTTAAATATCTAGGTCTATACCCTGCACAGCACACATCCCCGTGTGTGTGTTGGGGGAGAAGACAGGGGAAACAGGGAAGGCAGGAAGACTCCACCTACTTGGGAAGGGCATGTACAGACTGCTCTGCTGCTTCATGCAAGCTAGTATGAGAAAGCAGGGGTGGTGTGGTGTGGGTGTTTTGCTCCTTTTTCTCCTTTACTCTACGGCCATGTACAATGAACCATAATTTTACTTTTCACAGTCTAGACTGCTTCTCTATCCTTAGCTCTCCCTTGCATCTAGATATTTCAGGTCTTGCTGATAAAATGATCCATTGTTCTAAAACTCACTGACTATATGTGGTGCCTGGAGAATTAAGGATGGAATGGTAACCCTAACTGGGAACTTTCTTGTTTTTCTTAATTTAAGTGTGTAGGTTTAATTTTCAAACAAGGCCACTAAATGTTAAGTACCTCAGTACAGATGTAGACTCCTAAATAGGAATTTAGTCACCTAAATATTCATTTTTAGATCTTAAATGTGGGTTTGGGTGCCTAGGAACCCAGGATTGAAATTGGGCTCTAAACTTGCACATCCTTGTAACTTAACTATTTCTGTTTAATTTTCTCTCCCTTTTAAACAGTCTTTTGCAGCTTTCAAAGGACAGATATGTTTATAACACGACAACATAAACCAGGGGTTCTCAAACTGGGGGTCAGGATCCCTCAGGGGGTCGTGAGGTTATTACATGGGGGGTCGTGAGCTGTCAGCCTCCACCCCAAACCCAGCTTTGCCTCCAGCATTTATAATGGTGTTAAATATATAAAAAATGTTTTTAAGGTATAAGGGGGTTGCACTCAGAGGCTTGCTGTGTGAAAGGGGTCACCAGCACAAAAGTCTGAGAACCCCTGACAAACAGATGCAGGAAGCTGAAATATCACAATATTTCCTCTCTAAGAAAGAGGGTATGGCTGACTCATTATTCAGGGACATTTATGACTGCCTAGCCTAGGTTTTCACATTACAAAGCTATGGAATCATGTAGGGGAAAAATAAACAAGATGCAAACATTATTCCCACTTAGAAGTGGTTTGGTTTCAGAAAAATTCTTTGTGTAGTCATAGACACAGCTAGGATTTAAATCTCTTATTGTTCAGTATATCTTGCGTGGGACAATTCTTTGGTGTCCGAGGCTGTTAACAGCTGTATGGAAGTTGCTAGTCTAGGAGGGTCAGGTGAAGGTTAGTATCTCAGATGTATATTTGTTCAGGAGTTAGAGCTGTATTCCTGGTTCCAAAGCTTCCATTGATCTCTCTAGGAGCTTTGGATGAATCAAGGAGAGTTTGGGTGTGTTAGGAATATAGGACTGGATCTGTTAATAGCAATAAGGGAGTTACGCCCTTTAATAACAGTTCCTGCTACATTTCCCTGTTTTATTATTTCTAAGTGGTGATTCCCATAGGCTGCATGTATGTCAGAAATCTAAGGCCAGATCACCAGACCTGTTCTGTCCCCTCTGTGCTACTCCTGTGGCAAAATGCAGAAGGAAACTGGCTTAAACAGCCTGCTGGGATTTCTCTTGCATAGGGGAATTCCTGCATGTCAAAACAATAACATAGCTGGCTCCAGTTAATCCATTCCCGGCTCCTTGGAGTAACATGTTTGGGGATGGCAGAGGGTATGAAAGAACACCCTGTGCCGGCAGAATGGACCCTAAACAAGAGCCCCTTTCTGTTAATACAAGTAGAACAGTCCTGAGGCTGCTTTGTCTTGCATGAAGAATCAGCCTGGCCCCTGGCTACCTCTAGAAACTGGTTGTGGGGAGAAAAATGTGGTGCAATGCAACTTATGCCCCACCCCCAGGTCCATAGAGTGCTGCTCCAGCATCCCAGAGAATCTGTCCCGACACGTATTATGCAATAGCAGGGGTCGGTAACCTTTCAGAAGCAGTGTGCTGAGTCTTCATTTATTCACTCTAATTAAAGGTTTCGCGTACCGGTAATACATTTTAATGTTTTTTAGAAGGTGTCTCTCTATAAGTCTCTATATTATATAACTAAACAAGTGTTGTATTGTAAAATAAACAAGGTTTTCAAAATGTTTATGAAACTTAATTCAAAATGAAATTAAAATGTTAAATTTACACTGCCAGCCCGCCTAGCCCGCTGCTGGTCTGGGGTTCTGTTCACCTAGGCCGGCAGTGGGCTGAGTGTGGCCTGCGGCCGGGACCCCAGCTGGCAAGGGTCCGTCAGCCAGAACTCCAAACCAGCAGCGGGCTGTGCGGGGCCGGTGGCCGGGACCCAGAGGTCTGGAGTCAGGGCTAGGGCTGGGGCTGCGGGGGGGGGGGGGGGGGAGATGGAGTCAAGCAGAGGTCTGGGTGTGTATGAGGGAGGTACAGGGCTCAGGGCAGGGGCTGGGGTGTGTGGGGGGCTCAGGGCAGAGGGCATAGTGTGGGGGGGTCAGGACTCAGGGGAGAGGACTGGGTGATGGCCCCCCCAAAGAACTCCCAACCCCCCTGCTCCTTGTCCCCTGACTACCCCCTCCTGGGACAACTGCCCCCCAGGATCCCACCCCCATCTATGCCTCCCTGTTCTTTGTTCCTGGACTGGACCCTACCCCCTATCTGTCCCCTGATTGCCCCAACCCTTATCCACACCCCCATCCCCAGCCAGACCCCAGGGACTCCCATGCCTATCCAAGCCCGCCCTACTCCCAGACTGCCCCAACCCCTCTCCACACCCCTGTCTCCTGACAGGGCCCCCAGAACTCTGGACTCATACAACCCCCCCAGCTCCTTGTCCCCTGACCACCCTCTCCAGAGACCCTCCCCCACCTTAACTGCCCCCTCAGTACCCTCCTTGCTCCCTGTCCCCTGCCCCCTCACAAACCCTGGGATTCCCATGCCCCATCCAACCCCTCCTCCTCCCTGACTGCCCCCTGCAGATACCCTGCCCCTAACCATCACCCCCGGGATCCCACCCCGCCATCCAACCCACCCTGCTCCCTGTCCCCTGACTGCCCCCACCGCTTATCCACCCCCCCCAGCCCTGGGCCCCTTACCATGAGGCTCCACACACAGCTAGACACGCCGCTCCACGGGAGCACACAGTCCGCCCCTCAGAGCGCTGCGTGCGGCGGCGGCGGCAGAGCTCCGGTTGGGCGGGGAGTGTTTGTGCCTCCCCGCGGAGCCAAACGCTGCCCCACGGGAGCGCACAGCCCCAACCCCCGGAGCGCTTCACGCGGCGGCAGGGCTCCAGGGGAGGGGAGAAGGCGGGGGGAGGGGCCGGCAGCTTGCTGTGCTCGGCCTGAGAGCGCGGACCCTGCGGCTTGCAGTGCCGGGGGAGTGGGGCCGTTTGCCCACCCTGTGGGCATGGCTGTGCTGCTGCTCCCTGCCCCCGCGGGGGAAGTGGAGGGCAGAGGAGAGCGCGCCGGGCTGGGCAGGATTTTTAATGGCATGCTGGAGTCCCGGCAGGTTCCAGCGTGCCATTAAAAATTGGTTCGCCTGCCGTCTTTGGCACCCGTGCCATAGGTTGCCGACCCCTGTGCTATAGTATCATTAAAGCTGGTGAAACGAATAGCTGCCAATAAACTATCCGAACAGCCTATTTTTCAGTTTAAATCCCACCCACAAATACCCAAACCCAACTTTTTCCTGGCTAGACTTGGTTCAGGCATTACCCCTTGACATTTTTATTGCTGCTCAATAGCTATAAAGGGGTTTCATTGACTTGGCATTTAAATAGATCTCCACAAGTTTGACAAAGTTTCATCCTGGGATTTTTAACATTCCAATTATAAGCCCTGAAACTGCTCATAATCAAAACACCAACTGACTCTTAACAGTTTGCAATGCAGAGTTATAGTTATGTAAGATTTTCAATCTGAACCTTTAGTGACCAAAACAGGCATGTTTATTAACTAATTGCAACAAAGGCTAAAAATATTCATGGCTGTGTATAAAAACTGTCATGTAAATGTAGCATGAGACTTTCATTAGAAAAATACACCTATAGCCACTCTTTCTCCAGGACTATCTCGTTACTGCAAATAAAAATAAGTGAGGCTCTGACTTTAAAACTGTTTGGCTTTCAGTCAGGCATTTGTCAAAGTTACTGCTTTCTTTTTCTTCAAATTGGACTTTGAAGGAAGGAGAACTGACTGTCTTACTTAATAAAACATTACCTTTGCAGCCTTCTTCTGATCATCACTTCTTCGAAGAGTACAGAAAACACTGTCCCTCCCCTTCCTCTCTGCCCCTTCTATCTAATTTCTTTGCTACATGCTGCTGAGGGAATTTGAAGAAGTCTGTCACCCTTCCATCCTCATTTAGAATAGATTAGGTCTTAATTTTACCTGTGGTCACTGACATACCTAATAACTTTTTCTCTCCCCACCTGGAAAAAAAACCAGAGGCATTGTCCTACTCACAAAGGCCTCTAGTTCAAAAAAGTGCTATTGCAGGGGTAGCTAACCTGAGCCTGAGAAGGAGCCAGAATTTATCAATATACATTGCCAAAGAGCCACAGTAATAAGTCAGCATCCCCCCTGGCTCCCAGCATCTCCCACCCACCTGCAGCTCTGCCAATCAGCACCTCTCACTCCCTCCCTGCACCTCCTGATCAGCTGTTTCCTGACATGTGGGAGGCTCGAGGGGGAGGAGCAAGGGCAGGCTGAGGGGAGGGGAGGTAAGAGGGGTGAGCCTGTGGCAGAGCCAGGGGTTGAGCAGTGAGCAGCCCCTGGCACATTGGAAAGTTGGTGCCTGTAGCTCCAGCCCCAGAGTTGGTGCTTATATGTGGAGCTGTGTATTAACTTCTGATGAACCACATGTGGCTCCAGAGCCACAGGTTGGCCACCCCTGTGCTATTGAATTAGGGCCAGAGAGTCTGATCTGAAGCCCACTGTTGTCAACTGGCTTTGGATCAAGCCCCACATCATAAAATATCAGGCTATCCTGCACTAATGATAGAAATTGAAGGTGCATAATTTGAACAGCAATTAATAAAGTGAAATGAATTAAAGTTCTAGCAAGGAACATATGATTTCTACATCTCTTCCTTTTAACTTAATGCCCAGCCGACAAAAAGAGCTCTAGTTACTGTAAGGTAAGTAGCTTTCCTTTAAGATGTGTGGTCCTTATGGGTATTGACTGTGGGCATGCATGTACTCTGTATGCCTGGGACCAGAAACTCTTCAATAGCAGTGTCTATTCATCTGTGCCCATGCCCTACGCCTCCCCATCCTCCCAACTGAAAGTGTAAAAGTGAGTGCAGACAGGCTGCCTCTCCAGTTCCAACTCTTGCAAATCACACAATGATCTGAGCAGAGGGGAAGGAAGGTTGGATGTGAATTAAACACCCATAGGGGCCACACATCTCAGAGCTCTGGTTATTATGAAGTAACCTTCCCTTGTTCTTCGAGTGCTGGTCTCTATGGATAGCCACTGTGGGTGACTTCCAAGCAGGGTTGGAGGTGGAGGGTGTGAGGAAGTATGCTGTACCACAGAATCAAAGAAGGCATTCCCGGCCAATCCTTGAATCAGGTACTCCTCCTGGCTGCTTTGCATATCTCATGGCTATTCCCTGGGTGGAGGCTTCAGTGCCAAGTGGGTTCTCATAGAATGGGCTCTGACAGTTTGAGTAGGGGTTTTCATATGCTCATAGCAAAGGATGCAGGAGGAAATCCACTTAGACAGCCTTTGGAAAGAGCTAGCTTTCCCCTTCATTCATTTGGCAATAGTGATGAACAATCTTAGACTCGCAAAAGGGTGCAGTTCTGTGCAGGCAGAAGGATAGATCCCTGCACACATCTGGTGGTGAGGCTTAGGGTAAAACAGCAGAAGGTGTGTGGTTTGGTTAAGGTGAAACTCAGAAGACACTTTAAGTATGAACTTTGGCTGTAGTCACAACGAAACCTTGTCTGTGTGAAAAAACGTAGAAAGCAGGGCTGCTATAAGGGCCCTAAGCTCTCCCACCTTTGTAGCAGAGGAAATTGCCATCAAGAGGGTGACTTTCAAAGAAAGGTGCAGGAGGGAACAGAATGCCAAGGGTTCAACAATGGTCTCGAGAGCAGAGACAACAAGGTTCAGATCTCAGGTAGGACTGGTTTTGAAACTGCCGGCAATGTCCTTATGATGCCCTTCAGGAAATGTCTAATGGCTGGGTGAGAGAAGACTGAGCAGCCCTACACCATGGAGAGGAAAGCATTGATAGCTACCAAATGTACCCACGGGAACTGATAGACAAATCTGACATGTCCAGAGAGAGAAGAGATTCTAGTATCATGCTCAGGAATCCCCCAAGTAGTGCTGCTGACACCAAAATGAGAATTGTTTCCATTTAGCTGAATAGCATTTCCATGTCTCAGCTGTTTTTCAGGATGGATTGAAATCCCTGAAAGCATACTCTCCGTGCTCATAGTCCATCCAAAAACCACGCTGCCGGATGCAAGGAAGCAGGTTTGGAGTGGTTCATCCTACCCTCATTGAGGCACAGCGGACCCAGGAATGGTTGTGGGTGAATGGGAGGCTAGCTGCAGGATAAGGTGAAAGTTTCCTTTGGCCACCAGTGAGCTGTCAGGATCACTCTTGCCTCATTGAGCTTGATCTTCTTGAGTACACAAGGTAATAGGGGAATGGGAGGAAAGGCTACATCAATGGATCTGACCATTGCACAAGGGAGGAGGGGGCAAGATCATTGGGGGGAGGGATAGCTCAGTAGTTTGAGCATTGGCCTGCTAAATCCAGGGTTGCAAGTTCAATCCTTGAGGGAGCCATTTGGGGCAAAATCAGTACTTGATCCTGCTAATGAAGGCAGGGGGCTAAACTCCATGACATTTCTAGGAAATAGGGTATCTCCAATTATTTATTTAAAGGCATCTCTTCTTCAACTGAGGCCTTAGGTAGCCTGGGAGCAGTATGCTGGGCACCTGTTCTGCTGGGTTGTAAAGGAATCCCAAGATAACCCCCCCCACATTGCTGAGATATGTGCCGCACTATCAGTATGTGGAGTTCCCATTTATGATCTGTGTGGAAATGCCTGCTGAAACTGTTCTCTGGGGAACTGATTACTTCTCAGATGCATACTGTTGAGAGCATAATGTCATGCCTGTGCACTAATTCCAGAGATGGACCATCTCTCTGCAGAAGAGGGTGGATCTCACTCCTCCTTTCTTGTTTATATAGAAGATGGTGGTTATATTTTCTGATCTGACTGTTAGACCCACAATAGAGGTCTTTTTACAGGATGGGGAGCAGGCAGATTCCAGACACAGTGTTGGCGTACAATACTTTAAATGCTCTTTATTGATTACAAAACAAGCCTTACTTACTTCACATTTACACTCCAAACATACTATATCAGAGTTCAAAGGTTAGAATAGTCCCAATGGCCAGTCGAGATTTCTTTTGTCAGGAGATTATAAGATGCAGGGAGCTGGCAAAAACCACATTTATATTCACATGGGGCTTTGGATTAATAAACTACTTTGATTTGCAACAATTATAGGCAAACATTTATAGTTCATTCCATCATGTTATCGTGGTTTTTTTGCCTTTGTTTACTAGGTCTTTTACCCATACAATTTTAAAGAGACAATTCTGGGTGGGCTACTATGATTCAAGGCATGCCATTTTAAAATATTTTTATACAATTTTATATTTCAGCTGATGTTTCCTTTTTTTGCTGATGCTTTGTATTTTTCCCAGAACATAACAAGATTGTTTTTGCACAAATAGTTTTAATAGCTCTTGCCTTTAAGTTTTTGCTTCGGTTGCCAACTTGCAACGCACATATTCATGCCAAGGACGCATCATTCATACGAGGCCTTAATGTCATAACATATTACATGGATATATGAATCAGAATGTATATTGAGAGAGAGAGAGATATATCTATCCCAATATTCCCCCCTCTTGATACATGATTAATGCCATTAATCATTGATCACTTTATTATTTTGCAAGCAATTTAATTTTATATATTACTTCAAAACTTTTTGTTTGGTACTATAAACATAGCACAATAAAAGTTTACAAAATTATTAATGAAAATAATATGACAATAGGATGCAGCATTAAATTTAGAAGAGCTGTGACACTGGGAGACCATTTTTAAAAACATACTAATGAAACATTAGTTCCTTTTTTCAAAATTTTAATATTTGCTCATTGTGGATTAAAATGTTTGTGGTTTCTTTTTGTTTTTTTTAGCTGAGCAGACTTAGATACATTCTTTGCATATTGCCTGTTGTTGTTTTTTTCTTAAATGTATTTTTAAATTAAAAGACCAGTTAAAATTTTTTGGTTTTTAAACAATTTTCTTTTTTAAAAATAGAGGCCCTTGGTAAATAACTTGATTAATAATGACCGTTGTTACATTACATTTACATGACTTAATTGGACCTTCTTTGTTATACTTTTTTAAAATACAAGTTTTTTAGTGGTTACCACACAAATACACCCGTTGCCTAAATTAAACACTTCTGTGCCATTTGAGGCTAAATATTACAAGGTACATTGTTTGCTTGAATGGTTTAAATTGACTTTTTAGGGACCAAGTAAGTTGTGGGCATACCTATTTACTTTGTTACCACTTTTTACAATATTCCATTACTTTAACTAATTTATAATTCCCTTTTTAAAATTGCGTTTCACTTATTTTTATTTGCCATAGCTTTGAATTAATTTTTAGCAACACCCGGGCCATTGCTGCTTTTTTTGCTTTCCTGTGTTGTGTAACAGCATTTTGCCTTTTTACTTTCCCCTCATTGTGGCTTCATTCCAATTAAACTGTGTGTATGTATGTATGCAATTAAACTCTGTGTGTGTGTGTGTGTGTGTGTGTGTGTGTGTGTGTGTGTATATATATATAATTTTGCAATTTGTTGATTTTTATATGTGAGGATTTTTGAACCACTTAAAGGCCATTGCCCATTAACAGATTAACTATTTCCCCCCTGTATTGTATTTTATAAGTTTGCATCTGCACAGATCGTATTGATAGTACAGTTTTATTAATTTTTAGACACACCAAATAGATTTACATTTAGAGACTTTTTAAGGCTTGGGCTTGTTTTAATTGGAGTTTTACACTTTTTATTTTGTTTTGATAATGTATCAAAATTTTGTTACATATCTGTATAGCCTCCAAAATTTTAACCAAAGATGACATTTTTCTGGTAACATTTTAACATTAAATAAGCTTAAAACTTCAGCTTCAGCACTAATACTACCTACAATATATTTTCCTATACCTTTTTTATTTTGTATAGTCCTGTTTTCCCATTGTTATTGCCACGCTTGTAATAGAGGCAAAGCATATGGCATACACTCCAGATGTTTTGCACTTATGTTTACTTGTGCTTCTTTTAACCAGATTGTTGGTTTGATTTACACTAGTTAGGGCTTTGATTGCTTTTTTATATGGGTGCTTGTTTGCCATGATTTTTGGTGCAATTTTGTTTACTGGTTTTTGATTAATAAACATAAATAACCATATTCCCCCAAAATATTTTCCCATTAATTTTTTTAAAGCAACTTAATTTCATTATTAAGGAAGGATTTGCCATCACACCATATTTTTATACCTTTTTTCCTTAGTATGTACAAATACCTTTCTTGCTTTTGAAATTTTTTGGCTTTACATATTTTTGTTACATTTTTGCCATTTCCACCATATTTTAAATTTTACCTTAAAAGGATTTTACATTTGGTTTTGTTTGGTTCTTTTTTAAAATTTTGTTCCATGAATAGTTGAATGTATGATTTTTTTGATTTATATCTTTATTTTAGAGGTGCTTCCATATGTATATTTATGTGCCCCTAAATTTCCAAATTTTTAAAAAACATAAAAGCCAAAACCCATATTCTTATCCTTTTTGAATTATGAGGATCTTTAATATTGAAGATATGGCCATTATTCCATAGGAATGTCCAATGCTTCCAGACATATTATTTTAAATACTTACAGTAACCTTTTTAATTTTGCTCGAACTCAGTATTATTATCATTATTATTATTATTAAAATGCACACAACACAATTTTTTACTAAGCACAAAATGCAAAGCAAATATAAGCAATAAGCCAATTACAAAAATTGTAGCATATTTTTTACACTTTAAATTCAAGGTCCATACAGGATAATCTTCAGTGCAATTGGGCATTTTTCTTTTCTGTAAGATAAACTAAAACAAAAAGAAAGGAACATTATTTACTTTTTAGGCCATAACTTTAATTGTGATGTACGGACCCACTTTTCCTTTTCCCTCTTGTTAATTTGCACTACAGTAGGTGAAATTTTATTTATGATGGAAAATGGTTTAACCCATTTAGACTTCAGGACATGATTTTTTTATATTAATTTGAAATACATTAAATTATATATATAAAAAAATAAAGTACAGTTCTGAGCCACACGAGAATTTACATAGTCTCTTGCTTTTTTAATGGCATTAGTTAGTTCAATTTTATTTTATTGGTAACTTTCTTACCCATTGGGTAACTGATGCCTTTTTTTCGGGTACAATAAAGGGCTCCACAATTTTATAGGCCTGGCTACCCTGGGGCTCCGGCAGCAGGGCTCCGGCAGCGCTTTAAAGGCCTCGGAGCTCTGGCCGCTGTGGGGAGCCCCGGGCCCTTTAAATCACTGTTGAAGCCCTGCCACCGCTACCCCAGGAGTCCGGCAGCAGGGCTTCAACAGTGATTTAAAGGGCCCGGGGCTCCCCGTGGCCGGAGCCCTGGGCTCTTTAAATCACCACTGGAGCCCTGCCGCTGCTACCCCAATATAACGGGGTTTCACCTATAACACAGTAGGGATTTTTGGCTCCAGAGGACCGCGTTATATCGGGGTAGAGGTGTACTTTTTTTTTTGAACAAAATGTGGCCCATTAATTACTTTTGGAGTTTCATATTTACTAAACACTACTTTTTACATCTTTTTGGCAGTGGTTTCTGCAGTATGATTTTTGGTGGGAATTGCCTATACCCATTCAGAAAAGGCATTTACGATTACTAATAAATACTCATGCTCCAGTAGTCAGGCTGAAGGTGCTAGGGAATCTGATTCTGATCGAACAGGAGCAGGTGGGTAATCAAGGACTGATCCTGAGCCTCCAGTTCACAGCTGGGGCTTAGTACTGGGGAATGCTAGGTTGTTTGCATCAGGACTTCCCCAGCAGGATCAATTCTGACAAACTGGGGGATTCCAGATAGCCAGGCCTTCCAGGAGAGCATATTGAGGTCCCACCTGAGGTGAACTGCCTGGTCTCTTGGACTATCGATGCCGTCTTGGAGGCAGAGGACATGCACAGGGCTGGTACCACTGAAGCAAAAGAACAATGATCTTTTCTGTCCCTATGTGGTGCAGGAGTTAATATTCCCATTCAGTGCATAGTTCTGGGGCACTGGGAGATCCCACTACCCTCAGTACATACATCTGTCCTGGAAAGTGGAGTCTCAGGCTGTGCTGGAAGAAAGAGTGAAGACCTCTTTATAGAGGATTTATAAGATTTGCCCCTTTCTTGCAGGGTGTTTTGACCTTGTTTTCCTTGTGCTTCTGCTTCATGGAGTCCTAATGCTTGCTTGAGGGCTCTGATCTGTCAGGACCAGATGCTGGAGGGGTGCTTCCTGAAGACTCCAGATGGGGAGCAGGAGGGTGCAGGGTTCAAGCAGGGCCTCATGTTGAGCTCCACAAGGTGTCTCCAGATCCTGAATTCATGAGATTGCTTGGGGTGTATGGGGGTGGAGGAGCATGGCAGATGCTGCATGTCAAAGGCATGTATGCTTCCCCAAGGCAATACAGGCAATTCTTAAGTGGGCTGCTCACTGGGAAAACCCATGGGCAGGCCAGGCAAAGCTAGAAGCCTGGAACTTTGGGCATCATAGATGCCTGAAACAGTGGAGGATCTGGAGGGAGGGGAGAATTCCCCTATTCCCCAACTATCCAAACTTTAACTATTTAAAATACTTACAGGTTTGATGAAGCCAAATGCTGAAGAGCAGAAATGGACACAGGAGGGTTCCATCCCAGACAGTGAGCAATAAAAAGAGGTGGTCGAACAGTGCTGCCCTTTATGCCTTTGTCTGGGAGCATAAGCAGTCTCAGGATGCAGGTGTAGACCAATGGATGCTGCTACTGAAGAATTTTTGGTCCAGGGTGCGCCGAGCACATGCGCATCCACAGTGAGTTCCTGAAGGGACCAGTACTTGAAGAAAAATGACTCTCTTCATCTTGGACTGGGACTTGCATAAGAACTTTTTCAAAGGGAAACTAAACAAAAAGCTGAATGGTAAAGTCATTTTAATGTTCATTGATATTTAAAAATATTTTGACTTCTGTGTTTGTTAAAATAAACTGTCACGGTCATGTCCTAGTGCACACACATTCAATCAACATCTAGTGAATATACACTTAGAGCAGTGGTTCTCAACCTTTGGGCTCAAGACCCATTTGTAAATGTTTACTGCATCATGACAGGCCATAAATAGTCTGGGAGCGGAGGCCCTGGAGTGGTTTCAGTCAGATCCTACCCCCTTTGGGGGGCTTGGTCCTGCCTGGCACTCACCCCACAGTGGGAGTTCTTGTGCTGTGGGACTGGCTGAGATTTGCTCTCTGCTCTGAGCATTGCAACTTCTGGGATTGCAGTGCTATTCAGGTTTTGCCCTGGCCCCATGACTGGACCAAATTTGTGAGTGGAGTTGTGACCTGGCTCATGGGCCTACCTGGACTCCCATTATCATGATGACTGGGCCAAACCTGAATGGTGCCGCAACCCCAGAGTTTGCAGTGCCTGGAGCAGGGAGGTGAGCCCCAGCCAACCTCATGGGACAGGAGCTGTCATGTGACCCTTTGAAGCATTCTGGTGACCCAATTTTGGGTTCTAACCCACAGGCTGAGAACCCCTGACTTAAAGGATGTTACAAAGGTCATTAAATAGTGGGCCTTAAGACTGTGATACATTTGGTATAACTGTGCCTGTTTTGTTGATTGCTTTGTCAGGACACTGTTTAGGCTGATCATTAATGAAGTGATTCAGAAGCTGTCAGGATTTCAGATGATGTCAAACTCAAGCTCTTCAGCTGTTTCTCACTTTGTAGTTTCTCCTTCACCTACCTTGAGTTCTTTGAATTAGTGCTCACTTATCCATTTCTCCAACGATGCCCTTCTGGACAGTTTCCTTCTTCCAACCCTACCCCTGCCTGGTGCTCTGTTGTATTAATGTAGATGGAGTATATGGGCCCAAAGAGTCAAAGGTATTAACACAAACCTGAACTGTCCATTATTAAACAATTTTAAACCAGGCTGGGGCTTTGGTATAGAGACACCTCAGCCTACTTAGTACCATGGCAAATACATCATTAACAATCTTTTAAACCTTTTATTAAAGATACAGAAAAGGGGGGAAAACTATTAAAGCATGTGAAATGTAAAGTATTAAATACGATTTTCACTTTAACTCTCAGCCTTGTTCTTTCCCTTTACCTTTAGAGTTTTAATAAGGAAAACACCTGCTTTGACAGCCTTTTAGATGGTAAGAACTGTCCTTTTTTGGGGAAAAGAGACAGTTAGTCAGGATGGGCTAGTGTGGTGTTTAAAGTCCAGTCCTGTTTCCTAGAATACAAGACAAACATGCACAGAAGCAGAGAGAAAAAAGTGAAAATGCAGCTTCTGCCTCTTATGTGAGCCTGGGGACCACACCTGTATTTCTCCAGCCATGAGGCCACTTATAGACCTGAAAATCTTGTACCCGTGTTGGGCTGTTTAGGGCATTGCTTTTAGTTGCCTTTCTGGTCACATGCTTATAGGAGTACTGCAAAATACACAGTCTTGGCCAGCCAGACTCTTATTAAACAGAAGGTAAAATGAGAGGAATAGAAAAGAGGGGGAAAAACAAAGTGGGCAAGGAAAAGGGGGTTGTGGGGAAGGTGACAATATCTCACATTCCCAGTGGTGTTCAGGATTTATGAGGAGCCAGTGGAGGTGATGCCATCTGGGTCCTTAGCTTTGGCCCACTTTGGTCAGGACATCTCTCAGTATTAGGACAATAAAGGCTCAGTGGTGGCAAAGATTCCAGGGTCTTAGACAGAAGGGGCGGCAGCCATGACAGTGCAACTCACTTCTTTCCCTTCTCGTCTTTCAGTCAGCTAGCAGTCAGAGTTCCCCTCAAATGTCTGTTTTAAGGACCCCAAAAGGGGAGCGGTAGATTGACTAGCCCTCTCCATCTTTTTTTCTGCCAACTAGGCCTAATTTCCAATGCACCAATTTTGGTCCAATAATTTCTGATACAACACTCCTCTTGCTTACCAGGCATGATCTTAGCACAGTTCTTGAGTCATGGCACTAAGTCTTTTTGCATTGTTTCTCCCTTTTGCACCTTTTTCCATCAACATTTTATTGCTGTAGCTTATTGTGACTTTTATAAACTTTAATCTACTTTCCCACAGTTGAGCTCACAATTTGGGTACAGTTGTAGGCCCAAATGTCAGTACAGCTGATAGCTGAAACCCTGATTCTCTAGTAGCTGTTGAGAAATCATACCACTAACCTCTCATGTAGCACAAGATCTAAAAATCCCAACAGTTTTAACATGCTGTCACAGTAAATAAATATACAAAGAAATAAAGCTGACAGCAGTTAACGGCACTGATAAGGAAACACAGGTATGGAGTCTTCAGTATGCTGTTAATTTTATCACTTTCTGACCCAGGCAGAGTAGCTAAGTGTCTGTTCTGGCAGAGTCTAGGGCATGGATGAGAACAAACTAGCTGAGGTATATCCAGAGATGAGAGAGGCAGTGGTGGGTTGGAAAATGCAACTGGAAGATATGGCACAACTTATCTTTCCATCAAAGGGAAGTGTCTTCATGCATTCTCTCATGTTCATAACCCAGCACTTAGTCTAGCTGGATTCTCAATTATTGCTGAATGAACATCCTGCAGAAGTAGCGAAGACTACCTTATGAACCTGATTCAGCAAACCACTTTAAACCCTATTATGAACCCTATTCAGCAAAGTGGTTAAGGAATGAACTCAAGCACATGCTTAAATGTTTTGCTGATTCAGAGTCTTTATTATTTGCATCAGGTTTGGAGACTGCAACCGTTTATTTCTGATAAGCAGGTCACCACCCTGTCTTATGCCTTTTGTCTGAAGACTAAACTAGACTAGGTAATGCTCTTTACTGGGGGTGAGGGGCTTCTCCTTAATTTAATTAGGGAGCTAAAGCTAGAACAGAGTGCAGCAGCCCACTTGGTAGCTGGAGGGTCACAAACATATTTGACCAGTGCTCCATGATCTGCACTGACTGCCTGAGGGTTTGAGTAGAATGTAGGGTACAGCTGGTTTGGAATTTTCTGTCCAAAATTATTTTTTTGATGGAAAACAGTTTTCTACAAACTCAAAATTTTCCAATGGAAATTTTGATTTTTGTGTGTGCAATCTTTTTTTTTTCCTGCCAAGAAAATTGAAATGAAAGACATTGTTTCAGGTAGGTTCAAGTTGAACTGAAACATTTCATTTTGCAGCAGTGCAATATTAAATTGTTCTTCCTAAAGTGCAGTAGTGCCTCATGGGAGTTGTTGTTGTTTGGGTACTTCATCTCTCCATTGTCGTCTACAGGCAGGGCTTTTTTGGGCAGACTAAATCGTCAATGATGCACCAGTCTCTGAGCTGTGTGAGAATCATAGGAGTCACATGGCTGCAATGGATGAGGGGAGATGTAGTCCAGCTAAGCAATCTGATCCATAGGGTAGAATGAGTACATGAAGTATCTAAACTGCAACTCTGATGAGACACCATGGTACCTAGTCAGATGCAGTTTAATGATGCAAAATTGTTCAGACCTTTTCCTTCTATAAAATATTTAGATATTTTGATTTTTTCCCCTCCTGATTAGAAAGAAAACAGATGTTAAAATATCAATTCACCACAGGATGGAAAGTCTGATTTTTCTCACCTGTGTTCTGAGTGGCTGAGCACCTACCTACCAGCAAGACTGCCTCTCTCCCCTGTATAATAGAACCACAGTTGTGTTCTACAGAGGTGCTTGAGCTGGATACTCCTTACTATAAAGGAGCAAGGGTCACTGGCAAGACACTTTTTGTGAAGTCCCCCTTGCTATGGAATGTGTTCCTTCCTCAGCTTGGTCCAAACCACCCCCCCCCTTCCCCCAAATCTGTTAATTATTCAGAGCACACTGCAAGGCTTATATTTTTGGGAGGGCTGCTGAAGAAGCAAGTATTGTTAAGGATGATATCTGGGGAAGGGGGAAATGTTGGCTTATTTTTGCAGTCTGGCTCATAAGTAATGTATGTTATAGGTTTTGTCACAGGATGACCGTCCCTTTAAATTGGTTCAGGTTGAGCCTCACCTGTGCCAAGCTTAGCCTGCCTCTCTGGGTGGAAGGAATATATAAAAGAGTCATGTGATTGGGATAGCATATGAATCAGAACCAGTTTTGTCAGAGCTGGGAGTGAGTGTTCTCTGACAAAGAAGGAGACTAGCCAGGAAAGGGCCAGTGAGGAGGCTAGCTGAGCACTAGGAAATGAAGACAGTGAAATTTGAGTTATAGGGTATATAACCTAGTTTATTAAGCTTATTTGGTTAGTGACCACAGTAAAGGGTGAGTGTAGTTCTCCCTACATTACTCCCTTGTGAAGGAGTGCAGTTACTTCTGTCAACAAGGGGAAGAAAGGAGTTTCCCAGAATCTGAAGCCAGCTGAAGGGGGAACAGAACAGAACCTTGGAAGAAGGGCCAGGCTTGGCCTGAGTCTAGGCCCAGACATTGATTTGGGGTTTTCCTTTGGACTTTGCTCCTTCCAGAGTTGACCAGACTCTTGTGACTTAATAGGAAGCTTGGAAAATGGAGGCAGTAGATGGTCCTGAAGCTGGACCAGGTAAGTTGCTACTAGTTTTTTTCCTTTCATTGTTGCATTTGTCAGAGGCACCTAGAATCTTCACATAGCTGCCTCTTATTATTTTATAAATCTAAATTTTAGAAAAATAAACTGCAGAAAAATACAGAAATAGAATACAATATTAATAATTAAACCCCTTTTGTTTTCTAAAATAGTGCAACACAAGCCTTCGGTAACAGGTAAAAGATGTGTATTCATCAGGCTAGATTTTTCTAAAGACTGCAGGGCCAGCTTTTTGAGTGCACCCACAACCGAGGCTATATTTTCAAAAGTGACCACCATCCAAGTGGTGATGGTTATAGCTGAATTTTCAACAGGACCTAGACTTACATGGACCACATACTAAGCTCTTTTGAAAATCTGGTCTTATGTGACCCATTTCAAGAACATGAGGGGAATATGAAACTGCTGGCCTATTAATATTATGCTTTATAGGGTCTCTTCAGGACTTTCTTTACACAATGATTCAAATGACTACCCTACATAGAAATCAACATGAGCTTTGTTTTTAATATGGTCAGCATCTCTTCCATATGCAAAATTTTTCATTTAGAAATGGGATCTACCATGAAAATGCTATTTTATTAAACACTGACCTGAAACTCTATATGGCGGAGGACCAGAAATATAGACCATTCCCAAGTAACTTACAATCTAGAGAACATCCATCCATGCAGTATGAATTTATCATATTTTAGTAAAGTAATGATGGTCAGGATCTTACATTTATTTAGGGCCTATCATTCTGAAGGAGTACCCCAATAGGGTTTACAAAGTAAACAAAGGGTTCACTTTATCTAACATTGAAATGCAGCCACTTCTGGAATGAAACACAAACAGCTCAGTAATGCACAGCACAAATATACAACATTTTAAGGCCTCAGCCTGTGGGCCACTTGTGGCCCCATCAGCACAGAGCTGTGGCCCATGTGACATACTCAGAGTCATAGAGATAGTATTGGATGCGGCCCACATAACGCATTGTGAGCCTCATACGTGGCCTACAGTGGTAAATAGGTTGAGAACCACTGGTTTAGACAATATAGGTATTCAGAATCTAATCTGAATTTAGTGAGGGCACTTTTTTCCTCATATACTTGACTTTATGTGCTAAGATGGCTTATAAATGTCACCAAATAATTGAGAAATAGTTCTTATTTATAAAACAGTAAATACTTCCCTTACCTTTAATTTTCCTTCCCAGGCATATTCCTGATGGAGCCTTGAGGATTATACCTGACTCTCATTTTCCCCATTCTAAGAATCAGATTTTTTCTCTCATTGAGATCTCTGGTGAAACTTTTAGTGACTTGGGGCTTCAGTGATGCAGAATGTCACAGATTCCCAGAGTCACTCTGGTCTATGCTCCAGCCTTTAGCAATTTTCTTGAGAACCACCTCTTTAGTGGGCTGGGCCCCAAAAATGCATGCAATTCCACAGGGGCAGGACTGTCACCTCCAAGACTGGGCCTTTAGGCACCTGTGATCCCTATCCCACTCCCTGCTGTGAATCTAGTTGAGTCAGACTCTTCTGGGAGGCTTGTACTGTATCTCTTTCGGGCAATGTTCTCAGTGAGTATGCAGTGACAGTAGGCATCACTTTCAAAATAAGGTAACAATTTATTAGTCACTTGGCATAGAGAATCTAAAAATCCTGAAATTAGCAGTGAGACACAAGGTTAAGACATAGTCTGTTTTGGTCAAACTAGGGTAATCAGCCAGACCGAAGCTATTATGGACTCCATATCTTCATGTCCCCCTTCTTTTGTCCTTAGGCCCAGGTGAGAGATGCTTAACTCATCCAAAGGATAGCCCATATTCCCACCCCCTGACACCTTTTCCCCCTCTGTTCTCCTGCTGAGTTCACATGTTCCCCTTGGTGGGGTTTCCCATGGTTAAGTATTGCTTGCTCAGTTGTTGGGAGGTCTCATTGTCTTTCTGGATCCTCTGTTGATTAGGGACAGTTTCAATTGGGTTCTTTAGGACTTATTCATTCCATCCAGACAGCAAGATGACACATACGCCTCATCTCTCCTGTACTGTGCCAGGAGCAGTGTTACCCTTTTGCCCCCACTGGGGAGCAATGCAAAGTACAGAGGGAAACTGAGGCATGCATAGGCGTTATAAAATATTACAGAAAATTCCCAGTTTGTCACATAGGCCAGGCCCTTTCAGTGTGAGATGGGTGCTCAACTCCTTTGTGTTTTTGAAAAAACCTCCCCTTAAATCCCTGCATCTTCAATGTCCCATGTTACAGCCATAATTCTTCTGGCTAAGGAGAACTGGACTTCCTAGAACTGAATACCACAAACTTCTGAGCCAAAGGTGCTGCTTTTGAGCAACGTGAGCCTGAGTGCCCAATCTCTCTAGCTTGTGCCTTGGTGTTCATGAGACCCATATTTGATTTCCAGTTTTGAGTTTTTACCTTAGGCTGAGTGAGGCTGGTTAAACTGAAATGGCATTTTGCTCAGATCTTGCAGAGGGAGGTACCTCATGACCATCTGTCTGTGAGTTGACTGATAATGAGTTCCAGCTAGTCCTCTTCAGTTGGAAATGTGTGACTCAGGACTTGAAGGGCTGTAATGGAGGGGAAAAGGGATTAATTAGAAAAACAAAATGAGTTCCTCAGGGTTACATGAGGAACATGAAGCCCCTCAAATTTCAGTGAAAGAGACAAATAATAACACAAATTGATTATAGCTTTGAGTCTTCAGTGTGTGTGTGTGTGTGTATAACAGATAGAAAACCAGACACTGTTTTTTTCCAGCACATGCCAGGTTGGATCACAATTTAACATTTAAATAAGATGGTCTGACGGTAAATCTGGTTGTGACTATTTTATTTTGTATTCAAGTTCCCTCAGAGAAAAGCAAGGAAATGTAACCTATAAATCATGCTGTTATAAATGCCTTTTGTTTCCCTGACTGACTTTAAGAATAAGATTGGTATATTTGTTTCTTTCCCTTTATTTGTGCTTAAAAAGCCAGTTTTTGGTTTTATCATTGTTAAACAGAAATGACCTTTACTTCAGCTGATAATATTGTGTAAGCATTTTGCTACAATGGCACGCTATGTAGTTCTGGTCAAAAGCAGATAGGTCACTTTTTTCCAAGGAACCAATAGCAGTGTAATTATATGTGTGACACCCATGAAAGAGTTAATGTGTATAAGTATACTTCATTATGATTACCAGATGAGTTCTGATGGTAGGCAGTTATAGTGTGTGGAGTTTTTGTGGTCTCAGGCAGAACTGGAATTCTCCATCTCCAGCTGGCCCATGAAATTTCTGTTAAGATCGGTTGAACTAAATTCTTACTATTCATATAGTTCTGGGGAGTTCCTAGCTCTACTCCAGACTCTTAATAGGGGATTATTATTATTGTAAATACAAGAGTGAGATGATTCTGGGGATCTATATTATAGCACATTACAAGAAATGTTTTAGAAACAGGCCTGGGAGACTTTTGAGTAGAGCTGTGAAAAGGGATTAAAATCCATATTTGCCTGTTTGTATTTACTAGATATTTTAATTGTGCCAAGTTCTGACTGGATCTGTTCAGGTGTGCCAAAGGGGAGGCAGATGGTGCAGGAACCCTTCTCTTTCCCACCCAAGGGTAGCTCTAACTGGGCTGACTATGCTGGCGAATACAGGGCAGAGGTTCAGAGTGGCTCAGAGTTCCTGCATCACTAGCTGGTCTCAGAGGAAGGAGCATCTGGGAGGGCTGTCCAAACATTTTCTGTCTAAACTTTTTCTGATGGACGAATTGGGTTTATGACTAAACAAAAAAGGTCATGGAAAGTGTCTGCTTTCCTCAGACTTCCAGTTTTTTACTTTTGTTGGAAAACTGAAATTATTGCTTATCAGTCAAATTTTTGTTTCCTGTTTTTTTCCCCCTCCCCCAGAGCCGTTTTTCCCCCTACTGAACCACGACAAAATGATGTAGTTATTTCTGTCAAAACACTTCATCTGGGGGATGGCTTCACTTCCTGCCCCATCCAACTGCCACTGTTCCCTGCTGGCCCCTCTGGGACCCCTGCCCCATCCACACACCCCTGCTCCCTGTCCCCTGACTGCCCCCAGAACCACTGTCCCTGAATGCCCCCTGCTGCCCCATCAACCCCCTCCTCCTTCCTGACTGCCCCCCTCCCGGGACCCCTGCCCCATGCAACTCCCTATTCCCTCCAACCCCTATCCACACCGCCGCCCCCTGACCACCACCCCGAACGCCCCTGCCCTCTATCCAACCCCCCCATCCCCTTACCGCACTGCCTGGAATACCGGGGGCTGGCGGTGCTACAGCCTCGCTGCCCGGCTGGAGCCGGGCCACACTACTGCCACAACAACACAGCACAGAGTACAGCCCCGCTGCCCAGAGCATCGCGCCAGCGGCAGAGCGAGCTAAGGCTGTGGGGGAGGGGGAACAGCAGGGGAGGGGCTGGGAGGCCAGGAGCTTGGCGGCCAGGCAGGACGGTAGTTTGCCCACCCCTGAACTAGATGTTGCTGAAAACCATAACACAGTAAAATATAAATTGGCCAGCAGGGATAGGCAAAGGAAGGCAATCCTGTACCATGACAATCAGAGGGGAATCTTCCTACTCACTTAGCCATGCTTTTGTGTTGGCTTCACAGTAGCACAGCTATAGAGGCATCAAGCTGTGTGGCAGTTGCTATAGTAGTAAAGCAATACTCTGAGGAATTTGCACAGCTTGTGTTATATCTGTTTAATATCTTATCAATGCATAATGTGTCTTGCTGACTTCCTTTTCCCTAAACCAGTGGTTCCCAAACTTGTTCCACTGCTTGTGCAGGGAAGGCCCCTGGCGGGCCAGGCCAGTTTGTTTACCTGCCATGTCCGCAGGTTCGGCCGATCGTGACTCCTGGTTGCTGTGGTTCGCTGCTCCAGGCCAATGGGAGCTGCTGGAAGTGGTGGCCAGTACGTCCCTCGGCCCGTGCCGCTTCCAGCAGCTCCCATTGGCCTGGAGCAGCGAACCACGGCAACTGGGAGTCGCGATCGGCCGAACCTCTGGATACGGCAGGTAAACAAACTGGCCTGGTCCACCAGAGGCTTTCCCTGGTCAAGTGACAGAACAAGTTTGGGAACCACTGCCCTAAACTATTCCAAATGTGTGTTGCGCTTCCTCATTTGTCTAATGACTTGACTGGTCTGCACAGTTTCTGTGTGTATATATATTCTTCCCAGGGAGACAAGGTGGGTGAGGTAATAATTTTATTGGCCCAACTTTTGTAGGTCCAATAAAAATATTACCTTGCCTGTCTCATCTCCTTAATGCCCTGGGACCAACACAGCTACAACAACACTGCACACGCTTCCCAGGCTCAGTTATACCTTGAAAGCACAGCCTGTGTTGTAGGCAGTGTGGAGGTACACTGTCTCAGCAGGACCTCTGAGTTGCATTGTGAGAGTGTCATAACTCTCCTACTCAGATCTGAACCTTAGAGTTCAGAACATGAGAAGCTAGCATGAGACCTCCAAAGCTTAATTACCAGCTTGGATCTGATATCGCTGCCACCAGCCAGAAGATTCCAGTGTCTGGCTCACTCTGGTCTCCCCAAAACCTTCCCTGGGGGACCCCAAGACTCAGATTCCTTGAGTCTCACAACAAAGGGGAATAAACCATTTCCCTTCCCCCTCCTTCCCTCCAGGTGTTCCCTCTCTGGGTTCCTGGAGAGATATACAGATTCAAGCTCCGTGAATCTAAACAAAGGGATTCCACCCTCTTTACCTCCTCCCAGATTTCCCCACCCTGGTTACTCTAGGAGATTCCCTGCTTCAAGTCCTTGAAACACAAGTATCGAGAGATCAAATCTCTCTCCCCCCTCACCCATAGGGTATGCAAAGTCAGGCTTAGTAAATCTAACACAAAGAGATTTTCCCCCTCTCTTCGTTTCTTAGCCTTAACCAGTGAAAAACACTCAAACAGGTCTTAAAAAGAAAGCTTTATATAAAAAGAAAGAAAAAGACATAAAATGGTCTCTGTATCAAGGTGACAATACACAGGGTCAATTGCTTAAAAGAAAAAATGAATAAACAACCTTATCCAAAAAGAATACAATTTAAAACATTCCAGCAACTACACACATGTAAATAAATGAAAAAAAAAACAATATAAACCTATTGTCTTACTATCCTTGAACTTACAACTTGGAAACAGAAGATTAGAAAGCCTGGAGATTCCTGTGGTCCCTCTCAGAGCCCAGAAAGAGAACAGACCAAGAACAAAGAACTCACACCCAAACTTCCCTCCACCCAGATTTGAAAAAGTCTTGTTTCCTGATTGGTCCTCTGGTCAGGTGTTGTTTGTTACCCCTTTCCAGGTGAAAGAGACATTAACCCTTAGCTATCTGTTTATGACAGAGGGTTTCAAGCAAAAACTTAAGTCAGCAGCTGTGAAGGATACCACTGATGTCAGAATCTTTCATATTTTAATATCTCAGTTCTTATAACTTTCTAGAAAGACCTTTTGGTTACAATAGTATGTTTGAGTTATTTGAATTAATACATAGACACTTTCATGAGCAAAATTGGAGTGTACAGAACAAGTACAATACGCTATGGCAGAGATTTCCAAAAGATGATATTTGGAGCACTTGCTGGTGGTTCCTATAAAGCTGGTGAGTCACATGTTGGGTCTCCTCCCTGGTGTTGGGGAGAGAGAGGAAAAATGGGAGGGAGAGATGAAATGAAATAAATCCTTTTAAAAAGGATAAAATATTTATTGGACTAAAAACCATTAAATACCCTGCAGATCTGATTTTTGGAGGTATTAAGAATCCACAGTAGCCACTGAAGTCAGTGAGTACTGGGGGCAGTTAGCACTTCAGAAAATCAGATTCTAAATGTTTTTTCTAATACTACTTTTCCACCGCAGTGATTACTGTAGTTAGAACAAGAATATTATTCACTAGTGAATGGTAAGGAAGAGATGGGCTGTGGCATTACAAATAGGAAGGGAAAGAGCCCACAAGACTTTCTCTTTAAGGTGTGGTTTGCCCTTCCATACTTCGCATGGGTCCTGGAAAGAGAACTCCAGCTGTGATGGGCCAAATTCTGAAGTCCAGAGTTGGAAACCCAATGCTCTACTGATTTTTTTTTTCGTTCATACACTCTTTATATATTCTGGCTTTGATTTAATTCTCCCTTGTCCCCTTTAATCTTTTTATGTTAGAGTGCACACTTATTTTGGTTTGTTTTTTTTGTAAATGGAAAACCCCATACAAAAAACCTCTTCTAGTGATTTGTAATCAGTACAATTATTTCAAAATAAGTGCAGTCTTAAAGTAAAAAGACTTCCACATAGTCAAGTTTTGAAGTCTGTGCTAAGTCAAAATATATTTGCAATAGATATTTCACACAATTGAAGTAGAAAGAGTACTATAAATCCACAAGTTTCAGTTAAGATAGACCCTAGATATTTAGGGTATAAACTTGCTCAAATATTGTTTTGATTGACCTCTTGATTTTTTTCCACAGGTTTTGTTGCTTCTTTTTAATATAGGAGTGATTAGTTACATTTGTGATTGAGACTGTTCCATTGTTATAATGGGCATGAGGGCTCATCTGTCAAGTAGCCATTCATGGTATGGCAGGTAATTTCATTTCATTTTGATTTTCTTGCAGGGGAGAACTGGCTTGCAACCCTTGAGCATGTACAATATATACTAAGTGTCATTCTCTCCTAAAATCTCCTTGAAGGTGACTTTGAAGTTGATTTACCACAAAGATTAATGGTTTAAAATCTAGGCAGAGGTTGGCATTTTACAAAGTAAATTGGAAAGATATTTTGGATTCCACTTGAATTGTACATCATTCCACTTTACCTATATTGCAGTTTCTTTAATGTCTCTAAACCTACTTCAATTGGCTTTTCTGTGACAAACAGTACTCCTTTTCCTTAATAATTTTATAATGGGGTTGAAGCCATGACACTGTATAACTGTTGTAATACAAAACGTTCATGTAGCATCTTTCATCCAAGGCTTTCAAAGTATTTAAATATCCACAAAGTAAATATGCAGTATTAGCCTGGGTTTACAGCTGGGTGAAGTGAGACCAAGACAGATCAAGCGACTTGCCCAAGGTTACACAAATCAGTAGCAGATGTGAAAATTGTACTTAGGAGTAGACTGTGGACTTGGAGAAAGGAGAAGTGCTGCAGCTTGGACTACTTGTACTGTAACTTCACGAGTAGTATGTTTAAGTTTGTGTCCAAGATGCCCCCATCTTTGGAGAGGAGTTGTATTTCTAAGTCAAAATAACTGGCAATAGTTATATTCTGACAAGCAGCTAGAAATGGAGTACAATCCATCTGATGGCTTTGAGGAAGCTGAATTGTTTATTGTGGAACACCAAAAGATGACTATGAAGATATAATATTAAAGTCAACAAATCCTACTTTTAAAAAGAGTGGGGGTGCATATCTACCTTTTGTAAATAACTTTAAATTCCTCAGATGAAATCCACTGTATAAGTATTACTGCATTAGATACCATTAGTCTTTCTTTAAAAATCCTAGTTGTAGCTGTATTAATATTTCCATGTCCTTTTATATTATGTTGGATGGTGTTTAATGGCAGCCATCAATCACAGACCTGTTAAAAGTTGATGGGTATCTGAAGCACTCTTCACTCAAACGAAATGAAGGAGCAATTAAATGCCTCAGTATAGTGGTACTGAAATTGTAGAAGCCGCTGCCCAACATATGGCTCGGCCTCTCCTAAGTTAAGCCATTTTGCCCCTTGGGTTTCCTTGGATACTGACTGAAAATACAGGATTGGGGTATGAGTTGGCTGCAACTGTGTGTCTGTGGGTGAAAGGAGCCAGAAAGCAGATAGTGAGTGAAGCACCAGTGTGTAGCCCTGCAGGAAGCCAAGAGACGCAACTTCTTCTGGAAGAAGTACTCGCTGAAAAGCCAGGCTCGGATTTCTGGACAAAATCTGCCACCTATTTTGTTCTTTCTGTATTCAGGGAAACAGGACTTTGTGTAGCTACTTTTAAAAAACATGTTTTGCACCAGAGAAATACCTGACTTTTATAATCGATATGATGCGCTCAAAGACCTTTTCCAGGTGTAGTAGGTGTTCGGGCCAGGAGTCGGAAAAAATGGCCACAGCATCGAGGTAGGCAACTGCATATTCTCCCAGTCCTGCTAGTAGACCATCTACCAGCCTCTGGAAGGTGGCGGGTGCATTTCGAAGGCAGAAAGGAAGGACATTGAATTCATACACCCCCGCATGGGTGACGAATGCTGACCTCTCCTTGGCAGGTTCATCTAGCGGTACTTGCCAGTACCCCTTGGTTAAGTCTATTGTAGAGATGAACTGGGCACGTCCCAACTTCTCCAATAGCTCATCGGTGCGTGGCATTGGATAGTTGTCCGGACGAGTTACCGCATTTAGCTTACGGTAGTCCACACAAAAGCGTATTTCCCCATGTGGTTTGGGTACCAGAACCACTGGAGATGCCCATGCACTGGTAGATGAGCGGATAATACCCATCTGTAGCATGTTCTGGATCTCCCGTTCTATAGCAGGTTGGGCGTGAGGAGACACCCGGTAGGGTGGGGTTCTAATTGGGTGAGCATTACCTGTGTCAATGGAGTGGTATGCCCATTCAGTCCATCCTGGGGTGGCTGAGAACAATGGGGCGAAGCTAGTGCACAGCTCCTTGATTTGTCGCCACTGCAGACGTTCCAGGGTGGTTGAGAGGTTCACCTCTTCCACGCCACCGTCTTTTTTCCCTTCATAGTAGACACTGTCAAGCCACTCAGCATCATCTCCCTGGACTGTAAACTGACAAACCTGTAAGTCTCTGGAATAGAAAGGCTTGAGAGAATTAACATGGTACACTCTGGGCTTTAGTGAGGAATTGGGAAATGCTATGAGGTAGTTTCACAGTTCCCAGGCGCTCTTGGACCGTGAATGGCCCTTCCCATGATGCTTCCATCTTATGGGCCTGTTGCGCCTTCAAGACCATAACCTGGTCTCCTACCTTGAAGGAATGTTCTCTGGTATGTTTGTCATACCAGGCCTTTTGCTCTTCCTGAGCATCCTTTAGGTTTTCTCTAGCAAGGGCTAAAGAGTGTCAGAGGGTGCTTTGTAGGTTGCTTACAAAGTCCAGAATGTTAGTTCCTGGAGAAGGCGTAAACCCCTCCCATTGCTGCTTCACCAACTGTAATGGCCCCTTAACCTCGTGACCATACACAAGTTTAAACAGTGAAAACCCTAAACTGGGATGTGGTACAGCCCTGTAGGCAAACAGCAACTGCTGCAACACTAGGTCCCAATTATTGGAGTGTTCATTGACAAATTTACGTATCATGGCCCCCAAAGTTCCATTAAACCTTTCCACCAGGCCATTGGTTTGATGGTGGTACGGGGTGGCAACCAAGTGGTTCACTCCATGCGTGTCCCACAGTTTTTGCATGGTCCCTGCCAGGAAATTAGATCCTGAATCAGTAAGGATGTCGGAGGGCCAACCTACCCTGGCAAAAATGTCTGTTAGGGCCAGGCACACAGTGTTAGCCCTGGTGTTGCCTAGAGCTACTGCTTCCGGCCATCGGGTAGCAAAGTCCACGAAAGTCAGTACGTACTGCTTTCCTCTGGGCGTCTTTTTTGGGAAAGGACTCAGAATATCCACAGCTACTTGCTGAAATGGGACCTCAATTATGGGGAGTGGCTGGAGAGGGGCCTTGACCTGGTCTTGAGGCTTTCCCACTCTTTGGCATACCTCACAAGACCGGACATACTTGGCAACATCCTTGCCCACCCCTCCCAGTGGAAGGACTTCCCTAACCGGTCCTTGGTTCTGTTCACCCCAGCATGGCCACTGGGATGATCATGGGCTATGCTTAAGAGCTTTTCCCGGTACTTAGTTGGAACCACCAACTGTTTTTGCAGCTGCCATTCTTCTCGGTGTCCACCAGAAAGAATCTCCTTGTATAAAAGTCCTTGGTCTATAACAAACCGGGATTGATTAGAAGAGCTGAGAGGCGGTGGGGTGCTCCGTGCCGCCGCCCACGCTTTCTGAAGGCTGTCATCTGCTTCCTGCTCAGTCTGGAACTCTTCCCTTGAGGCTGGGGTCACCAGTTCTTTCTCAGACTGGGGACTTGGGCTTGGTCCCTCTGGAAGCGATGTAGGTGATGGGGTTGTTTCTGTTGCTGGTGAACCACTCTCCGCTGGTGCACCTGAGGGTATTTCAGGCTCTGGCTGAGCCTTTTGGGTATGGCTGTCTGTTGCTTCTGCCAGTTTTGGCTCGCTGGCGCCCTCTGGCGTTGAGTTTGAAGATGTGGTTGCAATTGCTGGTGCTGGTTGCTGTTCCAGTTCTGGGCCTGGGACTGGAGGCGCTGTGGTTGTTTCAGTGGTTGGCATGGAATCCGGGTCCACTACCTCTGTCTGGGTCTCTGGTAACACAGACGGGGCCTCTGTGAACGGCTCAGGAACAGGAATGGGTCTGGAAGCTTGCCTGGTTTGACTACATGTAACCATTCCCACTCGCTTGGCTCGCTTCACCTGGTTGGCCAAGTCTTCCCCCAGTAGCATGGGGATAGGATAATTGTCATAGACTGCAAAAGTCCACATTCCTGACCAGCCTTTGTACTGGACAGGCAGTTCAGCTGTAGGCAAGTCTACAGCTTGTGACATGAAGGGGTAAATTGTCACTTGGGCCTTTGGGTTGATGAATTTGGGGTCTACGAAGGATTGGTGGATAGCTGACATTTGTGCCCTCGTGTCTCTCCACGCAGTAACCTTCTTTCCGCCCACTCTCAAATTTTCCCTTCGCTCTAAGGGTATTTGAGAGGCATCTGGGCCTGGGGATCTTTTGGGTGATGGTGGTGTAATGAACTGCACTCGGATGGCATTCTTTGGACAGTTGGCCTTGATATGTCCCAGTTCATTACACTTAAAGCATCTTCCATCTGATGGGTCACTGGGTCGAGGTGAGTTACTGGAGACTGGTGAGGTGGAAGAATAGGGCATCTGTTGCGTTACTTGGGTTGTATGTGGGGTCTTTGGCTGTCCTCGGTTGTAGGGTTTATGGTCGGTGTGCCCCCTGGGGTATTCGTTCCCCTTGACAGTAGCTTTCTTGCTTTCTGCCACTTTCATCCATCTGGCTCCAATCTCCCCCGCCTCGGTGAGATTTTTGGGTTTTCCATCTTGTATGTACCGTGTTATGTCCTCAGGAACACCATCCAAGAACTGCTCCATTTGTATGAGGAGGTGCAGTTCTTCCAAGGATTTAACATTGTGTCCTGATATCCAGGCCTCATAATTTTTCCCAACGTAGTAGGCGTGTTTGGGAAATGACACGACACATCTGGTTTCCACTTTTGGGTTCTGAAACGCTGACGAGCATGATCCGGGGTTATCCCCATTCTGTATCTGGCCTTGGTTTGAAAAAGTTTATAGTCATTCATGTTCTCCTTAGGCATTTCAGCTGCCACCTCTGCTAAAGGTCCACTGAGTTGTGGCCTCAATTCTACCATGTACTGGTCTTCAGAGATGCGGTACCCAAGACAGCCTCTTTCAAAATTTTCCAAGAAGGCCTCGGTGTCATCACCTGCCTTGTAGGTGGGAAATTTCCTGTGCTGTGGAACAATCATTGGCGCAGGGTTGTTAGGGTTGGCTGTGTTTTGCTTAGCCTTTTCTAATTCCATGGCCTGTCGGTGGGCTTCCCTCTGGAGTTCCAGCTGTTTTTGGTGGTCTGCATCTTTGGCTGCTTGCTCTCTTTTGTAGGCTGCCTCTCTTTCTCTTTTTTTCTCAGCTCCATCTCTTGTAGTCTTTTTTCCAGTTCTCGCTTGTGTTCAGCTTCTTTGATTTGTTCTTCGGCTCCATTTTTGTCTTGGTAGGCATGGTTCCTGTTTTCTTGTGTTGGGGTGCCCTCCGGTGTTTATTGTCTGAACTGCAGGCTCTGTTGCCTCCTGGCGTCTGCCTCGCAACAGTGCCTTTTTCCCTTTCTTCCTCTAGCTAATCTTTTCAATGTAAAGTAAACCAGAAAAACCACTTTATTTGCATGTGTATAGTGCTGGTATTTGACTCCTAATGGGAGTGCTATTGTGTGACAAAAGACCCGTAATAGTCCCTTAATGGTTCCTTGCTTAATATGCAAGCCAAAAATTGCCAGAGAGAGAGGAAAAAAAATTCTCTCTGGTTCCTTTTAAAACCAAACCGTTCCTCTCTGCTTAAAAGCCCCTAGCAGAGAAAAGAAAAATATAATATTCCTACTGGCTTCTGGATTCTATCTTTCCCACAAACGCTGCCACTCATATCATAACCTAGTCCCAGATTTGGAGCTTAGCGTCCAAAATATGGGGGTTAGCATGAAAACCTCCAAGCTTAGTTACCAGCTTGGACCTGGTAAAGCTGCCACCACCCAAAAAATTAGAGTGTTTTGGGGAACTCTGGTCCCCCCAAAAACCTTCCCTGGGGACCCCAAGACCCAAATTCCTTGAGTCTCACAACAAAGGGGAATAAACCATTTTTCTTCCCTTCTCCCTTCCAGGTATTCCCTCCCTGGGTTCGTGGAAAGATAAACAGAAGCAAACTCCGTGAATCTAAACAGAGGGATTCCACCCTCCCCGTTTCCAGCCTTGGAAAACAGAAGTACCGAGAGCTAATCTCTCTTCCGCCCTCACCCAGAGGGAATGCAAAGTCAGGCTAGTAAATCTAACACACACAGATTTCCCCCTGACTTTTCCTCCCACCAATTCCCTGGTGAGCACAGACTCAATTCCCTGGAGTTCCCCACTAAAGAAAAACTCCAACTGATCTTAAAAAGAAAGCTTTATGTAAAAAGAAAGAAAAATACATAAAAATAGTCTCTCTGTATTAAGGTGACAAATACAGGGTCAATTGCTTAAAAGGAATATGAATAAACAGCCTTATTCAAAAAGAATACAATTCAAAACACTCCAGCAACTATACCATGTAAATACAAAAGAAAAAACAATAACCCCTATTGTTTTTATGATCTCTGTACTCACAACTTGGAAACAGAATATTAGAAAAGCAGGAAATAGAGAAATCCTTCCCATAGCCGAGAGGGAGATAGGCACAAGACCAAGAACAAAGGACTCACACACAAACTTCCCTCCACCCAGATTTGAAAAAGTCTTGTTTCCTGATTGGTCCTCTGGTCAGGTGTTTCAGATTACTTCTTTCCAGGTGAAAGAGACGTTAACCCTTAGCTATCTGTTTATGACACAAGTGGAAGTTGTTTACATTAAGATAATGGGATTGCTTTAAGGGCTGTGCTGGACTGGAGCCTTGGAGCTTATCAAAACTCTCATTGAAACAGTTTTCCTTTGGCAAATGCCATTTCAGCATAACCTTACTTTATGCTAAATTGTATCTATTTCAATAATTTCCCATGAAAAATTTTTTGAAACAAAACTTTTTTTCACTATGGAAAAATTTTGAAAATTTAATTTCAAACGTTTTCCAAAATGTGTTTCCCAGAACTTTCATTTTGTGGGAAATTTTGAAAAAGCATTTGTTTCAAGTTGGAACAAAAACACATATTGAGATGTAGAAATGCCCTGCAAAATGAAATTCTGAATTTTAACCAGCTTTAGCCTTAGGCCTTAATTCAGGTAAACATCCCTACTCAGGAAAGCATGAGCTTAAGTCCTATTTGAAATCTCTTATTTGAAAGTTTCATACCCAAAGCCCTAACTGACTTAGGAGCACAAGATGTATTGACAGTCATTGGTATTTGTGTTCCTAAATCATTCTCTCTCTCCTAGAAATGCAACTCAGTAGGACTTAAGTATGTGCTCACATACTTTCCTGAATAGGAATGTACTTAAAGTACATTCTTAATTACTTTCCTGAATTTGGGCCTTAATGGTTTTGTGGTTAAAGCACTTCAAATGGGACTTAAGTGGTCTGGGTCCAATTCCTGGAACTATCACAGATTTCCTGTATGACCTAGGCAAATTACTAAGCCCTGCTATATACTACAGAGTTAGTTGATGCAAGGCCGCTTACATCAACCTATGTCAGTATCCACACTATTGCTTTGTTCCTGTAGCTGTAAGTGCCCCACTACCCTGACGTAATAACTCCATCTCTTTGAGAAACATAAGGTAGGGTGTAGTTAGGGTGACAGTGTCTGTGTAGACTCTGTGGGTTACTTACATTGGCTGTTGGCTGTCATTCTTGTCAATTTCATGGCACCATGAACTGGTGACTGCTGAGCCAAAAGGTCTCTGAGTGATTCTTTGGAGAAGAGCAGAGGCAGGACCAATGGGGGGCCCTGCTACACCTTGTTACAGACAGACATCAACTCATTTTTCACAATATTTAATGAGTGCCTTATTTGCTCACACAATAATAATAAATTTCACTTTGTGTATCCCTTAACCCATTACATATGTGTCCAAACAGCAGATTTTAAATTCCTCCCAGATTTTTTTAGTTGTTTGGATCTGGGATTTTGCTTTGGGACCAGTGCTGGTTGCTGTGATTTTTTTGTATTTACATAGTGAAGTTTGTGTCTGAAGAATCAAGGCCAGTCAAGAAACTGAATAACTGTTCTAATCAAGCTGTTTTTACAACAAAGCTCTTTAGAATCTTCACCCAATGCCCTTTTCTAAGAATGAATGGTATAGTTCATTAATCATCCTGTTTAATTTTGAATTTGATTTCAATTATTGCAATAAACTTTCTTTTAACTTGCATCCATCCTATGATCATGTATTCTTCTATTCTGGGTACCAAATACAATAAATGCCATTTGTTCTCTGTGCAGTAGAAGTTGATATATCACAACAGCCTTTCAAAGAAAGCAAATATATCAGAACCTTCATAAAATGACCAATTTTAAAATGTCCTTAACTCTTCTGAGATCTATAATTTGTCCTAAGTACTTTGTCATCCATGCTGCTCATTATGAATTTCTTTTTAGATATTTGGAGTGCATGTATTAAGTAAAAGCAAATATTAACGTTAGCATAGTGGTTTTCTGTGAAAACTGCAAACAAAGGCAGACTCAAACTCCCTTGTGTGTGACCTTTTCAATATCCTTAAATAGAATGCAGTCTCTTTCACTGAGTAATCAGCATGAAGAAATAATGAGGCATACAAAAAAAAAGTGAATATCAGAGGTAAAAGTTTTATTATACCAACTGATAGATTGATATCATACCTGAGGCAGAAGTCTCATGGATATATATTTGTTTAAACTGATTTATTGTTATGCTTACATATTACCCATAGATAAAATGGCTCATTCTGAATCAGCACCATTGATGGAGTCCCGTGGGGGGAGCCTTGCTTTGCATGGTAGATGACATCAAGGGCTGTTTTGTATACTGTTTTTAAAGGGCCAGTTACACAATGAGCCTATGGGTGGAAGTAATACCTTACTCCATGAAGTCCGACTTTCTTTATTATAACTACTCATGTTGTAGGTACTACTCATTTTGAGTAAGGGTGGCTGCATCTGGTCTAAAGATTGTAGCATTAGTGACAACTTAATTTATGTAGGATGCAATTAGTGATGCAGAAAGCTTCTTTTAATTAAAAAAGAGCTACCTGTATAATGGACAGCCACAGGGCCTGAGCCAATGACCTTTGAAATAAATGGAAAGATTTCCATTTCCTTCAGTGGATATTGAATTGAACCTATGATCTTTTCTGGACACTACAGCATGATTTTGGTGATTCTTCTATAGGGTTGAAAGACTCAAAAGACCTCTGTTGTGAGGATGCATGTTTGGACAGGATTAAATTAAATCCTAAGGAAGAGGGAGAGAGGAACAGATTTAAGAAAAGTTGCCTTTAAAACATACAAGAAATAGATTAGTTTCTACATGGTAGTAGCTCCCAAAGTTGTGTATCAAAACTCTATGCTAATGTTGATGCTGGTATCTCTTTGTGTTTGGAGGTATACCTTTTACCATACCAAGACTAGTGTTCATTTATAAATGTGCTTCATTTTTTCCCCCTCCTTTTTTTGAATTCTTTTAAGATAATTTGAAGGTGGTATTTTATTTCAATAATAAAACTGAAAATAACTGACTTTTTTTTCACCTATATCAATCCCCTGAATTCACAAAATATCATACTGATAAGTAAAGTCCAGTATGCATGAGATAAACTACTGAGACTTGGATTACCAAAGATGGTAAATTTATATAAAGTCCTGGATCCAGCCACAGTAATTGTTAACATTCTGTTGCTGTCTCCACATGTCCTTTTTTGTCTGTGTGTGAACATATTCAGTAGGGGCTGAAGTATTGTACGCTACTCCAGAGTTGATCCAGTTATGGAATCCCATGCTGGATATAAAGATAAGGAAGAAGATAAAGGAATTTGGTCTAAGTGGAATACTTTCAGAGGAGAAATAAGGTCACAAATATTTCCAAATGCTAAGTTTCATGACTGCTATTACACTCTTTCCTTTCTGCTTCCTTGACACAGTAAGTCAAGTATTTTTTATCAGTGCAAATCCTGATTATTGTGTATAGATAAGAAAAATAATTACTGAAAATTAAAGTGCTCTGTTTGACATCTTTTTGCCTTATTTTTTCCTACAGTCATCAAGCTAGAATTTTATCATCTGGTCCTTCCCAGATAAAACTAATACATTTTATTGAACTCAACTAAAAGTGAGGGAAAAGAGTGTAAGTTAGCATGGCTTCTGTTTTCCTTAAACTTCACTTATCTGAGCATATATCAATTACTTTTACCTTTTCCCCTCTCTCCATCCCTTTCCTCCTTTCTTGTTGTATTAGATCTCCTTGACTGGATTCTTTAATTTTATTTAAAAGGAAGTCTTCATAGACATTTTGTTGCATTTTAGTCATGGTTGATGCCTTAGAACATCTCAGAGAGGGCTTTAAAGATACAACTCTTAGCACCAAGAAAGAGATCAATCTAATTTCTGTGAGATTCCTGGGGGTGGCCATGGCAAATCATTCATATGTTCTTACTCCAGCATACTGCAGGTACAATATTTTTACATCTTTCAGTACCTTCCTTTCAACTTTCTTCTTCTTCTGAGGGTAAATGAACTTATGAATTGAGCTGAGGGTCCTGGACTGTTCTAAAACTTTTTAAACACAAATTATGTATTTATTTAACATATGTATTTTCTCACAAAGTTCTGACTAGATTCAACAGGTCTGCAAATGTCATTTTTTATATGAACCTGGTCCTGCTCCCACCAAAGTCAATGGGAATTTTGCAGTTGGACTACATCTCCCATGGTGCACTTAAGGTTTAACCAAGGGATAGACTACAGTGCACCATGGAAGATATAATCAAGCCAAGGAGCTCCATTCATAGAGAGCAGATACGAGGCACCCAACTACAATTCCTGTGAAACATCATGGTAGCTAAGGGAGCACATACTAACATCAGACTGTCCAGAAACAGAACTTTTTTTTTTTAATTTGGATTGACCCAAAACAAAATATTTCATTTGGATTTCTCCTCTGGGAATTGGAAAGCCTGGATTTTGTGGAAACTGCATTTTCTGTCAAACTCTTTGATAGAAAATTCTCGGCCCTTCTCTTGTGCCCGCTAGTTTGGGTACCAAACTTGGGAGACTTAAGTTCATTTTTATAACGATTTATATGATCCAAGCACAGCTCCCTTTGATGTCACTTACAGATGTGAGTACTCAATGCTTGTGTAAATCTGGCCCCAGGTGTCTGAAGTTAGGTACTCAGAAAATGAGCATACAAACATTTTTGGTTTAAGCAATTTGCCTAGCCTTATAAAAACTCTGTAACAGAAGCAGGACTGTAGTCTGTTGCTTTATTCATGAAACCTTTTGCACAGAGGCCTGTATTCTAAGTTGTCCAAGGTAACAATAGTTCAACTTGGCTTGTTATATAAAATCATTTATAAACAAGTCAGAAACAGTGAATGGCAGATTGAATTGGTCCAAACAAAAAGGTCTGCTGCTACAACCCAATGGCTTTGTTAAAACCATGGCTAGTAAACAAAAGTAGAATGGAACTGGAAATTAAGGGACCAAAGTCAGTGTTTCAGATATTAAGCCTAACTGGTGGCCAGATGATGAGGGGATGAACTATTCTGTTCATCACATCCTTTGGGAGGATCAAAATAGCTGCAAGATGACTGGACTAAAACAAGTTTAATACTATCCTATTTTCACTTTTGTTATGATTATAGCAAGGGTTCCTCATTAGCTGGAATAAATTTAATAAGTTTTATATATTAAGGGAGATCCAGTAAGTTAACTTCATTACAGGTAGTTTATTTCCAAGATCGACGGCATGAAAGTAATGCAGAGTGTTTTACTTTCTTGTAATGGTTCACAGGACTCTTTTTTTTTTTAACCCACAGGATCTCTTCAGCCAAACATTTTTTTGAAAACTATTTCATTTTTTATTAAATAAACCATTTGCCTTAGCATAGTATTTTAATTTCACTTTTCCTTTATTGCTATTAGAGTCCACTCTGAAATTATGTTGCAATTCAATTTCATGTAATGCTGAACAGTAACTAGCACAAATCCAGGTCATATTCCATAGGAGAGGAAGTTTCAATGGAGTTTTCAAGTCCTGCTAGGAGCCCTCTGCCTGGGGTTTGGTGACCTTAGAGAGAGTTCTATCTCATCTTATGTGGAAGGCATCCTGACCAGTCTGGGCCAGAGAGAGACCCAGATGACATTGCCACCTCCAATGATTCTGACTAAATCCTGAACACCCCTTAAAATGAGAGACTCAGGTACTTGCTCCCATCTCCCTCCCCCATGTATCCCTTTCTTTCATCCATTTTTTTTTCTTTTCTCACTCTGTCTTCCATTTAAGTCTGGCTTAGCTGCCCAAGACTGCATCTTTTGTAATGCTGGTGGGAGCCAGTGGCTAGAAAGGCAACTCCTTAAACAGCTTGATGCTGATACAAGTTTGCCAGGTCTGAGCGGCTGTCAGTACTGTGTGCTGTGCCTTTTGGTTCTCCGGCAGTGAGGCTGCAAGTGAGAATTGACTCCTGAGATGGACTCTGCATTATTTTTTTTTCCAATTTCTGCTGTTCTTTTCTATTCTCTTTTGTGTGCATTTTGTCTTGAAGGAAGCAGGATTGAATTTTAACATCCAGAGAGCTCAACTAATTTTCCCCACCCCACAAGGGCAGTTACCATCTTTAATACAAATCCGACAGTGTCAGACAGGGTTTTCCTTATTAAAAACTTTCTTCATCTGCAAGGAATAAGGGATATTGTTAAGTTTCGCTTAATACTTTTAACTGCAACAGGTTTTCCTTTTTTTCTGTATTTTTAATAAAAGGCTATCAAAATGTGTATTGGTGGTGGCTGTCATGAGATTAAGCAGGTCAAGGTCTCTGTATTCAAAATCCCCAAATCATGTTTAACTGTTCAGTGTTGTACCGGTAGCCTAATATGGTGTTCAAGCCTCCACCCTCGCACTTGCTATGTGGAGTGGGCCGGGGTTCTCTCCGCTACCTGGTGCCACCACAATGGGTGCAGTCCCTTGGAAAATGAATAATGCTACTAATGGGCAAGGAGTAGAAAACCCACTAAAGAAGAAACAATTAAGTATATCAACCCAACCCCCAGCAAAGACCTGACACACCCAAAAATAGCATAAGGAAGGGGGACTTTACTGGGAGTGAGGGAAAATAGGATCTGGGGCAGGAGAAGGTTAGAGTTAACCAACAAGTTTTTAACATGAACACATCAACCTCTTCCTGGCACAGATCCCTCCTTGACACCATTAGTGCTGCAGCATTGGGAACTGCTTAAAACAAAAAAGGGTCCCCTTACTGTGTCTTTGCCCCTGGATGGGGCGGAGTCCTCTCCTGGCTCCTATCAGGCTCACTAGCACCGTGGTCTGGAGTCCTGTGGGAGTCTCAATTGGCTCTCAGTGGCTGGCACCAGATCTGATCTCTGCTACTTTGGATGCTAGTCTCCACAGAACTGGCACCGCCTGATCCATGTATCTTTCCCTTAGCGGCTCAGAGGCTCCCTTTGTGGAGTGGGTGTTAATCACACTCTCTGTCCCTGAGCTGTTTGCCCTTCTCTCAGCTCCAATGTTAAACTAAACCTTGTCCCTGAGTCAGGCAGCAAGCTGTCCCCACCCACTGAGAGGGGCTGAGCAGCCCTAGCCCATTACTGGCCCAGTAAACAACTTGGCTGAATCACTCTTTGCAGAAGTCTTTGTACTGGCCTCAACAGGAGTTTCTGGCCTCATTCCTGACTTCAACAAAATGCTGGAAAATGGTGCCAAGGAGCTCTAGTAGCCAATTGCAGTTGTTGTCACTTAGGTAGTACCCCTACAGGCTCAGTCTGGCACTCCAGGAGCTGGCAAACCCTGTGTGCATGTGCACACCTTGACTCTGGGCTCATATATTTCATTTAAACTAACACAACAGGCCACTCTTTCTCTTCCTTCAGTTCCCTGCCTCATTCGCTATGCACCTACCAACTTCTGCAACAAATGAGACGGGTGGACCTACATAGAGCTGGCTGGAATTTTTTGTCAAAACTGCTAGATGTTTGATGCAAAACACTTTTTTGTGTGAAATTGTATTTCAAGAAATTTCAGTGAGGAAAATATTTTGTAATGTGAAATGTTTGTTCTGGAGTTTAGTAGTGCATCTTCTTCACCTGTGGGGATCCTTACCTGAGGATGGTGTCTTCAATGACTAATGCTGCAACTCTCTAATGCATATATGCAAGTGATATTTATTATTTGGGCAGCCTTTTGAAGAGATTACAAAAAGCACACCCCTGATAAACCTCAAACTGCTGCAAAGCATGGAGGTGCTAGAGCTTTTAACTTAAATGGATAGAAGACTTTAACATGGTCAGGGTAAAAATAAATTCTTAACTTTTAGTCTCAGAAATGGATTAATAATTTTAACGGAAGCTTTCCAGATGTCCGCCTGAGACAGACATTTGTCATGGAAAATTTCAAAAGCTCAAACTGTTAAATCTTGGAAGAGTTCTAAGCGAATATGACTTGGAAGAGTTCTAAGCGAGGTGCACCTGCACTCTGATCACTCAACTGTTAATTAGTTCCCCTGAGAAAGCTGAAGGGGGTTATTAGACAATCGGGCTGGCCAGCTGGATGGTTTAAGGAGCCAATTATGCCATCAGCCCAAGACCGATAAAGAGGAATGAAGGAAGTGCTGGGGTGGGGAGAGGGGACCAGGGCTGCTTGAGCTCAGGCACACAGAGGCCTCAAGGGAGGGAGACCTCTGTTCTCCTCAGGTCCTGGGGTGAAGATCAAAAGTGCTATTGATGCTGTAAATATACTGTTGCATGGGGATTGTTGTGGAAATGGTGGAGGGAACTTAAAACAAAAAGGGTATGGTGCAGGCACAAGCCCTGGAATCCATGCAGTTTCTGTGAAGAAAAGGCAGGAGAGAAGCCATATCCCGTGACACCAACTAAAACAGTGTCTTAAAATGGAAAGTGTTAGTCTTAACTATAGGCTACCATCTTTTATGCTGTGCATGTATATGGTACCATTAGACTGACTTGTGTGTTTTGTGAACCATTGTTGCTAGATTTTTTTTTGGAGTGCAATGTAAAACTTAGCAATTTTATCTGAAACTGTGCATATTACATTATTAATAGGTAGCTTACTGATGTATGCAGGTAGTTCTGAATGCCTAATAGGCAACTTGAGAGACAAGGTAGGTGAGATAATATCTTTTACTGGACCAACTTCTGTTGGTGAAAGGGACAAGCTTTCAAACTTCACAGAGCTTTTCTGCAGGTCTATGGATAGCATGGTATAGCCCAGATGAGCATTGACTGATACAATGAGTCTTTTTTTCTATCTTCCTTTCTGCTTTGTAGCAGATAAAGTTTATTAATCGGCTATGAACATTCCCTAAACATTAAAAACATTTCAGTGGCTATTCTTGGAATTTGGGATGGGCTTTTTCAATGGACTTGTGCTCTTAAATAATTTATTATTGTACTGTATAGCAGCTAGATGTCCCAGTCATAGACTAAGATTCCATAGTGCTAGCTTCTGCACAAATAAGTTACTTTACACACAAGAAAAATTGTGATTTAGCCTAATTTTATATATACATGTCAACTGCTTTAAGGAGCTAGTTAAGATGATGTAATATCTTTTTTTAAAGTAGGTTACACAGGCACTGTCAAGATTTGCAGGGCCCAAGTTTGATTCTATATTAATGAGACATAACTACATTGCACCTTTTCATTTGAGGGTCTCCAGATGCCATACAAACTTTCAGTAAGCGTCACAACATCCCTGTGCAGGTATTATCCCAATTTTACAGATAGTTAAACTGAGTCACAAGACTATGTGCCTTGGCTGATGTTACTGATTCAGAAATACAAGAATATGGGTCCCAGTCCCTTCTTTGTAACCACTAGACAATCCTCAAGATTATGTCCTGATAAGCACCACTGTATATGTGTTTGTCTGCAGCATCCAAAGACTTTACATGGTTGTAAAAGTGGTCTCTTTTTCACTGGAAATATGCATAGGATTCTATTTAATATCACAGGGACTGGTGGGTGCACATCATAAGAATAGATTCAAGATGTCTAATTTTTGTTTTATTAAAATTCAGATCACAAACTAGAAATAACTTTCTAGAAGCCCTTTTGTAGTATTCACAAAAACAGTGCTACCAACTGGAAAAAGAATAGAATTGTAAGGAACAATACTGTTTCTCAAACTCCAAAAGTGGGAAAGAGGAAAATTTAAAGGCAACTAATAAAAGCAATTGGCACCTTTTTAAAGCTCTTTTTGCTCAGTAAGGAACAAATCTTGACTCATCTAATGTGAGAATAAGGGGTCACAGGTCCTTTGCTCTCATGCATGTGGGCTGTGTATTTGCCCTTGCATATCCAAGGAAGTCAAGCTGACAACACATTAGCGTACAGAGTGCGGATTAACACCTGCAGAGCACAAACATGGGCTGGGGAGCTCAGGCATGGGATACCTTACTTCCTCCACTAGTCTCTCATCATGCTTCTGTCTCTCCTCCATGTGATTAGCTGAAGCTATTTCAGCTTTGGGCTCAGACTCCATGAAACGATCTGTGAAGACAACAGATGCGTATGGGGACCTTGTTGCGTCTGCAGAGGGCTTAGTTGACCCCCTGTATTGCCAGTGTTCAAGGGGAAAATAGGAGTTATTTAGCTCCCACTGGTGCTGTGTGATTAGCTGTGGTGTTTGAGCTGTCAGCTAGGTCTGTAGTGTGCCGACTGCGCCGTCTCTTTATACTTTCTGCATTTGAGCTCCCTGTCTTTTACTCAGGTGCAGGGCTGGCTCTAGATTTTTTTTCTGCCCCAAGCAAAAAAACAAAAAAAAACCTCTAAGAGCGCAACTGCTGAAGCGCACCAAAAAAAAAAGAAAGGTGGCTGGAATGCCGCCCCTGGAATTGTGCCGCCCCAAGCATATGCTTGGTATGCTAGTGGCTAGAGCCGGTCCTGCTCAGGTGTGTCTCCCCATTCCCAATGGCAATGGAGAAGGGACAGAGCATCAGATTCCATTCTAGGGGATGAAGTTGGGCTTGGCTAGGCTGCTGCATTGTGTATGACCACTTGAGATGTGAGCAATTTTCTGTGGGTGTAGTGCCTGGCTGGGGCATGGAGCTCTGACTGGTTTTCTTGGCTATCTAGTCTAGTACAAGAGTCAGGATTTAGCCTTGAATTCTATTTGTTAAAGTCAAGGCAAACAAAGAGCAGTAAATTCTCTCCCCGCTCCCCGAAGAACATGGAAATATGAGAAGATAGTCTCAGTAATTAAATAAATACTAGAATTTATATGACAAGCAAACTTACAAATATTAGTAATTTAATATAACATAGTTTCAGGGCAGAAACCTAGGCAAACATAACTTTCTGTTTTACTGTTTCATTGGCAGAATTGATTAAACATGCAAATGTACACATGTCAATTATTCATAATTGGAATGTCTGAAAGACTGCTTGAGGCCTTATTCAATCTTTTAAACAAATGCATAAAGTAGCAAAGCACTTCAGGACAGGTAAAATGACAGAACAATGCATATTTATTTCTGCCTGGGCTGCCTCCCTTTAAACACCACATCTGAAACCAATGTCAACTAGAACTGTGGCATTTTATGGATATAGGGCTACATTTAAACATTTTCTGGATGCATAAGAATATACTCTTCACAATTATTCCAGCTAACTCAGTGAAAATGTTCAGGGTAATGAGTCAATAATCAGTTAACAGAATTTTTTTTTTACACTGACCAGTTTTAATATTGATGCCAGTCCTCATAGGTAATAAAATATCAGACAAAGTTTTAAAAACCTAGAGCCCAAATCATCGTTACAAAAGGATGTGGGCATAGACAGAAGATGAAAATGTTGGGGGGCAGTATCCTGAACCACTGTGGCAGGAAGGCCCAGTGGAATTGGAGAGTGACCCTGCCTCCACAATCACCATGAGCAGCGGCAGCTCCTGTCCCACAGGGATTGCAGAGTGACCCCACCCAGCCCCCTGCTCACCCTGGACAGTGATGGCTCTGCTCCTATTCTGTGAGGTTGGCCCTGGAGGTTACAGAGCAAGCCTGCCTGGCCTCACAGTCACCACTGGTGCTCTCCTGTTCCACGGTCCTGGGTAATGGGAGTTGGAGAGCAAGTCTCGACAGCAGGGTTTCCATTCTAACTTGTAGAGCTGGCCTGGGCTCAGCTCCCCACTCTGGCCTGTTGGCTCTCTACTCCTGGAGGAGGCTTAAGAAGCCTGCCACAGCAACACATGGCGCGCATCAGGGCTTCGCTTATGGAGCTTGGTGTTCATGTGGGGTGAGAGGGGGCAGATGGGGAAATGGTGAGCTGTTAAATAGATTTGGGGTGCCCCTCTAGCCCTAGGTATTCATGGCCTATGGATGTGGGGCAGTCACTTACACTAGTGCAAAGTGGGTGTGAAATATGACTAAATCAGAATGATGTCGGCTGGCGCTCTCTTTGCATATACACTCAACTCATTTTGCATTGGGGTAAATGACTCTGCAAAGAGCAGGACACTGATAAATTGGACCCCATGATCACTGATGATGATCTGCTAAAGGCATAGATTTAAATAACGAAAATTGGTACATAAACCTTTAGAACTCAAAGTGCTTCACAGAAGAAGTGCAGTATCCTTTCCATTCTACAGATAGGGCGGGAAGAGACAGGTGAAGTGAACTGCCCAAGATCACATAGCAGGTCAGTGACAGAAGTGGGACTAGAACTCGAGCCACATGTTCTGACTACTGGACTATGCTGCCTCAATAAGATTATTTTCTCTGTTCATGACGGAAAAATACTAACTGTTAGCAGTTCAGCATGCAAATAATTCTTACGGATTTTAACTCCTCTTCTTTTCTTTCAAAGTGATTCACACTTCTGTTACTGCCACACTCATTTTGTCTCCCCCTCTGCCCTTTTTGTACCCTATTCCCAGATAATTCCACTAACCTTCATTCCTGATTTATCTTTATTGCACAAACATCTTTTCCCACTCGCATGCCTCCAATTATTTTGTTGATTCACTGTGGCTACTACCACTCTGCCCTCCTTCAAAACTCACTTCTAGTTATCTCTTCAGTGCTAATGTAAAAAAACCTAAATGATTAAGCAAATGAGGAATGAACAAAATGTGCACTCTACATATTAAATGTGGCCTTAACTTCTCCTCCTCTTAGACTGTTTTTGTTCTCTTTTTTAGGTACAGACCCTGAGACAAATATGCTTCCCTTTATCATGTGTATGTTCCTTACTAATGAAAATAGGTGCGTTGGCTTCATGTCCTCCTTTTATGTCTATTGTCATCCTCTGTTGTAACAGGCTTGAGTTGACTGGAGACCTAAAGCGGGAATAGCTTAGTCCTGTTTGATCTCTCAGAATTATTTTTCTTGACTGTTCTCTCAAAGAATGTATTTAAGGTTGTAACAAATTGTTAGTAACGCAGCTGCAATTTTTTTCACCCAAAAATCTTTACATAGAAAAAACGTTCATTGATCTCATTTGTTAGGAAGGCTGAAAGATCCTTATTCTTGACCCATATCTGACATTCAGAATTAGATGCACTTCTTGAGAATATTTTCTTAGGGTCACATTTAAATAGTGAACTATTAAGTATTATTATTTGAGTATATGTTATGCTGAGACATAGATTGTTATGTGGTTCAAATTAAGTATATCAAAAAAGTTTACATATATGCAGAAGAAATGGAGCAATATAATAAACTAAACTTCAGTAAGGAAAAAAAAATAAAATTGCTTCCTCATCCACTTTTTCTTTTCAGTATAAGTAATGAAGGATAGCTAAATGTTTACAAACTTGTTATAGGTAGTATTCCTTTAGGTTATTCATCCCACTCTCAAATCTCTAAAATTTCCCAAAGTTTTATAAGCAATCGGTCCATTATGGGAGTGTTGTCTTCCCCATGGCCCGATCAGCAGCTATAAACAAAAGTTAAAGGTAAAAAGCAAACCAAACGAACCAAACAAAAATAAAGCTATTACTATTATAGGCATGGAAGGAAGATATATAGGGTGAAATTCTGGCTTCATTGAAGTCAATGGCAACTCCAATGACTTCAGTGGGGTCAGGATTTCTCATGGTTTGTTCTAAAATTCTTAGAAGGTGTTTAAATATTATAGTGATAGAGGCTGTATGAGTATCTAGGTAGATACTCAATAATGGTGGCAAGAATGGACCAAGTCTTGTATCTCTCCAAAACCAAACTTCTTAGTCTGCATTGCATACGTAATACTTCACTGCTTCCTGATTCTGCTAAGATTTAACACATGTACTTCATGTATATGAGTAGCCTCATTCACTTCCGTACTCTCATGTGTAAAGGTAAGCATGCTTGAGTGTTTGCAGGATCAGAGCTTTAGTTGGTTCTCTCAGCTACTTACTGAGTGAGCACTGTTTCTCAATATTTTTGTTTCCCAGAAGTCCTTCACATCTGTAACTTTTTCTGTGCGGTTTTGTTACTTATAAGTCTATTAGTGATTCATACTATACATACCTTTTTGTGCGATGTAGAAGTACATGCTAACATTTCAAACTTTTCGTTCTTTTACGATTCTGGGAAACCACTTTTTTCCTTTATAACTTTGTCGCAGCCCTAAGATCTTTATTCCAACATGGTGTCTGTATGGCCAACTGTCGGTCATCTAAAGGTCACACTCGTACTGTGGCAACACCGTGGTGCAGTGTGCAACATTAAAGTGCCGTGTGCATTTTCCCGCTCTTTTTCCTGGTCACCTAAGGGCCAGGCTAGTGCCGTGTGCAGTCTCCTGCTCTTCTGCCTGGTAACCCAAGGGTCAGGTTAGTGCTGTGTGCATAACACCAGCGTGCCGTGGGCAAAGGGATCCAATCTGACCAATCGTAGTTCAGTTCAAATGGTCAGATTAGGGTTGTGTGCAAAACCATGCTAGTGTGCTGGGTGCAGCTTCTAGCAGCTTCTAGTGTGCCGTGTGCAAATTCTATCTACGTAGGGGGCAACAGCTCAGAACCTGGAGGGCGTAGGAGCCAGGGACCAATCAGATTTTGGCAAGTGTAAAAGCGCCTTTGAATAAAACCATGCCTCGTGCCAGGATCTGCAGGAGTATCCACGTACTGACTGAAGGACCTGATCAACCCTTCGGCCAGGGGTCTCCTCCGGATATAGCTGGCTCGGGATATGTCGTTTTATTGCTTTTTCAACGTTATCTTTCACGGATTCGGTATGCTTCTGGTGTCAGTAGTGCTGGTCAGCTGCGTCTGGAATACGGTACTTGCTTTCTAATCTTTCTTTCTGTGCTTTGCTTAGCCTCTTCTCTTTTCCCCTCTCTTATTTGGTACAGAACTGCATGTATTGTTGTTATCTGATGTAAAGTTGTGTATATATGGTATATAAGAACTGAGTCGTTGTAATAACTGCTATTGAAGTTAATTAGTGTATTTAATAGTAGTATTTGGTTAGTGTGCACAGTTTATTTTATTTCGTGTATTCGTTTTACCTTTTTTAAGAGCAGTTAATTTTGAATCATTTGGTTCCTTGTTAATGAATGTAAATAGATTGCTACAGGTGGTGTGAAGGTTTCTTGTTCCAATAGTACTGTTAGTTGGTAGAAGTGCTCCTCCCTAGCCCAAGTTGTGATTTTCTCCCTATTTAATAAACGGCCACGTGGTGTTTTTAAAGTTTCAATTTGTCTGGTTTTAATTTTCCTCTCTCAATTAAAAACTTCACCGAACCTGCATTAGGGGTGGACAAACTTCATGTCTCTGAATGTCGACAGCTTTCAGTTTGGTCTTCATTCCACAGATGACCAATGAATAATTAGAGTAGGAGAGCAATCGTGATGATAGCATGTGAGATGGTATCCAAGTTCTTTCTGACTTTGCTGGAAAAATGGACTGCTTTTTACGGGAAGTGATGGTAGTTAACTCTCAGTCTGATAATCTAAGGGCTCTGGCTAAGATTTTCAATAATAGGAGCCTACACTTAGGCTCCCAAAGCCATACTTAGCCAGACCACACATTTATGTGCCTTTCAAGAGCACTGAGCTCCCAACAGCTCCTACTGAGCAAGATGATTGGTGCCTCAGGAAAATACACTTTCAGGCAGCTCTGCAACATAATATCTGTTCATGATGAGTAGATTTTACCTTTATCTCCCCCATTCCCACATTCTGGATACTATTTAAATGAAAAAGATGGTCATTTACAATCACTTGAACACCCACTGATTTGATGATGCTGACAAATTTAAACATATAGCAGCAGCTCTAAACTTTATGCTCCTGATAGTTCTGTCATAGAAAATTCTGATCAGCTTATTCTCTGGAAAAAATAGCTAAAGATGTACAAAGCTCTTAAATAAATTTACATTTTATCCTTTATGGAACTGGGCTTGCAGCAAAATATAAGAACAAGTACTGTAGTTCAATGGAAATAGATTATACTTAAATCATACCATGTGGGCTAAAAAGAGAAACATTTTAGTAACTTAATTTGAGATTCTTAGACTATTGCATTTTTGTTCATCTTGCAAATTTAATTAATTCCATATTGAGGCCCCAAAGAACCGCTGGTTAAAGTTGGGAATCAATGGTGGAGCAAGCCATGTAATTCAGTAATAAGAAATGTAGTTTGTATAAATTGAAACAAGAATGCATGTGTTACTATAAACATGCTTTCTAGCATAAACACTGCACTATGTTAAGACTGGCTTCCATGCTGTTTCTGTCCTTGAAGAGTGAATTTAAACTTTCTGAACTAAAACTGTTGTAAAATTTATAACTAGGAAAAGGCTTTGGCTGCTGCACAAGGGCACAAAGATATATCAGGGTTTTCAGTTTAAATATTTGAATTGATCTGTTTCTGAAAAGATAAATGAAACCAAACTCCTTCTTATCTCACTAATTAAAAGAAAATGTGCAATGCTCCTTTATTCCCAAGAATGGGTGCAACCTAAATTTTAGGAATTTTTTTTTATTGTGTTTCAGACCTTTTATAGACACTCTAAGCAAACTATTGATTTTTATTGTCCCATCCTACACATTTCAGTGGAATCCACTATACTGGCACACTGATATGTCAGGCTCACTTAACTGCTACCATTGCTAGGAAAACACTTTCTGAGCAATGCATGCCCACAGTGGATACATGACACAACTAGTGTTCAAATGGCACTTCCAGAATTGTCTGCAAAATGTGGGTCAAAATCGTGCAACCTTGACTAACTCATGTAAGTAACTCTTTGTGAATAAGGATAATTCATCATCAATAAAGGTAGCAGCATAGGCCTTTATCACTATAATTTCTGCACCATCCAAAGTTTGCTAGAAGCTTTACAGACCAATAAAATAGATGTGAGGTGGGATGAGGATTATAATGTCACATGGTATTTTGCTTTGTTCTGTACACTTAATGGTGGCATTTCTATAAATAGTTATTTAATATTGTGATATGAATAAACTAAATATGTTTAGCCTTTAACAAGTTTATTAATTTCCTGCCTATCCTTTTGAACTTTTAAAATATTTCTTTACAGTATTTTTTGTGTATGATACCATGATTTTGTAACAAATGTTGATGTTTCTCCTTGAAGCACTTCATGGAGCTGTCTTAGATCCTTTAATGGAAGCATAGGCGCAGACTCCATTGGTGCGGACTCAAGCACCCATTAAAAAAAAAAGAGGTGGTGCTGAGCACCCACAGGGCTGGATTAATCTTTTGTGGTCCCCAGCACTCTGTCCTGTGGCCCCACCCACTCTGTCCCGTGGCCCCACTCTCCTTCTACATCGGGAATGGGGGCAGAGAGGAGCATCCACCGGCAAAATCAAAAGTCAGCGCCTGTGAATTGAAGGTGATATATACCTGAAAAGTTATTTTTAAATATGAATGAATATTAACCAGCATAATATTGGTCTTATTCTGCTGCCCCTAAACTATCCATATGAATTTAATGAGATTTTGGTGGGAACTGTGGAAGTTCAGCCCCTTTGAAAATCAAGCCACAAATCATTCTCAAATGTCATGAGCATAAACCACCTAATTCTACACTTTTTTTTTTTTTCATATTTCGAACTCCTATTAACTATGGTGAGCATTGAGTGTATAAGGGACAAAAGGATCAATTGCCTTATTAATGCTGTTCTTTCCATGGGTAAGGAGATGGTATAAGTAAAAACCTCATTAACAAAAATATCTGATCACATGTGACTACAAAAATCTAACTGGATGAATCAAGTATATTTTTAAAACTTATAGATCTGTGAATATCCAATAATTCTGTACAGAGGGACTAAATCAGTCATTAGAATAACCAACTGAAAACTTGTTTAATATGCTAGAAACCTAAATTAATTGAGAGAATATCACTAGAGGGCACTATTCTACCAGTTTAAGATAGAAACTATTGTATATAAGCTGTTATACATCTTGATTTTTAAAAAAACAAAAGATTTCAAAATTAGATTTTGAAGCTAATTCCCTGAAATACATGCGCCCCTTCCTTACCATTCATATGTAAATAAATTAGACAAGTATCCATTATGATGTGGCTAGGTTGCATTTTTAGAAACATTGAGCCAACCTTGATTAAAAATGACAGCTTATTAAATAAAAAACAAGCAAACACTACTGTAGTTTGTTATAATTCCACTGCCAGTGCATAGACAGAGCCTGGTTGTAGGACTAGCTGAATTTTGCCTCATCACCATCTCTTTATAGGTACTTGATCTCTTCCTTTTTCTTCCATCGACCAATATTTTAGTAACTGGCAACAAAACTAAATGCATTAACAACTCTGATGCAGCAACTGTCTTCACTACAGACAGCCATTTCTGACCATAGTTCTCGTAGAGCTGGACTCTGAGTTGAACTCAGTACTCTTAAGCAGGCCAAAAAGTTCAGATTTGAGTGTCTAAAACTGGTCTGCTAAATAACTTGCCTGACTTTCAAAGGGGCTGAGCAACCGCAACCGCCCTGACTTTAAGGCTGACCTGGAGGGCTATTCAGTGGCATCACACAGTGAAAAAGTAGGACTTTGCACTTTACAGCATTGTCCTGTGCTTAATATTATACACGGGCTGCTGAAGGGCTAAAATCCATGTGCATTTTATACAACAACCTGATATATGGATTGTGCCAGCTCTTTTTCAGACCCAAAGACCAGAGTTTGGTCAAGAAACCAGAGGCCTAGCAAACAGTGATCAGCTAAGAGAAAGCTGGGGTAAACAAGATAACATTGCCTTTGCTAAGATATGCTTGGTCTGTAGAAATGCCAGATGTTGAAGCAATAACTATGTTTCATCCAGTGTTTCAGATTGAACAAAGGATCCCTGTTCCTATTGTGTCAGTCTCTTCTGTAGGGAACGTTCTTCCCACAGATCCAATCTTGAGTTTATGAAAATTGGCACATTTCGGTATAAAATATGGCATCCTTCCACCTCACCTTCCCAGGAATCAGAGCCTGCCTTAAGACATCAAGGGGACAATCTTTATTGTCATATACTTTCACTATTTCTTTGCTTTAACCCCTAGGAATGTACCTGTTGGACAATCAAAGGAGTTGCTCCATTCTTCTTCGAGTGCTTGCTTATATTCATTCCAGTTAGGTGTGTGCGCGCCGTGTGCACGTTCATTGGAGACTTTTTTACCCTAGCAACACTCGGTGGGTCGGCAGGTCACCCCCTGGAGTGGCGCCGCTATGGCGCCTGATATATATCCCTGCCGGCCCATCCGCTCCTCAGTTCCTTCTTACCGCCCGTGTCGGTCGTTGGAACAGTGGAGCACAGCTTAGCTGATCTCCACCTCCCTAGCGATTCGCTCGTTTGTATAGTATCGTGTATATAGTTATTTTCTGTAGTTCTAGTTAGTATTTAAGTTAATAGTTCTTATAGTTGTGTATATAGTTAAGGAGGATCAGGGGCTTGCCCCTTCTCCTCCCCCGGTACCGGGGCCCATGCCTGGTTCACCGGGCTTCAAGCCTTGCATGGCCTGTCATCGGCCGATGCCCACAGGAGACCCGCACGACTCCTGTTTAAAGTGCCTAGGCGAATCCCACCTTGCGGACAACTGCCGAATCTGCAAGGCGTTCAAGCCCCGGACAAAGAGAGAGCGGGACATTCGCCTGAAACAACTTTTGATGCAGGCAGCTTTAACTCCTCCATCCTCGGCACTGACTCCAGCACCGGGAACAAGTGCCTCTTCCGCACCGGACCGCCCGGCACCGATAAAGGCTCCTCGTCACCACCCTTCACCGGCCGAACCCTCCGGCCGGCACCGCTCCCTCTCCCCGAGGAGCAAGAAGCACAAGGCTCCTGTGGCACCTACAGCTACACCGCAGTCGGAGCTTATCTCCAAGACGGACCACCCGGCACCGTCAACTGCCGCGGCACCACTTGTCTCCGCACTGTTGATTCCAGTTTCACAGGAGCTGTTGAGTCGGGTGCCTACCAGCTCCCCAGCGCGCGCTGTGGTTGAGCTCGTCGTGCCCTCCACGCCGGAGACCTCCGCAGCGTGGGACCTAATTGCTCTAACAGAGCCTGAACTGCCGCAACCCCCGGCACCGCTGGTGCGGGTTATTCAGTCGCTGGGCAAGCCCACCATGGTGCGACCACCTTCACTGGGCACCACTGAACACCGTCGGTCCCGATCTAGATCCCGCAATCACTCTCGGCCTCGACATCGCTCCCGATCTCGGCGCTGCTTGCAGTCCCGGTACTGTTCTCCACGGTACCGGTCATACTCGCGGTACCACTCGAGATCCCGGTCGCTGTCGTGGTACTCTCTGCACCGGTCCAGATCCTGGCACTGACGTACTTCTCGCAGCTGATCCTGGCACGATGTATAAGACACCGGTCGACCTCCCGGCACCGCGCTGGTAGCAGGTCCCGGTCCCGCTCCCGATACCGCCATGGTTCCCGGTACCGTTCGCCGGTACCGTGCAGAGATGAGTTCTATGGGCGCAGAGACCTGGCCCAATCAACTTCAGCTCCTCCGTGGCCGTTGCGTCACCCATCCGCCTCCTCACACGTGGACAGTGCCTCCTACGGGGGTTCAGATGCGCAGGCCCACCCGGACCATGGACCACCTCAATGGTCTTTTTGGACACCTTGGGCCTATCACCAAGCCCAAGGCAAACCAATGGGCCCAGCACTCTCCGGCCACTCGGAGCACCGTGCACCAGAGGCCACAGTCAGCAGGCCTCCCCCCGCTGGTACGGAGGAAGACTCTACACATGCACCTGAGCAGCATGATGTTCCGGAGACGGAGGTCCCCCAGGATGAGGCGTCAGTCCAGGACCCACTCATCCCAGGGTTGTCATCCTCCTCTTCCCCGGATGAGGTGGTAGCGGGCACATCATCATCGGGGCCCCCGCCAATTGATCTCCGAGCACACCAGGATCTTCTGTGGCGTGTTGCCCAGAATATCAATCTTCCTGTAGAGGAAGTTCCTGAGGTAGTTAGTATATTATCGGCGGAAGCACCAACCAGGGTGGCCCTCCCCTTCATCAGATTGATCCAAGCCAGAACAGACACCATCTGGCAGTCCCCAGCTTCCATCCCACCCACAGCCAGGGGAGTAGAACGAAAATACATGGTGCCTTCTAAGGGGTATGAGTATCTCTACGTGCACCCCGCCCCCTGCTCATTGGTGGTACAATCAGTCAACGAACGGGAGTGCCACGGCCAACAAGCCCCCGCGCCAAAATCTAGGGAGGCCAGGCGCATGGATTTGTTGGGCCGGAAAATATACTCTGCTGGAGGCCTTCAGCTCCGTGTGGCGAACCAACAGGCCCTCTTAAGCTGCTACAGCTACAACACCTGGGAGGCTGTCGGCAAGTTTACCGAGTTGGTTCCCCAGGACTCCCGTCAGGAGTTTACAGCTCTCCTAGAGGAAGGAAAGAGGGTCGCGAGAACCTCACTACAAGCCTCGTTAGATGCCGCCGACTCTGCAGCCAGAACGGTCGCCTCTGGCATAGCTATGTGCCGCATATCTTGGTTGCAAGTGTCTGGCCTACTGCCTGAGCTACAATACACCATACAAGACTTGCCATTTGATTGACAAGGTTTATTCTCGCAAAAGACAGACCCCAGACTACAGAGTCTGAAGGACAACCGGGTTATTATGCGTTCGCTGGGAATGCATACACCCCAGACTCAGAGACTGTTCTTCCACTCCCAACCTCAGCTCCCTTACCCCCACCTTGGCCAAGACAGGATCTTGCCCGAAGACGAGGCCATACTACCTGCAGACGTCAGTCTGGACTTCAAGGGGGCAACAATTCCAGTCCCGCCAAACCACCACCGGGACCCAAAGCAAACTTTTGAGGGTGCGCCTGAGAGCAGTGTACCAGTTCCCTCCCTGGATCCTCTTCACTTTTACAACCGCCTTTCCCCGTCCCTTCTGGCGTGGTCCTAGTTGACCTCAGATTGTTGGGTCCTACGTACGGTGGAGCTTGGATACCGTCTTCAGTTTATTTCTCCCCCTCCCTCCCTCCCCCCCTCCTCGTCCCTCTTCAGGGACCCCTCACGAGCAGCTCCTCATTCAGGAGGTTCGCAAGTTCCTCTCAATTGGAGCTATAGAGGAGGTACTGGAGGAGTTAAGGGGCAAGGGGTTTTATTCCTGATATTTCTTAATCCTCAAGACAAAAGGGGGCTTCCGGCCCATCCTGGACCTGCGAGGTCTGAACAAATTCATCAAAAAGTTCAAGTTCCGCATGGTATCCCTAGGAACCATCATTCCTTCCCTGGATCCCAGAGATTGGTAAGCCGCTCTCGACATGAAGGACACATATTTCCACATTGCAATTTATCCCCCGCACAGGAGGTATCTGTGCTTTGTGGTAAATCAGGGTCACTACCAGTTTACTGTCCTTCCCTTTGGTCTTTCCTCGGCCCCTCGGGTCTTCATGAAGTGTATGGCAGTCGTCTCTGCTTCCCTGCGCCGTCGTCGAATACACGTCTTCCCTTACCTCGACGACTGGCTTATCCGAGGGGCTTCAGAGGCACAAGTCATCAGCCATGTCGCCATCATCAGGGAGCTGTTTATGCGTATAGGCTTGATCATCAATTTGGACAAGTCCACCCTGGTGCCTACGCAGAGGATAGAATTTATCGGAGCAATGCTGGACTCCAACCTTGCAACGGCCAGTTTGCCCCTACACCGGTTTCAGGCCATAGTCTCCATTGTCGAAAGTCTTCAGAGCTTTCCAACCACCTCTGCTTGTACTTGCCTTGCTCTCCTGGGGCACATGGCTGTATGCACTTTCATCACAAGGCATGCCAGACTGCGAATGCACCCTCTGCAAACCTGGCTCGCTTCGGTCTATCGGCCGGGCAGGGACGCCATAGACATTATTCTGACAGTTCCGCCGGATGTTCTAGGCTCCCTCGACTGGTGGAAGACGTCATCCCGAGTGTGTGTGGGCCTGCCGTTTCATCCTCCCCAGCCCTTCATGTCTCTAACAACAGAAGTGTCCTTGCTGGGCTGGGGCGCCCACCTAGGGCTCCTGGGCACCCAAGGTCACCCCAGGAGTTGACTCTCCACATCAGTGTACGAGAGCTGAGAGCAGTCTGGCTGGCATGCCAAGCGTTTCAGCGCCATCTGCACGGCCGTTGTGTTGCAGTGTTCACGGACAACACAATGGCCAAGTATAACATCAACAAGCAGGGTGGGACACGATCCTCCCCTTTGTGTCAGGAAGCGATACGGCTGTGGGTCTTCTGTATAGCCCACTCCATACATCTAGTGGCCTCCTTTCTCCAGGGGGTACGGAACACTCTCGCAGATCACCTGAGCAGGTCCTTCCTATCACACGAATGGTCCATCTGTCCGGACGTTCTCCATTCGATTTTCTGGAGGTGGGGCTTTCCCCACATAGCCTGTTTGCATCCAGAATGAACAGGAAATGCCAGGTGTTCTGCTCCCTACAGGGTCGCTCCCCAGGCTCCTTGTTGGACGCGTACCTGATTCCGTGGACGGGCCACCTCTGTTACGCCTTCCCACCGTTCCCTCTCATCCACCGAGTCCTGCTCAAGCTCTGCAGGGACAGAGCCCACCTTATCCTGATCGCTCCGGCTTGGCCGAGGCAGCACTGGTACACCATGCTGCTCGACATGTCCCTGGCAGACCCAATTCCCCTGCCACTCTGGCCGGACCTGATCACACAAGACTTCGGCAGGATGCACCATCTGGACCTACAGTCTCTTCATCTGACTGCATGGCTCCTGTCTGGTTAAACCAGTCAGAGTTGCACTGTTCTGCCGCAGTACAGCAGGTGTTGCTGGGAAGCAGGAAGCCCTCCACGTGCTCGACATACCTCGCAAAATGGAAGCGCTTCTGCCACTGGTGTGACCAGCACGGCCATTCTCCGCATTCTGTATTAGTCCCCACTATCCTTGACTACGTGTGGTATGTCAAAGAGCAGGGGTTGGCGATCTCCTCTCTGCGAGTACATCTTGCGGCTATATCCACCTTCCATCTGGGGGAAGCTGGCAGTTCCGTTTTTTCCCACCCTATAGTTTCCAGATTCCTCAAAGGCTTGGAGCGACTATACCCACAGGTCAAATGCCCTACCCCTACCTGGGACCTGAACCTCGTCTTAACCAGGCTCATGGGGCCTTCTTTTGAGCCTTTGGCCACATGCTCACTGCTGTACCTGTCCTGGAAAACAGCTTTCCTAGTCACTGTCACCTCGGCTAGACGAGTCTCAGAGCTTCGTGCATTGACTGTGGATCCTCCCTATACTGTGTTCCATAAGGACAAGGTACAGCTGCGACCGCACCCAGCATTCCTCCCTAAGGTTGTCTCCGCCTTTCACGTTAACCAGGACATCTTTCTGCCAGTCTTTTGTCCAAAGCCGCATTTATCGCGACGAGAGCAACAGCTCCATACTTTGGATGACCGGAGGGCTCTCGCCTTCTACATCAAGAGGACCAAGCCCTTCCAGTGCTCACCTCAGCTATTCGTGGCGGCGGCGGAACATATGAAGGGCATGGCAATCTCCTCCCAATGTATTGCATCTTGGGTTACATCGTGTATTTGGGCTTGCTATGACTTGGCTCATGCTCAGGCGGGCCATCGCACTGCCCACTCTACTCGGGCTCAAGCTTCATCTGCCACGTTCTTGGCCCATGGTTCCCATATAGGACATCTGCCGCGCGGCCACCTGGTCTTCCGTCCACACCTTTGCATCGCACTACGCATTGGTGCAACAGTCTAGAGACAATGCAGCCTTCGGCTCAGCGGTCTTACATTCCGCAATGTCTCGCTCCGATCCCACCGCCTAGGTAAGGCTTGGGAATCACCTAACTGGAATGGATAGGAGCAAGCACTCGAAGAAGAAAAGACGGTTACTCACCTTTGTAACTGTTGTTCTTCGAGATGTGTTGCTCATATCCATTCCACACCTGCCCTCCTTCCCCACTGTCAGAATAGCTGGCAAGAAGGAACTGAGGAGCGGATGGGCCGGCAGGGGTATATATCAGGCGCCATAGCGGTGCCACTCCAGGGGGTGACCTGCCGACCTACCGATTGTTGCTAGGGTAAAAAAGTCTCCGACGAACGTGCATGCACACACCTAACTGGAGCAACACATCTCGAAGAACAACCGTTACAAAGGTGAGTAACTGTCTTTTCTTATGGACCCCAAATTAGAATTCAATATATATATTTTATACTAATAACATTTTATCAAAATATTAATTAAATATTAACTTGCTAATTCGAGACCATGGGCGGAGACATTATGTAACCTTTTAGCCATTGGCTAATGTGCTATCTTGTCTTGCTGCAAAACCTATCCCAGGGTGTGGAACTGCCTACCCCATCACTTTCCCCACCCATGGAAAATCTATATAGTCTATTGTAATCGATTGACAGTGTCTCTGAGCCTAATAAGCAAGGTGACACTCCGCCAGCGCTGTGTGTAATAAACTCCTATGCTTGACCTCTACACGGTGTGGATTTATGTCCTTCAGCTGCCATTTCACTACCACATTAAATCCAAGATACTGAATGGAAACTAAAACCCTGAGTGGCTGAGACCTCAGGTATCTCAAAGATTTTTCTCTTCTCTTGTGTTCTTTAACACCCAGCACCCGTTTTCAGCAAGATTACTTTGTAATATGTGCCACAGATGAAACTCTTAGGAGCCAGGGGCTGAGGGTTCTCAGTGGCGGGCCTCAGGTCTGGAATTCAGTCCTGCTGGATTTATCCTAAATCCAAACTCAGTCACTTCTAGTGAGAAAACAAGACACATCTTTGTTCCTGCTTTCTACTCGCTGCATGCCTTGGAATTGCAGGATATTGCATAGAAATGATGGATAGTGTGAAAATGTGTTTATCAGCTTGATTGACTGGAGGTAGGTCTTTGATCTCAAAGGTGAGAGGAGGGAGAGAGAGTCCTTAATGCATCATCTGAGAAAGTGAAGATTCTGTGAAGATTCTGAGGGCAGCCATGTTGGAGACAATAGTTTATAAAAAAGAAAATTTACTGAAGCCTAAATTTTAGGGCTTAGCTGCATAGATTCCAAACCTAGAAGGACGATTGTGGTCTGCCCTCCTCCTAAAACATAGGCCATAAAACTTTCCCAGAAGAATTCTATTGTTTAGAAAAGCATCCAATCTTGATTTAAAAATTGTCAGTGATGGAGAATCCACTATGACCCTTAGTAAATTGTTCCAGTGGTTAATTATTCTCACTGTGTTTAAAAAAACAAACACCTTATTTCCAGTCTGAATCCATCAAGCTTCAACTTCCAGCCACTGGATCATGTTACACCTTTCTTTGCTAGACTGAAGAGCCCATTATTAAATATTTGTTCACCATGAAGGTTCTTAGGGACTGTAATCAAGTCACCCCTTAACCTTCTCTTTGTTAAGCTTAATAGACTCAAAGATCTCAATCTATCACTTTAAGGCATTTTCTAATTCTTTAATCATTCTCATGGCTCTTCTAAAACTTCTCCAATTTTTCAACATCCTTCTTGAATTGCAGACACTAGAACTGGACACACTATTCCAGCAGCAGTCATGCCAATGCAAAAAACAGAGGTAAATGGCCTCTCTGCTCCTACTTAAGATTCCCCTGTTATCATAGAATCATAGAATATCAGGGTTGGAAGGGACCTCAGGAGGTCGTCTAGTCCAAGCCCTTGCTCAAAGCAGGACCAGCCCCAGCTAAATCATCCCAACCAGGGATTTGTCAAGCCTGACCTTAAAAAATCTCTAAAGAGTTAAGCCATTCCAGTGCTTCACCATCCTCCTAGTGAAAGTTTTTTTTCTAATATCCAACCTAAACTTCCCCCACTGCAACTTGAGACCCTTACCACTTGTTCTGTCATCTGGTACCACTGAGAACAGTCTAGATCCATCCTCTTTGGAACCCCCTTTCAGGTAGTTGAAAGCAGCTACCAAATCTCCCCTCATTCTTCTCTTCTGAAGACTAGTAATCCCAGTTCCCTCAGCCTCTCCTCATAAATCATGTGCTCCAGCCCTGTAATCATTTTTATTGCCCTCTGCTGGACTTTTTCCAATCCAAGGATTGCATTAGCCCTTTTGGTCTCAGCATCGCAATGGGAGCTCATGTTCAGCTGATCATCTAACATAATCCTCAATTTTTTTTCAGAGTCACTACTTCCCAGAGTAGCGTTCACTATCGTATAAGTATGGTTCACATTCTTTGTTCTTAGACATATATACATTTACCCATATTGTTTGCTTGTGCCCAGTTTACCAAGCAATCCAGATGACTCTGTATTAGTGACCTGTCCTCTTCATTACTTACTACTCCCCCAATATTTGTGTCATCTACAAACTTTATCAGCTCACCAATAATAATGTTAAATAGCAAAGGACCAAGAGCAGGTCCCTATGGGATCCCAGTAGAAACCCACCCATTAGATGGTGGTTCCCTTTTACAATTACATTGAGACGTATCAGTTAGCCAGATTTTAATTAATGTAATGTGTGCAGAGTTAATTTTATATTCTAGTTTTTTAATCAAAATGTTGTACGGTACCAAATCAAATGCTTTACAGAAGTCTAAATATACACCTCTACCCCGATATAACATGACCTGATAGAACATGCTGCTCTGAGCAGTGTGTTAAGGGTGTTGGGCCAGGCCAGGGCTGAGGTGTTTGATAAGGGGCAGAGGGTCTCAGGGGCAGTCTGGGGGGCGGGAGATGTGGGAGGCCACTTTTGGGGGCTCACAGTCCCAGAGTGGCCTGGGGGATTAGCAGGGGGCCAGGAGCAGCTTGCTCTGCTTCCCTCGCCCCGGCCCCAGCCGTGTTGCTCAGGGGAGGGGGCTTGGGGGAAGGGATCCCCTCCCACTCACCAGCAGCGGTGGAAGCGGAGCAGCCCGGCCCCAGCCCACTCCAGCAGCTCCCAGCTGTAGCAGTCCGCTTCCCGCTGCAGGTAAGTGCACGACCTTTCCCCAGCTGCCTTCCAGCAACATGGCTGGGGCTGGGGCAAGGAAAGCGGAGCAGGCTGGGGCCGCATCACTCCGCTTCCCTGCTGCTGGTGAGTGCGGGGGGGCATCCTTTCCCCAACCTCTCCGGACTCACTAACGGCGGGAAGTGGAGTGCTGCAGCTGCAAGCTGGCAGGGTGGAGTGGACGGGCTGGGCTGCTCTGCTTCCTGCCGCTTCCGGTGAGTGCCTGTCAGGGGATGGAGGGGGCGTGGATAGGGGATGGGATCCTGGGGGTGATTAGGGATGGGAGTCTCTGGAGGGAGCGGTCAGGGAACAAGGAATGGGGGCGGGAAAGCAAGTTTGATATAACGGAGTCTCACCTATAACGTGGTGAGATTTTTTTTTTGTTTCCTGAGGACCGCGTTATATCAGGGTAGAAGTTTATTATGTCTACACTATTTGAAAACAAAGATTGTAATCTTATTAAAAAAAAATCAAACTAGTTTGACAGAATCTATTTCCCATAAACACGTTGGTTCATATTAATTATATTACTCCCCTTTATTTTTTATTTATAGTTAGGTAGGTATTAGGGTCCATGTATTAAGTGTGCCTGTGACCTCTTCCTGTCTCTCCACGGGCACTTTTTGCCAGTGACAGGTACACACCAGCACTTCTCTGAGTGGAATACTTTGATTCACTCCATTTTTGACTGGACCATGAGCTTACAGCACCGCCTATTTACCAAGTGTATTGCCTCCAAGTCCAAATGGGTTTGGCCCCTGTTCTATAATCCTTTCTGGGAGCTGTAATCAGCTGAGAAATAGTGACAGAAAACTTGTTCTAAACAGACTACGATTTATTTGTTCATAGAAGCATCACAGGTGCAGAGAGAGAGAGAAGGATTAAGAATAAGAAAGCCTTTACACATATTGTCTACCTAAACTTTCAAGGGACAGCCAAGCTGATGCATGCGTCCACTTATCCCTGGTGTCCCAACATCTGGGTACTATTAGTCTGCAGACCTCTGTCTCCCTTTTCCTCCAAGGCTCTGTGTTTGAAGTTCCCACCTAAAAGCCACCTCCCCTTTTGGTACCCTAAACTCAGTTTCACATTTGGAGGGAAGCTTCAAAGGAAAGATCACCTCCTTATGTGTCTGAGTATTGCTGTCTACACTCAGTAGCTTTTGGTTTCTGCAGACTAAAGCTGCCTTAGACTGATACAACTCCTTAGTTATCCTTTAGCCAGCGACACAATAACCACAAGGTCCACAGATATATATAATACTCATTGTCATAAACAGATAGTTAAGAGTTAATGTCTCTTTTACCTGTAAAGGGTTACAAGCAGTGAACCTGGACCACCTGACCAGAGGACCAATCAGAAGACAAGATACTTTCAAATCTTAGTGGAGGGAAGTCTTTGTGTGTGTGTTTTCTTTGTCTGTTGTTCTCTCTGGGTTCTGAGTGTAACCAGACGTACCTACAGGCTCTTTAATTTTCTGTTCAAATAGTGAGTACAAGTACAAAGGCGGTTTAGTCTTTTTAATTGTTTTATTTATTTGCAAATGTGTATTTTGCTGGAAGGATTTTAATCTGTATTTGTGCTGGGGGGAAGGCTTCTCTCTAGTGTCTACAGGCTGAAAGACCCTGTACCTTTACCATCTTAATTACAGAGACAACTTTCACTTTTTTCTTTTATTAAAAGCTTTTCTTTTTAAGACCTAATTGATTTTTTCCCCTTGTTGAGGCTCAAGGGAATTAAGTCTGTACTCACCAGGGAATTGGTGGGAGACAGGGAGAGAAAAGAGGAGGGGGGAAGGTGCATTTCCCTTTGTTTTAAGATTCAAGAAGTTTGAATCACAGTGATCTTCCAGGGTAACCCAGGGAGGGAAAGCCTGGGAGAGGCAACGGTGGGGGAAAGGGTTTACTTTCCTTGTGTTAAGATCCAGGGGGTCTGGGTCTTGGGGTCCCCAGGGAAGGTTTTGGGGGGACCAGAGTGTACCAGGCACTCCAAGTCCTGGTTGGTGGCAGCACTACAGGATCTAAGCTGGTAATTAAGCTTAGAGGAATTCATTCTGGTACCCCATCTTTTGGACTCTAAGGTTCAGAGTGAGGATTTATACCATGACACTCATAACAATTAATATAGAGAAATCCCACATTTTCCACACCTAATTAGAAGGGCAAGCTATTGTTTTTAACCATATAGGTGGGATGTTCAGAAGTGACTGAATAATGGAATGAATGTGGGAATCTCAACGAGCCAAATCACAAAGAAAAGTAGCAAAAACATGGGAAAACTTTTGCCTCACAAGAGATGTATGAAGCATGGGATTTTTCAAAAAGGGTCAGTGATCACTTATTTCTGATCTCACTGAAGCCATGGTAAAACTCTTCAGAATTAGGACAACTCTGAGCACTTTTGAAAATCCCACCCCTAGTCTATAAAGACTTTACTGTATACCTCCAAATTTTAGTCACAACACGTTCTCTTTGCTGAGGAATGAGTCCATTTCTCTTTTGAATGGGTTTATTTTATTTTTGCTTTTATTCAGACCTTAGGCAGTTTCTTCAGTTTTTTTTTAAATTATCTTTTCTGTAAGGTGGAAGTCTCTAAGGCTTATCCATCACCAATTACTTTTTTTTAGGACCTTGACAAAAGGAAGCTTCTACAAAAGTACAATTGGTCTGTGGTCTACAGCAGCGAGTTGCTGCTCACATTTCAATAGTTATCTTCCTGCAGTTTGCAGTACTTATCACTTATTACTGCAGTCACTGGCTCTTTTATATGGCTATCGCTGTGGTAGATATTACTATTACAACTGTCTACTACCAACTGTGGCTGAATGCTGTATGATAGGACTTCATCACAGAACACGGGTAGTCAGTCTTTGGTGAAAGAATCCTTTTATAATTGAAATGTTGCAATGGATTGGGCAGGGGCACCGTGAGGTAACTGTTTTGTTATGAGCATTCATCTCTAAAGAGCAAGTAGATCCTCCAGGAAGAAAATCATTATTTTAAGTGGGGAAAAAAAATGTTGAAAATCACTTACTTGTAGTTTTGGTGTGGAGCTGGCATTTGGCCACTGAGGGGAAAATTTGCAGTATGCATGTGACTGCTTGAAATGACTTAAATTTGGCTCTGGTAATCCACAGGACTGTGATGGGTATGAATAATAAATGGAATAATAAATAAGTAGAAAGTTTTTTTGTTCTACTATATTTGTGTAAGCAGAGTCAGGATGGGCTCTGCCCTGACATCTGGTGGTGAATTGTGGGGAGTGTGGAAGGGAATTTCAGGTATTTGCATTGGCACACCCACCCCACCTGGTGTAGCCCGCGGCAGCTTGGGATGGTTGTTTTGACAGCTCTGGGATCCCCAGTTTCTTTGTTGTTGGGGCGGGAGGAGTGGAGTGTTGTCGCCCTGGTTGTATGGATGAGGAACTGTGGGACTGTTTTGTGACAGAGATGTCTCACCATCCGGTGGGTGGCGCTTGCTAGACAAGGGACATGGGTGCCAAAACCCAGTGAATTGAGAGAGGTTGGGGACTGGTGTGTGTACCTGATGGTATGGCCCTGCCCCTCCCTCCCTCTTGATGGCTTGGAACACCAATTGCACATCCTCCTCTCTCCACTGTTGAAGAGCAGAGCTAATTTTGATTGCATTAGAAGTCCATTTAGAGGCTGCTGAGCTGAATTCATGTTGGGCCAATGGTGCACCAGCACCTGGGCTCCCTTACTACAAGCTGAAATCACTAAAAGAGCTAAGCTTACTGAGCTGAGATCACTGAGTGCTGTGTTAACTAGTGGGGGAGCCTGAAGATCTAGCACTAAGTGGCTGGCAGAGCGGAGCAGTTTGCAGCACGTTGGAGCAGCCCATGGAACAGCGAGCGGAGCGGTTTGCGGGAGTGGCTCATGGGTCGGCTAGAGGAGCAGCACAGCTGGTGGAGTAGAGTGGAGCTGGTTGTGGTGAAGGCTGCAACAGAACTCCACAGAGAGGCGGAGCATTTGGCCCCTGGCCCACGTATGGTGCCCCTTAACACCCTGTGTACCCCCCCCATTTCCACCCAGCCTGGGGGTGGAGAGGGAGAAACTCTGCAGATAAACTTTTGAACTCTGGGGTGGCACTAACCAGGAACAGAGACTTTTGGGTTGTTAGACTTTGGGGTGATTGGACTTAAGATCCTAAGGGGGAAAACACATTGCCAAACATACTTGGAGGTGGGTTTTTTGCTTATGGTTTGTGTTATAATTCTGTTTGTGATGTTTCTTCAACGTGATGCTGCATTGTTTCCCTCCTTTTTTTTGCTACACTCGGACTCCGTGCTTGCGCGTGGGGAAGTATTGCCTCCTAGAGGTGCCCAGGGCATGGTATGTATTTGTCCCAGGTCACTGGGTGGGGGCTCGAGCTGGTTTTGCATTGTGTTATTGAAACGGAACCCCTGGATACTGAACCCGGCCCTTGTTGCTGCCAGCTCAGAGGGGCAGAAGGGTTACATTTGCATTTCTGCTATGTAGCCCAAATATTGTGGACACCTGAGTGAAATATGTTCCTTAACCCCAAGAGGGTGGAAATGGGTAAATCTGACATTTCAGTGGAGTCCTTGCCAGCCAAAGGTGAATAGGACTGATAGAGTGAGTGATAACTAATCAGGGGAATGGAGCAATCACTGACAGCTATTACAGCTCAAGGGAGGGCTCCAAAGAGGCTGGGATTTACTGCTGGCTGCAACTTTCATTCTGATGAGTGAGTGCATGGGGGAGTGGTAGTTCTTATGCTGTCAGCTCTGTAAAAGCAAATCCATGGCTAATCTAGTTGGCTGAGCTACTTCTTGGTGGCACTCTTGAGTTTGCCTACCTGGCTATTGACTTTTAAAAGTAATTGAAAGATGGGGAGGAAGAGAACTGCTGTTTTAATTTAAAATAAACAAATAGTACTACAGAGGCTGAGACGGCGGAGTAGTAGTGAAATACTGCAATGTGCTTCTCATGCAGTTTTACTAGTGTGCTACCCATTATCTGGGAGATAATGTCCATGTTTGGCTCTTGCTACATCCCAGAGCTGGCCTTTAACCAATGCACATTCCTGGTTGAGGAAATTCAAAGATCAAATGAGAAGTGTTCACCTGCAAATAAAATGGCTCAGATCTGATCCCACTACTGAAGTGCATGGTCTTGTGCAAATATGCATGCTGCTCGTCAAGGGGCTTGTATCCATTTGCGTGATCTTAATATTTACTATGTTTCAGTGTACGACAGCCTGTGACTGTTAGATAAGCACTGTCTGGAATGATTTAAAGGCCAAAGGTAAAAATTAAAGTGTTCAATAGACCATGCTTTTCTAATTTATAAAAGATAACTATGCTAGTCATCATTATTTTAACCCTAGTGCTTGAAAGACTAACAGCTTTTCATAAGTGGATATGTTTTTACATTTCCAGTATCTTACTAGAGCCAGTCATTATTCAATTTCCAACTTGAATTAAAATCTCAAACCGGCATGCTATGAAGGCACAAACAGCTATGGTCATGGCTTCATTCTATAATGTGGGCATTTTCAAGTATATGCGGTTGGATTCTCTACTGCTTTCCATCTGTGTAGTTACCTATAGTTGTGTGCAAACAGGGGCGGCTCTATTTATTTTGCCGCCCCAAGCACAGCAGTCAGGCGGCTTTCGGCGGAGTGCCTGTGGGAGGTCTGCTGGTAACGCAGATTCGGCGGTATGCCCACAGGAGGTCTGCTGGTAACGCGAATTCAGCGGCTTGCCCGTGGGAGGTCCGCTGGACCCGCACATTCAGCGTACCTGCCGCCGAATTGCCGCTGAAGCTGCGGGATCGACGGACCTCCCACAGGCACGCTGTCAAAAGCTGCCTGCCTGCTGCCCTCACAGTGACCAGCAGACTGACCCCATGCAACTTGCTGCCCCAGACATGTGCTTAGTGCGCTGGTGCCTGGAGCCGCCCCTGTGTGCAAAGCAAGAGCAAAAGACTTCCAAATAGGAATGGCATTTTACATTGTATGATGCTTAATGATTACACAAAGTGCAAAACAAGAGGTGAATCTAGCTCATGCAATTTATGTGGACATTTAAATCTTGAAAACATTTTCCAGGATTCATCCTTACACCTGCACATCTTACAGGAAAGACGTGAATGAAGGAGGAATTTCTTTACTTTCCCCCCAAACTAGAAGAAAATATGCACTTGCTGATAAAATCTTGCAGAGAAATTTTGATGAAATCTTTGGGCCCCAATTGCTTGTGTTTTGCTATCTATCTCTCAGATAATTATGCAGCATCTATTGCCACAGTATCTCAGTCTTCCACCTAGTTATCCTCCACAGCCCTCTGAGAGAGAGACATCCTTACTATTGCCCTTTTACAGACAGGGACCGAGGCACAGAGACTAAGGCCCAGAATTGTAAAGTTATTTAGGTGCCAAGTGGAATTTTCATTCTGCATCTTCAATGCAACAATATCTTTAATAACCTGGTCCTAAGTGATTTGCTCAAGGAAGTCTGTGGTGGAGCATGCATTGAGGCCAGGTCTTTCAGGTCCCTGGCTAGCACCCTAACCACTGGGCCATCTTTCCCCTCACGTTTTGTACTCTTAGTGCAACAAGTGTAAAGCAGGCTCAGCTGTTTTTTTGAGGATTTTCCTTACACTGGGGAATACTTGGGTGACGTGGAGCCACTGTAGTGCATCCTATATCACTCTCTACCTCAGTCCAGTGCAGAGAGGATGCCAAAAGTGTCCCTATGCTCTGGTGATTTCCCACTAACAAAATGGCCCCTTGGGGCAGTGGACAGTCTATGTATATTAGAGCAGCTTGGAAGATGCTCTAACTTGCACCAAAGGTCCAGGCTGATGAAGATTAGTATCTGTTTTTGTGTCTCATTGAACTGAACAGAGCTCAGCTAGGTCAGAAGATCTGGCTGATTATTTTCTGGGTTCCCTACTTCCATGCAGGGCCGGCTCCAGGCACCAGCTAAAGAAGCAGGTGCTTGGGGCGGCCAATACCAAGGGGCCGCACTCTGGCCGCTATAGGGGTGGCACGTCCGGGTCTTCGGTGGCAATTCGGCGGCGGGTCCCTCAGTCCCTCTCGGAATGAAGGACCTGCTGCCGAATTGCTGCTGAAGAGTGGACCAGCGCAATCGCTGGCCCTGCTTCCATGCGTCAAAGGAGTCAGGCCCCTACTGCCTGTGAATAAGGTCCATTACAGAAATTTTAAGCTCATTTCTAAAGGTTATGACTGTCTTGTCATTGGAAGGAGCGGGACTGGAGGTTTCCTGCTTCATTAGAGGTGTAACTGCTGAAGAGAATACAGCACAACCCCCTTTATCTGAAAGACTTGGAAGCATAAACAATTCTTAGATAAACAGGGTTTTGGCTAATCATGGTAATGACAAGGCTAGTTTCTCACTGGGGAAAATAACCATCTTTCAGATAAAAGAGCATTTTAGTGAATGGGGGCTGTGTAAGTGGCGGTTGTACTGTAAATGGTTAATGAATTCTGGTTTGCATTAGAGGTGATAAGGACTGCTCAGTGCAGCATTCCCTGTTCCTCTGCTGTATTAATATAATTACACAGCTATTCTTGCAGTAACAACTTCCCCTGCCACATCACAGGCCATGAAATGAGTATTTTTTAGTTCTTCATATTTTTATACCGGTGAGCAATTCATTTTGTTTTCAGCAGCATAGACAGGATAGATAAATTTCAAACACCGCAATAAAATATTAATCAGTTTTTAAATATTGCAGGATGCATGTGTAGCTTCACTTCAATGATCAAAGAAGCCTGTGGGATCTACAGGTCAATTAGATTGTTACTACTTGTTATGGTGAGAATCAAAGTTTCAAGATTGATTATATTGGACATGCTTCTTCGCAGGACCATAGAAACAGAAACCATAGAAACTGCAAAGCAGGTGGCTGAGAGAGGTGTAAGTTGCAAAGCTTCAACAACATTCTTGGGTTTATCTAGATATTTGTTTAAAACAGAGTTGAAGCAGGGAAAATCTACCTTCATAGGTGCCAATTGTATAGGCTGTGGTAAATAGCCCCAAAGACTTGATTCAGCAGAGCTATACATGGTGATGGGATGTCTACCTCACAAAAGGCCTGAAGGGATTAAGGTGGCAAGGCAGCAAAGAATCCTGTGGCACCTTATAGACTAACAGACGTTTTGGAGCATGAGCTTTCGTGGGTGAATACCCACTTCGTCAGATGCATGTAGTGGAAATTTCCAGGGGCAGGTATATATATATATGCAGGCAAGCTAGAGATAATGAGGTAGTTCAATCAGGGAGGATGAGGCCCTGTTCTAGCAGTTGAGGTGTGAAAACTAAGGGAGGAGAAACTGGTTTTGTAATTGGCAAGCCATTCACAGTCTTTGTTTAATCCTGAGCTGATGGTGTCAAATTTGCAGATGAACTGAAGCTCAGCAGTTTCTCTTTGAAGTCTGGTCCTGAAGTTTTTTTGCTGCAGGATGGCCACCTTAAGGTCTGCTATAGTGTGGCCAGGGAGGTTGAAGTGTTCTCCTACAGGTTTTTGTATATTGCCATTCCTAATATCTGATTTGTGTCCATTTATCCTTTTTCGTAGTGACTGTCCAGTTTGGCCGATGTACATAGCAGAGGGGCATTGCTGGCATATATTACATTGGTGGAGGTGCAGGTGAATGAACTGGTGATGGTGTGGCTGATCTGGTTAGGTCCTGTGATGGTGTCGCTGGTGTAGATATGTAAGCAGAGTTGGCATCGAGGTTTGTTGCATGGATTGGTTCCTGAGCTAGAGTTACTATGGTGCAGTGTGCAGTTGCTGGTGAGAATATGTTTCAGGTTGGCAGGTTGCCTGTGGGCAAGGACTGGCCTGCCATCCAAGGCCTGTGAAAGTGTGAGATCATTGTCCAGGATGGGTTGTAGATCCCTGATGATGCGTTGGAGAGGTTTTAGCTGGGGACTGTATGTGATGGCCAGTGGAGTCCTGTTGGTTTCTTTCTTGGGTTTGTCTTGCAGTAGGCGGCTTCTGGGTACACGTCTGGCTCTGTTGATCTGTTTCCTTATTTCCTTGTGCGGGTATTGTAGTTTTGAGAATGCTTGGTGGAGATTTTGTAGGTGTTGGTCTCTGTCTGAGGGGTTAGAGCAGATGCGGTTGTAAGGCAGGCCAATAACCACTTAGGCTGCACCTGAAGGAGGAGCCAGGGAGCAAGGAGAACTAATTTAAAGAGGAAACTCATCTGGTTAGGATACAGGCTGCTCCTGTTCAAGTCCAGTAGCTGAGAGCAGAAGGAGGCTGCAGAGAGAGATAGAGGCCACAATTAGAGTGAGAGAAGGCAAGGTCGGAAGTAGCCCAGGGATACAGCGGTAAGGGATAGGACTATGCGAACTGTGACTGCTTGTTGTAGGCTCCCTGGCTGGAACCAGTGTAGAGGGCAGGCCTGGGTTCCCCTACCAGTCACTGGGGCAGTGACACCGTTTAGGGACAGTGAAAGAGAAGACTGCCTGGGACAGCATGTCCAGAGAGACTTGGATGCATGAGATACTCGTGGAAAGGAGAAAATATAGTGACCTGGCTGGAGGGCCAAGACATGAATACAGAGCACCCTGAGTCACTGAGAGTGAGTGTGTGTGAGAGAGAGAGAGAAATGGCTCTGTGCAATGGAGGCCCTGAATTTAGCCATGACAAGAAAGAGAAAACTGAGTTGAAGGAGTGGGGTCCAGGAGCGGGAGGACTGACAGATCTAAACAACACTCAAGAGTGGTGAGGACACCGTGGGAGGAAATTGCATAGTCTGGGAGTAACTAGTTTAGAAATCTTTCTGCAATGTCTGAGAGTTTCTTGCTTCAACTGTCATATGTCCCTGAAGAGTTAAACTATAAATCAGAGTACCCATGAGGGTGGCACTTAAGAGACAGTGCCTGAGCAAGTGGGGTGTCAGGCACATAAGAGAGTTGGACCAGTTAGAAGTGGTACCAGATACAGTGTGTCTGAGAAGCTAGAACCTGTGGTTGGAGCCTGCCCAGACGCAAAGGAACTTAGAAGCACAAACACAGGAACCTGGTGTGCATCCAAATGGGGGAGCTCAGCCAGGACTGACGTACTTGCTTAAGTGAACAGAAAAGAGGTGAGAGAAGCCAATTAAAATGGATAGATAAAACCAGAGTATTGTCTTTTCAGAAAGCATTACACAGTTAAACCTTAGGGTAATTGTATGTAAAACCCTGACAAATAAATGTTGATAGTCCCCAGTCAACTTCAAAGAGGCAGCACCAGACATTTTTGTAATAAAATGTTTAATGCACACAAAACACATTGCAAATAGAATCAAATATTGTAAATAGTGTTTGGAATATTATAAAACATTTGAACAAATGTTAGACAGTAAATCTGCTGGTGTTCCTTATACAGACTTCCCTCTTTTTGATTCTGTTACAGTCAACAGGGCCGGCTCCAGGCACCAGCATTCCAAGCAGGTGCTTGGGGTGGCAATCTGCAAGGGGCGGCAGTCCGTGTGTTTTTGCCCCCAAGCAGTGTGCCAAATTACCACTGTGGATGGCGGGGGCAGTCCGTGCGCCATTAGGGCGGCACTTGCGTTTCCGCGGTAGTGGCAATTCGGCAGCAGCTTTTATGTTCGGCTGTCTGTGGCAGTGCAGCTTCTGTCTTCTGTCTGAAGACAGAAGCTGCTGCTGAATTGCTTCTGCTGTGGAAATGTGCGTGCCTCCCTAACGGTACACGGACTGCCACTGCTGTCTGCAGCGGCAATTCGGCGTGCTGCTTGGGGCAGTGAAAACAGTAGAACCGGCCCTGACAGCCATTCAAATATATGGTTTCAACATAGTATTCTCTGTTGTTTAGCACACACATCACAATGCCTTCCCCTGTGATCTTTTCTCAGGGATGACTTTTTTTCAGTCTTGATGGTGTGTAACCATAGTATGTCATGTGTGTTACCTAGGCTCTTCATAGCTTAAGACATGGCAATATCTCAGTCCTTTCAAACACTTCAGAATGCTGTCAGCACACACAGACTGGGTCTCCTCCAATCCTCAGGTCCGTAGTGTGTCCTCTCAGTTTCAGGTGAAACAGAAGTCAGCAGCTTGTATCCAAAGTGTTACATGGATTGGGACTCAGCCCTCACAGCAGACATATCTCTTGGCCCTGCATTGATCAGCCACTGAGTCCACAGGGCTGTCTTAACTCCTGTATTTATAATTTTCTTTCCCTTGAGCTGTGATTTAGCTCATCTCTCAGAGGGTGACTAGAGTGTGACCTTGGAAATTTTCTAAGTGTGTGTGGGGAGGGAAGATAGTTATGTTTTTACTAGCTTTATTTTCCTTTTTAAAATTACATGGACTATGGTTCTGGTTCCCTTGTTTCCCTGTAACTTCTATAAGAACATAAGAATGGCTGTACTGGGTCAGACCTGTCTACTGGCAGTGGCCAATGCCAGGTGCCCGAGAGAGTATGAACCTAACAAGTAATGATCAAGTGATCTCTTTCCTGTCGTCCATCACCACTCTCTGACAAACAGAAGGTAGGGACAGCATTCCTTACCTATCCTTGCTAATAGCCATTAATGGACTTAACCTCCATGAATTTATCCAGTTCTCTTTTAAACCCTGTCATAGTCCTAGCCTTCACAATCTCCTCAGGCAAGGAGGTTGTGTGAAGAAGAACTTCCTTTTATTTGCTTTAAATCTTCTGCCCATTTCTTTCGTTTGGTGGTCCCTAGTTTTTATATTATGGGAACAAGTAAATAACTATTCCTTATTCACTTTCTTCACAGCACTCATGATTTTATATACCACTATCATATCCCCCTTTAGTCTCCTCTTTTCCAAGCTGAAAAGTCCTAACCTTTTTAATCTCTCCTCATGTGGGACCTGTTCCAAACCCCTAATCATTTTAGTTGCCCTTCTCTGAACCTTTTCTAATATCAGTATATCTTTTTTGAGATGAGGAGACCACATCTGTGTGCAGTATTCAAGATGTGGGCATACCATGGATTTATATAAGGGCAATAAGATATTCTCTGGCTTATTCTCTATCCCCTTTTTAATGATTCCTAACATCGTGTTTGCTTTTTTGACTGTTGCTGCACTCTGCATGGATGTCTTCAAGATGATGACACAAAGATCTTTTTCCTGATTAGTTGTACCTAAATTAGCCTCCATCAGACTGTATGTATAGTTGGGGTTATTTTTCCCAATGTGCATTACTTTACATTTATCCACATTAAATTTCATTTGCCATTTTGTTGCCCAATCACTTAGTTTTGTGAGATTTTTTTTAAGTTCTTCACAGTCTGCTTTGGTCTAACTGTTTTGAACAGTTTAGTATCATCTGCAAACTTTGCCACCTTACTTTTTACCCCTTTCTCCAGATCATTTATGAATAAGGTGAATAGGATTGGACCTAGGACTGACCCTTGGGGAACACCACTAGTTACCCTCTCCATTCTGAAAATTTACCATTTATTCCTACCCTTTGTTCCCTGTCTTTTAACCAGTTCTCAGTCTATGAAAGGATCTTCCCTCTTATCCCCTGACAACTTAGTTTACTTAAGAGCCTTTGGTGAGGGACCTTGTCAAAGGCTTTCTAGAAATCTAAGTACACTATGTCCACTGGATCCCCCTTGTCCACGTTTGTTTGACCCCTTCAAAGAACTCTAATAGATTAGTAAGACATGATTTCCCTTTACAGAAACCATGTTGACTTTTGCCCAACAATTTATGTTCTTCTATGTGTCTGACAATTTTATTCTTTACTATTGTTTCAACTAATTTGCCCGGTACTGATGTTAGACTTACCGGTTTGTAATTGCTGGGATCGCCTCTAGAGTCCTTTTTAAATATTGACATTACATTAGCTATCTTCCAGTCATTGGTTACAGAAACCGATTTAAAGGATAGGTTACAAAATATAGTTAGTAATTCCACATGGGGTTATTGGTGTTCTGGGCCCACATTCATCTCTGTGATGCCAATAGATGTAATTTGACTTCTATATTAGGAGGGGCAGCTCCAGTCAAGCCAATGGGGCCATGTGGGGTGGAGGGGATTCTGTGCATGCTCACAGGGACACCATTTCAGATTTTTTTTTTGGGGGGGGCAACTCTAGTAGTGATTCCAGGAGCTACTTAGGCAACTGAAAACTCAATTTTTTTTTTTGCAGATAACTTAGAAATTTTCTGACAGGAGCATTGTATTTAATTCCTATATCAAGAAAGAAAATTAAATATTAGACCCACTCAGCTCTAATGTTCTGACATCATGTGGCAAGTCACTTAAGGGGCACTGGTTAGGTTTAATACTGTAATGTATGTTCTCTCTCAGATACCCTTATTAAAGTCAGAAGGGACCATCATGATCATCTAGTCTGGCCTCCTGCATGTTGCAGGCCACAGAGCCTCATCCACTCACTCCTGTAATAGACTCCTAACCTCTGGCTGAGTTACTGAAGTCCTCAGATCATGATTTAAAGACTTCAAGTTACAGAGAATCCACCATTTATGCTAGTTTAAACCTGCAAGTGACCCATGTCCCATGTTGCAGAGGAGGCAAAAAATCACCAGGGTCTTTGCCAGTCTGATCCAGGAGAAAATACCAACCACTAATGTGGTGCTCAATTAGACCCTGAGCATGTGGGCAAGATCCACCAGGAAGATAGAGAATTATTTCCCAGGTATCAGGGGGTAGCCGTGTTAGTCTGTAGCCACAAAAACAACAAGAAGTTTGGTGGCACTTTAGAGACTAACAGATTTATTTGGGCATAAGTTTTCATGGGTAAAAAACTCACTTCTTCAGATACATGGAGTGAAAATTACAGATGCAGGCATTATATACTGACACATGAAGAGAAGGGAGTTACCTCACAAGTGAAGAACCAGTGTTGACAGAGCCAATTTGATCAGGGTGGATGTAGTCCACTCCTAATAACTGATGAGGAGGTGTCAATTCCAGGAGAGGCAAAGCTTCTTTTGTAGTGAGCCAGCCACTCCCAGTCCCTATTCAAGCCCAAATTAATGGTGTTAAATTTGCAAATGAAGTTTAGTTCTGCAGTTTCGCTGAAGTTGTTTTGTTCAAGTATGGCTACTGTAGTTCTCTGTAATTCTCTGTAGTAACTCAGACCCCTTCATGTCTAGTGCCCCATCTCCAGCTGCTGGGACTTCTGCTACAGGCAGTCATTGATTAACCATACACCATTGTAGGCAGCCCCATTATACCATCGCCTCCATAAACTTATCAAGCTCAATCCTTGAAGCCAGTTAGGTTTTTTGCTCCCCTTGGGAGGCTGCCCCAGAACTTCACTCCTCTAATGGCTAGAAACCTTCACCTAATTTCAAGCCTAAACTTGTTAATGGCCAGTTTATATCCATTTGTTCTGGGGTCCACATTGGTACTTAACTTAAATAACTCCTCTCCCTCCTTGTTTTTTATCCCTTTGATGTATTTATAGAGAGCAATCATATCTCCCCTTAGCCTTCTTTTGGTTAGGCTAAACAAGCAAAGCTCTTTGAGTCTCCTCTCATAAGGCAGATTTTCTATTCCTCAGATCACACTAGTAGCCCTTCTCTATACCTGTTTCAGTTTGAATTAATCTTTCTTAAACATGGGAGACCAGAACTGCACTCAGTATTCCAGATGAGGTCTCACCAGTGCCTTGTATAATGGTACTAACACTTTCCTGTCTCTATTGGAAATACCTCGCCTGATGCACACCAGGACCATGTTAGCCTTTTTCACGGCCGCATTACATTTACAGCTCACAGTTATTTTGTGACCAACAAATACACCCAGGGCTTTTTCCTCCTCCTGTCACTTCCAACTGATAAGTTCCCAGCTTAAAACAAAAATGGTTTTTGTTAGTTCATAAATGTATGACTTTGCACTATTAAATTTCATCCCATTTCTATTACTCCAGTTTACAAGGTCATCCAGATCTTCATGTAGTCCTCCACCCTATTGGTAATACTTCCCAACTTTGTGTCATCTGCACATTAGTACACTCATTTTTTGTGCCAACGTCCATAATAAAAGTGTTAAATAAGATTGGTCCGAAGACTGATCCCTGAGGAACTCCACTACTAATCTCCCTCTAGCCTAATAGTTCACCTTTCAGTATGACCCAGTGTAGTCTCCCTTTCAACCAGTTCCTTATCCAACTTTCAGTTCTCATATTAATCCCCATCTTCTCCAATTTAACTAATTTCTCATTTGGAACTACATCAGATGCTTTACTGACATACAGGATTAGATCTACTGCATTTCCTTTGTCTAAAAAATCAGTTATCTTCTCAAAAAAAGATATTAGTAACTTTGTTACCACCTTTTGACTCCAACAACTGAAACAATTGTAGAAAAATCTACAATTTACTTTCTATTAGGGCTGTCAAGTGTTTAAAAAAGTAATCACAATTAATTGCAAGATTAAAAAAATTATTAATTGTGTGATTAATCACACTGTTAAACAGTAGAATACTATTTATTTAAATATTTTTGGATGTTTTCTACATTTTCAAATACAATACAGACTACAAAGTGTATTGTGCTCACTTTGCAAATATTTTTAATCAAAAATAACTATACTGTAAAAACAAAAGAAATAGTATTTTTTCAATTCCCTCATTGCACTACAGTATTTGTAATCTTTTATGAAAGTTGAACTTACAAATGTAGGATTATGTACAGAAATACTGCACTCAAAAACAAAATATAAACTTTTAGAGCCTGCAAGTCCACTCAGTCCTACTTCTTGTTCAGCCAATGACTCAGACAAACAAGTTTGTTTACATTTGCAGGAGGTAATGCTCCCCGCTTCTTGTTTACATCACCTGAAAGTGAGAACAGGTGTTTGCATGGCACTGTTGTAGTAGTTGGCGTCGCAAGATATTTACAGGCCAGATGTGCTAAAGATTCATATGTCCCTTCATGCTTCAACCACCATTCCAGAGGACATGTGTCCATGCTGATGACGTGTTCTGCTCGATAACAATCCAAAGCAGTGGGGACCAAAGCATGTTCATTTTCATTATTTGAGTCAGATGTCACCAGCAGAAGGTTGCATTTCTTTTTTGATGGTTCGAGTTCTGTAGTTTCCACATTGGAGTATTGCTCTTTTAAGACTTCTGAAAGCATGCTCCGCACCTCGTCCCTCTCAGATTTTGGAAGGCACTTCAGATTCTTAAGCCTTGGGTCGAGTGCTTGTAGCTATCTTTAGAAATCTTACATTGGTACCTTCTTTGCGTTTTGTCAAATCTGCAGTGAAAGTGTTCTTAAAATGAACATGTGCTAGGTCATCATCTGAGACTGCTATAACATGAAATATATAGCAGCATGCGGGTAAAACAGAGCAGGGGACATACAGTTCTCCCCCAAAGAGTTCAGTCATATTTAATTTAACGCATTAGTTTTTCAACGAGTGTCATCAGTAAGGCAGCACGTCCTCTGAAATGGTGGCCAAAGCATGAAGAGGCATATGAATGTTTATCATATCTGACACGTAAATACCTTGCAATGCCAGCTACAAAAGTGCCATGCAAATGTCTGTTCTCACTTTCTGGTGACATTGTAAATAGGAAGATGGCAGCATTATCTCCTGTGAATGTAAACAAACTGCCCAGAATGGATGAACAGTCCTCCTTAAGAGTCTACCTTTAAAAATGCTGAGGTAACAGCAATAGTCTTAAATCTGTCTCTGGGTAGGAAAATACAACACAAGATTTTGTTCTGAGTTGTAATTGTTGTGTTTTCATGTATCTTAAGTTCCACTCTTAAATAAAACCTATTTCTGGGGTGAGGTTGAAGAGACTCTTCAGTTTGCTTCCATACCAACGTAGCTCTACAATGGGCTATGTGAGAATAAAGGGCTAATGTTTCCTTGACTCTCAGGTAAACATGGGTCAGGATTTGGCCCTAAAGAATGAAAGTTTCTATAGTTCAAAGCAAATTAATTTAGACTTGTGATAATTGATGGAAGAGTTCTATGCCATTCAAGGGCACTAAAGACTAGTTCCTGATTGCCTCATCTTACCTGACTGCAACACAGCCTCAATATATATGATCTGAAACAAAGACTTTTCATTATGATTTCAGACTGCACAGCTCTTATTCTCCCACTGCGGGAAAGAAACAGCCATCTGATTCACATGAGTTACTAGCAAGCTTTGTGATCTGAGACAAACTGACATTTAGATAACCAATAACTCTAGGGCCATGTCTACACTTACAGTTTTGCAGCGCTGGTAGTTACAGCTGTGTTCGTACAGCTGTGTTGGGCCAGTGCTGCAGTGTGGCCACACTGACAGCTACCAGTGCTGCAGTGTGGCCACATTTGCAGCGCTGTTGGGAGTGGTGCATTCTGGGCAGCTATCCCAGCATTCAAGTGGCTGCAACATGCTTTTGAAAAGAGGGGGGTGGGGTGGAATGTGACAGGGAGCGTGAAGGAGACAGACAGAATGGATTTTTGGAGTTGACACTGTTCTCAGCTCCCTGCCTTGCAAGTTCTAAGGACTGGAAGATACACAGTGCCTACCTTCAATCATTTTAAAAGTTCTAACTCCCTTCCCCCACTCCTCTCTCATTCACTAAATGCAAATTATGTACTGCTAAATACCCGTCAGACCAGATAAGCAACTGCTCAACACGGACTTCCCCCTCCCCCTCTGCCGTGTGAGAGTGCTGTTTCTCTCTTCAAGCAAACAGCTGTGAACATTCCAAAGTAATTCCCCTGCCTGCCTCCGCTCGCTCAGCAAACAGGAGCTGTGTTTGTTTTTTAAATAAGCAGTTTGGCTGAACTCCGAGCTCTCCCTTTCTTCCGGTTTGTTGTGGACAGGAATTCTGGGATACCTCCTTATACCCCGGAGGTCAATAAAAGCACTGGTGGGCATCCACACTTGCTGACCAGCGCTGGATCAGCGGCGCTGGAATCCCTACACCCGAGGCTCGACCAGGTGTACAGCCAGCGCTGCAACCAGGGAGTTGCAGTGCTGGCTGTGCTTTGCAAGTGTAGCCACATCCTAAGTTGCAGCGCTGTAACCCTCTCACCAGCACTGCAACTCTAGTGTAGCCATGGCCTAGATGTTTCAGGAAAAGGTCACATTTTGTTGTCAGTACAAGGGTAGTGCATTTATTTTATGCCATAGGGTGAACCAAAACTTTTGTCATGTGTACAAAGACTGATACATTTAATCCAATTTCAAGCCCAATGAAAGTGTTAATTTCAGATTTTTTTCACCAGTTTAGAAATTCAAAGTATGCATTTCTCAATGACTGACCACTAACACTTTTCACATGCTGCTCTAAATCTACACCCCTACCTTGATATATTTGCTTGCAGTCTTTGAGTCTTTTTCAAGAATGAAAACAATTCTTTGTTGGTCTATTTAAAAAAAAGTTAGTTTGACTGAAAAAGGATAAACGCAATATTTAGTGATCACAACTAAATAAAATAGCTTGCAATGGTGAGGTGCATTCTAGATGGTCAATGACAATTTTCTCATTGTAAATTAAACTTTCAAGGTAGAACTGTTTCTTCTTAGAGGGAAGACTAACCCAATAAAAGATAAGGAAGTTTGGAGAAATTGTTATACAGATTGTAAATCATCACTTATCTCCATGTACTCATCTTGGTCTGGTGAAGACAGGAATTTAGAATTCAAGAAACCTGTTAGATTTATATTTATGGGCTATGATGAAGCTATTTCTCACTTTTCCCCTCAGTTACACCAATTTTAGGACATGATTCTGCTAACACAGATGAGTAGTTTTACCCATGTTACTAGCATTAACATAAGTAAAGTTACTCACTTGCCTGACTGTTTTCAGGATTGGGCCCTAAATTGGGAGAACTTCAGTGTACTCATGTCAAAGTAAAACTGATGTGACAGGAGAATCAAGCCCAGAGTTACACCAGTGCTTACAGTAGTTTAGCAAAATCATCTTCTAAAACGTGTAGGCAACCTATGGCATGCGTGCCAAAGGCAGCACACGAGCTGATTTTCAGTGGCACCCACACTGCCCAGGTCCTGGCCACCGGTCCGGGGGCTCTGCATTTTAATTTTAAATGAAGCTTCTTAAACATTAAAAATCTTATTTACTTTACATACAAAAAAAGAGTTTAGTTATATATTATAGACTTATAGAGAGAGACCTTCGAAAAACATTAAAATATATTACTGGCACATGAAACCTTAAATTAGAGTGAATAAATGAAGACTCAGCACACCACTTCTGAAAAGTTTCTAACTCCTGTTCTAAAAGGTGAAACCTCATCCTCCTACAGTTTTTAGAAACAAAATAAATGTCCTCTGAGACATAACATTCTTCCTTGAATTAAGGCCAAAACTCTGACTCTCACAGACAAAGGAATTAATATTTCTATGCTATATTTACAGATAACTTCATTTATAGGAGTTAAAGCATGTGAGGTGGAAAAGTTGATACTATTACATCTGGTGGATTAAATTTAGAACTCATGTGAGACTTTATGTGTAGCCCTGAGTAAGAGACACCACCTCAGGAGGAGCCCCAAGAAGGAACAGTGACTATGAAATGATCCCATGCTGCTCCAGGGAAAAGGTTTGGCATGAGGCAGCTTACTCTCCCTTTACACCAGTTCTGCTGTATTCCAGAACATTTCACAGCATTAAATATAATTGCAAAGTTAAATAATTCAAGACCGGAATGAGAGGAGGCAGAGGCCTAGGAGAAGATACATTTTCTGATGTGATTTGAAAATATCTGGAGTTACATGAAGTAGCAAAATACAGTTAGGCTGTTCCAGAGGGATGGCGGTACAGAGGAGATGGGTCTCTTAACAAGATAGGCAAGAATGGGCAAGATTTTCTGTTGCCCTGAATTCCTGTGCAGCCATTTATTTGCTCCAGTGCAATGCAAGAGTAAAATGCTATTGTTTTGACTTGATAGTGTTTTACATTCACTTTGCACTGGTGTAAATGATTACACAAAGTGCAAGGAAATGGAGCCTCTGGTCCATTTTATATATATATTGTGACAAAGTTCCTCCTCTACCTTAGTGGGTCCTGCACTTATTGGCAGATTTGTTCACCTCAGTGATCTTCCCCTCTTGTGGAACCCACAGTCTGGGTCAGCTCCTCCTGTCTCTGATCAGGAGTTGGGAGGTTTGGGGGGAACCCAGGCCCGCCCTCTACTCCAGGTTCCAGCCCAGGGCCCTGTGGATCACAGCTGTCTATAGTGCCTCCTGTACCAGCTGCATGACAGCTACAACTCCTTGGGCTACTTCCCCATGGCCTCCTCCAAACACCTTCTTTATCCTCACCACAGGACCTTCCTCCTGGTGTCCGATAACGCTTGTCCTCCTCAATCCTCTAGCAGTACACTCTCTCACTCTCAGCTTCTTGCTCCTCGCACACACTCCTTCTCCTCTGGCTTCTTCCTGCCTAACTGGAGTGAACTCCTTTTTAAACCCAGGTGCCCTGATTAGCCTGCCTTGATTGGCTGCAGGTGTTCTAATTAAAGTAGCTATCTCTACTGCCTTCTGTCATAAACAGATAGCTAAGGGTTAATGTCTCTTTCACCTGAAGCACCTGACCAGAGGACCAATCAGAAAACCGGATTTTTTCAACTTTGGGTGGAGGGAATTTTGTGTCTGAGGTCTTTGTTTTCTGTCTGCCTGCTTTCTCTGAGCTTTGGAGAAGTAGTTTCTACTTTCTAGTCTTCTGTTTCTAAGTGTAAGGACAAAGAGATCAGCTAGTAAGTTATATGGTTTCTTTTCTTTGGTAGTTGCATGAATATAAGTGCTGGAGTGCTTTGATTTGTATTCTTTTTGAATAAGGCTGTTTATTCAATATTCTTTTAAGCAATTGACCCTGTATTTCATCACCTTAATACAGAGAGACCATTTGTATGTATTTTTCTTTCTTTTTATATAAAGCTTTCTTTTAAGACCTGTTGGAGTTTTTCTTTACTTCAGGGAAATTGAGTCTGTACTCACCAGGGAATTGGTGGGAGGAAGAAATCACGGGAGATCTGTGTGTGTTGAATTTGCTAGCCTGATTTTGCATTTCCTCTGGGTGAAGAGGAAAGTGCTTTTTGTTTCCAGGACTGGGAACGGAGAGGGGGAGTCACTCTGTTTGGATTCACAGAGCTTGTGTCTGTGTATCTCTCCAGGAGCACCTGGAGGGGGGAAGGGAAAAAGGATTATTTCCCTTTGTTGTGAGACTCAAGGGATTTGGGTCTTGGGGTCCCCAGGGAAGGTTTTTCAGGGGGACCAGAGTGCCCCAAAACACTCTAATTTTTTGGGTGGTGGCAGCAAGTACCAGGTCCAAGCTGGTAACTAAGCTTGGAGGTTTTCATTCTAACCCCCATATTTTGGACGCTAAGGTCCAAATCTGGGACTAAGGTTATGATACCTTCTAGAAAGATCTTAATTGGCCTCAGGTGCCTTGATTAACCTGGAGCAACTGCCATTTGGTTACCAGGGTACAAGGGGTTTGTTTAGCCTGGGGCTAACATACCTGTTTCTCAGTACTTTACTATAGCCATCTGGCCTTGCCCCATCAAATAAATTACACACACAGGGACTAGAAAGGAAGCCAATGCTAGATGAAACAAGGGAACAAGTCCCATTAGGGTGGGTGTTAGGTGACCAGAAAACCTGCCTGCTCCCTCCGCTATGGTATGGTTCTTGCTGGAATGCCTGATTTCCCCTGTATTTCTTTATATGTACTGTACCTCTGGATACTTCATGTTGCACAACCTCAAGAAAAAATGGTAAATTTCAAGCACTCACACCGAAAAACTTGGCATTGTTTTATGATAAGGCAGAAGCTGTTAAGTATCACAATATAATGATGATGCAGAAATGCTGTAGTGTAGCAAAATAGGTATTAAACACCTCAGCCTTCTTGATGCTGTCGGTTATTAGCTCTCCTTCCCTGCTAAGTGGAGGATCTACTCTTGCCTTCATCTGTCTATTGCTCCTAATTTATGCCTTTTATGGCCCTTGCTAAGTGTAACTCATTTTGTGGCTTAGCCTTTCTGATTTTGTCTTTACATGCTTGTGCTATATCTGTCACTTTGCGCAGTCTGAGTGATGCAAAGAGAACAGATCATAGCAGAGAATCTGGATCTGAGGCTCTACCTAGCTCAGTCAGTTATGTACCTAATCCTAGGAGGTCTTTCCTCCCACCATACTACATGTGAAAAACGCTGTTAAGAGTTAAGTACATATTTTTGGTTTTTGAATTAGGCTATAGGAGCTCACCACTATTCACTTAAGGTAAAATCCTGAAAAGTGCTGATCACCTACAACTCCCTCTGAATTCAATTGGCATATCAGGTGCTCAGGAACACTATTGGCCTTTAGTAAGCCAAAGAATAGATTAGTGCATAGATTAGGAAGCATAGCCAGTGGGCAGGTGGGTAGGGCTAGAGGGGGCTAAGCCCCCCCAATCTCTCTCTGCCATCCTATTTTCTGAGCCACCCCTCCACCTCCGTATGCCCAGCTTGGCAGGTGAAGCCCCTTCTCCCATGGTACCAAGGGTAGGAAGAGGGTGGGGCCTTCCTGTGTGGGTGAGGGATCTACCTGTGTGCTGGATTCTCAGCAGATAGAGCTACGTACCTCAGTCATAGAAAACAGTGCTGGCTCCTGGGCACCACTTCCTGGAAACCATTAGTTTGAAAAGTGCCAGTTGCAGGCAGCTCCACCAGGTGAGTAGTCCTGGGAGCTGCATCTGTAGCAGGCCATGAGGCAAGAGGAGGTATGGTGTCTGGGGAGCCCCAGCAGGTGGGTAGGAAAGACCTCTCTGAATACAAATCCTGGGGGGTTTGTGAGAGGAGGAGGAGGAGCTGGAGTTGGTGTGGAGTAGAGCATATAGTCCTCACATTGAGGATTGGGATGCGGTTTGTTGGGATGGGATGAAAGTCCTGGGACAGGGGTGAGAACCTGAGGAGACTGATGGTTGGGGCAGAGAGGAGAGATCTTGAGGAAGGGTTTCTACCTCTAAGGTGCAGAAGAAGCAGCCACTGGCCACCCCTCAACATAAAAAATCTGGCCACTGGTCTCTCCTTTCTCCCCACCAGAGCTGGTTATTACTGAAATGTTTTTGAGAACCATTTACACACACACGTACATTATTTCATTATTTTTTCTTTCCTTATCCTAATACAGTGCTGCAGTCTGGACTCCAAGATTGTGAATTGTAGAGGGCTCTAACTTGTCCCAACTGGAAGAAAAAACCCCAGCATGTTAAACCTTTTAACCAAGAAGGCAGCACAAAAACTGGCCTGATTGGTTAAAAACCAGTCAGGTGGCAAACCTATCCATCCTGAGATAAGGGGTGGAAGGGAAAGGAGAGTTGAGATCCTAAGGCCCGACATCCAGTAGTGGTGTTGCAAGGGGAGGGCCCTCCCTGCGCATGGACATGTGTGTCAAGTGATGCCATGGCAGACTCCTCCAAATCTGCGAGCAGTGAGAGCCCAGAGGGCAGCATGGTGAGCTCCTAGCCCTGGGTTGGGCACAGGATGGACTCAACCCCTTCAAAGAGTATTTTCACCAGCTGTATATGCCAGGAAGCCAGACTTCTGAAACTTCCATTTTCTTTTTGTACTTTAACATATAATGAACCAACCTCTGCTAGCTACCCATTGTCACCGTACCTCGGTGAGTCGTGGCTCAGGATGCCAAATTCAGGACAAACTGCTGAGAAGCAGGGCAGACTCACCCCAAACTGGAGGTGTCATAGTATTCTATCCCCAATCTGAACCTTAGAGTCCAAAAAATTGGGGTACCAGCATGAATTCCTTTAAGCTTAATTACCTGCTTAGATCTGATATGCTGCCACCAACCAGGAATTCCAGTGCCTGGTACACTCAGGTCCCCCCAAAACCTTGCCCGGGGACCCCCAAGGCTCAGACCCTCTGGATCTTAACACAAGGAAAGTAAACCCTTTCCCTCACTGTTGCCTCTCCCAGGCTTCCCCTCCCTGGGTTACCCTGGAAGATTACTGTCATTCAAACTCCTTGAATCACAACACAGATAAATCAGGTTTGTTTCCCCCCCTTCTCTTCCCCTCCAGGCGTTCCCTCCCTGGGTTATCCTGGAGAGAGAGACAGATTCAAGCTCCGTGAATCTAAACAAAGGGATTCCCCCTTTCCTCCTCCCTTCTTTCTCCCTGTCTCCCACCATTTTCCCGGTAAGTACAGACTTAGTTCCCTTGAGCCTCAACAAGGGGAAAAAAATCAAACAGGTCTTAAAAAGCAAAACTTTTAATAAAAAGAGAGAAAAAAAAGTAAAAGTTGTCTCTGTAATTTAGATAGTAAAAGTTGCAGGGTCTTACAGCTTATAGACACTAGAGAGAAGCCCCCCCCCAGCAAAATACAATTTAAAATACTTCCAGCAAACTACACATTTGCAAATACAGAAAACAATCAAAAGACTATAACCACCTTTCCTACTTAATACTCACTATTCTGAATATATAAGAGACTGTAGCAGGGAGATTGGCAAGAAACCTGGTTGCACGTCTAGACCCTTTCAGGACCCAGAGAGAACAAAGCAAAACCCAAAAAACACAAACAAAGGTTTCCCTCCACCGAGATTTGAAAGTATCTTGTTTCCTGATTGCTCCTCTGGTCAGGTGTTTTTGGTTTACTGTTTGTTAACCCTTTACAGGTAAAAGAGACATTAACCCTTAACTATCTGTTTATGACAGGTGGTTATTTTGTTATTAGAGATACCAAGCCAGAAACAAAAGTAAACTTCTGTCTCCCCAGGCTGGCTAACAGGAAGTCCAAACTGCAATCTCCTTAGGAATCCTAGCCCTTGTTTCACCACCAAAGCACTAGACTTTTATGATGAATGGTTATTGAGAAGCAGTTTCCTCAAACAAAGGGTCCTTCTAATCCCAAGAGATCAGTCACATAGCTAGGTCAGTATGTAACTCAGATCATACTCAATAATCACACTGTTGCCACTCCTTTACTATCTAATATCTAAAAGTTTATTTATAAGAGAAAAGAAAGAGGAGAGGATTAAAATGATTAAGGAAGTCATATACATACAGTCATGGCAAAGTTCTTGGATCAAGTTTGTAGCAGTGATGTTACAGACTGCTGGCTTGCAAAGTCTATGGTAACTTTGAAAAGATTGGAATACTCCTTTTAGTGCAAATCCATAGTCCAGAGATCAGAACAGGAAAGAGACAAAGTGGAGTTGCTTCTTTATACCTTTTCTCATGTGGAGGGACTGCTTTCAATCTTAGTTTGTGGAAAATTAGAGGCACAAGATGGAGTCCACGGTGACATGAGCTAGTCACATGCCCTTGCATGCTTTGATGACTCATAGGAGCAGCCATTACCCATTTTCTGGCTAATGCATATGTAGGAAAGTGCACTGTGTTCCTTAAAGGGCAACCAACTTGAATGGTCCATTCGCAATGTGCTAGCCAGACTGGATGTAAAGTACCTTCTGGGTGTTACCCCAAGAGCAAACACATTTGAAATACTGGTACATAGTCAATAGTCATAACTTTAGATACAAAGATGATACATGCATACAAATAGGATAATCATATTTGATTGTAACTTTTTCCACTGATACCTTACATGACATACTTTGTACAAGATTTGTTGCAATTGTCTAACAGTGGCAATATTAATAATATAAATGGTCATGTTTCAATCATACAGCATCACATCCCACACCAACAAAGAATCCATTGGCCTTCAGATGCATTGCTCTCCATAGCAGTTTTAGGAAACACCATCACTACATTGTAAATAAATATAAGGAATCACTCTTTTCATATTTTATTTGCAGTTTTTCATTTTTTTACAATATTCAGTGCTGAGCTTTGTAGACAATCTTAACATGCTGCTTTATATCGTCAGATAATGATATCTTAAGGTAGGAGTTCTCAGCCAGGAGTCTGGGGCCCCTGGGGGGTCACAAGCAGATTTCAGTTGGGGACCACCAAGCAGGGCCAGTGTTGGACTTCCAGATCCTGCCCAGATCAGGAAGCTGAAGCCCTGATATGTGGGGCTGAAGCCTGGGGCTCCCAGCCCTGCCACCTAGGGCTGAAGCTGAAGCCTGCGCAAGAACTTAGTTTTGCGGAGACCCCTGTGGCATGGGGTCCCAGGCAATTGTCCTGCTTGCTACCCCCTAATGCTGGCCTTGATTTTTACATACAGAAAAACAATTGTGGTGGGCCATGGAGATTTTATAGTATGTTGGGAGGGCCTCAGAAAGAAAAAGGTTGAGAACCCCTGTCTTAAGGAACACTATCAAGGTGTATAGATTTTTGTATAATTTAAAAGCAAAGTTGAGAGAGGATGGTTTACTGAGAGGCTTGGTGGTAGAGATAAGTGGAAGGGAGACTACCAAAAATTACCATAACATCTGTTCTTCTTCGAGTGATTGCTCACATCCATTCCAGTTAGGTGTGCGCGCCGCGCGTGCACGTTCGTCGGAAACTTTTTTACCCTAGCAACTCCAGTGGGCCGGCAGGTCGCCCCCTAGAGTGGCGCCACCATGGCGCTCTATATATACCCCCGCCGGCCCGCCCGCTCCTCAGTTCCTTCTTACCGCCGTGTCGGTCGTTGGAACTGTGGAGCGCGGCATAGCTGTCCTCCACGTCCCTAGCTCTCCTAGTTTCTATCGCTTGTCTATCGCTTATCTCTAGTTCCATATAGTTGTTAATTAGTATTGTTAAGTAGATAGTTTAGTAAATAGTTGTTAAGTAGTTCTTTGCCGGGGGCTTAGCCCTTCCCGGCACCCGGCGCCAGGCTCATGCCTGTTTCGCCAGGCTTCAAGCAGTGTGCGGCCTGCAAGAAGCCCATGCCTACCAGCGATCCCCACGAAGCGTGCCTGAAGTGCCTCGGGGAATCGCACAGATCTGACAAGTGCCGCATCTGTAAGGCTTTTAAGCCGAGGACAAAAAAGGAGAGGGATCAGAGGCTCCGAACTCTCCTAATGGAGGCGGCACTTGACCCGTCGACTTCGCAGACCGTGGTTTCGGCACCGGCACCGGATCGCTCCGGCACCGAGAAGACTCCCCGGCACCGACCTTCTCCGGCACCGGAATCAGAGCCTAGGCCGTCAAAGTCTGATACTCCGGCCAGGCAGACCCGGCTTGAGCGCCCGGCCTCGACATCGGCCGCGGCGCCGCCGGCACCGTCAGCACCGTTGACTCCGGGCCCGGCGAGTCCGTTGAGTCCGGTGCCGCCGAGCTCCCCCATGAGATCTGGGGTTGAGATAGTGGTCCCATCCACTCCGGAGACCTTCGCCTCGGCTCGGGACCTTATTGCCCTGACTGAGCCCACTCGGCTGCCACCCCCGGTACCTCCGGTGCGGGTTGTGTCCAGAGGCAAGCCCATGCTGTCGGCGCCGCCCAGAGACAGTCGTTCGCCATCCAGGTCCCGACGTCTTGGGCGCTCCAGATCCCGACGCCGCTCGCAGTCCCGGCACCGCTCCCCTCAGCGATACCGGTCGCACTCGCGGCAACGGTCGGCATCGAGACGGTCGCGGTCAGGCTCCAGTCGGCGTCACCGGCACCGCGACTCCAGGAGCAGGTCCCGACGCTACTCGCCGCACCGGTCGACCTCCCGGCACCGAGCTGGTGGCAGGTCCCGGTCTCGGTCGACCTCCCGGCGCCGAGCTGGTGGTAGGTCCCGGTCGACCTCCCGGCACCGAGCTGGGGGCAGGTCCCGGTCGACCTCCCGGCACCGAGCTGGTGGCAGGTCCCGCTACCGAAGCGGCACCCGGTACCGATCAGGATCCCGGCACCGTGATAGATCCCGGTCCCGGTCCCGGTCCCGGCACCGATATGACTCCCGGCACCGGTCCCCGGCACCGAGACGATCCTCCGTGCCGGCCCGCGCGGACCCATTCCATCCGGGGTCGGCCCCGCCGTGGCCCTCGAGACAGCCGTCCGTATCTTCTCAGACGGACAGTGGGTATGCGCTCGGCACCGACCGGCAGGCGGCGCTGTTCGGGGATCCGCCGCTGCAAGACCAAGGCCCACAACAGTGGGGATTCTGGACACCCTGGGCATACCATCAGGCCCAGGGCCCCCAGCAGCTCCCTGCCAGACCGGCGACTGCGGAGCGTAGGGCCCCTGAAGCCTCCTTGTCTCGCCCCCCTCCCTCCCCGGAAGGGGAGGAAGGGTCCAAACAGCAGGACTCCGCTGTGGCTCCGGAGGCAGAGGCGAGGGCTGAGGATGACCCTCAGTTGGACACTATCGTGCCTGGGGTCTCCTCATCCTCCTCCCCAGATGAGGCGGTGGCGGGTACCTCCTCCAACAGTCCCCCCCCGCTGGATCTCAGGGCGCACCAGGACCTCCTCAGGCGTTTGGCTCAAAACCTGAGTCTGCAGGCAGAGGAGGTCTCGGAGATAGAGGACCCAATTGTCACCATCCTCTCTTCCGATGCTCCCACCAGGGTCGCCCTGCCGTTCATACGGACCATCCAGGCCAATGCCAATACTATCTGGCAGTCCCCGGCCTCCATCCCTCCGACAGCGAAAGGAGTCGAGAGGAAGTACATGGCCCCTTCTAAGGGGTACGAATATTTACATGTTCACCCGACTCCCGGTTCACTGGTAGTGCAATCGGTGAACGATAGGGAGCGTCACGGCCAGGAGGCTCCGGCCCCCAAATCCAGAGAAGCCAGGCGGATGGACCTCCTTGGCCGTAAGGTGTATTCGGCTGGGGCACTGCAGCTCAGGGTCTCTAACCAGCAGGCCCTGCTGAGCAGATACGCCTTTAACTCCTGGGTGGCAGTGGACAAATTTAAGGAGCTGCTGCCACAGGATGCTCGCCAAGAGTTTACGGCCATCCTGGACGAAGGCAAGAAGGTCGCGCGCACGGCCTTACAAGCCTCCTTGGACGCTGCGGACTCGGCTGCCCGTACCCTCGCGTCAGGAGTTACGATGCGTCGCATCTCCTGGCTGCAGGTTTCCGGCCTTCCGCCGGAGCTCCAGCACACGATACAGGACCTTCCTTTCGAAGGCCAGGGCCTGTTTTCCGATAAGACAGACCCCAGACTTAAGAGTCTAAAAAACAACCGGGTCATTGCGCGGTCCCTCGGGATGCACACCCCCGTGACACAGCGTAGACCCTTTAGGCCGCAACAACAGCAGCACCGTAGGCCGTTTTCCCAGTTCCGCCAGCGGCAGGACCTTTACAGGCGCCGCGGCAGGAACGGCAGGCGCAGGCAGTCTGGGAACCAAGGGGGGCAGAACCAAGGCTCCTCGAAACCCCCGCCTGGTCCTAAGCCTTCATTTTGAAGGTGCGCCCGAGGGCGCGGTAACAGTTTCCCTTATGGATCCTTTCCCCCCGTTTTCAAGCCGCCTTTCGTTTTTCCTCCCGGCGTGGTCCCAAATAACATCGGACCGCTGGGTCTTAAGCCTGGTGCAGACGGGATACCGCCTGCAGTTTGTTTCGTTTCCTCCTTCCCGCCCTCCTTCCTCGTCCCTCTTCAGGGACCCCTCTCACGAGCAATTCCTTCGACAGGAGGTGCAGACGCTCCTCAGCAAAGGAGCTATAGAGGCGGTTCCGGAGAACGAGAAAGGCAAGGGGTTTTATTCCCGCTACTTTCTGATCCCCAAGGCCAAGGGGGGCCTCAGGCCTATCCTCGACCTGCGAGAACTCAACAAATACCTCGTGAAGTTGAAGTTCCGCATGGTATCCCTGGGGACCATTATTCCATCCCTGGATCCGGGAGACTGGTACGCCGCCCTCGACATGCAGGACGCGTATTTCCACATTGCCATTTGGCCGCGCCACAGACGCTTTCTCCGCTTCGTTGTGGGGGCTCTTCATTATCAGTTTGCAGTCCTCCCATTCGGCCTGTCCACGGCCCCGAGGGTGTTTACAAAATGCATGGCAGTTGTCGTGGCGCATCTTCGGCGCAACCGTATCCACGTGTTCCCTTATCTGGACGACTGGTTGATTCGGGGCACGTCGGAACAACAGGTCAGCAGCCATGTCCGCCTGATCACCGCCATATTTGCAAGTCTGGGCCTCTTGATAAACACAGACAAGTCCACTCTGAGGCCCACGCAGAAGGTGGAATTTATCGGGGCGGTCTTGGATGCCACTGTGGGCAGGGCCTCGCTACCTCTGCAACGGTTCCAGACCATGGCGGCGATCGTTCAACGTTTGCGGTCAGCCCCGTTGACGTCAGTGAGGACATGTCTAACCCTGTTAGGCCACATGGCGGCGTGCACTTTTGTGACCGGCTACGCTCGGCTCCACATGAGGCCTCTCCAGCTGTGGCTTATCAGCCGTTACAGGCCGCAAAGGCAACCTTTAGACATGTTAGTCACAATTCCCCAGAAGGTCTTAGATTCTCTCGGCTGGTGGTTGGACCAGTCCGTATTATGTGCGGGTCTTCCCTTTCACCCCTCTCAGCCATCGGTATCCCTGACAACGGATGCCTCAGATCTGGGCTGGGGGGCCCACCTAGGGACCCTGCGGACACAGGGCCTGTGGTCCCAGGAGGAGGTGGGGCTCCACATCAACATACGGGAGTTGAGAGCGGTCCGCCTTGCTTGTCAAGCGTTTTGTCATCAGCTTCAGGGTCGTTGTGTCGCCGTGTTTACGGACAACACGACGACGATGTACTATATCAACAAGCAGGGCGGCACCAGGTCCTCCTCCCTGTGCCACGAGGCGATACGTCTCTGGGACTTTTGCGTAGCCCACTCCATTCACCTCAGGGCTTCCTTCCTCCCTGGAGTACGGAACACTCTGGCAGATCGATTGAGCAGATCCTTCCTGTCACACGAGTGGTCCCTTCGCCCGGATGTCGCTCTCTCCATTTTCCGGAGGTGGGGTTATCCCCGGGTGGACCTCTTCGCGTCCAAGGGGAACAGGAAGTGCCCAGCGTTCTGCTCCTTTCAGGGCAGGGAGCCGGGGTCGATAGCGGATGCCTTCCTCATCCAGTGGTCGACCCACCTGTGCTATGCATTTCCCCCATTCCCTCTGGTCCACAAGGTCCTCCTGAAGGTGCGCAGGGACAGGGCGCTCGTGATCATGGTGGCCCCGGCGTGGCCCAGGCAGCACTGGTACACCATGCTGCTGGACTTGGCCATAGCCGACCCAGTTCCCCTGCCCCTTCATCCGGACCTGATTACCCAGGACCACGGGACCCTCTGTCACCCAGACCTGCAGTCGCTGCACCTAGCGGCCTGGCTCCTGCGTGGCTGACTGGCTCAGAGCTGCGCTGCTCTACGCCCGTGAGAGAGGTGCTCTTGAGCAGCAGGAAACCGTCCACAAGAGCCACATATTCAGCGAAATGGAAGCGCTTCTCCTGTTGGTGCGTAGAGAGAAATCTCCGCCCTATGGAAGTTTCGGTTTCCGAAATATTAGACTACGTTTTGTCCCTCAAAGGGCAAGGTCTGGCTTTATCGTCATTGCGAGTCCACCTAGCAGCTATCTCCACCTTTCACCCGGGTGCGGACGGTCGCTCCGTTTTTTCTCACCCGACGGTGTCGAGATTCCTTAAAGGGCTGGAACGTTTATTCCCTAACGTCCGTCCCCCTGCCCCAACCTGGGATCTTAACCTGGTGTTGTCCCGGCTCATGGGACCCCCCTTTGAGCCGTTAGCTACTTACTCCCTGCTCTACCTCTCTTGGAAAACTGCCTTTCTAGTGGCTATCGCCTCAGCTAGACGGGTGTCGGAGCTCCGAGCTCTGGTGGTAGACCCTCCATATACGGTCTTCCACAAGGATAAGGTGCAGCTGAGGCCACACCCTGCTTTTCTGCCCAAGGTGGTCTCAGCCTTTCATATCAACCAAGAGATTTTTCTTCCGGTTTTTTTCCCAAAACCTCACTCCTCAGGCAGGGAGCAGCAGCTCCACTCGCTGGATGTCCGTAGGGCTCTCGTGTTCTACATAGAGAGGACTAAGCCCTTCCGAAAATCCCCCCAACTTTTCGTGGCGGTAGCAGATCGTATGAAAGGTCTTCCTATCTCCTCCCAGAGGATATCCTCTTGGGTTACGTCCTGTATCAGGACTTGTTATGACTTGGCCCATGTCCCGGCGGGCCGTGTGACTGCGCATTCTACCAGGGCGCAGGCGTCGTCGCTGGCTTTCCTAGCCCGTGTGCCCATCCAGGAAATCTGTCGGGCAGCGACCTGGTCATCGGTCCACACCTTTGCTTCCCACTACGCCCTGGTCCAGCAGTCGAGGGAGGATGCGGCCTTCGGAACTGCAGTGCTCCGGGCCGCGACTTCTCACTCCGACCCCACCGCCTAGGTATGGCTTGGGAGTCACCTAACTGGAATGGATGTGAGCAATCACTCGAAGAAGAAAAGACGGTTACTCACCTTTGTAACTGTTGTTCTTCGAGATGTGTTGCTCACATCCATTCCACACCCGCCCTCCTTCCCCACTGTCGGAGTAACCTGCAAGAAGGAACTGAGGAGCGGGCGGGCCGGCGGGGGTATATATAGAGCGCCATGGTGGCGCCACTCTAGGGGGCGACCTGCCGGCCCACTGGAGTTGCTAGGGTAAAAAAGTTTCCGACGAACGTGCACGCGCGGCGCGCACACCTAACTGGAATGGATGTGAGCAACACATCTCGAAGAACAACAGTTACAAAGGTGAGTAACCGTCTTTTTTAGTTCAAGACTTTGAGGTTTTGGCCTGGCTTTTGTTTGTCCCAAACCTGATATGTGTGTTTTAAGAGGTTCTGAAACTCCCAATTCTTATTTGTCACAAAACCCCAAAACCAAACAACAAACAAAAAACCCTGTCCCACAGTGAAAGCCCTGTCTGGGTACATGCCATCTGCCGTTCTTCTCCTTGGCAGCTATGATATAACATCTGATGGTAGTGGAACACAGAATGAACTTGTCATTGGACTTCAGAGCTCACTTGTTCCTTGTATTATTAGATTGTATAACGTCTTGTGATGTAGAGATATTATATGAATATAAGTATACTCAACATGCTTGTAAATACATGTGTTCTGATGACTTATCTAGTTTAGATAGGAAGGTGTTGTCTTGTAGCAATTTTTTAAAAGTTACTCCCAGGGAATGTTACATATTTTTAATATTAAACCATACTGCTCTCATTATTTTTTTGGTATTTTCTCCCCTCTACTTCTATAATCTCTCTCTCTCTCTCTCCGGATTAAATTTTGCAATGTGTGTTTCAGTGGGATTCCTGCTTGCTTAAGGACACCAGGATTCAGCCCATATAAGGAAACTGCATTCATTCCGAGCGTATAAAGCTATTGTGTTTTTTTTTTTAAAGTGTAGTACATAGTGTCTTGGCTTATTAGTATGTATGTGAACTACAAAATAGAATCCTGTTGTAATCGCGTAGGGAAGCGAAAAAGGGAAGGATAAAAAGAATTGATTCAAAGATGAAACAGAGAAATTGGCCAGATGGAGAACAAACTGAAAGAACAGCAAGAAACTAGGCATAATCGTCTATTTCAATTGCTTTTTATAGAGCTCTGACTCTCTCCATCTACTCCAGAACCACTGGATCCTTATTGTTCATTTTCCCATTTGTCCTCTTTCTTTTTTCCTTAAATCCACCCCGTCTATATGGTTTACTAAGATACTCACTCATGGTCAATGCTTACACTGAGTACAGTACACTTTTCAGATAGTGGAGGTATTTTTTTCCTTTGTATTTCTCTCATCTTTCTACTTTTCTAAAATGGTCTGTTTTTCTTTTGCAAAATTTTTCATTTCTTAAGAAGCTAGGTTTGGATGTATTTATATTTTGCATTTGCAATTTCCTTTATTTCAGACCTGACTCTAGATTTGTGAAAGACATTTTTCTAACATCTTACTTGCACTGGGTTTTGAAGAAAATGTAATTAGCCTTTGTCAGATTTTTGCTAGATAGTCTAAAAGAAGTTCAAATGTGTTAGTAATTATTTCTTCTTTGACTTTGATGTTAAAAGCTCTTTTAACTCCTCCTGCGGATGCACATATTTGAATAAGGTTATACATTTCAACCCTGGATGACTCAGGCCTGAAAAATTCAAATGCAAACTCTTTTCTGCTGCTCTTGCTGAAAGACCCAATCCTGTGATGTGCCAAGTGCTTCCTGTGAAGTTCTAAGTGCCCCGGACTTCCACAAAAGTCAATGGGAGTTGTGGGTGCCCCTCAACCTGTTGGGCATGAACCCCTACTGAACATGCTAACTTAACCAAAAATATGTCCACACTCTATACTGAAGAAGCTTGATGCATATTTTATTGAATCGAAACTTATGTAGCATACTATAATCAATGACTTCATCATGGAAAGGCAAATCCAAATGATTGCACTTATTCTGTAACTCCCACATTATCTATTTCAAGCAAATTAAATTACCCACCAACTACCAACATAAGGAGATGCTTGAGTACAGAGAGTTGGGGAGGGGGAGCATATATGGAATATGAATATATATGAATAGCTGCATGGATTTGCTTTCTATTGTATATGTGTATCTCTAGTGCTTGGGATGAATGTTGTCTGGCTCCCTTCCCTTGCTCCCCCTCCATGTGGGCATGTTAGTGAGAACTGGTGCCAGTTCTACTTGGAAGATACAGATTTGAGTAACTATGATGGGAAGAGAAAAAAGCTGCAAATTATGTGCCTTATTCTATAGCTCTTACTCACATGAGTGGTCCCACAGAAATAACTATTTCTCCTTAGTGCTTAACCCTTGAAACATTTCTAGTCTGTAACTGTACATACTGTTACAATATTACAATGTACACATTTTAAACTTTCTTCAGAAACCAATTCCTCAATTCCCCCCCACAATCATTGTTGTTGCTCTTTTCTTGGAATCAAATTGATTTATTTGTCAATATTTTTCTGGTAGGAGGCACTCCAACTTGGATGCAGTGTTACTCTTGTGGCTAGTGGTGAAAGCAGATCAAAATAGGAGGGGGAGCTCATCAATTCTGGTGGCTGTACAGTATCATGGTTGATGGGGGGAGATTGCACCATCCTTTTTGATAGGACATGGCACAAGGAAAAGAATGGGAACAGATGATTTAATGGACCTGACAAGTGTTCATGTCCCCAGGAAAGCCCATAGCTAGCCAAACACAAGAATATACATGCACAGACTGTGTAACCGTATAGGACCACATCCCTTTTTGCTCCCATACATCCCTCTGTGGAAAGCCACCTGGGGAAAAAACTCACAAGGCCATTTTATTGCCCTTGGTGGCTGGGGGTGGGGAGAACCAGAAAGGTAGCAAGTAGCTGCTCTCAACTTGAACAATTCTTCTTTTCCTATCAGGTGCTGGAGCGGCTCCGTTACCTGGCAGAAAGGTTTGGAGCCTCATAAACCGATTGGCCAGGCACCAGCTCCGTTTGCTGCTCCCTCTTCAGATTCTTCTGCCTGATGAGCCCTCATTTCACCAGACAGTGAAGGGGCAGAGCAGAGATCCCTAAGCCCAGGTGAGGAAGAATTCTCAATGTGCTTCCGTGTGCTTCCTGTTATTTTAATGCCAGGTCAGCATCTGTAGACAGCTGACCTGATGTCAAGGTATTGGCTTCTGAGGCTACTTAGGAACTCTAGCTTGCTGGGATGTCAACACATAGATCTTTGTGCTCACTGGCTCAGCACTTCGAGCTTGCTTTGTTTATTTGAGGCCCAAAGTAGTGTGAGATCATTGGCTCAGTAGCTGCAGAATGCTGAACTGATGTCAAAGCAGAAGATTCCTCAAGGTCACTGGTTCAGCATCTTTAACTTCCTGGGCAGAAAGGCTAAGGAACATACCTTTTGTGAGGTTATTTGCTTAGATTCTCATACTTATTGGCCTTAGGTAAATTAAGGTGCAAGCCTATCCATTCATTGGCTCAACATCTCGAGTTTGCTAGGCTTATGTGAAGGCACTTCACTTTGTGAGCTTACTGGGTCAGTACTCCTAATTTTCTGGGATGATGTGAAGGCTCCAGGTCTGTAAGGTTACTAGCTCAGCTGTTACGCGAGAGCCATGTGATCAGGGCCGGCGCTTTCATTTAGGTGGCCTAGGCAATCGCCTAGGGCGCCAGGATTATTGGTGGGCAGTGTTTTGCTGGAGGGTGTGGCAGGCGGCTCCAGTGGAGCTGCCGCAGTCGTGGTAGCTGCGGACGGTCAGCTGCTCGCGTGGCTCCGGTGGACCTCCCGCAGGCACGACTGCGGCAGCTCCACCAGAGCCGCGGGAGCAGCTGACAGTCCGCAGTCACAACTGCGGCAGCTCCACCGGAGCCGCGGGACTAGCGCGCGGGGCAGCAAAATTGCCGTGTGCCTAGGGCACTAAAACCGCTAGTGCCGGTCCTGCATGTGATGCTGCATATACAACACCAAACTGCACTGGTCTTTTGTGCTGCCATCTTGCATTAAAGGCTCATGTCTAATATGCTATCCATAATCACTATTGTCTCTTTCAGCATGATTTCTTTCCAGGCTACACTCAGACACTGGATATCTTTGCTTCACGTAATTTCCCTTCAGTTACAGTAGCCTGCATTTTTCCAAAGTGAATCTTATTTTATCTTCAGTCCATATATCTCATCTTTCCAGGTCCCTTCAAATTTTTTTTGTCCTTTGAGGTGTTTTCAGCACCACCTATTTAGTATAACTCTGAATCTAATTAGTATGCTTCTGAAATTATTCATGATGATAAAATAAAATTGAACTTAACATTGATCCTTGTGATGATACCATTAGACAGCTCTTCAGTTCAATACATAACTTTCTCTGCTAGTGTTCGTCACTTTTCAATCCAAGTGACAAAACCTATCTTAGTTTTGAGAGCAAGTTTTCATGAATTACTATATCAAATGCTTCAATAAAATGTAAATGTTATGTCTGCCATGTACATGTCATTCATTAATTTTGTAATTGTATCAGAAAATCATTTCAGGGAAAAGATGTCTCCATAGAGTTCTTCTCCAGCAAGAGAAACAAGGCACTCTAAACTTAAAATTAGCATTTTTCAAGGTATAATTTAATTCAAGCCTCATAAAGAAAAAATATCTATCAAAAACAAAGAGAGAGTAACCCAGCGTGTCTGCGTCCTTTAAGGCAAGAACACTGAGTAGGAAGATCAAAGAATTGCTATCTTTATCTGGAAAGCCACATGAACAGGATAGAAAAACCTAATTTTAAAAAAAAAGAAGCACATGCTGTTAGCTCTGCAATGGGAGTGTCAGGACCCAGTGAGTCTTTCAAAGATATTCTTTCAGAAATTAATGACAATTTTGGCAGTGGTCATGCTGCTGTTGCTATATGTCTTCTTTTAAAAAAGGATAACCTGATTTCCAGGTTAACGAACCTGGAAAGCTGGTTTGTTGCTGCAGAAATTAAACTAGTAAGAGCAGAAACTTCTAAAATAGGTGAGAATTTGAGTCAGCTTTTTCTATATTGATATAAAAAAAGACAATAAATTGATCAAAGTAGAGTTGGAAATCAAATTAGAGGTAAAAATTTAAGCTATGAGCCCCAGGAAATATCTAGAGCAAACTGACTTGTAGAGTTATCTAATACTTCAGAATTAGATAATACAGAGATTCAATATTGCAGTCAGAGCCATTCAAACAGCTACATTAAGGTTGTCCAATACTCTATTTTCAGTTGCCTGTAACTTCAGCAAACTTTAACTGTTCAGACTACACTTTTCCTACCAGAAGTTGAATTTTTTTTCAAAAGTTTCCATGAAAACTGTTGTTTATTTTTGAAGACAAAAGTAGAAAAGTAACTAGTTCTGCCAATGTTAAAAACTTTTCTGACCCATTTAACAGCTTTAGTGCCTCCATGGCTTAGAGCAGGTATTTGACATTTGATAGGTGAAAAGACTGGGGATCAGAGGGGTTTTGTTACTGTCTTCATGGATATCTTCCTAGGTGTGTCAGAGTTATAATAACCTGAAAATTGACACTTTTGCACATGCTTAGGAGTTTAGAGGCTTGTTCTTTAATTTTTGGAACATTCCAGCTGCATTGTGTGGGTTTCCTTAACTCCAAACGAGTCTTCTCCATTGCTGAGAAGCACCCACACAAAACTGAACCTCTGGAGAGTACACAGTGCCTAGTCACATCATTTCTGGTGGTAGTGGCAGCTACTGATCATCAAAATCATTTAGTATTTGTATTGGTATAGTACCTAGAAGCATCAGTCAGATCAGGGTCCTACTGATCTAGGCAATGTATCTACATGTACATACAATGGCCCAGGGGAGTGAAAATAGATAGTATAATGATTTAATTAGACTATGGACCGTTTTTTTTAACGGATTCTGCCCTTTTCACCACCGCATTGTAAAGAGATGAGATGCTGGCCACATATTACTAGCAGGGTATTAGCTATTGATATATCTGAACCAGATTCATACCCTGAGTGCCTGCCCCGTCTCTGGTTTTGGTACTGTGGTAGAGCAACATACCCATCATCTCAAGTGTAGAGCCTATTAAGGGACCCTAGCAAATCTTAGTGCTGTGAATGGGTGCACTCCTGCACCCACACAGAGCTAAAAAGAAGTCAGCGGGCCTCTGTGTGAGCACAGGTGTAAGCCCACTGTAAATGTGATGCCTCCTCCCCAGCACCCCCTCGCAGCCTGGGGGCAGTCTGTAAGTGGTCCCTACTTCAGTTTCCCTCTTGGATATCCACTAACTTCATGGAATCTTGTCCTGTAGTCCAATAACAGTTTATTAACAAACCTTATGTAACTTGTCCATCACAGAAGTCCCAAACATAGTCCATATCATATCAGTGCAAATAGTCCTTAAAAATTGCATCTCCTCTTAGGCATTAACATAACTCATACCCCATTCTGGCATCTTTCATCACACGCAGTCTCTCAGTCCTCCTCTGTCCTTCTGCCAGATCTTTCTTCTGGGGTGCGACCTGTCACATCCTAGTGGGCACTCCCACATCGCTCTTAGGAGTTTCTCCTTGCTGCCTCCCTTTCTCCAACCTTCTCTAGGCATTGGCTCTGGCTGTCCATCTTAGAACCAGCATACAACTCCTGCTGTGCCTTCTGCCTACATACCTCTGCCCTGGCTCTCTGACTTGGGGATGCCAACCAGCAAACACCTTTTGTTGTTCTCCTGCCTTTAGTCTTCTCCCAGGACCCTTCTGTTTGTGAAAGTTCTCATCTCCCACTCCACTTCTGACTGACTGACTCTGCCCTGACCCTCTCACTGGATCTCACTGGGCCTGTGTTAGTTCCCCAGGTGCTGCCCCATCCTTTTAATTGGCCCAGCTGAGAGCATGAGGTGGTCCCTTGACCAGGTCCGGCTCCAGACACCAGTGGAGGAAGCACGTGCCTGGGGCTGTCATAAACAGATAGCTAAGGGTTAATGTCTCTTTCACCTGAAGCACCTGACCAGAGGACCAATCAGGAAACCGGATTTTTTCAACTCTGGGTGGAGGGAAGTGTGTGTCTGAGTCTTTGTTTTCTGTCTGTCTGCCTGCTTTCTCTGAGCTTTGGAGAAGTAGTTTCTGCTTTCTAGTCTTCTGTTTCTAAGTGTAAGGACAAAGAGATCAGATAGTAAGTTATATGGTTTCTTTTGTTTGGTATTTGCATGAATATAAGTGCTGGAGTGCTTTGATTTGTATTCTTTTTGAATAAGGCTGTTTATTCATATTTCTTCTAAGCAATTGACCCTGTATTTTGTCACCTTAATACAGAGAGACCATTTGTATGTATTTTCTTCCTTTTTATATAAAGCTTTCTTTTTGAGACCTGTTGGAGTTTTCTTTTCTGGGAAATTTCAGGGAAATTGAGTCTGTACTCACCAGGGAATTGGTGGGAGGAGGAAATCAGGGGGAGATCTGTGTGTGTTGGATTTGCTAGCCTGATTTTGCATTCCCTCTGGGTGAAGAGGAAAGTGCTTTTGTTTCCAGGACTGGAAACGGAGAGGGGGAGTCACTCTGTTTGGATTCACAGAGCTTGTGTCTGTGTATCTCTCCCGGAGCACCTGGAGGGGGGAAGGGAAAAAGGATTATTTCCCTTTGTTGTGAGACTCAAGGGATTTGGGTCTTGGGGTCCCCAGGGTAGGTTTTTCAGGGGGACCAGAGTGCCCCAAAACACTCTAATTTTTTGGGTGGTGGCAGCAAGTACCAGGTCCAAGCTGGTAGCTAAGCTTGGAGGTTTTCATGCTAACCCCCATATTTTGGACGCTAAGGTCCAAATCTGGGACTAAAGTTATGACAGGGGCGGCACATGCTAAGGGGTGACATTCCATCCATTCTTGGGGTGGCACAGGCTTTTTTTTTCCTTTGCTCAGGGTTGCAAAAATGGTAGAGCTGGTCCTGCCCTTGTCTAGAACAGGAAAGCAGAGCCCAGTTCACTTAATGGGCCAGCTACCCTGTTACACCCACCCAGAGCTAATTGCAGGGTTAGGGCATTAGTGAAATTCTTTTTACTCTGGTTTCATTTCATAGTTATGTAAATATCAAAAGAGCATCTGGAAAGGCTGCAGCTAAGGTTTCTGTACAGGGTGCAGGGATAACGATTACACTTACAATTGAAGCATTTATGATACACAGAATTCTAGAAGCTGCTTTGGAAGGAAAGGCTATATTCTCTTACAAACTAAAACAAACAACCCCCCCACATGTCTTCCTTACGTTTAAGCTCTGGAACATAAGGGAGGAAGAGGGAACTTGTCTCTACTAGGAAAGGCTTTGAAGAAGGAAGTGATAAAGCAGCAGTAATTTTCCTAGCTGAATTCTGAGTCAGGCACTCAGAAAAGGACCTCTATTTTGAAATGCTGAAGCAGCATGTCTTCTGGATGACCTGAATAAAGAAGATCTCAGAGTCGCTACTAAATTGGCTGAGATAATTCCTCCAGGGCTAAATTGTGCCTGATTGACGCTGATGTTAATAGGTGGTGCTCCAGCTTCCATGGGGCTGTGTGATTACCATTTCAGAAGGGATCGTTGATCTTTAACCACCTAATAAACTTGTCTTTAAAGAACTCCTAATTTTCAATCACACTTCACTATCTGCATTTTTCATCCCAGTCGGTTTTGTTCAAAGGACCAAGTATTATACATTACTGGTTGGGATTGTCCTCTCTTTGCCCATACTGAATGCAATTGAGGACAATGCAGATAGTGAAGTGTGATCCCTAGGTAACCACCAACTTCCAGGCCCAGTGATTAATTTATCTTTATCTGACATAATGAGGTCCAACGTATTACCTTGTGCTAGAAAATTATCATCTATAATTTTTAGAAACTCCAGTGATGTTTAAAATTGGTACCATTCTCTTCTGTAGGTGAGCCTTTAGACCAAAACAGCATGGCCTAGACTACTGAACCATGTTGGGTGTCTGAAAATTGAGCTCTTTTCCTGACTCGGTCACTGACTGTCACTGTGTGGCATTAAGTAAGTCAGTGCTCTCACTTGGTAAAGTGAGGCTGAGACTTCCCACCTCCCAGAGGTGTTTGAGGTTAACTGGTCACTGTTTGTACAGTGTTTTGAACATATGAAGTGTTAGCATTTGATATTCAGAAAGCAAAAAGGAACTAAAAGCAAGTCTATATGACTGCTGATTAAGATGCAAGGGGCCCAGTGGTGCAGAGAAAATATAAAACACAAGAATATGAAACAGGTAAAACAAAATTGTGTGTTTATATATTCTCTTAGAACAACTGAGTCAGCACTCTTGTTTGCCAAACAACCAGATGCATGTTTGAAATAAGCAATTACAATTAATTGGTCTTTGATTTGGGTGGGGGAGAGGGAAGGAGAAGCAAGCTTGTAATGGCTTATTCTTCCCTCCCCCTCAACCACTGATTAACATTACTAAATATTTTCTGTTAATTTTTGTTGGCTTGAACAAACGTTTCCCACAAAACACTACTTTGTAGCGCTGAACTTAGTGAACTTAGACCTGAACTTACTGAGTTTCAGCAAATCTTATAAAGAACTTTGTAATCTATCAGGATGAAAGGTTTGATGAATATGGATTGCCTTGTAATTTATTAATGCTTGGTTATTGAGTTGGTGTTTTCAGTATGAAATACCTTGGTTTAAGTATTTCTCATTAAGGCCTTGTCTTCACCACAAAAATAAAATAAAGAAGGTGTTAACTCAAATTAGCTAACTGGAGATAAGAATACACCCCTTTTACAGTGAAGACAAGGCCTAGGGTGTGCCTGGATCTGGAATACAGCTAGGAAGGAGAACATAAGAATGGTCAGCTCCAAGACTGCTGCACTGGGCAACATAGTATGGAGAGGAGGTGAGCAGCCCTCAGTAGTGAAAGAACAGGTTAAGAACTATTTAGAAAAGCTGGATCTGCACAAGTCCATGGGCTCAGATCTAATGCAGCCAAGGAGGCTGAGGGAGTTGACTGATGTGATTGCAGAGCCATTGGCCATTATTTCTGAAAATTTGTGGTGATTAGGGGATGATTGGAAAAAGGCAAATATAGTTCCCATATTTATAAAAAGGGAGGAAAGAAAACCTGGGGAACTACAGACCGGTCAGCCTCTCTTCAGTTCCCTGCAAAATCATGGAGCAGGTCCTCAAGGAATCCATTTTGAAGCATTTGGAGGAGAGGAAGGTGATCAGGAACAGTCAACATGGATTCACCAAGGGCAAGTCATGCCTGACCAACCTGATTGCCTTCTATGATGAGATAACTGGCTCTATGGATATGGGGAAAGTGGTGGATGTAATGTATCTTGACTTTAGCAAAGCTTTTGATATGGTCTTCCACAGTGTTCTTGCCAGCAAGTTAAAAAAGTATGGATTGGATGAATGGACTATAAGGTGGACAGAAAGCTGGCTAGATTGTCAGGTTCAATGAGTAGTGATCAACGGCTCGATGTCTAGTTGACAGCTGGTATCAAGTGGAGTGCCCCAGGGGTCGGTCCTGGGGCTGGTTTTGTTCAACATCTTTAATAATGATCTGGATAATGGGATTAATTGCACCCTCAGTTCGCAGATGACACTAAACCGGGGGAGAGGTAGATAGATTGTAGGGTAGGGATAGGGTCAGAGTGACCTAGACAAATTGGAGGATTGGGCCAAAAGAAATCTGATGAGGTTCAACAAGGATAAGTGCAGAGTCCTGCACTTAGGAAGAAAGAATCCCATGCACTGCTATAGGCTGGGGACCGACTGGCTAAGCAGCAGTTCTGCAGAAAAGGACCTGGGGATTACAGTGGATGAGAAACTGGATATGAGTCAGCAGTGTGCCCTCATTGCCCAAGAAGGCCAACGTCATATTGGGCTGTATTAGTAGGAGCATTGCCAGTGATTGAGGGAAGTGATTATTCCCCTTTATTTGACACTGGTGAGGCTACACCTGGAGTATTGCATCCAGTTTTGGTCCCCCCACTTCAGAAGGGATGTGGAAAAATTGGAGGGAGTCCAGCAGAGGGCAACGAAAATGATTAGGGGGTTGGGGCACATGACTTATGGGGAGAGGCTGAGGGAACTGGGGTTATTTAGTCTGCAGAAGAGAAGAGTGAGGGGGGATTTGATAGCAGCCTTCAACTACCTGAAGGGGGGTTCCAAAGAGGATGGAGCTAGACTGTTCTCAGTGGTTGCAGATGACAGAACGAGAAGCAATGGTCTCAAGATGCAGTGGGGGAGGTCTAGGTTGAATATTAGGAAAAACTATTTCTCTAGGAGGGTGGTGAAGCACTGGAATGGGTTACCTAGGGAGGTGGTGGAATCTCCATCCTTAGAAGTTTTTAAGGTCCAGCTTGACAAAGCCTTGGCTGGGATGATTTAGTTGGTGTTGGTCCTGATTTGGGCAGGGGATTGGACTAGATGACCTCCTGAAGTCTCTTCCATCCCTAATATTCTATGATTCTAACGCCCATACTGGGACAGACCAAAGGTCCATCTAGCCCAGTATCCTGTCTTCCAACAATGGCCAATGCTAGGTGTCCCAGAGGGAACGAACATAACAGGTATCATGAAGTGATCCATTCCCTGCCGCTCATTCCCAGCTTCTGGCAAATGGAGGCTAGGAACACCATCCCTGCCCATCCTGGATAATAGCCATTGATAGACCTATCCTCCATGAATTTATCTAGTTCTTGTTTGAACCCTGTTATAGTTTTGGTCTTCACAACATCCTCTGGGAAAGAGTTGCACAGGTTGACTGTGCACTGTGTGAAGAACTACTCCCTTTTGTTTGTTTTAAACCTGCTGCCTATTAATTTCATTTGGTGATCCCTAGTTCTTGTATTTTGAGAGGGATTAAATAACACTCCTTTATTTACTTTCTCCACACCAGTCATGATTTTATAGACCTCTATCATATTCTCCCTTAGTCGTCTCTTTTCCAAACTGAAAAGTCCCAGCCTTATTACTCTCCGCATACGGAAGCCATTCCATACCCCTAAGCATTTTTGTTGCCCTTTTCTGAACCTTTTCCAATTCCAATATATCTTTTTTTAGATGGAGCAACCGGATCTGCACGCACTATTCAGACATACCATGGATTTGTATAGAGGAAATATGATATTTTCTGTCTTATTCTTTATCCCTTTCTTAATGATGCCCAACATTCTGTTTGCTTTTTTGACTGCTGCTGCACATTGAGTGGATGTTTTCAGAGAACTATCCACAATGACTCCAAGATCTTTCTTGAGTGATAACAGCTAGGGAAGATGGATACACTTAAGTTATTAAGGGACAATGGCAGAAGCCTTGGCTTTTATGAATCTGGCTCTATCTCCTACTGAACCTACAGAACTGGTTTGACCCGAAGGATCAAAGCCCACCAACAGGCCAAAGAGGTCTAGCGGGGTTTAAAAAGGGCACTCTCTCAATGATGCAAGGGGAAGCAGACTCAGACACAGGAACTCCAGTGGGTGTCTGAAGAGCTAGGCAGATCTAGGGTGCCATTATGGGATGGTAGGACTTTAGGTATGATAAAGATACGTGCAAACACTTTGTTTTACAATCTCTTTTTCTCTAATGCTTTGTTCCTACTGCTAAATAAATGTACTCTTGTTTTAAGAGGATTATTGGTGCCTCTCATTGGTCATGGGCTCCTGCAGGGCAGAATGGTGGGTGACTGAATCCAGCTGGACCTGCAGGGTAATGACTGTTCACACAGAGGGTACAATAGCCCAGGCCCTGGTCTAAGGCTATTTCTACAGTGCACTGCAGTACAGACTACAAGGGTGTGAACTGCAGAGTGCACCAAAGCGTTATGCTCTAATTACCTCATGTGGACACTGCTGGTGCAAACTAAAGGTCCTTAGTTTCTACTAATGTTGTCCTGTCCTGTCTGAAAGAGGACTAAGTTAACACAAACTAGGTACCTTTAATTTGCACCAGCAGCATCCACATGGACCAGTTAGAGTGCACTACTTTGGAGCACTCTGCAATTCACACCCCTGTAGTCTGCATTGCAATGCAAGGCAGACAAGCCCCTGTGAGAGAAATTCTACTCTAAGGCAGCCTAAGGCAAGCCTGAGGGAGTGTGCTAAGAGAGACCAGATGAGGACAGAAGTGCAGCTAGCCCCACAACTATGACAAAAGGTTTTATAAATATAAGATCAGGTCTTCACCAAATCATGCATATTTAATAGCTTTAAAAGAGTTAAAACATGCTTATAATGCCTCGAAGTTACCATACCTTACACTAAAGCACCTTAAAACAGAATGGAATAATGCAGAGCTTCACCTGACTCCAATGTCTACAAACATTGCAGCAATCCAAAAGACTAACAGAATGTAAATTGTAATCTTTTTAATTTAATTAATTTGTAGAACCAAATATAAAGAGAATGTAATATTGTTGCCCCTCAATATACACCTCTACCTCAATATAAAGCTGTCCTCGGGAGCCAAAAAATCTTACTGCTTTATAAGTGAAACCGCATTATATCAAACTTGTTTTGATCCGCTCAAGTGCCTAACCTCACCCCCCCGGAGTGCCTTTACCGTGTTATATCCGAATTCATGTTATATTGGGGTAGCGGTGTATTTATAAAGGATCAAAAGGATCTGTGATAAAGCCTAGTGGATATAATATCCTGTATTCCTTTACTATGCCTTGCTAGCTATTAGAAGAACAGAAGTTCTAACTAGTTTATTTATAATTTTAGATCAATGCACCACATGTAGTGGAGTCCACTGGAGTACTGTATAGTAATGGCCTGCAAAGGTAGGTGTGCTTATGCAGGATTTGTTTTAGCCTAGAAGGAAATATTATAAAGTGGCTACAGCTCCCCAAGATGCTAGGTCAAATAATGAAAATAAAATAATAAATGTGATATGTATTTGGGGGAAAAAGATTAAAGAATAGAGTTAGTCCAAAAATTCAAAATGATTCTCTCAAAACAGACAATGTTTTTGCAGAGTTGTGTGTATGTGAAAACTCATCCCATTTTTCCCATCAGCTAGAAAGCTGGTAGAGAAATTCTGTATTTCAAAATATTTCAATTGGAAGGAGACAAACTTGTCATTAAATATCTTTCCCATTTTTTGACCATGCCAAAAATCTTAAACACATGTAGGACTAGATCCTGTCCTCCAAGGAGAAAAAGTCCAGAGGGAGTCAAGACTCCTCACAAGATACATTAGAGCAGTCGTTCTCAGCCAGGGGTCTGGGGTCCCCTGGGGGGCTGCAAACAGGTTTCAGGGGGTCTGCCAAGCAGGGCCAGTGTTAGACTCACTGGAGAAGAAAGCTAAAGCCCCATCATGCGAGGCTGAAGCCCGGGACCCTGAACCCTGACACCTCGGGCTGAAGTCGAAGCCTGAGCAATTGCGCTCTGCAGGGCCTCCTGTGGTGTGGGGCCCTGGGCAACAGCCCTGCTTGCTACTCCCTAATGCGGGCTCTGGCTTTTATATGCAGAAAAAAGTTGTTGTGGCACAGGTGGGCTGTGGAGTTTTTATAACATGTTAGGGGGACCTCAGAAAGAAAAAAGTTGAGAATACCTGCATGACAGAAAATATTTGGCATTATTTTACTCTAGCTTTTGAGAGCATGCTGTGAAGAAGACTCACGTCATTTCCTCAAAAAGAAGAGTTAGAGAGAGCATCATAAGAAATTTAAGTTTGTAAAGTTCCATTAAATCTGGTCTGGTTCAGGTAGCTTGTAGGCTAAGGTTGTCTGGGTTCAGGAAATTTCCACATCAAGGAACTTACAAGTTTTGCAAGCTGAATAGATTTTTTTTTCTTTATGACTTTCTTTATGTAGTGTGTTTATATGTATGTGTGTGTATATATATATATATATAGAGAGAGTGTGTGTGTAATATTTAAATACACGTGGAAATTCCATGGGGAAAACATCACTTCACTTTAGAGATGTACCACCAAGTCCTCCATAATAACTTGCAAAAAATTCACCATAGGAGGAGAGTCAAGAATATTTAAGACCCTTTCACAGAGTCCTAGCTACTTGCAAATGAACTCTTTGCTACAAGGTAAGCGTGCTCTCCCATTTCTGGGAGCCCATTACCACCCTCTCAAAATCCAAGTTCATGTATATTTATAGTGACTTGTCAAGTGTCGCTGGAGGATTGTGGGTAGTTAGCCTATGCAAATAAAGCTCTTTGTGGCAGCATCTTTCCTTGGTCACCAGTAGAGTTCTTTCCCCTTTGGAGTTTCTATCCATTGGACTTATACAATGACTATGTAATCTGCATGTAAAAATGCCATTTTGTGGCATAAACACATTTTTGAGGTTGTAAAACTGGGGCAAAAGTAGATGTCTTCAACGCGTGCACCTTACTCCCCTCTTCCAGCTACCAATATCCCAGGGAGGAGGGGGAAAAGTCTTTGCATTGCTGTTAATCCTCCTCCTGCACAGGTGGCAGGAGTGGGTGGAGCTTTAGCCAGGGCCAGTGGAAGAACTCGGCAAGTTAGGCAGCGCCTAGGGCGCCGAGATCTGGGGGGTGCTAAAAAGCCGGTGCCTAAAAATAGATGCAGGCTCAGGCTGCAGATCGCAGACTGTAGGGAGGACGTTGGTAAGAACTACGCTCCCAATGAATTGCTCTCCTGCCATTTACAAAGCCAGCGATTAAGGAAGTCCTTTGAATAGCTCGCAGACTATAGGGAGGTGATAAGAATGACGCTCCCAATGAATTGCTCTCCAACTACTGCCATTTAGGAAGCCAGGGAAATTCTTTGGTTAGATCGCAGACCATAGGGAGGAGGAGGTGATAAGAACCAGCTCCCAGTGAGTTGCTCTCTGATTCCTGTCTCCTGCCATTTAGAAAACCAGGGAAGTCCCTATTGCTCTCTGACTCCTGCCATGTGAAGTCCTTTGATTGTGACTCACTCATTGTACAGATTGCTGTGTTGGTAGGTATATTATTACAGTAGTAGCTCCTCTGTCTTGTAGTAGATTGCATAGCAAGAGTCAGAAGGAGACTGGAGCAGCTTGGGGTGTGTGTGTGTGTGTGTAAGACCTCCTGCTGGGGCTAAGTTGACCAGAAGTCCCAATTTTATAGGGACAGTCCTGATTTTTGAGCCTTTTTCTTATATAGGCTCCTATTACCCCCAACCCCTGTCCCAATTTTTCACATTTGCTGTCTGGTCACCCTAGCTGGGGCTGAGCTGTGCTGTCAGTGCAGTGCAGCTGGGGCTGGCTTGCATGGCATACTCCTCAGAGAGCAGGCTGCAGGTTTTCCAGGGCAGAGGCTCTGCTTCCTGGGGAGAGAAGTGAGGGAGGCCACAGCTGGCAGCTCTGTGGGCTCTCTTGCATGGAGGGGCGGCTAAGCCGCTTTAACCCACCTCCCTGTGCCCCAGCTTTCTACCCTCCTAACCCTGCTTTGGTGTAAGGGCCACACACACTCTGCCTCACAGTCCTGCCTGCCCCTCGCCCCCCCGCCAGAGCGAGATCCCAGCATTCAACTCCCCAGCCTGGGCGCAGGATGGACCGGCGACACGCTCCCATTGCCCTGTTGCAATTGCATTGTGACTTGACGCTTGGAGAAACCAAGAAGTTTCTTGTAGGCCACAGAAGTGATGCAGACGTTGAGAAAACATTGGTAGATTGCGGAGGAGTTGGCTGTACCGGCGCTTTTTGAACCAGATTCAATTCGTATTAGAAAAAAGAGGAAGCAGTTCGCATATGAAGCAGATGATGAACCTATTTATAATCTGAAAGAAAAATTCAAAGTGAACTTTTACTTTGCAGTCATCAACACAGCAATACCTTCAGCTGAAGAAAGATTCACATTGATGCAGCAAATTAGTTCAGTATTTGGCTTCCTGTATGATGTTTACAGTTTGCAAAATACAACACCAAAGTAAATTATGGAACATTGCTTGAATCTGGAGCAAGCTTTGCAACATGGTGAATCCAAAGATATCGATGCCTTTGACTTGTGCAATGAATTGCAAGCTATTGCACGTCGAGTCCAAAAGAGTGCATCAGCACAAGATGTACTGAACTTCATATGCACAAATAAACTGACAGATAGTGTCCTCAACACAGTTATTGCTCTTTGCATCCTCTTGACTCTCCCAGTTTCTGTGGCCAGTGGTGAGCAAAGCTTCTTGAAGCTCAAGTTGATAAAAATATACATGCGGACATCAATGTTGCAACAAAGACTTGTTGGGCTCTCAACCTTGTCAATAGAACATGTCATTGCTTGCAGCATTAACTTGGAGGAACTTGTTTCAAAATTTGCTAAACTGAAAGTGCGGAAAAATAAATTCTAACGTGTTACTTTGTGACAGTGCATTGTGGCTAAGGTATGTGATTTATTTTAAGATCCATGCTATGTTGTGCAAAGTGAAAACAATAACAATGTCAACCCTGTCAGGTTATTCATTTATTTTCATTAAATATGTAGACTAAATAATTAAATTAATACATTTTCAAGCCAAACGTATATTAATTCTAATGAGCAATGCCACATTATGCAACATTCATTGTTAAAGTTTTTAATAAGCGATGCGCGGGAGCGGGCAAGGTGGAAGTTTCGCCTAGGGGGCAAAATATCCTTGCACTGGCCCTAGCTTTAGCTGAGAAGGATATAAGCTGTGCCAGGTATAGACCTGATGTAGGGTACACCCGCCATGGACCAGGCAGCGTGTTGTGGGGCTTGTGGCAAATCCTGAGTTTGGTCTCCAATTTTTCAAACACTTTTGTGATCCTTTAGGTCTGGAGGGAAAGTGCTTTAAAAAACTAGTAAGTTATCACCCTTGAGAGTTTGATTTCTGTCCCGATCCCCCTCCTGTTTTAGCAAAACAGAGTTATTTAGAATGGCAGCCATTACTATTTACCAACAGTTACTACAATTGTATCTAATATTACTTATTTTTTACTAAATTCAGGGACATACTGAAATATCTTGCATACCCTTGTGTGGTAATTAAGTGACTTTTTAATGTGAACCACACAGTTTCAAGGTATCTTATTTCTAATGATGCAACAGATGCTAGTATTACTGTAGATAGACTGCATTTTTTGGGGACATTTTTTCTTCAAGTAAAACACTTATTTCTTAAAAAAATTAATTTTGGGTCTGCTGTGTTGGGATTTGAGTTTTACTGGAATCGATTTAACTAAAGACAATTTAATCTTAAATCAGCTAATAAAGATACATAACTGTCCAGCTTTCATTTGAATCTCTTGGTGCTATTTTATTACTCACATGTCAAGAACGTGGGTGAACTTGTCTTAGGGAAAGGTAACAGCGGGTGAAAGCATTTACAGTATATAACACAGATCTGGAGTTGGAATCATTTTTCCTCCTTATCACTGTGGGCCATACTTCACTTACCTACTAAATGCAGTCTGTTCAGTGCAATCTTGACAGATGAGGCAACACGCTTGTAAATAAACTGATATATTTATATAGCTTCCTAAAGAAGAAGGAAATGTATCATTGCCAGAGCAGTGCAGCCAGAGCAGATTTATAACTCTGCCAATACTCTACAATCAGCTTATCATTATGGGAGCAGTAGGCTTTCAATTTTAATTTCTCTACAGTCTGATGAAATGGCCATAAAATGATATAACTATTGATCTTTAATATTGACTTCCTTGGCTTCTTCAGATCTGTTTGACTGAATCTAAACAGTTTTGTTATTTTATTGTTTTACACGGAGAAGGAGAAATTTTGGAGGTGTTCAAAATCCAAATCAAGATCCAAATGTTGTAGTTCACGCTCCTGACTCTGGGTCAACAATATTTGTCAGGCCTGACATACTCACTGCACCTAACACACTGTTGTCATAATCTGTATTTAAAAATAATTTTAAGTTATCATATATACAAACTGGTAACAGCTGTTCTTCTTCGAGTGATTGCTCACATCCATTCCAGTTAGGTGTGCGCGCTGCGCGTGCACATTCGTCGGAAACTTTTTACCCTAGCAACTCCAGTGGGCCGGCAGGTCGCCCCCTGGAGTGGCGCCGCCATGGCGCCCAATATATATCCCTGCCGGCCCGCCCGCTCCTCAGTTCCTTCTTACCGCCGTGTCGGTCGTTGGAACTGTGGAGCGCGGCATAGCTGTCCTCCACGTCCCTAGCTCTCCTAGTTATCTATCGTTTATCTATCGTTCATCTCTAGTTCCATTATAGTTGTTAATTAGTTTGTTAAGTAGATAGTTAAGTTAAATAGTTGTTAAGTAGTTCTTCGCCGGGGGCTTAGCCCTTCCCGGCACCCGGCGCCAGGCTCATGCCTGTTTCGCCAGGCTTCAAGCAGTGTGCGGCCTGCAAGAAGCCCATGCCTACCAGCGATCCCCACGAAGCGTGCCTGAAGTCCTCGGGGAATCGCACAGATCCGACAAGTGCCGCATCTGTAAGGCTTTTAAGCCGAGGACAAAGAAGGAGAGGGATCAAAGGCTCCGGACTCTCCTTATGGAGGCGGCACTTGACCCGACGGCTTCGCAGGCCGTGGTATCGGCACCGGCACCGGATCGCACCGGCACCGAGAAGACTCCCCGGCACCGACCCTCTCCGGCACTGGAGTCAGAGCCAAGGCCGTCGAAGTCCGATACTCCGGCCAGGCAGACCCGGCTAGAGCGGCCGGCCTCGACATCGGCCGCGGCGCTGCCAGCACCGTCGACTCCGGGCCCGGCGGGTCCATCGAGTCCGGTGCCGCCGAGCTCCCCCATGAGATCTGGGGTTGAGATAGTGGTCCCATCCACACCGGAGACCTTCGCCTCGGCTCGGGACCTCATTGCCCTGACTGAGCCCATTCGGCTGCCACCCCCGGTACCTCCGGTGCGGGTCGTGTCCAGAGGCAAGCCCATGATGTCGGCACCGCCCAGAGACATTCGTTCACGATCCAGGTCCCGACGTCTTGGGCGCTCCAGATCCTGACGCCGCTCGCAGTCCCGGCACCGCTCCCCTCAGCGGTACCGGTCGCACTCGCGGCACCGGTCGACATCGAGACGGTCGCGGTCAGGCTCCAGTCGTCGAAACCGGCACCGCGATTCCAGGAGCAGGTCCCGACGCTACTCGCCGCACCGGTCGACCTCCCGGCACCGAGCTGGTGGCAGGTCCCGGTCTCGGTCGACCTCCCGGCACCGAGCTGGTGGCAGGTCCCGGTCGACCTCCCGGCACCGAGCTGGTGGCAGGTCCCGGCACCGAAGCGGCGCCCGGTACCGGTCAGGATCCCGGCACCGTGACAGAACTCGGTCCCGATCCCGGCACCGTTATGACTCACGGCACTGGTCCCCTGCACCGAGACGATCCTCCGTGCCGACCCGCGCAGATACTTACCATCCAGGGTCGGCCCCTCCGTGGCCCTCTAGACAGCCGTCCGTATCCTCCCAGACGGACAGCGGGTATGCGCTGGGCACCGACCGGCAGGCGGCGCTGTTCGGCGATCCGCCGCTGCAGGACCAAGGCCCACAACAGTGGGGATTCTGGACACCCTGGGCATACCATCAGGCCCAGGGCCCCCAGCAGCTCCCTGCTAGGCCGGCGACTGCGGAGCGTAGGGCCCCTGAAGCCTCGTTGTCTCGCCCCCCTCCCTCCCCGGAAGGGGAGGAAGGGTCCAAGCAGCAGGACTCCGCTGTGGCTCCGGAGGCAGAGGCGAGGGCTGAGGAAGACCCTCAGTTAGACACTCTCGTGCCTGGGGTCTCATCATCCTCCTCCCCGGATGAGGCGGTGGCGGGTACCTCCTCCAACAGTCCCCCCCCCCGCTGGATCTCAGGGCGCACCAAGACCTCCTCAGGCGATTGGCTCAAAATCTGAGTCTGCAGGCAGAGGAGGTCTCGGAGATAGAGGATCCAATTGTAACCATCCTCTCTTCTGATGCTCCCACCAGGGTCGCCCTGCCCTTCATACGGACCATCCAGGCCAACGCCAATACCATCTGGCAGTCCCCGGCCTCCATCCCTCCGACAGCGAAAGGAGTCGAGAGGAAGTACATGGCCCCTTCTAGGGGATACGAATATCTCCATGTACACCCGACTCCGGGTTCACTGGTGGTGCAATCAGTGAACGATAGGGAGCGTCACGGCCAGGAGGCTCCAGCCCCCAAATCCAGAGAAGCCAGGCGGATGGACCTCCTTGGCCGTAAGGTGTATTCGGCTGGGGCGCTGCAGCTCAGGGTCTCCACCCAGCAGGCCCTGCTGAGCAGATATGCCTTTAATTCCTGGGTGGCAGTGGACAAATTTAAGGAGCTGCTGCCACAGGATGCTCGCCAAGAGTTTACGGCCATCTTGGACGAAGGCAAGAAGGTCGCACGCACGGCCTTACAAGCCTCCTTGGACGCTGCGGACTCGGCTGCCCGTACCCTCGCGTCAGGAGTTACGATGCGTCGCATCTCCTGGCTGCAGGTTTCCGGCCTTCCGCCGGAGCTCCAGCATACTATACAGGACCTTCCTTTCGAAGGCCAGGGCCTGTTTTCTGACAAGACAGACCCCAGACTCAAGAGTCTAAAAGACAACCGGGTCATTATGCGGTCCCTCGGGATGCACACCCCCGTGACGCAGCGTAGACCCTTTAGGTCGCAACAACAGCAACAACGCAGGCCGTTTTCCCAGTTCCGCCAGCGGCAGGACCTTTACAGGCGCCGCGGCAGGAACGGAAGGCGCAGGCAGTCGGGGAACCAAGGGGGGCAGAACCAAGGCTCCTCAAAACCCCCGCCTGGTCCTAAGCCTTCATTTTGAAGGTGCGCCCGAGGGCGCAGTAACAGTTTCCCCTATGGATCCTTCCCCCCCGTTTTCCAACCGCCTTTCGTTTTTCCTCCCGGCGTGGTCCCAAATAACATCGGACCGCTGGGTCTTAAGCATGGTGCAGACGGGATACCGCCTGCAGTTTGTTTCATTTCCTCCTTCCCGCCCTCCTTCCTCGTCCCTCTTCAGGGACCCCTCTCACGAGCAATTCCTTCGGCAGGAGGTGCAGACGCTCCTCAGCAAAGGAGCTATAGCTCCTCAGCAAAGGAGCTATAGAGGCGGTTCCGGAAAACGAGAAAGGCAAGGGGTTTTATTCCCGCTACTTTCTGATCCCCAAGGCCAAGGGGGGCCTCAGGCCTATCCTCGACCTGCGAGAGCTCAACAAATACCTCATGAAGTTGAAGTTCCGCATGGTATCCCTGGGGACCATTATTCCATCCCTGGATCCGGGAGACTGGTACGCCGCCCTCGACATGCAGGACGCGTATTTCCACATTGCCATTTGGCCGCGCCACAGACGCTTTCTCCGCTTCGTTGTGGGGGCTCTTCATTATCAATTTGCAGTCCTCCCATTCGGCCTGTCCACGGCCCCGAGGGTGTTTACAAAATGCATGGCAGTTGTCGTGGTGCATCTTCGGCGCAACCGTGTCCACGTGTTCCCTTATCTGGACGACTGGTTGATTCGGGGCACGTCGGAACAGCAAGTCAACAGCCATGTCCGCGTGATCACCGGCATGTTTGCAAATCTGGGCCTCTTGATAAACACAGACAAATCCACCCTGAGGCCCACTCAGAAGGTGGAATTTATCGGGGCCGTCCTGGACGCCACTGTGGGCAGGGCCTCGCTGCCTCTGCAACGGTTCCAGACCATGGCGGCGATCGTTCAACGTTTGCGGTCAGGCCCATTGACGTCAGTGAGGACATGTCTAACCCTGTTAGGCCACATGGCGGCGTGCACCTTTGTGACCGACTACGCTCGGCTCCACATGAGGCCTCTCCAGCTGTGGCTTATCAGTCATTACAGGCCGGCAAGGCAACCGTTAGACATGTTAGTCACAATCCCCCAGAAGGTCTTAGATTCTCTCGGCTGGTGGTTAGACCAGTCCGTATTATGTGCGGGTCTTCCCTTCCACCCCTCTCAGCCCTCGGTATCCCTGACAACGGATGCCTCAGATCTAGGCTGGGGGGCCCACCTAGGGACCCTGCGGACACAGGGCCTGTGGTCCCAGGAGGAGGTGGGGCTACACATCAACATGCGGGAGTTGAGAGCGGTCCGCCTTGCTTGTCAAGCGTTCTGTCATCAGCTTCAGGGTCGTTGTGTCGCCGTGTTCACGGACAACACGACGACCATGTACTATATCAACAAGCAGGGCGGCACCAGGTCCTCCTCCCTGTGCCTCGAGGCGATACGACTCTGGGACTTTTGCGTAGCCCACTCCATTCACCTCAGGGCTTCCTTCCTCCCTGGAGTACGGAACACACTGGCGGATCGATTGAGCAGATCCTTCCTGTCACACGAGTGGTCCCTTCGCCCGGACGTCGCTCTCTCCATTTTCCGGAGGTGGGGTTATCCCCGGGTGGACCTCTTTGCGTCCAAGGGGAACAGGAAGTGCCAAGCGTTCTGCTCCTTTCAGGGCAGGGAGCCGGGGTCGATAGCGGATGCCTTCCTCATCCAGTGGTCGACCCACCTTTACTATGCGTTTCCCCCATTCCCTCTGGTCCACAAGGTCCTCCTGAAGGTGCGCAGAGACAGGGCTCTCGTGATCATGGTGGCCCCGGCATGGCCCAGGCAGCACTGGTACACCATGCTGCTGGACTTGGCCATTGCCGACCCAGTTCCCCTGCCCCTTCATCCGGACCTGATTACCCAGGACCACGGGACCCTCTGTCACCCAGACCTGCAGTCGCTGCACCTAGCGGCCTGGCTCCTGCGTGGCTGACTGGTTCCGAGCTGCGCTGCTCCACGCCTGTGAGAGAGGTGCTCTTGAGCAGCAGGAAACCGTCCACAAGAGCCACATATTCGGCGAAATGGAAACGCTTCTCCTGTTGGTGCGTAGAGAGAAATCTCCGCCCTATGGAAGTTTCGGTAACCGAAATCTTAGACTATGTTTGGTCCCTCAAAGGGCAAGGCCTGGCCTTATCGTCGTTGCGAGTCCACCTAGCAGCTATCTCCACCTTTCACCCGGGTGCGGACGGTCGCTCCGTTTTTTCTCACCCGACGGTGTCGAGATTCCTTAAAGGGCTGGAACGTTTATTCCCTAACGTCCGTCCCCCTGCTCCGACCTGGGATCTTAACCTGGTGTCCCGGCTCATGGGGCCCCCCTTTGAGCCGTTAGCTACTTGCTCCCTGCTCTACCTCTCTTGGAAAACTGCCTTTCTAGTGGTTATCACCTCAGCTAGACGGGTGTCGGAGCTCCGAGCTCTTGTGGTAGACCCCCCATATACGGTCTTCCACAAGGACAAGGTGCAGCTGAGACCACACCCTGCTTTTCTGCCCAAGGTGGTCTCAGCCTTCCACGTCAACCAAGAGATTTTCCTTCCGGTTTTTTTCCCAAAACCTCACTCCTCAGGCAGGGAGCAGCAGCTCCACTCGCTGGATGTCCGTAGGGCTCTCGCGTTCTACATAGAGAGGACCAAACCCTTCCGCAAATCCCCCCAGCTTTTCGTGGCGGTAGCGGACCGTATGAAAGGGCTTCCTATCTCCTCCCAGAGGTTATCCTCTTGGGTTACGTCCTGTATCAGGACCTGTTATGACTTGGCCCATGTCCCTACGGGCCGTGTGACTGCGCATTCTACCAGGGCGCAGGCGTCGTCGCTGGCTTTCCTCGCCCGTGTGCCCATCCAGGAAATCTGTCGGGCAGCGACCTGGTCATCGGTCCACACCTTTGCTTCCCACTACGCCCTGGTCCAGCAGTCGAGAGAGGATGCGGCCTTCGGAACTGCAGTGCTCCATGCCGCGACTTCTCACTCCGACCCCACCGCCTAGGTATGGCTTGGGATTCACCTAACTGGAATGGATGTGAGCAATCACTCGAAGAAGAAAAGACGGTTACTCACCTTTGTAACTGTTGTTCTTCGAGATGTGTTGCTCACATCCATTCCACACCCGCCCTCCTTCCCCACTGTCGGAGTAGCCGGCAAGAAGGAACTGAGGAGCGGGCGGGCCGGCAGGGATATATATTGGGCGCCATGGCGGCGCCACTCCAGGGGGCGACCTGCCGGCCCACTGGAGTTGCTAGGGTAAAAAGTTTCCGACGAACGTGCACGCGCGGCGCGCACACCTAACTGGAATGGATGTGAGCAACACATCTCGAAGAACAACAGTTACAAAGGTGAGTAACCGTCTTTTCTCAAAAATCATTGTGTGATGAATATATAGTAAACCCAGAAAGAACTTTACAGATGTATGTTGCAAATGTGTTCCTCTTCCAGACAAAGGAATGTGGTTCCACCTGCTTGAATTTATCTTTGATGTAAATTAGGCAAGGTGTGACCAAAGACAAAGAAAAGCACATTTACATGCAAGGTAAACAAAGTCATCCTCTTAACATCCTCTTAACATACCTCCAGTGCATGGGACCAGGATTCATCACCGAATTTGGTCCGCTGGTTGGATCATTAGCTTCCTTGGCTCAGGCCAGGTACTAATGGGGAGTGAGAGCACATGGGGAAAAACAAATATTTAATCTGGATGGGAATGGAGACCGTACCCTCCAGGAAACTTCCTGCCTTTTGAAGCAGAGTTAATGAACTTTGGGAAGATAGCATGGTGTCTACTCCCCAGCAGGAGAGAGAAGCATGGTCTGGGGTTACTTTTCAAAAAATACATTTAAAAGGTTTACTGGGCTATAAAGACAGGGGGTCTGAACCTCAAATGATAAGTAACTGAATCAACTGATTGCACACAATAGTACTGCACTATAAGAGTGTATCAAGTGAAGTATTCCATGAAAGCCTGTGTCACACTGTTGATTAAGTGTGAAATGTCTGAGGAATTTAAATACTCTCCTATATTATGCTTTAAAGTCTGTGACCAAACACAGGAAGAAACAGCTACCTTCCTTCCTGTATGGGAGAAAACCTGCCTATCTGTTTTCAATGTAAATTAAGCATTATGGAATCAAAACGATGGAAGCTCCATTTATATATGAATCATCGGGGGATGGGAAGTCAACAAGAAGGGAAGAACAGCAGGAAGCCTTCCTGCCCTCTTGTAACGGAGTCAATGAAATTTGGGTGATATAAGCAGAAACAGAAAGCCATTTTGGTATCCTTTACCTGAAGACACAAAGGAACCGAGCACTTTAAAATCTATGTAGCATCCTGGTCAGAGAGTCTGGTCAGCCGTTCTGGAAAAGAAACGTATTGAGAAACACTTCTAGTTTTAGTAGGTTTACTTGTAACCCTTCCTATCTTTATTCCTTATACTTAATGTCACTTAATCCTGTCCTTTTGTTAAATAAACTTGTTTTACTTAAAGCAATTCAGTGCACTGTTTGAAGGGAAACCCAGTTAAGCTATTAGGCTGCTGTCTATTGTATTTTTAAAGTTGCAATGGACTTAACTTCCGTGAATGTTGAGCAAGGAGGTTGGACACTGCAGGGAGATGTCTCTGGGGAACTTGGGAGTTGGGGTTCACTGAATGTTACCTGCAAGGCAAGGTTTGGACTGTCAGAGTCCTGAACAGTTTTCTGGCAAGGCAGACACACTGGTGTGTCACACAACTTAGCACTAACAAAACTCTCACTTGCTAAGGCAAAGAGGGTTAAATAACTCACAATTCTGAGAACCTCAGCAGTTTGTCACAAGCCCATCTGCACAAAATTGTGGCGTAAGACTGTTGATAAAAATAATCACATATGAATCTAGAGATGGCTGTAGCTACAAAACTGGGATTCACTTGCCAAGGCCTAGATCTTCTTTAAGTGCCTAAAATATGTAGCTTGACTTACAAAAGTGCTGAGCAATCAGTCTTCTGTTGATTCCATCTGCTATATTATAAGCAAGGGCTGATTTAATTTTACCCAGAATGTCAGGAAATTATATTATATTGCTAAATATTATAAGAAAAACTACAAGGCAAACTTTTGCCTTGACGTATGCACAGAATAAAATTCATAAGTTTAATACAACTCTAACAGAAGAAAGTATTTGGATGTACTGTATCCACCGATCCCCCACTGATAGAGGAGTTAGTTATGTTCTCTGGCTCATTCTTCTAACACACTGATCTTGATTGAGGAATAAAAATACAAAAAGATATGGATATAATGTGGTAAAGCAGTGCTCTGGGGGCAGGCAGGGCTGTGCAGTCCGGTGGATCAAAGCAAGTTCAATATAACACAGTTTCACCTATAACTCGGTAAGATTTTTTGTCTCTGAAGGACAGCGTTATATAGAGGTAGAGGTGTAGTTAATGTCCTCAGAGAGGTTACAGAGAGCAAGGATTTCTAAAATGAGTGGATTAGTCACAGTTGTAAAATTGCCCAGTACATTGATACAATTTGCAATAAGTGTCTCTGGACAAAACACTATAGCACTGACCCTCTGTGACACTTTGTGCAGTTGTTAGGCTTACACAGTGCTGCCACCAGCAGTGTTCAGGTAAGCCCATTAAGAGCAATATTTTATCACAAGAAGATTCTGATGCAGTGTGTATGCTCTACATTCTATTTGCATATTTGTACTACAACATAGTAATATTTCTTCTATAATATAAAAGCAATGTGAGGATACTTAACCAGCTATTAATAAGAGAATGTTAGTATCAACTTGGATATTTTGGTTGCATTATGTACTTGTGTCATAAACAGATAGCTAAGGGTTAATGTCTCTTTCACCTGAAACACCTGACCAGAAAACCAATCAGGAAACCGGATTTTTTCAACTTTGGGTGGAGGGAAGTGTGTCTCTGAGTCTTTTGTCTGCCTGCCTGCTTCTCTGAGCTTTGGAGAAGTACTTTCTACTTTCTAGTCTTCTGTTTCTAAGAGTAAGGACAAAGAGATCAGATAGTAAGTTATATGGTTTCTTTTCTTTGGTATTTGCATGAATATAAGTGCTGGAATGCTTTGATTTGTATTCTTTTTGAATAAGGCTGTTTATTCAATATTCTTTTAAGCAATTGACCCTGTGTTGTATCATCTTAATACAGAGAGAACATTTGTATTTTTTCTTTCTTTTTATATAAAGTTTTCTTTTAAGACCTGTTGGAGTTTTTCTTTACTTCAGGGAAATTAAGTCTGTACTCACCAGGGAATTGGTGGGAGGAAGAAATCAAGGGGAGAGCTGTGTGTTGGATTGCTAGCCTGATTTTGCATTTCCTCTGGGTGAAGAGGAAAGTGCTTTTGTTCCAGGATTGGGAACGGAGAGGGGGACTCACTCTGCGTAGTTTCACAGAGCTTGTGTCTGGGTATCTCTCCAGGAGCACCTGGAGGGGGGAAGGGAATCAGGATTATTTCCCTTTGTTGTGAGACTCAAGGGATTTGGGTCTTGTGGTCCCCAGGGAAGGTTTTTCAGGGGGACCAGAGTGCCCCAAAACACTCTAATTTTTTGGGTGGTGGCAGCAGTACCAGGTCCAAGCTGGTAACTAAGCTTGGAGGTTTTCATGCTAACCCCCAAATTTTGGACGCTAAGGTCCAGAATCTGGGAATAAGGTTATGTCAACTTGTCATTCAGTTAGTGATTCACAGCAGTGAGTTAAGGTAATGCTTCTCATTAACGATGGGCCATCTGAAACTTTGAGATTCATAAGTGGTTTTTAATTCAGCCATAAAAATTCATTTGGCAATTTATGAGTAGTTGTCTGGTAATAGGGCTGTCACTTCAAAGCCCTCTGCAGAGGGTGAATATTAGGTTGGTTCTGGCTCATGAGATTTAAGGGAATCTCCTTGCATGCCTTATAAAAGTTATTAATGTCCAGATACTGCATCATAAATGGAATTTTGTACTTTCTTGGCTGCACTTTTAAGGTTATTATTACCAGGGATAAATGCTTGCTACGTCTGTCTACCCTTGCCACGTCTGTCTTTTGGCATAGCCTACTAGATAACCAATGACCAGTTTTTGCTTGTGACACTGAGAGCTGCCAATATTTGAACAAAGAACTTCCTCAAGAATGTCTCCCTTAGTCCAAGAGGAAGTGTGAAAGATGGGGGAATATATTAATTTGCTTTTCCATTTAAAGAGAAATGCTTTCTCGTAACTTTAACAAGGAAAGAGGAAACACCAATTGGCAAAGTAATTCATTAAACAGATAGTACAGCACAGTGTTCCACCTGTAGTATTGAAAATGAAGGTTTGGAATGAGGCTCTTGGAAGGTATTTTATAAAAAAAATTCTCATGAAAAGATACCCCTTATGTTTGGTGCATTCTGGTCCATTATAGTGGGGGGCTGGAGGTGGAGGAAAACTCTCAAGAAGCACATTTGAGCTTTGGGATAAATCCTCTAACAGAATCTAGAGTCAAATACTCCAGTTAGAGATATCTCAGCGGTAGGGAAATCCTCCAATCCTTCCTTACACATTTAAAACCTTAATACAGTGATTCTCAACCAGGGATATGCATACCCTGGGGATGCACAGAGGTGTTCCAGAGGGTACATCAACTCATCTAGATATTTGCCTAGTTGTACAACAGGCTACATAAAAAACAATAGAGAAGTCACTACAAACTAAAATTTCATACAGACACAAAATGAGAGGCTATTCACAATAAAGTATACAGATCTTCATAATATAATTGTTCATTTCTTTCTTGAGTGCTTTGATCAAGAGTGAAATAGTTAATGATAGTAAAACGATCACGGTTAGGCTTGAGCTGAAATGAACAATGGCAATTCACATCTTTCTGAACTAGTGTTCCTGACTGGCTGCAGACTCAGGTAGATCTCCCTGTATTGATTTACTTTCTGAAAGTTATCTTTATAACTATAATGGCTGGAAATTTAAAACCAAACCAAAAAAGCACAGGACATAGCCACAGACAGAAAATTCCAGCTTAAGTCAAGTCACCATGACCTGGCTTAATACAACTCTGTTTTGGTTACAAGACAGAAGACCACAACCAAGTTGCTTCAGGAATCTAAGGGTATGTCTGCATTACAAGTGCAGTAGTTGTTATAGTAAATCCACCTCCTTGAGAGGTGGTGACTAGGTCAATGGAAGATGGGGGTTAGGTTGATCTAATTACATTGCACAGGGCATGAATTTTTTCACAGCCCTGAGCAATATAGCTAGGTAGATCAGTTTTTTAAGTGCAGACAGGTAAAAGTGTGACCACATAATGTATTTGGATTTTCAGTGTTATTGCTGTATAAAACGTGTGATTATATGAACTGTTATATACATTGTCCTGATTTTGCCTGAATAGCATTTACCTGTGACATCTGTGGTTCCTTCAAAATTATTATGTAATCAGATTCTCATTTTATATGATTGTTTAGCCTCATTCACACTTGGTGTGAAATCAAATAACAAGGCTGATACTCATGTTTTAAAACAATCTGGTACAGAAAAGATGTCAACGAAGTGGAACCATATGAGAACTCCTCACAAGATGGGAAAACATGATATTTAAAGCAAGCTGGAATATTTGTGAAAGGGAATTTTCTCAAGAATTTTTCTTTCTTGATAAAAGGTATCATGGTATAATCCCCACTCTGAACCTTAGCGTCAAAAGATGGGGTACCAGCATGAATTCCTCTAAACTCAATTACCAGCTTAGTACTTGTAGCGCTGCCACCAACCAGTGCCTGGTACACACCATTCCAGTGCCTGGTACACTCTGGTCCCCCCAAAACCTTGCCCGGGGACCCCTAAGGCCCAGACCCTCTGGATCTTAACACAAGGAAAGTAAACCCTTTCCCTCACCGTTGCCTCTCCCAGACTTCCCCTCCTTGGGTTACCCTGGAAGATCACTGTGATTCAAACTTCTTGAATCTTAAACAAGAGAGAAAAATCCACCTTCCCCCCTCCTTCTCTCTCCCCCTCCCAGACTCTCCCTGAGAGAGACAGTAATCCTAACACAGAGAGAAAATTAACTTCTCTCTCCCCCTTCCCTCCTTTCTCCCCACCAATTCCCTGGTGGATCCAGACCCAGTCCCCTGGGGTCTCACCAGAATAAAAAAAACAATCAGGTTCTTAAACAAGAAAAGCTTTTAATTAAAGAAAGAAAAAAACAGTAAAAATTATCTTTGTAAATTTAAGATGGAATATGTTACAGGGTCTTTCAGCTATAGACACTGGGAATACCCTCCCAGCCTAAGTATTCAAGTACAAATTAAAATCCTTTCAGCAAAATACAAATTTGAACTCCTTCCAGCCAAATACACATTTGCAAATAAAGAAAACAAACATAAGCCTAACTCGCCTTATCTATCTAGTATTTATTATTCTGGACATATAAAAGACTGTATCAGAGAGATTGGAGAGAAACCTGGTTGCAAGTCTAGTCACTCTCAGAACCCAGAGAGAACAACAACCAAACACTAACAGCACACACAAAAACTTCCCTCCCTCAAGATTTGAAAGTATCCTGTCCCCTGATTGGTCCTCTGGTCAGGTGACAGCCAGGCTCACTGAACTTGTTAACCCTTTACAGGCAAAAGAGACATGAAGTACTCCTGTTCTATTAACCCTTAACTATCTGTTTATGACAGAAGGCATCAGATAATGGTGGGCAGGAATTAAGAAAGGCAGATATTAACCTCTGCATTCACATGTTGGCACTACTCTGGGGGTTGGATGTCTGTCTGCTGAAGCAGGAGTTACAAACACTGGCAAAGAGAAAACTCTACATGTTTTACAACTCACTCATCACTGAAGTGGCCACTGTAAATGTATAATGGTGAGAAATAAATTGAACAGAATACTCCTGATATTTAAGATGAAAAAACAAAAAAGAAAACTAAATCTTACTTTCAGGTCTTTTAAAATAGATTATAAAGGCACAAAGCTAGTTTTTCTTTACTCATTTTAAAAGGCTTAGATTTACTACCAGCATAAATCCACTCAACATATTTATCCAAAATTCAGGGTAAATATGTCCTAACACCAAATCACTTATTAGCAAACATCTTAAATTAACATAAACTGTCGATCAATAACTTGCTTATTTTCTCCCATTTCACCTAGCTTTGTTATGTAAATTAGCAAGAATTGCCTTTATATGTACATTTTTAACCAAGTGGTATGATACATTCCCGTGTTCCTTATCTAGTAATACACATTTAGGTGGAAGTCTGCAAGCCATTATAACATCAAGGCTTCTGTCAATAACTTATGTACAAGTTCAGTTCTGTTACTTCTCTGGAGCTTTGGAATAGATATAAATGGAGGTCTTGTCTGTCTAGTTGAGAGGTGTATATATCCTATCACTTTTTCAGAAATAGGAGGGGACTAGTCAGTGTTCCCTTTCTAAAAAAATAACCTTCATGGTCTTCTTGACAAAGGTATTGCTGCATTTGTGTTGGCTGCTCTGGTTGCTTGCATCATGGTTGAAATCCTGGCCCAACTGAAGCCAATGGGAAAATCTTCTTTGACTTCACTGGGACCAAGAGTTCATCCTTATTTAATCCACTTTTTTAAAATAATGCCTTTTGCTGTCTTAAATTAAGACTGGACAAATCACTAGGGAATACATCAGAGTGAACAATTCTGTACTGGCAGGGGACTTTACTAACTGTGCCCTCGTATGTGCCAGAATTCTGACTCCAAGAGGATTTCAGCAGGTGAAATGGGTACCATGGGAATGCCCTTCTAGGTTAGCTAAGAAGACATCTGACTAGAAATCGGGGAGGGAATGAAATGATTGCAGCTGGGAAAAAGAAAAGGTAGTTTCCATTTGCTCTTCTTTACCTATATTTTGCATCCTTCTTTATTACCTATTTCCATTTTCCCATCTCTTCTCTTGCTTCAGCTGGTTCTCCAGATTTCCGTGACTTTTCTTAGTTTCATAATATTGTTACCTGTTGATCTGAGCTATTAACCAATAATCAAGGTCTTGGGAGTCATTTCTGTTAGGAGGAGCAATAGGTAATAGAGCTAGATGCAATCCTATTGATGTAATCTTGTTTATATACAAAGAATGCATGTAAAGTCCTGTTTCCTACTGCATTCAAGGATCAAACAACAGGAGGCAGTTTCTTTACTCACAGTTACAAGCCATTTTCCAGTCAGCACTTTGCCCCAAACACTTTCTCTTTGTTGGTTTTCTCTCCAGGCAACATTACCAGGGCTTCTCTTGCTAGTTGCTTCTCCCATACACACAGAACTTCAGTAATCAATACCAACTCACCTGAATTTACATTCAGTGCCAGCAACACTCCTCCACCTTCTCTGCATCAATCCAGTCTTGCATGTGACCTGTGTTTTGGGTGGTGGCTCCTATTGTTTCAACTATCATACTAAAAAAAAAGAAAAGAAAAAAAGCTTTAACTGCTTCATCTAGTTAACCTGAATTTAGGATGGCTATTATATCCCCAAGCTTCCATGAGGTTTCGCACAACCTCCAGCATAACAAAATTTTATTGTAGTAGAAAATGCATAATAGCAAAAATACATGAACTTCAAAGTATGAAGTATTACACTGAGATTAAGAATGGCCTGCTGAGATTTCACTGTTCATGTCCCACAGCAAGTCAAAATGTCTTGTGGCATCACTGCATCTTAAATAAAGCCTTGGATTATCAGCCTTTCTGAGGTCCCATAGGCTGAGTGCAGCTCCATAAAAGTGCTCACTAGATATTTTCTGCAGGAAAGGAAGATACAAATCCTGTTTTGATCAGGCAAAAATGTTTCAGATTGAGAGTTTGGTAACACATTTAAATTCTCTGAATTTTTTCCAGTTACATAAAGTTAATTTTATTTGTAGTTATAATGATCTAATATACATCTTAAAATAACTATTACCGTCAATCCCTAGTCAAAACTTATTCATAAAGTGTCAGTGTGTGGGCTATTAGTTGTATGGTTCTGACTGGAAAAGGAAGGTACACCACACTGCTTAGACTTTTCTTTGTACATAGGTTACTATAAGAGTAAAAAGAAATTGTATTCACTGTGATTTCAGTTCATAATTATATATATTTCAAGAATTTTTAAACCTGGAAATGTTTTATTTCTAAATATAGACACCATAAAAGATTTATAATAATTAAGGCTAAGATTTTGTCACGGATATTGTTAGTAAAAGTCACGGACAGGTCATGGGCAAAAAAGAAAAATTCATGGAATCTGTGACATGTCTGTGACTTTTACTAAAAATATCCATGACAAAATGAGGATCTGAAGAGGGCAGCTGTGCAGAGGCTAGGAGCTCATGGTGGCTGGGAGCTCAGGGGTTCCCCCACCGCTCATGGCAGCTGGGAGCTCAGGGGGTTTCCCCATCACCCCTGGCCACTGGGAGCTTGGGGGGTTTCCCCATCACCCCCAGCCACTGGGAGCTGAGGGGGTTCCCCTGCCACTGGGAGCTCGGGGTGGGGGGAGTTCTCTCGCCACCACAGGTGGCCAGGAGCTTGAGGGTACCCTGCTACCCATGGCAGTGTGGAGCTCTAGGATACCCTGCAGCTCCCTGACCATTGCAGGCTGAAGTCATGGAGGTTGCTGGAAGTCATGGAATCCATGACTTCCGTGACCTCCATGACTAAATCATAACCTTAATAATAATAATATAATGAACATAAGGAAATGTATGAATTAACTTCCTATGTATGTTATACATAACAGTAAATTGTGATGATAGGGTAGTACATTGTTTTAAAATACTTACGTATATAAACTTGTCTGCTGCCATCTCCAGTTGCTGTGCTGAGCCAGAGGTAGAGAGGTTGACTTGTATTTAGGGTTGATGTAGAGGGGAAAACAGAGGGGGCCAAATGACCTTAAGGTAGGAAACTAGAGAGCAGATGGAAGGGTGACATGGTGCTGGGCTTCTTGATCTCAGCATGAAGAGACTATGATGGCAGGCTAGAAGAAGGGGTTTCATGGGGGTGAAATAGAGGGGGTACTAAGGAATGGAGACATTGAAGGCAGCAAGGACAGGAGGGATGGAATGGGTCAGAGGTCCACAGGAGGCACGGAATACGCTGCCACATACTAGGGACCATGGGGAAGGAGACCAGGGGAGTTATGTATATGAACAGTTAAGGGACAAAATGGTTTCTTTTACTCTACCATCCATTTATCACTCACCATCACACCACCTCACCCTCACCAGCCATGCAATCTTATCTTAGCTCTCTAAAATTTCCAGAAATATATGTAAAGGTCAGAAAAAATTATGAGATTATATTATCAGATTTCCTATTCAAGAGATCAGTTTCCTGTATACCATAACGAGACATACAACATTACTCACTACAAAAAAACCCTTACTCGTATCAGTTACTACTCAGTGTAGTTGAAAATACAAAGACAGATCCTTCTTCCACCCAGCCTGGTTGCTTTGTTCTCCCCTCAGTATGCCTGGTATCCCAGAGGATGGGGTGAGGCAGCCATGGCTCTGTCACTCGCATAAATCAGTTAACAGAGCTGACCATGGAAGGAAGCCTTCTTCTGCTACCTCTGACTGCTCCCATTGCAGAGCTGGGCATAAAATGAAACAATAAAGCCTTTACAAAGGATTTTTCCCCCCTTCTGATTTATTAAGTTCCAGATCCATAGTATTGTTTCATATTTCTATCTTCTAACAAAAAAAACAATAGCTGGAGGTACGTAATGAGGATATGTACCGTAATCCATCTTTAAATATAGCATGTGTACAATATAATCCATCCAGATTTAGAAGCAAAAGATGGATTATTTCTGTGTTCATTTATGGATTAATGTGTATACAAAACATGTTCTCTTTTTATGTCAGTGACAATACAAGTCCAGGGCCCATTCCTGCAAACATTTACTTGATTAGGCCCTTTCTCATCCAAGTAGTTCTGTTGATTTGAGTTGAACTACTCGTATAAAAAAGGACTACTCGTGGGCCATAGTGTGAAGCGCTTGCTCACATTGGATAGTATCTTATTATGTGAAGAGCCCAGTTGAATGGGGCTATTTGTAAAGTAAGGTACTGCTCAGTGAGAGGAAGGAGCTCGTTATCTGGCACTGTAAGGTTTGCAGGACTGGGATCTTACATTATATAGCATCTTAAAAACTTCATCCCTGAATGCTTTACAATGTTAAACAATACAGAGCAGAATAAAAAGTAAATACAGTTGGTGTTTTCTTACTTTGAGTTACTGATGTTAAATATCAATGCAAACAAACTGGTTTTGTATTTTTTTTTAACTATTCAAGATTTGATTCCATTTGTGACCAATGTCAACAAGATTTCAGCATCTAAATCTTTGTGTGGAAGGACTATGCATCTCATCTATTCTTAGAGGGTTATTTATGCAGTATTGTAGCCGTGTTGGTCCTAGACATTAGTGAGACAAGGCAAGTGATATAATAACTTTTACTGGATCAACTTCTGTTGATGAGAGAGACAAGTTTTTGAGCTTACTCAGAACTCTTCTTTGGGTCTGAGAAAGAGTTCTATGTAAGGTCAAAAGCTTGTCTCTCTCACCAATAGAGGTTGGTCCATTAAAAGATATTATCTCACCCACCTTGTCTCTCTTAGAGTTAAGTATTATTCTTAGAGTGGCTGCTATTTAAAAAATCTTCACTTACCTTTGTAGCTAGATGAGTTTCCGCAGCATTCCCTATAATGTTGTTGGATGCAACCACTGTATCAACACTGTGTATATCAAATAGTACAAAACCAATAACCAAAAATCTGGGTGTGCATTGCAAAAATGAATTAACCCGTCATAGATTGGAGGAAAAAAGGCACATCCTTAGAGCTTATAAACACCAGGTCTCCCTGTCTGGCTATTTATTCAAGCCTACCCAAAAAGAAAGCCAGACATGCTCACAGGTGAATTTGGACACTCTCCAGAGGTGTGTACACCAAAATTTATTATTAACAAAGGCTTGCAACATTTAAAAAATATAGAGAAAATGGGCTTACTTGCTCTGCCCCTTCAAGGAGAGACCATCAGCACAACTTCTCTCCAGGGTTTATATGTTTCCCAGCATGCCTGCCCCAGGCTAGGACTATAATAAGCCTGCTGTAGGTGACTGTATTTCTTAGCCTATCCTGCTTTCTTGGGTCTAAAACAGAGACTGGTTGGAACCATCAGGAAGTAACGTGAGCCTTCACTGCTGATGGAGGAAGAGAATTCTAGCCCACTTTGCTATTGGAACTTCAGCCTAAAGCCTGGGGCCTCAAGCATAGGCTTTGTTGTAAGGCTCTAGACAGCTTCCTTGAACCACTTCCTCCCTTCTCCCACAGTGACTGTATTTCTGGATCCAAATGTCTTTTATCTCTCAAACTGAGGGTAGTACTGGTTGGGAAGGGATCCCATCAAAAGGATCTGTATACCCAGTTCAAGAACACATCTGCGGAAAGAATGTATTATTTGAGAGATGGGTAAAGTGAATCATAGATATTACAGCAATAAGTCATTTTTTGTAGCCAGGAGTAGGGCCCATGGGCACCACTTCCAGTGTCCTCTTTAGGACACACCTCCAGCACACCAAGAGTTTTAAAGTATTCTCTCCATCATTAGAAAAGAGCAGGGCTGCCCGGGGGGCAGAGGGAGGGCAAGTGGGGCAATTTACCCCAGGCCACCGTGAGAATATAGTATTCTATAATATTGCAACTTTTTTTTATGGAAGGGGCCCCCAAAATTGCTTTGCTCCAGGCCCCTTGAATCCTCTGGGCGGCCCTGGAAAAGAGCCATTTTTAGCAGGATATGACCAGAATCCAGGTGCATTGGAGTCCATTTATTTTTCTGTTATCTTTTTTGTGATAAAATACCAACTGAATAAAAAATAGCTATATTCAGTGCTGGATTGTGCTTGTTTTACATATACTTCTATATGCTCTCCGAGCAAGTATGGTCTACACCAAAGACCGAATGAGAACATTATAATTATGTGAATTTTCCTGTTGAACTCTCCTCCACCTGTGAAAATAAAATTGAGTTCATTAGCTACATAATTATATTTCCTTTTACCTTAAAAGTGAGGAAAATATGCCATCATATTGAATTTGCTGATGCAATTAAAAAGATTCTCTTATTTGACTCAGATGTTGTTGTTCTTCCTTTCAAAAATGCTTCTCACCATTTTATTAACATCTGTTAACAGAAAAATCAGAATGCAAAAAACCAACATTGATTAAGAATAATACTGAGTAATATTAAGCATTATTTCCACCTTATTGTGAGGTTTTGTTTCTACTCTCATCCTTTCCCTTCTTGATCTTGCTAATTTTTTTGGAAGCCTGCAAATGAGGGGTTGGGGAGAAGGGGCTTAGTACGAAGATGATGTTCAGAAACTGGACCTGGAAGAGAATATGAATGATTTTGTGGCAAAAGCATGTTTCAGCAGCCAATTATCCTGTTAATTCTTTTCCTGCAACATATGTCACTAGCCTGAGTGAACAAATATATTATTTGCCCTTATCTATCATGCAGCTCTTTCATTTCTGTATTTTCCTTCTGTATGTGTGGTCTGTTCCTATTACCGGTTGACACTGCATGTCTTCCTGCTGAGTATTTGCAGCCCAGGGTAGGAAAGTGTGATGGGTTATTTAGCAATGATTGAATGTGCACAGAAGTGGCTGGGTACCACAGGCTCATGTGACAGCTGGTTTCTGAAAATCGTAGTGGCTGAACATGGCATTTAGAGCCAGAACAACCAGGTATTTGCCTGCCCAGGGCAGGGGTTCAGTTCTCAAAACTCCACCGCCACCAAACCTCATCTCTAGGGATCCTAGGAATTTTCCAAGCATTTAAAATGCAGCAATCAGATTTTGTGGCATGAGCCCATATTACTCCCTTTAATTCTTCTGCATGGGCACCTGTCTCTTTATCCTTATAAAGGAGGTACGTATTTTCACTCCATGTCCACCATTTTTCAAGCATAGCTTCACCTATTATCCTAAGTTGCACCTTCTGCTATTTGTATCTTTTTTTGGTCACAGTTAGTTTCTATGAGCAGTTCATTTGTTTCTAGTAGACTAAACTCTGATAGGAGGCAAAGTTTAACTCAACTGCTGCTAGTGAGTCACCAATTTTGCAGTCCTGTTACATTCGAAGACTAACAGTAGTCAGATTAAGGTGTCTAAAAGATTTGCTCAAAATGCAAACACTTGTTGACTCAATCATTCCTGTCTTCATGTTGGTAGATTACAAATTCATTTGAGGTAAGATTCTCTCAGAAGACCCAGCACTGCAATCATTACTCTTGCAAAACTCTCCAACTTTCGATTAAATGTTTGCAGGATCAGGTCCAGAATATTTGGGAGTTTGAAGTCACCTGTAATCTCAATCTTGTTTTATTTACGCTTTGTTTTAGTATATACTGCTTCTTACTGGTGTCTCTTTCACTTAGTCTATGATGGATCCCTATAATTCATTTTACCTTTGATCTACTAGCTCCTCTTGCACTGATTTTCTGTATTGTATTCACAGTTCATAGCTAGTCCTTCTACCTTTCTTTCAGCACACCCTGTATTTTAAATTTGTCTCCACCTTCAGAAGTTAGCAATTTCCATACATCCTAAATGAGCCAGAGCCACAAAGTTGAAGGCAAGCAGGCACTACTAGATCATCTAGTCGGACCCATACTTTGCAGGCAGGGCCGGCTGTAGCCATTTTGCCGCCCCAAGCACGGCGGCACGCCATGGCATGCCATGGGGGCGCTCTGCTGCTCGCCGGTCCTGCGGCTCCGGTGGACCTCCTGCAGGCTTCCCTGTGGATGCTCCACCGGAGCTGCGGGACCAGCGGACTCTCTGCAGGCACGCCTGCGGGAGGTCCACCAAAGCCACCTGCCTCCCTCCCGGCAACCAGCAGAGCACCCCCCATGGCACGTTGCCCCAGGCACGCGCTTGGCACGCTGGGGCCTGGAGCCGGGGCCTGTTTGCAGGCTACTAACACTGGCCAGCAACCCACATGCTAAATCCAACAACCAGAATTAGTTCAAGGTATTACACCCCTCAGCAAGTTAAACTGTTTGATCACACAACACATATCCTCTGTGATGATTCTCACATTCTCTCAGGCAGAGAACCTTGTGGAGAGCAAAGGTGATCTCAGAAATAGAATGTTATGCTAGTCACACCAGACAATCTTTGGAATCTCAAGAGGGACACTCATGCAGACACAAGGCTCTGCATTAAGGATCTTGAACTCAAGACCTTGATCCATATTTAAAAGTGACAAAAGGAAGAGATGCAAATGCTAGAAAACGTTGCTGAGGGATGATAAGAAATCTGCTAGTGTCATCTGTTCTCAGTAAATTGCACAATATAAGAGCTGAGGCTTTGAAATGTATATATATTTCATTGGCAGTTATTCTCAGTTGACGTTGGCAGTTATTCTCCAACAGAAGAGCAGCAATGATCTCTTTTTCTTGTGGATGCAGTTCTAGTTTAATTAAATAGACTAGGTCAAATGCTTCAGTCCCTGACACTCACTGACATGTGTAATGATCTTGGGGTTCATTAAATAACAAACCTGTAAATGAGAAAGGAATAAAACTTTAATATAATAAACTGAAGAGCTTCTGCTGCACACAGCCACGTGGTGTTACTAACCCCTGCCTCCAGGGTACATCTCCAAATTCCTATGTTCATAACACTGTCCCTTATGAGGGAGTGTCTCTAAATTATAATCTTCTACAAATATAACTCTATATCTTCCCTCTTAAAGAAAAACAAATGAACTCTTAGATACATATATAAACAGCTAAAAACTCTCTAATAACACATGCATTAAATTCTCAACCCATGTAGTACATTTCCATAAACCTAATGTGTCAACTACCTAGAGGGGAGAGGTTATGAGCACATCACTCTTGAGTGAGTCTTTACCACTCACTGTCCTCAAATACCCTTTCTCCACTCTGATCTTCTCAGTATCAACTTTGCATTAGCATCTGAATTGTTCTCTTGTTCCTTGACAGTTTCTCCTTGATATGTTGATAAAGGATCAGTCAGATGGGAAATGCCAGAGTTCACATCTACTGTCAATGCATTAGAACTTTCTGGGGTTACTCAAAAATTCCTTTGATTACATCAAAATGTGTCCTCCTGGTCAGTCTGCTCTACATAAGGTCTTGGATGCAGCTGTTCTTTAATAGTACCCCTTTGACCCCCAGTATTAGAGTGTGCCTGAGAAATCACACCTCAATCACCTGACTTAAGAGATGGGACATCACCAGCCCTTTTGTCAAAATAATATTTCTGCTTCCTCTTCTGATTTTCTTTCTTCTTCCATATGGTTTCATTATTATGAGATTTCGGTAAGTTATCAGTAATTGGTAAATTAGATCTGATCCTTATTCCCACTAACAGCTGAGCTGGAAAAAAGCAATTCTCCAGAGGTGTACTTTGGTAAACCGATAGAGCTCTATACAAATTGTTCCCACTGTTGAAAAGTCATTTTTACGAAAATCCCAGTCTATGGCAAATGGCCTAAAACCTGTAGTGGAAAATTGCGGCCCATTTTTGCTAAAGACTTCATCTGGAATTCCATGTCTGGAGATTTCCTTCATGCCAGCTATCACTAATTTACTATTAGTACTTTGTTGTGTGCAAATTTCTGGATACCGAGAATAATCTGTGACTATTAAATAATCCTTTGATTGTCAGGTTTATAAATCAGTGCCTACCTTCTCATAAGCCTTTGTGGAACTAGATGAGGTCTCATTGGCTCTGCCTGTTGGCATAGCTTGTATTTCAAGCATGAAAAGCAGTTTCCTACCACATTAGTGATGTCATGATTGATCTGCAGCCAATACAGCATCTCTTGTGCTTGTGGTAGGCACTTCTTAATGAGTCCTGTGGATCTTTTATAGCATTTCTTTTTGGAGGCTCACTGGAATTACAGCCTTACTGCCCTTGGAAATCACCCCATCTATCACAGTAAATTCATGTCTACAGTTCCAATTGTCTCTTGTACTTGGCCAGCAACTGCTTATTTCTTCAGGCCACCCTTTAATTATCACTTCTTTAAGGATTTCCAATGATTCATCTTTCTCTGTTTCATCTCTTATTTGTTGCAGTTTCCTATTAGCTATGGGAACTTACTTTACAATTGGATCTACATAGGCTTGTACAGCTCTCTAAAGTCTTCCCTGGTTTTATGGGAGCCAGTACTCTGGAAGGTGTATCTGCAATGAACATGAATTTTCTGAGCATGTAGGTCACAACCAGATTATACTTTTGGAGCTTTATCATAATTCTTTGAATCCTTAAAATAGTCATTTAGCAGTTAGCTAACTAATGCTATCAGGACTTGTGGTCCATTTCAAGTTCCACTGTCTGTCCATAAATATACCAAATGAATCTCTCACAAACAACATTCCTAAAAGTTCCTTTTAGATCTGGGCATATCTTGCTTCTGCCTCACCCGGGGTTTTGGATGCATATGCCTCTGGTTGCAAACAATCCTAATGCTTCTGTAAAATCACTGCACCTAACTTAGACTGACCCTCCCAGTGAGCCAACTAGACTGATTGCATTCTGTCTAGTGGACATTTCCCAGGTGTAAGCACATTTGTAATATATGCATAGACAATATTCCTAACTTCAGATACAAAAATGATACATGCATACAAATAGGATAATCATATTCAGTAAATCATAACCTTTTCAATGATACTTCACATGACCTGTATTGTATAAAATCATAGTTAGGCCATAATCATATCATAAGAATATCTCTATGAAGAATATGGGGAGTATTGCCAAACAGAGATCTACATATAGTTGTTATTTAATTACTAGCATGCCATTAAGTGTAACCTATGTCATGGAAAAAATCAATGGCTCAGAGGAGTGTTTTTACAGTAACAGTAACTGGGGTGGGGGGTTGGGGGTGGGAGTGGGGGCAGAGGAGGGGGAAGAGATTTATGATCCTAAACTACAGGAGTGAGTAACTAGTTCTGGAAATTCCTAGAACTAATACTAGGATGCCCTGTTACTGAATTAAACCTTTCACCTAAAGTGTGGAAATATATTGATTATGCTGTCGTATTTCAAGATTCTTGGGAGTTGATATGTGTTTTAAACAGAGGAATTTGAGGTTAAATGTAGGGCCGTCCAGAGGATTCAGGGGGTTGGGTCTTTGGCAGTGGGGGGCCCCCGCTTCGGTGGTAATTCGGCGGTGGGGGGTCCTTCCGCTCCGGGACCCGCTGCCGAAGTGCCCCGAAGACCCAGCACTTCGGTGGCGGGTCCTGGGATGGAAGGACCCCCTGCTGTGGGTCTTCGGGGCACTTCATCGGCGGGTCCCGGAGTGGAAGGACCCCTGGCCACCACATTGCTGCTGAAGACTCTGAGTGGAAGAAGTTCCGGGGGCCCAGGCCCCACGAGAGTTTTCTGGGGCCCCCGGAGCGAGTGAAGGACCCCACTCCAAGGGCCTCGAAAAACTCTCTTGGGGGCCCCTGCGGGACCTGGAGCAAATTGTCCTACTTGCCCCCCCCCCCCCGGGTGATCCTGGTTAAATGTTGTTAATTATTCTTAAATCTCAGTGCATATGGAAGGTGCTCAGCACCTTTAATAGATTTTAAGGACAGAAGAAACATTGATTGTCTAATCTGACTTCTTACATAACACAGGTCAGAGAACTTCACCTAGTAATTCCTGCATTAAACCCAATATCTTGTGGCTGACCTATAGCCCATATATTAGAAGAACAGACAGTCTAGATTTCCAGGTTGAATTTCTCTTGCTTCATCTTACCACTGTTGGATCTTGTGATGCCACAGTCTGGAACAGATCAAGGTGAAATCTGGCTACATTGAAGTAAATGCTAATTTTTTCTCTAAAAGAGTCTTATTAAAGAGAAGAATGAATTATTTAAAAACTTGCTATTATGCTTAGGTACAGGACACAGTAACTGGAGCAGCACATGTAAATTTTAGGATCAGTTACAATAAATGTATTCCTTTCTCTTGTAAGATGGTACTTCGAACAGGTTGTTCATATTTGATCATCACATCATTTTTTATTGCTTGAAAAGATGTGGAAAAGACAAGCAAATTTAATTAGAATTAAAATGTATAAAGTAAGGTATATAAATTCTAAATGTGCTTGAAGAATGGATGTAGGGGACAAAAAGGCTTAAGTCACCTTGAGAAAATAAAAGAATGAGAAACTTTCCTGCTACATCCTTCCCTTGGGTAGATTGTTAAATTCTGAAATTGTCCTTTCCTTTTCTGTATCCATAAATGTCACTTACTAGAGAAGCACTGCCACTGAAGTGTATGAAATCACCTACTGGTCCTAACACAAGACTTCAGACTTCATCACAGTACAACTCTTCCTGTTCAAATGTGAAAGTTATAAGAGTTTAGGGGACATCTTGCCCCATCCCTCTCTACCCAAAGGTGTGAGCCCCTCTTCAAGGGGCCACATGGTAGGACACACACACACACACTTACTTCGCACAGAATTATAAAACCATTGTTCGTTCTTTATAGATAAAGCACAAGAGAGTACAGATCAGTTAGAAAACAACAAACATCCTAAACACAATGCCACTCATTAGATCACCCTTCCCTTGACAGCCCGACTGAGTTCAGGAAGGCAGGATTTCCTTTGCTTCATCTGATTCCTGCAGTGACTTCCCTAATCTTCAGCTGGTGAAAATGGTTGAAGACACCAAAGAGATCTACTCTTGTCCTTCTAAACCATCTTTTTATAACCTCTGTCAAATGACCTCATTGTTCGTCCCAACAGGTGGCCTTATTACTAGGTGACATTTCCCCTGAAAAACTAGTTCTTCAGAATAGGAGACCGGTCATTGCCTAGGATTGTTTTAATTGCCTAGGATTATATTTCAATAAAGGATCATCCTGACTTAATGGCCTTCCATTGTCAGCTCTGCATCAATGCCCAACATGGAGGTAAAGAGACCATAGATAAGAAAACTAGTCCCTACACTAAAAATGGAGGCTTCAGCTTGGTAAAGATGCATACAGACAATTCATAATTCCATACGGAATTAATTGTACAGACAGATTCTCAAATCCTCACACATGCCAATCATGCCGGCCCACTGGAGTTGCTAGGGTAAAAAGTTTCCGGCAGACGTGTACGTGCGGCGCGTGCACGTCTGCCGGAAATTTTTTACCCTAGCAACTCCAGTGGGCCGGCAGGTCGCCCCCTAGAGTGGCGCCAGTATGGCACCAGATATATACCCCTGCCGGCCCGCCTGCTCCTCAGTTCCTTCTTTCCGGCTACTCCGACAGTGGGGAAGGAGGGCGGGTGTGGAATGGATATGAGCAACACATCTCCAAGAATAACAGTTACAAAGGTGAGTAACCGTCTTTTCTTCTTCGAGTGATTGCTCATATCCATTCCAGGTAGGTGATTCCCAAGCCTTACCTAGGCGGTGGGGTCGGAGTGAGAAGTCGCGGCCTGGAGCACTGCAGAACCAAAGGCCGCATCATCTCTGGACTGCTGGACCAGGGCATAATGGGAAGCGAATGTATGGACCGATGACCAGGTCGCCGCCCTACAGATCTCTTGTATTGGCACGCGGGCGAGGAAAGCCAGCAATGATGCCTGTGCTCTGGTGGAGTGAGCAGTCACATGGCCCGTCGGAACTTGGGCCAGGTCGTAGCAGGTCCTGATGCAGGAGGTAACCCATGAAGATAACCTTTGGGAGGAAATCGGCAGCCCCTTGACCCGGTCCGCTACTGCCACAAATAACTGAGGGGACTTGTGGAATAGGTTGGTCCTGTCCACATAAAATGCTAGTGCCCATCGGACATCTAGCGAGTGGAGCTGCTGCTCCCTGCGGGACGAATGGGGCTTGGGGAAGAAGACTGGGAGGAAAATCTCTTGGTTCACATGGAAAGCTGAGACCACCTTGGGAAGAAAGGCAGGGTGAGGCCTCAGCTGTACCTTGTCTCTATGGAAGACGGTATATGGTGGGTCCACCGTGAGGGCCCTCAGCTCTGACACTCGTCTAGCTGAGGTAATGGCCACAAGGAAGGCGGTCTTCCACGAGAGGTAGAGCAAGGAGCAAGTAGCTAATGGCTCGAATGGAGGGCCCATGAGCCGAGTCAGGACCAGGTTGAGGTCCCATGAAGGGGCCGGAGGGCAAATCTATGGATAAAGTCGCTCCAGCCCCTTCAGGAATCTCGCCACCATAGGGTGAGAGAAGACAGAACATCCGTCCACTCCAGGATGAAACGCGGAGATGGCGGCTAGGTGGACTCAGAGGGACGACAATGCCAGACCCTGGGTCTTAAGGGACCAGATGTAGTCCAAAAGAGTGGTGACGGGAGTCTCCATAGGGCGAAGAGCTTTCTCTGAACACCAGCAGGAGAAACGCTTCCACTTAGCTGTGTAAGTCGCTCTGGTGGAAGGCTTTCTGCTGCCCATGAGAACCTCGCGAACCGGGGTGGAACATCGCAACTCGGAGTCTGTCAACCACGCAGGAGCCATGCCGTAAGGTGTAGAGACGGAAGGTCCGGGTGACAGAGCCTGCCGTGGTCCTGAGTGATCAGGTCCCGATGAAGGGGCAGGGTAACTGGGTTGGCTACTGAGAGGTCCAGCAACATGGGGTACCAGTGCTGTCTGGCCCATGCTGGAGCTATGAGAATCACCCGGGCTCTGTCTCTGCGCACCTTGATGAGAACTCTGTGAATCAGCGGAATGGGCGGGAAAGCATAACACAGGTGGGCTGTCCATGGGATCAGGAATGCATCTGCTAGAGACCCTGGCTCCCGACCCTGGAAGGAGCAGAATGTCCGACACTTCCTGTTCACCCTGGACGCGAAGAGGTCCAGCCGGGGACGACCCTACCTCTGGAAGAGTGAGAGGGCGACGTCCGGACGGAGGGACCACTCGTGCAAACGGAAGGATCTGCTCAGCCGATCCGCTAGGGTGTTCCGCACTCCCGGGAGATAGGAGGCGGAAAGGTGAATCGAATGGGCTATGCAAAACTCCCAGAGACATATCGCCTCGAGACAGAGGGGAGAGGACCTGGTGCTGACCTGCTTGTTGATGTAAAACATGGTCGTCATGTTGTCAGTGAACACCGCGACACAACGACCTTGAAGGAGATGGACAAACGCTTGACAAGGAAGGCGGACCGCTCTCAACTCTCATACGTTGATATGGAGGTTGATCTCTTGTGGTGTCCACAAGCCCTGAGTTCTCTGGGTGCCGCAGTGAGCCCCCCAGCCCAGATCGGAGGAGTCCATGGTCAGGGATGCCGAAGGTTGGGGCGGATGGAACGGGAGCCCCGCACAGACTACGGATTGGTCCAGCCACTAGCGAAGAGAGTCCAGCACCCTCTGAGGGACGGTGACGACCGTGTCCAACGACTGTCTGGCCGGCCGATACTGCGCAATGAGCCATGATTGAAGAGGTGTCATGCGGAGTCGGGCATATGCCGTTACAAATGTGCAGGCTGCCATGTGGCCTAGGAGGGCCAGACATGTTTGTATTGAGGTCAGTGGGGCCTCTCGCAACCGTAGAATGATATCCGACAATGACTGGAACCTGGGCAAGGGTAACAAGGCCCTGGCCAGGGCAGAGTCTAGAACGGCCCCGATAAACTCTATCCGCTGCGTGGGGAGTAGAGTAGACTTGTCCACATTGATTACGAGGCCCAAGGCCGCAAAGAGGGTGCTGATCCTGGCGACATGGTCGAGGACCTGCAGTTCCGACGTGCCTCGGATCAGCCAGTCGTCCAAGTAGGGGAAGACGTGGATGCGGCAACGTCGAAGGTGTGCGACGACAACTGCCATGCATTTTGTAAACACTCTCGGGGCCAGAGAGAGGCCAAACGGAAGGACCGCAAATTGGTAATGTTGGCGGTCGGCCACAAAGCGGAGGAAACGCCTGTGTTGGGGGGCAATAGAGGTATGAAAGTAGGCATCCTGCATATCGAGGGCGGCGTACCAGTCTCCGGGATCCAGGGATGGGATGATGGTTCCAAGGGATACCATGCGGAACTTCAACTTCACAATATACTTGTTGAGTTCCCGCAGGTCGAGGATGGGCCTGAGGCCGCCCTTGGATTTGGGGATTAGAAAGTAACGGGAATAAAACCCCTTGCCCTTCTCGTTTTCCGGAACCGCCTCTATGGCTCCCTTGGCAAGGAGCGCGTGCACTTCCTGACGGAGGAATTGCTCGTGAGAGGGGTCCCTGAAGAGGGACGGGGATGGTGGGTGGGAGGGTGGGGGCGAAGAAAACTGCAGGCGATAACCGGCGTGCACCGTACGCAAGACCCAACGGTCCAACGTTATTTGGGTCCACGCCGGGAGGAAAAAGGAAAGGCGGTTGGAAAACTGCAGGGAAGGATCCGGAGGGGAAACTGGTACTGCGCCCTCGGGTGCACCTTCAAAATGAAGGCTTAGGCCCTGGAGAGGCCTTGGTGGAGCCTTGGTTCTGCCCCGTTTGCCCACCAGACTGCCTGCGGCGGTTGTTCCTGCCTCGGTGCCTCGAAGGGTCCTGTCGCGGGCGGAACTGAGAGTATGGCCGCCGCTGCTGCTGCTGGTTTTGCTGCCTGAATGGCCTGCGTTGTGTCGCCGGCGTATGCATGCCCAGCGACCTTATTATGACCCTGTTATCTTTAAGATCTTTCAGTCTAGGGTCTGTTTTATCCGAAAACAGGCCCTGGCCTTCGAAGGGGAGGTCCTGGATTGTGTGCTGGAGCTCCGGCGGAAGGCCAGAGACCTGCAGCCAAGAGATCCGGCGCATCATGAGCCCCGAAGCTAGGGTCCGAGCGGCCGAGTCGGCAGCATCAAGGGAGGTCTGTAGCGATGTTCTTGCTACTTTCTTGCCCTCGTCCAGGATGGTGGAAAATTCCTGGCGTGCATCCTGGGGCAAGAGCTCCGCAAACTTCCCTGCCGCTACCCAGGAATTGAAGGAGTAGCGGCTGAGGAGGGCCTGTTGGTTTGATACCCGGAGCTGCAGCGCCCCCGCCGAATAGACCTTGCGGCCCAGGAGGTCCATCCGCCTTGCCTCCTTCGACTTGGGCGCTGGGGCCTCTTGCCCGTGGCGCTCCCTATCGTTCACTGACTGGACCACCAATGAGCAGGGGGTCGGGTGAACATATAAGTATTCATAGCCCTTTGAGGGGGCCATGTACTTTCGCTCCACCCCTCGAGCGGTTGGAGGGATGGAGGCCGGTGACTGCCAGATGTTAGTGGCATTAGACTGGATCGTTTTTATGAAGGGTAGGGCCACTCTGGTGGGCGCATCGGCTGAAAGGATGCTCACCACCGGGTCCTCAATTTCCGACACCTCCTCCGCCTGCAAGTTCAGGTTCTGTGCCACTCGGCAGAGGAGGTCTTGGTGTGCCCTCAAATCCAGTGGGGGGGGACTGGAGGATGAGGTACCTGCCACTGCCTCATCCGGAGACGAGGACGAGGAGACCCCCGGCAACAAAGTGTCCACGGGGGGTTCCATGAGGGGCTGCACTTCCGTTTCTGGAGGGAGCTCTGGGTCCCGGTGAGTACCGTCTGTTTCCGGGGAGTGAGAGGGTCTAGACACCGTCGCCTCTGGTGGTCTGCGCTCCGCCACAGGGCGGGGGGTAATGTGTTGTGGACCCTGGGCCTGAGAGTATGCCCATGGGGTCCAAAACCCCCACTGTGGAGGCCCTCGTTCTTGTAGTGGAGGATCTTGGAATAAGGCCGCGTGCCTGTCCTGTGCCATGGCATAGGCACTGTCAGTGTGGGAGGAGACAGACGGCTCCCTAGAAGGCCAGGGGGGCGCTGAGCTTGGTTGGTATACAGCTCTATGCGCCGTGACTGACGCTCCCCTCGGTGCAGAGGCTCAGTGCCGCGACCCACATCGGTACCGGGATTGGGACTGAGAATGGCGTGATGATCTGTGCCGAGAACCCGACCGGGATCGGGAGCGATGTCGGTGCCGGGAGCGGGACCGCGACCTTCTGAGAACATGGTGCCGGGACGGCAGCGGAGACCGGGACCTACCACGAGCGCGGTGCCGGGAGGTCGACCGGGTTCAGGACCTGCCACCGGTTCGGTGCCGGGAGGTCAACCGTGGGGCCGAACGCCGAGGTGAACGGCTCCTGGAGTCTCGGTGCCGGCGGTGAGATGAGCCCGACTGGGACCGTGCGGATGGTGATCGGTGCCGCGAGTACGACCGGTACAGTCTGGGCGACCGGTGCCGGGACTCCGAGCGGCGCCCCGAGCGTGAGCGTTCGCGCCTCCGGGGTGATCGGTGCCGGGACTCGGGAGACAGCGCTCGAAGCATCGGCTTGCCCCTGGAAGTTATGCGTCCCGAGGGTGCCGGCTGAGGCTGAGATGGCTCCGTCAGTGCAATTAAGTCCCGAGCCGAGGTGAAAGTCTCCGGCGTTGACGGGACCCTTAGCTCGACCGCTGATCTTATGGGGGAGCTAGGTGGGGCTGGACTCGACGGACCTTCCGGTCCCGGAGTCAACAGCAGTCCTGCAGGCGGTGCCGCGGCTAAGGTAGGTGCCGGGCGGTCCACTCGGGCCTGCCTTGATGGTGTCGCAGACGCCGAGGGACGTAGATCTGCTCCTGGTGCCGGAGATGGTCGGTGCCGGGGAGTCTTGCCGGTGCCAGCACGGTCCGGTGCCGGAGTAGAACTGGCTGCCTGCGCCGCCGGTGCCGGAGACAGAGCCGCTTCCATAAGGAGAGCGCGGAGTCTTTGGTCTCTCTCCTTTTTAGTGCGAGGCTTAAAAGCCTTGCAAATGCGGCACTTATCGCTAATCTGCGATTCCCCTAGGCACTTAAGGCACGCGTCGTGGGGATCGCTCGTGGGCATCGGCTTCTTGCACGCCGAGCACTGCTTGAAACCCAGCGAGCCAGGCATGGGCCCGGTGCTGGGTGCCGGAGAGGGCAACGGCCCACCCGCAGGCAACGTTCGATAACTATTTACAAGATTCTAATACTTAACTAAGAATTATTTACAAGTCAAACGACGAACAGGAGAGCTAGGGATGTGGAGGTCAGCAAGCCGCACTCCACAGTTCCAGCAACCGACACGGCGGTAAGAAGGAACTGAGGAGTGGGCGGGCCGGCAGGGGTATATATCTGGTGCCATACTGGCGCCACACTAGGGGGCGACCTGCCGGCCCACTGGAGTTGCTAGGGTAAAAAGTTTCCGGCAGACGTGCATGCGCGGCGCGTACACCTACCTGGAATGGATATGAGCAATCACTCGAAGAAGAACTTATCCTTTAAGTTTCTGTATTTGGCATACAGTAAAGCTGTGCTGAGCTGATCAGACTTAAGCATGGGGGGTGACTACTAGGAGTAGACACATCCAAAGTTACACAGCAAACCTCTTCCTTTATATACATTTACACATGACATTGCATTTGCTGTACAAGGCATCATACATTTTTGGATTGGCTTGGTGACTTTGTAGGAACTAATTCCTGTACAGCACACACTGTTCATGCATGACTCATTCTTTACCTAATCTTATAGTCCAGACTTATTTTATCCATTGTAAAGAGTTCCCTGGGTGTTCCCCTTTATCTTACTAGTACAGACATTTCTGTTTCCAGCCTGCTGATCCATTTATCTCCCTAACCTTTCTCCCAAGAAATGAGGCTTGACCCATGTCCAATTACTCATGTCAAGCCAGGCCTACACTTAGGGATGTGTATGGTGAGATCAGCAATGGTGGGCATTGATGAGTTGAGGGGGATTACAGGGTGATAGCAAGGATGGAACCCATAATTTATGAAGAATTATAGAATATTAGGGTTGGTACTAAAGTGGTAAGTGGTTGAGGTGAAAGGTTCAATGTCCAGGAAGCACATACATTCCTGCCAAAAGTGGGAAACGAACTGGGACATAGATAATAGTGAATTGATCTAGCATGTGCCAGAAAATGTCCCTGATAAAGTGTTGGAAGGTTGCGGGAGCATTCCATAGACCAAACAGCATAAGCAGATATTCAAAGTGCCCATACTGGGTGTGGAAGGTGATTTTCCACTCATCTTCTCCTCACACTTGCACCAGGTTATAGGCCTCACAGAGGTCAAACTTTGTAAAAATTCGGGCACTGCGTACTTGGTCTAGGAGTTCGGGAATGAGGGGAATGAGGGGAAATGGGTAATAGTTCTGAATTGTACCTTATTGAGGACGGGTAGTCAGTGCAGGGCCTCAAGGAACCATCTTTCTTTTTAAGAAAGAAGACTAGGGCCCCTGCTGGAGAAGTGGCTGGCCGGATAAACTCCTTTCGCAGATTCTTCTGCAGATACACACAATGGGCCTGGAGCTCTGTTTCAGAAAGTGCATATATGTGGCTGAAGGGAATTTTGGTGCATGTCTGAAGGTCAGTGGGCAGTTGTATTTGTGGTGCTGGGGCAGGGTGTCCGCATTTCTCTTGTCAAATACATGTGCAAGGTTATGGTACTTGTGAGATATTTCAATGGTGGCAGGTGGGACATGTGAGGGTGTGTCAAACTCCCATGGGCTCGTTCTCTAACAGCAGGGATTCCCCCAAAAATGCACAAGCTGCAGAACATACTGGTTCTCTCTTTGGCCTTGGGAAGACAATATCATTGGCTATACTGGGAACAAAAACATACTATCCCTTTTCACCAGTGGATACAGGGGTCATGGGCAGCAAACTGGGGCATTCCCAGGATGACTGGAGAGTGGGGGTGCAAATCAACTCAAACTGAAGAGTCTCCAGGTACCCCTAGAGGATAACGAATCCAAAATGGTGGTCTGGTGGGTGACTGGTCCCAAGGTCAGGAGCCAACCCTTGAGCAGTTTCCACCAGATCTGGGGAATTCTTATAGCACGGATCCCAAGGGCCTTAGCCACATCCTGATCCACAAAATTGCCTGAGGCGTCTGAGTTGACTAGAACCTCCAGTGGATTCCTGGGCTCATCGGGAGTCGGAGGTGCAGTGGCAGTCAGAGAGGCATCAAGGGTCGTTTCGCAGTTGCTGCTATCCCAAGAGAAGTGTGTGGAGGTTGAAAGTCTCTGGAGGCAGAAGGGGATCAGTCCAGCCCAGACCCCCTTATTGGGGCTGGGGCTTACTGTTTCTTGACCCTGAGGCTGGTCTGCCTTAACATGTCCTGCAAAGATCAAAGTGTCTGCTGCTCCTACAATACAGACACAAGCCTACATTTGGTGCTGGTTCTTTTAAACCTCAGACAGGCATGGAAAGGCCTGGTTGACATGCATGGGTTCTGGGTCCTGGAGTGGGGTGTGCAGTTGAGGGGTGGGAGGCCAAGGCATTGTCAGGGCTTGAGGGGCTGGGTCACATTCATGGCACTGTTTGATTAGCAGTTGTGAATTCTGATACATAGGCTGAGTAGGTCATCAAGATGGGATGGCAGCTTGACCAGAGCCAGTTTGTCCTTCATATCATTGCTCAGCTGAATCTGAAACTGACGATGCTGTGCAGCCTCATTCCACTTGGTGTCCATGGAGAGACATTGGAATTCAGCAGCATATTGGGCAGCTGATTGATGCCCTTGCGGTAGCATCTGCAGTGCAGCTGTAGTGGTTTGGCTGCAGGTGGGGGGGTCACCAAAAATAACAGACAAGGCTTGAATGAACTGCTCCAGCTGGCCCAGAAGGGGGCTGGACTGTTCCAAGTGTGGAGAGCCCAGGCCACGGCCTCCCCGGTGAGTAAACTAATGATAAGCCCTATGTGGGCCTAGTTTATTGGGGTACAGTTGGGGGGTATAGCAAGAAGAGAAGCTGGCATTGGTTCAGGAAACCTCAGAGCTGACCATGATCACCACTATACTTATCTGGCAGTGAGACCGTCAGCTCCCAGGGAACAAGACTGCCTGGGCTTGTAGGGTCGCATTCTGCATCTACAGCATAGACACCTATGTCTGCAAGTTCTGTATGGCCCCCCTCTGTGCCTGTTGCCCTCTGGAGTGATATATTAGCTAAAACTACCACCACCTGTGAGTAATACTGCTAATGTTCACTTCTTTGCCCTATTCTTGTACCCCTGGAATAGGGACCAACATTTTATTGCTTCATGCAACAGAAAATCCTGCTGCCCCCTCATCCCAGGCAGGCCATATTCACCATGACATGGGCTGGAGATTGGTGCTGTGTGAGATGCTCCAAAGTTAAAGCATCAATAAGTAAGGCTTTTTAAAAGTGTTTGTGTCAGAATTGCTTGGCAGTCAGCTGATGCTGGAGCAGGGTCTGGTTGTTATGGAAACAAACACAGGATAGAACAAGGGCTGGCTGGAATCAGGGCTGCCCAGAGGGGGGAGGGGCAATTTTCCCCAGGCTCCAAGCCCCGCAGGGGCCTCCATGAGAATATAGTATTCTATAGTATTGCAACTTTTTTATGGAAGGGGCCCCCAAAATTGCTTTGCCCCGGGCCCCTGAATTCTCTGGGCAGCCCTGCCTGGAATGGGGATAAGAAGCAAGGGGTATCTGTCAGAGCAACCTGGCAATGGGAAGGATCCCAGCCTGGACTGAGCAGACTGGAGAGAGGGCTCCCCTTAGGAGCCTATTTATCTGCTTTAGGATAACCTGCATTGTCACCTGGGTGGGTCCTGACCTGTGGATTGACTGATCACTGGTTGAATGGTATAGAGCCTATCCCAAAACCTACAGGTAATTCGATGACTCTTCACATTATCTGGCTCAGGGACCACTCATCAAGCTTAAGCAGGCTCAGAGATTACTCAGGGATGACTCATCATATCATGCCAATAAGGGAATGGAGTTTTGAAACTTATCTTTCCCTTTTCATTGTGACTGTAAATTCAGTGGTACATCTTTCTGTTTTTATCAGCAGCTGCTTTGCATGGTGGCCTTGTAGGTTGTCCTCTGCACACCTGCAGAATGCCTGACACTGATGATGAGGAGAAGGAAGAGGACTAGGGAGGATGTGTTCTGTGAGCTCCTGCAAGCTGGTGTTGCTTCAGACCATGGAGGCCCAGGAGTCCCAGCAGGACAAGGAGTGGGAAATGCACCATGACATTATGAATCTTCTCAGGCAGCAAACCCAAATGATGCAGACCTTGGTTGAGCTGCAGGTCCAAAAATCCTGAACTCCCCACCTTTGCAGTTCTTCAAGAACTCCATGGTTGCTGCTTCCTACACCCACCAACATACCACATTGTATCATGGGCCACATCCTTACCCCTTCCACTCCATGCCACGGGAGAGCAAGGAAAACCACAGTTTCACATACACGCCAGCTGTGGCTCTCACTGGTCAGTATGTGTAGTCACAATGAATTACATTTATGCACTGACATAGACAGAAACAATTGCTGCTTTTCCAATTTTAAAGTTCCACTCCATTAATTTATGTTAAATATTTGTAGTGCATTGCCTGTGTTTTCGCACATTGTTTTTCTGCACTATTTCACCCACTCAATAAATTTCTATTTTTGGAGAATAAAATAGTCTTTATTGGTTTACAACACATAATGGAGAATGCCTATGGTACTCCAAGCAAAAAGTACTTCTAAATGTACAGAAAGCACCATATAATTCATCACTTCAGGAAAACACCCAGTCATATTTATAAATGTACAGCAAGCACAACACAGTTCTCAGCAGTACCCAAAGCTCCAGGCCCAGAGAACACTCCAACACAGAATACTACTGTGGCTGACAGTTAAAGCATTCTTTCAAAGCCTCCCTCAATTGCATAGCTCCACGTTGCACTCTTGTAATAGCCCTTACTGGCTGTTCGAAGTCAGCACACAACCCTTGCAGTAGCTTTTCCCCCTTTGCCTCACATATATGATGCAGGAGACAACAGGCAGCTTCAACCATTGGGATATTTTTCTCACTGAGACCCAACTGAGTGAGTAAACACTGCCAGCATGCCTTCATTCTACCAAAAGCATCAACTGTCATTCTGCACTTGCTGAGCTGGCAGTTGAACTTGCTGAGTGTGGCTGGTGTGTGGCTTCATGATATAGGGAAGCAAGGGGTAGGCTGGGTCCCCCAGGATCCTGCAGAATCACTACTGGCTTTTCAATATTGGCAGTGGTAATCTTCTGGTTAGGAAAGAATGTCCCTGCATGCAGCTTCCTAAACAGTTCTTAAAGATGCGAGCATCATGCACCTTCCTTGACCAGTCCACACTGATATTGGTAAAATCACCAACACTTGCATGACCATAGAAAAGTAGCCCTTTCTGTTGATGTACTCTCTAGCAAGGTAAGCTGGTGCCAAAATAGTGACATGTACTGTCTGTTGCTCAACTGCAGTTTGAGAACCCCATTACTGCCACTATATCCTGTACACTGATAAGAGCCACAGTCTTGTGTAGCAAGATATGATTAATGGTCCTACACATTTGCATGATAATGGCCACTGTGGAGGAATGATTTCCCAGTGGATGGTAGCAATCTGGTATTGCAAGTGTCCAGAATGGGATCGCCTCTTGCTTCTCCACTGTCAGTGCAGCTTTCATTCTGGTGTCCCTGCATACAGATCCAAGAATGTGCACTTCTGCATCCAAAAGTTCTGTAGCCATTTCTCATCATTCCCAAACCTGCATTATGATGCGATCCACTCAGCCAGTGCTCATTTCTTGGGCCCAGAGTGGTGCTTCACCATCTGTAGCTGCTCCATGAACACTAACAACCTTGTTTTTTTCAGTGTCCCTCAGCAAACTATCCTTGAAGAAATCACCATGTTCTCTATTGTAGTACTTATTGCACATCTGCAAATACAGGAGGATTGCGTGTCCTATATTTGCAACATGCATGAGCAAAATGCTTAGGTCTGTGGGCTTCTTGCTTCCGTCAGAGATGGCAGATGCTGAAAATTGCATGTTGGGAATATGACTCCCAGCAATCCCTGGGCAAGTCATTTCGATCCCACAACACATTGAGAAAATTTCCTCAAAGGCACTTTGCCAGGTGGCAGCATGTGGCGTACTGGGATACCTACTCATGGTGCACTGCACTTAGCATTGACACAAGTGCTTCTGGTGAGTATGTGCAGTGCCAACACAAGCAGCCAAAGTACGCATGTGCCCAAGTGACATACAAACGTCAGTGGCTATATGCTGATGTAATTTGTGTTGGCCAAAATCTGTAGTGTAAACATGGGGTTTAAAATTCAGGAAATTTCACCTGGCACTGAACACTCTTTCTAGATGAGCTCCTTGGATCTCAACCTCTTAGTTAAAATTTTTGTTGCTTAATGACAACTTCTCCACTTTTGTTTGACTGGTTATGGACTAGCCCTTTCTCAGACTCCCACTTCCTGTGAACCATCCCATCCTGGCACAGAAAAGCTTTTTCTGGAGAGAAAAAGACGCCACACAAATAACTAGTGTAGACAGTAGAGAGACAAAGTGGGTGAGGTAATATCTTCTATTGGACCAACTTCTGTTGGTGAGAGAGACAAGCTTTTGAGTTACAGAGCTCTTACACTGGGTCCAGACCTAAAGAAGAGCTCTCTATGGCTTGAAAGCTTTTCTATCACCAACAGAAGTTGATCCAATACAAGATATTACCTCACCTACCTTGTCTCTCTAGTATCCTGGGACCAACATGGCTATATCACCACTGACATAGATAATGTCAGAACTGACTAAAACAAAAGAACCTAAACAAAAAATTAAATGTAAATTATAATGTCTGGGAACAATTTTCATAATTCAGAGCAAAATAATGATGCAGCAGCCCAACAGATACTTCTCCTTAGGGAAAAACACCTAGATCATTTACAGAACAGCTATGGGCAGACATGCAGGAATGGGCCATGTTGAACTGCATGGTTGTTTCTTGTTCTACGATACCTGATTAGCACAAGATGACATTAGTACTGCAAACACACTTCAGAAGGAGACTGCAGGCATTTCAACAGAACAGAAATGAATAGACACCATATAAAGTGTAGCTGGCATTTTATCACAATTTTTAATAGTCTGTAAAAGAAAATAGCATTTTGGGATGTAATAAGAATTTCAAACAAAGAGAGGGATGAATTATATTGGAAAACACATAGGCTAAATTATGCCCTTAGATGCACACACACAGCTTCTGTTGTTGTCAGTGGGAACATGCATTTTCATAGCTTTGCACTCTCAAGGGTTTAAAATCCACTAAAATGCAAGGTCATGCTCTTCTTAGCACTTTGTTGTTTTAAATCTGCACATCCCTTTCGGAGCAATAAAGCCCCCTGTCACTCTTCTGAGTCTCATATCCCAAACTCAATATGTTCCCCCTAATGTAGCAGCAGACAACCTTCTGGCTGAGGAGCACTGGACAGTATTTCCATACCCCAAGTCTTACACTCCTTATTAAGTATCTGGTGTTTCTGTTGATGGACATGAAATATGCTTGCCTGCCTTCTCCATGAGGGACCCAATCCAGTGCCCACTGAAGTCAGTGGAAAGATTCCAGCTGACTTCAGTTTGCATTGGATTACGCTTGATTTGAAGGCTACTAGTAAGCCTCCTTATTGGAAAGTATTTTTATGTTAAATTTATAGTTATGAAATCCAAAGTCAAAAGTTCTGTAGCAAAACTGCCAGGTGTAGCAGAATACTGTCTGAGCCTCAACATTGAACAAAAACAAAAGAAAGTGTTGGAGGTGGGGAGATTTTCAAAAATCCATAAGGCACGTGAGTATTTAGGAACACAAGGCCTACTGAAGGACATTACTGTGTTATCATGAAGACAAATTTCAATCTTCTCCATTTCCTTCCCTCATGCTGATAACATTAAATGTGATTTTCAGAATGGTAGGAAATTAGGCTTGACAAGAATAGAATTTACACTGGTCTGAGGTCTGGTCCCATAATTAGTCTTTGAACCATAGCACAAAAGTATTACTAGGTATTGCAATGAAAATATTAAAGTCCAATATCTTAGGAATTGGCTAGTTACTAATTATTTTTGAAAGTGTATGAAGCATTTCATAGAAATGTGAGAAGATAGGAGATAGGCTTTTCAAAAGGGCCTAAATCACTTTGGAGCAGAAGCCTCATTGAAAATAATGGAATTTCTGCTCGTAAGGCAGCAAGGTGCATTTGAGTAACCCACTCATCATCCCTTCCACTTACTGTTCAGTGTGCTACTGGAAAATGGGTAACTTCAGTTTTCCTGTGTAACATAGCGTATTTTTAACACATGGCAGGTTGAACAATATTTTTTTAAAGAGATTATTCTGTTATTAGCGTGTGGATATTTCAAATTACCTTTCCCACCTCCAATATGAGAAAAGAATATAGGCCTAACAGATTATAGGCCCCGTCCTGCAGTTCTTACTCATAATACTCCCATTGTTTCAGTTTCTGCTCTGAAGAGGAATGGGAGTTTTGTTTGCATGAGGACTGCAGGATGAGGCCCGGTTTTCTTGAACCTCTTAGTTAGGGCTGAGCCTAATAGATTGATGTAATATTTCTGCCTTTTGACCCCCACTTGAAATTGCCTTGTTGTGATTATTGAGAGCAGGAATAACAAACATATACATTTAAACAATCATGATGTCTCTTTCAATAGCTCACATAGGTTGTCACAGGAGAATTTTGAAGAACTAAAATAGAAACTATGGTTGCAACAATTTAGTATCTTTTTGAAAAAATTCATTGAAAAAGCAATGATGCAATAAGGTTGGAAGACTGAACAACTATCTCACAAAACTCAGAGTTAAAAGCTAAATAACAGGATAATTGGTATGAGAGAGGTATTTCTCTAGACTTGGAGTGCCTTATCTTCTGGTTGACTTATTAAATCGTTTTTTTGTTCCTCAGCAAAATAGTACCTTACAAAAGACACCTCAGACTTGTTTCTATTATAGTAATAATACTTCAAGGTGCTGCCATAGAATAGAAATACATATTTTGTTTTTTTTCCAGGGTATAGTGCGTGTTTATCAGTTCTCTCCCAGCATATGTGCACATTTGAAATCTTAATTATGTAACAAGTTTATCAGTGAACAAATTGACTTCATTTGTTTGAAATTCCTGTTTTTTGGGAAGAGTCTTGACAAGTTAACAAAGCTTTAAATCTTCATTGAAAGCATGCAATATTATGTGTTAATTGTGTGAGTGATAAAAACTCCACAAGCTAAGAAACTTACATACAGTTGAAATGAATTTACATGATAAAGTCTAATTAAGATTAGGTCTTATTGTTGAAAAGAATAAGCATAGGGAAGTACAGATAAGTGAATAAAATACGGAACAAATGGCAGTGTTAATGTATAAGTTCCAATCTCTATTTTTAGATATGTGAATCTATAGGTGATAACATGATTTCAATAAGGAAGAAAAAATTCATTCAGCATTCTAGGTCACACACACATACACAGTTAAATACTAGCCATCTAGGCAGGGGCGGCTCCAGGCACCAGCATGCCAAGCGTGTGCTTGGGGCAACAAGCCACTGGGGGCACTCTGCCGCTCGCCGCGAGGGCAGCAGGCAGGCTACCTTCGGCAGCTTGCCTGCAGAGGGTCCGCTGGTCCTGCGGCTTTGGCGGACCTCCCGCAGGCATGCCGCCAAATCCGCGGGAGTGGGGACCTCCCGCAGGCAAGCCGCCGAAGGCAGGCTGCCTGCTGTGCTTGGGGCGGCAAAATGCCTAGAGCTGATCATCCATCTAGGGCTTAAGTGACTTAGGAGCATATAGCTCATAGATTTTAATTTAGCCTCTTAGGCCCCAATCCACAAAGATACTTAGGCATGTAAGTCTGGGGTTTAGGTACCTGTGTGCCAGTTTTAGGCTCCACTGTGATCGACAGAACTCCTGCTGAACCTGTAGGTGCCCAAATTCATTCAGCACTTAAGTTTTTAGGGCACGGGTGTTCCTGCCTGTGAGCATGAGCACTGCTGCCTCACTATAAGTGTCTGGACTCCTATCTCCTGCCTAAGCCATCCATGAGCAGACGAGGATAGGCAGAAGAATGTCTACCTTGTGTGTGGGACCCAATACAATAGGTGAGCCCATTAAAAATCTGGCTGGAGGAGAGGGTGGTGTTCCTTCTTACATTATAACTTTTAGCCCAGTTGTTAGCGTGCTCACCTAGAATGTGGGAGACCCAGGTTCAATTCCCCCCTTCTGCTTGATGAGGTGAAAGGATTTGAACAGGTCCCACTTCTCAGTACTTAGTCATTGGGCCAGAGACTGACTGTGGGAATGACTCTGTAGCCTGGTAGTTAGGGCACTCAGCATAGAATCCTTTGGTCCAATGACTCTGTAGTTATTTATCCACAGTGGAACAGCTTTAACAGGAGAGATGGAGGGAGCCCCACATCAGAATATCACATAGCTGAGTGGTTAGAGCACTCCCCTGAGAGGTAAGAGACCACCTGTTCAAATGCTTTCTCCCCTTTAGGCAGACAGGGGGAAATTGAACCTGGGATTCTGTGATAGAGTCCATTGGTGGTTCACTACTCTGTCAGCAACTCTTGTCAGGCCTGGCATAATCACTACACCTAATGCACTTGTCATAATGTGTATCTAAAAGGTGTCATGTAAGGTATTGTGTACAAACTGGTAACATGCTGGTCCTGAAAATCCATTGTGTGATGTATGTACAGGGTTATAAATAGGTACTAGAGTTATGTTTTTAAAATGCATTTGGCAAGTAGTGTCTAAGCCATGCCAGTTCTAGACAAAGGAATATGGTTCTACCCATAGGCGCTGACTCTGTGGGTGCTCTGGGGCTGGAGCATCCCCAAGGAAAAATTAGTGGATGCTCTGCACACACTAGCATCCAAGCTCCCCTCTCCCCCGCCCCCCTCCCCTGAACACGCCATGTCCCTGCTCCTCCATCTACCTCCCAGCTTCCTACTCGGCCGCTGCCAAACAGCTGTTTGGCAGTATGCTGGGAGGGAGGAGGAGGAGCGGGAACGTGGCACACTCAGGGGAGGAGGCGGGGAAGAGGTGGGGCCAGGGTGGGGATTTGGTGAAGGAGTCGGAATAGGGACAAGGAGGGCGGGAAACCAACCTGCCGCCCGGCTGGAGCAGCAAAGGGGGCGGGGCGGGAATTCTGGGAAACCTGCCTGCCGACTGGGGCGGCAGGAAACAAACCTGCCTGCCAGCCGGCCGGAACAGCAAAGGGAAGAAAAAAAAGCAAAAAAACAAAAAGAAAAAAAAATACTTGCGGGGTGGCGAGAGTGCGGGTACAGGGGGACTTCCAGCCCTGCAGACCTCGGGCAGCAGTGTGCACACCCCAGCTAGTGGGGTGGGGAGCGAGAGAAGGGGGATGCCAGGGCTTCCTTAAGCGGGGCACTCGCCAGGCGGCCCCTCCTGATGCACCGCTGGCTGTGAGGGCTCCACGCCGCTCCCGTGAGCAGGCAGGGAAGAATGCGGTCTGTGTGCCGGGCTTGCTGCAGACCTGGCATTGCTCCCAGCAGCTTCCCTCCTCCAAGCCACCGCCTCCTACAGGGCGGCAGGAGCAGCAAACCAAAAGAAAAAAACCTGCAGGGGCAGCGGAAGCGTCAAAGTTCCAAAAAAAAAATGGTTGGGCGGAGACTGCCCCTTGGAATCTACAGCCTCAAGCACCAGCTTGCTAGGCTGGTACCTGGAGCCGGCCCTGGGAGTGGGTGGGGCCGGAGGGGGGTCAAGCACCCTCCAGAACTAGCAGAAGTCAGCGACTATGGTTCCACCCACTTGAATGTGTCTCTAATATAAATTAGAGAAGTTATGACCAAAGATAAGGAAAAAGCACATTTACATGCAAGGTTAAAAAAAAGCCATTAGAAGAGCAACCAGGGCAAGAGGAATACTTAATCTCAAAGGGAGATGGTAATTGCAACCCCAGGGCCTCTTTCTGCCCCTTGAAGCAGGGTCAATGACGTTTAGGAAGACAGGATGGCAGCTACAACCCAGTAGGAGAGAGAAGCTTGGTCTGACCTTACTTTTCAAAGAAACCATCTCAAAGGTTTAGGGGGCTATAAAGACAGTTTAATAATATAATAAGCAGTTGAATCAACTGATTGTATACAATATTTCTGTATTATAAAAGTGTATCACGTAAGGTCATTTATGAAAATCTGTGACACTCTGTTGATTAATATCATTATGAAATGTCTGCATTAACACAATAGGAAGAATTATGGATACTCACTGATATTATACTTTAAAATCTGTGACCAAACACAGGGAAAACAGATTTGTTCCCAGATAGGAGGGAAGACAGCTCTTTGCCTGTCTCCAATGTAAAGTAAGCAGTGAGGAATCAAAAGAATGGAAGTTCCATTTGCATATGAATCAGCAGGAAATTGGAAAGTCAATAGGAAAGGAAGAACAGCAGGAAGCTGTTCTGGCTCTTAAAACAGAGACATTAAGTTGAGGGATGGGGAAGACCCTTGAGAGTTATCCATCACTTGGAGGATGAAAGGGGCTAGAGCACTTGAAATCGCAGAAAATTGGATCCTTCAGCCAAGTGGGTTGAAGTCTCTGGGAACTGAGTTTAGGTGAAAAACCTGCTTGGGCAAAGACTGTAACTTGCTGAAATTAAATTTTCATCTTAGAAATGGATTTGTGTTTTTGTTTGCTTGTGACCCCTTCTATCTTTATTCCTTATACTTGGTATCACTTAAGTCTATGTCCTTTTGTTAAATGAACTTCTTTTACTTTTACTGTCAACCAGTTCAGGGCCATGATTGAAATAAGAGTGTTTGTCAGATCCCAGATAAATTAGGGAGCTGTAGTGTATTGTTTCTTTAAAGGAGCAGCTTGTGTGGGTGTTCCAGGAGAGGGTTGGACATTGCAGGGAGATGTCTCTGGGAAGTGCAGGTTCATGGTTTGTTACTTGCAAGGCAAGGTTTGGACAGGTGGAGTCCTGGTGAGTTTGCTAGCAAGGCAGACAACTGGTGTGTCATGGAGCTGTCATACAGTTTAGCAGTAGCAAAACTTGCCAGGGCCGCCTGGGGTGGGGGGGTGGGGAAGTGGGGCAATTTGCCTCGGGCGCCACAGGGGCCCCCACGAGAATATAATATTCTATAGTATTGCAACTTTTTTTATGGAAGGGCCCCCCCAAATTGCTTTGCCCCAGGCCCCCTGAATCCTCTAGGTGGCCCTGAAACTCGCTCTTGCTGAGACCGAGAGGGGTAATGGTAACTCAGTTCTGGGAGCCTCAGCAGATTGTCACATAGGGTGGGCACACAGTTCGGGGGAAGTTGGGGCATTGGGGTAATTCAGCAAAAAGTAACTCGTCAGTGAAAGCCTGGCTGTGACCTGCATGCTTATAGGCTGGCTGGCTGTGTCAGGGCTGTGAGTCACAGCACCATGGCCTAGGCACATAACTCAGGTATTGGGGATCTCAGTGTAAGTCCTGGGATTTTCTAGACTCTGCAATGCTCAGCATTACGCCAGAGTCTTTTCATAGACCCGAACCTTAGGTATTTCTAAAACTTCAACCCCTAAATGGTCATGCAGAGAGTGAATTATATGGCTCTATGAACAGGCTGAATCCCTAATGAAACATCAGTAACATACACGGATCCTGAATTAATATCCTACTTTCCTCTTTTCCTGAGCTATAGCTGTATTGGAAATTTAGAAAATAATAATGTGAAACCTTAGGCTAAACTTCCTCCCTTAGCTCCTCTCTCCCTATAGGTTTCAGAGGGGCAGCCATGTTAGTCTGTATCAGCAAAAAGAACAGGAGTACTTGTGGCACCTCAGAGACTGTTTCTAAAGTGCCACAAGTACTCCTCATTCTCTCTCCCTATAGTATCCCTCCAGGACATCCTCTGTTCTAGTTCTTTTTTCCAGATGCTTTCTCTCTAGAAAACCACTCTAACTGCTCTGTTATTCTTAGTGTTGTTAATGAGCCACACCTTCCACAATGAGTCAGCAGCTATGTGCACAGTTCTAAGGACATCTGCTGATAGAGTGGGTCAATTAAAGAACCATTCTAGCTTGTTACAGGTTGAGCAATTTGCTAGAGCAATTTTCATTAACCTGCAGTTCTTCTATGGAAGGCAAAATGCAAGGACTTTTCCTATTGCTTTCAATAGCATAGGAGCAGATTTTTTTTAATATCGCAAAGTTATTTGGGAGGAGTGAATCAATAGATTCATCTAAAGTACTTTATCAACATAACCCCATTCCCTGCACCCAGTCATAGTGAGTGTTTAATATTTTCTTCTCTCTTCGAATTGAGTGTCTTGTGTTACACTGTTTGTCTGGTATTGAAGCGTTGTGTTGTAAGGCTGCATTACCTTCCCTTGGGGCTATTACAAAATAATCATGAGGCTGTCGCAGAGAGCAAACATCTTAAATTAAGAGTGGAGCAAAACTGCTTCATGTGTTAAGTGCTGGGTAATAACATGAGATGCTTCCATTCTGATTAAACTGAACTGGCTCTTTATTAAATCAATTATTTACAAGACTGCTCCAACAGCAGCTTAACATCCTTAGCAGGAGGAAGTTTTGTGTGCAGATGCCTTCTGCAAAATTTTGCCTCCTGCAGCTCATGATCCTCTCTATAAATTCCACACAAGTTTTGTATCAACCTCTGCCCAGAATTTAAACTTGTATGTGAACCTATTTTCAGGTTTGTAAAACTGAGATTAATCTTTATTTGTGCATGTGTGAATTTCTCACAATTCCTTGCTTGCTTCAGCTGGAAGTGAAAGAAGTAAAACAGTTGTAGAGGCTGTTTAAGAAGCCTTACTAACCAGCATTCCAAATCAGGCTGTATTGAAAATCTCACAAAAAAAGTCTGATCCCATCTCCATTCCTTTCTAGAATTTTGGGAGGGTAATCTGAGCCTTTCCAAACAATCAAATCCTTTGATGGTCACCCTTCACTATCTTTATGCTCTTTCATGGCTTGCTATTTAATGAATGGAAGGAATAGCAGAATAGTTTAACTTTATGAGTTTATTCTCTTGACTAAGTCCAAACATTGTTATAGCATGCTTTTCAAATGACCTTATAAAAGGAAAATGTTTGATATTACTTTTCCAAATGTAAAGTAGCAGTTATTGCTCTACAGAGACAACTTTAACTTTGACAGACCTGCAGTTCAAACTGAAAGGGGAATAAAACTGAATACTATTAGAGATGGCTTTTTATTAAATATCTTTTCCCCATGTGTGTCCCTTTTTGTTGCAAGTTGGCGATCATTGAGGTTCCCTTATCCATTCTGTAGCTGGGGGATCAGAGTTTAATGGAGTGGATTAATAAAGCATATTAGGCTTCATAGAGTGTGTTAAATAAGTTGATGTAATCTTCCCCCCAAAGCTGCCTCCACTTGAAACAACTGAACAAAATAGAAAAGTAAGTAACATCACATTAAATGTGTGATACAAGGACTTGCTTCATATTAATTTTTAAACTTGTGCTGAATTTGTTCATAATGAACTGAAAAAAGATGCAAACTTATGTTTTCTTCTTGTGGGTTCTTAATGCCAACCTGCTGTATATTCATCATGGGCCAGATTCTACTGCCCCTACCACCAGTGCCCAGTATTGGGAGCAAGGGCATAGGGCAATGTTTCTCAAACTGGGGTCGCCGCTTGTGTAGGGAAAGCCCCTAGTGGCCTGGGCCGGTTTGTTTACCTGCCCTATCCGCAGGTCTGGCCAATCGCAGCTCCCACTGGCTGCAGTTTGTGGCTGCAGGCCAATGGAAGCTTCTGGAAGCGCCGGCCAGTAAGTCCCTCGGCCCATGCTGCAGCAGCTCCCATTGGCCTGAAGCAGTGAACTGCAGCCAGTGGGAGCCACGATCGGCTGGAGCTGTGGATGGGGCAGATAAACAAACTGGCCCGGCCCGCCAGGGGCTTTCCCTACACAAGCAGCGACCCCAGTTTGAGAAACACTGGCATAGAGTGACTTCTCCCGCCTTGCAAAACCTGTAATAAGAGTCATGTAGAACTGTAGTTCCTGTGTTCTGGAGAGTACAGGGGTTGTCTGTACTTCCCTGAAGGTTCCCAAAGGAGCAGGAGGGGTCCATGGCTTCCCTCCACCCACATCCTGCCAACAGGGTAAGTCTGCTTCATGAGGAGAGTAAGCTGCTGCTCACCAACATGGGTGAGGATTGCACAACCCAGCTCATAGGATGGACATTCAGTTATAAACCTTTTTTAAAAGGGGCCATATATTTTTCTGGGGGAAGTGGCCTATAACAGGGGATTAAAGAGCAACGGGCTGTGCAAGTGGGACCTACTGGTGAGTATGTGTCATGCATCCCACAAAGGATATGGGCTTGTGTCAGGGTCTCTTTCCCACTTTGAACTTTAGCGTCCAGAACATGGGGACCTGCCTGTTTCCTTCTAAGCTTAATTCCTAACTTAGATCTTATCACGCTGCCACCAACCCAAAATATAGTGTTTGGGTACACTCCATGTCCCACAAAACCTTCCCTGGGGAACCCAAGACTGAAACCCCCTGGGTCTCAAAACAAAGGGAAATAAACCATTCCCCCCTCCTTTCTTCCTCCCAGATTTTTCCCTCCCTGGGTTACACTGGGAGATCACTGTGATTCAAACTCCTTGAATCCTAAAACAGAGAGGAAATTCACCTTCCCTCCCCCTCTCAGACTCTCCCTGAGAAGGAGATAGTGATCCTAACACAGAGAGAAATTAACTTTTCCCTCCCCCTTCTCTCCTTTCCCCTCACCAATCCCTGGTGAGTCCAGACCCCATCCGGGGTCTCAGACAAGAATAAAAAAAAATCAGTCAGGTTCTTAAAAAAAAAAAAGCTTTTAATTAAAGAAAGAAAAAAGTAAAAATTATCTCTGTAAAATCAAGATGGAAAAATGTTACAGGCTCTTTCAGCTTCACCTAGACCAGAGGGATTCCCTCTCCCAGCCTAAGTATACAAGTACAGCAAACAGAGTTAAAATCCTTCCAGCAAAATACACATTTGCAATAAAAAAAACAAATAAATGCCTAATCCGCCTGCTATCTAGTACTTACAGTATTGAACAGAAGAGACTTTTTCAAAAAGATTGGAGAAATCTGGTTACATGACTGGCTTCTCTTAATCCCAAGAAAGAACAGAGGACAAAGAAAGTAGCACAAAAAAAAGACTTCCCTCCACCCAGATTTGAAAGTATCTTGTCTCCTGATTGGTTCTTTGGTCAGGTGTCAGCCAGGTTTACTGAGCTTGTTAACCCTTTACAGGTACAAGAGACATTAACCCTTTACCATCTGTTTATGACAGCTTGTTGTAGCTCTCAGCTTGTGAGCTTGTCTCTTTAGTTAAAGTAGTAGAAATTTATATGTTCAGCTGTGGAGGTTTCTGGTTCACTGCCGGGTGTGTGGGTCAAGATGGTGGCCATCATGTATGTGCTAATATTTAACCTCTGAAGACATGAGTTCCTTTTCAATGGCTGCTTGTTCTGTTCAGGGAAAATTTGTGAATAAAAAAGTGGGATAAATATGATGGTTAAATTATTGCAAATAGTTTGCCCAGTTCTATCCATGACCTTATAGGATAGGTAGTAAAAAAACAAAAAATTGGGTGTAGCAGTAACTGCGCTCCCCCTATATTTTCTGCTACTCTGAAAGGCACTAGGCCATCAAGGAAGCCCTGCAGCAGCGTGCCTCCCCATGAGGAGTTATTCTTTCAAGATACACAGCATTGCCAATTTCAAGCAGTCAAACGTCATGAGTATAGACATACCCTGTATTGCAACATTGATCAGACATAGTCACACTATTGAAATTACTCAAATGTAGTCTATACTTGTCACTGTACAGGGGTTTGGAGGCAAGACTGAAAATACCTAGTACTCTATCTAGTGATTTCATAACTGATAAAGTCCAATGAATGGATAATAATAAAAGCAAATAAATGGTTTCTAATATTTAGCAGCTATTTTTGTTTTTGTCAGCATTCTGAGGTCTTGTGTAACTACAGCCTATCATGCTGGCTGATGACAGTCAGCTTGTATTATAACTTTAGTCCCAGATTTGGACCTTAGCGTCCAAAATATGGGGGTTAGCATGAAAACCTCCAAGCTTAGCTACCAGCTTGGACCTGGTACTTGCTGCCACCACCCAAAAAATTAGAGTGTTTTGGGGCACTCTGGTCCCCCTGAAAAACCTTCCCTGGGGACCCCAAGACCCAAATCCCTTGAGTCTCACAACAAAGGGAAATAATCCTTTTTCCCTTCCCCCCTCCAGGTGCTCCTGGAGAGATACCCAGACACAAGCTCTGTGAAACTACACAGAGTGACTCCCCCTCTCTGTTCCCAATCCTGGAAACAAAAGAACTTTCCTATTCCCCCAGAGGGAATGCAAAATCAGGCTAGCCAATTCAACACACACAGATCTCCCCTGATTTCTTCCTCCCACCAATTCCCTGGTGAGTACAGACTCAATTTCCCTGAAGTAAAGAAAAACTCCAACAGGTCATAAAAGAAAGCTTTATATAAAAAAGAAAGAAAAAAATACATACAAATGTTCTCTCTGTATTAAGGTGACACAACACAGGGTCGATTGCTTAAAAGAATATTGAATAAACAGCCTTATTCAAAAAGGATACAAATCAAAGCACTCCAGCACTTATATTCATGCAAATACCAAAGAAAAGAAACCATATAACTTACTAGCTGATCTCTTTGTCCTTACATTTAGAAACAGAAGACTAGAAAGTAGAAACTACTTCTCCAAAGCTCAGAGAAAGCAGGCAGCCAGAAAACAAAGACTTCAGACACAAAATTCCCTCCACCCAAAGTTGAAAAAATCCGGTTTTCTGATTGGTCCTCTGGTCAGGTGCTTCAGGTGAAAGAGACATTAACCCTTAGCTATCTGTTTATGACACGCCCCCCAAATTGCAGACAGTGGGGAAGCTCACTGGCGGCAATTTCCTTCTAGAACTTGAAAATAAACAGGTTAATACAACACATGCACCTTTACATATACTACTAAGTATGTAACTAACAGACTTTTACAGTTTAAGAACACTTTTTAACTACTGGATTCTGGGAAACTCTCACGGGAGAGTGCATCAGCAACTTTGTTAGAAGCTCCTGTGATGTGTTGAATTTCAAAATCAAAATCTTGGAGAGCTAAACTCCAACGAAGAAGTTTCTTGTTGTTCCCCTTGGCAGTATGAAGCCACTTTAGTGCAGCATGGTCAGTTTGTAGTTGGAACCGCCGTCCCCAAACATATGGGCGTAGCTTTTCCAGGGCGTACACAATGGCATAGCATTCCTTTTCACTGACTGACCAGTGACTTTCCCTCTCAGACAGTTTCTTGCTGAGAAACACGACAGGATGGAAGTTGTGATCTGTTGCTTCCTGCATGAGCACTGCTCCTATACCACGCTCAGATGCATCTGTGGTTACTAGGAATGGCTTGTCAAAGTCCAGGGCCCTGAGCACAGGGTCAGACATGAGCATTGCCTTAAGCTGGGTAAAGGCTTTTTGACACTCATCAGTCCACTTAACGGCATTTGGCTGGGTCTTTTTGGTTAGGTCGGTCAATGGGGCAGCGATTTGGCTATAGTGTGGTACAAATCGCCTGTAGTATCCGGCCAAGCCTAAGAAGGATTGGACCTGTTTCTTTGACCTTGGGACAGGCCACTTTTGGATAGCATCCACCTTGGCCTGTAGGGGGTTTATGGTTCCCCGACCCACCTGGTGCCCCAGGTAAGTCACTCTGTTTTGGCCTATTTGACACTTTTTGGCCTTAACAGTTAGTCCTGCCTGCCTGATGCGCTCAAAGACCTTTTCCAGGTGTAGTAGGTGTTCGGGCCAGGAGTCTGAAAAAATGGCCACATCATCGAGGTAGGCAACTGCAAATTCTCCCAGTCCAGCTAGTAGACCATCTACCAGCCTCTGGAAGGTGGCGGGTGCATTTCGAAGGCCGAAAGGAAGGACATTGAATTCATACACCCCCGCATGGGTGACGAATGCTGACCTCTCCTTGGCAGGTTCATCTAGCGGTACTTGCCAGTACCCCTTGGTTAAGTCTATTGTAGAGATGAACTGGGCACGTCCCAACTTCTCCAATAGCTCATCGGTGCGTGGCATTGGATAGTTGTCCGGACGAGTTACCGCATTTAGCTTACGGTAGTCCACGCAAAAGCGTATTTCCCCATCTGGTTTGGGTACCAGAACCACTGGAGATGCCCATGCACTGGTAGATGAGCGGATTATACCCATCTGTAGCATGTTCTGGATCTCCCATTCTATAGCAGCTTGGGCATGAGGAGACACCCGGTAGGGTGGGGTTCTGATTGGGTGAGCATTACCTGTATCAATGGAGTGGTATGCCCGTTCAGTCCGTCCTGGGGTGGCTGAGAACAATGGGGCGAAGCTAGTGCACAGCTCCTTAATTTGTTGCCGCTGCAGACGTTCCAAGGTGGTTGAGAGGTTCACCTCTTCCACGCCACCGTCTTTTTTCCCGTCGTAGTAGACACCGTCAGGCCACTCAGCATCATCTCCCTGGACTGTGAACTGACAAACCTGTAAGTCTCTGGAATAGAAAGGCTTGAGAGAATTAACATGGTACACTTTAGGCTTTAGTGAGGAATTGGGAAATGCTATGAGGTAATTCACAGTTCCCAGGTGCTCTTGGACCGTGAATGGCCCTTCCCATGATGCTTCCATCTTATGGGCCTGTTGCGCCTTCAAGACCATAACCTGGTCTCCTACCTTGAAGGAACGTTCTCTGGCATGTCTGTCATACCAGGCCTTTTGCTCTTCTTGAGCATTCTTTAGGTTCTCTCTAGCAAGGGCTAAAGAGTGTCGGAGGGTGGTTTGTAGGTTGCTTACAAAGTCCAGAATGTTAGTTCCTGGAGAAGGCGTAAACCCCTCCCATTGCTGCTTCACCAACTGTAATGGCCCCTTAACCTCGTGACCATACACAAGTTCAAATGGTGAAAACCCTAAACTGGGATGTGGTACAGCCCTGTAGGCAAACAGCAATTGCTGCAACACTAGGTCCCAATTATTGGAGAATTCGTTGATGAATTTTCATATCATGGCCCCCAGAGTTCCATTGAACCTTTCCACCAGGCCATTGGTTTGATGGTGGTACGGGGTGGCAACCAAGTGATTCACCCCATGAGTTTCCCACAGTTTTTCCATGGTCCCTGCCAGGAAATTAGACCCTGAATCTGTAAGGATGTCGGAGGGCCAACCTACCCTGGCAAAGATGTCTGTTAGGGCCAGGCAACAGTGTTAGCCCTGGTGTTGCCTAGAGCTACTGCTTCTGGCCATCGGGTAGCAAAGTCCACTAAAGTCAGTACGTACTGCTTTCCTCTGGGCGTCTTTTTTGGGAAAGGGCCCAGAATATCCACAGCTACTCTCTGAAATGGGACCTCAATTATGGGGAGTGGCTGGAGAGGGGCCTTGACCTGGTCTTGAGGCTTTCCCACTCTTTGGCATACCTCACAAGACCGGACATACTTGGCAACATCCTTGCCCATCCCCTCCCAGTGGAAGGACTTCCCCAACCGGTCCTTGGTTCTGTTCACCCCAGCATGGCCACTGGGATGATCATGGGCTAAGCTTAAGAGCTTCCCCCGGTACTTAGTTGGAACCACCAACTGTTTTTGCGGCTGCCATTCTTCCCGGTGTCCCCCAGAAAGAATTTCCTTGTATAACAGTCCTTGGTCTATAACAAACCGGGATCGATTAGAAGAGCTGAGAGGCGGTGGGGTGCTCCGTGCCGCCGCCCAAGCTTTCTGAAGGCTGTCATCCGCTTCCTGCTCAGCCTGGAACTGTTCCCTTGAGGCTGGGGTCACCAGTTCTTCCTCAGACTGTGGACTTGGGCTTGGTCCCTCTGGAAGCGATGTAGGTGATGGGGTTGTTTCCGTTGCTGGTGAACCGCTCTCCACTGGTGCACCTGAGGGTATTTCAGGCTCTGGCTGAGCCTTTTGGGTATGGCTGTCTTGTGCTTCTGCCAGTTCTGGCTCGCTGGCGCCCTCTGGCGTTGAGTTTGAAGATGTGGTTGCACTTGCTGGTGCTGGTTGCTGTTCCAGTTCCGGGCCTGGGACTGGAGATGCTGTGGCTGTTTCAGTGGTAGGCATGGAATCCGGGTCCACTACCTCTCTCTGGGTCTCTGGTAACACAGACGGGGCCTCTGTGGACGGCTCAGGAACAGGAATGGGTCTGGAAGCTTGCCTGGTTTGGCTACGTGTAACCATTCCCACTCTCTTGGCCCGCCTCACCTGGTTGGCCAAGTCTTCCCCCAGTAGCATGGGGATAGGATAATTGTCATAGACGGCAAAAGTCCACATTCCTGACCAGCCTTTGTACTGGACAGGCAGTTGAGCTGTAGGCAAGTCTACAGCTTGTGACATGAAGGGGTAAATTGTAACTTTGGCCTTTGGGTTGATGAATTTGGGGTCTACGAAGGATTGGTGGATAGCTGACACTTGTGCCCCCGTGTCTCTCCACGCAGTAACCTTCTTTCCGCCCACTCTCAAATTTTCCCTTCGCTCCAAGGGTATTTGAGAGGCATCCGGGCCTGGGGATCTTTGGTGTGATGGTGGTGTAATGAATTGCACTCGCATGGTGTTCTTGGGACAGTTGGCCTTGATATGTCCCAGTTCATTACACTTAAAGCATCTTCCATCTGATGGGTCACTGGGCCGAGGTGAGTTACTGGAGACTGGTGAGGTGGAAGGGTAGGGTGTCTGTGGCTTTACTTGGGTGGTATGAGGGGTCTTTGGCTGTCCTCGGTTGTAGGGTTTATGGTCTGTGTGCCCCCTGGGGTAATCGTTCCCCTTGACAGTAGCTTTCTTGCTTTCTGCCAGTTCCATCCATTTGGCTCCAATCTCCCCCGCCTCAGCGAGATCTTTGGGTTTTCCATCTTGTATGTACCGTGTGATGTCTTCAGGAACACCATCCAAGAACTGCTCCATTTGTATGAGGAGGTTCAGTTCTTCCAAGGTTTGAATGTTGTTTCCTGTTATCCAGGCCTCATAGCTTTTTGCAATGTAGTAGGCGTGTTTGGGCAATGACACCTCTGGTTTCCACTTTTGGGTTCTGAAGCGCCGACGGGCATGATCTGGGGTTATCCCCATCCTGTATCTGGCCTTGGTTTGAAAAAGTTTATAGTCATTCATTTGCTGCTTAGGCATTTCAGCTGCCACCTCTGCTAAAGGTCCACTGAGTTGTGGCCTTAATTCTACCATGTACTGGTCTTCGGGGATTCTGTACCCAAGACAGGCTCTTTCAAAATTTTCCAAGAAGGCCTTGGTGTCATCACCTGCCTTGTAGGTGGGAAATTTCCTGTGCTGTGGAGCAATAATTGGCACCGGGTTGTTAGGGTTGGCTGGCACATGCAGCCCAGCTTTTGCCAAGTCCAGTTCATGTTTTCTCTGTTTTTCCTTCTCTTCATTCTCTTTTTGTTGTTTTTCCATTTCTTTTTGTTGTTTTTCCATTTCTCGGCAGTGGGCCAACTCTTCTTCTGCTTGTTTCCTTCGGTAGGCCACCTCTTCTTCTTCTAGTTTTCTTTTGTGTGCTGCCTCTAAGGCTGCCTGTTCTCTTTGGTAGGCTGCCAGTTTGATGCTTTCTTCCTTTTCTTTTAGCTCCAGTTGTCGCCGGTGTTCAGCTTCTTTGAATTGCTCTTCGGCCTCAATTTTTGCCTTGGTAGACATGGTTCCTGTTTTCTTGTGTTGGGGTGCCCTCCGGTGTTTCTCTTCTGAACTGCAGGCTCTCTGTTGCCTCCTGAAGTCTGCCTAGCAACAGTGCCTTTAGCTAATCTTCAATGTTAAGTAAACCTGAAAAACCACTTTATTTGCATTTATATAGTGCTGGTAATGACTCTCAATGGGAGTGCTATTGTGTGACAAAAGACTCGTGATAGCACCTTAACGACTTCTTGCTTAACATGCAAGCCACAAACTGCCAGAGAGAGCAGAAAAAAAAATCTCTCTGGTTCCCTTTTAAAACCACTGTTTCTCTCTGCTAAAAAGCCCTTAGCAGAGAAAAGAAAAATATAATACTCCTACTGGCTTCTGGATTCTGTCTATATCCCACCCACTGCCACCATATCATAACTTTAGTCCCAGATTTGGACCTTAGCGTCCAAAATATGGGGGTTAGCATGAAAACCTCCAAGCTTAGCTACCAGCTTGGACCTGGTACTTGCTGCCACCACCCAAAAAATTAGAGTGTTTTGGGGCACTCTGGTCCCCCTGAAAAACCTTCCCTGGGGACCCCAAGACCCAAATCCCTTGAGTCTCACAACAAAGGGAAATAATCCTTTTTCCCTTCCCCCCTCCAGGTGCTCCTGGAGAGATACCCAGACACAAGCTCTGTGAAACTACACAGAGTGACTCCCCCTCTCTGTTCCCAATCCTGGAAACAAAAGAACTTTCCTATTCCCCCAGAGGGAATGCAAAATCAGGCTAGCCAATTCAACACACACAGATCTCCCCTGATTTCTTCCTCCCACCAATTCCCTGGTGAGTACAGACTCAATTTCCCTGAAGTAAAGAAAAACTCCAACAGGTCATAAAAGAAAGCTTTATATAAAAAAAGAAAGAAAAAAATACATACAAATGTTCTCTCTGTATTAAGGTGACACAACACAGGGTCGATTGCTTAAAAGAATATTGAATAAACAGCCTTATTCAAAAAGGATACAAATCAAAGCACTCCAGCACTTATATTCATGCAAATACCAAAGAAAAGAAACCATATAACTTACTAGCTGATCTCTTTGTCCTTACACTTAGAAACAGAAGACTAGAAAGTAGAAACTACTTCTCCAAAGCTCAGAGAAAGCAGGCAGCCAGAAAACAAAGACTTCAGACACAAAATTCCCTCCACCCAAAGTTGAAAGAATCCAGTTTTCTGATTGGTCCTCTGGTCAGGTGCTTCAGGTGAAAGAGACATTAACCCTTAGCTATCTGTTTATGACAGCTTGTTTTATATTAATAATGTTTTAAGGGAAGCTGGGATCAATAGAGCTAGATGATGTAATGAAGTAATACCTTGGTGTCCTAGGTTCAACTCCTAATTAGGATGCAAGTGAAAATGAGTTCAGTGTTCTCATTTTAGTGCCTGCTGGAAATTTGTCTGCAACAGAGCTGAGCAAATAATTTCCAATGAATAATTAATTTGAATGTCGTCTTCTTTTCTGTTTGTGAATGGCTGACAGACAAGTCACAAAATTTCCAGGTTTAGTCACTATGTAACATCTGTGAATTTCTTAACTGTTGGTCATTATTTTAACAGTTTGTTGTGTGACTATTTGCAATTAATGTTATGTGCTAATTAGTTTGTTCCCTGATTTGATGGTTCTGTGGCCTGCCTTGTGCAGGAGGTCAGACTAGATGATCATATTGGTCCCTTCTGACCTATGAGTCTATGACTCATTTAACTGAACAGCACTGCACAAATTGCAGATTCTATAGATATAAAAAACAAAATTTGTGTGTTGGCAGGTATTTCAGCATATGCGCTTAAAATTCAGGGGGGGAAAATGAATGAGAGACCTATTAAAGTTTAAATTCTCAAATGTTCGAAACTGAACACAAAAGGGTCATGCAGAGGGTTGGACTAAAATTTGTACCTGAATGGTTTTCACAAAGGATGTCTTTCTACTTTTCACTCTACCCTAATCCACATCACAAAACCTTCAAAACATTGAGCTCCACTATCCATTTCTGTTCAAGACTGAAAAAGCAGAGATGTTGCATGTGAGAAAATAATATTTCAATCTTCCATTTAAAATATGAAGCATTGTCAGGACACCATTTACACTGCAAGGACAAGACTCTGACCGGCCTTGTATGAGATCACAGAGTGAGTGAGGACTGTGTAAAAGACCTTACCTTACCTGGTGCACACTGCTCAAGGGCCTATCACAATTGCTGTCCCTGCAGGGACTGGATTCTCTTTATGCCCTCAGGGCATATACTGCTCTACATGGCCTATTATTTGTTTGTATTCTCTTGTGCACAAAAGGAAGAGGTTATACCAGAAACACACTTTGCCTCACTGGCCCCAAGAGTGTTGATTTGTTCTCATTATGAGTGCCAGAACCAGACAGCTTTGCAGTTCTCACCCAGTCTAGTCACCATATGACATCACCCTTCATTAACACTGAAGCTGGTGCTGAGTGTCACTGCTGGCCAGCCACCTTTTATGTCATATGACAAGAACATATAACACCAATTCTTCAAAAGCAATGCTGACCTCTTTGTTTCACTGTTTCTCTGATTGCCCTTGTTTCTGGATACAAATCAAGCTGTTAATGACAATTTGTTTTGTAAAGCCCTTTCTCACTGGGCTTGATATTTTTTTGGGTTGACCAACCTGACACACTTTGCAGGAGCCTAATTTTCAGACAATGGGTGCTTAGTACTTTCTGGAAATCAGGCCCTTTTAAAAGGCATCTCAGGATAAGCAGCCCAAAATTGAGGCACGAAAAACTCACTAAGCAAATTCAATTACAGATACTGTTTATATGCAGTGCTGTAGTTACATCGGTCCCAGGATATTAGACAGACAAGCTGGGTGAGTGAATATCTTTTTTTGGATCGACTTTTGTTGGTGAGAGAGTCATGACAGAGTTTGCTTAGCTGCAAAGTTCATGTCTACTTTTAAAATGTTATATCATTACAGCTGACTTTAAAGCTTCGTACAACAATAGCTGTATATTTTCAGGTAGCATTTGCATGCTAATGAATCCTATCAGTGTCTGTGAATATCTAATGTGTTCTTAATATCTGAAGAGCCAGAACCTTAGGGTGCAAAGTCCTATTAACATGCTAATGTGTTTTGTCACTACTTGCTTTTGAATTTGTAACAGTAGGTTGTTCACCAATAGGAGACAATTTTTCAGTGTTTTAACGCTATTAGCAACCAGGAAAATCACTGAGATGCTGACTGCCAATCAACATTCCTTATCAAGTAGCAACTAAGTACAACAAAAAGAACAGGAGTACTTGTGGCACCTTAGAGACTAACAAATTTATTTGAGCATGAGCTTTTGTGGGCTACAGCCCACTTCATTGGATGCATGTAGTGGAAAATACAGTAGGAATATAATACACACACACACACACACACACACACACACACACACACACACACACACAGAACATGAAACAATGGGTGTCACCATACACACTATAAGGAGAACAGGAGTACCTGTGGCACCTTTAGAGACTAACAAATTTATTTCAGCATGAGCTTTCGTGAGCTACAACTCACTTCTTCGGATGCATGGAATGGAACACACAGACAGGAGTAATGACAGGTTTCAGAGTAGCAGCCATGTTAGTCTGTATCCCCAAAAAGAACAGGAGTACTTGTGGCACCTTAGAGACTAACACATTTATTTCAGTATGAGCTTTCGTGAGCTACAGCTGTAATAAATGCTGAAATAAATTTGTTAGTCTCTAAGGTGCCACAAGTACTCCTGTTCTTTTTGGGGATACAGACTAACACGGCTGCTACTCTGAAACCTGACTATAAGGAGAGTGATCAGTCAAGGTGAGCTATTATCAGCAGGAGAGAAAAAAGAACTGTTCGTAGTGATAATGAAAATGGCCTATTTCCAGCAATTGACAAGGAGATGTAAGGAACTGTGTGTGTGTGTGGGGGGGTGAGGATAAGCATGGGGAAAATAGTTTTACTTTGTGTAATGGCCTATCCACTCCCAGTCTTTATTCAAGCCTAACGTGATGGTGTCCAATTTGCAAATTAATTCCAATTCAGCAGTCTCTCATTAGAGTCTGTTTCTGAAGTTTTTGTTGTTGTAATATTGCTACTTTTAGGTCTGTAATCAAGTGGCCAGGGAGATTGAAGTGTTCTCCGACTGGTTTTTGAGTGTTATAATTCTTGACATCTGATCTGTGTCATTTATTCTTTTACGTAGAGACTGTCCAGTTTGGCCAATGTACATGGCAGAGGGGCATTGCTGGCACATGATGGCATATATCACATTGGTAGATGTGCAGGTGAACGAGCCCCTGATGGCATGGCTGATGTGATTAGGTCCTAGGGTGGTATCCCCTGAATTGATATGTGGACAGAGTTGGCAGGGGGCTTTGTTGCAAGGATAGGTTCCTGGGTTAGTGTTTTTGTTGTATGGTGTGTGGTTGCTGGTGAGTATTTGCTTAGGGGGCTGTCTGTAAGCAAGGACTGGCCTGTCTCCCAAGATCTGTGAGAGTGATGGATCGTCCTTCAGTCTCCCTCCCTCTTTGAAGGTGGGGTGGAAATTGTTGAAATCATGATGGAATTTCTCAAGGTCTTCTTTTCCATGGGTCCAGATGATGAAGATGTCAGCGCAAGTAGAGTAGGGGTGTTAGGGGATGAGAGCTGAGGAAGTGTTGTTCTAAGTCAGCCATAAAAATGTTGGCATACTGTGGGGCCATGCGGGTACCCATAGCAGTGCTGCTGATTTGAAGGTACACATTGTCCCCAATGTAAAATAGTTATGGGTGAGGACAAAGTTACGAAGTTCAGCCACCAGGTTTGCCATGACATTATTGGGGATACTGTTCCTGACGGCTTGTAATCCATCTTTGTGTGGAATGTTGGTGTAGAGGGCTTCTACATCCATAGTGGCCAGGATGGTGTTTTCAGGAAGATCACTAATGGATTGTAGTTTCCTCAGGAGTTAGTGGTGTCTCGAAGATAGCGAGAAGTGCTGGTAGTGTAGGGCCTGAGGAGTGAGATTCCTAGAACCCCGAGCAGGGGTATTCTATCTGCTACCCAAGATCTATAAACCTGGAAATCCTGGATGCCCCATCATCTCAGGCATTGGCACCCTGGCAGCAGGATTACCTGGCTAAATTTATCATGGTCTTGTAGAAAGGGTAAACGTAGGGGCACAGACTGTCACACATGGCATATGTTTGTATAAGTTAAGTCTTTATATAGCTGGAAGCTGACATATTCCTTACAAGATCAAATACGCCATCAGACCATAATTCCTCAGTTGCTGCCTTACTGTAGTAAGACTACAGAAACAACAAGGAGTCCGGTGGCACCTTAAAGACTAACACATTTATTTGGGCATAAGCTTTTGTGGGTAAAAAACTTCACTTCTTCAGACTGATTGTTGTTTCATTTTTTATCTTTCTGGTTGGATGCTGTGGAGAGGCTTGTCCACCTATGATAAGTGAAATCAATGATAGAAAATACAAGAGACAATACAGACAGGTGCACCATGTTTCATATAATATTGAGGTAGGTATATCCACAGTTAACGGTATCGCAGCAGCGGTAGCAACTGCTGTATATCAAGCTCCAATGTAACTCCTTTTTCAGGTGCTCACACAATCTTCTAAAACAAAGTGCTTTGGGGCTGAAATATTCCCATGCTTGGTCTTCACCTACAGATGCATCTCTTTGAAAACTGTCAGTAAAAAATCCATATGGCCATATTAACCTGCATGGTTAAAAACAAACAACTCCCCCGTCTTACATGCTCAAATGATAAGTTTAGCAGATACAAACCTCAGCGTCGGCTAAGGAACAGCCTGTGTCTGATGGAAATTGATTCACTAGCTTTGAAGCTTGTACAAGGATTTTTTTTAATGTGTGTGGTGAACTTTACATTTTTCTGAACCTAAAGCATCTTAGAATTTTGGGGGGTGCTGCAAAGTGCGTTAGCAGAATCTAAACTTGAACAGATTATTAAAATCTAGCAACAATTAGAAATGTTTTAGGAAGCCTGGGCTATTGTAAAATCCCTGGTGGGATGGTATGTCAGGAGCTGCTCTCTAGCGGATTCAGTCAGACCTAGAAGACAGTTCATCTTTGGTGATGAAATGCTAATGTATCATTAAAGGATCTGAAGTTTCTCAAAGATCTATCCTATTTCCCCAGCTGCATAATGTTTTTAGGAGGCCTCTTAGCGATCATATCTAAAGACATGGTAGAGTATCATCAGTGTGCTGATGACATAATGATGTCTCATTGCATGGTCCAGGGAACTTGCTGTTCAGTCTCATTCTTTGTCCAATATTGACCAGTTATGTTATAGTAAGGTTCATTCTGTCAATTCTGGCTGTGCTGACACCTATCATTATCCTTCCATTGTTATACGACTGTAAACAATTCCTTTCCTATATTCAGCAATGGTAACTTTAAAACTGTTCATCTTTACTTCTTTTTTTCCTCTATGAAGAACTCTGATTTTCTATAACGATGATAAAAAAGAACCTTGATGGTTTTTTTTAGATGTACATTTTGGCATGCTTGAATAACTTAAAAATGCAATCAATGTAATGCCCAAACATAACTAAAGTGCAGCAATACAATTCAGCATAACACTACCAGAAAACCAGGCAGCTCAAAGTGCAAATTCCCTTGTAACAAATCCTCATCCTTACCATTCCCATTCCACCTGTTTCCAAAAGCCTGCCAAAACGCTTTGTAGCATGCTCTGAATGTCTCAGATTGGGTTTATTTTGGACGAAAAGAGGAAACGAATTTCAATTGTACCTGACCACATCCCTTTCTGTTGAACGCCATGTGTCTGACATGGTATCGAAATGTTTCTTTTGGCTGCATTTCATAGACTCATAGACTCATAGACTCTAGGACTGGAAGGGACCTCGAGAGGTCATCGAGTCCAGTCCCCTGCCCTCATGGCAGGACCAAATACTGTCTAGACCATCCCTGATAGACATTTATCTAACCTACTCTTAAATATCTCCAGCGATGGAGATTCCACAACTTCCCTAGGCAATCTATTCCAGTGTTTAACTACCCTGACAGTTAGAAACTTTTTCCTAATGTCCAACCTAAATCTCCCTTGCTGCAGTTTAAGTCCATTGCTTCTTGTTCTACCATTGGAGGCCAAGGTGAACAAGTTTTCTCCCTCCTCCTGATGACACCCTTTTAGATACCTGAAAACTGCTATCAGGTCCCCTCTCAGTCTTCTCTTTTCCAAACTAAACAAACCCAATTCCTTCAGCCTTCCTTCATAGGTCATGTTCTCAAGACCTTTAATCATTCTTGTTGCTCTTCTCTGGATCCCTCTCCAATTTCTCCACATCTTTCTTGAAATGCGGTGCCCAGAACTGGACGCAATACTCCAGTTGAGGCCTAACCAGCGCAGAGTAAAGCGGAAGAATGACTTCTCGTGTCTTGTTTACAACACACCTGTTAATGCATCCCAGAATCACGTTTGCTCTTTTTGCAACAGTATCACACTGTTCACTCATATTAAGCTTGTGGTCCACTATGACCCCTAGATCTCTTTCTGCCATACTCCTTCCTAGACAGTCTCTTCCCATTCTGTATGTGTGAAACTGATTGTTCCTTCCTAAGTGGAGCACTTTGCATTTATCTTTATTGAACTTCATCCTGTTTACCTCAGACCATTTCTCCAATTTGTCCAGATCATTTTGAATTTTGACCCTGTCCTCCAGAGCAGTTGCAATCCCTCCCAGTTTGGTATCGTCCGCAAACTTAATAAGCGTACTTTCTATGCCAACATCTAAATCGTTGATGAAGATATTGAACAGAACCGGTCCCAAAACAGACCCCTGCGGAACCCCACTTGTTATACCTTTCCAGCAGGATTGGGAGCCATTAACAACTACTCTCTGAGTACGGTTATCCAGCCAGTTATGCACCCACCTTATAGTAGCCCCATCTAAATTGTACTTTCCTAGCTTATCTATAAGAATATCATGCGAAACTGTATCAAATGCCTTACTAAAGTCTAGGTATATCACATCCACCGCTTCTCCCTTATCCACAAGGCTCGTTATCCTATCAAAGAACGCTATCAGATTAGTTTGACATGATTTGTTCTTTACAAATCCATGCTGGCTATTCCCTATCACCTTACCACCTTCCAAGTGTTTGCAGATGATTTCTTTGATTACCTGCTCCATTATCTTCCCTGGCACAGAAGTTAAACTAACTGGTCTGTAGTTTCCTGGGTTGTTTTTATTTCCCTTTTTATAGATGGGCACTATATTTGCCCCCTTCCAGTCTTCTGGAATCTCCCCCGTCTCCCATGATTTCCCAAAGATAATAGCTAGAGGCTCAGATACCTCCTCTATTAACTCCTTGAGTATTCTAGGATGCATTTCATCAGGCCCTGGTGACTTGCAGGCATCTAACTTTTCTAAGTGATTTTTTACTTGCTCTTTCCTTATTTTCTCTTCTAAACCTACCCTCTTCCCGTAAGCATTCAGTATACTAGACATTCCTTCAGACTTCTCAGTGAAGACCGAAACAAAGAAGTCATTAAGCATCTCTGCCATTTCCAAGTCTCCCGTTACTGTTACCCCCTCCTCATTGAGCAGTGGGCCTACCCTGTCCTTAGTCTTCCTCTTGCTTCTAATGTATTGATAAAAAGTCTTCTTGTTTCCCTTTATTCCCATAGCTAGTTTGAGTTCATTTTGTGCCTTTGCTTTTCTAATCTTGCCTCTGCATTCCTGTGTTATTTGCCTATATTCATCCTTCGTGATCTGACCTAGTTTCCATTTTTTATATGACGCCTTTTTATTTTGTAGGTCACGCAAGATCTCAAGGGTAAGCCAAGGTGGTCTTTTGCCACATTTTCTATCTTTCCTAACCATCGGAATAACTTGCTTTTGGGCCCTTACTAGCGTCCCTTTGAAAAACTGCCAACTTTCCTCAGTTGTTTTTCCCCTCAGTCTTAATTCCCATGGGACCTTGCCTATCAGCTCTCTGAGCTTGCCAAAATCCACCTTCCTGAAATCCATTGTCTCTATTCTGCTGTACTCCTTTCTACCCTTCCTTAGAATTGCAAATTCTATGATTTCATGATCACTTTCACCCAAGCTTCCTTCTACTTTTAAATTCTCAACAAGTTCCTCCCTATTGGTTAAAATCAAGTCTAGAACAGCTTCCCCCCTGGTAGCTTTTTCAACTTTCTGAAATAAAAAGTTGTCTGCAATGCAGTCCAGGAACTTATTGGATAGTCTGTGCCCCGCGGTGTTATTTTCCCAACATATATCTGGATAGTTGAAGTCCCCCATCACCACCAAATCTTGGGCTTTGGATGATTTTGTTAGTTGTTTGAAAAAAGCCTCATCCACCTCTTCCGCCTGATTAGGTGGCCTGTAGTAGACTCCCAGCACGACATCACCTGTGTTTTTTACCCCTTTTAGCCTAACCCAGAGACTCTCCACCCTTCCGTCTCCTATGTCCATCTCCACCTGCATTTCATCAGACTGATTTCATCAGTCATTCCAATGTCTGAGACTTTCAGTGTGTGTTTGCTGAACAAGCATCTGATACCTACCCTTTTCGCCAATGGTGATGTTGAATAGCAAGCAAAATAATGTGTAAGACAGCCCTATAGAATGCAACTAATAGAAGTGAATGCATTGCAGGCCAAATCAGCTCACCTTGCACAAAGCCTGCACAAATCCTGAGTAAGCAAGGAAGTTTCATGGGTATCAAGGGGTGTGTGGGGAATGGAGTTTCCCCCTTGAGGGCCCTGAACTTCCATGCAACAGCTTTGCAATTACTACTCAGCCATCCTATTTCCTCCTCCCTACAGCAGAAGGAGTATGGACAGTGGATCTGTATGAAATGTTACACGTTTGGATACTTTGTCATCCGTGAAGTTTGAATCTGGTACCCCATCTGATAGCATGAACATCTGTTGCCCAAGCTCCTAAATCCAGGGTCCATAGCTCACAGGCTGTAACCGATTCACGAACCCCTAGGTGTGGACTATCAACTACAGGGGGACAGATAGATCCACAGTATTATAATAATTAGGGTGACCATATTTCCCTATGCTGAATACAGGACAACTGGTAAAATTACTCTCATTCAAGAGAGTTTAATGGCAATCAGTCAGAACCATGAAGTACAAATGTTCGAATTAACATCAAGTTGACTGAGCCCCTGTTAAAAAGAAATATGGCATCATTGCATTCTTTTTATTTACCTTCTTATCTTTAAGGCTTTAGGGTTCACCAGGGAGGGGTGACACACACACGTCTATTTTCCCCACCCCCCCCACACAGGGAAAGGTGACACACACTCTCATACACCTCTCTTACATGGGGGGGCGACTGACCAACTCAATCTTCCCTGCCCGGCAACCTCCACACCTAGCTGAGCCCCCAGGCCGGACCTGGTTTTCTGGTACCTGGCCCATGTCCTCCTGAGGTTACATGGGGGGTGGGGAGGAGGGAAAGCATACAGGGTCGCATGCCTCCTTCCCCACCCACCAAATTTCTGCCAGGGTTCAGACCTGAATGTGGCAAGCAGCAGCTTTTTGGCACTGTGTGGGAGGGAAGGGACAGAAGCTACTTCCAGCCTCCCGGGACAGGGTGGGAAGGGATGATCAGGCCTATGTCTTTGCAGAGCTCATCTCTTCTACCCCCATAATGGGGCAAGGAAGGAGTCTGCTGGCCAGGCTGTTGATGAGCTAAGCGCTCCGACCAGGGGCTGGTTCTCTGTTCAGTGCTGGGAGCAGGCTGTGCCTTGCTGGTGGGAATACCGAGGTGCAGTAGGGCTGATGTGCTGAAGGGGCAAAGCAGGGAGAGGACAGTGAGAGGCAGAGCATGTAAAGGGTGGATGGGTGGGCAGGTGAGGCAACACATAACTGGCTGCTGCCTGGCGCCTGCCTACACTCACTAGCCACCACAGCTCACAGTGCGCATCCAGAGCTAGCCAGAAACGGGACAGGGAGCAGGGCCCTGCTGGCCGAGAGCCAGCACACAACAGGGGCTGTGCTGATGGACCAGCAGGGGAGCAGCTGGCCCTGTGCACTGCATCTTTGCCCTGCCACCAGCTTTGCAAACCCACCCACATCGTCGGTGACTGGACCCTCCCAATCACCACTGGTGGAAGGGCAGCTGGCGAGCAGAGATCCAGCCAGCAGCAAGACCCGCCAGCACTGATGGGGGTTGGGGGGAAACAGAAAATACGGGACAATTTGCCTGTTTTTAAGAAAAAGTCGGGACGCCTGCAAGGGGGCTTAAATACGGGACTGTTCCTTTAAAAAGGAGACATCTGGTCACCCTAATACTACTACTAATAATAATTAATGGTTTACATGTCCAACTGCAAACCCATTGGCCCTGACTATCTCAGGATGTCTCACTTGTTGATGCAGTCATTGCAAAGCATGGCTCTCAACAGTGCAAGGAGTGTGCATGCCACCCTACACTGGCTTGACAAGGCAGAACTGTGATTCTATTGTCTCTTGGCTCCTTTGTGTCCACAGAGATTTGGTCTGGGAGGGAGATGGGCCTTATATTTGCCAAATGAGTGTGGTGAACACACTTCCAATGATCTTTTTGTAGCACACTGGTAGAGTGAACCAATGTGAAATAACAGGAAATTAAGGGGAAATGGGAGAAGGAGGAATATGGAATAAGCTACTTGTACAAAACCTGAAAGCATTTGGCTTAATCTGCAGCAAGGGAGATTTAGGTTGAATATGAGGAGAAAACTTTCCAACTATAAGGATAGGTAAGCACTGGAATAGGCTTCCAAGGAAGGTTGTGGAATTCCTGCCATTGGAGGTTTTTAAGAACAGGGTGTCATAACTTTATTCCCAGATCTGGACCTTAGCGTCCAAAATATGGGGGTTAGCATGAAAACCTCCAAGCTTAGCTACCAGCTTGGACCTGGTACTTGCTGCCACCACCCAAAAAATTAGAGTGTTTTGGGGCACTCTGGTCCCCCTGAAAAACCTTCCCTGGGGACCCCAAGACCCAAATCCCTTGAGTCTCACAACAAAGGGAAATAATCCTTTTTCCCTTCCCCCCTCCAGGTGCTCCGGGAGAGATACACAGACACAAGCTCTGTGAATCCAAACAGAGTGACTCCCCCTCTCTGTTCCCAGTCCTGGAACAAAAAGTACTTTCCTCTTCACCCAGAGGGAATGCAAAATCAGGCTAGCCACTTCAACACACACAGATCTCCCCTGATTTCTTCCTCCCACCAATTCCCTGGTGAGTACAGACTCAATTTCCCTGAAGTAAAGAAAAACTCCAACAGGTCTTAAAAGAAAGCTTTATATAAAAAAGAAAGAAAAAATACAAATGGTCTCTCTGTATTAAGATGACGAATACAGGGTCAATTGCTTAAAAGAATATTGAATAAACAGCCTTATTCAAAAAGAATACAAATCAAAGCACTCCAGCACTTATATTCATGCAAATACCAAAGAAAAGAAACCATATAACTTACTATCTGATCTCTTTGTCCTTACACTTAGAAACAGAAGATTAGAAAACAGAACTACTTCTCCAAAGCTCAGAGAAAGCAGGCAGCCAGAAAACAAAGACCCCAGACACACAATTCCCTCCACCCAAAGTTGAAAAAATCCGGTTTCCTGATTGGTCCCCTGGTCAGGTGCTCCAGGTGAAAGAGACGTTAACCCTTAGTTATCTGTTTATGACACAGGGTTAGACACACACCTGTCGGGGTGGTCTAGGTTTATTTGATCCTGCCTCAGAACAGCAGCCTGGACTACATGACGTCTTGAGGACTCTTCTAGCCTTACATTTCTATGATTATTTAACATTTATATTGGTGTAGTGCCCAGATGTCCCAATCAGAATAGGAGCCCCATTGTGCTAGGAACTTTACAAATACATAGTAAGAGGCAGTTCCTTCCCTGAGGAACAGTCCACCCTTCTGCACTATGAAGGCAACTACCCTTTTGTTTAGTTGATATAGCTTCTATTGACTGATTTCACCACACATTATCTGTCAAGAGGGAAGTCAGATCCCACCTTCCAGAATAGGTAATATTTGTTTACATATAGGATGCATAGCTTTTCCAGGGAGGCTGCTGCCATCTGCACATTAATAATAAGCCATGATCAAATCATTATCAGCACTACAAACTCTTTGATGCAAGTACTGGCATGATTAATTTCAGCCTTTTTTTGTTTGTGCTTTCCAAGTAGGCTCTGGGTTTTATTAATTTGTTTGCTAGTCATTATTGATTAAATGTTTCACATGAACAAATTTCAGTACGTGTGGGCCGTGTTCACTGGGTATATTCATTATTGCTGCTGCCAGTGATGTGTGATTGGTCATCTAGTTACATGGGGAGGCTGTCAGGACTAAGGAACATCTACTGAATAATTAGAATTACCAATGAGTCCCAGCTGGATCACTGGACCCAGACTCCCCCAAACTTTGGGGAAAAATCTACAGGTAACTCCTGTTGCACAATTACCAAATGCAGACACCTCCTGGCTTAGATTTGGGGTGGCATTCATGGAGCTGTTTGTCTCCCCTGCACTACAAGCAAGCCCTGAACTGTGGCAAAGAATTGGTGGTGGAACAAAAGGGAGTATGAGATGAAGGACTGAGAGCGGGCGTGTATAAGTCTTACAGTGAGAGAGAGGATGACAACCGGGGAGGCAGAAAGGAGGATGGGGAAAGAGAGAAGCATAGAAATATGGGGAAGTAATGGGCAGCCTTACTCTCTTCCACTGCCAAACTCTCCTAACCATTCCCCGCCTGCTCAAAAAATCCACATTCTAGAGATTTTCTCTTATATTTTTAGGTCAATCTAATTTGCAAAGGCTGACTCCGATTTTGCTTTTGCCCCAGTGATTTCAGTTCATACTCCAGTTGCACAGCGTGGCATGCCAATAAAAATGGCACACTGCTACTAATATTTCTTGCTAACAGGCCTGTGAATAAAATGGAAATGCACTTAACTGTGCTTGAATGAGTTTGCTTGCACACATAGAATGAGTATTATTTGGATTATTTTTCAATTTAATTTGAAATCCCTTTTGTTCTAAATTTATATTTAGACTATCTAGCACTTACAAGCCATCTGAAGTTAACTGATTAAAAAATATCCAAACTCTTTCTTTTAAAATATTTTAAACTACAAAACTGCTGTCTAGTGCATGAAGTGTTTTATTTTTGAAATTAGGCAGATAAGAATGTTGGAAATAATAGATGGTTAATTAAGTCTATTTTGGCAGACTCATCATCAGTTTGCTTGCACTATTATTTAAATACTAGACTAAGTATAAAAAATGTTGAACTTGCTCATGTTAACAGTCTGCCTAACATGAATACAATTATGAATTTACAGAAGTTGTGCCAGCAGGGTCTGACAGAGTAGTGGTTGCAAAATCTCTCAAACTTCTAACATTTCATATCAACTCAATTTTGAGGCTGAAATTTTCCATGCTTAGAGCTTGCCAAAAGGTCAGCTGCAAAGTAAGAATAGCAGCAGTTTAAGGAGGTGGTGTTAGTTGCTCATGGAGTTGCTGTAGTTTATAAATTCTGTCTAGTTAGCCCTAGGAGAAGGAGGTAACAAGGGCCAGTTGAGAAACTGTTGGCATTTGCAACAGCGAGCATACTGAGTCCGGATACAGCTAACCCTGTGGTGCTGGTGTCTTAGGTTGCAGAGACCTGTGCATCAGAAAGCCAACTGATGCTGGAGGCTGTGGGGAAAGAGGGATTATGATAGTGCAGTATGTGGGTACCTGTGACTTCAGGAACACCAGGAGGACTGCAGCTATACAGAGCATCTCCCCAAAATAGCAGGGTGGTTCAGGGACAGATGACACAGTCAAGATGTGCATGGATGAATTGATTTAATGCACCCCCAAGTCAGCATCTACTAGCAGAGTTCTCCTGCAGTCCAGTCCCCAAGTTATACTTCCCTCTCCTGGTGGAAAACCTGGGAAGGGTGGTAATATACATCTCCTGCCATCTCCACACCAGGAGTTGAAATCAGCCTGTGCTTCAAATTACCTTTCTGTAAAATACATATAAAAGACGGTTACTCACCTTTGTAACTGTTGTTCTTCGAGATATGTTGCTCATAACCATTCCAGTTAGGTGTGCGCGCGCCGCGTGCACGTTCGTCGGAGACTTTTTACCCTAGCAACACTCGGTGGGCCAGCAGGTCGCCCCCTGGAGTGGCGCCGGCATGGCGCCTGATATATACCCCCTGCTGGCCCGCCCGCTTCTCAGTTCCTTCTTGCCGGCTACTCCGACAGTGGGCAAGGAGGGCGGGTGTGGAATGGATATGAGCAACACATCTCCAAGAACAACAGTTACAAAGGTGAGTAACCGTCTTTTCTTCTTCGAGTGCTTGCTCATATCCATTCCAGTTAGGTGATTCCCAAGCCTTACCTAGGCGGTGGGGTCGGAGCGAGACATTGCGGACTGCAAAACCACTGCACCAAAAGTGGCATCGTCTCTAGCTTGCTGTACCAGCGCATAGTGTGATGCGAAGGTGTGCACAGAAGACCATGTGGCTGCACGGCAGATTTCCAAGTAGGGGTAGGCCGTCTGACCTGGGGGTAGAGCCGCTCCAGGCCCTTGATAAATCTTGACACCATTGGGTGAGAAAAGACGGACTTGCCAGCCTTGCCTGGGTGGAAGGTGGATATAGCCGCAAGGTGGACGCGTAGAGAGGCGATCGCCAAGCCGTGCTGCTTGAGAGACCACACGTAGTCCAAGATGGTGGGGACTAGTACTGCGAGTGGATCGTGGTCGTGTTGACTGCACCAGCAGCAGAAGCGTTTCCATTTCGCTAGGTAGGTTGAACGCGTGGAAGGCTTTCTGCTGCCCAACAAAACTTGTTGTACTGCATCGGAACAGCGCAACTCGGATTGGCTTAACCAGCCAGGAGCCATGCAGACAGATGGAGGGATTGTAGATCCGGATGGCGCATCCTGCCGAAGTCCTGTGTGATCGGGTCCGGCCAAAGAGGTAGGGCAATCGGATTTGCCAGGGAGAGATCGAGCAGCATGGTGTACCAAGGTTGCCACGGCCACGCCGGAGCGATCAGGATGAGGCGGGCCTTGTCTCTCTGGGCCTTGATCAGGACTCGATGGACGAGAGGGAAGGGTAGGAAGGCGTAGCAAAGGCGACCCGTCCACGGTATGAGAAACGCGTCCGACAGGGAGCCCGGGGAGCGGCCCTGCAGAGAGCAGAACACCTGGCATTTCCTGTTCGATCTGGAGGCGAACAGGTCTATCTGGGGAAACCCCCACCTCTGGAAAATGACATAGAGGACGTCCGGACGGATGGACCATTCGTGGGACAGGAAGGATCTGCTCAGGTGATCCGCCAGGGTGTTCCGCACTCCCGGGAGAAAGGAGGCCACTAGATGAATAGAGTGGGCTATGCAAAAGTCCCACAGACGTATTGCTTCCTGACACAGCGGGGAGGACCGGGTCCCGCCCTGCTTGTTGATGTAATACATGGCCGTTGTGTTGTCCGTGAATACTGCAACTCAACGACCGTGCAAATGGCGTTGGAATGTCTGGCATGCTAGGCGAACGGCCCGTAGCTCCCGCACATTGATGTGAAGAGTCAACTCTCTCTGCGACCACAGACCCTGTGTACGCAGGGTCCCCAGGTGCGCCTCCCAGCCCAGCGATGACGCGTCCGTTGTCAGGGACGCTGATGGCTGTGGGGCGTGAAACGGGAGGCCCGCACACACTTGGGAGGGCATTGTCCACCAGCCTAGGGAGCCTAGAACATTCAGTGGAATCGTTACAATTGTGCCTATGGCATCCCTGCGTGGTCGATAGACCGATGCTAGCCAGGTCTGCAATGGGCGCATGCGGAGTCTTGCGTGTCTGATGACGAAGGTGCATGCGGCCATGTGCCCCAGGACAGCGAGGCACGTTCGAGCAGATGTGGTCGGGAAGGCCCGCAGGCTTGTGACCATGGACACTATGGCTTGGAATTGGTGCCGGGGGAGGCTGGCCGTCGTGAGGTTGGAGTCCAGCACTGCCCCTATGAATTCTATGCTCCGCGTAGGCACCAGAGTGGACTTGCCCGGATTGATGGTCAGGCCTAGGCTCGCAAACAGCTCTGTGATGATGGCGATGTGTCCGGTCACCTGCTCTTCCGACGTGCCTCGGATGAGCCAGTCGTTGAGGTAAGGGAAGACATGGATACGACGACATCGCAGGGCAGCAGCGACGACCACTACATTTGGTGAACACCCGGGGGGCCGAGGAGAGCCCAAAGGGGAGGACCGTGAATTGGTAGTGGTCCAGATTCACCACAAAGCGGAGATACCGTCTGTGCGGGGGGAAGATCGCAATGTGGAAGTACGCATCCTTCATGTCGAGAGCGGCGTACCAATCTCCTGAATCCAGGGAAGGAATGATGGTTCCTAATGTTACCATGCGGAACTTGAACTTTTTGATGAATTTGTTCAGGCCTTGCAGGTCCAGGATGGGTCGTAGGCCCCCTTTTGATTTGGGGATTAAGAAGTACCGGGAATAAAACCCCTTGCCCCTTAGCTCCCTTGGCACTTCCTCTATAGCCCCAATGGACAGGAGCTTGTGAACCTCCTGGACGATAAGTTGCTTGTGAGAGGGGTCCCTGAAGAGGGACGAGGAGGGAGGATGGGAGAGGGGTGGAGAAACAAACTGAAGATGGTAACCAAACTGCACCGTGCTCAGGACCCAACGATCCAAAGTCAGCTGGGACCATGACGGTAGGAAGTGGCGGAGGTGGTTGAGGAAATGAAGTGGATCCAGAGAGGGGATTGGTAAGCTGCTCTCGGGCGCACCTTCAAAAGTTCGCCTTGGGTCCCTGCGGTGGCTTTTCGGACCCGGAAGTGTTACCCCTTTGAGGACCTGACTGTCGTCTGCAATTTGGCCGGCCTCGCCTCCGGTTGAAGTCTTGTCTGGGGCGAGGCGGGGGGTAAGTGCGCTGATGGTAGGGGCGGAATGGCCTTCTCTGAGTCTGGGGCGTGTGCATTCCCAGAGAACGCATGATGACCCGGTTATCCTTTAGGCTCTGTAGCCTGGGATCCGTCTTTTCAGAGAAGAGGCCCTGCTGATCGAATGGCAGGTCCTGGATCGTGTATTGCAGCTCCGGCGGTAGTCCGGAAGACTGCAGCCACGATATACGGCGCATGGCTATGCCCGACGCCAGAGTCCTCGCTGCTGAATCTGCGGCATCTAAGGACACCTGTAGCGAGGTTCTGGCGACCCTCCTCCCCTCTTCCAGGAGAGATGAAAATTCCTGGCGTGAGTCCTGAGAGAGCAGCTCTGCAAATTTGCCGACAGCCTCCCAAGTGTTGTGGCTGTAACGGCTCAGGAGGGCCTGCTGGTTCGCCACACGGAGCTGAAGGCCTCCAGCAGAATAAATTTTATGTCCCAGCAAGTCCATGCGTCCGGCTTCCCTGGATTTTGGAGCAGGAGTCTGTTGGCCGTGGCGTTCCCGGTCATTGACTGACTGTACCACCAAGGAGCAGGGAGCGGGGTGTACGTAGAGGTACTCATACCCCTTGGATGGTACCATATACTTTCTTTCCACGCCGCGGGCAGTGGGTGGAATGGAGGCCGGAGACTGCCAGATGGTGTCCACCTTTGCCTGGATCGACTTAATGAAGGGGAGGGCTACCCTGGTCGGTGCCTCCGCCGAGAGGATGCTTACTACCGGGTCCTCTACTTCCGGGACTTCCTCTACAGGAAGGTTTATGTTTTGGGCCACTTGCCTCAACAGGTCCTGATGTGCCCGGAGATCGATCAGCGGGGGCCCTGATGAAGACGTGCCCGCTACCGCCTCATCCGGGGATGAGGACGAAGATACCCCAGGGAGAAGTGGTTCTTGTACTGAAGCCTCCTCCAGAGGGGCCTCCGTTTCCCGGGAATCCTGCTGCCCCATGGTATCCGTGGGGTCTTCCTCTGTACCTGAGGGGGCGGGGGGCGACTGATTGTGGCCTCTGGTGCACGACGCTCCGGTGGGTTGGAGAGAGTTTGTCCCGAAGGTTCGCCCTGGGCTTGGTGGTATGCCCAGGGCGTCCAAAAGGACCATTGAGGTGGACCCTGGTCCATGCGGGTGTGCACATCTGAACCCCCATAAGAGGCGCTGTCCATATGGGACGAAGCGGACGAGTGCCTCGAAGGCCAGGGAGGAGCCGCCGATGACTGTGGCAGGCCTCTGCGCATCCCGACGTCGCTGCGCGGTGCCAGTGAACGGTACCGGGAGTCATGGCGGTACCGTGATCTAGACCGGGACCTGCTACCAGCTCGGTGCCGGGAGGTCGACCGGTGCCGGCCGCTGCCGTGCCGGGATCGGCTGCGGTATGAACGTCGGTGCCGCGATCTAGACCGGTGCCGAGAGTAGTATGACGGCGACCTGGATCTCGAACGGTGCCGCGAGTACGACCGGTGCCGCAGGTAGCGGTCTCGGGACTGCGAGCGGCGTCTAGATCTCGAGCGGCGGCGCTGTGAGTGGTCCCTCAATTTAGATCGGGACCGCCGCTCGGTAGTGCCTGGCGAATGCAGCCGTACCATGGCGGGCTTGCCCAGCGATTGTATAACCCACACCGGCGGTGCCGGGGGTTGGGGCAGCTCGGGCTCTGTCAACGCAATGATGTCACGTGCAGCTGAGAAGGTCTCCGGCGTGGAGGGCGCGACGAGCTCAACCCCTGTCCTCACCGGGGAGCTGAATGGCACCGGACTCAACTGCCTCTGAGGGGCCGGAGTCGACGGTGCGGCGACGCTCGGTGCCGCGGCAGATGACGGTGCCGGGCGGTCAGATTTTGAGCCACGTTCTGACTGTGGTGCAGTTGCAGGCACCGCAGGAGCCCTGTGCTTTTTGCTCCTCGGGGAGAGGGAGCGGTGCCGGCTAGGGTGCCGGGCCGGTGCCGAGCGGGAAGTTGGAGCCCTCGCCGGCACCGGGCGGTCCGGAGTGGAGGCGACACTTGGTCCCAGTGCCGGAGTTGGTGCCGACGGTGGGGGAGTCAGCGCTGCCTCCATCAGGATCTGCTTCAGGCGACTGTCCTGCTCCTTCTTAGTTCGGGCCTTGAACGCCTTGCAGATCCGACACTTGTCCACAAGGTGGGACTCGCCTAGGCACCTCAGACAGGAGTCGTGCGGGTCTCCTGTTGGCATCGGCCGATGACAGGCCGCACAAGGCTTAAAGCCAGGTGAACCGGGCATGGGCCCTGGCACCGCGGGGAGGAAAAAGGGGCGAACCCCCGATCCTCAGTATAACTATTTACAACTATACTTACTTAACTTTATAACTACAACTAACACTATAATAACTAAACTATATACACTAGACTACAGAAGAGTGAAACACTAGGGAGGTGGAGAACGGCTAGGCGTGCTCCACAGTTCCAACGACCGACACGGGCGGTAAGAAGGAACTGAGGAGCGGGTGGGCCAGCAGGGGTATATATCAGGTGCCATGCCGGAGCCACTCCAGGGGGCGACCTGCTGGCCCATCGAGTGTTGCTAGGCTAAAAAGTCTCCGACGAACGTGCACGTGGCGCGCGCACACCTAACGGGAATGGATATGAGCAAGCACTCGAAGAAGAACAGTACTTAACTACCTTTTTGGGCTGTCATGAGACTTTAGGCCTTACTATAATAGCCCTGATGCTCGGCTCAGCTTGGGCTGCTTTGCAGTACTAGAAACCAGTTTAACTGGCGTCATAAGGATTCTCTTTATGTAAGCAAATCCCTAGGTGGCATAGAACCTGTGTTGGACCTGAATGTCTGCCTGCTCCTGATCCTCAGAACAGTGGGTATACCAGGAAGAAAGATGTGATAGCTAGAATGTCCTTGCCTTGATGATGCCGTCTGACAAAATAACGTGTTGGAGCCTGGGGTAGGTGGACAGTCTGTTCCCAGAGAATTAGCAGATCCCCAGCCAATGCCAAGATCACAGCAGCATGTAAATGGTTTAAAATCATCTCTGCAGCCCCATCCTCAATTGGCCTGGGCATATGTCACCCAGCGTAGATGAACTAACCCATATATAAAATATATTTAATCTGCATATAGTTTTATTGGAGAAGTCTTGGTTTTATTACTGGCTGAGTTTAGATAGGCTTTACTGCTCTTTGCAATTTCTTGCTATCAGGGGAAATATTTTGTGGATTAAAGATGGCATGTTGGGTGAATGCTATGATGCCAAGTAAAGAGTGACTAATGTAACGGTGAAGGCAGGCAAGGAAAAGCACTGATTTGCTCCTGAAAGGTGAATTGAGCTGCTTCTAACTTTGAAGATAGACTCCCTCCCCAAATGTGACATTTCTTGTCCAATTTTCTGCTGATATTCTGAGTCATCAGTGACAGTTCTCTGCTCTAAATACTGTCAATCCTGAAAGGCATTTTGACTGAGGAAAATAACAGAATGTCAGTTAAAAAAAGAGTAAAGCTCCCATATCAGTTATCATGAGCAACATTTGGAAAAAATCCAGCTATTTCAAAATAGACTTACTAAAGACTGGAGTTTAAAGACTGAAGACTATATCCTCAACTAGTGTAAATCAGAGTGGCTCCCTTGACTTCACTGGAGCTATGCTGACTTGCACCAGCTAAGAATCTGGCCTTAAGGTCTAAAAAGAAAGTCTACTCATCATTGAGATTTTAGAATACTTGCCAAATGCTGGAATTCCATTAACTCTGTCCTTTGCAGTTTACCTAATCTTTAAATTCATATAAAATGAAATCAGATTGGCCATTTCCTGTGGGAGAATGAGTAAATTTAAAGTGTGGATTTCCAATATTCATAAGACAGTTTTGCCCCTAGCAGATAAATCTAAACCTTTCAGTTATGCTCAGAAGGGACTAATATTCAGAAAGGATGAAGAGGCAACGTATGCCAACCATAGCTCTGATAATTTACAGTATATTTACAAACAGTTTAATGTGATTTAAAATATTTCTCCTTCAGCTGCTTTTCAATATTAAACAGAAAGTTACTAGTTTTGAAAACTCTCCAGAGGTGAAAGTAAGCTGGTCCGGTCCAGTTTGCTGTGCCGGCAAAAGCCAGTACGCTGTGCTGGACCAGACTGGCTTCTCCAGTGGTGATGTAAAGGGCCCAGGGCTCCAGCCCCTGCGGGGAGCCCTGGGCCCTTTAAATCACCGCTAGAGCTCTGACAGCTGGGGTTAGGTGGGGATTTAAAGGGCCAGAGCTCTGGCCCCTGTGGGGGGCCCAAGCCCTTTAAAGCACCACTCGAGCCCTGCCACCCCAGGGTAACAGTGGCGGGCCCAGAGCTCTGTGGTGGCTGGAGGTCTGGGTCCTTTAATTTGCCCCTGAGCCCCAGGGCTCCCAACCACCTCTGCAGCTGATAGATCTGGGGTGATTTAAAGGCCCTGGGGCTCCCAGCCACAGCCGGAGCCCCAGGGCCTTTAAATCTTGAAAGACCCTGCCTCTTCTGGTTGAGGTCACGCCCCTGCTCAGGACTCCAGTGTATCGGTAAGTCCTTTAAATTACTTTCACCCCTGAAACTCTCTCATTACAAAGTGCACACCCCAGTTTGGAACAAGAGAGCCCTTTAAAGACACCCACCCATTTTGCCATATGGATTTCTGTTTATGTACAATTTTAGGAAAAATCATGCTTTCTGATAAACTTGCAGCCAACTTCCTTTTAAAGCTAGTAGTGTATTTTTCTTGCAGTACATAAACTATTTCTGTTACAATTTCTTTTAAAACGTTGACTTACAGATTTGGGGGCACAGTTTTCTAGCCATAGATCAAACAATATTTTACCTAATCAAACTCATTGATTTCAGAATAATGTCATGTCTTGAATAGGGGTGGCAGAATCTGTCCCTTAATGATTTCTGCAAATATGTTTGCACTCAAGCACTGTAGCGATAAGCATGTTATAAATGCCTTGATAGCGAACTATGCAGCCAACATTACATTTCTGTTCAACACAATCATAACTTTATCAAGCTGAAACATCCTTTCCTTCCATACCCAAATTCAAACACTGATTCTTCCAAACTGGAAGGTAAAAGACCACTTTGTGTGTTTATACAGCTCTGATCTTGATAGGCATTTCTGTGTGCCAGAATAAAAGTATCAAATAATAATGTATCATAAATTTAAAAAGTGGACATTTGAGTGATTCAAAATTGGATCTCTTTTGAATTTCAGAAGGGCAAGATTCTAGGGTGGGCGTTGGAAAGGCCAAATCTCATTAACTTTTCATTTTTCCAATGGGAGTTGGGTGGTTACATCCCCTAAGCACCTTTGAGAAGCCCAGCTCTAGTCTTTATCGCCTAACCTGTTTCTATGGTTCTAAGTCAGATCCAAAACCAGAAGAAGTGTGGTTCTTATTTGGATGCACTTCAAATTGTTTGAGAATGGCCATTCTTCCCAAGATGGCAGAGATCCTTATGAGAATAGCAGGTCTTTCGGGATTTTCTCCATTTTTCAACAAAATCTTGTGATAACACTCAAAAAAATTTTGGTATCATCAGACTCCAGGTGACTGTATACCTCATTAATCCTCGAACAGGGCCTAACCCTGGTCAAGATCCAAACCCTGCCTCTTCAGCTGATCTCTCGTTAATATAATATAGTCTTCAAAAAAAATGTTGAGTAATGTGCCAATAGTCCCATTAGTTTAAATAGTTCTAGGTATGGTGTAAAATATTAATATGTATAAGAATAGCAGAATCTGGTGCTTTCTGTAATTAAAGACAAAATTACATCATCTGAAGTCCCCTAAGTCTATATGTCTACATAAAGAAATCCATTTGATATATATGCATTAAACAGTCTTCACCTCAGTGTAATATGAATTACAATAGTTGCAGTCCTTCAGTGTTACATTCTTGACATTCAACAGCTATTTTAAAACTCTGCTTTGTTCCTACCAACTACCTCATTTGAAAATTTGAACTATATGTAGAAATAATATGTTTTGCAAAGATAAATTCGATATAACATAATCTGTATTACAGATACATACAATTGTTATGATATTAAAAGGGTCCACATCAAATGCGAAATTGACTGATTTGAATAGGAAAACATGAATTCAGTTGCAGGTTTTTTGTTTGCTAAATGTTGTGGTTTTACAATCCCATTTCCTTTATTATAAATTATTTTTTCCCCCTTGGTTGTGTGAAAGCAACAGAAGCAAGAAGGGAAACTGACAGACTGAATGGCTAGGGAGAAGAAAACCAATATGCTGACCTCATATAGTACTCTGAAATACATAGAGGTAACAACTGAAAAAAACCAGAGGAAAATATATTTTTTTCTCTAATGTTTTTCTGTTATAATTCTTTTAGTCCTTACTTTTAACAGTAATAAGTAAAACATTTTCAGAAAAAAGTGGTGGGTTTTTTTAATTTCAATATCTTTTAAAATAAAGTGGTACTTGGATATAGTGGAACTCAGTGAATACTGACATCCTGAATTGTTTCATGCAATGCAATATGAAAATTGCAGTGCCATTTACAGGAAAGCTCCTGTTACAGAGAAGTTGATAAAGTATTCCGTGTACTGTCCTGCCATGCATTTTAAATATCTACAAACCTGTTTAAATGACAGCAGCTGAGCACTTAACAATACCTGTTACATTATGCATAATTCTTGTCTCCTAATACGAAGAATCAACTGCAGTGTTCCATTAGTGATTTTCAATTTGCTGCTAAGCTTTGCAATTGATTGGTGTTATTTGAGTTAATCTACAAAGCAATGAGGGAGGAAAAAGTCCCCCTCCCATCCAAAAGAAATCCCTTACTACAGGGAGAAAGATACCCTTTCTTTTACCAGCCAGGAGGAGTGTAGTAGGCTAGAGAGTTTGGACAGTGAGAGAGTCTTCTCTTTCCAGTAACCAGTGCAGGGTGGAAAAACCATTCCTTCCCAGCTGTCAGAAGGATGCCAGATCTCAGTTGCCCCACTCAGTTTCAGCTATCATTTGAGAAGATGCATTTCATGATGTAAGGGATGGACAAAGATAGAATCATAGAATTGTAGGATTGGAAGGGACCTCAAGAGGTCAGCTAGTTCAGTCTCTTTGAACTCATGGCAGGATTAAGTATTATCTAGACCAGGGGTTGGCAATCTTTCAGAAGTGGTGTGCCGAGTCTTCATTTATTCACTCTAATTTTAAAGTTTTGTGTGCCAGTAATACATTTTAACGTTTTTAGAAGGTCTCTTTCTATAAGTCTATAATATATAACTAAGCTATTGCTGTATGTAAAGTAAGTAAGGTTTTAAAAATGTTTAAGAAGCTTCATTTAAAATTAAATTAAAATGCAGAGCCCCCTAGACTGATGGCCAGGACCCGGGCAGCATGAGTGCCACTAAAATCAGCTTGCGTGCCATAGGTTGCCTACCCCTGATCTAGACCATCTGTGACAGGTATTTGTCTAATCTGCTCTGAAAAACCTCCAGTGAAGGACATTCCACAGCATCCCTAGGCAATTTATTTCAGTGCTTAACTACCCTGACAGTTAGGAAGTTTTTTCTAATGTCCAACCTAAACCGCCCTCGCTGCAATTTAAGTTCATTGCTTCTTTTCCTATCCTCAGAGGTTAAGGGGAACAATTTTTCTCCCTCCTCCTTGTAATAATCTATTATGTACTTGAAAACTGTTATCATGCCACCTCTCCGTCTTATCTTCTCCAGACTAAACAAACCCATTTTTTCAATCTTTCCTCATAGCTCATGTTTTCTGGACCTTTAATCATTCTTGTTACTCTTCTCTGGACTTTCTCCAATTTTTCCACATCTTTCCTGAAATGTGGCACCCAGAACTGGACATAGTACTCCAGTTGAGGCCTAATCAGCACAGAGTAGAGCAGAAGAATTACTTCTTGTGTCTTGCTTACAACACTTTTGCTAATACATCCCAGAATGTTTGCTTTTTATTTTTTGCAACAGTGTTACACTGTTCACACATATGTAGCTTGTGATCTGCTATGACCTCCAGATCCCTTTCTGCAGGACTCCTTCCTAGGCAGTCATTTCCCATTTCCCACTTCCTATGTGTGCAACTAATTGATGGAGTTCAGTTCATTTTTTGCTTGGCCTGATAGTGGCATCCCTATGTCTGAACTCCACTTATGTGATGGTGCTGACAAACTTCAGCAAAAGCCACTTAGAGGGCTTACCATATATTTTAATATCAAGCCATTATGGTGGCTGAATCTAGAAGTCTTTTTTTTTTAAAGTGGTAAAAAGTCAGCAAAGCAGAGGTAGGGAGAAGGAAAGTCCACAGTTACAAGAAACTTCTCTGCACTAAAGAAAATGTATGATGGCTGTTGTTTCATGAACAGGCATCTGTTCCAATACCTATAGCTGAGTTTCAGGATAGGTAGGCTCTGAATAATCACTTGCTCTATGCTAATATTTATCCATTTTAGCAGAACATCAAAGCTGGATATGAAACCAGCAATACCACTTTGAGGTAAAAGTCTGAGTCCATAGCTACATGCTTACACAATGGGTTCTGCCCCACATCTACCCCCACCCGCAGCGGAAGAGGGTAACATTGTTTAGGCTTTTTGAGCCAAATCCTAAAATGTACACTAGCAAAAGCTATTGGACCTAGTTCTCCCTGATTTTTAAACTGGGTAATGGCACTGAGTTCAATAGCGCAACTCCTGATTTACACCAATGTAAAAGAAAACAGGATTGGTGCCTTTGACTTCAGTGCTCAGATCCCCTTCAGATGTGTGGGTCTGTATGTGGACACAAAATCACTCTGTGTGTGTGTGTGAGCTATAACATGGATGTATAGAGGAAAAAACTTTTATTGCTGGTGAAAAAAATCATGATTTCATCAGATTCATAAAAGGCCAGATTACAATATTAATCCTCAGCATTTTTATTCTGCAAGTAGGTGTCAGTTTTGGGGGTGGAAGGGACTACTCATGGATTAAGGTTTTGATCCTGACTTAAGAACTGAAACCCTGAACTGGCAATCAGATCTGTGTGAGTGGGCCCTTGTGCTCATACTAGGGTTGCCAACCCTCCAGGACCATCCTGCAGTCTCTAGGAATTGAAGAGTAATCATTAACTAAAGGTTTATGTCATGTGATGAAACTCCCAGGGATAGAGCCAACCAAAATTGGCAACCTTAGCTTATATAGAGCTTCAATCAATGTAATGGGGCACTCTGCCGGTGCAAAAGTCCTCCTTCATGGATCTGATTGCAAGTCTGGGGCCTAAGGTGTGAATAAAGGTGACAAAAATGGGTCAAAAGCAAATAACGTAGTATATCCTACTGTGTAAAAAGTCTGAGGTTTTATCTAATAGAAACCACTTTTAATCTGAGCCATCTGCCCTACTTCTATCTACACTAGCTTGAAAAGCTGTTTTTGCTCATGTAAATGAATTTTGACTCTTTATATTTAATAAAATTATTGAACTTGGCAAAACAAACACAATTTTTGCAAAAATACTTGGAATCTAATGTGTTGCAGGGGTACTGAATTCGCCAATTATTTTAATCATGGTTGGGGCTAAGAGATTTTTGAAATGTAGAAGGTGTTTTAAAGCACCTAGAGCCTGGTACAGACAATTGCATATGGATGAAGATTTGAAATAGACAAAGTGACAATGTCATAAAGTAGTCAGTTCAGCTGAAAACTACTCCTGTTTAATATCCAATACTGATCTTCTGAAATCTCAAAGTAGAAACATGTTATTGAAATATAGAATTTATTACAAATAATACAATATTATTGTATGTCACCTAAAATCACTAAAAAGAAAAGGGAATAGCAACTTGGAGACCATTTTAAAATCAGTAATTAAAGAGATGTTTCTGAGAGGGATAAGTTTGTGATAACAAAATCAAAATATTTGATCAAAGAGAAAATAGGTAGGAAGAGCAGAAAAATAACTCGTGTTCTATTTACTCTGGGCGGGGGGAAATCTCAGTGTGTTCAATAGCTGATATTATCTGGCATTGAATCTGATTAATCATAGTAAAATATTCAGTATTATTTTTAAAGAAATGAGTTATAGAACACAAAAAAATGATTTCTGAAGCTGGCCGCTGCTTACTACTGGAATGCCTGCTGCTGACAAGCAAGGTTACTTAGCAACACTGGACCACAAAGCAGTCTCCTGGAGTGACTTATAAAGAGAAATAGTACAATTTATAAATTGCAACCACAACAGGTACGTATTTGGATCATGAGCCATTGTTTAGTTCTGCTCTGAAGATCACACTTTTTTTTAAAATAGATATTTTGTTTTCTTGCTCAATTTAGCTACCCAATGCAGGGGATGTACTTCTTTTCTCCAAATAGGCTAGTTATAGAGAAGAAGTGGTTTCTATGTATGGTAGAGATGCATTAAGTGGAGTTTTGAACCTAGATTAACATCATGGACTATATTTTCAATTGGCCTTCACACCTGCTCCCACAATATTTGCACACTAATTCCTTTGCCGAGGCAGAATAGCACATTTGTGCGCAGTATCTATTGTGCCTGCAAGTGTAGCAGGCTCGTTGTATAGGCTGACTAAAAATCTGACTCTATCAGTTTGACACTTGTTGGGAAAGCCACATTTGTTAAAATTTGGAGCTTGGCTTTTGGTTAGATCTTTTCTAAAGCTTTCTATTCACATGTGAGTCTAAGTCAAGGTGATAATCTTCAAAGCACCAAACAGTCTGAGAGATTTTCTCACCACATACAGGGCTGGCTCCAGGCACCAGTGCAGGAAGCAGGTGCTTGGGGCAGCCAATAGAAAGGGGTGGCATGTCCGGCTCTTTGGTGGCATTTTGATGGCGGGTCCCTCAGTCCCTCTCAGAGAGAAGGACCAGCTGCCAAATTGCCGCTGAAGAATGAAGCAGCGCGGTAGAGCTGCTGCCGAATTGCCACCGATTTCGGTTTTATTTATTTATTTATTTATTTATTTATTTAATTCTTTGCCACTTGGGGTGGCAAAAAAGATGGAGCTGGCCCTGACCATATAGTGTCTTTCTGCTGTGCCCATTTGTTCAACTGGTGCTACTTGTTTGTTTGTTTGAAAAGTGTGAATTGGGAGTGCTTTGTTCCAGGTGGGCCTTGAGTGGTTGATTGGAGGGAAGGCTTTGAGCCGGGCAACTGCTTTGAGTCAGCAGCCTTCAGGGATGAAAGTAACTTAAATGACTTACTGGTACTCAGGGTGGCTGGGGTCCTGGGCAAGGTGGGGGTGGGTAGCTCTGGGCCCCCAGAAGGGGCAGGGCCTTGGGCAGAAGGGGCAGGACTGGGGCCAAAATCCCCCCCGCCAGCCTTTGAGCGCTGCCTGGCCTGTGCCACCTGGGGCTTCGGCAATGATTTAAAGGGTCCAGAGCTCCGGCTGCAGGCGTGGCAGCGGCGGTGGTGGCTGGGAGCCCCGGGCCCTTTAAATCACCCCTGGAGCACCGGGGTAGCAGCAGCAGGGGCTGGTAGCCTGGGGCCCTTTTAAATCACTGGGAGACCGGAGAATCACACTGTCACCAGGAAAAGGCAGGTCTACGTGATTGGGGACTCCTTGCTGAGAAGAATAGACAGGCCTGTAACTAGAGCTGATCCAGAAAACAGAAGGGTGTGCTGTCTGCCGGGTGCTAAGATGTGGGATGTGGACCTGAGGCTGAAAAGGATCCTAACGGGAGCAGGAAAGAATCAATTGATTGTCCTTCATGTGGGAATGAATGATACGGCTAGATTCTCGCTGGAACGTATCAAGGGAGACTATGCCATACTGGGGAAGACACTTAAGGAAATCGAGGCTCAGGTGATCTTCAGTGGGATTCTGCTGGTTCCTAGAGAAGGGCAACAAAGATGTGACAAGATTATGGTGATCAACAGATGGCTCAGGCAGTGGTGCTATAAGGAAGGCTTTGGGATGTACGGCCACTGGGAAGCATTTATGGACAGAAGACTGTTCTCTCGGGATGGACTTCACCTGAGTAAGGAAGGAAATAGACTTCTAGGATGGAGGCTTGCCCAACTGATTAAGAGAGCTTTAAACTAGGAATTTGGGGGAGATGGTTGGGAGATGTCCAGGTGATCTCCACGCTGGAATTTATCCTTGAGAGGGAAGAAAACAAAGTAAGAGGGGATACAGCCGTGGACAGAAGAACTGACATAAGGAGGAAGGGTAATGTAGATACCAGTCTAACAGGTGATGCTGGTGGTAGAATGTCTGTGCCTAACCGAGTAAAGAATGTCAGTGAAGCCAAACGGCAAATATTAAGATGTCTGTACACTAATGCAAGAAGCCTAGGGAACAAAATGGAGGAACTAGAGCTACTGGTGCAGGAAGTGAAAACGGATATTATAGAGATAACAGAAACATGGTGGAATAGTAGTCATGACTGGAGTACAGGTATTGAAGGCTATGTGCTGTTTAGGAAAGACAGAAATAAAGGCAAAGGTGGTGGAGTAGCATTATATATCAATGATGAGGTTAACTGTAAAGAAATAAGAAGTGATGGAATGGATAAGACAGAGTCTGTCTGGGCAAAAATCACACTGGGAAAGAAAGCTACTAGAGCCTCCCCTGAGATGCTGCTTGGGGTGTGCTACAGACCGCCAAGATCTGATTTGGATATGGATAGAGACCTCTTTAATGTTTTTAATGAAGTAAACACTAATGGGAATTGTGTAATCATGGGAGACTTTAACTTCCCAGATATAGACTGGAGGACAAGTGCTAGTAAGAATAACAGGGCTCAGATTTTTCTGGATGTGATAGCTGATGGATTTCTTCACCAAGTAGTTGAAGAACCAACAAGAGGGGATGCCATTTTAGATTTGGTTTTGGTGAGTAGCGAGGACCTCATAGAAGAAATGGTTGTAGGGGACAACCTTGGTTCGAGTGATCATGAGCTAATTCAGTTCAAACTAGATGGAAGGATAAACAAAAATAGATCTAGGACTAGGGTTTTTGACTTCAAAAGGGCTAACTTTAAAGAATTAAGGAAATTAGTTAGGGAAGTGGATTGGACTGAAGAACTTGTGGATCTAAATGTGGAGGAGGCCTGGAACTACTTTAAGTCAAAGCTGCAGAAACTATCAGAAGCCTGCATCCCAAGAAAGGGGAAAAAAACCATAGGCAGGAGTTGTAGACCAAGCTGGATGAGCAAGCATCTCAGAGAGGTGATTAAGAAAAAGCAGAAAGCCTACAAGGAGTGGAAGATGGGTGGGATTAGCAAGGAAAGCTACCTTAGTGAGGTCAGAACATGTAGGGATAAAGTGAGAAAGGCTAAAAGCCAAGTAGAGTTGAACCTTGCAAAAGGAATTAAAACCAATAGTAAAAGGTTCTCTAGCCATATAAATAAGAAGAAAACAAAGAAAGAAGAAGTGGGACCGCTAAACACTGAGGATGGAAAGGAGGTTAAGGATAACCTAGGCATGGCCCAATATCTAAATAAGTACTTTGCTCAGTCTCTAATAAGGCTAATGAGGAGCTTAGGGATAATGGAAGGATGACAAATGGAAATGAGGATATGGAGGTAGATATTACCACATCTGAGGTAGAAGCCAAACTTGAACAGCTTAATGGGACAAACTCGGAGGGCCCAGATAATCTTCATCCAAGAATATTAAAGGATCTGGCACATGAAATTGCAAGCCCATTAGCAAGAATTTTTAATGAATCGGTAAACTCAGGGGCTGTACCGTACGACTGGAGAATTGCTAACATAGTTCCTATCTTTAAGAAAGGTAAAAAAAAGTGATCCGAGTAACGATAGGCCTGTTAGTTTGACATCTGTAGTATGTAAGGTCTTGGAAAAAATTTTGGAGGAGCAAGTAGTTAAGGACATTGCGGTTAAGGATAATTGGGACAAATTACAACATGGTTTTACAAAAGGTAGATCGTGCCAAACCAACCTGATCTCCTTCTTTGAGAAGGTGACAGATTATTTAGACAAAGGAAATTCAGTAGATCTAATTTACCTCTATTTCAGTAAGGCATTTGAATGGTTCCACATGGGGAATTATTAGTTAAATTGGAAAAGATGGGGATGAATATGAAAATTGAAAGGTGGATAAGGAACTGGTTAAAGGGGAGACTACAATGGGTCATACTGAAGGGTGAACTGTCAGGCTGGAAGGAGGTTACTAGTGGAGATCCTCAAGGATCAGTTTTGGGACCAATCTTATTTAACCTTTTTATTACTGATCTTGGCACAAAAAGCGGGAATGTGCTAATAAAGTTTGCAGATGACACAAAGCTGGGAGGTATTGCTAACACAGAGAAGGACCGGGATATCATACAGGAAGATCTGGATGACCTTGTAAACTGGAGTAATAGTAATAGGATGAAATTTAATAGTGAAAAGTGCAAGGTCATGCATTTAGGGATTAATAATAAGAATTTTAGTTATAAATTGGGGACACATCAGTTGGAAGCAACAGAAGAGGAGAAGGACCTTGGAGTATTGGTTGATCACAGGATGACTATGAGCCGCCAATGTGATATGGCTGTTAAAAAAGCAAATGCAGTTTTAGGATTCATCAGGTGAGGTATTTCCAGCAAAGATAAGGAGGTCTTAGTACCGTTATATAAGGCACTGGTGAGACCTCATCTGGAATACTGTGTGCAGTTCTGGTCTCCCATATTTAAGAAGGATGCATTCAAACTGGAACAGGTTCAGAGACGGGCTACTAGGATGATCCGAGGAATGGAAAACCTGTCTTATGAAAGGAGACTCAAAGAGCTTGGCTTGTTTAGCCTAACCAAAAGAAGGTTGAGGGGGGATATGCTTGCTCTTTATAAATATATCAGAGGGATTAATATTAGGGAGGGAGAGGAATTATTTAAGCTTAGTACCAATGTAGACACAAGAACAAATGGGTATAAACTGGACATTAGGAAGTTTAGACTTGAAATTAGGCGAAGGTTTCTAACCATTAGAGGAGTGACGTTCTGGAACAGCCTTCCAAGGGGAGTAGTGGGGGCAAAAGACATATCTGGTTTTAAGACTAAGCTTGATAAGTTTATGGAAGGGATGGTATGATGGGATAACTTAATTTTGGCAATTGATCTTTGATTATCAGCAGGTAAGTGGTCTGTGATGGGATGTTAGATGGGATGGGATCTGAGTTACTGCAGAGAATTCTTTCCTGAGTGCTGGCTGGTGAGTCTTGCCCACATGCTCAGGGTTTAGCTGATCGCCATATTTGGGGTCGGGAGGGAATTTTCCTCCGGGGCAGATTGGCAGAGGCCCTGGAGGTTTTTCGCCTTCCTCTGCAGCGTGGGGCATGGGTCACTTGCTGGTGGATTCTCTGCAGCTTGAGGTCTTCAAACCACAATTTGAAAACTTCAGTAACTCAGACATAGGTTAGGAGTTTGTTATAGAAGTGGATGGGTAGGATTCTGTGGTCTGCTTTGTGCAGGAGGTCAGACTAGATGATTATATTGGTCCCTTCTGACCCTAAAGCCTATGAGTCTATGAGCTGCCCCTTTTGCCCTGCCCCCATCAGTGGTCCTGCTGGTACAGTTGGTTCGAAAGTGGATGGAGCTAGGCTGTTCTCAGTGGTGGAAATGACAGAATAAGGAGCAATGATCTTAAGTTGCAGTGCAGGAGGTCTAGGTTGGATATTAGGAAAAACTATTTCACTAGGAGGGTGGTGAAGCAGTGCAATGGGTTACCTAAGGAGGTGGTGGAATCTCTATTCTTAGAGGTTTTTAAAGCCTGGCTTGACAAAGCCCTGGCTGGGATGATTTAGTTGGTGTTGGTCCTGCTTTGAGCAGGGGGTTGGACTAGATGACCTCCTGAGATCTCTTACAACCTTAATCTATGATTCTATGATATAGCCCAGGAGTCGGCAACCTTTGGCATGTGGCTTGCCAGGCTAAGCACCTTGGCGGGCTGGGCTGCTTAGTTTACCTGCCATGTCTGCAGGTTCGGCTGATCGCAGGTTCCACTGGCCACAGTTTGCCGTCCCAGGCCAACGGGGGCTGAGGGAAGCGGCGCGGGCCAAGGGATGTGCTGGCCGCTGCTTCTGCCGCCCTCATTGGCCTGGAACGGCAGCCAGTGGGAGACACGATCAGCTGAACCTGCAGATGCAGCAGGTAAACAAAGTGGCCTAGCCCGCCAGGGTGCTTACCCTGGCGAGCCACATGCCAAAGGTTGCTGATCCCTGATACAGCCCATCAGAGCAGTAAAGATCAGCTGGGAAGTGCCTGCTGTGAGCATGGGAGTAAGAACACTCAGGGCCCACTTCATTATTTCCATACAACTTGTGTTATAATTTATATCTCTGCAAAGTGAATGCAAAGTTGGATGTAGAGTGCTACCAAATCAGAGTGGTAGCATTTGACTCTACTCTGCAGAGGTGCAAATTACAACACAAGTTGCAGGGCAATGCTGAATTGGGTCCAGTGTGTCTTTATTCATAACAATGTGCAACAAAGACAAGTTTTGGCTGGAAAACCTTTTGCTCAGCTCTAATCACAGATGAAAGATGTACATCAGTTGTAGAGATTTAGGAAGTTAAAAATCATGCTTTGCTTCAGTCAAATAATTCCTTTTAATTACATTGTCACTTTTCGCACCCTCCAAATAAATGTTGCAGTCCATTTCTTAAATCACTTAGGTGGTACACAGTACAGAGAAGCTGTATTCAGATTTGAAGAAATACCACAGTGCTTCTTGTGAAATGTTAGCCTTTCAGATCATGAACATGCTAGTTATAGAGTGAAAAGAATCTCAATTAAAACAAAGATCTGAAATACAATTTCTCTTGTGGATATATGAAAGGTATTGTTTCTATGATTTCATTTATCTATTGACCACAGGAGATCTCTTTTTAAATTGTTTTGATAAGACCTACCTTAGAACAAGGTTCACATTTTAAGATCTGGACAAAGGACTTAAGAAGATGTTTTCATATACTTATCTCAAGTAGTAATTATATATGAGGAGAAGAAATTAGTGAAGGACACAGTTGTGAGAGAGGCAGAACAATGCACTGCAGAAACTTGTAAGACTACTACATCAACCTTCTTAGAGGGCAGTCGAGCTCTTAAAACCAACTCCACACTATGTTGTGAGCTAAGAGCATTGACATCTGCTGAAGAATTTTGAAAATCATCCACCTGATTCAGGTGTCATACCTTTTTTGAGACACTGCAAGTTGAATTTTTGGGTCTCAGCAAACTCAACCTTCTGTCAAACGGTACTTCACACTACAGCAATGAAAACAGTTTTGTTTGCTCTTTTTGGGTGCCTATCCTTTGCTTAGTAACTGATGGCCAACCACCTGTGTTGTACTGAAAACTGTTAAAATAACAAACTATCACTTTAAGTGCAAGGGGTTTCCTGGTCCCACTTCCAGGCTAAGGGCTTCTGTAAGCATGCAGTCTAGGTCTTCAGCAGTCAGTCTGCAAAGAATCAGCCTAGAGCAAGTTTGTGCTGAGTTTTGCCTCTCTGCCTAAGGAAGCAGCCTTCTTCATTTTATCTGATTTTTGGTTCTTGTGTGTTGTCCTTCTGGATTCTAAGAAAAAGTAATGTTATGTTGCAACCTTCCAAAAAGAATATTATATATTTTAATCTAACTTTTCTGTGTATGCTATGCTATGAATATAACCTTCAAATTGTGTTGAATTTCTGGCTATATTCTGTAGGAGAAAAATTTGACTTACCTTCCATTCCCCCCCTCAACCCCCATAAGATATGTCCAATGATTCATCCCTCTCTAGTTTGAGCACTACAGTGGTGGGTGCTAAAGAATCAAGATAATTAGAAATTATGTTTAAAAGCAGGTTATTAAAAGCAAAATTAAATCAGGGTGGAAAGTAGTTTAGGACTTGCCATTAGGCCAAATATTGACAGTGTTTTGTTTTTTATTATTTAAGTAATAACTTTACAGCTTTGGTGGCCAGCAGCAGGTGGATGCAAAATACTGATTTTAACTAAAAAGACTTTATATTCATTGCATTTTGGTTATATACATAGCTTCTTGTCATCTGATACTTGAGAATGCTCAAATGAGTACAGCTTTCAACTAACTCTCTCCATTATCTCTAAGTGTTACTGTGGTCTTGAAAACATCACACACTGTTCTGGGACGTTTGCTATGCTTAAGCCAAATAGGGCATGTAAATCATTGAGTGTGACCCTCTGTTCTGTATTTCTTCTGTTTTTGCCAGGTTTTGTCAGACACTTTAATGAATTTTTTCCCAAACTGGCCACAAACCGAAAAAAAATGATGAGCTTGTATTGAGTGTGTGGAAGGCTGACAATTTAATTTTGATTACATGTAAGAAATGTGTCAGTACTTTCTCATTATATGGCTTTTGGCAACAGTTTGCTGACAATTTAAAAGGAAAAAACAACAACAACCCAGATCTGAAATTAGTTGTATTGATCAATTTAATTTCCAGTCTGTACCAGATTGAGGGGGGGTAGAGGGAATGATTGGCATCTGATACATCAACCAAGATTAAAAATGCAATTTTCAGTTTGTTAAACTGTAAAAAGGTCATACTTCAATAATTGGATACCTACTAAGAGGTTCCCAATCTTGTTTGCTACAAAGAAGACATGAACTTTTTGGACAAGGAGTGCTCCTTACTTTCCAAGAGTACATGATAAAAAAGGGCCTTGCACAATTATCTCGCCTTAGATCAATGTGAATCCTAAACTCTTTTCTTCCTGAGGAATGAAGTTACTGATATATCGGGTTTTTTTCCTCCCACTGATTTTTTTTCCTTTCCACAATTATGTCCTCAGAAATTTAAGTTTTGAAGTACACATTCCAAAACCTTAACGAGTGTATTAAATGTCAGACACGCTAAAGCTTTTCCAAAGTAATGTTACCCACTTCCATTTATTTAATCAATGATCCTTCTGATTAATGGGAGTTAGGTTCCTGGATATCAGAATGAGATAAAAATATTAAATATGACAGCAGTAGCCAAAAATGACCTAGAATACCGAAATACACATTGCCACCTTCTAACATCTAACTGTATTTCCACTTGCATAGAGAGAATCACTTTATTAATGATCCGAATGTATTTTCTTTGATTAAATATGAGGCATTTGATAGAATGTACTGCAGAAATGGACTGTGAAACAGTCTCATGGAGATCTAGGTTAGGCAAGGGTTTGTTTTAGGATTTGATAGACCTATTCCTGAGAGATTTTGGCTGTTGCTGAACCAGAATGAAAATCAAAGCCCAGGGTCTTTGGAGTTTTAAGTAAGGGCATGTATACACTACAAAAATGTCAACTTAAGTTACGTTGGCATACAGCTGCCATAATATTACATTGCTTTTGCATGTCCGCACTATGCTTCTTGTGTTGGGAGTATGTGTCCTCACTTGCAGAGCTTGTATCGAGGCAGAGATTGCTGCACTGTGGGTAGCTATCCCACTGTGTCCCTTGCCACAATGTAGTGCAGGGTGTTTTGGAAAGATTCATTCTGGGATGTATTAGCAGGAATATTGTAAGCAAAGACATGAGAAGTAATTCTTCTGCTCTACTCTGCACTGATTAGGCCTCAACTGGAGTATTGTGTCCAGTTCTGGGCGCCACATTTCAGGAAAGATGTGGAAAAAATTGGAGAAAGTCCAGAGAAGAGCAACAAAAATGATTAAAGGTCTAGAAAACATGACCTAGGAGGGAAGAATGAAAAAATTGGGTTTGTTTAGCCTGGAGAAGAGAAGACTGAGAAGTGACATAACAGTTTTCAAGTACATAAAAGATTGTTACAAAGAGGAGGGAGAAAAATTGTTCTTCTTAACCTCTGAGGCTAGGACAAGAAGCAATTGGCTTAAATTGCAGCAAGGGCGGTTTAGGTTGGATGTTAGGAAAAACTTTCTAACTGTCAGAGTGGTTAAACACTGGAATAAATTGCCTAGAGAGGTTGTGGAATCTCCATCATTGGGGATTTTTAAGAGCAGTTTGGACAAACACCTGTCAGGGATGGTCTAGATCAGGGGTCGGCAACCTTTCAGAAGCAGTGTGCTGAGTCTTCATTTATTCACTCTAATTTAAGGTTTCGCGTGCTGGTAATACATTTTAATGTTTTTTAGAAGGTCTCTACAAGTCTATATGTAATATAACAAACTAGTGTTGTATTGTAAAATAAACAAGGTTTTCAAAATGTTTAAGAAGCTTCATTTAAAATTAAATTTAAATGTTGATCTTACGCCACCGGCCCGCTTAGCCTACTGCTGGTCTGGGGTTCTGTTCACCTAGGCCGGCAGTGGGCTGAGTGGGGCCTGTGGCTGGGACCCCAGCTGGGAAGGGTCTGGCAGCCAGAACCCCAGACCGGCAGCAGGCTGTGCAGGGCCAGCAGCAGGGACCCCAGACCGGCTGTGGTATGAGCAGCTCAGCCCACTGCCGCTCAGGGGTTCCATCCTCTGGCTCCTGCGAGCCGGGATCCCGGCTGCCAGACCTGCTCAGCCCGCTGCCGGTCTGGGGTCCCAGCCCTGCCCACATACAGTGGGTACCTACCTTCTCCCTGGTTCTGGCCCATTCTCTTCCTCTCTCTGCACTGAGCTGTGGGTGGGAGTGCACTGAGCACAGGGCTGGGGGTGAAGGATCTGGCCAGGAGCTAGAATGAAGGAGGGGGCTTAGGGTTGGGGCAGGAGGTTTGGGTGTGGAGACTCTTACCTAGGCAGCTCCCATTTGGTGTGAGGGGTTGTCATGGTATAATCCCCACTCTGAACCTTAGCGTCCAAAAGATGGGGTACCAGCATGAATTCCTCTAAGCTCAATTACCAGCTTAGTACTTGTAGCACTGCCACCAATCAGGAATTCCAGTGCCTGGTACACTCTGGTCCCCCCAAAACCTTGTCCGGGGACCCCCAAGACCCAGTCCCTCTGGATCTTAACACAAGGAAAGTAAACCCTTTCCCTCACCATTGCCTCTCCCAGGCTTCCCCTCCCTGGGTTACCCTGGAAGATCACTGTGATTCAAACTCCTTGAATCTTAAAACAGAGAGGAAAATTCACCTTCCCCCCTCCTTCTCTCTCCCCCTCCCAGATTCTCCTGAGAGAGAAAATAATCCTATCACAGAGAGAAATTATCCTTTCTCTCCCCCTTCCCTCCTTTCTCCCCACCAATTCCCTGGTGAATCCAGACCCCGTCCCCTGAGGTCTCACACCAGAATAAAAAAACAATCAGGTTCTTAAACAAGAAACTTTTAATTAAAGAAAGAAAAAACAGTAAAAATGATCTTTGTAAATTTAAAATGGAATAGTTATAGGGTCTTTCAGCTATAGACTGGGAATACCCTCCCAGCCTAAGTATTCAAGTACAAATTAAAATCCTTTCAGCAAAATACAAATTTGAACTCCTTCCAGCCAAATACACATTTGCAAATAAAGAAAACAAACATAAGCCTAACTCGCTTTATCTACCTCGTACTCACTATTCTGACCTTATAAGAGCCTGTATCGGAAAGATTGGAGAGAAACCTGGTTGCACGTCTGATCCCTCTGAGCCCCCAGACTGAACAACAACCAAAATCTAACAGCACACACAAAAACTTCCCTCCCTCAAGATTTGAAAGTATCCTGTCCCCTGATTGGTCCTCTGGTCAGGTGACAGCCTGGCTCACTGATCTTGTTAACCTTTTACAGGCAAAAGAGTGATGAAGTACTTCTGTTCTATTAACTCTTACTTATCTGTTTATGACAGGGGTGCAGGTGGGAATGTGACTCCCTTTTGGTGCTCAGGGTAGGGGTGGGGATGTGCAGAGTGCATGGGATGTGGTGGGGCTGGGGATGTGGATGGTGCAAGAGTCAGGGCAGAGGGCTGGGGGCATGTGAGGGGCTGCAGGTGTCAGGGTAGGAGGGCTGGGTATGTGTGGGGGTGCCAGAGTCAGGGCTGGGGTCATGGGGGAGTGAAGGAGTCAACAGAGGACTGGGTGGTACAGGGCTCAGGGCAGGGGCCTGGGGGGAGGGCATGGGGGTGCAGGGCTCAGGGCAGAGGGCTGGGTGACCAGCTCCCCCCAGAACTCCCAACCCCCCACCGCTCCTTGTCCTGACTACCCCCTCCTGGGACCCCACCCCCTATCTAAGCCTCCCTGCCCCTTGTTCCCTGACTGCCCCCACTAGGATCCTACCCCCTACCTGTCCCCTGACTGCCCCAACCCTTATCTACACCCCCGCACCCTGACAGACTTCCTGGACTCCCATGCCTATCTAACCACTCCCCGCCCCCTGACAGGATCCTCAGAACTCTGGACCCATACAACGCCTCCCTGCCTGCCCCAACCCCTTTCCACACTCCTACCTCCTGACAGCCTCCCCAAAACTCCCGACTCATCCAACCCCACCAGCTCCTTGTCCCCTGACCACCCCCTCCAGGGACCCCCCCACCCTAACTGCTCCCCTAGGACCCTCCTTGCTCCCTGTCCCCTGACTGCCCTGACCCCTATCCACCCCCCAAACAGATCCCGGGACTCCCATGCCCCATCCAACCCCTGACTGGCCCCTCCAGAGACCCCCACCCCTTACCACCCCCCCGGGATCCCACCTGCCATCCAACCCACTCTGCTCCCTGTCCCTTGACTGCCCCCAGTCCTTACCCAACACCCCTCCCACCCCAGCCCAGCCCCGCCGCACCCCTCAGAGCACTGCGTGCGTGGCAGCAGTGCTCCAGACGAGCGGGGAGCGTCTTTACCTCTCCACGGAGTCAAACGCTGCCCCGCGGGAGTGCATAGCCCCAGCCCCCAGAGTGCTGCGCGCGTGGCGGCAGGGCTCTGGGGGAAGGCGGGGGAGGGGCTGGCGGCTTGCTGCGCTCAGCTAGCACTCTGGCCCGTGACCGCCAACCCCGCGGCTTGCTGCGTCGCCAAGATTTTTAATGGCACGCGGAGTCCCAGCTGGCAGCCACGTGCCATTAAAAATTGGCTCGTGTGCCATCGTTGGCATGCGTGCCATAGGTTGCCAACCCCTGGTCTAGATAATACTTAGTCCTGCCTTAAGTGCAGGGGACTGGACTGGATGACCCCTTCCTGTTCTGTGATTCTGTGAGTCTATGTGCAATGCCTCATGTGGTTAAACGAGTTGCACAGGGGTGATTGGATGCATGATTTCCACATCCCATAATCATTGTTCTCCATGCCATAATTTCATCTGCATCCCATGTTTCACACCTCTTTTCAAAATCACTGCAAACCCATGCATCCCTCCTCATTGTCCACCATCTGTGTAGGAAGCATAGTGCAGAGCTGTGCAGGCTCCACCATGATGAGCATTGTGAATATGGGGCACTTGATCCTGCGGCATTTGCAGAGCCACAAGAGGAGCCATGGGGAACGTGACTATTCCTTGCAGGCTAGATTGTTGTGAGGCATAGAAAGAAACAATTCAAAGTTGCTGGTGGCATTCATGGAGCGGCTGCAGATGATGGAGCACTGGTTCTGGACCTGAGAAACAAGCACTGACTCATGGGATTGCATTGTCATGCATGTTTGAGATGATGAGCAGTGGCTGCAGAACTTTTGGATGCACAAGGTCACATTCCTGGATATGGGTGCAGAGCTCACCCCAGCCCTCCAGTGCAGTGACACCAAAATGATATCTGCACTGACAGTGCAGAAGCGTGTAGCAATCGTTACGCCCAGTTGCTACCAGTAAGAAATCAATTTGGAGTTGGGAAATCCACAGTCGGGGGCTGTTGTGATGCAAGTGTTCAGGGCTATTAATCACATCTTGCTATGAAAGACTGTGACTCTGGGCAATGTGCAGGACATAGCAGATGCTTTTGCAGCAATGGAGCTCCCAAACTGGAAGAGGGTGATAGACGGCATGCGTATCCTTATTTTGGCACTAGACCACCTTGCCTCAGAGTACATCAACACAAAGGGCTACTTTTGTATGGTATTGTAAGTGCTGGTGGATCACTGGGGATTCTTTACTGACATCAGTGTGGGCTGGTAAGGGAAGGTGCATGACATGTGCATCTTTAAGAACACAGGACTGTTCAGAAAGCTGCAAGAAGGGACTTTCTTCCAGACCGCCAGATTACCACTGGGAATGTTGATATGCCAATAGTGATCCTAGGAGACCCAGCCTCCCCTGGCTCATAAAGCTATATACCAGCCACCTTGACAACACCAAGGAGTGCTTCAACTACAGGTTCAGCAGACACAAAATGACAGTTGAATGTGCATTTGGTCATTTGAAAGGTGCTGGCACTGTCTACTCTTGAGATTGGACCTCAGTGAGAAAAATATCCCAATGGTTGTAGCTGCCTGCTGAGTCCTGCATACTATCTGTGATGCAAAGGGGGGAAGTTTTCACCCAGGTGGAGGGAGGAGTGGCTGTCTGCTGATTTTGAGCAGCCAGATACCAGGGCTATAAGAAGAGCTCAGTATGGAGCTATTCGGCTCAGGGCGGCTTTGAAAGACCATTTCAGTAGTGAGCCACAGTAATATGTCTTGCTGTAGTGTGCTCTATGTGGTATTGCTCCTTTGCACCCCAGTAAGAACCCTGTAATGAGTGCTGTGTGAGAAGTAATACAACACTGCAAATCCACCTATTGCTATTATCTGCAAATGATATCAGCCCCAGGCAGCATACGTTGTGAACTAATAAAGATGAATTAAGTTTCTAAAAATAGACTTTTATTCCATACTCCTCCAAACAGACACATTTGTAACTGAATAATAGTTAATAAATAAAGATAAAAGAACTTTTGAAGGGGAAAGAACAGTCATTTCCATTTCATAAACACATACATCAACCTTGTCTTTCAAAGGTCAGGGTATGTGCAGTTGTGATTGCCTGTACTCTTCCCTGGGGTGGAGTGGTGAGGGTAGTGCAGCTGCAAGAATTTGCAGCATGTTTGTTTGCTGCTTGAGAAACACTAGCATCTCCTGTTGCAGGTTTCCCTCCTTTTCCTTTACCTTTCTCCTCTCTGCTCTATCCCTGGCCATGCTGAATGCCAGGGTGATCCTCCAAGCTCCGTGCTTGGTATCTGAAGCAGAAGAGGCTGTTGGTCCCTCTTGTAGCTCCTCTCCTCCATGTCCCAAGCAATCTGCTTATAGATGTCAATGTTTCTATGGCTGGATCAGAGATGTGCTTGCACAGCCTCTTCTCCCCACGGACCCAAGAGAGCCAGCATCTCCTGTGTACACCAGGCAGGAGTACATTTGCAGCATGGAGCCAGCATAGTCAGCTGGGCCATTGCTAGTTGTTCTTGAGAGTTTCTAGGTGTGCTCTCCAAGCCGGGCAACTAGAAAATGGAATTTCAAAAGTTCACGGGGCTCTAAAACGAAGGGGAAGCTTCCTGTTATGGGATTGCTGGGCAGCAGAATTCAAAACAAAGCCCAAAGCTATGAAGGTGGGGCATTGTGGGACACCTCCTGGAGGCCACTAACAGTCAATGTAAGTAATGCAATGTCTACACTGCCACTGCATTGATCTAACTACATTGACCTAAACTTGATGCCGTTTATGGACGTGGAGTTAAGTCAGCGTAGCTGGTCAGTTACATCCGTGGGAGTGAAATTTTAGTATTGACACTTACTTACATAGTTAGGTTGAAGTAAATTGCCTTGCATTGACTTAATTCTGTATTATAGACTAGGCCTAAGTTTCTCAATAACTTAAATATTTCCACAGAGCATTCTCTCCTGAGTCCTTTTATCTTTGGTTTTAATCATCCGTTAGAGGGAGACAGGATGACACAAGGGTATTACCACAGGATCAGATTGATAGAAATGTAAATTATTGCTTATTGTTGTCATAGGAGTTGTGTCCAGAGGCCCCATTCTGAAAGGAATGGATTCTCAGCCCTCTGGCTGAGTTCCTCTGTATGGTTGCCCCTTTTGGGGACCTGGAGAATGAACAAATAACTTAGGAACAGGAAAACAAATGAAGGAAAGAAAATTCTGTCAGTCCCAGCCAGGCCATTGGCCTCTCGTCCTTCAGAGGGACTGTGAGGGCAAACATCCTCACTCTAGTAGAGAGCAGGCTAACGAGTAAGCACTAACCAGGCACAACTGTAAGTCTTTCTTTGCGTGGAGAGAAGAAGCTTAAAAAGGGAAAGCCTGCCACAGGAAGGGGTGGTGACTTGACAGAAGACTGCTGAACCTCAGAGACTGCTGGCTACAGGGAGGACAGATCAGCAAAGAGGAAGACAGTCACAGACAAGGGGTGACCTGAAAGGAGGGGCCGGAGGCAGGTCCTAACCTTAAGTAAAGACACTATACCTGCAGATAAGCCTAACCCCAAAAGAGAGACTAAAAACTGCCTAAGACTGACCTCCTCTGTTTTTCTTTTCTTCTTTTCTACTCTGATTCTCCCTCACTCAAGGGAAGGAGAGGTAAAAGGACATTTTTGTTTTCTTTTATTTAGAGAATTCCTTGTGTGCCACAACAGGGGAAGGACTCTGTAAGCAGTTCAGATTGTGGTCTAGTGGGGATTTGGGGGCAGGCGGACCCACAACAGGGGCCTTGGATGGGCCACAGTCTAGCTGTAAGTCTGCTGGCTCATCAGCAGAGGAATATGGTACATCCCCCTTTGCTTTGGGGGTCTTGGAACTTCTTTTAGGCAAGGAAGTAGGCTCTGCTGTCTGCTTGATCTCTCCATGGGAGCTTGGAAGCTCAGCAATTTGCTCTCCTCCGAGAGTTGCCGCTTCTGAGCTGGGCTTCCCTCCTTTTGAATTCCTCTTCCATTCTTGACATAACTTGCAGGTGTGATGGGACAGGTCACTCCTGTCCAGATAAGCTATTTAACCATTTTCTGCCTTGTGTGAGGCATATATCACCAATCATGGAGGGATACAAGCAAGTACAACTTTTATGCAATATTATATCAATTTCTATAAATTGTTTAACAAAATTTAAATGCACACAACTGGAACTGACTGCTTCTCCTGTCCTTAACTAGATGTCTAAATACATGTAAGTGTTATGGGATGAGGTCTTGGAAGGAGGAGGGAGTAGTGGTCTTGTGGATAAGTTGGGGGAAGGAGATTCTATGTGTAGGGGCATGGAAGAAGGTGGCTATTTGAGAAGCAGGCAAGACAAGTTTTATTGGCAGAGGAGGCAAGAAGAGTACATGGGGAGAGACAAGAATAGGGAGTGGCAGTGTATTCGTGTTGGTCCTTGAAGGGAAAGACAAGAAACTGGCAGAAAAGGGGGAGCTTGTGGAGGTATTGAAAATGGATTGGTGATGTATTGAGAACAATGGTCAAGGAAGCTGATCTTAGCAGTGGTGTTTTGAATGGAATGGAGTGGGACTATGTAGGTGCTGGGTTGGTCAGAAAGAGGAAAGTTGTGGTAATCAACGTTGTATTAATTTTGATGGAATAAATGGGCCCAGGGAGTCAAAGGTGTTAACATGACTCTGTCACTGTACAACACTAATAGTTTTAAACAAGGTTTGGGTCTTCAGGTACAGAGACCTCAGTCTGCTTACCACCATGGCAAACACACTGTTAAAGATATTGTTAACCTTTTGTTAAAGATACAGAAAAGAAGGAAAAATAGTTAAAGCATTTGAAACATAAAGTATTAAATAAGGCTGTCATTTTAATAGCATCCCTTCTTCCCTTTTCCTTGAGCTATAGAGATTTTTAAAAAGAAAAAACCCTGCTTGACAGTTTCTTAGGTGGTATTAAAAATGGTAATAACTGCCCTTTTGGGGAAAAGAGAACAAATTGTCAAAATGGGCTGGAGCTGCTGTTATTGCTAACATCAAATTCTGCTTTCTAAAAAGACAAAACAAGACAAACCCACACAAAAAGGAGAGAGAAAAGATTAGCAAAGATAGAAAATACAACTTCTGTCCTTGGTGTTGACTCACACCTGCAGCCTGACTACTGGAAAAACACAGGCACAGCATAATCATCTTAGTCACTTCAGAACCTACAAAGTTGTAACATCATCAGGCTGTTGGTTAGGGCATTCTTTTTACCTGCTCCACCGAAGCCGCGGGACCAGCGGACGCTCCGCAGGCATGCTGCCGAAGGCTGCTTGCCTGCCACCCTCCTGGCGACCGGCAGAGTGCCCCCCGCAGCATGCCACCCCAAGCACGCGCTTGGCGTGCTGGGGCCTGGAGTCGCCCCTGAAGGTGGGGAAGGAAAAGTACACATGGGAGTGGGGGAAGAGAATGACAGTCTCACATCCCTGGTGGTGTTTTGATTTAGCTAGAGCTGGTGGAGGTGGTAGTGTCATCTGAGTCCTTTTTCTGGCCAGGTTGGGTCAGGACATCTCTCAGATCCCAGGGTAATGAAGGCTCAGTGATGTCATTATGGATCCCAGGGTCTCAGGAGATGGTGGAGGTGGCAGTTATGATGGTGAAGCTTGTTCCTTCCTGTTCTCCTGTCTTTCAGTCAGCCAGCATCTGCTAATTTTCCTCTCAGAGTTTCTTTCTGAGGACCCCAGAAGGGTGTGGTGGGCAGAGTAGCCCATCCCTTCATTATTTTGGGCTTAGTTTCTGACACCACATTTGGCCTATTGACTTCTGATCCCACATTTGTATTCACCAGGCATGATCTTAACACAGCCCTTGTGTTATATCAATTGGCTTTTTTGTTTGGACTAATTTAGTCACTCTATCTTTGTCCTGCACCTTTTACCATCAGCATTTATTTTTATAGGTTATTGTCACACTTTATGAATTCTCATTCATTTCTCAGTTGAGATTATATTTAGGGCCAACATTTGTAGGCACAGTCATCACAAAATCAAGGCAGGATATGGGGTCCTGGAAGAGAATTTTGGTTGTATGGCTAGAAGGAAAAGATCGAGTTTAGAAACATTATGGAGGAAAAAAGGAGACTTGGACATGCTCTAGATTTGCATGGGAAGGGATAACACCAAAGTTATGGCCCTGAATGACAAGATGGATGGTGGTGTTATCAAAAGTAGCAGAGAAGGGATGGAGGGAGATGAGGAGGCTTGGGTGGAAACATGAATATTATTATATATGTATGTTTTATATTAATATTTATTTTCTTAACCAACCATATATATATTATTTCATCCTTCCCTTGCAGATTATGGTAAGGTAGATTAAGAACAAGGTTGAACATTCACACAAAAAGAGACTGGCTCAAACGCTTTGCTGGAGAAAATTGCTGCAGCTGTATCAAATTGAATAGATATCCAGGAGTTTACACCAGCAGAGAAGAGATTTTTTTTTTAAACCATGGGTTTTTCACTGTGCATAAACAAATAAGAGGCTATCCTTGGGAAGTGAGGCTTTTTAGTACACATTTCCATTGAAATAGTGCTTCTCATTATTTAAAAATGTTATAGGATGTATGACCTCAAAATCTGTGTTCAACTATCTTGACAGTGGAGTCCTGTTTTAAATTGTCTGATAAATGTGTTAGATTTGATTAAAAGTGATAAAACAGAGTGTATGATAAAATATCACACACAAAACTGTCACAAGATGTTGGAGTTTAGACCGGGACAGGAAGAGGCAGGAATCTTCTGCTGACTCATTCTGGTTTAGTCTGGAAGACGGACCAGATGGGGCTCAACTTACAATTCTGATTATATAAAAGGGATCTCTTAGAGGCAGAAGAAGTAACTGAGACAGGGACAGAAGGACTTTTCAGGGAGAAACCGTAGACAAATCTTAGATCAGGAGAAAGCTTTATTTGAGGCTTATTTTTTAGTGCTTAAATGAAAAATAAAGGCAAACTGCAGGAACAGGGATGGATTAGGGTTTTGTGGGCCCCTGGCCCAGAGCAAGTGGGGGGCCCTCCCTACTCCTTCTGCCTGCAGTACCCCTGCCCCCTCCCCTCACATGCTCCCCTGCCAGGCAAATGGAGTCAGGATGTGGGGGCTTGTTCCGCTCCGCCCAGTGCTCCTGCCGAGCAAGCCTCTGCTACCCGGCAGGAGTGCTGGGTGGGCAGAGTGGGTCAGGGTGCGAGGGCACCCATTTTTCTGGGGTGCCCCAATTGGCCAGGGCCCCTGGGCACAGGCCCCGTTGGCCCAGTGGCTAATGCATCACTGCTCAGGAAGAGAGGTAAATTTTGGATCCTAATCATGTGTGCTGTTGAAATGATGATATGAAGACTCTTATCGTTCACAAAAATATTATCTCCTCATAATAATATCTCTATTAACAGTTTAATTCTCTAATCAGGAATATTTGGGCTAGATGTGAATATTTCTGTTGAACTTTGAAATTCAATTTAGTCCCTTCAGAAAGTACAAAGATTGGAGTTCTCTCTCAGGAAGCTTATTTTCAGGAGTATTTATTACCCTTTGATTCAATTCTCTTTGACTTTTTATAACATCTTCAATTTATAAGCGAAATAAATGTCAGCTTTTGACGTCCTGTCAAAAATGGATGCATTTTTACAAAGTAGATGATTAGTTGCAGTGAGACTGTTTCTGAATAAATATTTTAAAATAAACTAAACAAATGCATTGCTTTGATGTCTAAACTGAAGTGATCTTAAATTCCATCTGACATGTAAAAACTGCATCTGACGATGTGCAAGCTTCAGTGATAATCTTAGTTTCTTTAAGTATTTTAAGGAAACAAGATACAACATAGTATTGTTTCTCCTGGATTGCTTTTGTGCAAGACTTATGGATTGATACTGGTATGAAAAACACTTAACTTGTTTTATTACACGAAGGTAAAAGATAATGAAACTTCTTAATCACCCAAGAAAGGGTGAAAAACTATATCATCATCAAATATAAGGAAACTTTCCAGCTATATTCCACAAAGGAATGGGTAGTTCATAATTTTTTCTATTATACTGTAGCAATAATAGCATTTAATGGCTTTCTATATGGTGATGGGGGAATGTTGCAGGTAAATAATTGCATCATAAACGTTCTTTGTTAAGCGATAACTGTATTTCAGACCTCACCGGAGAGTGACACACCTGCACAACTGTTTTTTTATCTTTGCCCCAGGGAGGTGTTTTGTAGAGCCCTGTTTTTTTGGTAGTAGTTTGTGTATGAGAACCAATGAATTGCTACTGTTGTGTGCTACTGTTAGACCCTCCTGGTGGAATAAATTGCTATACTGTCCATGCTGGGCTTCCAAAAGATGGTGGTGAAACAGGTGGTCGAGGTCTGTCAGGGACTATCACAGGGCAAGCTCCTTCACCCAGGATTTCTCTTTGCAAGCAGTCCTCACACACTTCTATGTAGACTCACCACACTGTACTTTATTTACAAAGTTTTATGTAGTTTGATGTGCCATCACCATAAGGTTAAGTTGAAGCTTGGGAAAAGCCTTAAGCCCTGGGGGATGTAGTGGGTGGGAAAGAAAAATTTCCTCTCAGCTTCCTGCCTTTCCTTCCTGGGTCGTGTCTTTCAAATAGATAGGTGCTTTTACTAGGGACACCAGCTTCCATGATCTCCTCATTGATTTCAGTAGCCGCTTTTAAAGTAGGGAGTTGGTGATTCTGCACTCAACCCTAGTGACCTCGGGGAGACACTGCAATATCTGTTCCAAAATAAGTGAGTTCATGACCTCCCCAACTCCTTGGTTGTCTGAGCTCAGACACCTACTGGTCCAGTCTCATAACTTTTGGGCAAATGCCCTAGGTCGTGTCCCCTCTGATCACTCTGGCGCTAGAAACTTCTGCCTTTACCATTCTGTGGACACACCATCCAATCCAAAATTGTTGCCTTCATAGTATCATAGTCCACAGCTTGTTCATCAGTCAGAGCCATCTGAGCAGCTTGAGCTCTTCCCAAAATGTAGGGAGTCAGAGTGCCCAGGCCCTCTTTTCCCAGCATCCCGATGCTAACCTCTCAACCATTAACAAAAAAGCATTGGGGTCATCTGTTGGGCCCATTTTGCACACCCTCATGCTCATTACCTGGTTATCACACCCTATTAATGGAACGGAGAACTGGGGCCAATGGGAGCTTTGGGGGAAGTACCTGCAGGCAAAGGCAGCACATGGAGCCCTCTCCCCCACACCTTCCCCAGAGGCCATAGGGATGTGGTGCTGGCTGCTTCCAGGAGCAGCACAGGGCTAGGGCAGGCAGGGAGCCTGCCTTAGCCCTGCTGTGTGTGGCTGCCACCCCAGAGCCGCTCAAGGCAAGCAGCGCTGGGCAGGAGCCCACACTCTGAACTCCTCCTGCCGCCTGCCCTGAGCCCCCTGCTGCACCCCGCATCCCTCCTGCACAGCAAGCCCCTACCCTGAGCCCCCTCCTGCACACCACACCCCATAGGTGCCAACTTTCCCCGGCACCAGTGGGTGCTTGCACCCCCCGCCCCTGGCCCTGCCCCGACTCCACCCTTTCCCTGCCCCACCCCCATTCCAACCCCTTCCCCAAAGTCCCCGCCCCAACTCTGCCCCCTCCCTGCCCCTATTGGACCGCTTCCCCAAATCCCTGCCCCAGCCCCACCTCTTCCCTGAGCATGCTGCGTTCCCCCTCCTCCTCCCTCCCTCCCTCCCTCCCAGTGCTTGCCACGAGAAACAGCTGTTTCACATAGCAAGCGCTGGCAGGTAGGGGGAAAAAGCAGGCACGCGACATGCTCGGGGTGGAGGCGGAGGTGGGGTGGAGGCGGAGGTGAACTGGGGCAGGGGGGCGGGGCGGGGAGCTGCTGGTGGGTGCAGAGCACCCACCAATTTTTCCCCGTGGATGCTCCAGCTCCAGAACACCCATGGAGTCAGCACCTAAGCCGCAACCCCTCCCACACCTCGCACTCCCTCTTGCACCCCAGCCTCCTGTCCCAGCCCTATCTTCATGGATCTGCATGCAATTGTCTCACCCAGGTGTGGCCCTCAGGCCAAAAAGTTTGCCCACCCCTGGTCACTAAAGAACAGTGGAATGCATGGATTAGAAGGAGCAAGATTTGCCATCATGGCGGCCACGCCTACTGTCCTCTCTGTCCCTGGGATCCACCGTGACACTACTGAAGGTTCATTGTCCTGATCCTGAAAAATATTCTGACGAGACTGGGCAAGAGAAAGGAAGCCAGATGACATCACCATCGCCACCAGTTTTGGCTGAATCCGAACACCTCCCTGGAATGTGAGACTTGGGTTCCTGCAGTCATCACCTTCTGCCTTTCATTTCCCTTCCCCACCTTATTTCTTCCCTGTCCTATCTTTCTCTTTTTGCTTTCTTTCTAATAAGAACCTGGCTTAATAGGCCAAGACAATTTCTCCTTTTTCAACAGGGCTGTGAGCCTGTTACCTCAGTAGTGGTGTAACAAGACCCCTGAGAGCCCTGGTGAAAGAATGGGTTAGGGCCCCACTTCTTGATTCTGAAATTTGTTCCCAGCCTCAATCAAGCCTCCCTGTCCTCTAGCTCCTGACTAGCTCTCAGAGGCCACTCAAGACAATCTGCTGCTCTAGGCCCACTTCAGCTTGCAATGCCTAGAGTAGGGAGCTGGGCCAAGACCTATGGGTAACACAAGCTGCTGCTGTGGAGTGAGTGTGCACGATAGGTTCACCCTCAACCTTGGTTCAGCTCTTCCCGACCAGCCCCTCTAGTTGGGCCTCCATAACCTCATAGGCCCTGGAACAGCTGCATCACTTCTCCCATTGTAATTACACCATCGGCCAGAAAGGCAGCCAAAAGCTATGCCTTAAACTTTGGTAAACATTTGCCAGGTCTTGGAGTGGCCAATAAGACCATATGCTGAGCTTGTGAGGCTGAAAGGGAACGTGTGCACAAGAGAGAAAAGCTGCTTTTTTCTCTCTCCTCTTTTGTGTGCATTTTATCATCTTTTGCTTTAAAGAAAGCAGGACCAGACTTCAACAGCAAGAGCTCAAGATCATCTAAATTAACTTCTATTTTTTTCCCTCCAGAAAGGACCATTAAGACTATCTGTAAGACTGTCTGTCATAAACAGATAGTTAAGGATTAATAGAACAGGAGTACTTCATGTCTCTTTTGCCTGTAAAGGGTTAACAAGTTCAGTGAGCCTGACTGCCACCTGACTAGAGGACCAATCAGGGGACAGGATACTTTCAAATCTTGAGGTTTTTGTGTGTGCTGTTAGTTTTTGGTTGTTGTTTTCTCTGGGTTCTGAGAGTGACCAGATGTGCAACCAGGTTTCTCTCCAATCTCCCTGATACAGGTTCTTATAGATTCAAAATAGTAAGTACTAGGTGATAAGGCGAGTTAGGCTTATGTTTGTTTTCTTTATTTGCAAATGTGTATTTGGCTGGGAGGAGTTCAAATTTGTATTTGGCTGGAAGGAGTTCAAATTTGTATTTTGCTTAAAGGATTTTGATTTGTACTTGTATACTTAGGCTGGGAGGGTATTCCCAGTGTCTATAGCTGAAAGACCCTGTAACATATTCCATCTTAAATTTACAAAGATAATTTTTATTGGTTTTTCTTTCTTTAATTAAAAGCTTTTCTTGTTTAAGAATCTGATTGTTTTTTTATTCTGGTGAGACCCCAGGGGACTGGGTCTGGATTCACCAGGGAATTGGTGGGGAGAAGGGAGAGAGAAAGGATAATTTCTCTCTGTGTTAGGATTACTTTCTCTCTCAGGGAGAGTCTGGGAGGGGGGAAGATGAGGGGGGAAGGTAAATTTTTCCTCTCTGTTTTAAGATTCAAGGAGTTTGAATCACAGTGATCTTCCAGGGTAACCCAGGGAGGGGAAGCCTAGGAAAGGCAATGGTGAGGGAAAGGGTTTACTTTCTTTGTGTTAAGATCCAGAGGGTCTGGGTCTTGGGGGTCCCCGGGCAAGGTTTTGGGGGGACCAGAGTGTACCAGGCACTGAAATTCCTGGTTAGTGGCAGCGCTACAAGTACTAAGCTGGTAATTGAGCTTAGAGGAATTCATGCTGGCACCCCATTTTTTGGACGCTAAGGTTCAGAATGGGGAATTATACCATGACACTGTCAAACAAAGGTTTGACCTGTAAAAGATTCTATACAATGAAAAGAAATAAGGGATATTGTTAAGAAGACAGCCTTACTTACATTTCAAATGCCTTAACTGATTTTCCTTCTTTTTCTGTATCTCTAATAAAAATTGAGAGATTTTTAATGATGGCGATTATAATGACCATAAACCAGCAAACTTGAGAACCCGTGTGTACAAAACAGTTAAGTGTGGTTCAGGGATTAATATTGTATCCGTAAAGAAAGGTTTTGCTAACATCTTATCCTTTGTTGGATTTGAGCCACTCTCTAATCACCACAGCAAGCAGTCAGTCTCCTTCTGGCTATTTGGCAGGGAAGGAAGGTTAATATCTGCTGAGAGGTTTCAGATAGAAGCATCAGGTTACCCTCTTTCCACAGAAGAAAAGGTAAGGAATTTGTTATGAGGGATTACATAAAAATGGAATATGAAAAATGTTTTCATTTTCTAAAATATCCCGCTAGATAGTAAACTAATGGAAAGAGAAATTGAGTATCTTTCCAAAGAAATGGAAGTGGCTGAAACTATGTATTAATATTGCTCGTGGCAAGCTGGGATATCTCATTAGGTCACTGGGTCAATCCATCCCTTGCCAGCGGTGCCTTTGAATCAAAATAGAGATGGTGGTCAGCATATGAAAATAGTCTTCACAAATGGTTCTTTGCATGCAAATTGAGCAATTACACACAAGCAGGTACTTGTGTGTATGAATGCCAATTTGCACATATGATTACAGATTTCCCTGGGCAATTTTCATCCTCAGAATTCAGTTTCTACTTCTAAAACACTTGTCCCCAACAGTGGTCATGTCCAGAAACTATGGGCCTGAATTCCTAATGAGCCTAGCTGCACTCATTAACCAGCCTGTTCGGCTGACCTGCCCACTTGTCTGCAAGGAGCTTACCAGTCAGTATTTAATCTCAGCAGTGGACAGGTCGCTGGCTGTGCCTGCAGCTGTGATAACTCCTGTGCTTGCCTTACTCCTGCCCTGCTCCAGTCCCCTCCAGCCCTGTTCTCCTGTTTAGTTCCTGACTCTGCACTGTGGTTGTGGCTCTGTCTTCAGTTCTGTTTTTGGACTCTCTGTGTCATTCCTGGCCCCTGACTCCTAGGCCTGACTGCCCATGTTCTGGTGTGTGACAATTTGAAATAAGTTAGTGGTCTTAGTCTGGCTCCAGGGACTAGATGCCCACATTTGAGAACCCATGACAGTCACTAGCATCCTTAATGGAAGATTCAGCAAAAGACTGAATCAATATGGAGTGATAATCTCATCCCTAGAAGGGATCACACCATGTCAAAACTGAGGTACAGGGCAGTGTGGGAAAATCTGCACTGCTGATGCCCATGCTGTATCTGTTCTGTAGAAACACAGAGGATGTTAAGTCTTCTTATCTGCAACTCCAGCTCCTTTGATGTACATTTGCTTACAAAAAAATATTTCTCTGCAGAACGGGATAAGATGAGGTGAGCAGTTTCCATAAACATGGACTTCTATAGCTGAATCAACCCTGATTTTGGTGGGGCTCTGTTTGTGTGCAAGTGTCTACCCATGCGCACAAGTGCCGAATTGGCATGCAATGTATTTGTTAATTTAAAAAATAGTGTTCTTAGATTTTCTGCTTGTAGTCACAGAATTTAAGGCCAGAAGGGGTCACTAAATCGTTTGTCAGAGGATGGAGATGGATGGCAGGAGAGAGATCACTTATGTCTGACTTCCTGTATATCACAGGTCACCAATACCACCCAGCGTCCACACACTAAACACAATAACTGAAATTAGACAAAAGTATTACAGGCTACAGGAGACTAAACTATTATGTATCACAGGGCAAGAACAGGAGGAACTGAGGAGCACCAGTGCCTGAGGCCCCTGCAATGATAGGGAATTAAGTGAGATATAGTCAGAGGATCCCAAACAGTGAGCCACAGCTCTCATTGCAGAGGAAGGCAAAAAGCCTTGCCAAGGTCGCTGTCAATCTGCCCTGGGAGAAAATTCCTTCGTGACTGCACATATGATGATCATGTTAGCCAGGGCTGTCCTTAGGCATAGGCAACATAGGCAGCTGCGTAGGGCACCTGAAAATTTGGGGCACCACTGGGTCTTAGTGTCCACCCTCTTGTTTTCCTCTCCCTGTTCTGACCCTTCCTGCAGGCTCCCACAGATGGCTGCTCTAGCCTGGTGAGTCTTCCTTGGGAGGGAATCTAGTAGTTAAAAGTGAAAAAACCTCCAGCCTGCCAGACCTATTAGCACAACATTGAAACTGTTAAAGAGACATTCAAGGGGTAATAAAGCCATTTAACAGGCATTTGCCAACTCCAAGGTTTATACTGACAGGTTTCAGAGTGGTAGTCCTATTAGTCTGTATCAGCAAAAACAAGGACGAGTCCTTGTGTCACCTCAAAGACTAACAAATTATTTGGGCATAAGCTTTTGTGGACTAGAACCCATTTCATCAGATGTCCACGAAAGCTTATGCCCAAATAAATTTTTATACTGCCAGTTTCTGACTTTACTGACAAAAACAGTTGTGCATTAATGTAATATTTACACAGAACATGTCAGTCTACAGGACCTTAGTTTAAAATTTGCTTTAAAAATATTTCATTAGTGAGCTGGTGAAGATTATAAAATCACATTTCTAAAAAATGCTTGCATAGAGTTTTAGATGCACAATCATCTTTAGCCTTAAATGTGTGGATCTTCAGACATAGTTTTTTAAATAAATCCTTCAAAAGACCTCCCTTATCTAAAATATACATTTTAATTACCATAGTTAAAAAATAAAGTGCTTCCACATCTTCCTGTCCTTTCTGTCCATCCCTTCACCACCTCTCCCCCCACTTCCCACTGAAGAGAGCCCTTAAAGGGACAACAGTCCTTCCCTTCCAGATAGCTGGACAAAGAGTTCCCTTTCTTTACTTCTGACTATCCGACAAACTAGTTTTAAAAGAACCCTCCAGCAAAATCAGTACCTTAGTAAGACAAAATCCTTGTTATACCTAAAATTTTTGGAAACATATTTTTTTACAGTTGGTGAAATTTCATAACCATGTCTCTTGTTATGGAGATCACACAAAGTAAATTACTGTTCCCTTTTTCTAAAAGCAATGAACATTGTTATGAACACATTAAACCTCTCTGATTAATTTAAAAGAATGTCTTTGTTTCAGTGAGTTAAATATGTAGTAATCTGGAATGCTGGTTTAAGATTTGAGTACATTTAAAATATAAATTCAACTTAGAAATACTGATGAAGAAAATGTAAAACAGAGAAGAGCTGTATCATGTATTCCATTATATGTAATGTTGTATTCAGCAGGACAGCTGACTCACCCTTACTATGAAGTTTTTGCAAATAAATCTCTGACAAACTTCAGGGCATATCAAAAAACCTGTGATTGACATTTTTTATTCCCAAATTTTAGTGCTTTTAATTAGGTACTTTCTTCATGTCCATTCTGCATGAGGGAGAGTGCATGGAAGTCTCTGCGGGGAAGTGTGACTCTCCGCCACCATGAGGCAGGCTGGGCATCTCATTATCCTTTGCTGTCAAGTCCCTCCTCCCCCTCCCCCACCAGGCTGTGAGCTTGGGCTGCCATCCGGCATAGAGGCACCAGTTTAATAATACTGCGTAGGGCCCCATAAATCCTAAGGACGGCCCTGATGTTAGCAACACACATGACTGAGCATTTTAGCAAGAACCAGCCAGCCAAGCACCTGGGGAGACAATAAATGAGAATGCAGTGAAGGAGAAAATAATGCTTTCCTGGCCCCCTGCAGGTGACCAACTGAAGCCCTAACACATGAGATTTTTAGGAACATAAGAGTCAAACCATGACAAGGATTGTATCTTTATCTGTGTTTGTTCAACACCTAGCACATTGAGGCCTTGAACGTCATTGGGGCTTCTAGGCTGTACTGTAATTTAAATATTAATAATTGGTAAGCTTTTGGGCATTCAGTGTCTAACACATTGGGACCATTGCATCTAGGCAGCCCTGCTATATAAATAATAAGTGCTGTGATTGTATCTAGTAAGCTTACTAACAGCTGCCATGTGGAAGCATAAAAATAATTTAACATGCATTTGTTACCAACCACTTTCATGCTAAAATACCCTAATCTACTGTATATCATAGGGCAGAGGTTCATCATTATAAAGTCATAACATAAATGACGGGTAAACCATTTTCCATATAAAACTGTTTGCATATTGTAAAAGAGGAGATTGCAAATAATTCTTTGAGTGGATGAGATGAAACTTTTAAACACTTATTTTTTGTCGTGTTGGATCAAATTGCTTTAATCCTTTCAGAGAGTGAAATTGCTATCCCTGTATGTATGAGTCGTTGGTTTTAATGATAAAATTTCTTAAATATAATGCTTGCTTTGGGATTTCAAACAATGTCACTACAATGGTATTTTAAAGGCACTTTACTTTCAACATTTTAATATAAGACTCTATAATAGTGTCACAGTTCGTTTAATGTATTTTTCAGACTTGCTAGTTTTCTTGCTATCCAGTGTGCCATTCAGTGTATGAGGCATTTGACCTTATCTCGTAGTTTATGGATTGTATTAAAATATCTACTGGATTAAGGCCATCTGTGGTGAAAAGGAACTATGCTAGTGGATAATGTTAGGAACATAGCTTTGCTCCAGAATGGGAATTCCATCTTCGACTGTGCTCAGTGAGAGAGATGATTTAGAAGAATGTGTATAAAAACCTCCCATAATGGACACTTATATGCTAAGATATGCTTGGAACTTTCTTCCCAATCTCAGACAATTAGTGGTAGGTTTATGTCATGAAACATGAAGGTTTATTACCCCCATAAATTTGTATCCTATCTCATTTAACTGCAGCTACTTTATTGTTTGTAGAAATGTTTAATCCTTTATTGAATCCTTCTAAGGTCAATGGCTCAGTAATACCTTGTGGTTCGGAGTTCCACACATGCTTTAGTTCAAGGAAAAATGACTTTCTCTTTCTTTTCATTGCACCCTCTTTTAATTTCAATGAGCATTGCTGTAACATAGGAGAGATAGTGCCACCTTTTTGATCAGCATGTTATACTGCCTGTCTCCAATAAGCTACAATGCTGGAAGGAATTCTCAGACAGCTATGGCTTACCTGTGGAGGAAAACCATGAGGCTGCATGATAACATTAATAAAGGAAAGTAGTAATGCAAAAATGTCCCTAGCTGCAAACTGTTGGTGCACTGTATACTTGAGGGGGCTAGCACTTTATGTGAGGGTTTTCCTTGCTCTCAACACTCCATGTTAGTGACTGGGAGATTAGTGTTACTGAGCACTCTTAGAAGCAGGGGCAGCTCTAGGGTTTTTGCCACTCCAAGCAGGCTGCCTTCGGCGATTTGCCTGCGGAGGGTCCTCCGAAGCCGCAGGACCAGTGGACCCTCCGCAGGCATGCCGCTGAGGGAAGCCTGCCTGCTGCCCTCGCGGCGCCGGCAAAGTGCCCCCTGCGGCTTGCCACCTCAAGCCTGTGCTTGGCATGCTGGGGCCTGGAGCTGCCCCTGGTTAGAAGGCACTTAGGACTTTGCATAAGTAGGATATAATTCTCTAAATATGGTTACTCAAATATCTGGGGTGGCACTTTGTCTATTGTGCTGGTCCAAATTCTTACCAAGCTTTTATGGACTCCAGCCATAAGCGTGTGTATGTGTGTGTGGACATCCTCTCCACCATCCTCCAGTAATGAACAGAACTATTAATAGCATAGCTAGTTAGTTTCTTTGATATAATACTAGTTTTTTTTGTTTGAAGCAACCCTTTTATGTCTCCTCTTGGCTTGTTGGTATATATCTATCTCATCATAGGCCTGAAGGCACACAGTATAAAACCAATTTCTAACAGCATTCTAGATTTCTCTCTGGCATCTGGCAGGTGTAATTGAGATGCTTGGCTGGCAGGAAGGTGCTACTAACCCTTCTTGGAGAAAAGTAACACTACCAGCAGTATGGTATTAGTGTGGGTGTCAGTGTGACAAAATGAGCCATGTTTTATGTCTTCTGTTTCCTGCCACTTCCCTATTTGGGTTGGTGACTTTTTATAGCCTTCATCCAAAACATGATTGTACACCTGGCTATCATGCAAATCGGTCTCTGTAAGTCTTCTAATATCCAGTCCACGTACTGAGTCTTTGGCCTTGGTTGTCTTCCATCATTGATCATTGGAAGGGCCATTCTACCAATATATCTCGTAGGTCTCTGCTGGACATACCAACATACCAACTTTTCTTCAGTTGGGGCAACCAACATTAGGCGCTTCTGTGACACATCCCAGAGGTAACCAGGGTTATGAGGCAACTTGCTGCCACCTGCCCTTAGCATGAGGAAGTCTTGTCTGTGCCTGCTGTACATCAGAGCCCTGACTCCAGCAGCCTCTGGCAACATAAACATTGCCTTCCAGGCTTCTGCAGGACACTCTATACAGCTTAGCGATAGGCACCCACTAATTTGTGAGTCCTCAGCCCCACTGAACGCTCACAGAACTCGCAGATCCTCTCTTCTGAAAGGAGTAGTACACACTAACTGACAAGATTCAATTCAGGATCACCACTTTACTTAACACATGTCACTTATCTAGACCATGAAAACAAGACTATAACACTCAGATCCTTCTCAGCAGTACTACCACCTAGCCAAATATTCCCCATTTTGTAGTTATATATTTGATTTTTTCCCTTCCTAAGTGCAAAGCACTTTTCACTTATCTTTACTGAATTTCATTTTGTTGATTTCAGACCAGTTTTCCAATTTGACAAAGTCATTTTTAATTCTAATCCTGTCCTCGAAAATGCTAGCAGCTTTGTGTCACCTGCACATTTTCTAAGCATGTCCACTCCATTATCCAAATAATTCATGAAAATGATTAAATAATGCTGGACCCAGGACTGACCCCTGTGGGACCCCTCTAGATATGCCCTCCCAGTTCAACGCAAACCACTGATACCTACTCTTTGGGTATGGTCTTTCAACCTGTTGTGCATCCCCCTTATAGTAATTTCATCTGGACCACATTTCCCTAGCTTGCTTATGAGAATGTCCTGTGAGACTGTATCAAAAGTCTTATTAAAATCAAAGTATATCACATATACTTCTTCTCCCAGCCCATCCAGTAAGACAGTAACACTGTCAAAGAAGGAAATTAGGTTAGTTTGGCATGATTTGTTTTTGACAAATTCATGCTGATTATTCCTTATAACCCTATTATCCTTCAGGTGCTTACAAAATGATTATTTAATAATTTGTTTTAGCATTTTTCCAGCTATTGAAACTAGACTGACTGATCTATAATTCCCTAGGTCTTCCTTGTTCCCCTTTTTAATGCTAAGTACTATATTTGCCCTTCTCCAATCTTCTGAGACCTCACCCATCCTCCATAATGTAAATGGAAACAAGGTTGCATATAAAACCAAATCATAACACTTTTTCTAGTGCTTAAACTTAACTCGTAAGACATTCCTCTTTTTCTTACAGCCAGGGCCGGTGCAACCATTTAGGCGACCTTTGACTGACCTGCCTTTAACACAAGGCCTACCGTACATAATTTTCAGCATATATATATATAACTCATATATTTTCCATCCATCAATCCATACATACATCTCACAATGACTATGATGACCAATATGGCACAGACTTTCATTAGAGATCTTACATAACATTATTTTGGTGAACCCAGGGGATTCCTGTGCCTTCTGCCAGTCGGTATCAAGAAGTCCTTAGGTCACAACTTAATTTCATTTCCTGTCACAGTGTCTCCAATCATTTGACTATCTCAACATCTTTATTTCCATGGTGGAGAGCATTCTGATTTATGTTCTAGTGGCTAGTCAAGTCCCTCTTATGTACATTGAGAATGGGTTAAATTACAGTTATATGTGCTCTGCCTTTTAATCTTATTGGCATCTTTTTATCACAAAGAACTGGGGTCATCTTCCATCATTTGCACCAACCAGTTTTAGTATGAGGCCAGGCATCACTTAGGAGGGCACTAGAGTCAGCAATAATTGATTCTAGGTATTTAAATTATTTCATTATTCTAAGCTTTCTGCCTGTTATATCCCTTATGAGGAGTCCTCCTCCTTCAGTTATCATAGCCTTGATCTTACCAACATTCACCCTAAGTCCTGCCTTTCAAAACTATTTTACCACTTTTCAAAGTTGATTTGCAGGTTCTCACAATCTTCCACATATCATTAAGTCATCAGCAAACAGCATATTCCAAGGTGACTCCCTTCATATGTTCTCACTTATCACATCCAAGACAACTGCAAACACAAAGGGCTCAATATTTACTGGAAATTCTTTACTTTAGCCCCATTTAGTTTTGATTAGGGTAATTACTATCACACACATCCTGGATAAAATGTGTTATCCTTCCGGCACATCTTTCCAAACTCTGGCAAACTCCACCAAACTAGTTCTCTTGGTGCATAACTGAATGCTTTCTCCGGGTCTACAAAGACCACATCATTATGAATTTCTAGGCTTCTGTTAGCCTATATCAAACCTTTATACATGTTTATATGTGTTATTTAATTTCGTAGGCAATTTGAAGCAATAACTTTTAATGGTAATTGCATACACGTGCATGTATACCTATGCACTTCTTTTGCATGGAACTCCAACTGCTGCAGTACATCTAGAATTGCAAAGATTCACACTTCTGAAAGGGATCAAGTATTTCATCAGATGAGTAATTATTATAGAGATAGGTAAAAGTTCTGCCAGCTCTTAAAGATAAATTATCTTTTCAGCTAGCCATCAAGTGGAGTCTCTTATCAGTGGAGAACTGCTGTTTTTGCTCTCAGAAAATGTACATTTTTATATCACTTAACTTCTTTGCTATAATAACTGAAACATCTGAAATAAGCACTGAGTGAAATTTTTAAAATACATTTTTAATCAGGTGCTCCTGGGATTATAATACAACTGAGAATGCCAAATTCAGGACGAACTGCTGAGAAATAGGGCAAACACAACCCAAAACTGATGGTTATTCTTTTATAAGATATACCAAACCAGCCACAAAAGTAAACTCCTGTTTCATCATACTGGCTAACAAGAAAACATAAAGGGAGTTTCCTCAGGCATTCCAGTCCTTCTATCTCACAAAAAAAACTGGATTCAGAGATGAGTGGTTCTTTGCAACCAATCTCACCAAGATCTCAAAGGACTGGCCACACACCCAGGTCAATATATAACTTAGATCTTACCCCAAAATCACGCTGATGCCAATCCTTTAGTATCTAATATCTAAAGGTTTATTCATAAAAAGGAAGAAAGAAAGGTGAGAGTTTAAAATTGGTTAAAGGAATCAATTGCATACAGTAATGGCAAAGTTCTTGTTTCAGGCTTATAGCAGTGATGGAATAATCCGTTGGCTTACGTCAAGTCTCTGGAGTACAGCTACAGCTTGGATGGCTCATTCAGTCCTTTGTTCAGAGCTTCAGTTTGTAGCAAAGTTCCTCCAGAGGTAAGAAGCAAGACTGAAGACAAAATGGAGAATCTGCAGCTGCCTTTTATAGTCTTTTGCCATGCAGCCTGTGCTTCCTTTGTTTCAAACACAAGCTGCCCAGCACATGGCTTGGAAGCCTTAGAGTTCTGTCAATGGGCATGTCCCTGCATGCCTTGTTGAGTCATAAAGTGTATCTGCCTTCTCTCAATGGATCAGTTGTATAGCTCATGGTCCTTAATGGGCCATCAAGCAGGCTAGGCAGTGCCGATGCCAAACTGTCTGGAGGTGTCACCCAGACCCACAGCTCAAGTTTGAAATACAGACATATTTACATATCTATAACTCATAATACAAAGGTGATACAAACATATAAACAAGATTATAATATCTAGCAAATTATAACATTTTTGTTGATCTCTTACATGGCATATCTGGCTGTGACCGGTGCCCGAATGGGGGATAGCTATGGTCACTCAATTAGGGTGAGTTGCAAAGAATGGGGTAGACAATCCCCACAAAGCTGGTGAATATTCCAATACTTTCAACTTCACATACAAAAATGATACATGCATACAGATAGCATAATCATAACCAGCAAAACATAACCTTTTCATAGACGCCACACTTGACGACCTTTGTACAATATTTACTACAAATATATAACAGTGGGTGCAACAATGATCTTTATAGTCATATTCTAATCAGATAACGCCACACGAGGTATCCACCAAATTGGGACACCAAAGGTCTCATTTACAATTTATTGGGAGCCCAAGTCTGAATTGAATTTTTGTATGAATTCACATAATTGTTCATCAAAAATAAATATATCTAGTGATATTTGTTTATCCAGGAATATGATTGAAAATATAGATAATAAACTTATTTAAATTTTCATACATCTTCTGCTAAGATATTTTCAATATACTATATTTAGCGGAATTCTGACATTGTGTTATCAGTATTCTTTTAGGTACTAAAGTCTGAAATATGGTCATGCCAGTTTTAGTGTTACATGATACTGATGTGTTCCTGTGATTGGAATACAGTAAATCATGGAGCATAAATTGGCCTTTTCAGCACATGCAGTAGAATCGCCAAGGAGGAATCATGTATTTCAAACTGTTGTGCTAGCAAAAAGCCAAGAGCTGTTCAGAGCAGAAGATCACTGAATCTAAATCATGGAAGAGTGATAAAATTAATGGCAATGCAGACGCAATGTGTTTTCTTGCTGTTTGGAAATAACTATTTTAAATATCTACTGTATTTTACAAAAACATGACAAATGACCCCAATATTCATAACTAATTAATGGTGCCACAGCACATTCATTTAATGGCTCATATGCAATCAGACAACTCTATTTATGTTGTCTTGATATTACTTTGGAAAGCAGGTCAGGATTTTTTTGATATATTTGTCAGAAAATGTAAGTTTGTCAAAAATGAAACTTTTCATGGATGCATATGAATTTAACTGAAACTTTAATAGGGAAGGTTTCTTAGGTCCAAGATGGAATTTTGAGAAAGAGAGAATGACACACCCCAGAATAGCCAATAACCCAGGTGACTGGCCAAACCATGTCTGAGAGAGATCCAAATTCAGCAGAACAGGGACTTTAACATGAGCTGTCCCACATCCTAACGGAGTGTTGTAACCATCAGGCTATTGACTGTTCTGCGGTGGCTTACTGCTCCTCCCCTTTTTTCCCTAAAAATGTTGAATGATCTTTTTTTCTTCCATGTCTAAATGAAAACACATGTCAAAACTTCAAAATATTTTGTGGAAACAGAATTATTTTCTGTTTTCTGGCCAGCCCTAGTTATCATGCCCAGAGTTCTTTTTCTTATTTATTTCTTAACAATGCACCACAGATCATAGTACTGGATGGCAGGCCAGAACTCAACTTCTTGTTTGGCCGGCATATTATTATTCTGTGATGTGAGTTGTGCATACAACTTATCACAGTAGAGTGGGAATCTCTAAACCTTGAGCGAGAGAACCTATCAGCTTCAGGCAGATGGAATGCAAGATTACTACCCTCCTCCTTTGTTCTATTATCTGTGTGTGTTTAAAAAACAACACACCCAACTTTAATTTCTCAGTCATGGCTTAAGAGAAACTTATGGATGAAAAACCTGGGTGAGGAAACGAATATCCCTTCATATAATTGTTTGCTTTTTAGAACAGGATAAGAGACTCCCCTGCATATTTTCCATGGGTCAGATACTGCAACCTTTGCTCATGATGAGTAGCACATACTGAATCAGGTAAGTTCCTTGATATCAATGGGACTACTATAAGTAAGTGTTACTCATGGTCAGTAAAATTTGCAAAATCAGGCTCTATGGTACAGTGAAGCAAATCCATACATGCAGGTTTGCAAAGTTGTCAGTCTGTGTTCTTTCTTTTATAAATAAACCAGGAAACTTAGGAGAGAGGGACAGGTAAGACTGTTAAACAAGAATGTCCCTGAATATTTGCCTACCCTTAGAATATACTTTTGTTGAGATTCCCTTTGAGAACTTTCCACTCGGCTTCCCAAAAAGTCAGTTCAACTCCAGAAAGTGATTCGGAGGGAATACCAACAGCTCTGAGCTGAAAACACATTTTGGTGCAGTAAAAAACCGAAACCAAAACCAAAACATTTTTGGTGATATTAACAAGACAAATACATAAGAATAAGATATAAAAGAGAAATAACTTTCAGCTGTGTTTATACTGTAGGCCTTAGGAAGCCACCACTAAGCATTCGAAAATAACTATGCACCATATACAAAAGTTTGTATACACTATATACCAAACTTTGAAATATAAACACTAGTAAAGAGGAGCAGAAAGAAAAGGAGAAGGTGAAGGTGAAAGCTATGGGAGAGATGAATTTCTCAAAATCCCCATACTGCCAAGTGTCCTGGGTCCTGTAAACGCCTTGCTGTACTCTGTGAGACTATCAATAGAGCTGTGAAACATTCTTTAAATATAGAAGTGGCTTTTTTGTGTCTAAAGTATATTAAAATATAACCCATTGAGATTTTAGTTAATCAAATGTGTACACAAATGCACAGAAAGAAGCTGACTCAATAATATGTTTCATATGTAGCTCACTGTTTTTTTCTGACATGCTGTACCAAACCTTGTGATCTAAAACGTAAGTCTGAAACTTTGATGCATTGGACATAACCAAACCAATATGAGGGGTTTTATATTCAATTAGTGTGTGTTTATTTCAACCTAACCTTGAAATCTTTTGAGGTTCACCCACTGCTTGGTCCTCAAGGATCATTTGGCATAGAGGTTAATTAATTTTGTCCTCATGTCCTGAGTCTTTGAGGCGTAGTGTTCCTCAGCTCTCATGGGAGTTGATGGTCTTTGGTCACAAGATTGAGCCCTAATGGATTAAATACTCCTGGGCAGTACATTGTCCCTGCTAGATAGATTCTAAAGGCTTTCTTGGAACTGTGGTGTTTGTATTATTCCTCTGCTATAACTCAATAATTTTGGTTAGCAGAGAATTTTATAACAAATTCTACAATGAACCCTGCAGTCTTAGAAAGGAGCATGCATCAAAGCTAAGCTTATTTAAGCTAGGGAAAGACTAAGCCTGTTCCAGCTTATATCACAGTTCAGGACAACTGCACCTGTATTTCCCTTCTGGTTCAGGGCACCCAACCCTCAGGCTTTCAGCTCCCCAGCTGTGGCCTCTCATAGGTGAAGAAATGTGTGTCTCTCCCTTCTGACTGGGGTATTTCCTGGTTGGACAGTCCCCTGCCTTCACTGTGTGATTCCTAGCACAGTCAGTCTGCCTAAACAGACTGCTTGCTTTCTCATCAGAGACAGACAGCAGTGTAATTGCTAGAGATATAAGTTACCATTCAATTCTTTCTAAGTAACTCTACTTTATTCTTACGGTAAAAAGCATTACAGAGAAAACTTTTTAAAACAATAAAAGAACTTACACATATGCTAATAAATTTATCAGGCATCACCCCTCACTTGGGGTTTCTTTGTGATCACAAGTGCATCAGAGTTGCAGCGTGGAACAAACACGCAGTCTTATGATGCCTCAGTAGGCGAAGTTCTTCCAATATTTCTCTAACGATTGGGGCCTTCTGTGAACTAGGGGTCCTGTCCATTTTCTGGATCAGGAAGAAGACCCTGAATAAGCCTAAATGTAGGCTTTTTATCCAGAAGTCCTTTATTTGTCTGTGGGTTTTTGGAGAATCCAATTTGAACTAATATATGCATCTCTTCCCCAGGAAGGCTTCAAAGTCTGATAGCTGTGGATGTTCATCAGCATTCCCCTCACCCCTAAAGAAGGTACATACAATTCTACAATAACACATACATAGTTGCATTTTTAATACAGTGTACCCCAAAGGTATTAACCCTAATTCAATCAGGTTGAATTTAGCTCAGTAAAGCTTCTCTTAATTCCATAAGGTTTGTTCAGTATATTACAAGATATTGTCAGTCTGTTACAGCAGCTTCTTCAAAAAGAGGGAGTTCTGGCACTGGAAACCATCAGATGCTTTCACTGTATCTGAGGCTGAAAGATCAGGTTAGTCATTTTCCTGTCACTATTGAAAATAGTCTTGTATAAAGCTGCTTTAATGTTTTCTCACGAGAGAGAGAGAGAGAGAGAGAGAGAGAGAGAGAGAGAGAGAGAGAGAGAGAAGAACGGATTGCTATGTTATACCCACAGTACAATCCAGACTAATGAGTATCTGTCACCCCGTCTTCTAACCTGGCATGCCCTTTACTATGCTTTGCTGCTGTAGCCTCCAGTTTGGATGGCTCACAAACAGCCTCCAGCATGCAAGTCATTCCCCTGCTCCCCTCCCCCTGTGTGTGTGTGTGTGTGTGTGTGTGTGTGTGTGTGTGTGTGTGTGTGTGAGTGTGTGTGTGTGTGTGTGCGCGCTGCAGCCAGCCAGAGCTTGGCTCTCACCAGCTTGATTATATTGCAGGGTGACCACAATACACCCCCAGTCTTAGATTTCTGCCCAGAAATGTATGTCTTGTATTGCCTGGACCTCTCTTGGACAACATAAATTCAGAGAAGTCCATATTTCTTTAATAGAAATAGTATGTTCACATCTCGTTACTCAAAATGGAGTTTCACAGACACTTCAATGTAAACACACTGGTTTAGATAAAACAAAAAACAAGCTTATCAGCTACAAATAGAGAGATTTTAAGTGAATACAAGTAATGAGGTATAAAAGTCAGAAATGGATTGTAAGAAAAATAATAATATGCAACTGGTGCCTAACTTAAACTATGTTAAATTCAGAGCGAAGTTTTTTTTCATCATATGCTCTCAGCAGTCTTATTGACTACACTTCTTAGCTGAGGACCTTTTCTCCAATTCAATAGCTGCTTCCTTTCTCTCTTCCGGTGCAGTGAATTGATGGAGAGAGAGAGGAGGAATCTTTGTCCCTCCTTTTTATAGTGTCAGTCCCCCTCTGGGAAAACATTTTCAGCTGAGATTTTGGAGGCAAAAGTCTATGGAGAAGGCTGTTCTGTGGCTTTTCCTCACTTGTTTTGAGGTTTCTTTGTTTACTCTTCCTGCTTGATGACTCTGTTTACTGCTTAAATGCAAATTAAGTAGAGCGCATATTCCTTTGAGACAGACCTCTTTGCCAACTTCTTCTGTCGTTTGGAACATGTGTTAACATCATACAGGGAAATTTTATAACTTCACATACAATGTTGTCACACTTATTTTAACAGAGCAATATTGATCAGCAAGTTATGAGTTTTCACATGGTACCTCAAAAGACATAGGTTGTACAAAGATTATTACAGCAGTGTGTAGGGTGTCAGCACAGAGATATTCTGTCACAGCTGCTTTATAAAAACATTTGTGGAAAGAACATCTTGTACAGAGTGGTGCGTTCCTGTAAGGTCTTTATTGTTTGGATGCCTATAGACGATATACACATTTGCTGCTTTTCTATGTTGCTGTCCCTGGGTGAATTTTACAGATAAACATTTTAATAGTTTCTGAATAGCAGAGCGATTTGATCAATGAAGCAAAAGCAACAGTGATGACATTAGTTGAAGCATCTTTTAAAGTTTTTAAGTAGTAGCTTCTAGAAAGAAACTTTAAACTCACTGGGGGAGTTCCTCTTTAGAGTAATTAATAAAGGAAAGCAGGGGAAGGCTCTTAAAATCTAGTAGGACTAAATGAAGAAAACAGAATTAAATCTTAATATATGATGGTCACCATTTAAACGTCAGATTTTAACACCTGGCAAATCCCTTAGATTCCATGTATTGCACTTATCAGAGTTACCAGATACCTTCTATAGTAAGAGCTAGCATATGCTGACTTTTAAATGGCTTCTGCTGGTATGTGCTGAATGCACTGTGCTTTTGTGTCCTATGGCTCTAGGCAAATCAGTTTTTGATGCCTCTTCTCTTCACGAAATAGAAAGAAATGGTCAGTGACAGATAAATATATTTGTAACAAATTACATCTTGAACATGGTCTCTGAAATACAGCTTTGGAATGAACCTGACTGCATTCTGTTCAGTACTGTAGTATATTACACTTTCTCAGGCAAGTGGGCAGGCAGTCAATAGGTGGGGGAAAGAGAGCTGCAGAAAGCAGGAGAAGAGTATAAAGAACTGCTGTTATTGTTTTGATCTGTTAGTCCTTTATTTAAAAATTTTTGCTCCAGTAAGTGTCATAGTTACTGAGTGAAATGCACCTTAGTTCACTATTAATCCCTCTTAAACGCACCCCCATATGGCAGATCTGGCTTCCTACGCCTCACACTGAGTTGGACCATACATGATTCCACCACCCTGCAACCAGGTCTCTGGGTGTCACTTGCCCTGTTTCTAAATTGTGTTATTGTGACAGGCCCAACTGCGACTGGCATCTGTAAGCCTTTTCATTCCAGGGACCTGTGGCCAGCAAGTTGATTAAAGTGCCTCAAAAACATCAACTTCAAAACAAAGCATTGTTTATGTAGTCAGTCCCCCAAAAGTACAAAGCATATAGAGCAAAAGGTAGACACCATAACAGTGTCCTGATTTTTCACAATTGCTATCTGCTCACCCTAATCCTGATCCATAAAACTGGACAGCTGGCAGTGTGTACTGACCACCCTTACAGATTTCCTGGGACAGCTACCTCAAAAAAGGGACAATCCTGGGAAGACCTGGGGAAGTGACAGCCCTACCAGCTACCTCCCATCTCTGACTTGGAGAAACAGACTTACTCTGCTCTCAGCCTGCTCTCACTGTATGTTTATTTGCCAGCCTATCAGCTTTGACCAGACTCTGCCCAGTGATTCACTCAACCCCTTCCCTTTCTTGGTCTCTGGGTCTGTAATAGCTTTGTGTTCCCTTTGGATTTCTCTCTTCTCAGCCTTGGCAAAACAGCTATGGAGTTACCTCTTCATAGATATAAACCTAGTTGTCATGTCATGTGTTTGTTGGGATATTCCTTATCTAGGCCATTGTTTTCCCTTTCCTTATGGGATTGTTTAACAACCATTTTGATCTAACTCTAAAGCAAGTAATCCATCATGAACAAATACACAGAGGCATGTATCACAGTCATAAAAAATAATACATCTATTTCCCAGTTTGTTGCTGTGGCAGCTAATGCTGGTATTTGAGCTCACTGTTGCCCTGTTGAAGTTACGACAGTAGACACTTAACAGCCTCTCATTCATCAAACGTCTTTGGACGTGTCATCCCTTTGCTTATCTGTACTGTGAAAGGAAGGCATCTGTGATCCTGAGAGCACCTCAGTGACAACTGGTAAGGGCCCAAGGTACTGTAACTCGTATCAGGCCTGACATACTCATTATCCTCCAACACACTGTTGTCATAATATGTATCTGAAAGGTGCTATGTAATGTAAATTGTGATGTATGCATGGCTTGTATACAAAGTTTATATGTGTGTGTGTGTGTTTTCTGTTTGGAAGGCAGTGCATAAACCCAGACCACTTTGGACAAAGGAATGTATATTTACCTGTCTGACCAGCTTGATTTACAGTCAGAGGACAATGATGATACATTTACATATAAGGTAAACAAAGCCATCAAGCTAATAAGCAGAAGAGAAGATAATTTAGTGACCATACTGAGAGACAGAATCTGCACCCCAGGACGCATTGTTAAGAAATCTTTTCTCCACCACACATACACACATTCTCCCTTCACCTGTATAGAAATACTTTCCAGATGGTGGTTTGAGAAGGAAAAAGAACAAGGTAAAGATTTTTGTTTAGAAATTATGTGATTGGGAACTACAGTTGATGAGGAGAAACAAAAAATTCCCTTCTTTCCCTAGGCCCATAGCAGTAGTTAAAAAAGATGCAGACTTGGAAGCTGTTCATACTACAGACAAGTTACTTGTTCTTTCTACCCTATCATATTCTAATATATCATTATGTTTAATCTTATCTTTAGCTGTTCAGGCATTAGAATCTGTTCAGACTTTGATCATTTTGGCTCCAAATTGGATCTGGTGGTCCTGAGAACAATGATTTTTGGAAGAAAATGTCACAAAGCTACAAGAGAAAGCTAATTACATTTGATGGTCCTAAGAATCTGGTAGGCATGTTAATAAAAGATAATGCTCTACACCCTAGGGAATCAGAAGCTATTGAATATCATATTAAATCTTCAAATATTTTAACTATAGGTCTATAGCAGAAGATTTATATTTGTTTTCATGTTAATAATTTTTGTAAATTTTAGAAACCATACTGGGACATTTGAAAAAGCATTTCTGATTACTAATTTTTTTCACTTATTTTCTAGTTGAACTGGTAGACAATGGGAATTTCCTTCATGGGGGAAATTTTGATACATGCTTTCCTCTTGAATCAGGACAAAGAATCAAAATATCAAATATTTTTGGGTAATGGACAAGTGAGGGAAAACCTTCATTTTTACTTTTTCAATCAGAAGAAAACAGTTCAGCATTCCTGAATTGAAATGTTTCATTTCAGTTTCTTGAACCAACTCAAAACTTTGTTTCTCAATTTGACACTGAAATATGTCTGCCTGAGCTGCTGTGATGCCTTGTGGAAACTGTAATTCAAGTGCCACATGCTTGCCATTCTCCTCTATTGGCCTTTCATGATGAACTTCAGTCTTTCCTCTAGTGAACCACCATGATGCATCCTGGGAGATATAGTCCAGCTAGGGAGCTTGGCCTGTGGAGAAGAATGGGAGCACGAGACACCATTGCAGTGGTGGTGGGCACAGATTAATGTCAGACTGTTCTGAAATGAAATGTTTTAATTCAATTTGATTCAACCCAACATGAAATGAAATATTTTGTTTTGATTTTCCCTAGTGGGAAAAACAACTATTTCTGACAAAATACAAATTTCCCATGGGAAATGTTTGGTTTTATAGAAACTGCATTTTCCGTCCAAAAAACATTTGAACAGAAAATTCTAGACCAACTCTACATTTTAGATCCCCTTTAACTACTTTTTAAAATTAAATTTTATGTTGTACCTTGATAATTATGTTTGGATTTCTAATTGATAAGGGGAAGATAATGCCAAACCTGTCACATTAAGAAAAAACTTTTATCTCTTCACAGCTGCATAGAATTGCAGGAAAAAAGGGGAAAAAGGTGCCTGAATCCAATTGACATCAATTTGCATTGGAAAGAGCCCTGACTTTGAATCTATTATTTTGGAATTACCAGTCCTTTTTTCCTGTCAAACTCAGGAAGATTGCAGCTGGAAATAAATTCACTTAAAATATTTTCTCTAACTTTCCTGCAGATTGAACTAGAAAAACTAGTGAAAAAGGTCTTAATGGGTGAGGACAACCCTACAGTAGGTTCTCTGTTTGCAGATTTGGAATAGTATAGTATAGAGCTTTATATTAACTGAGCAATACGTTTTAGCCAGCCTGTACTGTTTTCTTTGTGGGTCTTTTTTTTTTTTTTTGAAGGGAATACTTTACATATTTAAATGTAAAGACCCAGATTTTTCTGAAGATTTGTTTAGTCAAACTGAGCACTTTGCCATGTTTTTCTCTCTTTTTAGGAAAAAGTTTCTTTCTGGATTTTGTCAATTTGGGCCCCAGTTCTGCGAATGTTTACTCACATGGTTAATTTTACACACTGCGGGCTGTCAAGCATATGCATATTTTTTTGTAAGGATGCAATTTTAATCTATGCTGAGCCTAATTCTGCCACACTTGATGACAGTGAGTAGTTCCTAACCACATAAACACCAAAATCAATGGGATTTGTTGCAGAGTAGGATGAGACTCATCCTGAATAAAAGTGGCAGAATCTGGTCCTAAATTAATATTGAGGAATTAAGCTGAAATATTAATACTTAATTTTTGGTTTTTGAAAAGAAATTTAAGACCCGCTGAGATCAAGATGAAATTAAGATTTAATTTATAGTACTTTAATCTTAAAACAATTTATAAACTTTGATTTTTTTTTAAAGGTGAATGTTGTGTAACATACTTAATGAGCAAAGGGCCAGATTATAAAATCCTTGCTCAAAGAAATAATCCCAGTGAAATCAATCCAGCTAATCCTATGAGTAACAGCTCGCCAACATAAGTAAGATTCACAAACTGATGCTAATAAAATACACTTTTTTTCTCACTGGTACTAGCATAACATAACATTCCTTTATTTGCTGTTGCAATTTCAGGAAAGGAATGTTACCATGGTTACAGGACTGGACTGAACTCTTGTATCTCAATTGCTGTACACTTTTATGATTAACCTCTCAGATGTACCTTTCAGTTTCAAGCTGAGACTTTGAAGCTACACTAACCCCTTTGAGTTTTAATCCCACAAAACCCAGGGCTGATACATTAGGTTTTCCCCAAATAGATTAAAGGAAATGTACAACCTGATGGAGCACTGTACTATAGCAATGTCTGGTTGTGGTACTAGTATGTTTCTCAAAAATTATCTAGCTTTTATCCTCTAATATTTTAAGACAAAATCAAATACACTTTTTAGGTATTTTCAAACTAACTTTGGAGTTATATAGTAAATAGGATCTGCTTCCAGCTGAGGAGAAACTTACTGTAACTCATAATGTCCGGGTCATAAAAAGTCTTCTTTTTAGCATTTTTTGTTCAGCTATTAGTTTAAGAGCTGAAAGATTCCTAGCTTAATCCATGACAGCAATAGTATGCTGGTCATATTTACAACAAATAGTTTATAGGATGGAGACACTTCATTAATTGTGACTGTATGACCACCAGATTGAATAAACAGTTAGCTTCTGAAGTGTTCTTATGAGCATCCCAGGTATGTTGGGACAATTTTGTATAGTAGCAGTGCTGAGAGCCATTGAACCAAACTGTAAACTCTATATATAATGGAAACTACTTCAAGCCATGGAGTGCAGCAGTACCCCTAGTTCCAGCACCTATGGAGCATACATTTCTGCGGGAACCTTTTGGCTATAAATCTACATAGGGATTGGTAAAGGTAATTGCTTTGGACTCAATACACTGCTGAAGTCACGTAGTCATGAGACTTGAAATAAGATTATCCTGGTTGCTCATAGGCTTCACCCAACACAGAAGCCTTGGTTTGATTTTTAGGCACAACCTGAGCAAAGATAAACTGCATAAACCCAGGATTATCACCAGGAGGCACTGTGATTCAGATACATCTCTAAATCACAGTTCATCTCCTGCTTTCTCCTTGCTTCTGAGAAGAGGTAATTACTGTTGGCTTGTACCAGCAGCAAACTACTAATGCCTTGCTGGTGCAACTGCTTTGGTCAGTGACTGGAAGGAAGGAGTGGAGCCAAATCTCCAGTTATTCCCTGTCCATCCTCACCTACTTACTGCAAGGTGGGAGTAAGCAGCTGTACTTCTCCTATGTGCATGGACCCAATAACCTGATACCGTGAGAGAAGCCCCCTTAAGTCTGAGAAACAATCTAGACTAGAATTAGCATAAGTTTTACAGAGGGCCTCATACTGCAAACCATATTCACATTGAGTCGTCCCATTGAACTCAATGGAATTATTCACATGAGTAGCAGTACTCAACATGAGTTAGACTGCAGGACTAGGCCCAAATTCTGTTACTGAAACATACATATTTAAACCTGTCAAATGCTGTGTCTTTCAGTGGGCTTATACATATCTGTTACTCCAGCAAATCCACATTTAATTAGTATGTCTATGGCAACAAATAAGTGTACTTTTGCTTGAAGTCTACTGTTTGGGCAGCCTATAATTTTAGAGAGACTACTTCCCAAGAATAGACCATATTGCCTGATGATATGCATTACCACATGCATGATACACAGTGCTAAAATTACGGTTTAAAAATCACAGCACTGAGGGACTGTTAAATGCAGAGTGCTCCAGATGGCGCACTGAGGAAAGTGGTGCAGATTAAAAGAAATCTAGGCACAGTCTCTGGAAAAGGTGGCTTTGACTCTTGGAGGAAATAATAATACAGTGCCGAAGCTAAGCTACTATATTACGGCTTGACATGCTTTATTTACAGCTTAAGAACACGTCAAATAAAATATTCAAGTTCAAAGGAGAGAGGAGAAATTTTGCTTTAAAAATCTGGGACAGTTGCATGATATTGCATAGCTTTGATGACTGAATAATATATTGTGCATTTATGTCTTTACAAGCCATTCGCTGAAATAAGATAACCATTGATACCTCTCTTTCACAGCATGAGTGATGCTATATATAAAGCTGTTTCCACAATGTTCTTTAGGAAATGAAGTTGTCATCAAGCTCACTCCATATAAATAAAAATACAGTATAGAAAGTTCTTACAAATAAAACCAAGATATAGAAAAGGAAGATATATTTTATAAAAAGAGAATAATTAAAGATGGGACTCATGAATCATCTCTAAGAGGTGAGAAGGAAATTCATTTCCACTTTTCCATTTGATTCTTGGTCTTTTGGCCTAAGTATTCAACAGGATGCCAATCATTGTTGAATTTGGTGGTGTTTTGAGCTGTAGACACTAATCTGTATTACCTCAACTACCCTTGTCTCTCTCATTAACCCTTCACACAGTAGAAAAGTTTTGTGTTCCTTAAAATACTGTCAAATGTAGACTATTTCTGAATTTAGGAGTATAGCTGGACTAATTATCCATTAACTAATGGATTAGTGACAAAACTAGTGAATTTTAGCTTTTGTTCTGTTTGATACTCATTCAAGATGTGATCTTTATTTTTAGTTATGTAGTTTTAAATATTTGTCTATTAGTTTGTGAATGAATTCCCGCCTGTGGGTTGTGTGTAAATTATTCACTGGTTGCCATTCATAATTCATAGTATGTTATTGGTCATCCAATTTGCATAGTATTGCTTCTGTTCTCTGACACTTTTACAGAAGACTAACAAATGGTTATTAGTTGTGCAATAACACACTTCTGGTACAGCTTTTTGCATGGATAATTATGTGTGCTAAAATTCATGAAATGTCTTGGATTTGCAATCATTTTCACGACAAAACTGGAGGCTGTCTGATCATCAATAATTTGTATCATAATATGACCTTCATGAGTAACAGTGGGGCAAAATTGCCCCATTTATCTGCAAAAATATTCATGAATATTCTTTATTGTTCAACCAGCTCTATTGTAATATCACAATGGTTTGAATTTTCTGTTCTTCTATTGTCTGTTTCATTTCATGCTGGTAGCATTAATTTTACTTGATGGAATGCTCTAGCAATGATGTCTTCAGGGAGATTATCTGGCCTGTAATTGGCATCTTTCTTTTAGTTTGCACCCTTGAGAACCCTGCCATCAATTTTACAATATAGATTTATGATGCCTCCAGCAATTTCTGACTATAATCTGATTAAATTCATTTCTTTAAATGAATTAGGCTTAATATTTTCTTGTACATGTTTTTCTTTTGATTTTTGATAGTCTTTTTTCATGGTGGTGATCAGTTTGTACTAATGAGGAAAAACTTTTAAAATATTTATAGAGGCTAACGAAATGTGCACAATTTCGTTTGCTTAATATACAACACTGATGCCAACTTCTTGAGACTGATTAAACATAGGCACCAGCTGAATCATCAAGTTAATGCTTGTAGCAATTGTTTGGGGAACAATTTGATAGAATACAGAATACTAATTGGCTGGTGCTATGCTGCCTTTTCAAGAACCATGCAACCCTGGCACATACATGAGGATGTTTTGTTCTTTCAAATATCCTGGAGAATGAGGGAGAAAGGAAATGAGTATTAGTCATCATTCATTTTGTTCCTGCTTTTGGTTTGCAAGTATACATCAGAAGTTACTTAACTATGACTAAACTTATTGTAATGTAGGTTTTATTCCCTGAATGTCAATCTGTGAATGGAGGTCAATTAAAATATAGTGGCTTTTTAAAAACTCTTTTCTGTCACATTTGTTCTGGACCTGACATAGGATTTTCCTTAGACAGTAAGTATCTGACAAAAACAGTGCACAGGTATAATGGGCATAAAATGCAATTGCAATCTCACTCACTCACTCACACAAACTGATTGTATCCAATCGCAGGAGGTCTCCTGCTCCAAAGCCAAAGCAAAGATTTGATAGGGTATATTCATCTTGTGAGGCAGTTCTAGTAAGGGGTTAAGATAAGAATAATGTTATTGTACTGATTGCCCCACCATACTGTAAAGACATTGCTACTTAAAATTCTTAATACTGTGGTACTGGAATCACTGAGTGTGGAGTGATCATGGAGATGATCTTTGTTCTTCTGTTCTCAAACTACAGTGAGGGTGATTGTGCTCAGTGATTTTTAATATCCATATAGAAAATAAATCTCCTGAGACAGTTAAGGATTTCTTGTTGATCATCAGGGGTTGCTATAGGCTCAATTCAGACATCTGGCCACATTCTGGGTCTGGTCCATGGGCTGGAAATAGAGGCCATTGGAAAATAGACATATGTCATCCTCCAACCATTGTCTTCTGCACTTTGAGTTTGGGGCATGTCTCTCCTGTTATAAGAAGAGACTTGTCTGAATAGTCTGCCCTGAAAGGTTAATGGAATGAGAAGGCTCTGAGGAAAATATTGTTTTTTCTTATAAACCATTCTGTTGAGGGAGTGGTAGGACTTTCCCCTCCACCACTGAGATGGTGGCCTCTAGCCTTCCTTTCCCTCAGCTTCATCATCATGGCTCAGTCCTGCTAATGGATGACCTGCTAGAAATTAATCTAAAGAGAAGACTGCTTGAGCACTTGTGGCATTAGCAAAGCAGTTCAGTTACAACATACATTTAAAAATTGTTAAACTGTGGCTGCACAGGAAGCAAAGAAATGGTTCTGTAGCACTGGCAGAATTTTGGACAGCAGATTAGTTTTGGGTTATATATATTGTCTGGTTAATCTGGACTGTCTTCACTTAGTAGCTGGTCTAAATCCCTCCTGCTGAAAGGAAAATTTCTTGTTTCATAGATAAGCTTAGTTAGTTTCAGAGCCATCTGTCTGCATGTGCGTTGGCAGGGAAAGATTTGGAGGAGCAAATGCTGTCTTCTCTGCTTGAGTTCTGTTCAGTATTGCTATGCTGGGGTTTACCGGGACAAACGCTGCTTTCTGTGAAACTGATAGAGCCAGACCCTGAAAATGGGAACATTTCTAATTTCAGGAACAGCGATTACCCTATTTATTTATAGAACAGAAACTATGTGTGTTCATTTACATTAATGCAGAGTAGGGTGCAACGACATGGCTTTAGAAAAGTCATCGGTATTTTTAGGGGTGTATGTGTGTGGAGAAGATAGGGCAGCAGTTAGTAATTTTTTGGAGAGGAAGGAGCTTGGTGGCAGAATGCTTTTCCGCTCTGTCAAAAAGAAATGACTACGGTTGTTCTTGGCTCCTAGATTGGCCAGAGAGGTCATTGCTGCAGCCTTATTGATGGATGGCTGTATTTGTTATTGATTTAATCTTTTAGACTGCATTGGTTAAGGATTTGGTAAACAGTAATCAATACACCCATCCATCAGTAAGGCTACACTGCAAAACAAAAGCCCCCAACGGTTCGAGTGTGTTCGCTTCACAGCCCTTCCAAAGTCCTCCTGTCCCACATATTGTGAAGACCAGACATGGGGACCAATTGAGGTCCCTTATATGGTGATGCAGAATACAAACCATGAGGCAATTGGAATGCTTGTGAGAAAAACAGCTTTGAACAAATGAAATATTTTTTTAACTCTCTATTTCTGAGCCACATCAGAATTTGTAATATTCGTAGATATTTCTCCAAGACATTGCTACTCTTCTATTTTTTGATTACAGATGCGTGAGTTAGTTTCAGAGTAAACACAAAAAATAATACTCATCTTTTAGTTCATAGGACTATTTGTAGCATAGGGAGGTATTGTGTGTGTAAAGCTTTGAGTTAGGACTAGATTGTACTCCAAGGAAATAGCCCATATTCAGATGGCATGTAGCAGGGCCAGCCTAGGGAAGGAATTGTGACTTCCTTCTTCCTACCTTCCCTTGTTTCAGAGGAGGTAATAATTTTCTGTTGGTCTATATCTGCAGCAAGTTACTACCTCCTTTTCCTGCTCTCTTCATACAGACCAGCACAGAGTAAAGCTAAAGTCCCTGTCATATCATGACTACTCCAAGCCCAGCTATTTGTAGGGATGTGTGTGCAGCAGTCATGCAGCACCTCCTTATGTTGACACACCAAGACCCAAAATCTGGGTAGACCCTGCAGGAACATAATGCAATTCTTATTACCTGTTATGTCCTTGTTAAGCTTCACATTCCAATGCACAAGCTAGGTTTTATTGCTTCTGTTACTTTGCTAAAATGGAAATAAATTTTATTCTGACCAACTACACTGAGATTTTTATTTCATAGCTACAAGCTTTGAATCAATTTGTTAAAAAGTATAGGTTTAAATAAAATTATTCTTGAAAAAACATTTTAAAGCCACTGAAATAGAAAATTACATGTACTGTGCACTTTACTACAGTGGTGTATTTCCTGATTAAGACAAAGAAGAGAAATTGTGACGTATGTCTTATTAAATAACATCCCCTATAATTCACAGGGCTATTGCTTGTGGGATAAGATACATTATGTCAATCCACACTACTGTATATTGATTAAGCTTCTGGTTTTTGATCAATAAGGCAGAACATTGCATTGAAGTAATTGAAAGGATTCCAACATTCTTTTTTTCCTGGTGATTGTAAATAAAAAACAAATGGTTCATAAATCAATACAGGAAAGTTATTTTAAGAAAGATTAAAAGCAGCTTTGAATTTTAGGTTTTTTTAATGTCTACTTTAAACTATGCCTTAGCTGTACAAATAATAATAATGGAACAGAGCAGAAGAACGATAATACAGGACCAGTGCTACAAGAAAATTAGAAGACTTAAGTGGTGATTTTCTGAACTCAGGCTAACTGGCTGGAAACGTCTAAAGTGGTGAACCATAAACATCTCAAGAACAGTGGGGAAAAGTGACTAGATGGTTAAGAGCATTCAGCAGGTTGACCAACACCATCTCTTCAGTCTCAGATGTTGCCAATAGGAATGACCACATTACAGAGTCTGATTCACAAGTTTTATTCCTCTTCATTTTCATTTCCAAATTATCAGCCATCATTCCAGGAGGACATAAACGTGGTAGCGATTTTCTTTGCCTCACATTTTTGTGCATATTTGGGAGTTGTTTCTTCTTGCTGCAATTATGAATTAGATGTCACAATATAAGTGCTTGATTCAGATGTGCTGTGGTTAAAAGGCATGCTTGTGGAACAAATTGTGTAACCGTTTCTTGCTTGCATGTGCTTCATACATTTAATACATATAACTATGGTACTGGAGTTGAAAGAAAATGCAATGCTGTGGCTTATTTAAAAGTATTATTGAATTTTCTATTAGGGGTATTGGATCCAAAGCAGCACAGAAAAACACCCAAACATCATCTAGTACCAATCACATTTCAGTTGCATCATTTTTCTCATAGTAGGCATTTTTAGAGTCTTGTTTACAAACTCAGTACACTGACAAGTGATCTAATTACTGAAATAGGTATGGGTATATTGGGTTTTGTGATCCATTGTTATGTTGTGCTCTTTGCAGATGTAGGGAATGAGCTAATAAGAAGCATGATGAGGAGGAAATAATGTATCATGGCAAGAATGGTAGTGATAGGAAAAAAAAACAAACAAACCCATAAGGAGTTTACCTTAAATGTAGTTATTTGGTATAAACAGACTCAATTTTCTTATAAGAAACTTCTCCAGTTGAAATATTCTTATTTGATGGTTAATCAAACTGTAGACAAAAATCCTTCAGAAGAGCTAAGTTCTACATACCATATACATGTATAAAAACAATACAAAACTGTGTTTCTCTTTCTCTGGGTTCATCTTGTAAGTACTGTACTTAAATTACATGGGTGCATAAGTAAAAATTAATTAAAGAAATTTCTACTCAAGGAGAAGATGGACAGAACATTTGTAATCTTCATGGTTTTTTTAGTAAAGGTCTTTTTGAATTTCATATGCACAATAATAAAACGTTTCATTTCTAATTTCTTTTTATCCAAAAATTCCAAAGTATTTTACTAATATTGATTAAACCTAACACCACCCCTGTGAGAAAGGTAAAGATAAGCAGATATCACTTTACCCAGCAATGAACAGCTGCTTCTGGTGAGTGTTACTTATAACATCATTTAAGATAGAGATTTATCCAGAATCCATTGTGGTCTTTCCATTGACTTCAGTGAAGTGTGGATCGGGCCCCAAATGGTAAAGAATACACCCAGTGGAAGTTGCAGGTGTAATTTTAAGAGGCAGAATTAGGTTACTCAAGTAGTAATTTGATCGGAACCCAATGATTAACATCCATACTCTTACAAAGAGTGCCATGGAATAGATCGATATTACAAATGGTAAGAGAACCTTGACTTTGTCTCATTCATGATGAGCTATATTAATGTAGCATGGACTGCAAAGATTTTTTTGGTGAGAAGCTGAACACATTTTTTTTACTAAACTCACTCCAGGAGAGTATTTATCATCACATTTACCACTAAATCTACTCAATTAGACCAGCTCAGAGTATAATTCCTTCAGTACAATAATCCAAGCAATCACCTACTTGATATTAAGTGGAGGATACAATTTCTCTTGAGCTCTCTGGAGATACTTTACTACACATGCATCTTTGTGGTAAGGAAAACAGCTCTTTTGATAACCCTAACAACTAATTCCTTTGTAAGGTTTTGGTATAAACATCTAAGTTTGAAAGCTTCACGTTGAAATGATGATGAGAGAATTTCTACATTTAACAAGTATAGTAGTTCCTTTAATAATTACTGTATAAAATATAGAATGTCATCACTTCCAGAGGATTTGTCCTTCTCTAGCTTTGTCATCTCGCATTTTTCTCTGTAATCTAGGCTTGACTCTCAAAAGATAATAGAAGGTTTCACTCTGCTGCTGCTCAGCAATGCCACATGAGAGACCCAAGCTCTGTTCTCCCCTTTGCCCTCCAGATCAAAGGCCAATTCTTCTGTGGTAGTGGCCTACTCCTGCTTTGTGGGAGAAGCAGTGCTTTGCATTGGTCTATAACCTCTGAACAATTAAAGCACGGGCATCAGTGAGTGACTGATTTACCCTACCAAAAAAGAATAGTCCAATCATCTCTGACCCCCTGTATGGTTGCCTTGAGAGTTGGTTGGCCACTGGTTCCATTTGAAAAAACTGAATGCCCCCCTCAGGGCTTTAAGTGACAGAGGACCTGAGGAGTGAGGGTGAGAGGCATATTAACACTGAAAATCATTGTTGGTATTCTTAAAGCAAGGATTTATGGGCTTCATAGTTTTTTTCCCCAGCACATGTATGTTTACATATAATATTAATATCTTATTACATTGCTCTTTTAATTCCAAAAGATAATGGCTGAGCTTTACTAACTTAAACCAGAAATATAAACTGTGTATTAGGATCATTTCACCCATTACTGAAATGAAGTGTAACCCACACACCTCCTGGGTGTGGTGTTCTGTCCCACCTAGTGGCACTGAGACCACACAGAGAGAGAGAGAAAATGAGTCTGCTCTATTACCTTAACTAATAACTAGTTGTTGGCTTTTAGCTCATGTGGTAGGGGCTCATGCACTATGATCCAGAGGTCCCTGGTTTGATCCCGCCTGCCAATGACCAGGGTCTGTTGGCGTTACAGAAGCACTGGCTCTTAGAATATCAGGATTGGAAGGGACCTCAGGAGGTCATTTAGCCTAACCTCCTGCTCAAAACAGGACCAATCCCCAGACAAATTTTTGCCCCAGATCCCTAAATGGCCCCCTCCAGGATTGAGCTCACAACCCTAGCTTTAGTGGGTCAATGCTCAAACCACTGAGCTAGCCCTACCCCACCACACTAGTAATATGTTATAGAGTTGTAATGATACTTCTGCACAAAGACTCATTTTTAGGAGCTAGAGTTAGTTTATCCTTTCAATCTGTAGATGCAATGTAGTGCTTTTTCATATGGTATAGTGTGCTACTACAATGGCAGATCAATTCTGAGGGCAAGATTCTCTGCTGTGTCCAGTTTTGGCTGGGTGCAGCAGAGAGGAGAAAGCTGGTTATGACTTCAGCTTCTTTACCAGGCCCTAGGCGCAGGTTAGAGCAGTGTGGGGCCTGCTCTAACTTATGCCATGTGGCAATGGTCCCTAATGGACTATATGAGTTAGGGTTAGCCAAAATATGTCATGCTTTGGCCACAGCTCCCTTTCCTGTCCTGACCCTTGTGCTGGGGGCTGCAAGGACAGAAAGGGAGATAGAATAGGAAGCCTCAATTCTGGCTTTGTCAGCTGTGAATTTCCCAATACGGAGGAAACTCTAAATTTATAAATGCCACATAAGGGATTAAACAGTTATTCAGAGACTCTTACTGTCAAAGTAATTTTAAAGCTCCAAATCAATATTTTGCAGAGCCTTCCTTATGAATTTTTTTGTTACCATGTGAATTTGAGGTGTGTGCACCGTTAAAATCTATTGTCAATCCCAAATTATGAAGGCTCACAGGGCTGAATTTACTTATTGCATGTGTGCAAAGGACTAGGGAATTTGCATACGTGCAAGGCTAACTAGGCTTCTATTGAACCCCATGCATTCTGAAACTGGTGGATTTACATACATGTATATGTGTGTTCCCCAAAGTAAATGCCAATAAAGAAGGCATGGACGTTGGGCCTCACTTTGTGAAAATCAGTCCCTTAGAAATAATAATACTTATTAGTCCAGAAGTTATAGGCTAGAAAGGAGGGATGGTCCAGTGATTTGCATGCTAGCCTGAGATTTAGAAGGATTGGGTTTGATTCCCTGGTCTGCTACAGACTTCCTATGTAATCTTGCGCAAGTTACTTAGGACCAGATTTTAAAAAGTATTTAAGTGCCCTAGGATGCAGCTTAGGTACAAAGAGGAATTTTCGAAAGCACTGAGGTGCCTAACTGTAATTCGGAATCAGTGCTTCAGTTCCCTCTATGTAAAATGTGTGTAACAGCACTTCCCTACCTTCTAAGGTTGTTGTGAGGCACATATGTGATACACATGGTACCAGATACCATGGTAATAGGGGCTATGAAAGCACCTAGGAGATTACATTTTAGGTATTTTACCATTAAAACAATGGAGCAAATATTCTAATATTAAAAATGGCAACTAATTACTTTAACAGTGCCCTAAAACACCACACCGGTGACTAATATAAGGTCCTCTCATATATGCAATTATATAATAGAATAGTTATTCTCTTGGATCAGCAGCCTACTTATTATTATTTTATCTATCTAATTATTAAATTATGCAGCTTTTTGTTGTGTGTGTTTGAGAGGTTCATTCTATAGAGCTGACTTTTTCTGTTAGTCAGATGTGAACCAGTCTCCTTGTCTAAAATGCTTTGTATTTAAATTTTTCTGGAAAAGTACTTTAATATCAAAGACTGTTGAAGGAGAACACATGAAAGAAGCAATTTTGGCATGTACATAACTGTTTCAGGAGGAATACTTCCCAGCACAAAACTTCCTTTCTACTCTTTACTTAGCTATGCAGTTTAAAAAGAGTCCAATCCTGTGAGGTGTCTAGTGCCTTCTGAAAAGTGCTAAGAATCCTTGACTCTGAGGTTACTCAATGGAATTGAGTGCCCAGCATGATGCAGGTTCAAAATGTTTGTTGTTATCTATGCAGTCTTGGGTCTATGGTGATTATAACAAAATCTCTATTTCACATGAAGCATATAGTCATTAGAATTCTTTGGTGGAGAATCCCATTCACAGGCTTCTGTTTGAGCTATAACAGTAATTTGCAATCTCTGTGCATTTTCAGAGTGTCAGTACAAATCTATTTTTAGTTCAATTGGCCAAAATTGTTTTGACTGTGATTAGGAATTATTTCAGCATACAAATCTGTACCACTAGACTGTACACAAAAGTAATAACTTAGATGAAGCAACACAAGGCTGACTTGAATGACTACTGCAGCAATATGAAGTGTTTTTTTAAATAGATAAACATAAAATAATTAGGAAATGGTTATTATGAAGCAAGAACACTTGTACAGGTGATATCAGACAGAATTAAAATCTGATTACAAAAACAATGATTTGAAATGTATCCTTTTAACAAGTCATTTTGACTTCCAAATAGAGGAATGCTATTAAACTCATTGTTAACCCCTGCACCAAGGCATGTGGCTGGGATACAGCTTTTATAATGTGTTAAGGTAATGCCCACTGGGGTTCATACATATTTATGAAAGCTTTAACTCTTTTTCCTTTATTTAAATGGCCACTCCCCACTACTTTTGTGGTTCCCCATTTTTCATAGGCTAACTCATTAGTTCCCCTTGTACTCATTAACATTTACATCTCTTTATCACTATAGTAACAGGTGGTTACCTTAAGGAAGTTTCCATCATTTCACTCCAGCTACCAATGGTCATCTTGTGGTGGTTTTTGATCTCATGTAGCTATTATCCAAACTCATGCTGATGTTTTGAAAATAGTAACTATCACAAAGACGCAAGCTCAGCAGGTTTATTATTAACCTACTTATATTAATTTATCCTATGTCCACACTAGCTTAACTAGGAGATCTTCAATGACCTGAAATTCAAGAGTCATACAAAAAGTGTCAAGTATCAGAGGGGTAGCCGTGTTAGTCTGGTTCTGTAAAAGCAGCAAAGAATCCTGTGGCACCTTATAGACTAACAGTCGTTTTGGAGCATGAGCTTTCGTGGGTGAATACCCACTTCATCAGATGCATGTAGTGGAAATTTCCAGGGGCAGGTATATTTATGCAAGCAAGCTAGAGATAATGACATTAGTAAGGTCCTGTAAGAGCCTCATCCTCCCTGACTGAACTAACCTCATTATCTCTAGCTTGCTTGCATATATATACCTGCCCCTGGAAATTTCCACTACATACATCTGACCAAGTGGGTATTCACCCACGAAAGCTCATGCTCCAAAACGTCTGTTAGTCTATAAGGTGCCACAGGATTCTTTGCTGCTTATACAAAAAGTTGAAACTAGGTCAAATTACAAAGGATGAATATAAAATTAGAAAGGCTAAGGCACAAAATTAGATTAAACTAGCTAGGGACATAAAAGGTAACAGAAAATATTTTACAAATACATTAAAGCAAGACAAAGACCAAGGAGAAGATAGTTCCATTATGCAGTGAGGAAGCAAAACAATAACAGAAAACTCAACAATGGCTGAAGTGTTAAAAGCCTTTTTTGTTTCAGTTTTCACCAGAAAGGAGATAGTGATTGGATGACTAACATAGTGAACATCAGTAAATGGGATAGGATCTGAGGCTAAAATAGGGAAAGAACAAGTTAAGAATTACTTAGATAAGTTAGAGACTTCAGGTCAGCAGGGCCTGATGAAATACATCCTAGAATACTTAAGGAACTGACTGAAGAGATCTCTGAGCCATTAGTGATTATCTTTGAGAAACTCATGGATGATGGGAGACATCCAAGAGGACTGGAAAAGGGCAAATATGGTATCTATCTATAAAAAAGGGAATAAGGACAACCCAGGGAATTATAGACCAATCAATTTAACTTTGGTACCTGGGAAGATAATAGAGCACGATTTGTAAGCATCTTGAAGATAATAAGATGATGAAAACAGTCAGCATGGATTTCTCAAGAACAAATTATGTCAAATTGATCTAATATCCTTTTTTGACAGGGTAACAAGACTTTTGGATGGGGGGAAGCAGTAGATGTGATATAGCTCAACTTCAGTAAGGCTTTTGATACTGTCTCCCATGATCTTATAACCAAACTAAGGACATATAAGCCTAGAAAAATCTACTATAAGATGAGTTCACAACTGGTTGGAAAACTGTACTCAGAGGGTAGTTATCAATATTCGCAGTCAAGCTACAAGGGCATATAGAGTGGGGTCCTGCAGGCATCTGTCCAGGGTACAGTTCTATTCAATATCTTAAATAATTTGGATAATGGTATAAAAAGTACACTTATAAAGTTTGTGGACAATACCAAGCTGGGTAGGGTTGCAAGCACTTTGGAGGACAGGATTAGAATTCAAAATGACTTTGACAAACTGGAGAAATGGTCTGAAATAAACAGGATGACATTCAGTATGGACAAATGCAAAGTACTACACTTGGGAAGGAATAATCAGTTACACAATTACAAAATGGCAAATAGCTGCATAGGAAGGAGTATTGCAGAAAAGGATTTGGGGGTTATAATTCATCACAAACTAAATATGAGTCATCAATGTAATATTGGTGCAAAAAAAAAAAAGAACATCATTCTGGAATGTATTTGCAGGAGAGTTTTAAGCAGGACCTGAGAAGTAATTCTTCTCAGGGCCGCCCAGAGGATTCAGGCCAAATTGCCGCCGAAGACCTGGCACTGTGGCAGTGGGTGCTGGGGTGGAAGGACCCCTGCCGTGGGTCTTCAGGGCACTTCAGCGGCGGGTCCTGGAACAGAGGGATACCCCGCCGCCGAATTGCCACTGAAGATACTCCGGGGGCTCGGGTCCTGAGAGAGTTTTCTGGGACCTCCAGAGTGAGTGAAGGACCCTGCGCCAGGGGCCCTGAAACTCTTGTGGGGGCCTGGGGAAAATTGCCCCACTTGCTCCCCCCTCTGGGCGGCCCTGATTCTTCCACTCTGCTCAGCACTGATAAGGCTCAGCTGGACTACTGTGTCCAGTTCTGGGCACCACGCTTCCAGCAAAAATGCGAACAAACTGGAGAAAATTGAGAGGAAAGAAACAAAAATGATAAAAGGTCTGGAAAACATGACATATGCGGAAAGATTGAAAAAATTGGATTTGTTTAATCTGGAGAAGAGAATACTGAGGGGGGACATAACAGTCTTCAAGTACGTAAAAGGTTGTTGTATAAAGAAGAGGATGAAAAACTGTTCTCCCTATCCACTGAGGACAGGACAAGAAGTAATGGGCTTAAATTGCAGCAAAAGGGATTTAGGTTATACATTGGGAAAACCTTCCTAACTATCAAGGGTAGTTAAGCATTGGAACAAATTACTTAGGGAGGTTGTGGAATCTCCATCATAGGTGTTTTTCTAACCTGTTTTTAAAAACTGCCAGTCAGGGATAGTCTAGATAATACTTAGTTCTGCCTCAGTGCATGGGGATGGACTAGATGACCTATCAAAGTCCCGTCCAGCTGTATGTTTCTACGGGTATGTCTACACTACGGGATTATTCCGATTTTACATAAACCAGTTTTGTAAAACAGATTGTATAAAGTCGAGTGCACACAGCCACACTAAGCACATTAATTTGGTGGTGTGCATCCATGGTCCAAGGCTAGCATCGATTTCTGGAGCATTGCATTGTGGGTAGCTATTCCGTAGCTATCCCATAGTTCCTGCAGTCTCTCCCGCCCCTTGGAATTCTGGGTTGAGATCCCAGTGCCTGATGGGGCAAAAATCATTGTCACGGGTGGTTCTGGGTAAATGTCATCAGTCATTCCTTCCTCCGGGAAAGCAACGCAGACAATCATTTCGCACCCTTTTTCCCTGGATTGCCCTGGCAGACGCCATAGCATGGCAACCATGGAGCCCGTTCAGCTTTTTTTTAGTGTCACCGTATGTGTACTGGATGCTGCTGACAGAGGCGATACTGCAGCGCTACACAGCAGCATTCATTTGCTTTTGCATGATAGCAGCGATGGTTATCAATCGTTCTGTACTGTCTGCTGCCATTGTAAATTGGCAGTGAGATGACGGTTATCTGTCGTTCTGTACCGTCTTCTGCTATCATGAGTGCCCCTGGCTGAGGTCAGCCGGCGGCGCAAAGGCAAAAATGGGAATGACTCCCCGAGTCAATCCTTCCTTTATGGTATCTAAAAATAGAGTCAGTCCTGCCTAGAATATGGGGCAAGGGTACTAGAGAGCCAATGTATCAGAGAACCAGAGAGCACAGCTGCTCTGTGTCAGATCCTGCAGAAATGATGATCTGCATGCCATTCACGGGGATTGCCCCTGCAACAACCCCACCCACTGCTTCCCTCCTCCCCAACCTTCCTGGGCTACCGTGGCAGTGTCCCCCCCATTTGTGTCATGAAGTTATAAAGAATGCAGGAATAAGAAACAGTGACTTGTTAGTGAGATAAAATGAGGGGGAGGCAACCTCCAGCTGCTATGATAGTCCAGGCAGGACATTAAGCGGTGTGGGGGAGAAGAGCCCAGCATCCTGCTGCTATGATAGTCCAGGCAGTACAGAATCTTTTCTTTACACATGAAAGGGAGGGGGCTGATTGAAGCTTAGTGCCCAGTTGCTGTAATGAAGATGGTTACCAGCTGTTCTGTACCATCTACTGGGAATGACCAGGAATAATTCCTATTTTTACCCAGGCGTGCCCCCCGGCCGGCCTCACCTGAGGCCAGCCAGGGGTATTGAGCAATTATCAAGCATATTGTACCATCTGCCACCAGGGAGGGAAGAGGAGCGGATACTGCTCTTTACTGCCGCAGCATCGCGTCTACCAGCAGCATTCAGTACACATAGGGTGACATTAAAAAAAGTCAAGAAACGATTTTTTTCCCTTTTCTTTCACGTAGCGGGGGGAGAGGGTACATTGACGAGCTATACCCTGAACCACGCCGGACAATGTGTTTGAACCTACATGCATTGGGAGCTCAGCCAAGAATGCAAATACTTTTCAGAGACTGCTGGGGACTGTGGGATAGCTGGAGTCCTCAGTACCCCCTCCCTCCCTCCATGAGTGTCCATTTGATTCTTTGGCTTTCCGTTAACGCTTGTCACGCAGCACTGTGTAGCCTGGAGATTTTTTTCAAATGCTTTGGCATTTCGTCTTCTGTAACAGAGCTCTGATAGAACAGATTTGTCTCCCCATACAGCGATCAGTTCCAGTATCTCCCGTACGGTCCATGCTTTTTGGATTTGGGACTGGATCACCACCCGTGCTGATCAGAGCTCCACGCTGGGCAAACAGGAAATGAAATTCAAAAGTTTGCTGGGCTTTTCCTGTTTACATGGTCATTGCATCCGAATTCAGATTGCTGTCCAGAGCGGTCACAGTGGTGCGCTGTGGGATACCGCCTGGAGGCCAATACCGTCGATTTGCGGCCACACTAACCCTAATCCGATATGGTAATACCGATTTCAGCTCTACTCCTCTCGTTGGGGAGGAGTACAGAAACCGATTTAAAGAGCCCTTTATATCGATATAAAGAGCCTCATAGTGTGGACGGGTACAGCGTTAAATCGGTTTAACGCTGCTAAAATCAGTTTAAACACGTAGTGTAGACCAGGCCTATGATTCTATGATTTCCAGTTTTGTAGCCATTGGTGAGTCTTATGAACAGTTCATTTTCTACTACAAAGCTTTTCCACAATTTCAGGTGGGTAACTGCCACGGTGTGGCCATATAGTGGATGTCTGGTCTCTTTGACATGTTGTAATCATTCCATTTTGCTTGTGACCATTCTCTTGATATCCAGCGGAGTGATTCCAGCAAGCACATAAAGGCCGTTCACATTTATTGGTTTTATAAAACTTGTGATGTAATGGCAGATGTCATTCAGCTCAGAGTCCAGCTTCTTTGTATGAGCTGATCTTTCCTATATCTGACATGCATATTCAGTCATCAAATAGCAAAGTGCAAGTGTGGTGGCTCTTAATGTTGCTGGGTTGGTTCCCCATTCTGAATTTGCAAGTATGTTGTTCTGGCTAACTTTTTGTCTTTTCTTCTTCATGTGTGTGAAGGAGAGGAGAGAGTGTGATCTAGTGTCACTCCAAGGTAGGCAGGATTCTAGCAATGGGAAGTGATACTCCATTCCAAAAGATGTTAAGTTGTCAATTACCTCAGGATTCTGAAGATGCAAGAGACTCACTTGCATTTTGAATGGGTTGGTGCGCAATTGATTCTTGTGCCAACAGCTCGGATGGTTAGCACAGCATTGATCTGGGCAAGATTCTTGGCTTGGGCAGTGATGCATATTGTTGTACTGGATAAAACTTCTTAAGTCAAGGTGGATTGGTTGAATATTCATACAGCTGTTGAAGAGTATCGGTGAGAATACATTCCCTTGTGGTAGGCAATTCTTCTATTGCTTCCATTGGCTCCACTTCCTGAATAAGTTGATGTAAAATCATCAATTTTCTACTAGAGATTATATAAATTGTACGAGATGGTTTTTCATCATGTATATTTTAGTGAGGAGCGTTTGGTGATTTACTGTGTTGTATGCTGCTGATAGGTTGACAAACATGGTGCCTGTTACCATACCTTTTACGAAGCCATATTCATGGTATTGAGTGATGTTCCACACTTGACAAGTGTATGACTTGCCTGGGCAGAATCCAGATTGCTCTGGAAGTGAGAGCTTTTTCCAGTGGTGGCTGGTGGCTTAGGATGAGATACTCATAGAGTTTACCAAGGTGACATAGTAGTGATATAGGTCTGAAATTCTTCCGCTCCTTTGTATCCTTCTCTGGCTTCAGGCGTACCATAACGTGCTTGCTGCCAAATCATGGGTACTTTCTATGTGGCTGAGCATGTGTTAACAATTTGAGTAACTCATTCTTTACTGCTGGTCCAAAGTGTTTGATTTGTTCAATACAAATGCTTTCTATGCTGATAGCTTTGCCATTCTTGAGGGCGTTAATTCCAGAGGTTATTTGGTCATTATATACTGTGCCCCAAAATTATAAATCTTCTAGTGGCCTTGCCTCTTAGTTGAGCAAGTTGAACTCTGGCTTCAATTTTGGAGGGAAAACATCAAATCTTTATACCTCATGTAGTTCCCTGCTAGAGGTCATGTACTTGGGCTATGCATGGGGACCAGAATCAGGCTTGATCGATGCCAGGATCACTTCATGTCAAGTGCGGGATTGGAAGGTGCAAGATCTGGGTTTCCTTCCAGGCTGTACCATGAGCCTCTTTTGTAACCTTGGGCAAGTCACTTAGCTTGATGTGCCTCAGTTTTCTCCTCTACAATAATAATAATTCATATAATATCCAGTTTTTTATGTAGCACTCCTCATCAGTAGATCTCAAAGCACTTTACAAAGGTGGGCAAGTATCATTATCTCCATTTTACAGAAACTGAGTCACAGAGAGAAGTGTGTTGCCCATGTTCACCCAGCAGGCCAGAGCCAGAACTGAGAATAGACACCTGGTCTCTCGACAGTACTTCACACCCATATGAGGTAGGGATGAGGTTTAACTCATTAGTATTTGAAAAGAAATTTGCTATTCTCAAGAAGGCACTAAGTATATATGTGCAAAGTATTAATATTATCATCTTTGAACTGCAACCACCAGTGTGTTGGAAGCTGATAGTTTTTAAGTAGCACATAGCAGTATTACACAATTGTTCAAAACATTGAGGAATATTTTATTCAGCTGAAATGGGAGGAATTATCAGTAATCAAACTATAGTTACCCAGCTGACATTTGGTCAACTTACTGAGGACAGAGCTGGCGCTTCCATTTAGGCCGCTTAGGCAATTGCCTAGGGCGCCAGGATTATTGGTGGGTGGCATTTTGCCAGAGGGGCCGGCAGGCGGCTCCGGTGGACCTCCCGCAGGCACCACTGCAGCAGCTCCACTGGAGCTGCGGACTACCGGACCCTCCGCAGGCACAACTGCGGCAGCTCCACCGGAGCCGCGGTACCACGGCACGGGGCGGTGAAATTGCCGTGTGCCTAGGGCGCTAAAACCCCTAGTGCCGGTGCTGACTGAGGATAATATGCCTACTCATCAGCAAAGAACAAAGGGACTTTAATGACCATGAGTGGTCAGTAATTTGGCTGCTAAATGCACAAAATAAATACATTTCACAGTATTGCAAGTGTAAGCACTTTTTTTGTGCTTAATGGAAAATATATAAATGCAATAGTGGGAGAGAGGGTTGGAGTCCGGATGGTTTTAGGCCCCACTGAATTTCAACCCACTGATGTTTGTGGGTGAGAGAAACAATTCCACCTCTTATAGCTATTGATAGAACCCCACAAAAGGAAACCCTCTGGTTCAGTGGACAATGTCCCAAAAAGCCAATTGGTATGGTGCTTGTCACAAAGCATACCAGGATCCACCATGATGTGGGGCACAGGGAACAACATCCAAGTGATGCACTCCTAGTCCCCAGTCTCTGACTCTCTCCCCCTACATACAGCACAAGCAAATCTTCCATTTCCACATAGGCAGGGAGGGCAGGATTTTCTCTTCGGTATCGGCTATCATCATCCGAGTTCTTCCCCATCCCTGCCAAGACTCTCCTTAAAGATTTCTAATGCATGAACAGGGAACCCTGAGCTACTTAAAACATCCTCACTTCAGCTAATCATTGAACTAAATGTGGAAAACCAAATCACTATGCAGGAATTGCTTGCAGTGATCATAGTTAAAATGTCAACAGATTCTAAGCAGTTATTTCCCATTATAAATATAGGAGAAATCCGTGGTGTTAAAGATTTAACTGTGGTAAATGTTGGCAAATGCTGGCTTTGTAATAGCAGCCATTAGCTGGTATAAAGGGCTTAGTATATCAATAAGCCACATCAGAGTGCATATGTTAAAAAAGATGGCTTTTCGGGTGGGCAAGTGAAGCTATGCTCTATATCTTCCCCTTTGAAAAGTATCCCCTAGAAAGAGAATGAGAAAAAATAGTGGGGAAGAGGTTTTAAGCAAGCAACTTTTGGTAATGAGGTTGTTAAAGTGAATGGCTTCTCTAATCTATGTTTTTGCTCTTGCAGAAATAGAAACACATTTAAAAGATTTCACTTGTCATGGATGTAGTTCTCCATGAGGACAAATGGACTGACATTTTTGAACAGATTTTATTTGCAATGAAATTCTTTTGTAATTTGATAATCAATGTCTCTTCATAACATGGAGTCTGCAATATACACTAGGCATTTACACATTACAATATCCATCAGTAGCAACTAATGAATCTAAAAAGGTGAAGGGGTTAGATAGTAGGAAAGAAAAGAACACTGTGAAATGCCTCCCTTCACTCCAAGACACTATGCTCAGAGTTGGGGTAAAAGAATTCACACAGTGATCAGTGGAGAGAATAATCTATTTAAATTTTTGTTCATTCAGTAATAGAAAGAAAGGCCAAATATTTGCTACAGAGATAGGACTGATCCAAATTCCTAGAGCTGAACACCTGAAAGATCTGGGATGTTTGAAATCTGGGTCTGAATTTTATGGTTTTGTCCCATCTCAATATTTTGTTATTGAACTTATGGTTGTACTCTGCCTCTTTCCCCACTTCTATGAAAAAACAAAATGTCTGCATGATGTTCCTCATTCTTATTTAAACTATACTGCAATACATTTCACTGATTTCTTTATAAGTGTGAAAAGTAATACTGTCTGATTGTGCAGTGACTAAAGTCCTCAAAATGGCTGTTTTTTAGCAAAGTTTTTCTCACAAAGCTGCGATATGCATTGTAGCAAAGCCAATACAACTCTGATGAGTATTGCGCTCTGAAGGAGAGTACATTGTTATTGTGCATTAATGTCCATTTGAAGATGCACACTATAGTACCTATTTTGTAGACTTGGCTTTTCTTTGTCTGAAATAAAATGTAATTTTGCAAAATTGCTTGTGAGTTGTCTTATAACATTAGTTGCAAATTTACCACAGTTATGGATTAGTGATTTCATAGGCTATATTTCTGCGCATGCTGAAATATATTCTATCCATGTTATGTTTCACAGCATAGCAATTTGTTGCTTAAGGTTAAACATGAGTTGTGGCATTTTTCATCTTAAATTGCATTTCATTCTCTCTGCTGTTATTTTTATTTGGATGATTTGAGAGTAAAACCACTTTTTTTCTGCTTGCAAAATTAAAATGTTGGTAAGCACTAAATAAATTAAAAATTTCATTTTATCATCACCTCCCACAAATCACCTCTTTCTCCTCCACAAACTTGCTCATTTAAATTTCACAAGTTGATTTTTAAATTGATTAATCTTATTTTTGATAAAATAAGATTTGATGGATGGTAAGAAATTATTGGTTTGTATGCAAGGAAGAACGTTCTTAAAGGATGAATATTAGCAGGGATGTAATGTGGCTTTTGTTTTACATGTTTTCCTTTGCTGTGACAAATTCATTGTTCAGTTTTTCTGAATGCACATGCTGTATGGAGCTAAATCCTTTAATGCTCTGCTCACATGCCCTTGAGCTCAAAACACTTCTAATCAGTGCAGGTGCATAGATTTTGGTCTCCTGAAACCAATGAATTGTTCTTTTGCAATCAGATTTTCTCTCTTCCTATATATAAAATACAGAATAAATGGTGGAACAGTGTGGCATGAAGGCTTTGGTTGAAATCCTAGCTCTATTGAAGTCAGTGGCAAAAATGCCATTGCCTTCAGTGAGGCCAGTAGTTCACTCTTTGCCAGGAATTTAGGACTGCAGCCTTACTTAATAATGAAGCCATGAGTGAGTTACAGAGGTCATCCCAAATTAGTGCCAAATGTTTTATGACTCACACCATGTATATGCTAAGTATTTTACAGAAGAAATATGTGAGTTTCTTTTAAACTTGTTATACAATAGTTGAAATTGTGATAGCAACAATTCTCTATACACACTGGGCCAAATTCTCTGCTAATGTAAAAAGGGGCATCTACATGGACTTCAGTGCTGTTATACTTAGTTACATCAGCAGAGACTTTTACCCAGGGTTAGTAGCATGATTTCTACCATCAGGCTACAATCCTAAAAGCACTTACTAGCAAGACCATGAGAAGTACCATGTGGTAGGTTGTAAATATTTGCAGGATAAAATTCGTAGGTTGTACAAGGCCTCACAGTAAAGCTTTATACAGTAGATGCCTTTCTACATACTGCTATGGTCTGGTGTTGTCTAGAGATGGATACTACCATCTGATGAATCAATTAATTTGAAATAGGAGATGACCTGAATCTCAGTCCAAACTCCTTTTGTCTCTAGTGGGGCCAGTACTTCACCTCAGACTTTCTTTGTTTTAGGTAGCTCAGTAAATTTAAAAAAAATCTGCACTTCCTGCTTTTATAGTAATGCAGTTTTATAAGTTGTATTATAAGGTGTAAAAAAATTAAAATTAAAACCCATCAGGCAGTGGAAAGCAGAGCTTCCTTTTTGCCAGTAGGCTGCTCCCAGTGCTGGCTAGGAATTGTATCATGTCATGGGAAGAGTGGATGGTGGAGTGTACAATGAGCCAAGCTGGTGATTGTGGGATGATAACAATTCCTAGACCCACAGCAGAAAATATGTTCAAAATGCTAATGAGCTGCAATGCCTTCTGGGGTATTGGTTAGGCATATTCAATATATCACAAAAAATTATATTTTTAAAAATAAAGTACAGCTTACCTTTATCTGTAAGGGAAAGAAACGAATATGGAAGGATTGCAGCAAATTGCTGCTTTTTTATGGGAGGCCTCAGAGATCTAAAATCCTCCTTTAGATTAGCATTGCTATGTATATAAACATGCATTGTTGGCATCATGGATGTGATGCACTGGAATAGGTTACCTTGGGAGGTGGTTGAATCTCTATCCTTAGAGGTTTTTAAAGCCTGGCTTGACGAAGCCCTGGGTGGGATGATTTAGTTGGTGTTGGTCCTGCTTTGAGCAGGGGGTTGGACTAGATGACCTCCTAAGGTCTCATTCAATCCTAATATTCTATGATTTTATTGTACAGATGATGGTATTTGCAGTAAGTGTGAAGGGAAACATTATTTTCACAGTGTGCGGAGGAAGGAGAACTTTAGTTAAATCTCCCTGGTTTTGCTTGGGTTCTAGGTACTGTTGACCTTCTAGTCAAACCTTCAGCAGTCACAGGGTATGTCTACACTGTAATTAGATACCTGTGACTGGCCTGTGTCAGCTTATTAGGGCTCGGAATTTGGAGCTGTTTAATTGCAGTGTAGACATGCTGGCTTGGGCTGCAGCCTGAGCTCTAAGATCCTCTCACCTCACAGGATTCTAAAGCTTGGGCCCCAGGCTGAGCCCAGATGTCTACAGTGCAGTTAAACAGCCCCACAGCCTGCGCCAGAGTCAGCTGGCACAGATCAGTCACAGGTGTCTAACTGCTGTGTAGACATACCCACAAAGTCTTGTAGACTGGGCTCTGTCTATGACTGATAGAACCATCACGTACCATAAACTGTTGTGTTCAAGATCCGTTCATGATTTTACACCCATTTCCTGCTCCAGGGCTAAAAACAATCCTTGCCAAATCTGAATAGTTTACTGCTTGAACATCTCAATAATTTATCATATTTTTTTTCCACAAGCCACACGGTGCTGTAACTTCAACAGAGTTGTTCCATCAGTATAGAAAGAAGCTCTCCTTAGATTATAAATCTTATTTCCTTTGGGTGGTTGTAAACTAATGACAGCCTATTTAGTTCTATATAACAACAGCTCCCCCCCCCAACTTATTGTTACTGTTCACAGAAAATATTAAACTAATTAACAACATATTCTTTATAATGATAATAACAGCGATGCAAGGTTGACAGGCCTGATTCATAACAAACTGTTGCATAATTTACCTAGAAAAAGCATTGTTGTTCCAGTTTCAAGGTAAAGTATATGTGGCGTACGCTCTTAAGCTTCTCTTTTGCTAAAGTGAACACTTCTTCCAGACAATGTCATAGGATGCAAACTCATTCAAGAATAATGTGGGCACCTCTAGCATGGAAAATTGTATTCAATTAGATTATTCAAGTAGAGTTTACTACTGGATATTTAACTAAGATTCAGCTTGTGGCAAAAAATCAACAAACCCCAGGAAATTAAATCTGGAGATGACACAATGGGCTGAATTCAGATATCAGATAGATAAGTCTAAATATGGAGTAACACATTAGACTTTGGTAAAGCTACTCCAAATGTAGACTGAGGATTTGGCTCAGTATCTTTCACCTGCAATATTATACCTATCAGTTTAAAAAAAAAAAAAAACTACATAGAAAAAGGATCTCTTGACTCTTCTCAGCTTTCATCAAACAAATCAGAAATGTAAGTGACAATTTAGTCCTTCCAAATTGACAGTACCAGAGATAGAACAGGGTGTGGGGTGTGTGTGTGGGGGGAGAGATAGCAGTGTTATTACAAGTTCTGCCCACAAAATAAACTGTGTCCACACAAGATACCTACTTTCTTCTATAAGCGATGTTTCATATATGATCACACATGCTTTCTAGTCTCCGTGGGCATGGCTGTTCTTTAGTGGGTTCTCAATATGCACATGGAATCAAATGGGAACTTGGGGCTCTGCTTCCCCTCCACAATGCTCATGTGCCCTGTTGGGGTCATTGAGTTTAACTCCTTCAAGGACTTGTGTACATGGCGCAGTAAAGTGCATTAGACTGGTGTCTGATTTGCAGAGCATTCTAATGTGCTGCACTCTAACTACCCTGTGTAGATCCTGCTGGGACGAACTAAAAGATACCTAATTCACATTTTAGTTTGCACTGGCAGGCTCTACGTGGGGCAGTTAAAGTGCAGTATGGTGGAATGCTGTACAAATCACACACCCCTACAGTACTTTGTCATGCCCTGTAGGCAATCTCTGAGTTAGCATTCACTGAAACGAATGAGGAAGTTCATATCTTAGAGCTATTGTTTCAGGTTCTGCAAATGGAGGCAGATGTTGCTGCATCACTTAACCTCAGAAATGTTAGTTGAGTGTATGAGTGTACCTCAGCAACCACAACAGCTAGAGACTCACTTGTTTATTTTCTCCAAGTGAAAGCTTACGTTCTGGAGAATAAGGCAACACGAAAGAGGTGTTGGTCCACTCTACCCTCACATATCAGCCCAATCAGAGCTTTGGACAGAATAGATAAAGCACATACTAAGCAGTGCTGCAGGCTTCCTCTGGCGTCCCTTAGCATTACTAGTGTGCCTCAATCCAGACTGAAATAAATGTTTTCTGGGGATGAGTATAGTTCATTCTACATAAACACTGAATCTTTAGCCCATCTGCATGAGAATCTGGACTGAGACAATCAAACTGAGATAGCCTTAGGATTATTTAGGTGGCCTGCAAAACATTGTTTCCCCCAAAAAGAGCAGATTCCTGCCCACTATGACCTTGCCACTATGTACTGGGCTGGCATAAGGATTGTTAGTGAGGTGATTCTTCAGGATACAACCTACCCTTAACTGACATCTTTTTTTTTTGTTTTTAAAGTGTGTCCCCCCACTTCTGGACTGCAGTCTGGCCCATTTGTACATCTCTAACAGCACAAAGTAACCACATCCAAGGGGATCCTTTGAGTTAGGAAGTTCCCTGGCACAGAAGGGTCCCCAGTTAGCATAGGGCAGACATAACAGTAGAGTCAGATTAAATATTTTGAACAAAACTTACTTTTGCTGACACATGCAGATTCAGGTGGACTGAAAACTTTCACAGATTTGGTGTTGGTCTCACCAAATTGTTTGGGTCAAAAACTCAACCGATCCATTAACCTATTCTTAAAAAATCAAAATATTTCCTTTTGACATTCTTAAAATGAAATATTTTGATATTTTCAAGTTCAAAATGACTCTATTTTGAATTCTATTTCAATTTTATTTTTTAAAATGGTTAAAACTAAAAAAGAAATAAAAATATTTCATGTCAAACAAAATGTTTACCTCGACTGAAAACTTATTTTTATTTTAATTATTTTTTTCATTAAAAATGTAAACAAATTAGTTTTGGGTCAGCCTGGATGGATTTTTCTATTTTCCCCAGTTCAGCCAGTGGACCAAAAATGTAGTTATTTGTGTAGCTGTACATAACAGTGCTATGCTACTTCCCTTGTAGTTTCTGGTTTAGAGGCATGTCAAGGAATGGGATGTGTCTGGAGTGTTCTGTACTCCAACTCATCTGGGCTGTGAGACAACTCCACAGGAAGCTGTTACAGGCAGCGGTAGTTAGAGGTGCTTGTGGGACTGCTCTAAATTTTACTGGGGGTCAGGAAGACACCTAGCCAAACTCAAAATTTGGGAGGTGCTAAAGGTGAGTTAAAGCAACCTTTGCCTGTGCCAGATGCAGCTCAGAGTCAGAGCCTCTGTTCGATTTGGTACTTGCTCCCAGCTGGCCAGAGCAGAAGTGGAGCCCCCACGGCTTGTTTCTGTCAATCCTAATGATCAGTTTATGTTGCTGTTTGAGGGTTTACTTTTCCAAGACTATCTCCCCAAAGGTAATGTCTAATCTTCTTTACATGAAAGCTGGGATTTCCCTTTCCTTCAAGTCTGGCCATGGTTGCCAGCTCTGTCACCAAATCACTTCACAAAGCTATCGGAATGCTTCCAGATGACAATGGCTTTGATTCAAACTGTGCCAGCTTCAGTTTCCTAGGGCGAAGTTTCTGTACCCATTACTGGTACAGCTGGCCATCTCTTATTTTTTACACTTTGATGTTTTGTGCTGCTGTCCCCTCACTGCCATGACATCCTGCTGAGGCCAGTGAAAGCTGTTCTTACATGTCATCAGCTGCCATTGGCTTCTTTACTCTACTTGTTTTCTTTTATTTCAGTGGGAGACTACCGGATATAGTGGGGTTGTGTTTTTTTAAATCTGTCCTTGTCTCATTTATTTTACTTGAAAAGATAAAAATATATATTTTTTAAATCCACTGTCTCCCTACCCGTAACAGGACTTCGTGGATGCCTCCCCGTTCCAAGCACTGGCATCTGATCGACTATGTCATCATCAGGAGAAGGGACAGATAAGATGTCAGGGTTACAAAAGCTATGTGCGGCGCTGACTGTTGGACAGATCACAGGCTCATAGTATCCAAAATGAGGCTCCGTATCATGCCAAAGAGACGACCACAAGACTGTAAGGCTCTCAAAAGGATCGACGTGTCGAAGCTGAAGAACAGCTGCATCACTGAAAATCTAGCGGAAGACCTAGAGAATGAGCTTGCTGATCTTTGTATTGAGGATGACGCTGACAAAGACTGGGAGCGATTCCGCAACACTGTCCATACAGCTGCATCGAAGGTATTGCGGCCCTCCACACACAGGCGGCAAGACTGGTTTGATGAAAATGATGCAGAAATCCAGGCCTTACTTGCTGAGAAGCACTGCCTGCATCGTGCATATCAAAATGACCCATCCTCAGTGGCAAAGAAGACCGCCTTTATCAACGCTCGCAGAAAGGTACAGAACCGACTGCGCAAAATGTGCGACTTGTGGCTGAGCGCCAAAGCAGATGAAATACAGGCGTATGCAGACAGGAACGACTATAAGTAGTTCTATGAAGCCTTCAACATACTCTATGGTCCACAGTCTTCTGGGAGCTTTCTCCTCCTGAACTCTGATGGCACTGTGCTCCTTACAGAGAAGATGCGGATTCTCCAGAGATGGGCTGAACATTTTGAAGCAGTTCTCAACTGCCTCTCAGTCATCAATGATGAGGCCATTGACAAGGTGCCCCACGTTGCAGTCAATGACTCCATGAATGCTTCACCAGAAGAGGATGAAGTGAAAAAAGCCATCAACCAGCTGTCAAGTGGCAAAGCCCCAGGGTCAGATGCCATACCAGCAGCGGTGTACAAAGTCTGTGGACCTGTGCTGCTACGGAAACTCACTGAACTGTTTCAGTCCTTCTGGATGCAGGGATCCATTCCACAGAAATTTAGAGACGCGTCCATCGTGCACCTCTATAAGAGGAAGGGCAATCGCCAGGTATGCAACAATCACCGTGGAATCTCGCTGCTCTCTACAGTAGGGAAAGTTCTTGCACGAGTTCTGTTGAACCAATTGATCACTCACCTGGAGCAGGGCTTACTGCCAGAATCACAGTGTGGCTTCCGCAAGGGATGTGGGACTATTGACATGATCTTCGCTGTGCGGCAGCTACAGGAGAAATGTCAAGAACAGAATCGTGAACTCTACACAACTTTTGTGGACCTCACGAAAGCGTTTGACTCTGTCAGTCACCAGGGCCTGTGGAGGATCATGTCGAAATTCCGCTGTCCAGACAGATTCATACGAATGGAATGTCAATTTCATCATGGTATGATGGCTCGTGTCCTGGATGACGGTGAAACATCTGAGGCCTTCCCAGTCACCAACGGTGTCAAGCAAGGGTATGTTTTAGCACCCACTTTGTTCAGCATGATACTCCCTGCCACTCTGACTGATGCCTTTCAACACTGCACTGAAGGAGTAGGCCTGAAATACAGAACTGATGGGAAACTATTCAATCTGAGGCTACTGCGTGCCATCACCAAGGTGAAGGAAACTGTACTTTCAGACATTCTCTTTGCCGATGATTGTGCTCTGAATGCTAGTACAGAGCCACAAATGCAAGCCAGTATGCAAGTTTTCATCTGCATGCAACAACTTCGGTCTCACCATTAACATCAAGAAGACTAAGGTCATGCACCAGCCAGCTCCCCACGCTCCGTACTCAGAACCGTCCATCACTGTAAATGGACAGAGACTTCAGGCAGTGGACCACTTCACGTACCTGGGCAGTACCCTTTCCCGAGCAATGTCAATCGATGATGAAGTAAACTGCAGAATTGCTAAAGCCAGCTCTGCATTTGGCCAATTGCACTCCAATGTCTGGGAAAGTCGCGGGATCAGCCTACCAATGAAGCTAAAGGTCTACCAAGCAGCGGTGCTTCCAACTCTGCTGTACGCCTGCGAGACGTGGACTGTCTATCGGAGTCATGCACGAAGGCTCAATCACTTCCACATTTCCTGTCTGCAAAAGCTTCTAAAAATCAGATGGCAGGACAAAGTGCCCGATACTGAAGTCCTTACCAGAGCCAGTCTGCCATCAGTTAACACACTGCTGTTGAGAGCCCAGACCAGATGGGCCGGACATGTCGTGAGAATGTCAGACGAGCGCATTCCTAAACAGCTCTTCTACGGAGAACTCATCCAGGGAAAGCGCTCCCATAGAGGACAAAAGAAGCGGTTTAAGGACATGCTGAAGACCTCTCTGAAGTCCCTCGAGATCAACACCACCACACGGGAAACCCTGGCACTGAACTGTCCAGCCTCGCACAGCCTCATTCACACAGGCAGTAATACCTCTGAGGCGAGGCGTACTGCTGAGGCTGAAAGAAAGCGTGAGCTGGGCAAGTCCAGGGCTGCCCGCACATCATCGACAGTGCCATCACATGTCTGCCCAACGTGTGACAGGACGTTCCACGCCTGAATCGCACTGATCAGTCATCTTCGGATGCACAGGGCCCGGTCATCGAATGAATGAGTTGTTGAGGTCTTCATCGACAACGATGGATGAACATCATTAAAAATTGTATCTAAAATTGTAACTTCCTTTTGGCTACTTCTGCTGTGCATTCACTTTTTTGCATTTTATTCAGCTTATAAAATGAAAATAGACTTGTTAGATTCACTTTTGTTTGTAGTCTGTTTTGACTAAATTCCTGTAGATTGATATTGGGAATAGACCACTTCCCTTTCACTTGCTGCTGCAGATACCTGCATGGATTATTGAGGCTGAGAGTTTGTTTCTAAACAATTTACTTATTGGCTTTCTTTTTCTTAGCTAAGCAATAGTCTCCTGGTGTCATTTTAGAGACTTCTTTGTAATTTAGGGTGAAAATAATTACTAAACACAATAGACTTATTTTGGTAAAGCTAAATTGATACTTTCCCAGTAGCTCATGTCTATAAAGAGATAATTGAATTGCAAAAACAATAGGCAAACAAAAGATGAATTCACAATACAATTGAGTTCTATACAATAGATCAATTTGCCCCTGGGCAATGATATTCAAGATCGATTAATTCTTGACCTTTGTGCGATTACCAGGGTCCTGTCTGAAATAGGTGGCTTAAAAAAAACAACAACAGAGGGAAAGCCATTTTGTTTTGGGATTGTGGGCAAGTGAGGAGGTATGAAGTATGTTCCTGACAGGTTATCCAAATACCCAGTCTTGGTTAGAAGTGAAACCACAAATCAGGCCAACCATGACAAAGGAAGAATTTGAAGAAGGAACTATTGTTGGGCCATCTGAGTCTGATTCAGTCTAGTTCCCCTCTATGGCCTTATGGGTTTATATTTTAGTGTCAGTGACATGATGTCACTTATCCTGTCACTACCCTGCCCATTTTTCTTATCGATTGGTAGGAATTATTGGGCTGATAAATTGACAGGGGCCAGGAAAAAACAGTGGAAGGTTGATGAATTTACCTTGTGTGTCGACTGAGGAAGGAATAAATGTTTTTTCTTCTCTGTCTCCTGCTGTCAGAAAAACTGGCAAACAAAAAGGTGTTTATCACAATTTTACTGCAGTGACCACCTGTTATTAAAATATGAGTAATTAAATTGGTAATTCCACTGCTACATGTCACAATGTATTTGCACCCTACAGAAAAAAATGACAGCACAAAGTAAAGTATGCCAAGTACCTTTCTGGCATATACATACGCACATGCACTGCAGCTCTGACTGGAGAAATCTCAGGTCAGTTCACATCAATTTTTTAAAATACATTTTGAGGGTCCATTTATTTGCTTTAGGAATCTTTTCTAGTGAAGGCTTAGCTTCCTGTAATCGTCCTTTGCTTTGGAATAGGAACGCCACTTCTTAACCCCAGGTGTGATACTAGAGACATGAAAGAATTGACAATTTCTTATACTTTTTTAATTCTTTATCTGTGCTAATACCAAGGACAAGACTTTCAAAAGCTCCTTTCATTGTTCCAGGAGCAATTTTGCATAGAAAAAAAATTGCATGTGCATTTTTACATCCACAATTCATTACAGACATAGATATTAGTAGAGAGATTTCTAACTGCAAAAACTTGTGCCCAAAACTCACTGCAGGGGCAATTGTGATGGCTAGCCTTGTAATTGACACACGAGGGATTCATCTAGGATTTCCAGAGCAAAAAGCACAAAGTTGCTCCAGAAAGAAGTTGGGGCAGTAAAAGATTGCAACCTATGAGGATCATGCACAGAAAGGGACTTGTAACACACACTGATCTGGGAGTTCCTCAATATTTTGAGGTTTTAGATATGTCCCCAGCACATTGTAGGCCAGCCTGAGACTCACCTTCCACTGTTTCAGCTAAATAAAACCTAGAAACAAAATCACTCCATGGAGGTGACGAACCATATTGTGTCAACGCCTAATGAAGATTCTCTTTAAAAGGAAGTTAGTACCGCAAGTCCAACATTTTAGGAACTTGAGAAACAAGGTGAGAACTAAACTACTATTGGCAGTTATTATAGGCAGAGCTGGTAGCATGGCCTGTAGTTAAGGGTAATTAATGTTGTCCCTTATAAAACCATGTAGCTAATCTTTAACTGTTTGTGCTGAAATTTTTCCATGTTCGGAGTCTGCCTCAGGCTGAGTGTTTTTGGAAAACTTCAGCTGAAATGGTTTGGCTGTTTCCAAGAACAAGTTTAGGGAGGAAATATATTGTTTTTCTATGTTAAAAACATTCTTACAGCCATTTAATTTAGATGTTCCAGTGCCTCCATGCTTTTGAGCAAGGACTTGAAATTTGGCAGGCAGATCACCTTCGTATCAGGGATATGCCTTTTGCCATTCCTGTGAAAATGTGTCCAAGCTATGAGCCATTGGAAAATCTCAGTGTGAACGTGCTCAGCAGAGAATTATTAGAGTTTAGTAGCTAAATTCTCTGATGACTGTCTGTACTGGATACGTTCCAGCCCCAGGGTTCGGGGATTTTTCAGGACTTTCCATGCAATTTCTCCTTATGACCACCAGGGGCCTCTACGATGCTGTGTCCTATAAATGAACTTAGGGATAGTCTCTCCTGTGCTCTTAATGCTCTAGCTGGTGGCGCCTAGGTAGTGAGAAGGAGAGAATGGACTTGCTGCAATGCAGAAGGATGAGAAATGGGATGAGGGGGGAATTAGATGGAGTTGCAGGGCCCAGAGGGCAGGTATTATTGTGATAAATGGGCTTGCAAATTTACTCTAATTGTGAGCTCAACTGTAAAAAGTCTGTGGCAATTTATGAACTTCCATAATAACCTATCATAGCAAATGTTGATGGGAAAAGTTAAGAAAGAGAGACAGTTTGAACAAAAAGGCCTAGTGATATAATTCAAGGACTGTGTTGAAATCATGTTTGGTAAAAACAGTATATGTGGAACTGGAAATTAATTAACCAGATCAACTATATTAGGCTTAATGGATGAGAAATAATAAGTGGATGGGCTATTCCACCCATCACTCTCTTTCTGGGTCCTTAAAGAAATAGATTTTTGGGGGAGGGGAAAGGCCGCAGAACAGAGGTTATTGGAGCAAGCTTCACCATCATGGTTGCCACCCCCACTGTCTCCTGGGAATCTGGACCTTCTTTGTCCTAACTCTGTAGGATGTTCTGACCAGGTTGGGCCAGAAAGAGATCTAGATGACACCTCTACCAGCTCCAGCTGAATCCTGAACACCACCTGAGGTGAAAGGGGATCAGACTTTAACAGCAGCAGTATCAACAACAGCTCCAGATTAAAAGGGTGTTTAAAGATGTGTTTTTCATGGTACTAAGCAGGCTGAGGTCTCTGTGTACCAACCCCAGACCTTGTTTAACACTGTTTAATGTTGGACAGGGTGACTGGCTTATGTTTATACCTTTGGCTCATATTGTCCATCTAGCTTAATACAACAGGCATCAGAAAGGAGAGAGATGGGATGGGGGAAGGATTTAAGCAGAGGGAAAGGAGCAGCAGGAGCCAGGTTAGAGGGGTCGATAAGAGAGTGAAGGGGACAGGAGCCAGGAGGGTGGGTAGAAGCAGAGGGGAAGAGGGAAAGTTGCAGGGAGGGGTTAGGCACAAAGTGGGCTGAAGGCTGGATGGTTAGGACAGAAGCAGAGGGAAAGGGGCCAGGAGCCAGGACAGAGCAGGAGGGAATAGATAGGAGGATATCTCATGGTTAAGGAAGTTGAATGCCACCCTGGACACCTGGATTCTATCCCTGCCTCTGCCACAGCATTGCTACTCATAGGTACTGACAGTGTGGGTGCTCGAGGGCTGGAGCACCTACAAAAAAAATAGTGGGTGCTCAGCACCCACCAGTGGCTGCACTGCTCAGCTCCATCCTCTCCCCACCCAGCATCTCCCACCTGCCAGTGATCAGCTCCCGCAACAGAATGCAGGAGGTGCTGGTGGAGAAGGGGGAGGAGGAGAAGCAGGGGCAGGAGAGGGTGGAGTGCTCCAGGCAGGGGGAGGAACAGGGCAGGAAGAGGTGGGGTGGAGGTGGTGGTGGGAAGAGGCAGGGCAGGGTCGAGTCTTGGGCAAAGGGTTGGAGTAGGGGCAATGCGTAGGGTGGAGCAAGGGTTGAGCATCCCTGGGGAAATGAGAAAGTCGGCGCCTCTTTTGCTACATATTGTTTTAAGTCATTTAAACCAAATATCCACAGTTGGCTACTAACTGTAGATTCGTCATTGTTTGTGTGTTCAACATGAAACACCTGAGACCAGATTTCCAGAAGGACTGAGAGCTCCACTGAAGTCAACTGTGTAGCTGTTCTTTGAACATATAAAGTACTGTTGTTCCTTTTTGACACAAGTGGCGAGTCAAAGTTCAGGGCCCTGGTGATGTTGCAGTGGAAAGTAGAAATTAATGGAGTCTGTACATTCCTTGCAAAGAAACAAAATTGCATCAAATAAAATATCAAAGTCTAGGTTCTCTGATTGCAGGAGAAATCAAAAGAAAAGGGGATAGCTTCTTTGCTTACAGTCACAAGCCTCTTTAGCCAGTGCCAGACTCAGCCTTCCTCTAGGCTTCTCCAGAGTCATGCTGTACTTACAGGCTGCTGCTTGGCTGCCTGCCACTTCCTGCAGCTCCCACAATCCGGTTACCCTGATGGGCCCCAGGTTGCCGCCACTGGTTTAGAGGATCCTGAGGATTTGTCAGTGCACTGGAGATTATTTTTTATTTTTCCTCCCCACCCCTCCCACCAAAGGTTAATAAGACTAAGGATTTGTCTACAAAGCTGTGCCTGCAGTCGCCTACCTGACAGAGCTTGAATTCAGCTAAGTAATACAAACCTGGCATGGACCTTGAGTATGTACTTTACTTGCTAGTCCATTCTGAAGCCTGCACTTACTTCACTCCTTTTATTATTCATGCTAGGAGGATTCAAGATAGCTTGGGTAGGCTAGCCCGTGCACAGCTTTTGCTGTGCAGATATACCCTGAGATACCTGCTGCAGAAATAATGGGACAAGCACATATACTAGCAGCAGGACATTTTTTCTGATTAGAGTAGGTGTGATTGCTGAGATTAGCCCTCACTGTTTGTCCAAGTGCTTGGGCTGTGTTCTATTTATCTAGGTACTTTGCTAAGGTGACCATACTGTCAAAGTGAAAAAACTGGGACACATTTGTAGGTGAAATATTCACTCCAAAAGACATTTATTTTTAAAGTGTCTGGGGTCTCCACTGCCAGCTTCTGACCCAACAATGACAAATGCTTGTTTCTGGGAATGGATAATTTTTATTTGTACTCAGCAACTTGGAGAGTTTATCATGGAACACTAGAGAAGTTTCATTAACATTTACTTTGAACAAAAGAGCAGCTCTTACAGAGTTTATGCTGCTTCAGCTTGTCTCTTTATTTCAAACATTGCTCATCATACTGAACATTCATGCCAGTGAGCTGTGTGTGTAAACACAGAACAAATTCTGAGTAGTATGGCAGTACATCCCGAACAAATATTTTGTGGCTATTTAAAAAAAGGAAGAAATAGTGAGGGAGGGAGAAAGAAAAAATAAGATTGTGTTGATTAAATGGAACATTCAGGTTTCCCAAAAAGTTCTTGGGACACCAGGTCGTTAGAGGAAAGGCTGTAACTCTTCTGGCAAAATTGGGTCATACTGTCTATGGCCCCCATTACTGAGGTACCTAAGTACTTCACAAATGTTACTAAATTCATCCTCACAAAACCTGTGACAGGTGGAAGTATCATCCCCACTTTACAGATGGGTGACTGTGGAGTAGACAGTTAAGGCCCCAACACTGCACTTATGTACATACTTATGTTTAGATACATGAAATGTCCCACTGAAGTCAATGGGACTACTCCTGTGTGTAAAAGTTAAGCATAGATGTAACTTTTTGCGAGATCAGAGCCTAAGTGACTTGCCCAAGGTCATAGTGGAAGTCTGTGGTGGAGCTGGGAACTGAACCCAGATGTCCTGAGTCCTAGCACAGTGCCTAAACCACCCTTGCTCCATTATTGTAATTGAGGATTGCTTACTGGCATAGAAATGTGATCCTGTTTGCACTAAACAATGAGGCATCACAGGTACTTCATCATAGCTAGGCTAATACTGCTGAGATGGAAAGTTATAGTAGTTATGCTGATGCTATTAAAGTCAAAGATTGTAGACTAATTTCCTATTCAAAGTTCTCTGTATTATGCCTTCAGCTGTAACCTTTGGCCCTAATCCTGAAAAGATTTATGTAGGAGCTTAGTTTTACACATGTGGGGCATAGTCTCATGCCTACTGAAGTAGTGGGAGTCCTTCCATTGTCTGGTCATGCTGGAAGAAAGACAGCTGGCAATGTGTGTGGTTTAATTAGGGTGCAGCTTTATTCACCTGATATATCTGGGGGCACCTGGCAATAAATTGTACCATGCAGATCATCATTTCTTAATCGTTTCCACTTCTTTTGGAGCTTGCCATCCATTTTTCAGCTAGACCCCAGCCAGTCTGTTGGTGGAACCCACTACTCTTCCAACAAAAATGCTGTATTTATAACACATATGCATAATTAGTGCCACTTAAAGAGCTTTGCAATTTTAAGGGAATTTTTTCCCAAAACATGAAACTTTTTTTTGCAAAAAAGGTTCATAACCAAAGGGTCAACCAGCTCTAGACTTCCAGACTAAAGAGATGCAGATGAATATCCAAACTGAACCTCCAAACTTTTTGAGGTTTGCTTGTCAGTAATTACAACTGCCACTGAGAAATATAACAGCTTAAGGAACAGAAATAATCTGATCAGAATATGTTGAAAATGAAGGCCTAGAAACAGGGAACTCCAGCACTGATCAGCACTAATTAAGAAACAGGTTCTCTTACTTTTTAAATTGATTTCTTAGCTATAAAATAATGTGGTTGTTTTTTTGTTTCAGATGTGTAAGGATTTGACTGCTACTGTTGGTTATGTAAAAATGATCCAATAGTTTCACATATAATCAACCTCTCTATGCAGTAACTACTCATGTGGTACATTAGAATTATAAAATATAATGCAAAAGCAGAAAAAAGCAAATTTACCAAACAAGTTCTACTTACCGTAAGTATGCACTCCTCCCACTCCGGGCCAGGACAGGAAGGGGTTAGTAGACTACTCTGGGATTAGAGAAGAGGACAGCTCTGTCCTGTAAATACTGCCCAAGCTGCCAGCCCTCAAGGGAGGGTGGTGCCTCTGTGGCTAATTAGGAACAGGAAACAAAGAGAGGAAACTGGATTAAACTGGCATTTGCTTGGGGGGGGGGTGCAAAACCTCTCTTTCCGGTGCTGGAAGAAATTAATGTTGGGTTGTTTAGCTCTAAAGCCTAGGTTTGTTGAGGGGACATTCAGTCCTAGCAGGTCTGAATGAACTGGGAAAAGGGGCCAAGAACATCTAACAAAAATGTGGGTGGTGTTCCTCCCCACTCCCTTCCGTACAGTAAAGAGTTCAGGTTGGGTGGTTGTTTGAGTTATTTGTCTTCCTCTTTATGTTACATTTGTACCAGAAGCCAAGAACTGGTTTTCAGTGTCAGGAGCTAAAAAGCAACAGGAAAGCCAATTGGGCTGCATGTGTCTATCTCAGGGCATGATCTACCTCATTGTGTTATAATGGTGTTGTGGAACATTTTCATTAACAGAGCATCTTTCCAGTTCTATCTGAGTGTATGATATGTTCTGCAGTGAGCTTTACAATGCTGCTGGTAAGCATATTAACACAAGTATTTGTGGGTTTTATATTTGCTCACTAGAGAGCTGAAGACCAGAATGTTGATCTCCTGTAGCATGCAAAAATCCTTCCATTTCCTTTTTTCTCCAGAGAATAAATCATTAAGATGAAAATCTTACTCTCAGTGCACAGCCTGAGTAACTCTATCTATTTAGGGAGTTCCATGGAGGAGCAGGGTTAAATTCCTCTTCTCACCGACTATTCTCAGGCTGCTACTGCAGCCCTGGTTGAATTACTGGTGGATCTGTCAATTTGCTGATCCATCTACTCAATCGCTGCTCCTCAACTAGCCTGCCTCCTTTCTAGCTGTGGCTGGAACCCTGTTGAGCTGTAGGTATTCTGGCTCAGCAGAACTGCTGCACTGGTTCCAGTACAAGCCTGGAGGATTGCCCTTTGAAAGGTCATATTGTGTGTTGTAGAAATAATAGGTCAAGAAACTTTGGCAGTTATTTATTTACAGGCTGACAATGTACTTGGTGCTATACAAGACTTAACAGTCATTAGAGCAGAGATTATCTTATTATCAAATAGTGGGAGGACTGGGAGACCAGCAGTATTGTTAACTTAAAATATAAACATTTTCTTAGCAATTAAAGAACCAACAAAACACAGACTGAACAAAATCCAAACTAATCCCGATGTCTGTAAAATCTTTAGTTTACTGTTCCACAGAGGTTTTTGGATGCTTTTCACTTTCCTGTGATGCTTTCAAACAGATAATGCAGTAACTGATATTCTCTAGGAAAGACTGTGCTAGTGATAGTCTCAATGGAAAGTAGGAAATATTGGACATTCGGTGCATCAGAACTTGTCCTTCTGAGATTTTCTGACTGACTTCCAGACCAAAGAGGTGCAGATGAGCATCCAAATTGAACTTCCAAACCTTTTGGGTTCATCTACCAGTAATTGCTTGATGCCACTAGGAAAATATAGCAATGTATGGGGGGAAAAAAAGAATCTGACATGAATATATTAAAAATGAAAGCCTCGAAACAGCCTTGGAACTCCAGTATTGATCAGCACTAATTAACAGGTTTTCTTACCCATTTAAAAACAATGCCTTTACTATAAATAAGCTTTATGATGAAAAGAAAGGTATTAAAAACTCAGAGTACAAAATCTTCTTAATAATACACTGATCCAAATACTCCCTTCCATGGAAAACTTCATGAGCTTTTACTTTCATAGATTCTAGGGCTCGAAGGGACCTCTAGAGGTCATGGAATCGAGTCCCCTGCCCTCATGGCAGGACCAAATACTGTCTAGACCATCCCTTGTGGATTGGGTTTGTGGCATTTCTCCACCAGTGGGAGAGATTAGCTGGACTATGGAGAGGTGAGAGGCTCTGGTGTCTTTACCTCAGAGAATGTTGTCTCCACCCTTATTGGTTACAGGACATCTGAACAATGTGCTAGCTCTTCTATGCTGCTCACTAGGATTCCCTCTTCCATCACTGCAGGGCTCACTCAAGCTCCATGGTGCTGTTGACTACTCTGCTGGCTGTATTTTTCCCAACTTAACCCAGAAGGGGCTTGGAAGAGTAGTAAGGCAAAATTTGGGGATGACTGTCAATAAATCTGCAGGGTCTAGGGAGTCAGGTAATAGTTTGTTCTCTAGTTCCTTTACCTCACCCTCCTTCATACAACATGTTCCTTCTAGTCAAAGCTCAGGGATCCCCAACCACAGGGAGTGGATTCATGATGGATGTGAGGAATATGCAGCATAGTCTTTGGAGCAGTTTCAAACTGTAGAGTGGGTCACCATATAACAAAATGCTGATACCATCAGTGTCATTTTGCATGGAGAATTTTCACAAGGTAGAGGAGGGGTTGAACTCCTTCCTGAACCATGAAGCCTGAAATTCATAGTGTACCTTTGGAAAGGCTTCTGCAGGGTCAAGGAAATGCAGATGATGCATGGAACTAGCTCTTCCCCTAACTGTTCCCTGCCCCTTGCTGCATTCCTAGCCTGGGCTCTTTTGAGTGGGTCCCTTCAACTCATATGTGGGAATGGCTCCTTAGAAAGGAAACACAATTTGAACTTTGATCTGAATTGTGCCACACCTTTCCAGGGAGTCAGAATATCAATATTGTAGGCCTTCAGTGGAGAAGGGTCTGTCTCCTGAACTCTCACAGCCATGCAATGGGATGGTCCATGGTTTCAGTCTCAACAATATTACTTTCAGTAATAAAATATGGGCAGCAGACTTAGGTAGGCAAGTTCTGTACTTGTTGTTTTAAACTCTAATTTTTGTCTTGTTTCCTAGGTTTACTATGTTGTTATTTCAAAAGACACAGATGACAAGACACAGTGACATGACTTCATTTCATATTGTGCAATACAATATTGATGGGTTTGTAAAGTTAAAACAGTATATTGTCTTCTTAATAATTAGGCTTATTTTGATGGTCTACCCTCAGAGATGCTGATTAAAGCCCGAGGATTCTGTTTAGCAGATGATGTATGGACCTATCTCTTCCTGCTCCCTTCCTCCTGGGTGCATTCCCAGCCTTGAGTGTTTTGCATGGGTCCCCTCAACTCATACTGGAATTGTGGGGATGTCCTTCTACCACTGATATACACTGATCTCCAAATGTTCTCTCCATTGGCTTCAGTTTTGTAGATTATCTTTGTTTACCTAAATGTTATCTGATCACCCCCCGAGTGATGTAGTTAAGCTGATTTAATTTTCTAGTATAGACCAAGCCTAACTCAATAGCTGGTGCCTTCCCAAATTCAGAGTAAGGCCTTGAACTTGGTTCTCTCATATCTCAGGTGAGTGCCCTAACCATCAAGCTACTGGCTATTTTGGGGTAGAGCTCATTTATATTTTGACCAGAAATTCTAACCTGGACATGAAAGCAATTCCTGACAAAAGTTTTGTTGAAACCAGTACACTTCCATGAAAGGTTTTGGTTTTGATGAATCAGCATTTTCTGCTTTGAAAAAAAAAATCTTCATCAAAAATATCCTGACCAACTCTGCTCCTTAGTCCTAATCCTGGTTCTGACATGGATCCTGTCCTGGAGTGGCTGGTCCCTGAAAAATAAGTTAGTCCAGTCTGGCCAATTAAGAAGGTGGGGTAGTACCATTATTTAGGATCAGGGAGAGACCCAGAGAGAGGGTAGACCTGGTGAGTCAGGGAGCACAGACAGGAGGTGCAAGGAAAGACTCAGGTAAGAGCTGCCTGGAGAGACAGAGTATGCAGAGAGTAGAAAGCTTTTCAGAGCCACCCTAGGAAGAGGGAGGAATTGGCTAAGAGCCAGTGGAGGGGCTAATTTGTTGACCTTACTGAGCTGAAGAACCAGTGCCAGGAGGCTGAAAGGGGCTGAGCTTGATTGCATTTGAGCAGAAGAAAGGAATTAGGAGGTGAGTGCTGGTGGACTGACAGGTGAGAAGCTTGATAAATGGCTGTACATTTTTGTGTTTCACACTGGGAATTGGGAGAATGGTGTTTGCTATGGATTATTGTATGTGTACCTGAATAAACTATGCCCAAAGGTGGGTTCTGAATGGCTTCTGAGAGCAACTATATTCTTTTTATGGATGTATCAAGGAGAAACTGAGTTAGGTGTGCCTGTCATGCCATGGCCTGGTTCAGAAGGGTGCCCCAGGTGGGTCTACCCTGGGATACACCCCGTTTGTGCTCTTGGACACATTACTTATGACCTGATATTGCAACATGGAGAACATTGCCTGGATGGAGTTGGGTGCCATCAATTCTAAGTGAAGTCCTGACAACTGAGGGCCCTCTGCACCTTGCAGGATCAAGCCCTCAACCTGTTTGCCTTCTTAATGCTAAAGTAAGGAGAGTAATACCTACTTCACAGGCTGTTATGAAGATCAGTCAAAATTTGTGAAAGGCCTTGAAGTTTTAATGAGCTCTGTAAAGTATTATTATTGGCAGACACAACACTTTATAATGAGAAAATTTGAAGTGATTCCTTTTTCTCTAGAAACAGTGCTCAAATCTATGAATAATAGAAGCAGACAAGTTTTTTAAGAGCACATTTTTCTAAGATCTATGAAATTAACTAAAACATAAAATATGCAACTCAAGTTTTCCAAATGCCTTGATATTATTTAAATGTCTCATGCTAGGATTACACTTATTTCATTGGCTGATGTAACTTGGTTATATTTCAGAAGCAATGCTCTTTCTGAAGCACTGCAGTTCTAGGGCCAAATTCCACTCTTGTTATTGTCAGTGACCAAACTACTATTGATGGCAAAGGCAAGCAAGGTCAAGCCCTCCATTTTGAGGTTGTGCAAGTAAGATCACATCCCTTAATTTAAAAATGTAAACACAGCTGTTGGTTTTCTGTTAGGATTCTGGTGGCACATTGGGAATTGTGTGTTAACAGCCTGTCAAAATGAAGCATTGGATCTTTCAATGTGATGTTTAAAAAGGAAAAAAAATGAGACCTTTTCATTCTGATTAGAGTTGAATGAATAGTTCAGAATGAATAATTTATTTGGCACATTTTGCCTCTTTTTCTCTTCATGGGTCTGTTAGTAGCTTACAATTTTTACTTATGTATTTATTTTTGGCATTTTGGGAGACTAAATAGTTTCAGGGAGTCATTTCTAGTCTCTATACTTTATATAGACAGTTCAATTTTTTAAAAAAAAATTCTTCAAGGACTCTAGTGGTGAAATCCTGGCCCTACTCAAATCAATGAGGGTTTTGCTATTGACTTTTGTGAAGCCAAACTTTCACCCTTGTATGTGTTTGTTCTCTGGGCAGGATGAGTGTAAACTTTATTTAATGCAACACACATGCGAGAGTCATTGGCAGGTTGATTTGAACCCAGGACCTCTGGAGCTAAACCTGTGAACCTTTACTCCCTGAACCAAAAGGCTCTGTTCTCTTAGTTCAATGGCTGTAGTAGACCCAGGCTATGTCTACACTACAGCTTATGTCAGCATAATTTATGTCACTTGGGGGGTGAATAAATCACCCCCCCCAAGCGACATAAATTACACCGACATAAGCACCGGTGTGGAGAGCGCTGTGTCATTGGGAGAGCTTCTCCAGCCGCCATAGCTTCTGCTGCTTGCTAGGGTTGGAGTAGTTAAGCCGATGAGAGAGCTCTCTCCCATTGACTTAGAGAACCTACATTAGAGAGCTTACAGCAGCTGCACTGCAGTAAACTCTCTAGTATAGCTGTGCCGGGGTGAAAGTAACTTAAAGGACTTACCTGTACTCTAGAGTCCTTGCGGGGAGGCAGGGGGCTGAACCGGAAGAGGTGTGGCCTCTACCAGAAGAGACAGGGCCTTTAAATACCTGGGCGCTTTAAATCAGGATTTAAAGGGCCCGGGCCTGGGGTTGTGGTAGCAGCAGCTGGGAGCCCCGGGCCCTTTAAATCACCCCCGGAACTACCAGCTGCAGAGGTGGCTGGGAGGCCCGAGGATGATTTAAAGGGCCCTGGGCTCCAGCTGCTGCTACAGCAGCAGAGTCCCTGGCACTTTAAATCACTATCAGAGGGGGCCCCGGCCTCTAGGGGAGCTTTAAAGGACCAGGGGCTCTGCTGCAGTAGCAGCAGCTGGGAGCCCCTGGCCCTTTACATCACTGCCAGAGCCCTGCTGCCGCTAGCCCAGGGCTCCAGCAGCAGGGTTCGGGTGGCAATTTAAAGGGCCTCAGATGATAGCAGCAGTGGGAGCCCTGAGCCCTTTAAATCACCACCTGAGCCATAGTGCCGGAGCTCTGGGGTAGCAGCAGCAGCCGAGGGCTCGGATGGTGATTTAAAGGGCCTGGGGCTCCAGCTGCCGCTACCACCCCGGGCCCTTTAAATCGTCCCCAGAGCCCTGCTGTCGGAGCCCTGGGGTAGCGGTGACAGTGCTCCAGCAGCAAGTTAAAGGGCCCGGGGCTGTAGCGGTGGCCGAGACCCTGACCCTTTAAATCACCGCTGGAGCCCTGCTGCCGCTACCCCAGGGCTCCAGCAGGCTCTGGGAATGATTTAAAGGGCCTGGGGTGGTAGCAGCTATCAGAGCACTGGACCATTTAAATTGTCCCCGGAGCCCTGGGGAGGCGGTGGTGGGGCTCCAGCGGCTATTGGGCCAGGGGGGTAGCAGCTGCTGCAGCCCCAGACCCTTTAAATAGCCACTGGAACCCCACCACCACTACCCCAGGGCTCCAGCAGGCCTCGGGGATGATTTAAAGGACTCAGGGCACTAGCAGCTACCAGATCCCCAGACCGCTTTAAATCATCCCCAGAGTCCTGCTGCTGGAGCCCTGGGGAGCTGGCAGGGGGGGGTCTCCAACAGCTATTTTAAGGGTTGGGTCTGTAGCAGCTGTCGCAGCCCCAGATCCTTTAAATAGCCACTGGAGCCCCTCTGCCGCTACCCCAGGGCTCCAGGGATGAATTAAAGCGCCGGGGGCCATAGCTGCAGCAGGCCCCCTGGGCCCTTTATATAGCTGCCTGAGCCCCACCACCACTTCCCCAGGGCTCCGGCAGCAGGGATCTGGTGGCAATTTAAAGGGCCCAGGGCTCCAGCCGCTGCTGGGAACCCTAGGCCCTTGACGGTGCACCGGCTCTTGCCAGTATGCTGTACCGGGGTGTACCAGCTTACTTTCACCTCTGAGCTGTGCCCTCATAAACCTGCCTGCATATGTCTACACAGCAACCAGCAGTGAGTCTCAGAGCCTGGGTCAACAGGTTCAGGCTTGCAGGGCTCAGGCTACTGCACTAAAAATAGCAAGGGAGACATTGTGGCTCAGGCTCTGAAGCCTAGGGATGGGGGTGCACTACAGAGCCCAGGCTCCAGCCTGAACCATAACATCTGCATGGCTATTTTTAGTGCAGTAGCCTGAGCTTGTTGACCTGGGCTCTGAGACTTGCTACCATAGGCTGTGTAGATGTATTCTATATGGACCAGCCATTAGAAAGTGATGGAGTCACACTGTGTAAGCATAACACCTCAAAGTTTGCTTTTGGTGGATTGTCTCTTATATTGGCTTAAAATTCAATCTTTTCCTGAACCTTTTTGACAGAAATCTTGGACTGGAATAGAGAAGCAAACACAATCAAATTGAATTAGCTTAAAAACTAAGACAAATGTTTGTGGAAAGTATTTTGCAATTTTGTTCTAATTCTGATTAACTCATTGTTTTTTAATAATTGAAGACCACTCCATAACTTCCCAAGGTTGATTTGGCTTTGGCAATCTTTTTCTTTTCTTTTTCTTGCATCAAAGTGACCATACTTTCCAATTTGATATAAGATTTAATAAAATGTCCTATTGCCCTGGCAGATGTAAGTCGTGCTATATTTTTTTTACATGTTTCTAATAGAAAACATGATTAGCTGCACTGTTCAAGATTGGTGCTTGTGAAGGAAATGTAATACAACCCTGAAGTCTGGTGTGGTTTTTCAATGCCAATTTATTCATCTGCTGTGGCTTTTCAAAGGAGAATTCTCCAAGGATATCGTTGGTAATACAAATTAGTAAAGTAAAAAACAAACAAACAAAAAAACCCAGCACTTGAATACTACTTGGTAATGAATGTTCCATCACAGAGGAAGAAAGTATTCTCATTAATATAACATTTTACAAAATTAAAATGGTTATTGAAATATGGTTAGGAAATTGGAAATTTGTGCTTCTGCTTAGGCTAAGTAAAGGTTAATGAATATGGATTGATTCCTTTTAAATTCCTTGAGATTTTTTTTTATTTTGTTCATTATCTAATACATTGGGTAGCATTTCCTAGTTTCCCAGATATTCTAAGATTTCTGTTAACCTCAACATTGTGCCCATATTTAGACCCCCATATGCTAGTTTACCAGGCAATTCTGATGCATCTTTTTTATAATGTTTATTGAATGGTTGGGGATTTTGAATGGTATACATGGAAAGTGGCCCATACTAATGGTGTACCAGTACTATCATCTCATCTGATCTTGCTCTGGGACAACAATGACATTTGGATTTTTCTTTGATTTACACATCATATGGAAACACAAGATCTGACTAGTAAAGACTTTATTTGTACAATGCATTTCTCTTGAGTAAAATCCTGTTATGTTTGCTGGACTTTAGGTCCAGCACATCAATAACCATTCAAGGCTAAAGTGAAGTTTCCTTAAACAAAATACCAAAAAATACAAGTTAAATATCATGTATTATATAAGTACAGGAGTATTTCTGTGGTCCTATTTATTATTGCCACAGCAAAGAAATAATTCCTTAGCCCTCAATTGCTGCACTTTTTCTCAAATATTTTTATGCTACAATGCTTTAGTGTCCTATATATCCCAAGACTAAAATTAAAATAGTTATTAGAAATGCTACAACAGTTTGGCAAGCAATTATGGAGTACAACAATGTCTAAGGCCAGGTGGCTGGTGAAAGGACCCAGAGAAGCAGAGCTATTCTGCTAATTCACCCTGGCATACAGACCAAGTGGGTTCTACTGGCAACATCAAGAAATATAAAACAGTCTGAATACACTGCTGTACAGCCAAAATGCTTCTGAAATAAATGTAGTCCAACTTTACTAATTCTGGGTCACTGAGAACGAAAATGATGCTTAAAATTGTTGATTGGCTCTAGTTTTCAAGATATGCTATTGGGTCAGTATATACGACCCTTGACTTGGGAATGGCGGAGGATAAGTGAGTTATAAAGGGAAGGGATCTCAATTTAAACCAGAAATGACTAAAATACATCTTTGACTGGATCTATGAATAAATCTATGACTGGGTTTGGACAGTACTTGCTTTTTAGGCAAAACAATGAATGATGCAATCTGAAGCTGATATTGCGTCATACATGATATGAATTGCATCATGTTATTCCTAGAAGTCATGGATGATGCAATCATAACGAAGCTTACATCACTCTGCTGAACTTACATCACTCTGCTGAATTACCCTATATCAGCTCTAGAAATCATACAGTGTGGTGCTCTCTTATTTGTCAGTGTTTGATTTTGCAAAGGGACACATTTCTGTTTAGCCAAAGTGAGCAGAGATGCCTCGTACTTGTGTGAACAGTGCAGATAACTTCTGCTATGTTTGTGGTGAAGTGACTTTTGCATCACAGAAGCACAGTATAACCACTATGGTTAAGAAAGCCTATCACCTTTATTTTGGCTGCAAAATTGGAGATCAGGACAAGAGGTGGGCCCCACACATATGCTGCAACACTTGTGCAATAAATCTTTGCCAGTGGTTGAACAGGAAAAGGAAATCTATGCCTTTTGCAGTGCCAATGATTTGGAGAGAGCCAACAGATTATACCAGCAATTGTTACTTCTGCATGGTGCCTCCAGTGGGGAAAGGTGTGTCAAAGAAGAAAAGGTGGACTGTGCATTGTCCAAACATTCCATCAGTTGTACGCTCAGTACCCCACGGAGAAGGACTGCCGGTTCCTGATGCACCAGAATCCTTCTCACTTGAGTCAGATGAGGAAGAGGAAGAGGATGAAACATCTGGTCCTGAACCATCAATGTCACAGGCCCCACATTTTCTCCCATCCTCCTCCTCTGAACCACACCTCAGAACACAAGGTGAACTGAATGACCTTGTCAGGGATTTGGAACTACCCAAGAGTAAGAGAGATGTTAGGCTCCAGACTACAGCAGTGGACTCTCCTGGCAGGCTATCAGGGCAAACGAAGCACATCAATGCTTGCAGACTATTGATGGACAGTGACAAGAGATGCTCCATTTAATGAATACAAGAGACAAGCCAAGAAGCGCCGAGTAGACACTGAATAGGACTAAACTATGTACATAATAGTTTTTTGCCTTTTGTTTCATAATAAATTTTATTTATATAACCCTTTTGCTGATTTTTAAAGTGTTACATAAACAGGACAAGTGAAATATTATCATGTAAAGCAACCATAAACACATGAAAAGACCTAGGTTTACAATTTATGATTAAAACTCTACTATCTACACAATATACATAGACATAAAATGTAAAAACTTAAATATCTTAGAAGCAGTAGCCAATCAGTTGTTTTAATTGTCATATTTGAATTCAGCACATCAAAATACATAATAAATATCACATTTTATCTCTGAAGCAGACGACTTCTCAAAAATTGTAGACCAGTGATATCAAAGAACAACCAAGCTCAGGAGAAAGTTTTATGCTGAGATGTATGTTTGATTGTGTAAGTTCATAGTGAAGATAACTTCAGCAAGAAGGTAATTTTGGCCTACTTCCTGTGTGGGACTACTGTGTTAGGACCAGTCTGGGGATGAGCGTTATGAACAAAATGTGCTTGTCCTGCAGTATTTCATGAGCTGCATAACAGAAAGTGTATCAGTGGTGCCTGCTCTGTGGTGTTCCATGGAAAGAAATAATTGAAGATTGCTGCTGGCATTCATGGAGCATCAGTACTGGGCTAGGGAAACAAGCACTGAGTTGTGGGATCGCATCATAATGCATGTATTGGATGATGAGCAGTGGCTATAGAACTTTTGGATGTGTTCCTGGAACTGTGTGTGGAGCTCGCCCCAGCACTGTGGTGCAAGAACACCAGAATGAGAGCTGCCCTCACTGTGGTAAAGTGAGTGGTGATTGCTGTGTGGAAGCTGACAACTCCAGACTGCTACCAGTCAGTGGTGAATCAGTTTGGAGTTGGAAAATCCATGGGGGGGATTATGGTGATGTAAGTGTGCTGGGCCAGTAATCGCTTCCTGCTATGAAGCATTGTGACACTCAGTAATGTGCAGGAAATTCCTAGTGGCTTGAAGGCAATGGGATTCTCTAACTGCGGCGGGGTGATAGATGGAATATATCCCAAGTTTGGCCCCAAACCATCTTGTGACAGAGTTCATCAACTGAAAGGGCTACTTCTCCATGGTCTTGCAGGCACTGATGGATCATAGGAGACATTTCACTGACATCAGTGTCGGGTCATCAGGGAACGTGCATGATGCACACATCTTTTGGAACACTGGACTGTATAGAAAGATGTACGCTGGGACTTTCTTTCCAGACCAGAAGATTCCAATGGGAGATGTGGAAATCCCCACAGTGATCCTGGGAGACCCCCCCTTGCCCCTTGCTCCTGTGACTCAAGAAACCTTACACTGGGAACCTAGACAGCAGCAAATAGTGCTTCAACAACAAGCTCAGCAGGTGCCAAACCGCCACTGAATGTGCGTTTGGCGGATTAAAAGGTTGCTGGTGCTGCCTTTTTGGCAGGTTAGACCACAATGAGAAAAATATTCCCGTGGTCATTGCAGCCTACTTTACTCTGCATATTTGTGAAGCGAAGAAGGAAAAGTTTCCCGGGTGTGGAATGCTGAGGTTGATCGGCTGACTGCTGATTTTGCACAGCCAGATACTAGGGCAATCAGAAGGGCACAGTGGGGTGCTATTTGAATCAGGGAGTCTTTGAAGGAGCATTTTGTAAGTGATTCCTAGGAATGTGTCTTTATGTGAGACATTCGGCCAGGCAGTGTTTACTTGCTACTCTGAATGAGCCCTATTGTGCTTGCTTCCTGAATGTTAACTGTACTGAGAAAATATTCCTGCCAGCAACCACTGTGCTTGAATGTTAGCACCAATTAACGTGTGTATGACACAAATAAAGCGTCAATTTGTATCAAAAGATAAAGTTTAATAACAGGAGAAAACATTTTTTTTTGTCAGATGGGGACATGGAAATAAGGAACAGTCTCTCAGTTGTGGCTTTCACAGCTGAGTATAACTCCAGCTTTCACTGTGAAATCAGTCCCTAGGGGTGGAGTGCAAGTGGTAATCTGAGGGACCAGGAACTTATCTGGAATGTGGTGGGGGAGTTTGCGGAGGGTGTGGAATGGAGTTCTGTATTGGCTGTAGGGGGACTTGTGCACAGATGTGCTCTGACTGCAGCATGAAGAGGGACTTGAACATCTATCTCTATCTGGTCCTCCAGCAGCTTTATCATCTGTTCCTGCCCCTATCTCCTTTCCAGGCTATCCAGCCTGAATTTTTCATTAATTGTCTTCTTCCATGCTCTTCTTTTGCTATCTGTTGTATCTGCAGCACTTCGCGAAACATATCCTCCTTACTTCTCCTGGTTCACTGCCTTATCTGATGGAGGTGCTCTGCCTGTGTGGAGGAGTGGGTCCTCAAGGGCACATCTGCATAAGCCAAAGAAACAATGAACAGAGACTATCATGAGTGTGCTCAGAGCCATGAATCACAAAAGTTACACACACCTCTTTCTCACTGTCCCTTGGCTAACACACAGCTTGGCATGAGTCCCAAATATGGTGAGTTTGGGGGGTTGGGAAGGGGGAATGGGCAAGAAAATACAAAGGGCCTGGGTGGTCTGCAAAGGGAAGTCCTACAAGCACCTGAATATTCTGAATATTGGTACCCTTTACCACAGGTGGGGGCAATTGAATCTGATATCTCACTGCTGAGGGTAACCCAGGATGAAAAGGTGCATCTCCTGCATGTGTAGGCTTCAGGCTGACTCCATATGCTGCTCGCCCATGTGCCGCTCTGCTCCCTGCAGGAATAATTGCTGGTTTGTGCAGCAAAGTTTCCTACAGAGTGGGAAGAAACAAGGCAGTCCTGCCAAGAAAACTTCAGCAGAGGATTGCAGAATACCTATAGGAAAGTTTTCTGGAGATCTCTATGGAGGATTCCTGGGACATCCGAGTGTACATTAACAAACTTTTTCGCTCCCCCGCCTGTGGTAAAGGGCCCTCACTGCGTAGCTGCATAGGCTCTGCTGATAATTTCTGTCCCTTATCCCTCCTCCACCATATAACAAAGTACATGAGAGTTCAATCTCCTCTCACTATGAAGTATCAAATCAAAATGCATTCTTACCTGCACTCATGTCCCCTGCTTCATGCATGCTGGAGCTAGAATACTGGGACTGGCTAGACCCCTCCAGAGTCAATAAGAGGTCCTGATTCACTGCACCACTGGACAGCCCTGTCGTGTGTCTGGGTACATCTACACTACGGGATTATTCCGATTTTACATAAACTGGTTTTGTAAAACAGATTGTGTAAAGTCGAGTGCACGCGGCCACACTGAGCACATTAATTCGGCAGTGTGCTTCCATGGTCCGAGGCTAGCGTCAATTTCCAGAGCTTTGCACTGTGGGTAGCTATTCCGTAGCTATCCCATAGTTCCTGTAGTCGCCCCCTGCCCCTTGGAATTCTGGGTTGAGATTCTAGTGCCTGATGGGACAAAAATCATTGTTGCGGGTGGTTCTGGGTAAATGTCATCAGTCATTGCTTCCTCTGGGAAAGCAACGGCAGACAATCATTTCGCACCCTTTTTCCCTGGATTGCCCTGGCAGACGCCATAGCATTGCAACCATGGAGCCTGTTTTGCCTTTTGTCACTGTCACTGTATGTGTACTGGATGCTGCTGACAGAGGAGATACTGCAGCGCTACACAGCAGCATTCATTTGCTTTTGCATGATAGCAGAGATCAGTCATTCTGCACCATCTGCTGCCATTGTAAATTGCCAATGAGATGACGGTTATCTGTCGTTCTGTACTGTCTGTTGCTATCATGGGGGCCCCTGGCTGAGGTCGGCTGGGGGCGCAAAGGCAAAAATGGGAATGACTCCCTGAGTCAATCCCTCCTTTATGGTATCTAAAAATAGAGTCAGTCCTGCCCAGAATATGGGGTAAGTGTACTAGAGAACCAGTGTATCAGAGAACCAGAGAGCATAGCCGCTCCGTGTCAGATCCCGCAGAAATGAGCTGTATGCCATTCACGGGGGTTGCCCCTGCAATAGCCCCAACCATTGCTTCCCTCCTCCCCCAACCTTCCTGGGCTACCGTGGCAGTGTCCCCCCCATTTGTGTCATGAAGTTATAAAGAATGCAGGAATAAGAAACAGACTTGTTAGTGAGATAAAATGAGGGGGAGGCAACCTCCAGCTGCTATGATAGTCCAGGCAGGACATTAAGCGGTGTGGGGGAGAAGAGCCCAGCATCCCGCTGCTATGATAGTCCAGGCAGTACAGAATCTTTTCTTTACACATGAAAGGGAGGGGGCTGATGGAGCTCAGCCCCCAGTTGCTATGATGAAGACGGTTACCAGCCATTCTGCACCATCTACTGGGAATGACCGGGAATCATTCTTATTTTTACCTAGGTGCCCCTGGCTGGCCTCACCTGAGGCCAGCCAGGAGCACTCAGCAGCTATCAAGCATATTGTACCGTCTGCCACTGGGGAGGGAAGAGGAGTGGATACTGCTCTTTACTGCCGCAGCATCGCGTCTACCAGCAGCATTCAGTACATATAGGGTGACATTAAAAAAAGTCAAGAAACGATTTTTTTCCCTTTTCTTTCACGTGCAGGGGGAGGGAGTAAATTGACGAGCTATACCCTGAATCACGCTGGACATTGTGTTTGAACCTACAGGCATTGGGAGCTCAGCCAAGAATGCAAATACTTTTTGGAGACTGCTGTGGACTGTGGGATAGCTAGAGTCCTCAGTCCCCCCTCTTTCCTCCATGAGCGTCCATTTGATTCTTTGGCTTTCCGTTACGCTTGTCATGCAGCACTGTGTAGCCTGGAGATTTTTTTCAAACGCTTTGGCATTTCGACTTCTGTAATGGAGCTCTGATAGAACAGATTTGTCTCCCCATACAGCGATCAGATCCAGTATCTCCCGTACGGTCCATGCTGGAGCTCTTTTTGGATTTGGGACTGCATCGCCACCCGTGCTGATCAGAGCCCCACGCTGGGCAAACAGGAAATAAAATTCAAAAGTTCGTCGGGCTTTTCCTGGCCAGTGCATACGAGTTCAGATTGCTGTCCAGAGCGGTCACAGTTGGTGCACTGTGGGATACTGCCCGGAGGCGAATACCATCGATTTGCGGCCACACAAACCCTAATCCGATATGGTAATACCGATTTTAGCACTACTCCTCTCGTTGGGGAGGAGTACAGAAACCGATGTAAAGAGCCCTTTACATCAATATAAAAGGCCTCGTAATGTGGACAGGTGTGGCGTTAAATTGGTTTAACGCTGCTAAAATCGGTTTAAACGTGTAGTGTAGACCAGGCCTCCCACATCCTCTCCATCTCCACTTCCTTGTCTACCACTTTGTCCTTGGGATTCACTCTGCTGACTGCTGCCTCCAGTCCCCTCAAAGTATCCACAGGACTCTTGGCAGTGGAGGTGGGGTCCCTGCTGAGAATGATGTGCAGCTCCTTGTAGAAGTGGCATGTCTTTGGTGACACACCAGAGTGACACTTGGCCTCCTTTGCCTTCTGGTATGGCTGTCTCAGCTCCTTGATCTTAGCATGGCACTGCTGCGTGTCCCCTTTGTGCCTCTTTACCTGCATGCCACTAGCAATCAGATCATAGGTATCAATGGTTCCTATGGCTGAAGCCACCTCCCCCCATAGACCCAGCAGATCCAACAGCTCCAGTGTACTCCATTTGGGAGCAGGTCTGTTGCAGGAAGCCGACATGGTCAGCTGGGAGGATGCTGTGTGAACTGTCCATGCGGAGCAAACAGGAAGAGGAATTTCACAACTTCCTGGTTCTGTAAAAGGGGGAGAGGTGCATACTTGTGTACCTTCAGAGCAGCAGAGTTCAAACTGATAATCAGAGCAATCATGATGGGCATTGTGGGACATCTCCTGGAGGCCAATTAGGGCAACATAAGCAAGCGCAGTGTCTATACTGATGCTGGCTCGCTCTAACTACGCCACAAAAAGCCCTATGCCTCTCGGCAAGCTGTTTTTATTATGTTGGTGTAGCAGGTGAGTTACATTGACAGGAGGAGCATTTCAGTGTGTACACCTCCACTCTTTTGTCAATGAAAGCTGACTTTTGTTGATAAAACTGTGTAGTGTAGACAAGGCCTTAGCAACATTGCATGACGGGAAAAAAATCATATTTTGTACTCTTTTTGGCTTTCTGTGTCTCTAATCTGTATTTGTCATAGTCTAATGTTCTAGATTAATTTCTTTCTCTGTTGAAAGTGAATTTAGTGCTTTGAAAGTTTTGACAGCTATTATGACGAAGGCCCTGTGTTTATTCACAGAACAATTAAATCATGACAACAGCAAGCAATTCAAGATACCCTGTCAGTGTGCTTCACCCATGTTTGCATGAACCACTTCCAAGGTTTGAGATGATAATTTGGCATAAGTGGCTACCAAGGACTAAAGGGGGAGGCAAGGACAGCAAGGAAAAAGTTAAAATTTTTGGGGATCCTCAGAGTTTGGTGATGGGCCTGTTAGGGAAAATAAAATATGTAGAGCAGCCAGCCTCTTGCGTGGGGTCTATGCTGTCTCTCCCTGCATATATGCTTGTATGAAATAAAGGTGCCTCAGGATGTCTGATCTAAAATCAACCGTGTGGTCGATTTTCCACAACAGGCCACATAGCCTCTTTTGTGGAGGAATAAGCCCCATCCTCTGACAGAGCACAGTAGGGGAAGATCTCTGACATTTCCTTCCACAGACTTTTCTGTGGCAGTGGATGATCCAGGCCATGTATGGTAGCTGTGTGTGAGAGAGAGTGAGACAGACAGTATACATTTGTTAACATTTCCCAGATTTATCCCTTTTTTTTTTCAGTCTGCTGCGACAAGGATTTCTCATGATTTTTTAGTGTTGACTTAAAAATAGATGCTAAATTAGATTATTAAAATTAATAAAACAGTCATATGTAAGGATACCCCTTCCCTAAATCCTTACCCCACCCCTTCTCTGAGGCTTGCCCCCTCACTGACTCCATCCCACCCCCTCGTCGCTTGCTTTCCCCCACCCTCATTCACTTTCATTGGGCTGGAGCAGGGGGTTGGGATGCAGGAGGGTGAGAGGACTATGGCTGGAGGTGCAGGCTCCAGGGTAGGGACAGAAATGAGGGATTCAGGGTGTGGGAGGGGGCTCTGGGCTCGGGCAGGGGATGTGGGAGAGGGTGAGGACTCTGGTTGAGAGTGCAGGCTCTGGGGTGGGGGCAGAGATGAGGGGCTTGGGGTGCAGGAGGGGCCTCTGGGCGGGGCCAAGGGGTATAGAGTACAGGAAGGGGCTCAGTGATGCGGCAGGGGGCTGAGGTGCAGGAGGGGGTTGGGGTGCAGGAGAGGGTTCAGTGCTGGGGCAGCAGGGTAGGGGGTGGGAAGGTGTGAGGAGGGCAGGCTCCTGCTGAGCGGCGCTTACCTCAGGCACCTCTCAGAATTGGGTCGGCATGTCCAGCTCCTAGGCTCAGGGGTGGCCAGGTGGTTCTGTGCACTACCCCTGCCTGCAGGCACTGCCCCTGCAACTCCCATTGGGAGCTGTGGAGTCAGTGCTTGGGGTTGGGTGTGGGGGAAGCATGTGGAGACCCTCTGGCTTCCCTGTGCCTAGGAGCTTGACATGTTGGCCCCCTCCAGGAGCCGCAGGGAACCAGGGCAGGTAGGGAGCCTGTCTCAGCTCCGTTGTGCTGCCAACCAAACTTTTGGCCTATTAAAATCTCCCAGATTGCTTTTAATGGTCTGATTGAGATTGAGTTTGAGGCTGATTCTGGTAGACTCCCGGCCAATCCAGAAGGGTTGGCAACCCTATGTTCCTTTGTGCCATGAGTTGTAATTCAGGTAGCCCAGGCAGAGGCATCTTGCATCCTTTTACTTTCTTAGGTTGATATGTAAAGTAGATCGCAGTCTGGCCCTGCGTAATTAATTTGCACTGCTACTGTAAAGGAGGATGCTCTTGAAACCTGCAGTGAACAACTTTTAGATAAACTTGGAACTTGCTTTCTTTATGAAAGGATACATTTTACTCTTTTATTTTATATGTTTTTTTCCCCTATGCAAACTTTTATTTAAAAAGTTATTGTGAAAAGTAACTTTAGGCCTTGATCCTGTAAACATTTACACATGTGTAACAATAGTGATTTAAGTAGTTATGGGCATGTTTGCAGGACTGGAACCTTGGCAAGCCCTATCCTACCAGTTTCAAAATTTTAGTCTAGTGATATGAATTAATTACACAGGCTAGAGGATTGGCGTAAAGTCACTTGAATAACACATTCTATGAATTCTTTCTAAAAGTAGCATAGATTTAGTCTGGATGAAAATAGTGCTGAAGGCCTGAAACGAACCACTCAGGTAGTTAATAAGATTCAAAACTGAGCTGTCCCTGGAGAAAACCAAATGTACAAATTCTAATAACCAGTTAAGGTTGTACATGGCAATCTGTATCAAACATTTATTGCTATGTCTGACTTGCCTTTTGCTCTACCAACTGCATGATCTTGGAAAAAGCAGTCAAGCAAAACAAGAGATGTGATTCTAGATTGACTAGCATATTTCAAGGTAGAATAATTGTGCAAAGACAGAGTAATTATTATGGGTGTAAATGTGGATACACCATATAGTAATAATACCACATGCTTTGTCATAAGGACAAAACTGTTAGCAAAGAATGATTTGAACAAGTAAAATGTTTGCCCTGAAAGTAACTGACAAGTGATTGATTCATCAGCATTCAGCACTGACTGTAATAAAAAAGGAAAAGCCAGATAAGGAACACAAAAAAACATGAGAGAGAGAGAGAGGGGTAATAAAAGGAGAGACTGGAAAAAGGAAACATGATTGATGGCATTGCCTTTATCTCTCTGATTATGAGAACACTGCTAGCGATGTTCTATGCCTATATTTTGTGTCAATGTCAGAGTGAATAATAAATCTAGCTGAAGGTATAAACAGTTACTTTAGTTTACTGCTTGAATAGCATTACTACAAAAGTATTTATTATTGCTATTTTTTTTGAAGCAGAGGCTTAAAACATTGACAGGCAATTCATTGTTCGATTTTGATTTATTACAAGTGCATGTGGTTAGGAGGAGCTTTGATTCATTTTTAGTTTCGTTGATAGACACTTTCACATATGTACCAGCAGTAGAGTTTGCTGAAACTTAGAATTTTATGTTTGTGGGAAACTTTGATATTTCAAATTAGGTTTCATTCCAATTCAGAATAAACACAACTTTTTTTTCAAAATTTCATATGAACTTGAAATTCTAAAAAATTGTTCTAGAAAGACTGACACATGGTGTTTCCAAAACAAAAACAAACAAAATGTTTCCCAGGACAATGCTGAGTGAAATTGACATGACAGCTTCACTGCTACTATTCAGTTGTGGGCAGTCATGAACCTGGCCAAGAATTATATCAGTTTTGCTGAAGTTGTGTAGAGGCTTCCAGGGTCTGTGGCTCTGAGGCAGCCGTGCTATGCAGACTGCCCCAAGCCAGGGACCCCATGACTTCCTGACTCCTGCGTCAGCTGCCTCCCTAGGATGCCTGACACTCAGAGCAGCGGATACCTTAGGCTGTGTGAATTGGGCAGCCGAGGGAGCCAGCTATCTTAGGAGCATGGAAGCCATGGGATCCCTGGCTCAGAGCACTCCATATAGCAGGGCTTCCCCAGAGTCGCAGAACTGGAAACCGGGCTCCCCAGCTACCCTCCAGGAAACCAAACAGATATCTGTCAAAAACCTGCCTGCAACTTGATGAATTCTTCTTGAACCTGAGAAGTTTCTGAGCAACATTTCAGGTTTGCCAAATCAGTATTTTCCACAAAAACTCTGCTGTGTTGGAAAATTGATGACCTGATTTAACCAGAGGCTCACATTCCCCCCTCAAAAGTGGTTAGTTCTTCAAGTGCTAGTCTGTGTTGAAACGGATCTTTAATGGCCCACAGCTGGGCAGATTGTTACTGGTACCAGTGAAAATTCGGAAAACAATATGCTTAATGCATAGTAATTTATTTGAAAAAGAATCACACAAGCAGTAAAGGTTACATAAGACACATCTCCCTAATAAGCCTCAATTCCCCAAGCATAAACCCTCAATAATTATGTTGGCCTTACACATTATCCTGACTGGCAAACAAAGCAGGGTATACCTATTGGTACTAGATGGAGACTTCTTTTCTTCTCTTCTTCTACCATCTCAGGTACTTGGTCTGTCAAATGTCCCCGGAAGCAGGGTCTTGGTTACCCTGAGGCCTTCTATCTCACAGCATCACAGACCACTTCAGATATTAATTGGGGAACTAACTAACTAATTTACTTTGCTTAGCATTTATACCTTTTGTTCTCAAAGGTGTCACATGTCCCAGAAATATGCCCTGTGGGCGTTCATTACTGGTTTTCTCTAATTAATATTTTGGAAGTGGGCTGCAAAGCACAGACCAAAGCTCAATCAATATTTACCCTCTCATCAATCATTCACTTAAGCTCTTAGCGTGGTGCCATCCAGAGGGGTCATTTTGGCCCGGGTCAGACTGTGCCAAGCCCACCTATCGCATGATTTTATGTCATGTTTACTTTGGTGAGCTGGTCTCCTGGCTGATATATTCCAAAGTTTGATGTTGAAACATACATGCAAATCAAGCCATTATTAACCATTCAAATACAATTTCAGCACTTCCAGTATATTTTCACACCATCTATCTAATGCTAAGAGAATCCAGCTCCCAGAATCCTCTAGCAAATTCAGACATCCCAAGCCATACCAAACTCATGTTCACCACATTCATTCATATCAATCACAGTAATTCACAATAATTTGGCATCGTCCCAACAGTCCATATCTATATTCCCAAGTTGGTGTACCCATGTCTGGTGCTCCTGAAAACAGAAATAAAGATAAAGATAAAACAGTTTCTAGTAACTAAACCTTACCAAGCTAGATTGGTGCAAGGTAAAATCCTCACCTCATTTCCATCAAGATGGCTGACCGAACCCAGGAGTCAGGATCTATTCCCCAAAGTCAAAGGGGTGGTACCTTTGTCATCTACCTTTGCACACTTGGAGTTGCAGCTAGCAAGGGATGTTAAGAGTAACAGGAAGGGTTTCTACAGGTATGTTAGCAACAAGAAGAAGGTCAGGGAAAGTGTGGTCCCCTTATTGAATGGGGGAGGCAACCTAGTGACAGAGGATGTGGAAAAAGCTAATGTCCTCAATGCTTTTTTTGCCTCTGTCTTCACGAACGAGGTCAGCTCCCAGGCTACTGCACTGGGCAGCACAGTATAGGCAGGAGGTGATCAGCCCTCTGTGGAGAAAGAAGTGGTTCAGGACTATTCAGAAAAACTGTACGAGCACAAGTCCATGGGGCTGGATGCACTACATTCGAGGGCGCTAAAGGAATTGGCAAATGTGATTGCAGAGCCATTGGCCATTAACTTTGAAAACTCATGGTGATCAGGCAAACTCCCAGATGACTGGAAAAAGGTTAATGTAGTGCCTATGTTTTAAAAAGGGAAGAAAGAGGATCCAAGGAACTACAGGCCTGTCAGCGTCACCTCAGTCCCTGGAAAAATCATGAAGCAGGTCCTCAAGGAATCAATTTTGAAGCACTTTGAGGAGAAGAAAGTGATCAGGAACAGTCAGCATGGATTCACCAAGGGCAAGTCATGCCTGACTAACCTAATTGCCTTCTATGAGGAGATAACTGGGTCTGTGGATGAGGGGAAAGCAGTGGACATGTTATTTCTTGACTTTAACAAAGCTTTTGATATGGTCTCCCGCAGTATTCTTGCCAGCAAGTAAAAGAAGTATGGGCTGGATGAATGGACTATAAGGTGGATAGAAAGCTGGTTTGCTCATTGAGCTCAACGGGTGGTGATCAATGGCTCTGTAGCGAGGCGGTGGGATATTCCCAGCCCCGCTGCAGGACGAACTTTTCCCAACCCCGCTGTGGGCAGGGCCACCGGGGCCTGCGCCCGCCCCTCAGAGGTCATGGCGCAGACCCGGAAGTATAAAAGCTCACCGGCGGAGCTCAGTGCGGCCCCAGCCACCAGAAAGACCAGACGTCTGTGCCCGAGCTCCCACTGGGGAGACCGCAGAAGGTTGCGGCCGGCCTACCCCTCGCTCACTACCCCGGGGAGGCTGGCTGAGCCTACCCCTAGCTCGTTACCCCGAGGAGGACTGGTCAAGCTTACCTCGTTCCTGCTACCCCGAGGAGGAGCCGAGCCTGCCGCTTGCCCGCTACCCTGAGGACCCACTGAGCTCACCAGTGAACACTTACCCCGAGGAACCGATGGTGGTTGACCCCTCTGCTGGCACCATGATGACTCAGGTACACAATGAGGGGGAGAGTGGAAGTGGCCCGGAGATAGCTGACCCCAGTCTGACTGCAACACTGCCAGAACCAATGTCAGTGTGTTGTGGCTTGGATCCCCACTGACAACAGCAACTCCCCGCCGCTGCTAGGGCACCGGGCTCGGATGCAGTGGAGTGGGAGGGCCTGCGTCCCCCTTGCCACGCCTCCAGGGGTGGCAGACTCCCCCTTTCCCTGGCCTGAGGAGGCTGAGACCTAGAACTGTTACTGCTCAGCCCTGCCTACAGTCCTGAGCCTATTGACTTGCTATGTTTGCTGCCCTACCCTGACCTAAGGGCTGGGCCTAGAACTGTTACTGCTCAGCCCTGCCTAAGGGCCTGAGCCTATTGACTTACTGCGCTTGCTGCTCAGCCCTGCCTAAGGGCTCGAGCGTAGTGACTCACGTTAGTTGTTGCCCCGCCCTGATCAGGGCCCAGGCTCAAGGCTACTAGCAGCGAGGCAGTGGGATATCCCACAGCCCCACTGCAGGACAAACCGCGGCAGCGCCGCATCACACGCTCCATGTCTAGTTGGCCACCCATATCAAGCGTGGTGCCCCAAGGGTCGGTCCTGGGGCCAGTTTTGTTCAATATCTTTATTAATGATATGTAGGATTGCACGGATTGCACCATCAGAAAGTTTGCAGATGACACTAAACTGGGGAGAGTGGTAGATATGCTGAAGGGTAGGGATACGATACTGAGGGACCTAGACAAATTAGAGGATTGGGCCAAAAGAAATCTGAGGAGGCTCAACAAGGACAAGAGCAGAGTCCTGCACTTAGGATGGAAGAATCCCATGCACTGCCACAGATTAGGGACCGAGTGCCTAGGCAGTAGTTCAGCAGAAAAGAACCTAAGGGTTATGGTGGACAAGAAGCTGGATATGAGTCAACAGTGTGCCCTTGTTGCCAAGAAAGCTAATGGCAAGTAGGAGCATTGCCAACAGATTGAGGGACGTGATCATTCTCCTCTATTCAACATTGGTGAGGCCTCATCTGGAGTATGATGTCCAGTTTTGGGCCCCACACTACAAGAAAGATGTGGAAAAAATGGAAAGAGTCCAGCGGAGGGCAACAAAAATGATTAGGGGACTGGAGCACATGACTTATGAGGAGAGGCTGAGGGAACTGGGATTATTTAATCTGCAGAAGAGAATAATGAGGGGGGATTTGATAGCTGCTGTATAGGGAACCTTAATTCTGGCATTTCATACTTTTAAGTACTTGACTTTGCAACCTTAATAATGTTCTTTTTGTGCATGTGATTATCTATGTAGTGTTAGTGCCCAAAGTCTCCAGTCATGGTCAGGGAAACTTTGTTATGTCAGATGCTGTATAAACACATACAAATGCACGGTCACTACTCTGAAAAGCTTGCAGGCTGTTCAGAGAAAACTCTATGAAAGAGATATGTGTATATTTGTATAGTTAGTAATAGATAATTGATAAAGTGCCTGCAGATGGCACTCAGGAATGTGTAGCATTGTTCATGGATTTTTCTAGGACCAGTTGAAGTGGTGCACTGCCAGTGGTTGCTTGTGTAGAACTCTGTGTTAAGAGCTTCATGTAAAATCTATGAATAGATAAGACAGTCAATAACAGATGACCAATAACATGCAAGCAAAATGTTCAAATGATGTTTTAGGTGTGTGTCTTGTTAATTTGTTGGTTTATTTTTCCTATCCATCCAAACCAAAACATCTCTTGTCTCCCTTCATGTCCCTCTGTCCAGGTCCTTCAATCAACATGTTCTGTTACCGCTCAAAATGCTTGCCTTCCACTCCACTAGATTCAGTCAAAATAATCAAGGAAAAAATTCCTAGCCCTTCAGAAGATACCTGAGTAGTGAATCAGTGAAAGAGTCAGAAGGGCTGGCAGCAGCTCCCACTGCTGTATCCAGTCAGTCTATCCTGTGCTCATCTCTATAGCACCTGGGTACTTTATGCATGTATATGCAGCCGATCAGTGATCTTCACACAAACCTAGATTTTTTCTTCTGTGCTCCTTTTTGAAAAAGGTAATTCTAGGTAAAGAACTTTTGTCTTTATTTTTTATTCAATAGGTTATGGAGAAGAGATGGTTCTTGCACTTTGTCCTAACGTTGGTAAGCTACTATCATCTTAACTCTTATGGAATAGATTTGAAAAGTCCTGAGTCAGCTGCTAAGAAAGCTGTATGTCCTGTTCCCAATGTTCTCATCTTCTTGTCTGACCATTGTGGAAAGTTTCATTGTTCCTGAGGACTACAGCTGTATGTCTTTGGTGTGGAGGGAGAAACAGACCCAGTCTTTTAAGCATGCATGGTTCACTTCGGCCAACTCTAAATATGGCAAGATGGGACATAGTGTCCTATCCAATTGAAGAGGAAAAGGTATGTGGTGCTTTTTGGTTTTTGTTTTGCTGCTATTGCTATTTAGATATCGAGTATCAAAGAGGAGTCTGAGAAGATGCCTAGGCTGTACACAACGTTGGCAATGGTGAATTCTTCCAGGACAATGGGTCTCATTCCTCTCTCACTTCCACACTTTTACACTGCCGTAACTCCATGGACTTCAGTAAAGTTATTTCAGATTCTTACTAAAATGAAAGAAGAACTGGGCCAGTTAAGCCTTCAAACTGGCATGCCAGGAAATATCTGTTAATTCTGCTCATAACTGTGATCTGTTTAGGGTCCTAACTGTTGGATGACATGGGAACTGAGTTACTGCAGAGAATTCCTTCTTGGGTGCTGGCTGGTGAGTCTTGCCCACATGCTCAGGGTTTAGCTGATCGCCATATTTGGGGTCGGGAAGGAATTTTCCTCCAGGGCGGATTGGCAGGGGCCCTGGAGGTTTTTCGCCTTCCCCTGCAGCATGGGGCACGGGTCGCTTGCTGGTGGTTTCTCTGCAGCTTGAGGTCTTCAAACCAGTTTTGAAGATTTCAATAACTCGATCCTGGGATAGGGGTTGTTATAAAATTGGATGGGTGGGGTTCTGTGGCCTGCCTTGTGCAGGAGGTCAGACTAGATGATCAGATTGGTCCCTTCTGACCTATTAGTCTATGAGTCTATGAGTCTATGAGAAAGCCAATATTACTCTTCCTTCACAGAGTAGATGGATGTATTCAAAGCATTTTTTAACCATATCTCAATAGACGTTTCTTGCCTCTGAAGTTATACTTGATTAGCAGGACCGCTTCACTTCCAATTTCCTGATTATTTTCATTTCACAGCTTTTATTTTCATTTTGCAGCTTCATTTGGTATTTTGCCTATTGTACATACATTTTACTTATCTGCAAATGTCATCTACTCATTTACTTCAGAAGAACATAGCCTTTTCCTGCCTTCTAGTTAATGACTGAATTTGAACAACCTATTATAGGATTATTATTGCTTATTATCTAAATTATTTATATAGAGAAGATAAATGGCAAAACATATGGTTTGTTTCCTGAGGAACCTCACCAACTCCATCCTGTCACTATTTTTAATTGCTTCTCCTTATTTATTAATTACATCTCCTTTTTGTATTTTCAGAGCACTTTTGTATCCATCTTGTTCCGTTCCATCTAATTTTCTCAAGTACAATAAACATGCTCTTTTTTTGAAGAATGTATTTAATGAGTCTAAAGCTTATGTCATGTCACTTGTCCAGTGATTACACAAGCTGCAACATTCTCCTAAATTTTGCAAAGCCTTATAAAGCTAAATAGTCCATATTGATATAACAGGGGTAGGCAACCTATGGCACGCGTGCCAAAGGCGGCACGTGAGCTGATTTTCAGTGGCACTCACACTGCCCGGGTCCTGGCCACCAGTCCAGGAGGCTCTGCATTTTAATTTAATTTTAAATGAAGCTTCTTAAACATTTAAAAAACCTATTTACTTTACATACAACAATAGTTTATTTATATATTATAGACTTATAGAAAGAGACCTTCTAAAAACGTTAAAATGTATTACTGGCACCCGAAACCTAAAATTAGAGTGAATAAATGAAGACTCGGCACACCACTTCTGAAAGGTTGCTGACCCCTGTGATATAACATACATCAATAAGCTTATTTTAAAATATTTTAAACCCACATCTATCAAGTCTCAATACTGAAGTTCCACTTTCTGCAATTTAAGTCATTTCATTTTTTATTTTAAAATCTGAATCTGTTTCTACATTTCATGTAACACAGGGTCCAATTCTACTTCCACTGAAGTCATTCATGGGTGACTCTTTATTGACTTTAACAAGAACTGGATTTGGTCCCCAGTTTCTTTATTTGGACCATTAACATCATGGGGCCACATTGGTTTGTGAGTCATGGGACAAGTGCTTGTTAACTGGGAGTAGTGATAAGCAGGCACTTAGAATGCTGTAATGCTAGTGTCCATTATCTCAGTAAGGTTTGCCAAGTTCTTATGAACAATGACATTTGTTTGGCAGATTTTTATCAGCAGTACACTAAGCACTCTGCAGTGTTGGTTCAGCTAAACCTTTTACCAAAACATGTAATTACTTATTATAATTATTATAATTATTTGTTTAAGCATTTGTATAGCACCATAAAAGCACACAGATGTAAGCAGAGGCAAGAACATAGTTCTTACGGCCTTGAAGGTGAAGACAAGGAGCCTGAATCCAAAGAAATACAAGATAAGAAGCTCATACACAGATTCAAGGAGGAAAGTGGCAGTTTGACATGGCCAAAGTGGCAGGAAAGGAAGATGACTTTTACATGATCTGGTTAGACTGGAGGGGAGAGGAGAGAAGCATGGAGACCGAAGGGAACCAGTCTGAGATGATCAAGGGATTGGGTGAGGGTTTCACTGAACACAACATTAAATAAAACCTTTTTTGAAGTTTGAACAAGTCTAATGGGGGAGATTCTCTCTGGTGACAGAGCTTGGACATCAAGGAGCCAGAACTAGATCCCTGCTTTTCAGAGTTAGGCCCCTCCTGATAATGCTCAGAGCTGCTCTTGAGCACCTCCAAGTTCAACACAGAGTCCTAAAGTTCTGCTCTACCATGCTGTCTCCCTGCCCACAGCATTCTCCTTATGCAGGATTGGTTGGAGTGATGGGGGCACAAAACTCAGCTGTGCCATCAGAAATTTCAGTCTTGACAAGGGGATTCCCTGCTGAGCTTTGGTGGCTGAATTATGGTTCTTTGTGCCACTGAGTGGCGCAAAGGAGTCATACTCCGCTTATGAATCTGGTCCATTTAAAAAAAAGTTATTTTTTTTCATTGAATACAATTCTGGGGAAAAAATCATTTGAGGCCAATCAAAACATTTTATTTCAATTTTGACCATTTTTATAATTTTTTTTAAAAAGTCTTATATAAAGTAAATTTCTAAACAAAAAGTCATTTTGAAATAAAAAATCAAAAATTTCCCTTCTGAAAATATCAAAATGGAATGTTTTGATATTTTTGGATATTTTTTCTGATTTTTTCCCCTTAAACAAAATTTTTCAATATCAAAATGATTGTGCAAAAATGTTGGTTTAATTGAAACAGCATTTTCTGATAGAAAGCTGTTTTGGAGAAACATTTCCAACCAGATCTGATATCTGAACATAAATTTTTTTTACACAGTTTGGAATAATTTAGTAAATTAATTATAGCACTCATTATTTGGCTATAGCATGTGTTTTATATCCTGTATAACCTTTCTGAAAACTGCTCTAGAGGGAGCCATATAAGGAAAAAAATACCCTTTAATGGTTGCTGCTACTTGGGAAACACTAATTCAGTATACACAAGAGACAGCCTATATACTTCTTAGGTTTCATTGTGTTTAGAATTTGAGTTTGCTTTGTTGCTTTGTTTGCTTAGAAGCTTGTTCTTCTAAGCCCTGAATTGGTAATTGGGGAGACTTTATTGAAGAAGTTGGGAGCTTGGAAACACTTAAAAATGATAACATAAGCGGGGGAAGCAGGAAGAAGAGGAAGGAGGATAAGAAGGGGAAAAGAAAATAACAGAGGAAGGTGAGGGAATGGGAGAGTTCGTGCAGGGAGAAACAGCAGAAAGGAGTCTTCATGGGAAAACAATTAAGTGGATATTGTTACTGTCTGGGAGACACTCTACTCACTTTATTTTTGAAAAAACAACAACAAAAAACTGTTCTCTAACAACTTAAATAGAATTTTTTGGGTCCTATTGAAGCTAATGGGCAAAACTCCCCAAGAGTTTAGTAGGACTAAGAAAAAAATCCAAAATCTGAGTGATGGCTTTTCCATGTTATGTCTGTGGTGTTGAATCCTGTATGCTAACTTATAATCAGAAGTAGAAGAGTTCAAGAAGTTGGACATCCAGGAAGGAACAAAGATAGAAGCTGAATTTGAAGTCTATCTATGATGTTAGCAAAGCAAATGGAAAAATGCATACTACAATTGAAGAAAATTATTTTTATTATGCACAAAGAAGCAAATACAGTCTAACCAGGATAGTGTATAGGGGTAAAAGACCATGGGACCAAGTAAATACCACAGGAGGGATATCACTGGAGAGCAGGAAGTGGAAATAAGGGCTTCTTGAGGTAAGAACCCTGTCTTACTTCATATCAGTTACATGCCATAAACACCTAACCATCTGATCTATATTTTACTACTTTATCTAATCTAGGTTTTAGTACCATACCTATCATTGTGGTATCTGAATACCAGTGCTGCTTTTTATATACATATATATCCATATGCATCAACCCAGAAGAAACTGAGCCAACCTGAGAATCAGATTAGCCAATAAAGAAATTCCAGGATACTTGAATCACGCAGGTTTTTCCAACTCCATGAAATCTAGCCAGAGAAGTAAATCAAAAACATCCTGAGGTTCACGCTATAATGGTGTTTCAGGTCACTGCATGGAACTCCCTCCTTCACAGCTGGCCAAAAAAGTCCAGCCCTGGTGTGACTGTGGTTGCTAGAGGGACAATACTGAGATTGCTCAATCAGGGCAAACTGCAAAGACTGGGGCAGCTGATCCCCCAAACTGGTGGTGGTTCTAATAATTAGACCCACCAAGACAGCAACAAAACAGCTATCACAATACCTTACTGGTTACCCAGAAGCCCAAAACACAGATTCCTTAAAGCAACCCAGCTTTGGGCTCCCATCCAGACAGCCAAGTCAGATATGGTGAGGATTATTTTAAATTCTGTTTACCATATATAAGAGATCAGACACATTATCCTCCAGGTCAGTGAATATTTCAGATCTTAGCCAAATACACGCTTACAGTCAATTCTTATTAACTAAACTAGGATTTATTTAAAAAGAAAAGAGAGTATTGTGGTTAAAAGATCATTAGACATACAGATATGAATAAAGTTCTTAGGTCAATTTCATAGTAGAGATGGTGAGCTGCTGAGATGCAGAAAGTTCTTTCCAGAATGGGTTCATCAGGTTATAGTCCAAATAGAAAGGTCATGTCAGATATCAGGGTAATCCAGACTGGAGCTGGAGACCTCAGTCTTGTGACTCAAAACCTCCCCTGATAAGGTTCAAGCAGATCTGAGGTACAGGATTGGGGACCTAGAGTTCTTTTATATATCTCTTCACAGTAGTCAATACAGCAGGCATTTATTGGATGAAGAATGGGTAATATATTTTGTGGCTTTGAAGTGGTTTGAGCATTGGCCTGCTAAACCCAGGGTTGTGAGTTCAATCCTTGAGGGGGCCATTTAGGAAACTGGGGTAAAAATCTATCTGGGGAGAGCTCCTGCTTTGAGGAGGGGGTTGGACTAGATGACCTCTTGAGGTCCCTTCCAACCCTGATATTCTATTAATACTACTGTGCAGGAAGACAAATCCACTATAGTAAAGCTAATGAATGCCGAATTTCAGTGGGTGAGGACTGTAGTGCATAGAGCAACTGCAAGGGTAAGGTTGATTTTCATTACTGAATTGAAATATTTCTGCAGTTGTAATTACAGATGGCATGGAACCAGAACCCTGTATCTGAACACTGAATTATTGGAGTTCTAAAAATCCAAATCCAGACCTGCAATCAAGCCATGTATCTATACCCCAATTAAACTATATTCCTATTAAAAGAATAAATCTTTTAGGAAGAAAGGATCTCTGTGTATGTGTCAGAAAGAGAGAGTCTATCAGTGACAGAGGGATTGCACACTTGATCTTAAAATCAAGAGAGAAACCTCTTAATAATTTAGCTCACAAATCATTTTCTCCCAGATTGTGCTTTTGTATTTTATTTATTTAAAAAATGTGGCATTCCTGGTTATTATAACACAACATTTTCCTTCCCATAATGTTAGTGTATAACATAAGAGCATGTAGACTTTTTGAACATCCAATTAATATAAATTAACTGTTAAAGACTGAAGTGTTTATATAGCCACATAATGATTTATTAACTTCTCATATATTTTGGAAGCACAATTGGAGTAATAAAGTGCAATGGTTGCCAATAAAAAGTAAAAATTTATTAAATTACCACCCATTATTATCTGAGATGCTGAAATTATTTTCTGAATAGAGCAAAAACCTATGGTATCGCAGATAACTGCTGTTGGGTACCTGCAGGAAGGTATTGGCTTTTTAATAGTAATGATGCTAACCAATGTTCAGGATCTTGCAATACTTGAGAGATTTATGCTATGCTCATAGACAGTATCTGGCATATTTCTAAACAGAGTTAACAAAGTGCACATTTTTTCAAAGCTATGGGACTACTCCTGTCTATAAAGATAAGTGAGGGTGTAAGTCTAGGAGCCTAAGTGTTTGGTAGATAATTTAACTGATTACCTGAGCACCAGATAGAGACCTTCATCCACTATGAAGGTATCAATGGCAGGGATGTAGAGCTGTAGTAGATGAAGAGAGAACAATAAATGGTGTTCTTTGCTTCAGGCATTTTACATGGATAGCCATCTATCTTCCAAAAAATGGCTTAATCTATTTCAGTTTAAGATGATTCCTTGAGTGTCCATTCTAGAGCTGTGTATGGAGAAATGTGTGTGAAGTCCTTATGAATGAGATAAGGAGAATAGAAGGTTTAATTTAACTCAACAAACCTTTCATTTACAAGCATAAATCATGCACGTATCTTAGGAAACAAAGTTGTTCTTTCAAGGGTGGATTAATCTTTGGGATCTTGGTGCATGGTCAGAAGAATCCCATATGCAAAGTTCCAGGAAGTGGCACAGTTCACTGCTAATTGTATCCAGTTAGCATCTTGTTATGATGGGATGAATTATCTGAACTGCTTCACTTGGGAAGAAGATCAAGGATTTGACAGTGGAAGAAAGGCAAGACAGTCATAGAGTAGCTGGGAGGAAGACTCTTTCTGGCATACTTGGAGCTAAACTGGGATGAAGAGTCTATTTGAGGAGACTCAGCATTTTGGTGGATATGGGTCCTATTCATCTTTAATCCAAGTTCCACTCTGTGTAAACCTATTTTAAATTATTGTTACTAATACTGCTATCATCAGAGTGAAATTAATTGAATCCAATAATATCCACAGGAAATATTAGACAGACCTTCCTATCTGATATAGCCTGGAACAAATAAAAAAGCATGAGAAGATGGTCAATTGTAAAATAGGAAGTTAATCATGTGAATCAGAGTGTAATTTTTGTCCATTAAATGTGAATACAGTATTGAAGTGTCTTGGGTACTATGCATGAAATATGAAATGCAAATTGTGAGGAGATAGTTAAAAGCAACTGGTTTCATACAATTCATGACAGTACACAGTGGAGAGAGATTAATAACAAGAAAAAGAGAATTACAAAGATAAGCTGTAATTAAAGTGTCAGTTCTTCAATATGAAAAGATTTGTACCTTACAGGCGAGAACATCCAGTGTTGTGGGAAACCTTACTATTTCAGTCTCCACTGTAGTTAAGACATAAAACACTCTTGATACATTGGTCTTGTTAACTAAACTCAAGGGGCACATGAATCACTGGATTGGGGAGGGCAGGTTAAATCTTGCTTTGAATATGGAAAGAGGTTTTTGCTCTCTGTGGTTCCTTTCTTTTTCCAATTTTGAAGTGAGGTTTGAAGAGAGCTGTTCATCTGCCACCACACATTCCCAGACTCTTCTCTAGATGCAATGGGGAGGCACTGTTGGCAGGGGTGGCTCCAGGAACCAGTGCAGCAAGCACGTGCCTGGGGCGGCAAGTCGGGGGGGGGGGGGACGCAGCATGCTGGTTGCCATGAGGAAGAAGGCAGCCAGTGAGCTTTCAGCGGCGCTTCTGTGGGAGGTCCTCCAGTCCTGCAGCTTCAGCGGCAATTCAGCGGTGGGTACCGAAGGCTCCTTGACTGCCATGCTTGAAGCGGCAAAATACATAGAGCCACCCCGGACTGTTGGGACTGACAAATATGCCCAGGAAGGGAAAGATGTGTTTATGATGGGGTTGCTGCTTCCACAGCTCTGCTTCCCCATAAATGGGAAAGTGGCCAATAATCCTACAGAATTTTCAGCTGAGTCCTGAAAGGATCACGTTATTAAGCAAATGCTTGTGGAAGGTCGTATTTCCAGAGAAATAACTCCTGAAGTCAATAAACTCGAGCCTCTTCATCATCTTTCTGGATTACCTGGGTCTCTTTTTGATATAAATGAAGAAGAGGATCATGTTTTTTATTAGAATAGTCCTTTTCTCCCTATACCTCCATTATATGAGAGGGTCAAGATCACCTGACCCAGTTTGGAATGGCAAACAGATTAAAGGACACTGAAGGAACGCTCAAATGTCAGCCCACGATCTTCTGTTAGTGATTTGGGGGCTAGTGGGAGATGATATTATCATTATTTTATTATTTATTTGTATTATGGCAGCATTTAGAGGTCTTTATTAGGATTGGTGCCTTAACTATGTTATCTACTGTCTAAATACTTACTAGATATTCCCTGCCCCAGTTATGCCTGCAGTCTAATTAGAGATTAGATGCAATAAAGTGATTATGGCAAACAAGGATGTGGAAAAGGGAGAGGAAGGCTGAAGGAAAATAGGATCACATGGTTACATAGATAAAGTACAGTTTGACTGATCTTGAGTGTACCTTAAAATATAAAAATTTCTATAAATTTAAGTTTGCTTGACTATAGTAAAGCTAGAACCATTTTAAATAAAGATTTTCTGTTATTATGGTGTACGGACAATTCTGGAACAAGTTATGCTCGTAACACATGAACATTGCTTTTTCCATCATTTCATTTGTGTAACCAGCTTATAGAGAATAAAATTTGGGTTTCTTATTTCATTGTAGATAAGAAAAAGGTTCAAACTGAATGAAACTATGGCTAATATAGTCCTGAAATTAAGAGTAATATTTTTCAACATGTCAATAGACAAATGTTTTAATCTTCATTTTGTCTGTTTTTATGGCTCAGAGTAAATTATCACCTGATGAAGCTAGATAAATCCTTTAGTGATCCTTGGGTGTATTGTTCAGTTCTTTTAACAAGCCTGGGCTATTTTAGGAAAGATTTGTGAAGATACAGCAATTAAAAAAATTATTCATTATTGTTACTGATTTCCTATGTTTCAAGGTTAATGCAAAATTTCTACAATTTCCAACAAGAAAAGGACTTTTATGATCTCGACTGTTACTGTATATAGCCTCAATTTCCTAAAACAAATGGCATATAATAAATCTGATGGCTGTGAAACCATAAAATGTAAGGACTCCCAGTAGCAACATTAAGATAAATGCAGAGACATGCAATGTGTGATAATAAACCTGAAGCTCTGTGCTGGAGACCAATTTGTACTGGCTTAGAGGATTCTGTTTTCTTATTTCATAACTTTAGTTTAGTGTTTTTTAAAAGATGCAGTTTCAATTAATAGCTTCTGAGAAATGACCTTACATTTTAATTTCGGTTCTTTTCTATCCTGGCTACATTTCCAGCTGGGCCTTTGGAGAGGGAGCTTTTTTGGGACCCAGCTAACTCTCCAACCCTTTACTCATGCTGAATCATATTTAACTCTAGGATATTCATGCATCCCAAAATCACTTCTGAGGCCCATGAAGTACTGCAGTATTATATAAAGATTAGAGCTGGTTCAGAATTTTTTGATTAATGTATTTTCATCAGAACTGAACATTTTACGGAACTGTACCCATTTCAGTGAAACTTTTGTCATGAAGGTTTCTCAGATCCAGGATACAATTTAGGGGAGGGAGAGAAGAGGACCTGAAAAGAGCGCATAGTTTAATGGTTAGGGCACTCCTGTGGGATGTAGGAGATCTATGTTGAAGTTCCTGCTCTGCCTGATTCAGAGTGGAGGCTTCACATCAGCTAAGAGCCCTAACCATTAGGCTATTGGCTACTGTTTTTTTTTAAATTATTATTATTTTCACAAGTCTCTCTTTCATCCTGATGCAGAACAGGAAACATTTCTGAAATCTCTACAATATTTGCAGGACTGGAAAATCATTTTCCTCTCAACAGCATAAAGCTGCGCTGATGTTTCACCAAAACGTCGTTGTGATGCATTGTGCCATGGTGACCCAATGGCCCAAGGCTATTACAATTTAGTTTGTCCTATCAGACAAACTCCCAGGTGGGATCCCCTAGACCTGTGTTTAAACCTGCAAGGAAAAAATAATCATGAAGCTTGGGAGGGTGGGAGCCAGCTGGATGAGTCCTTGCTTGTGGGAAATGATTTACCAAACCAATCTGCGCCTTGAAAAACACCTTGGCAAGGTTTCTTCTATCTATCTAGGCACTTTATGTGGTTCTGTCACCATCATAGCCAAGTGTCTTAGGTACAGCTGAGGGTTAGTGAAGGTTGGAGCCAGTTCTAATTTATTCAGATTAGTTTCCTCATTCTTAATTACATTTGATACTATCTAATCTCTAAACCGGAAACGAAAACCTGTACTTATTTTAATACAGACTATCAAGGGATGACTTGGGATCTCATACATTATAAAATATTTTGGTATATCCTAAATGATGGCTGTGTTGTTAAAACAGTGTGCGGAAATTAAGCACACAGCAGTGTTTTTTTCTGCATATATTATTTCATGCGACTTGCCCAATCAGCAGTTTTCCTGTTCATTTTTTTTCCAATCACTGCTCTTGTGGCCAAGGAATTACCAAGTAAAATAAAATAAAACACGCAAATCTAAGCCTAATACAGTAATAAAACTTAATACAGATAAAATCTCACCCTCAGAGATGTTTCAATAAGTTTCTTTCACAGACTGGATGCCTTCCTAGTCTAGGCACAATCCTTTCCCCTGGTACAGCCCTTATTCCAGCTCAGGTGGTAGCCAGGGGATTTCTCGTGATGGCTCCTCCTTTTGTTCTGTTCCACCCACTTATATATCTTTTGCATAAGGCAGGAATCTTTTGTCCCTCTCTGCGTTCCCACCCCTCCTTCTAAATGGAAAAGCACCAGGTTAAAGATGGATTCCAGTTCAGGTGACATGATCACAGGTCACTGTAAGACCTCATTATCCACTTGCCAGCAAACACATATACAGGAAGACTTACAAGTAAAACAGAGCCATCTACAGTCAATTGTCCTGGTTAATGAGAGCCATCAAGATTCCAAACCACCATTAATGGCCCATGCTTTGCATAATTACAATGAGCCCTCATATTTCTAGTTTCAGATACAAGAATGATACATACAAACAAATAAGATGAACACATTCAGTAGATTATAAGCTTTGTAACGATAGCTTACAAGAGACCTTTTGCACGAAGCATATTCCAGTTACATGATATTCACACTCATTAGCATATTTTTATAAAATCATGTAGAGTGCAACATCACAATGGTCATTGATTGGCAGAGAAGAGAAAAGCTTAGAATTGGTGATTGGTGTCCACGTTTTCTATTTGGTAGCCATGCTGAATGCAGTTTCTAGTGCTAATTGGATAATGTTTGATTCAAAGTCAGACAGCCTAAAAGCCCTGGTAGGCTTTGACTAACCAACCCTCTCCACCCACCCCCCACACACCTGGATGTTCACATCAGGGGTGGGGAGAGGTTCGCAATTTTCTCTTGTTTGTCAGAGACCGCATTCTATCTGTGCTAAGGAAATTATAGTTGGGAAGGGATTTAGGGATTCCTCAGTGTTGAATATGACTAATGTGTCCAAGTCATCAAACTGAAAAAAACAGCATATTCAGACAAAGGGACTTTAACAGATGTCACACTGTCAAAATGTAACTGGCTGACTAAAGTGTGCTATGATAGCTTTGTCAGAATGTCCTTTTTCTTACACATTTATAGCTTGCCCTTGTATAAGTGCCATAAATAAACTGGATGTCTTGGTATCATTTTTCTCTTATGACTTTGGGCCCTTACTGTAGTCGCCATTCCCCTATCTTCATCCAATACATTACAATTGGACCTTGTTCAACCCTTTCAATTTAGATAAACACAGACTTAGGTCCTGACTACAGAAGGTACAATTCTTTTCAGATTGCCCTTTCTTGTAGAGTTTCAGAACAGCCAGTGGTAGTCCAAAACCTTTTAAAGATTGTGCAAAGTCAGCAGCCTTTTGGGCTTATTTGAGATGTCTTCAACTTTCCTACCTAATGCAAAACATGCATATCTTTGTCAAGTTTTAAACTTAACACACAATAAAGTGCACAAGGTTCCCTATTGATCCAGCTGGTCAGTGCTATACTCTGAATGATAAATCCTGCCAGTGACAGTAGTAATCTGATGATGTATCCTTCCTCCATTCTGAATACCTTATGCAAAGCAAACAATCCACCATTTTGCCATGGAAAATGGCATACTTGGCAAGAGAAGTGTTTGTTTGGGATGCATTAGAGAAAGGATCAAGGTGTTCATTACCAAAGAATTTGCTCTGATTTATGTGATAGAGAGCCACACCTAACTTCTACAAAAAACAAACAAAACAAAACAAAAAAGAAAAAAACCAAACCACACTAAACCAAAAAAAATAAATAAATAAAAATCAAGGGCATCAACTCAGGAAAGTGGTTATCTCTCACTATTACAAACCTATCTTTTTTCCTGTCACAATTTCTGCAGTTTATTTTAGATTTTTGTTTCTCGGGGTGAGATATAAATGAATATGTGTCACTTTGTTGCTCCACATTTTGCCACTGATGTTTTTTAAAGGTGGTGTTTCAACATATATAGCATTGTCTTAGTTTGTACAAACCCAGTCCGAAGACATAAATCATAAATTCAAAATCTTGCTTTAATGTGCTGATCTTGCATGAATTTAAAACATGTAAATGAATCTTTCATTTATATCTAAATCCAAAGTAGGCAAGGAATTTGTGCTCAAGCATCACTGTAAGAAAACATAGATTGACAATTTGGACATAACTATATTATATTCTCTTGGAATAAAGTATTATTTTTCTAATATTTTAATATTATAATATTTTTCTAAAATGTGCAAAAATGGGTTGACTGCACAAGCAAATGGATATTCATCCTTCCAAATGGCCATTTTTGTGTGCAATTAGCTAGTTTTGTACCCACACTTATGTTTACCATATGTATATATTAGACATGCAATTGCATGCATATTAGAAAATTAAGCCTTGTCTAGACTGTGTGTGGTTACAAGAAGCATATGGAAAAGTTATAGGAACATTTTTAACCCCTCTGCAATAATCTGAAAATTGAATAAAGCTTCACATTTGTGACTTGAGACATTGGAATAATACATGCGTAAAGATCTGATTAAGAGCTCTGAACAGTGCTATGGTATGAAAGTTAGTGCACTGCATTTGGGCAGACGTGTACAAGAGAAAGCAGAAGAGGAAGAAGTGTTCTTAGAGGGTCACTGCTGCTGGCTGACAACTAAATCTAATGCAGTCCATAGGCTCACTTTTTAAAATAGTTTAAATTGGTCGTCTACTTGTAACATTATGGGGAAGTGCTAGAGGAATGATTTGCCTAGTTTGGAAAGCTTTGGTGGGAATTCACAAGTCCATTCATTTTCAGAGGAAAATGCAAAAGCATTATGCACCACAGCCTGGAAAATGGTTCTGAAAGGTATTAGTTTTCACTTGGTCCCCTCTTGTTCCAAATTGTGCAGTCTGCTCAGAAAGATATCGAGAGAGTGCAGTGTATTTGCACGCAGCCAAATAACAGGTCTTAAAGATTAATTTACAGTGCCCAGTGCAAAATACTTGACCTTCCCTGAAGTTTAGTCAGTTTCTAAAGTTCACACTTTTCGCATTCTTACATTTTAGGCAGTGAATTTTATCTTCAGGAAATAACACCAGAGACCATTCTTCTACTGTTTCCTCCTGCCCTGCACTTGTAAGGCCTAAATTCAGGAAGCCAAAAACAGAGGAGAATTTGTAATCCCTGAAGTATGAAATTAGCTAGGAAACTGAACTAAAAATAGATACACTTCTGAACAAAAAAAAAATTACTCATTTTGGATATGCTGAGAGTTTTGAGTTCAGAATGACACATACTCAGTACCTAAGAGGAGGAATAAGTAGGCCCTTATTGACCTTCGCCTCCCGTCATCTCTCATTCACTATTAAGATGTTAACACCTGCCTCCAATCAGTCTATGATACCATCCTCTATTGCCCACTTGTAAACTTTTCAAACAAGCCTTTGTCCTTTCTCCCATGTTGCCCCTCACGCTTGGGAGAAGCTCCCCATAAACATGCACAAACCTAATGTGATATCCTCCTTCAAACCCTCCTAAAAGCTCTCCTTTGCCATGATAACAATGGTTAGGCCACTGCCTAGCACACTGACCAACATAGTGTCATTGTTTCCTTGATCTCCCGTCAGTGTGTATCCATCTATTGTCTTGAACTTAGATTCTAAACATTTTGGGGCAGGGATCCCCTTTTTATCCTGTGTTTATACAGCACCTTGCATGAGGGAGACTTTGTCCATTACTGGGGCTCCTAGGTGCTACAATAATACAAATAACTATAATTAGTAGTAAAGGAAGATGTGATGGATTATTTTAATCTATGCTACATATTTAATTCATACAATATACATATTTCTAGCATTAAATGCTTTTGCCAGGGTTTTCTGTATAGCAAGAAGGTAGAATCATAGAATATCAGGGTTGGAAGGGACCTCAGGAGGTCATCTAGTCCAACCCCCTTCTCAAAGCAGGACCAGTTCCCAACTGAATCATCCCAACCAGGGATTTGTTAAGCCTGACCTTAAAAACCTCTAAGGAAGGAGATTCCACCACCTCTCTAGGTAACCCATTCCAGTGCTTCACCACCCTCCTAGTGAAAAAGTTATTCCTAATATCCAACCTAAACCTCCCTGTAGCGAGGGGGCCTCACTCCCTGCCGCACCTGAGAGGAACAGGCCAGAACAGGTGCAGCAACGGGCAGAGCCACCGCCGCCTGTCCCCGCCCCCCGGAAGTCAAGGGGCGGGACAGGAAGTATAAAAGCCTGGCCCCAGCGCTCAGTTGAGAGAAGGCTGTTGGAGAAGGCAGACGCTGGGGCCCGAGCTCCCGCTGGGCCCAGCCTAGCCTGTGCTCGGTACCCAGAGGAGTGTTGGCCTGACCTGCCCCGTGCTCGATACCCGGAGGAGTACTGGCCGGACCTACCCCGTGCCCGGTACCCAGAGGAGCTGCCTGAGCTTCCCGACGGCCGGCCTTCGGAGGAGCTGTCGGAACCTCCCGACGCCCAGTACCCAGAGGAGTAGACTGGACCTCCCGACGCTCGGTATCCTGAGAAACCCATGGTCTGGGACTCACCGGACAACGCCGGCGGATGGCAGGTACCCAGTGAGGGGGCGGTTGGAAGTGGCCCGAGGGCAGCCGACTCCAGTCAGGCTGCAGACTCACCTGAGCCGATGTCAGTGTGTTTCGGTCAGGATCCCCCACTGACTGTCAGCAGTGTTGACCGCTACAAGGGCCCCGGGCTGGAAAGCAGTGGAGTGGGAGGGCCTGCGTTCCCCCTGCCACCCCTTCAAGGGTGGCATACTCCCCCTCCTCCCTGGCCTGAACAGGCCATTCCTGGTGTTTGTTGGCTCAACCCCTCATTCCTGGTGTTTGTTGGCTCAACCCCTCCTGAAGGGCCTGGGCCCTGAGTTGCTTGTTGCCCCGCCCTGGGCCAGGGCCCGGGCTTTCTGCACCTGAACTGCTTGTCTGCTCAGCCCTGCAACAAAGGGCCTGAGCCACCTGCTAACTGTGTCTGTTTGCTCAGCCCTGCAGCAGAGCATCTGAGCCCTAAGTGACAGTGGGCGGCCGCACAGCCCCAAAGTAAGGGGGGGGCCCCGGGCCAACGGAGTGCGGTCAGCCGGCGTGGCTCCCCCCTGCCTTCAAGGAGGGTTGAGCCCCGGCCCCGCTCCGCTACACTCCCCCACTGCAACTTGAGACCATTACTCCTTGTTCCGTCATCAGGTACCACTGAGAACAGTCTAGATCCGTCCTCTTTGGAACCTCCTTTCAGGTAGTTGAAAGCAGCTATCAAATCCCCTCCTCATTCTTCTGCAGACTAAACAATCTCAGTTCTCTCAGTCTCTCCTCATAAGTCATGTGCTCCAACCCCCTAATCATTTTTGTTGCCCTCCGCTGGAATCTTTCCAATTTTTCCACATCCTTCTTATAGTGTGGAGCCCAAAACTGGACACAGTACTCCAGATGACGCCTCACCAATGTCGAATAGAGGTGAATGATTACGTGCCTCGATCTGCTGGCAATGCCCCTAATTATACAGCCCAATATGCTGTTGGCCTTCTTGGCAACAAGGGCACACTGTTGACTCATATCCAGCTTCTTGTCCACTGTAACCCCTAGGTCCTTTTCTGCAGCACTGCTGCCTAGCCATTCAGTCCCTAATCTGTAGCAGTGCATGGAATTCTTCCATCCTAAGTTCAGGATGGCCTTGTTGAACCTCATCAGGTTTCTTTTGGCCCAATCCTCTAATTTGTCTAGGTCCCTCTGTATCCTATCCCTACCCTCCAGCATATCTACCACTTCTCCAAGTTTAGTGTCATCTGCAAACTTGCTGAGAGTGCAGTCCACGCCATCCTCCAGATCATTAATGAAGATATTGAACAAAACCAGCCGTGGACCGACCCCTAGGGCACTCCGCTTGATACCGGCTGCCAACTAGACATGAAGCCATTGATCACTACCTGTTGAGCCCGACGATCTAGCCAGCTTTCTATCCACTTTATAGTCCATTCATTCAGCCCATACTTCTTTAACTTACTGGCAAGAATACTGTGGGAGATCATATCAAAAGCTTTGCTAAAGTCAAGGAATAACACATCCACTGCTTTCCCCTCATCCACAGACCCAGTTATCTCCCCATAGAAGGCAATTAGGTTAGTCAGGCATGACTTGCCCTTGGTGAATCCATTCTGACTGTTTCTGATCACTTTCCTCTCATCTAAGTGCTCCATTCTTTGAGGACCTGCTCCATGATTTTTCCAGGGACTGAGGTGAGGCTGACAGGCCTGTAGTTCCCCCTATCCTCCTTCCCTTTTTTAAAGAAGGGCACTACATTAGCCTTTTTCCAGTCATCTGAGATGTTGTCCAGTCACCATGAGTTTTCAAAGATAATGGCCAATGGCTCTGCAATCACATCTGTCAACTCCTTTAGCACCCTCGGATGCAGTGCATCCAGCACCATGGATTTGTGGTCATCCAGCATTTCTAAATAGTCCAGAACCACTTCTTTCTCCACAGAGGGCTGGTCACCTCCTCCCCATGCTCTGCTGGCCAGTGCAATAGTCTGAAAGCTGACCTTGTTTGTGAAGACAGAGGCAAAAAAAGCACTGAATACATTAGCTTTTTCCACATCCTCTGTCACGAGATTGCCTCCCTCATTCAGTAAGGGGCCCACATTTTCCTTCACTTTCTTCTTGTTGCTAACATACTTGAAGAAACTCTTCTTGTTACACTTAACATCTCTTGCTAGATGCAACTCCAAGTGCGATTTGGCCTTCCTGATTTCACTCCTGCATGCCTGATAAATATTTTTATACTCCTCCCTGGTCATTTGTCCAATGTTCCATCTCTTGTAAGCTTCTTTTTTGTGTTTAAGATCAGCAAGGATTTTACTGTTAAGACAAGCTGGTTGCCTGACATATTTACTATTTTTTCTACACATCGAGGTGGTTTGTTCCTGCAACCTCAGTAAGGATTCTTTAATATACAGCCAGCTCTCCTGGACTCCTTTGCCCCGCATGTTATTCTCCTAGGGGATCCCACCCATCAGTTCCCTGAGGGAGTCAAAGTCTGCTTTTCTGAAGTCCAGGGTCAGTATTCTGCTGCTTCCTCTTTTTCCTTGCATCAGGATCCTGAATTTGCCCCTCTCATGGTCACTGCCTCTAAGGTTCTCATCCACTTTTGCTTCCCCTACTAATTCTTCCCTGTTTGTGAGCAGCAGGTCAAGAAGAGCTCTGCCCCTAGTTGGTTACTCCAGCACTTGCACCAGGAAATTGTCCCCTACACTTTCCAAAAACTTCCTGGATTGTCTGTGCACCACTGTATTGCTCTCCCAGCAGATATCAGGGTGATTAAAGTCTCCCATGAGAACCAGGGCCTGCGATCTAGTAACTTCTGTTAGTTGCCGGAAGAAAGCCTTGTCCACCACATCCCCTTGGTCTGGAAGTCTATAGCAGACTCCCACCACGACAGCACCCTTGTTGCTCACACTTCTAAACTTAATCTCGAGACTCTCAGGTTTTTCTGCAGTTTCATATCGGAGCTCTGAGCAGTCATATTGCTCTCTTACATACAGTCAACTCCCCCATCTTTTCTGCCCTGCCTGTCCTTCCTGAACAGTTTATATCCATCCATGACAGTACTCCAGTCATGTGAGTTATCCCACCAAGTCTCTGTTATTCCAATCATGTCATAGTTCCTTGACCGTGCCAGGACTTCCAGTTCTCCCTGCTTGTTTCCCAGGCTTCTTGCATTTATGTATAGGCACTTAAGATAACTCGCTGATTGTCCCACTTTCTCAGTATTAGACAGGAGTCCTCCCCTCTTGCACTATCTGCTCGTGCTTCCTCCTGGTATCCCATTTCCCCACTTACCTCAGGGCTTTGGTCTCCTTCCCCTGGTGAACCTAGTTTAAAGCCCTCTTCACTAGGTTAGCCAGCCTGCTTGTGAAGATGCTCTTCCCTCTCTTCGTTAGGTGGAGCCCGCCTCTGCCTAGAACTCCTCCTTCTTGGAACACCATCCCATGGTCAAAGAATCCAAAGCCTTCTCTCCAACACCACCTGCGTAGCCATTTGCTGACTTCCTGGATTCGACGATCTCTACCCAGGCCTTTTCCTTGCAGGGGGAGGATGGACGAGAACACCACTTGCACCTCAAACTCCTTTATCCTTCTTCCCAGAGCCACGTAGTCTGCAGTGATCCACTCAAGGTCATTCTTGGCAGTATCATTGGTGCCCACATGGAGAAGCAAGAAGGGGTAGCGATCTGAGGCCTTGATGAGTTTTGGCAATCTCTCCATCACATTGTGAATCCTAGCTCCTGGCAAGCAGCAGACCTCTTGGTTTTCCGGTTTGAGGCGGCAGATAGATGACTCAGTCCCCCTGAGGAGGGAGTCCCCAACCATCACCACCCACCTCCTTCTCTTGGGAGAGGTGGTCATGGAACCCCATCCCTAGGACAATGCATCTCATGCCTTCCAATCGGTGAAGTCTCCTTCTGCTCCCTTCCCTCAGATGTATCATCTAGTCCACTCTCCGCATTAGTACCTGTGGAGAGAACATGAAAATGGTAGAGTACACCAGAAGTGGAAAATATGATGACAAAGGGATAAGAGAGAAAGAAAGAAAGAGAGGGAAAGATGCCTAAAATATGCATGAGAGGGAAAGGAGGAAGGACAAAACCCACAGGAGATGACATAGTTCAGGGACTCGCACTAAACAAAAATAATTCCCACCCTGACTATCTTACCTGAAGCATGGGATAAATCAGACCTAAAAGTTACATTAAAATAAAATCTGTGGTAAGATAAATGTTGAAGTGTAACAATATAATTCCATCTTATGAATATTTAATGCACTATATATCTTTTGAGGATCTGGGCCATAGTTAAGAGCATTTGTTTTTCTTTTGAAATATATTGGCTTGCCCCTAATGGCAACATCAGTATTTCTGACAGGGCTTTATTCACTCCTACTTGCACTTTAGCAAATCTCTGGGCTGCTCAGCATAGCCCAGCCTGCTTGAATTAGCCAGTCTAGCCACGACTGCAGGAAATCTGTAAGTGCTTATATCTCACCTAAATCATAGGTATCTGTTTCAGAACTCAGTCTCTAGAGCAGTCAACCATTTCTATTCAGAAGCACTTGACAAAATTGAAAATTAACTTATCAGGGCTGATTTAATTGTGCACTGATATTACAGCACATACTGTATAGAACCCAGTCCTGCTGGAATCAAAGTGCCTCATCAAGTCAATGGGAGCTGTGAGTTCTCTGCACCTTAGAAGGCTAGGCCCAGAATATATAACAGAACGGAAAATGTTTATGAAAAGAGAGAACAGGGTGGTTTAATATGAAATACAGGGTTTGGCATGAACTTTCTTGGGTTTTGTGTGTTCAAGTCAGCACCTTAATCTATATATGTATTTTTAATGGCTCAACTTACTAAAATAATAGTAATAAAATGCTATAAATAGTAATAAAATCAAAACTGAGGTTTTGTGGACACCATATCTCGAAATGCACTTGTTAATATTTGGCAGTTAGTATTCACTGCTGTTTAGGCTCCTCCACAAAAAAATAGTTTGCTGCAGGCTGAGAATGTTATCATTCCCCATCTTCTATTAATACACCTCTCACCTCCGAGAGTCCTCACCCCTGCAACATCCTTCTTGTAGGCTAAGCAGGACTGTCTTGTTAGCTCATTAATCCTGCTCCCCAGGCTGCTGTTCAGGGACATGAGATATGTTGTAAAGTTCTATTTCTCATCCTTGCCCATTTTTACAATGTTTTGCCATCTGATATTTTGCTAACTGCATTGTCCACTACTTGTATGTAGGAGCCATCAATTGACTTTGCAATCTCATACAAATATAGTGGAATTCGATAAGTCCCTTTCCAAGCCTTAAACAATTCTTACAACATTGCCTCCAAATCAATTTCAGGGCAAAAATACATTTGGTAACTCATAACAAATAATTAATTTTGAAAATTTCATGCACACATCACAATATCTCACTTATTACAAAAGTTTTCACTCTTCATTTAGCTTATTTCATCTGGCACTAATTGTCCCCCCCCACATTTTTGTGTGTTGTTTTTTAATTCACTCTCAAAACTAGTGGGCTAGAAATGCATTTAAATGTCTTATATATTATATATATGTCAGAGATATCAAATATGTCACGCTCTACTGGTTATTTTCTTTGCTTTTATGAAGATTAGTAGGACAAATACTACTTAAAAGACTTCTTTTTTGCCACCTAACAAATCCTGAGAAAACAATCATTTGGGAATTTCCCCATCAACAAGGCTGCCTCCAAAGTTTGGAACACTGGTGTAGCCTGAGTTTGGCCATGGTCCTGCTAAGTTGGCCAAGCCAGCACGAGGCAAGCTCAGTCCTGCCCTTGTTTTAGCACAGAAGAGGAAGAATCCAGCGAGAGAGAGTATGTCTACACTGCAGCTAGGAGCATGCTTCCCAGCTCGGGAGAGAGAGACACACTAGCTCTGCACATGCTAGCATGCTAAAAACAGCAGAGTAGCTGGGGGTAGCATGGGCAGCAGCTCAAGCTAGCCACCTGAGTATGTGTCCATGTGGTCCAGGCGGGTTTGCATATAGGTGGCTAGCCCAAGCTGCAACCTGAGCTATCCCTGGCTGCACAGCTAACAAACTAGTGCATGTTTGCCTACTCAAACTGGGAAGCATGCTCCCAGCTGCAGTACAGACACACACAAAGGAAGAGATACGTGGAGGGGCCATTTTGAGTTCCAGGGCCTGCCATATCCCCTGATTCATTTGCATATTGCCAGCTGCACACTCAGATTGTTGTAGATACACCTCCACTCCAATATAACACGACCTGATATAACACGAATTCGGATATAAAACGGTAAAGCAGTGCTCCAGAGGGGCAGGGCTGAGCGCTCTGGCAGATCAAAGCAAGTTTGCTATAACGCGGTTTCACCTATAACGTGGTAAGATATTTTTGGCTCCCAAGGACAGTGTTATATCAGGGTAGAGGTGTGTTAGTTGTATGACATTATATTTATTATTTGAGAAAATATCTGTAATTAAATAGTCTATTGAGATATGCACATAATATTAGGATAAGGGTCTTGTAAACATAGTTCCCTTGCATTATCAAATAAACTTCTAAATGAGGGCTGTTTTCTACCTAAATTTAAAATTTCTGACCCACTCTTCAAAACATATTACAACCCTTTAAAAATTTCAATTAATTTTTTCCACTCTCCTCTCACTTGAAAATGGCAAACCTATCACCTCCCCTTCGCCCCCAACTATCAGAAAACATGCAACCCACATTCATGCTTGGAAAGACACAGGCTGGAAAATTCCAGTCTCATGAGGAAATAATCAGTAAGTTAGAAGTTAGAAATGTTTAGACAGCCTGAACTGTAGCTGTCTCTAGTGGTCTAGCTAAAATGCTCTATGGATTGGCCATGTTTGAGGCATATGCACTAGGGGCAGAAAAAAAGTTTTAGCTTTCAATCTTAACGCTGCGTCAGTGGTAGTTATGGTCCAGTGGATTGTGTACAGGGCTGGAACTCAGGACAGATGGCTTCTATAATGGACTCACCGCCACAGACTTGTTGTGTGACTTTGAGCAGATCACCTAATCTCCTTTTACCCATCTGTATATTGTGTATTATAATGTTAACACACCTTTGTAAGATGCTTTGGGATCTAGCAGATCTATATAGCCAAGTACTATGGCCCTCATCACCACAGAATCTGAATCTACATAATTTCTATTTATTGTGGCTGTCACTATTATCTACTGAGATTTAAATGCTTGGTTTCCAATATTCACATTGTATCATTCTTGTATGACATACTTTGTTGTGAATCTTGCTGCTCTCACCTGACTTATTCTTCAAGTGGTCTTGCAGTGTCTGTGTTGAGTGAAAATGCACTGAACGGTAATGCCATCAGTTCCCTGAGGATTTTGTGACTCCTACCTGAGTACATTCACATTTATCCATATATTTGCTAGTTGACTATGTGGTGTTGTTTGTCTCAACCTATCATATATTCCATGTAGCGAGAAATTTTACTGATTTGTCACTGAAAAGTTATCTTGATTCCCCACTAGCTCTCAATATCAGTGTTCTGAAATGAAATACTTCCTTTTGCAGGATGAATTTACCTTATAACAATCCTTGCATCTTAGTATTTATTTTGCATTTACTGTGGGAAGGAAGTATATTTTCCTTTCTTTCTCTCTCATCAGTATACAAACTCAGTGGTGGTTTATGGAATTTGACCTCCAGGTCAGAAAATCCCTGCTGGGAAGATGGAATTTTAAGGAGACAGGACTATTGATTGTCCAATAATAATCATAAGGTATATTAGACATATCTGTATTGGAAGGAAATTTTAATTCTAACAATTTTAGTGTCAGTATTGACATATTTGTTGGTGAATAAATTATCTGATGAACATAATCTTTCTTTCCTCTTTGTAAGTTGTTTGTGAGCCAATCCTGGTGTCTGCTAATACATTTATTAAAAAGTACAGTATTCATCAAATAACTTGGATTAACAGTTTTTGACTTATGGCTGCTCATGAACTGTTTGTGTCATCTGCAAATTATTTGTGGTCTGGGGTTGGTTACTTGGATCATGTGGTATCTTTTCCTAACTAAACTTTTTAAACTAGAAGAATAAGGAATGAAGAACAGTAAATAAAAAGTCATTAATAACAAATATTTTTATTCCTGCACAGACCCCAAACATTTGTTCAAATGAGCCTTCTAGTAAGAATATTTGTGAATTGAAAATAATAAGGAATATGGATGTGGTTGGGTTGATCAGCAATTCAGAATCTGAACAACCATTTGTGAAAAGTGTGTTTGCTGTAATTGATCAGCTCTGCCTTTCACCCTGGCAGCAGCAATTCCCCCTTTGCCTCACAGATATTATGCACAACACAACAGGTAGCTATCACCACTGGGATATTTTTCTCACTAAGGTTTAATCTAGTGAGTAAACACTTCCAGTGTCTGTCCATTTACTAAAAGCACATTCAACTGTCATTCTGCACCTGCTGAGCTGGTAGTTGAACCTTTCCTTGGTGCTCTCAAGGTGGCTAATGTACAGCTTCATGAGCCAGGGTAGCAAGAGGTAGGTTGGTCCCCCAGAATCACTATTGGCATTTCAATATTACCATGGAAGTCTGCTGGTCAGGAAAGAAAGTCCCCGCTAGCATCTTCCTGAATGGTCTTGGTTCTTAAAGATAGGAGCATCCCGCATCTTCCCTGACCAGCTCACACTGATATCGATGAAATGTTCCTGGTGATCCACCAATGCTTTCCTGTACTTTGTGGCAAGGTGAACTGGTGGGAAAATAGGGATGTGTGTGCCGGCTATTGCCCCCCAGCAATTCAGGAACCCCTTTGCTGCAAAGCCATCCACTATGTACTGCACATTATTGAAAGTCACAATTCTGCATAGCAGGAGTCAATTAATGATATGCATCCAACGAAGTGGGTTTTCACCCACGAAAGCTCATGCTCCAAAATGTCTGTTAGTCTATAAGGTGCCACAGGATTCTTTGCTGCTTTTAATGGCCCTACACACTTGCATGACAACAGCCCCCCTTTTCCAACTCTGACATGATTTCCTGCTGACTGGTCGCAATCTGCAAGCTCCCAGAGTGTGATCACTACTTGCTTCTCAACTATCAATGCAGCTTTCACTCTGATGTCCCTGTGCTAGAGGGCTGGGGTGAGCTTGACACACAAATCCAGGAATGTGGCCTTTCACATCCAAAAGTTCTGCAGCCACTGCTCATTGTCCCAAACTTGCATTATGATGCAACACCCCAGTTAGTGCTTGTTTCTCAGGCCCAGGAGTGGCACTCCACTGTCTGTAGCTGCTTTGTGAAGACCACTTACAACTGTGAATTGTTTTTCACTATGTCCTTCAGAAAACTGTCCTAAAAGAAACTGTCACATCCCCAGGTGTTGTAGTACTTCTTGCAGGTCTGTCAATAGAGGATAATTGTGCATACTATATTTGCAACTTTCATGAGAATGGTGCAGAGGTCTGTAGATTCTGTGCTTCTGTTAGAGATAGCAGACAATGAAAAGTGCCTCATGGGCTTATGGGATTTTTAAAGAAGGCACAGAAATGATGGGAGATGGATGGTATTATGGAATGGAGAAAGTTGAATGCTGGGAAGTTGACCCCTAGCTCTCTGAGATCCCTGTGTGACTAATTTCTACCCAACAACATATTGCAAAAATGTCCTGGACAGTGGCATGTGGCAAACTGGAATAATTACCCTTGGTGCACTATGCTTTGCATCAACACAAGCACTCCTGGTGAGTACATGCCATGCTGAAGCAAGCAGCCATGTGCACAAAAAATATACGGACTTTAGTGGCTCTCAGCCGATGTAACTTGACCAACGTTTGTAGTGTAGACATGGCCTTAGAAGTGAGGCTGAAGTCCTGGTTGTGCAGTCCTCATCATCTTCCCATTGCCCTAGTAGTAGCCCATATCTTGTCAAAGTGGTATGCATGTACAAACTATCAGCAATCATGTGGCTGAGCCTTAGCAGCAAGCCAAGCATCTGAGCAAGTGTGTAACTCTTAAGGGAGACTTGTCTTAAGACTGCAATAGAGCAAGAGATTGTTAACATAAAGAAAAAGTGGTGATTGAGAGTAGACAGTAAAACGAACTGGAAGGTTAGGAATGGTAACATATGGGGATGGAGAGAGAAACTTGGAAGAAGAAAGAGAGATCTTGGGGAGTCTATTTTTTCAGTGTAGTGAGCAAAGCACCCTAACACTTAAATTCAAGTTTCCTGGGTTTTCTTCATTTATCACAACTTTAACTTTCATAAAAAGAAGTGAGGGATTTTGAACATAATGGTTCAAATTCTCAGTGTCTCTTTTGGACCTTGCACACCTATATACACAAGTAAATCCTGAATCTGTATGTGCAGATAAGGCAATTGTGAACCTAGCTAGAAGAGCCATAAAAATTCTCATTAGTGCACACAAGTTGGGTAGTTCATTTCACAAACAAGAAAAGAAAATCCTTTCAATATTTGAACTGATATTTTCTGTTTGGAAAATGGCAGCTTTGATTTAGAGAGACAAGGTAGGTGAAAGAATATCTTTTATTGGACCAACTTCAGCTGGTGAAAGAGACAAACTTTTGAGCTACACTGAGCAATTTGTTAGCACGAAAGTTTGTCTTTCAAATATCCTGGGACCGACACAGTTACACCAACACTGCAAACAACCTTTCATTTTGGTTTGCACCTTAGAGTACATTAAAACTCACTCAGACTATTATCACATTTTTACCCTTAATTTATCCACCAGAAATACCATCACAAGCCATTATCATATTTAGTGAAACCTTTTAATAATGTCTACCAAGAGGATAGATATTTTATTAGCTGTTCTAACAGGGGACTATAAAATACACTCTAGTTAATATAAAGGAATTATTTGGGGCAAGCTAGGTGTTTGCAGCTCCTACCACAGTGAGGCTACAATACTAATTTGAAGCCTTTGGATGCTACTGCAGTACAAATAATAATAGGAAGATGCCTGTGGTTTGCTGGTAACTCAGTAAAACTTCAACTTTAGTGGAAAAACAACCAGTCATACACACTTTCTTTGAAATATGCAAAATATTTTATGACTAATTTTTCAAGTAAAATGTGCTTTTGAGTATGTTTGCCTTTTAATTTAAAACTAAAGCTGGAATTTTGAAATACCACAAGAAACCAGGTTAAATGAAGCAAATTTCATGGCATATGGGAAGCAATGTGGCTTAGAGGATAAAGAACCAGACTGGGCCTCTGAAGGCCTATGTTCTAGCCAATGGCGTAGCCATGGGTGGGTCTGGGTGGGCCGCGGCCCGCCTACTTAGCATACAGGCCCACCCAAATATGGCTCCTTCTGCCCATGTGGGGCTCTGAGACCAAAGCCTATCTCCCTCTGTTGATGTCAGGCTGGCTCCATGGGGATCTGGGACAAAAGCCCATCTCCCCCTGCCAATGTTGGGCCAGTTCAATGTGAAGTTCAAGTAAATTTATACCAGGATTTTTTTAATAGCGCATCCTATTGGGCAAATAGACAATTTTTGAAAAGACCTTAGCTCAAAAACAAAGCTGTGTCTGTAAGGAAATGTGTGGGTGGTATATTGTGTGTCCATAATAATTTAAGGCCTACACAAACTTACATTCCTAACTACACCACTGTGCTTTGCCTCTGCCCCTGGCCTGCTAGATGATCTTGGGAAGTCACTTCCCTTCTCTGTTCCTTAGTTTCTTTATATGTAAAATGGGGATAATGATACTTACCTCTGTTTGTAAAGCACTTTGAGATCTGCTGGTGAAAAGAGCTACATATTATTTATAACATTAATAAAGCAAGCAAAATCCCATTGAAGTCAATGGGAGTCTTTCCATTGTCTTCACTGGGATTTGGATAAAGCCCCAAGGCATGGGTCAAATCTTACTGACGTCAAAGGAAAAACTCCCATTGACTTCAGTGAGCTGTAGATAGACCCTCAATGAGTCACATACAAGCTGAAATGTTCAATGAGGAAAATGAAGACTGAAATCTCTTAAATACTTTAGTAACATCCAGCGTGTTTTGATGTTAGTATCTATCTATGCCCTGGTCTACACTAGTGGGGGGGTGTCGATCTAAGTTACGCAACTTCAGCTACGTTATTCACGTAGTGGAAGTCGATGTACTTAGATCGACTTACTGTGGTGTCTTCACCATGGTGAGTTGACTGCTGCCGTTCCCCCGTTGACTCTGCCTGCGCCTCTCATGGTGCTGGAGTACAGGAGTCGATGGGAGAGCACTCAGGGGTCGATTTATCGTGTCTAGATTAGATGCGATAAATCGATCCCCGCTGGATCAATTGCTGCCTGCCGATCCAACGGGTAGTATAGACAGACCCTGAATCAAGAAAGATCTAGCAACCACATTAAACAAAGACATGAAGTGCTGCCAATATTTCTACTGTAGCTGTTCCATATGGTCAAGAAGATAATCAAGTATTGGAAATACCAGCTGTTTTATTGCCAAGTCTAATATATTCAGGAGCATAAAATATTTACTGTGAAGGTTTCATATTTAGATTTTATCTCTGCTAGTTTAATGAATGGGGTGTGGGTGTGGGTGTTAGTACTATCTATGTTTATAATTTAGCTACATCAATATTTCTCAGCAAATTTAGTACTCCTATTTTCTGTAATTAAATGTAGCAATCACATTTTCCATATTTAGTTTGTGTATTAGTGTTAATTGTTCAAGGCCTTTGGCATTATCAGAAAGAAAACTAACCAGTCAAAACTGAGTTTGTCTCACTTTTAAGTATTTTATCTGACCAGGAGAAGACAAAGAGATGGTTTTATAATGGTTTCCAAATCTCTTATGATTACCCAAAATTTTAATACTTTTATTTAAATAAAATCTACTTTTTAAAAAAAATAGTTGCAGACATTGATTGCTAACTTATTCTTCTAACTCTCTTGCTATGATTGTTCTTGTTGTTAAATAAATTCAAAAAATCACCCAGATAGTATGTTAAATGTACATGGTATTTTACAAAATGTTTTAAAAGACCAGAGGTAAAATTTTCAAAATTTCCTAGCTGACTTAACTTTCAATGAGACTTAGAGAATGTAAGTCACTCTTGAAAATGGATCTTAGGCTTCTAAATCAGTAAAACGCTTTTCAAAATTTGTACTCAATGTCTCAGCCACAAAAAATTTATAATCTAACTTAGACAATTGTGAGTCAGTGAAGCAATGCAGGGACAGATAGGTGTGGAGACACCATTGGGAAGGAAATGAAAGTACAAATGCTTTACAAAAATGTGGGTTTAGAGAGGGATGTGAAGGAGGAGTGATTTCTTAATTATGACATGTTTATTAAAGATTTTTATTACTTCTCCATGCAAAAACTACTAGGTTGAACTGACCTCTGGGATCAAAACCAATATTTGCCATTCTAGAATAGCAAGGTCATACAAGCCAGTTCTTAGATCTAAATATACCTTTTATATATTTTATCTTTAAATTGATACAAATGCAATAAATGACCACATTGTCCTTAAAAGAATTAATCACCCACTCTATAATTAATACAATGAAACTGAAATGAAGCACTTCAACCTTATCAAAATGAAATGCTTTGATAAGGTCATTCAACTGTTTTCAAAACAATAGTTTAGAAATTTCATTTTGCAGAAAATTTTGACTTTTCATTCCAATTTTGGACAAAAGGAAATTTCAAAATGTTGTAATTTCCCATGGAACAAGTATTCTGAATTTTGACCTGCTCTAATGTTAACCAGAAACCTCAAGTTTATGTTCACCAGGCATGGATGAACGCTATTCTAACTCAAGTATCAGAGGGTAGCTCATGCTCCAAAACGTCTGTTAGTCTATAAGGTGCCACAGGATTCTTTGCTGCTTATTCTAACTCAGTTGGGTTTTGGTTGGGTTTGGGATTTATGAAAGAGAATTTTAGTAAGAGATTTCCTTCTTGGACTTTTAACATCTTAAAATAACCCACCAGATATTAACAATTGGTTGATGTGTTTTTAATGGCCAATCTTGCTTGTGTATAATTAATAGTTAAATAAAACTGCATAAAATAAGACCCAAAAGAGATTACACATTTTAAAGTGACATCTGGCAACCAGATCAACCATCCCGATGTCTGTAAACAGAATCTCACTTTCGTTATATATTGATAGATGGAGACTTCATGTATTATCAAAGTGTGACCCCAAGAACCCCTCAATGCCAATTGATAAAGGTTTGACTGTTTTGTAACAAAGTACCTCCAGGCAGGCCTGGCAAACTCACTACAGCCAACACATTGCTTTCACAGTATTTATCCAAAGAAAATCAAGTGTAGCATCTAGTAAAAGCTTATGTCATACCACTTCTCATAATCATTGTGAGATATATATACAGATGATATTTAAGGAATTGTGTATATGTACTGAAAATGTTTTAAAATCTGTGTCCTGGACAGGGTTAACAAACAGGTTTTGCCAGACAGGTGACTCAACATCCCTTGTCTGCCTTTGTTTAATAGTAGATTAAGGATTGTAATCCAACACAGTGGAAGCCCCATTTTGCATATAGAGTGTCTAGTGACAGTGGATGGATACTACATGGAGATGCCTTCAGGGGGGTTCAGGGACTGGGATATAGCTACTGTTAACCCTCAAGGCAAAGTAAAGGCTGGTAGAGCTCTGAGGAGATTGGGTGGCTTAACAGACTGATGGGGTTAGAGGACTGATGCCCAGTTAAGCATGAGTAAATCTTCTTGTTGAGGACAGCAGGGATAACAAGGTGACTCACAGTCTTGGGCACCCTGAGAAAGTGTCACACAAAGCCTCAGCTATCATAGCAGCAGGGCCTAAGTTAAAGTTCTAGTGAGACACTTATATTAATTTGCATACCTCCAGCTACTTGATAGAAATGTAATTACCATAGTTGTCAGCTGCTATGTATCATGAAAAGAAATTAGAATTCCATGCAGGCTACGAGAAATAGTCCAGATATGGAAACCTACAGATGGCGTTTATAGGTATCTATAGCTGCCAGGTTATTAAAAAAATAATTATGCCAGTAGAACGACACTGTTTTCATTATAAATATAAATATTTACTCTTTTTGATAATGTCTTCCGAGCGCAAGATTAGTTTTAAAAGCATCTATCTTTTCTATGATTTAAATGGCATATTCTCAGACCGTGTGTGTATGTAGGTATAGAGATGTGTAGATATATATAAAATATCTGCTCATACACACTGTTTTAAAATATTTAAAGTTAAATTCATAACAAAATAAGAGTGCAGATATTAACATTGCAGGCTTATAATTCCATAATGCATCCCTCTGTGCATGAAGAAAAGGCATAAATAGCAAAATTAAGGAGGAAATATTAGTTTTCCTTTACCTTTATATTTCCTGGCTTTTGTTAGTTAAAATTACAATTTTTGTTTGATCTCCAAAATGGAAGCAAATTTAGGATGAAGAGATTTCATCATACTTGCATTGTCCAGATGCACTCACTCCCTTCCCCGCCATTCCCCAAAAGTGCAGCTAGGCAAGTCACCATGAGCCAGTCAGCTGAGCCTTTGGTGAAATCATCTCCACAGGTTTGATCATAAGACTAGATTCAAGCGCCTGGGCAGGGCTGACTACCACAGACTCTCTGCACAGAAATCTGAGATGTGGTGTAGAAGTCCCCTGTGAGGATTCTAACTGTGGAGTCAGCCTGGGCTGTGGAGCTCTGGTTGACTACATACCAAAGTGCTCTGTGAGACATTGTTTAGCCTTTAACAAACAAATATTTGAGATACGCAAAAAACTGAGGATCTAGGATTTTTAAGAAAAATCCCCCCCCCCCCCCGAGCCTTTCAGGATTTCTCTCTTTTGTTTCTCTTTCTCTGTTCATTTTACTAATGCAGTTACAGTTTCAGGGCCTGCTCCAGGCACCAGCGCAGGTAGCAGGTGCTTGGCGCAGCCAATGGAAAGGGGCAGCATGTCCGGGTCTTCAGCGGCGGGTCCCTCTCAGAGGGAAGGACCAGCTGCTGAATTGCCGCTGATGGAAGATGCGGCTCGGTAGACCTGCCACCGAAGTGCAGCCGATCATGGCTTTATCTTCTCTTTTTTTTCGCCACTTGGGGTGGCAAATAAGCTGGAGCCAGCCCTGCACAGTTTAGTGAAATTTGAAAGTTAAAACAAATATTTCTAAAGTCCAAGAGAAAGTTGCTTTAAAAAGTGAATACATGGTGAGTATATTCTGCCCACTTGATCCTTGGAAGGCAAGCATTTGGGGGTGGAGTTATTCACATACATTTTGAGTAAAATCATTCTCTTTCCCCTGCAGCTACAGAAGGCCAACATGAAATGAGACCTAGGTGGCCTGCAGGATGGGGTGAGATTTGGACAGAGTGTCAATATCCAGTGTGCACTACAGAGCTCAGCTCCTTGACTGCATGTCCCTCTGGAGATGGGTTTCTGGATGGTCAGGAGAGAAGCAAGGGTTGCATGGGTGGATGCAGTGCTATGGAAAGGCATAGCTTCCTGCAGAGTAAAAAAGCCTCAATGAGGACAGCGCTTTGGCAGTCCCACAGTGGGAGAGGACTGAGCTGTGCCCCCAGCAGCTTTCATTGATCAGGGGCATTTGAGCAGGTCTGATGGCATGTCTGCAGCCTGCTATCCCTTTGTTGCCCCAGCCTATGGTTTATGAGCTGGGCAGGCAAAAAGAGCCTCCCTGCTTTTGATCACAAAGAGTTTCTCTATCCACTCTCTTTGACCCAGTTTTGCCTTCCTGAATGATAATGACACCTGTGTGTAATTCTTTGTGGGTGACTCAGATGTGTTTTAATGGTGTTGGGTTTCCCAGCATGTTGGCCACCTGGTTTGGAGGTCCGGAACTGAGCAGACTGTCAAGTGCAGTGGCGGTTCTTATCACCTTCCCCTCAGCATCCAGAAATTCAGAGTTTCGTAACTTGGGGGAGCTCTCAGACTAGTCCTGTGGGGGCTTGGGGCAAAGATAAAGAACTGGTCTGGAAAAAGTTGCATGACTCTCTGAATCTTTGCTGTCTAATGCAAATGTCCTTGAAGGCCACCCATGTTCTGAAGACTCCTGACGCAGCCAGACACAGAAGCAGATCACAATGTATAGATCTGCAGTCTTGGGCCCAAATGTCTTTCCTTTGCTCCTGTGACACTCAGCAGAGTGAGAGTTTTCCCATGCTCTTCAGTGGGAGCAGGACCTGGGCCATAGGGAAGAGGCAGGCTGGGATGATTCATTCCACTGGTTCAGGGGCCAGCTGGAGGCTTTATCTATTAGAGCCACTGGACAAGTTCTGTTGCTGAATGGAGAGAAAATATTTATGATTAAATAAGTTCAAATAACAAATTCAATAAAAGTTGTGGTCATGCCTGACTGTGACGATATGATAATTTTATCCTATTCCCCAAGTGTACAGCTATAAAAAGATTATTACTTAGGTCTCATATTGATCTGAGCTTCAGTTCAGAGTGACATGACATGTCAAAGAAGAGCACCTGAATTTTTAAAGTTTTCTGACTCATTTATTTTGTAGGTTATATATCTAGCAAAATCTACCTTGGATTTGAGTTTGAGTTTGAGATATCTCCTGAGGGATATCTTTCCATCTAAGTAAACATGCTTGACACTTATTAGCCAAAAATCTTTTTCTTCTTAGAGGAGGGATGCAGCTCCAGTTGCACTGTTAACATCCAAATGCAATTTGCCCCCAACAGAGAACAGTATAGATTATATCGTAAAACTGAATAAAGGACTAGACCATAGTGGTGGTTCAAATGACTTAAAACTGTACTCTCCTGATGAAAGCTGTAAAGTTTGAATACTATAAAGAATTGATAGCTGGGGGATAAATCAATACCATTAGCTTATTTTGGTCAGGCGTGGTTAATGTGGCATGTAATGTCTGGGAGTACAAACTACAATTATTCCTATAATATGTTATTGGGTTTTTTTTGTTGGTTTGTGTTTTTTTGTTTTTTCTACTATGCCGGGTACACATGTTCCAAAAAAGAAAAAGAAAAAAAAATTGTTCCAAGTCAAATGAAATGTTTTGGTCAACATGAAGCAACACATTTCATTTTGATTTTGAGCTTTTCTCATGTTTGCATTTTTAAAAATAATATGGAAGGACATTTTGAAACAGTCATTTTGAGTAAAAAACATGTAATTTTTAAAATGTCAAAAAAGTTTCAATTTTTTTCAATTTTTTGAAAAGCTTTTTTCGACTGAAACAATTTTGCAAATTAGAGATGAATTTGCAAACTCTTCTGATCAATCCAAATCTGCTTTTTTTTCCCAAAAAGGGTGTGGATGAACATTTTTGCCCAGCTCTAGTTATCATTGCTTTTTTATATGCAAAGAGATCGATTTTGAAAAGCAAAATAACTTATCTCACAGGGTAAGAGTTAATCTGCCTATTAAAGAAAATAGCAGTCAGATACTACAATGACAGCGGGCAAATAAGCACCTACATTTATAGGTCCTAAAGGGATTTGAATGTAAAATGTGAATTTGAAAATTAGGTACGGAGAAAGAACAGTCTTGTAAATTAATTTGATTTTTAGCATTTGTAGCATATTTGTATTGTAATTTCTTGGAAATGTTTAGTTTCTTTCACTCCGTGTTGCTTTGTATATGTGCACTTGTTCAGACTGACAGTGAAATTAGAGGGAGACTTTCAAAGGTGCACTGGGAAGTTAGGTACCCAACTGCCATTGAAAGCCAGTGGGGGTTAGGGTTGCCAGCTTTCTACTCTCACAAAACTGAACACCCTTGCCCCACCCCCTGCCCCATCCCTCCTGTGAGACCCTGCTCCTTCTCTGTGGCCCCACCCCTGTCGCTCATTCTCCCCCACCCTCACTCACTTGCTCATTTTCACTGGGCTGGCTCTGGGGGTTGGGGTGTTGGAGGGGGTGAGGGCTTTGGCTGGGGATGTGGGCTCTAGGGTGAGTCTGGGGATGAGGGGTTTGGGGTGCAGGACAGGACTCCAGGCTGGGACTGAAGGGTTTGGAGGGCAACTGATTAAGAATTTTTTCTTGTTTCTTCAGGGTAGCCTGTTTGTGCTTGTCCAACCCTGACCCATGTGTACCCTGGAGCAGAATGGGTGGGAGGAGGCTGTCCAAGTGTCTTCACTGTCTGGCCCCCATTACCATTTCCCAGCACACCCTGTGCTGTGCTGTTATACTGCTGCCAGCCAGTTCCCATGGGAATTGCACAGCTTCTCAAGAACTTCCTCCCTTTCCTCCTTTCCTCTTTCTATACCTCAAGACCTCTTCGTGGCTGCTCTAGGAATGAGCATGGCTGCACTGCCGCATACGTGTCTTGGTCCCACAGCAAAGGCTTTGCACCTAGTATGTGCACTCGCATGCAGGAACTGGGAAGAACTGCCACGCAATAATTGTTTTTCCAGACAGCTGGGGTTTGAACAGGTGCTTGAGCCTCCTCCTCACACACGCTGCTCATATTTCCCCATCTTCACTGATCTCATGGGCTCCAAATGCAGCACCCTCTGATTCCCCCCTTTCCCTTGTACCAAGGGGAGTGCTCATCAGACATGAATCTCTCAAGGGATGCAGCAAAAAAATGTTTGAGAACCTCTGCTTTAACCAAACTCAAATTGCATGGAAGAGAAATAGTAAGACTTGAACAGAGACAACCTTGCTCTGTGCATCTTTTCAGGAAAAAAAGAAAATTAGGGTTGTCAAATGATTAAAAAGAGAATCACAATTAATTGCAAGATTAAAAATATAGTTGGAATTAATCACCGTTTTAATCGCACAGTTAAACAATAATATAATACCAATTTAAATTTATTATAAATATTTGTGGATGTTTTTCTACATTTTCAAATATATTGATTTCAATTACAACACAGGATACAAAGTTTGCAATGCTCTCTTTATATTATTATTTTTATTACAAATATTTGCACTGTAAAAATGATAAAAGAAATAGTTTTTCAATTCACCTCATACAAGTACTGCAGTGCAATCTCTTTATCGTGAAACTGCAACTTACAAATGTAGAATTATTATTATTTTTTACATAACTCCACTTAAGAACAAAACAATATAAAACTTTAGAGTCTATAACTCCACTCAGTTCTACTTCTTGTTCAGCTAATTGCTAAAACAGACAAGTTTGTTTACATATACAGGAGATAATGCTGCTCGTTTCTTATTTACAGTGTCACCTGATAGTGAGAACAGGTGTTTGCATGGCACTGTTATAGCTCAGGTGACCAGACAGCAAGTGTGAAAAATTGGGACAGGAGGTGAATGGTAAAAGGAGCCTATATAAGAAAAAGACCCAAAAATTGGGACTGTCCCTATAAAATCGGGACATCTGGTCACCCTAGTTATACCTGACGTTGTAAGGTATTTCCATGCCAAAAATGCTAAATATTCGTGTTCCCCTTCATGCTTCAACCACCATTCCAGAGGACAGGCTTCCATGCTGATGATGGATTCTGCCTGATAACGATCCAAAGCAGTGCAGACTGATGCACCTTCATTTTCAGCATCTGAGTCAGATGCCACAAACAGAAGGTTGATTTCCTTTTTTGGTGGTTCGGGTTCTGTAGTTTCCGCATCAGAGTGTTGCTTTTTAAGACTTCTGACAGCATGTTCCACACCTGGTCCCTCTCAGATTTTGGAAGGCACTTCAGATTCTTAAATCTTGGGTTGAGTGTTGTAGCTATCCTTAGAAATCTCTTTGCGTTTTGTCATGCTTGCAGCAAGTGTTCTTACAAACGAACATGTGCTGGGTTATCATCGGAGGCTGCCATTACACAAAATATATGGCAGAATGTGGGTAAAACCGCAGAGCAGAAGACATATAATTCTCCCCCAAAGAGTTCACTCACAAGCTTGCAGGGCTCAAGTAGTGTTTCTAGCTTTTACAGTTTTTCAAAATCCCTTCCTGGTGGCACTGATAGATTGTGCTTTTGAGCAGCTAACGTGGCTGTTGTAGCAGCTTTATTTCTAAGCAGGCACTGAATCACACAGAGAACTGTGTTTGAAATGGCCCATACGTTTTCTACATGTTACCAGCGCATTTTCAAAACCACCATCACTGAGTGCTACTGTAGTGGATTGCTGCAGACTGTGAGCAATGCACTCCCCGTTAAAATGCAAATGACTGGCAGCTGGTATCATATTACATGCACTGTCAATACTACTTGTTACCTTTTCTTGACTATTCCATGCTTTTGCAACATCCAAGAAATGCTCTGCACATGTTTCAGCATAATGACTCTCTTTAATATGCATTACTATTAAAGCAAACAACTACAGTGTCCATGCAGCACCAATCAAGTGCATCGTGATTCCAAGATAGCTATGATTGCGCAAGGTTGTCCAGTGATCACCAGTGAAAGCAACAGTTAGTGCATTTTTCAGAAGCTCCAACTCTAGTCTTTTCACGGTGATATAGGTCATGCATTTGTGATGCAATGGTTCCTTGGGAGGGCAAGGTGCATGACTGATTGGAAGATGCAATTTGAATACCATTTCTTAGCTCTTTATTGTTTACAGTGTTGAGTGGTCCGCAGTCCATAGCTATCCACTTTGCTATAGCATTGGTTAAGTTGTTGTACTTTCTTTGATCCAGGGGCTTGTAGCAATCCTGAAACTCTGTAAGCATAGTCTGTTGCAGCTGGCAGGATTCATTTGTTGTTAATGGATTATCTGTAGCACAAAAACTGGAGGTGAAAGCATGTTTAGCATGTAGGTGGCACTGCAGACTTGAAGTACTTCAATGGTGCTGGAACAGCCTTGCAATAGCTAGAGATAACCATCTTTTTATCCTGAGAACCATCCAGAAGTTTTTTAAAAATAAACTTCCCATTCAAAAGACTTGAACTTTTGCTGCTTTGCTCCATTAACTATTCTGATATTTAATCACTCTAGAACAGGAGAACGAAGTAGATCTGTGCCAATGTCTGCTAAGCGATGAAGTACAACAAGTAAAGAGGGTCAAAATAGAGGTGTGCGATTAACGCTCATTAAAAATAATGCATTAATTTGTTTTACTTTAATCACTTGAGTTAACTGCGATTAATTGACAGACCTAACCCCCTTGCCCACAGAACAGCTTCATATTGTTCCATAGAACCCAGAGGTACTTAAGCAATTTGGGACAATTAGTAAAACTCCAATCAAAATTACATTAGCTTAAAGTTCAAGACACATAATCCCAGTCTATGTGACCAAATATCTCTCAATGTCTAGTATATGAATTGTTTAATTAGAAAGAAAGTCTGAACTAAATCAGATGCAGCCCTTCTGATGGTCTAAAGTTCTTATTTGCTAAAATCTTATATAACGAAGTACGCATTGCCAGGCAATATTAATAAAAGCAAGTGTTTCAGCTGCCCTGAATATTCTTCTTTCCCTGTTTATAGTAAATCAAACTGTTTGGTGGAATAAAAGCTTGAACTCACAATTTATTAATATTCACTTTGTGCTGAAGAAAAATAGATGTGAAGTACTTTGAACATTCAATTATCACCAAAACGATGGTTAAAAGGAATGGGGATTGATGACTTTTATGATGTGTGTCTAAGACTACAGATTGCCACCATTTCATATACTGAATAGGCTAGATCCTGTACACAGCTCCTGGACAATTTAAATGGGAGTGTTTTTCCTGCACCTTAATTGATTTACCTTTATAAATAATGTATTACCACTTTTAAAAGCCTTTCAGTTCTCATGTAGTAGGAAATAAACAGATCAGCAGCAAAGGTCAGGAAGAAATTCCTTCCTACATGTATATTACTTCCTGCATTTTGGAGGTTCTATGCCTTTCCTTCTGCCAATGGCCATTGTCGGAGACAGAATATTGGACTAGAAAAATTCATTTGATCTGTTTGGTACAGAAATTCCTAGGTTCCACTTTGTTTGTAAAGTGTGTATAACTGCTGTTTTATTGACATAATCTTGCATTAAGATCTAGTGGGACTAACAACTTTAACAACAAGTGCAAGGGAATATGAATTTCAAAGATTTACTTCCCTATGAAATTGCCTCATTATAATTTCTTTAAATATATACTTCTCTTTTGTGTCAATATTTGCAGAGCTACATCAGAAAATTTAATCCCATTCTCCCTTGTGTTAGAGATATTTGTACAAGGATGGCCTTATGCCTTACACTGAACAAGAAGTGCTGAAACCACTCTAACAACACTGCTATCAGCCAGTAGGGTTATTCAGTGAATGTTCTTAAAAGAAATTTATAGGAATGTTAGATTTAAATATTAACTCTTTCCAATTTGCCAGTCCCTTTGGAAGCTATAACTTGTGTCTGTATCATGCTAATTTAAGGTCCCTGGGAGCTCCTCCCAAATATAGAGTTTACATTGGCATTTGAGTTTTCTCCAAAGCTTCCAGCCAAGTTCCTTTATTCCAGGGGTTGGCAACCTTTCAGAAGTGGTGAGCTGAGTTTTCATTTATTCATTCTAATTTAAGGTTTCGCATGCCAGTAATACATTTTAGAAGGTCTCTTTCTATAAGTCTATAATATATAACTAAATTATTGTTGTATGTAAAGTAAATAAGGTTTTTGAAATGTTAAAGAAACTTCACTTAAAATTAAATTAAAATGCAGAGCCCCCCCGGACCGGTGGCCAGGACCTGGGCAGTGTGAGTGCCACTGAAAATCAGCTCATGTGCCGCCTTCGGCATGTGTGCCATAGGTTGCCTACCCCTGCTGTATTTTATGCCATTTAGGTTCTTATATCTTGCCCATCACTGTGGCATCTTATTATGCTCAAGTTATCTATCAAGCAATAAGCCTGTTCTCTGTCACATAGGGGTCCTTCTCCATTTTCTCCTATCCCCGAGGGAGTAATGCATCATATCCGTTCCACTAGTATCTCCAGAGGATAGAATCATAGGGTTGGAGGGGACCATGAGAAGGATGTTAAAGAGCAACTACTAAATTCAGACATTTTAAAATCAGCAGATCCAGATAACTTACGTCCAAGAATTTTAAAAGAGTTGGCTGAGGAGATCTCTAGACCAGGGATAAGCAACCTATGTTATGCGTGCCGAAGGCGGCACACAAGCTGATTTTCAATGGCACTCACACTGCCCGGGTCCTGGCCACTTGTCCGGAGGGCTCTGCATTTTAATTTAATTTTAAATGAAGCTTCTTAAACATTTTAAAAACCTTATTTACTTTACATACAACAATAGTTTAGTTATATGTTATAGATTTATAAAAAGAGATCTTCTAAAATTTTAAAATGTATTATTGGCATGCGAAACCTTAAATTAGAGTGAATAAATGGAGACTCGGAACACCACTTCTGAAAGGTTGCTGACCCCTGCTCTAGACCATTAATGTTGATTTTTCAATAAGTCTTGAAACAATGGGGAAGTTCCAGAAGACTGGAAGAAAGTGAATGTTCCAATATTTAAAAAGAATAAATGGGATGACCTGGTTAATAACAGGCCTCTCAATTGGACATCAGTTCAAAGCAAGATAATGGAGTGGCTCATACAGGACTCAATTAATAAAGAATTAATGGATGATATAATAAATGCCAATCAATGTGGATTTATGTAAAATAGATCCTGGCAAACTAAACTGATATCTTTTTCTCATGAGATTACCAGTTGGTTTGATAAAGGCAATAGTGTTGATACTTAGACTTCTGTAAGGTGTTTGACTTGGCGCATGACTGACAAAAAAAAACCAGAATGATATAAAATTAACATGGGACACATTAAACTGATTAAAAGCACTGGTTGTATGGCTAGCTAAGAGGTCTCCACTTGTAATTGTAAATGGACAATCAATATTGAGCGAGTGTGTTTCTAGTGGGGTCCCGCAAGGATTGGTTCTTAGCCCTTTGCTATTTTTATCAATAAAAATAATAAAATAAGAAAACATAAAATCATCACTGACAAAGTTTGCAGATAACACAAAACTGGAGGGAGTGGTAAATAATGAAGAGGAATAGTCATTGATATAGAGCGATCTGGATTGTTTGGTAAGCTGGGCTCAAGCAAACAATATGTTTTAATACAGCTAATTGTAAATGTATACATCTAGGAACCAAGAATGTAGGCCATACCAACAGGATGGGGAACTCTATCCTGGGAAGCAGTGATTCTGAAGAAAATTTTGGGGTCCTGGTGGATAATCTGCTGAACATGAGCTCTCAGTTTGAAGCTGTGGCCCAAAGGTCTAACGTAATCTTTAGATGCATAAACAGGGGAATCTAGACTAGGAGTAGAGAGGTTATTTTACCTCTTTATTGTCAGTGTTGCATCCACTGCTGGAGTTCTGTCCAGTTCTGTTATCCACAATCCAAGAAGGATGTTGATAAATTGGAGAGAGTTCAGAGACGAGCCACAGGAAAGATTAAATGATTAGAAAAGTATGACTTACAATGATAGACTCAAGGAACTCAATCTATTCAGTTTAACAAAGAGAAGGTTTGGGGTGACTTGATTATAGTCTATAACTACCTTGTAACACTCCCTCACTCCTGAGGAGGAGGGAGGTCACGGAAAGCTGGCAGTAGCCTGTCTCCACTCTTGCCTCAGTTTAACTGGACCTGGGCTTGCAGGGCTCAGGCAGCCAGCAAAAAACACAGTCTTAGGGGGGCATGAACCACTCGTCTTCAGAGCTAGAGCCCCTTGCAGAGGCATGACAGTTGGCCACCAGGAGGGAGGGGGGGCGGGGGACGCGGACCCTCCCTACTCCACCATGTCCCAACCCAGGGCCCTGGCAGGGGTGGAATCAGATGCTCTGGGGTTGGCGGGGATCCAACCGCAACACGCCGACATGGGGGCTTGGAGCTTTGCAGCCAGTCCTCCGGGGGCTGCCCCTGGGCCACTTCCTGCCTCCCATGGGGTGGGTACCTCTGGCGTCCAGTTGTCCAGCTCCTTCGGGTAAGCGGTGCTGGGCACTCTGGGCCAGTTGTCCTCTGTGTCTAGGGCTTGGGCTGAGCCAGACGGGGATTCGCTCCGTGCTGCTCTGGAACCGGTGGGACATCCTTCCTCTCTGCAGGCTTCCCCCCAAATGGGCTGCAGGTCTGATCTTTTATACTGGTGGCCATGCCTCTGTCCTTCCGGTGAGGGGGGGTGGGGCGGCCTAGGCTCCATCCTCCAAGGGGCGTGTAACACTCCCTCACTCACTGCGGAGGAGGGAGATCTGTCTGCCTCACTACATACCTACATAGGAAAGAAATATTTGATAATGGGCTGTAGCTGAGAAAGGTATAACATAATCCAATAGGTAGAAGTTGAAGCTAGATACATTTAGATTGGAACTAAGGTATACATGTTTAACAGTGAGGATAATTATTCACTGGAACAATTTACCAAGAGTCATGATGGATTCTCCATCACTGACAATTTTTAAATCAAGATTGGGCATTTTTTCCAAAATATATACTCTAGAAATTGTTTTGGGGAAGTTCTATAGCATGTGTTATAGAGATGGCCAGACTGCAAGATTACAATGGTTCCTTCTGGCCTTGGAATCTATGAATGCTGTGGGTGGATTTTTTGTTGGTTTGTTTGTTTAGATATGAAATGCTATGTGTTTTCTTTAGTGAATTCAAGGTTGCAAAAATGTGTCTTGCACGTGGAATAGAGAATATCTGTTTGCCAGAAGCTGGGAATGGGTGTCAAGGGATGGATCACTTGATGATTACCTGTTCTGTTCATTCCCTTTGGGGCACCTGGCATTGGCTACTGTCAGAAGACAGGATACTGGGCTAGATGGACCTTTGGTCTGACCAAGTAGGCTGCTCTTATGTTCTTATCAAGAACATAAGAACGGCCGTACCGGGTCAGACCAAAGGTCCATCTAGCCCAGTATCTGTCTACCGACAGTGGCCAATGCCAGGCACCTCAGAGGAAGTGAAGCTAACAGGCAATGATCACGTGATCTCTCTCCTGCCATCCATCTCCATTCTCTGATGAACAGAGGCTAGGGACACCATTCTTTACCCTTCCTGGCTAATAGCCATTTATGGACTTAGCCACCATGAATTTATCCAGTTCCCTTTTAAATATTGTTATAGTCCCAGCCTTTCCAACCTCCTCAGGTAAGGAGTTCCACAAGTTGACTGTGCGCTGTGTGAAGAAGAACTTCCTTTTATTTATTTTAAACCTGCTACCTATTAATTTCATTTGGTGACCCCTAGTTCTTGTATTATGGGAATAAGTAAATAACTTTTCCTTATCCACTTTCTCCACATCACTCATGATTTTATATACCTCTATCATATCCCCACTTAGTCTCCTCTTTTGCAAGCTGAAGAGGCCTAGCCTCTTTAATCTTTCCTCATATGGGACCCTCTCCAAATCCCTAATCATTTTAGTTGCCCTTTTCTGAACCTTTTCTAGTGCTAGAATATCTTTTTTGAGGTGAGGAGACCACATCTGTACACAGTATTGGAGATGTGGGCGTACCATGGATTTATATAAGGGCAATAAGATATTCTCTGTCTTATTCTCTATCCCCTTTTTAATGATTCCTAACATCCTGTTCTCTTTTTTGACCGCCTCTGTGCACTGCATGGACATCTTCAGAGAACTATCCACGATGACGCCAAGATCTTTTTTGTGACTCATTGTAGCTAAATTAGCCCCCATCATATTGTATGTATAGTTGGGGTTATTTTTTCCAATGTGCATTACTTTACATTTATCCACATTAAATTTCTTTTGCCATTTTGTTGCCCAATCACTTAGTTTTGTGAGATCTTTTTGAAGTTCTTCACAATCTGCTTTGGTCTGAACTATCTTGAGTAGTTTAGTATCATCTGCAAATTTTGCCACCTTACTGTTTACCCCTTTTTCCAGATCATTTATGAATAAATTGAATAGGATTGGTCCTAGGACTGACCCCTGGGGAACACCACTAGTTACCCCTCTCCATTCTGAGAATTTACCATTAATTCCTACCCTTTGTTCCCTGTCTTTTAACAAGTTCTCAGTCCATGAAAGGACCTTCCCTTTTATCCCATGACAGCTTAATTTACATAAGAGCCTTTGGTGAGGGACCTTGTCAAAGGCTTTCTGGAAATCTAAGTACACTATGTACACTGGATCCCCCTTATCCACATGTTTGTTGACCCCTTCATAGAACTCTAATAGATTAGTAAGACACGATTTCCCTTTACAGAAACCATGTTGACTATTGCTCAATAGTTTATGTTTTTCTATGTGTCTAACAATTTTATTCTTAACTATTGTTTCAACTAATTTGCCCGGCACCGACGTTAGACTTACTGGTCTGTAATTGCCAGGATCACCTCTAGAGCCCTTTTTAAATATTGGCGTTACATTAGCTAACTTCCAGTCATTGGGTACCAAAGCCGATTTAAAGGACAGGTTACAAACCTTAGTTAATAGTTCTGCAACTTCACATTTGAGTTCTTTCAGAACTCTTGGGTGAATGCCATCTGGTCCTGGTGACTTGTTAATGTTGAATTTATCAATTAATTCCAAAACCTCCTCTAGTAACACTTCAATCTGTGACAGTTCCTCAGATTTGTCACCTACAAAAGCCGGCTCAGGTTTGGGAATCTCCCTAACATCCTCAGCCGTGAAGACTGAAGCAAAGAATACTTTTAGTTTCTCCACAATGACTTTATTGTCTTTAAGCGCTCCTTTTGTATTTTGATCATCAAGGGGCCCCACTGGTTGTTTAGCAGGCTTCCTCCTTCTGATGTACTTAAAAAATATTTTTTATTACCTTTGGAGTTTTTGGCTAGCCGTTCTTCAAACTCCTCTTTGGCTTTTCTTATTACACTCTTGCACTTAAGCTGGCAGTGTTTGTGCTCCTTTCTATTTGCCTCACTAGGATTTGACTTCCACTTTTTAAAGGAAGTTTTTTTATCTCTCACTGCTTCTTTTACATGGTTGTTAAGCCACAGTAGCTCTTTTTTAGTCCTTTTACTGTGTTTCTTAATTTGGGGTATACATTGAAGTTGGGCCTCTATTATAGTGTCTTTAAAAAGGACCCATGCAACTTGCAGGGATTTCACTTTAGTCACTGTACCTTTGAACTTTTGTTTAACTAATCCCCTCATTTTTCAGAGGGGTAGCCGTGTTAGTCTGGATCTGTAAAAGCAGCAAAGAATCGTGTGGCACCTTATAGACTAACAGATGTTTTGGAGCATGAGCTTTCGTGGGTGAATACCCACTTCATCAGATGCATGACATGCATCCAAAACGTCTGTTAGTCTATAAGGTGCCACAGGATTCTTTGCTCCCCTCATTTTTGTATAGTTCCCTCTTTTGAAATTAAATGCCACAGTGTTGGGCTGTTGAGGTGTTCTTCCCCCCACAGGGATGTTGAATGCTATTGTATTATGGTCACTATTTCCAAGTGGTTCTGCTATAGTTACCTCTTGGACCAGCTCCTGCGTTCCACTCAGGGTTAAATCTAGAGTTGCCTCTCCCCTTGTGGGTTCCCGTACCAGCTGCTCCATGAAGCAGTCATTTAAAGTATCGAGAAATTTTATCTCTGCATTTCGTCCTAAAGTGAAATGTTCCCAGTCAATATGGGGATAATTGAAATCCCCCACTGTTATTGGGTTCTTAATTTTGATAGCCTCTCTAATTTCCCTTAGCATTTCATCATCACTATTACTGTCCTGGTCAGGTGGTCGAGATCCCTAATGTTATATTTTTATTAGAGCATGAAATTTCTATCCATAGCGATTCTATAGAACATGTGGATTTCAAATGATTCTTAAATCCTGGAGGAGCACATTCTACAGCCTTAGACCACCCCCTGATAAAGCTGTAGCTCCTCCCCAAAGATTTTTACTTTTGCAGTAGACGGTTCCCTTGTGTCAGAGGACTGGAGTTGCTAATTGGGGCCTTGACTCTGGAGCCAGATAATTATGGGCCTTCTAGAGAAGAACTGAGAACTTGAACATTGTATTCCATTAGGAGCCAACATATTGAGAGAGGACAGGTTTGATGCGCTCACAATAACCCATGTTGATGAGGACATGCCTTGCCACATTGTGTACCTGTGTAGTTTCCTCATGTCCTCCTTGGGACTGACCTCTTTTATTCTCCCAAGGTGCTCACAAACACCTCCATGTAGTCTAACTCTTCTTATAAGATACAACCTGGTCCAGCTTCTCTTAACTGGTCCAGTTTACTGCTGCTGCTGTCAGCATGGTTCCATTTTCCCTTAACCTCTCCTCCCTGGAAATCTTATCATGGCCCCATTTTTCTCAGGTTGGCTCTGGCCCAGTCTGGCTTCTTACTGCAGTGGTAGCTTTTCTGATGTAATAGGTAAGATAAGGTAGCGTTAGTCCCCATCACAGAACAGTCTGCACTAATTGCTTTACGTTGGCAGGACTCCATCTCTTGCTGTCCCCTATAAATTCTGGTGGTTAGTTTGGGTAACAATAAACCCTTCCCAAACACATGCTCCAGGATACATTAAACAAACAAACTGGCTGTTTACAAATACATTAATTAGCTATAATGACACTTAGAAAACCCAACTGTTTCAAAGCACTGCATACACAAATCCATATTTCACTCAGTTACTCCTATAACTCCTTCCCTGTAGGCTATGTAGTAAGGGGTGTTCTATACCCCCTACCCTTATCAGATCCACCTCTTACTTGTATGAGGCAGGTCACAGTGGAGTGGTGCCATTCTAAGTAGGAAACAATACTGACTTCACTTTCAAAGCCCCAGACATTTTGAGCAACTTTAACAAAGACAAAGAAATGGGCACTGAACTTTTTTAAAAGCTTGAGGCTCATTATCAGCTTTCCCCTATTGTTGAGGGAGCCAATGACTCTGTGTGTCATAAACAGATAGCTAAGGGTTAATGTCTCTTTCACCTGAAGCACCTGACCAGAGGACCAATCAGGAAACCGGATTTTTTCAACTTTGGGTGGAGGGAAGTTTGTGTCTGAGTTTTTGTTTTTCTGGCTGCCTGCTTTCTCTGAGCTTTGGAGAAGTAGTTCTGTTTTCTAATCTTCTGTTTCTAAGTGTAAGGACAAAGAGATCAGATAGTAAGTTATATGGTTTCTTTTCTTTGGTATTTGCATGAATATAAGTGCTGAAGTGCTTTGATTTGTATTCTTTTTGAATAAGGCTGTTTATTCAATATTCTTTTAAGCAATCGACCCTGTGTTGTGTCACCTTAATACAGAGAGAACATTTGTATGTATTTTTTCTTTCTTTTTATATAAAGCTTTCTTTTAAGACCTGTTGGAGTTTTTCTTTACTTCAGGGAAATTGAGTCTGTACTCACCAGGGAATTGGTGGGAGGAAGAAATCAGGGGAAATCTGTGTGCGTTGGATTTGCTAGCCTGATTTTGCATTCCCTCTGGGGAATAGGAAAGTCCTTTTTGTTTCCAGGACTGGGAACGGAGAGGGGGAGTCACTCTGTTTGGATTCACAGAGCTTGTGTCTGTGTATCTCTCCAGGAGCACCTGGGGGGGGGGGGAAGGGAAAAAGGATTATTTCCCTTTGTTGTGAGACTCAAGGGATTTGGGTCTTGGGGTCCCCAGGGAAGGGTTTTCAGGGGGACCAGAGTGCCCCAAAACACTCTAATTTTTTGGGTGGTGGCAGCAAGTACCAGGTCCAAGCTGGTAACTAAGCTTGGAGGTTTTCATGCTAACCCCCATATTTTGGACGCTAAGGTCCAGATCTGGGACTAAGGTTATGACATGAGTGGCAGTGGGTGGGATATAGACAGAATCCAGAAGCCAGTAGGAATATTATATTTTTCTTTTCTCTGCTAAGGGCTTTTAAGCAGAGAGAAACAGTTTGGTTTTAAAAGGGAACCAGAGAGAATTTTTTTTTCTGCTCTCTCTGGCAGTTTGTGGCTTGCATGTTAAGCAAGAAGTCGTTAAGATGCTATCACGAGTCTTTTGTCACACAATAGCACTCCCATTGAGAGTCATTACCAGCACTATATAAATGCAAATAAAGTGGTTTTTCAGGTTTACTTAACATTGAAAATTAGCTAAAGGCACTGTTGCTAGGCAGACTTCAGGAGGCAACAGAGAGCCTGCAGTTCAGAAGAGAAACACTGGAGGGCACCCCAACACAAGAAAACAGGAACCATGTCTACCAAGGCAAAAATTGAGGCCGAATACCAATTCAGAGAATCTGAACACAGGCGACAACTGGAAATAAAACAAACAGAGATGGAAATAAGAGAGAGAGAAAGAGAGGCAGCCTACCAAAGAGAACAGGCAGCCAAAGAGGCGGACCACCACCGAGAAATGGAAAAACAACAAAAAGAAGATGAAGAGAAGGAAAAACAGAGAAAGCATAAACTGGACTTGGCAAAAGCTGGGCTGCATGTGCCAGCCAACCCTAACAACCCGGCGCCAATTATTGCTCCACAGCACAGGAAATTTCCCACCTACAAGGCAGGTGATGACACCGAGGCCTTCTTGGAAAATTTTGAAAGAGCCTGTCTTGGGTACAGCATCCCCGAAGACCAGTACATGGTAGAATTAAGGCCACAACTCAGTGGACCTTTAGCAGAGGTGGCAGCTGAAATGCCTAAGCAGCAAATGAATGACTATAAACTTTTTCAAACCAAGGCCAGATACAGAATGGGGATAACCCCAGATCATGCCCGTCGGCGCTTCAGAACCCAAAAGTGGAAACCAAAGGTGTCATTTCCCAAACACGCCTACTACATTGCAAAAAACTATGAGGCCTGGATAACAGGAAACAACATTCAAACCTTGGAAGAATTGAACCTCCTCATACAAATGGAGCAGTTCTTGGATGGTGTTCCTGAAGACATCACACGGTACATACAAGATGGAAAACCCAAAGATCTCGCTGAGGCGGGGGAGATTGGAGCCAAATGGATGGAACTGGCAGAAAGCAAGAAAGCTACTGTCAAGGGGAACGATTACCCCAGGGGGCACACAGACCATAAACCCTACAACCGAGGAGAGCCAAAGACCCCACATACCACCCAAGTAAAGCCACAGACACCCTACCCTTCCACCTCATCAGTCTCCAGTAACTCACCTCGGCCCAGTGACCCATCAGATGGAAGATGCTTTAAGTGTAATGAACTGGGACATATCAAGGCCAACTGTCCCAAAAACACCATGCGAGTGCAATTCATTACACCACCATCACACCAAAGATCCCCAGGCCCGGATGCCTCTCAAATACCCTTGGAGCGAAGGGAAAATTTGAGAGTGGGCGGAAAGAAGGTTACTGCGTGGAGAGACACGGGGGCACAAGTGTCAGCTATCCACCAATCCTTCGTTGACCCCAAATTCATCAACCCAAAGGCCAAAGTTACAATTTACCCCTTCATGTCACAAGCTGTAGACTTGCCTACAGCTCAACTGCCTGTCCAGTACAAAGGCTGGTCAGGAATGTGGACTTTTGCAGTCTATGACAATTATCCTATCCCCATGCTACTGGGGGAAGACTTGGCCAACCAGGTCAGGCGGGCCAAGAGAGTGGGAATGGTTACCCGTAGCCAAACCAGGCAAGCTTCCAGACCCATTCCTGTTCCTGAGCCGTCCACAGAGGCCCCGTCTGTGTTACCAGAGACCCAGACAGAGGTAGTGGACCCGGATTCCATGCCTACCACTGAAACAGCCACAGCATCTCCAGTCCCAGGCCCGGAACTGGAACAGCAACCAGCACCAGCAATTGCAACCCCATCTTCAAACTCAACACCAGTGGGCGCCAGCGAGCCACAACTGGCAGAAGCACAAGACAGCCATACCCAAAAGGCTCAGCCAGAGCCTGAAATACCTCAGGTGCACCAGCGGAGAGCGGTTCACCAGCAACGGAAACAACCCCATCACCTACATCACTTCCAGAGGGACCAAGCCCAAGTCCACAGTCTGAGGAAGAACTGGTGACCCCAGCCTCAAAGGAACAGTTCCAGGCTGAGCAGGAAGTGGATGACAGCCTTCAGAAAGCTTGGGCGGCGGCACGGAGCACCCCACCGCCTCTCAGCTCTTCTAATCGATCCCGGTTTGTTATAGACCAAGGACTTTTATACAAGGAAATTCTTTCTGGTGGACACCGGGAAGAATGGCAGCCGCAAAAACAGTTGGTGATTCCAACTAAGTACCGGGGGAAGCTCTTAAGCTTAGCCCATGATCATCCCAGCGGCCATGCTGGGGTGAACAGAACCAAGGACCGGTTGGGGAAGTCCTTCCACTGGGAGGGGATGGGCAAGGACGTTGCCAAGTATGTCCGGTCTTGTGAGGTATGCCAAAGAGTGGGAAAGCCTCAAGACCAGGTCAAGGCCCCTCTCCAGCCACTCCCCATAATTGAGGTCCCATTTCAGCGAGTAGCTGTGGATATTCTGGGCCCTTTCCCAAAAAAGACGCCCAGAGGAAAGCAGTACGTACTGACCTTAGTGGACTTTGCTACCCGATGGCCTGAAGCAGTAGCTCTAGGCAACACCAGGGCTAACACTGTGTGCCTGGCCCTAACAGACATCTTTGCCAGGGTCGGTTGGCCCTCCGACATCCTTACAGATTCAGGGTCTAATTTCCTGGCAGGGACCATGGAAAAACTGTGGGAAACTCATGGGGTGAATCACTTGGTTGCCACCCCATACCACCATCAAACCAATGGCCTGGTGGAAAGGTTCAGTGGAACTTTGGGGGCCATGATACGAAAATTCATCAACGAATTCTCCAATAATTGGGACCTAGTGTTGCAGCAGTTGCTGTTTGCCTACAGGGCTGTACCACATCCCAGTTTAGGGTTTTCACCGTTTGAACTTGTGTATGGTCACGAGGTTAAGGGGCCATTACAGTTGGTGAAGCAGCAATGGGAGGGGTTTACGCCTTCTCCAGGAACTAACATTCTGGACTTTGTAAGCAACTTACAAAGCACCCTCTGACACACTTTAGCCCTTGCTAGAGAGAACCTAAAGGATGCTCAAGAAGAGCAAAAGGCCTGGTATGACAGACATGCCAGAGAACGTTCCTTCAAGGTAGGAGACCAGGTTATGGTCTTGAAGGCGCAACAGGCCCATAAGATGGAAGCATCATGGGAAGGGCCATTCACGGTCCAAGAGCGCCTGGGAACTGTAAACTACCTCATAGCATTTCCCAATTCCTCACTAAAGCCTAAAGTGTACCATGTTAATTCTCTCAAGCCTTTCTATTCCAGAGACTTACAGGTTTGTCAGTTTACAGTCCGGGGAGATGAGGCTGAGTGGCCTGACGGTGTCTACTACGACGGGAAAAAAGACGGTGGCGTGGAAGAGGTGAACCTCTCAACCACTCTGGAACGTCTGCAGCGGCAACAAATTAAGGAGCTGTGCACTAGCTTCGCCCCATTGTTCTCAGCCACCCCAGGACGGACTGAACGGGCATACCACTCCATTGATACAGGTAATGCTCACCCAATCAGAACCCCATAGAAATGCATTAATCAATAAATAAAAGGAGAGAGAGAGCTTGTGCAAAAAAAAATCACAAGTAGGGGACTGGGAACTCTGTGGTTTCCTCTGGATTATTACAGAGGGAGTGGTGTTTGTGTCTTCTCCAGTGAATTCAGCTATAGCATTCACAAAGAACTCAATGATCTACCAGAGTTTAAGACTATTCACAGACAGATGCTGTTTCTCCACATTTCCTTCTGATGCTCCCTGGAACTCTGGCTGCTGAGTATCATATCTCTGCTGCAGATTTCACTGTCTCTCAGGCTACTGCCCCTGGATTATTCCCCAGGGGAAATTCAGAGCAGAGGGGATGACCCTATCAGTAGGGCATTTTGAGTGATATTGCTGCAGAGGTGGTGTCACAGTGCCTGATATGTGGCTCACAACTGAGAATGCCAATCTTAGGCCTGAGCTACACTAGCGGGGGACTTCAAACTAAGATACGCAATGTCAGCTACACCATTCACGTAGCTGAAATCGAGTATCTCAGTTCCACTTACCTGGCCATCCTATAATTAGATCTCACCAAACCAGTAGCAAGCATGCACTCCTGAAGTAGTATATTAGCTTTACCATGGAGCCACAAACAGTGTCATTAGGCTTCCAGCATAGCTTGCCACTCAGACAAACTGAACTTTGTGATAAAAGGTGATTAAAACCAATATTCACTTCACATTAGGTTCTTCCAACCCTAAAGGGTCAATCCCTTATCTCAGGTGTGTGGATACTCTGGATCTCACACCCATAACAATGCTGATAGCTTTAGTAACCTAACTAAAGATTTACTAGTTAAGAAAAGGAGAGTTATTGTGAGGTTAAAGCAGATACAATACATAACAGGTGAGTCAAAGTTTGAGAGTCGACATGATAACAGAGCTGATGTATTTGCTTATTTCTCCATGAATCTCCCAGGGCTGCCCAAAATGGTTTTGGAGACCTTTGTTTTGTATCTGGAACGCCCCCCCGACAGCATCCAAATAGATCAGAGATGCGGAAATGCTCCCAAGGTTCCTTCTTATAGCTGAAAAAAGTCTGGAAAGTGCTTCCAGGACAGCATGGGTCTGTGGATTCCCCACGGTTGAACACATAAAGACTCACTCTTTGAAGTCAACATGTTCCTTCATTTATATTTCCAATGCTCCAGTCTCCAATGGGTAAATATAATGTAAACACAATGTGATAGCCAGAAATAATTCTTCATTAGTTTTTATGCAGCTTTACACATCAAGTAAATTCACATTTAAACACTAACACACATTTCAATCTAAGTCTAATTAAGTACAGGATACAGAGAGATGAAAACAATGCAATCAACATCTCTCTTGATTTCTATCAGCACAAGTGAATTGGCCTGAATACATATTGACACACTCAACCCTTTGATATGCATACACAAGTGAATTGCCCTGTTGCTCTGATCTGAGCCAGTCTGTCTACGTCATAGAGCCGGTAACCTGTTCAAATAGTATCACAGGTGGTGTGGGGATGATTCACGGGGACAGAATGGTGAATTTGGGCCTATAGTTCTAAAGCATTTTGGCAGGGAGCTGCAGAAATCACACATCCAGTGTAGCATCTCTGAGCTTTCCAACACTTCTTTGGATAATGGGAGTTCTGGCAGAAGGTGTTCTTATTTAAGAAATTCCATGCTCTTGTTTTTCTTGTCAAGAATAGAAATGTATGAAAAATGGAGGGGCAGCGGTTAGTGCACTGTGCTGTTGGAGTTTTCCTTCCTTATAAACTGTACTTAACGTTAATTTGAATATTTTTAAAAGCAGCAAAGAGTCCTGTGGTACCTTATAGACTAACAGACGTTTTGGAGCATGAGCGTTTGTGGTGTATACCTACTTCGTCGGATGCATAGAGTGGACATTTCCGGGGGCAGGTATATATATACAAGCAAGCTAGAGATAATGAGGTTAGTACAATCAGGGAGGATGAGGCCCTCTTCTAGCAGTTGAAGTGTGAAAACCAAGGGAGGAGAAACTGGTTTTGTAGTTGGCAAGCCATTCACAGTCTTTGTTTAATCCTGAGCTGATGCTGTCAAATTTGTAGATGAACTGAAGCTCAGCAGTTTCTTTTTGAAGTCTAGTCCTGAAGTTTTTTTGCTGCACACCACCTTAGTAACTCTAGCTCTGGAACCAATCCATGCAACAAACCTCGATGCCAACTCTGCCCACATATCTACACCAGCGACACCATCACAGGACCTAACCAGATCAGCCACATCATCACCAGTTCATTCACCTGCATGTCCACCAATGTAATATATGCCATTATATGCCAGCAATGCCCCTCTGCTATGTACATCGGCCAAACTGGACAGTCTCTATGGAAAAGGATAAATGGACACAAACCAGATATTAGGAATGGCAATATACAAAAGCCTGTAGGAGAACACTTCAGCCTCCCTGGCCACACAATAGCAGACCTTAAGGTGGCCATCCTGCAGCAAAAAAACTTCAGGACCAGACTTCAAAGAGAAACTGTTGAGCTTCAGTTCATCTACAAATTTGACACCATCAGCTCAGGATTAAACAGACTGTGAATGGCTTGCCAACAACAAAACCAGTTTCTTCTCCCCTGGTTTTCACACCTCAGCTGCTAGAACAGGGCCTCATCCTCCCTGATTGAACTAACCTCGTTATCTCTAGCTTGCTTGCATATATAGACCTGCCCCGGGAAATTTCCACTACGTGCCTCCGACGAAGTGGGTATTCACCCATGAAAGCTCATGCTCCAAAACGTCTGTTAGTCTATAAGGGGCCACAGGGCTCTTCGCTGCTTTTACAAATCCAGACTAACACGGCTACCCCTCTGATACTTGAATATTTTTGTTTCAGTTCACTGTTTAAGGTTATTTCTAAACATTCATTAAGATTTAAGAAAATGTAGGATAGCAATATCCTCATTACAAGACATATAATTACAAGACTTTCATTTGGATGAGTTCATCGGGCCCTGAAGCAGTGGAATAGAGGAGAATGGAGCCAGTATAGCATGATCTGTCTGAAGAAGACTCTCTGTAACAGTCAATATGGGGATAGCCGAAATCCCCCATTATTACTGAGTTTTCTATTTTTATAGTATCTCTAAGATCCCTGATGTTTTCAAAGTCACCATCACCATCCTGGTCAGGTAGTCAGCTGTATATTCCTACTGCTATATTCTTATTATTCAAAGCGTGGAATTTCTATCTATAAAGATTCTATGGTACAGTTTCCATCATTTAGGGTGTCAAGGTATTTTTCCCACTTTGAACTCCAGCGTCCAAAAAGTGGGGACCTGCATGTACCCTTTTAAGCTTAATTCCTAGCTTAGATCTCATAGTGCCGCCACCAGCCAAAATATAGTGTTTGGCACACTTTCTGTTCCCCCAAAAACCTTTCCTGGGGAACCCAATACCCAAACCCCTTGGGTCTTAAAACAAGGAGACATAAACCATCCCCCCTCCTTTCCCTCTCCCAGACTTTCCCCTCCCTGGGCTACCCTGAGAGACTACACTGATCCAAACTCCTTGGATCTTAAAACAGAGAGGAATTAACCTTCCCCTCCCCTCCTTTCCCCCCACCAATCCCTGGTGAGTTCAGACCCCAGTCCCCTTGGGTCTTAAACAAGGGGGAAAAATCAATCAGGTTCTTAAAAAAGAAAGCTTTTAATTAAAAAAAAAAGTAAAAATTATCTCTGTAAAATTAGGATGGAAAATGTTTACAGGGTATTCAGCTCATATAGAATGGAGGGACTTTCCCCCCACCTTAGCCTGAAATTCAAGTTACAGCAAACAGAGGTAAAAATACTTCCAGCAAAATACACATTCACAAGTTAAAAAAACAAACATAAGACTAATCCGCCTTTTCTAGCTAGTACTTACTATTTTGAACATGAGAGACTGTTTCAGAAAGATTGGGGAAACCTGGGGTGAATGTCTGGTCCCTCTTAGCCCCAAGAGCGAACAAAGAACAAAAAAAACAGCACAAACAAAGACTTCCCTCCACCAAGATTTGAAAGTATCTTGTTCCCCCATTGGTCCTCAGGTGTCAGCCAGGTTCACTGAGCTTCTTAACCCTTTACAGGTAAAAGAGACATTAACCCTTAACCATCTGTTTATGACAAGGGGTCTGGGGCCCCCTGAGGGACCTCAAGCCAGTTTCAGTGGGTCCTCCAAGCAGGGCCAGTGTTAGACTCGCTTGGGCCTAGGGCAGAAAGCCAAAGCCTCACCGCATGGGGTTGAAGCCTGGGGCCCTGAGCCCCTCCACCTGGGGCTGAAGTAAAAATTTGAGCAACTTAGCTTTGCGGGACCCCATGCAATTGCCCTGCTTGCTAGCCCCTAACACCAGCCCTGGCTCTTATATGCAGAATACCATATATATGCAGGGCTGTGGAGTTTTTATAGCATGTTGAGGGGCCTCAGAAAGAAAAAGGTTAAGAACCCCCGATTTAGGACACAGGCCAGTCTTATCTTAGGCAGGGGTTCTGTTCTGCAGTTATCGCGTAAAGCGAAAACTGCATATAATCAAAATTATATCCCCAAGCCCTTTAAACCCCGCCTGCAGCTCCAGCGGCTGGACTGGGGCTGCATTTAAAGGGCCCCACCGGGCTTCTCGCTGCAGCAGGGAGATTGGTGGAGCCCTTTAAATGCCCCCCTGGCCCTGCCGCCAGAGCTGCGGGTGGGGTTTAAAGGGCTCCACCAGGCTTCCCACCGCGGCTGGAGCCTCGGACCTTTTAGTTTGCCACAGGGGCTACCAGCTACCTCTGCAGCTGGGAGCCCCCTGGGTGATTTAAGGGCCCTGGGACTCCCAGCTACAGCTGGTGCCCCAGTACCTTTAAATCTTGAGGCCATGCCCCCTGACTCCAGCTGTATGCATAAAGTTGAAATCGCGCATGTTAAATGAGCATAAGTTGCAACAGACCTGTATTTACCATAAACAAGAAGAAGTTTGTTTGACAAAGAACAGAAATTTGAGACGCAAGTAGAAATACTGGAAACAAATGATTACATATAAAATCAAATCATAATGCTTTCTAGAGCCTAAACTTAACTAAGAACACATTGTTATACCACATAGAGCAAAAATTTACCAAAAGTCCTTCCAGTATATTACAGTCAGGCTTGGCAGTGAGTTTCTTTTCATGAGACAAGTCATGCTGTCCTTCTGCCTCCTCAGTGAAAAGTGTCTCTTTGCAAAAAATTCCAGATATATCGAAATCGTCCTTTGATCCTTATTCATAAACAGGAGATGCCCTGCTGATTGTTCTTCCTGGTAGTCTTCCTTTCTTCTCAATCTTTTAAGTAGCATCTGACTCAGTAAGCAGATAGGCAATGCACAATGAATGATTGACTGGACAAAAAGAGATAACCGTTTCCTATCCCATGCCTGAACAGAATCTGTCCAAGACCGATCACCTCCTGGTGACCTGTTTTGAACTTCAAGGCTCGAAGAACTTAATTTCCAGTATAAATACATAACTTCTTAAATATTATCCTCATTGACATTTTGCAATGGCTAAGATGACCAGTGTGTTACTGGCTGTCGGTAGAGACCTCATAGGTCACACTGTGGCACAATATTATGTACACATCAGATCCAGTTGGCACCAAGAGGATCCTGGGTCACAACATGTACTTGTACTTCTTACTCTGTGATTGTGCTATGCTATTTTCCTATCATTGTTACTGGAGGTGTTGTACAATTTTTGAAATATGCACTAAATTTTGTTAAAAGTCATGTGTTCATGTGCCTATTCCTTTTACATTGTATATGAGACTTTTTGTCCACTCTAATGAGTGATGTATGAGGGACTGGAATGTATAACTTATTTTTATTTAACCATCACTATATTACCAATATGTAACTGTGGGAATGTGAAAACTTCCCTAAATAGGAATGCAGTATTCAGATATAACCCCTGCCCCCCATATTTAGATAATAATACCTACTAGCTTGCCATTTTCCTGCAAGAACATTTTTTCCCCACCAGAAAACTTATCAATTACTAAATGATACTGTACTTCAAATTAACCAAAAGACTGAATGGAAACAATGATGTTAAATACCTTTGATTATGTAGCCAGGTTATGGAGTCCTTAGTCAACCTTACTCCTGTGAGTTGATCCATTAACTTCAGTGATGCTATTTGCATGAGTAAGTGCTCAAGCACATGAGTAAAAGTTACATAATCTAACATTTTGTGCTGATCCACTGGCGCTTATAGAGATGTTTCACATTCATGGGCATGACTCATTTCTTACCGATCAGGCTGCAGCCTAAAGCATGGGGACATTAGTTCAAGGGTCAAGAAGACATAAAGAGTTTTTGTACTCTGCACAGTACAACCCATTCTTATTTTTCTACGTGTATTTCTGTGTTTGCAGATTTACATTCAGCACTCCGAAAACAAATGAAATACGTATGGTGTTTTCAAAGAGATATAAGAGCAAGACAGCCATTGGCAGACTGAAAGGTCACATGAATAACTGGTGTATTTGAGCCAGTATGTTTCCTACACGGTAAATTTAAAAAGTGAGGTACAGTGTGTAGATAATATTTTCAATATGACATGGTTTAATAAGGATTGATTAACAACATGCAGCTCTGTTGACTGACTCCACTATATTTTCGCTGTCTAATGTAAATTACTTTCTATTGAAAATGACTAAACATCATTTTTCTGTCTGGTCAAATATATTTATTTCTCTTTTGACTTCCGTGATTTCCATCCTATAACATCATGATGAGAGCTATATTGTGATTTGGACAATGTGCCTGCACCAAGGAGTAAGAGGGAGTAAGAACTTTCCCTCCCCTACCTACTCAGGCTACCTGGACCTGGAATCTTGGCATGCAGGAATTAGGGGATCTACATGCCTGGAGCATGTAGGTAGTGTTAGGAGCTACCAGAGGAAGCCACTTGCAGTGCACAACAACAAAATTATTGGTGTTACGAGATCCAAGAACTATGCTATATATATATTTTTGAGTGCCACCTATTGCCAACTTACTTTTTAACTACTAAGTATACATATATACAGAGAGAGAGCACTTCTGTAACAGGCAAGAAGAGGTGGAGATGGGTGCAGAGCCTTGTCCCCATCCCTTCCCACCACTCACTGGCCAGTTTAGCTGAGCTACCATGAGGTGGTAGTAGTTTACTGATTGTATAGGTCAATAGTAAATTACCATCACCAGGAGCAAGGAGAAAAAAGGGAGATACTGTGATTTGGAGATGCGTCTGAGACTAATCCAGGAGTGGTGAAATTTATACACCACTCCTTTATCATTGCTGTACCTAAAGTCAGGATTTGGTCCAAAATCTTATTAATCAATTAATTGGGACCAGATTCTGATATCTTTATTCATAGTCAACAGTAATTTATTCCATGAGTAGTGCCATTGAAGATATGGGATTATTTGTAGAGTTACCTAACATGAATAGAGCCCTTAATTGGTTTTATAGCACAGGGCTCCTGGGATTAGCATATGCAGAGAGTATTTGGCTCGCCTTCTGGCATGGTAGCAGGAAAAGAGGAGCTTTGTTTTCTGATTTTAATTTAACTGGTAATTAATTTTAACTAAATGGGAATAATAGTATCTGAATCCTGGATTCTTGAGACATGATTCTTTAACATGCAGTACCTTTCTCATCTATTTTCAAGGAATCAGCCATCACATTATTTTAAGGCAGCATTTCATGAGGTGAAATAACAAAAACTATTCTTCTTTGCGTAGTGTCCTGGTGGGAGCTCCACTTTAAGTTCCTTTTGGGTGTCTGTGCATCCCTGTGCCTCAGATTGGAGATTTTTGGTAGCAGTGCTTGGTTGAGGCACTCATGTGCAGTAGTCCTCTCATGGTGCTGTTGGTGCCTCATATAGCATGTGCATGACCTGACCTGTTCAGTTTCTCCTCAGCCGTCCTCTGTTGCACACGTAGCCCAGGGGCAGTGCTGCCTCTTCGTTTTTCTCTCTGTATAAATAGTTAGATTAGTTGTAGCTTAGTCAGTCTAGTTTACTTTGTTAGTTAGTTATTATTTCTTTTCCAAAAAAATTATAGATCTTTTCTGTTAATTGTTATTTTTCCCACTCTTTCCCCGTTGGGAAACTTTAATGACCATGATGCCCAGCTTGCTTGGGTTTAAACAATCTGATTCTTGCTGTGAGGCAATGCCCATCTCAGACAGCCTCTCATCTTGTTTAGGAGAGACCCCTATCCCTCAAAAATATGCCCACTAAGGAAAGGCATGATTGAGATCTCCGTCTCAAGATGATTGTGATGGAAAAGTCCCTTCAGTCTCCTCCTCATGGACAAAAATCAACATCAGCAGATGGTTTCCTGAGCAAAACCTCTGCTAATGGGAGTGCTCAGTCTTTCAAATCATACAGGGAGTGAGCCGTGACCTCCCCTAATAGGGACACTCAGAGAAAGAAGAGGTCCTCAGCGAAGTTGCTATCCTTGGTGCCAAGCTCAAGTAGAGTGAGCACCTCTGAAACTCTGGGCACCAACTGTCTCGACCAAGGTTGACTGCAATACTCTCACGGCATCAACCGCATCAGCACCAACTGCACCACCACAGAAACACGGGTCTGCAACAGTTTCTACACCAGAAAGACATAGCGGTTTCTTTGGTGCCGCAGTTGCCATTGCTCAGCACCAAGGGATCTCTGGGCCAACTAACAGAGCGGCTAACCATTTCACCTGCTCCCCAGCCTCTCTCCAGCGATGAAGAAGAGGATGTACGTGGGAGCCAGGTCTGTTCCAGGCATTCTTCACCTGTGGAAAGGAGTCCTCCATATGAGACCGTTAAGACCAAGTCCCGCCAACCTTGAGAGATGCAACAATGGTATGGGCAACCCCAGATTTGCCCACCGATGCCTTCTCCTATGCAGTGGTCCCTCTGGGACCCTTGGGCAATGTATAGGGCCCAATATCCTAGACTCTCAACTCCAGCCCGAGGGAAAATTTGCTCTCCCCCTCCTTCCCTGAGTAGGGACATGTCAGAGGCATCTGAAGGCATGGAAGATGAAGAAGAAGAAGGCTCAGACCAAGAAGGCATTTCTCCATTTCATAACTCATCTTCCTCCCCTGATGAAGTCATCATACCACTGCCTTCAACTACAATAGATGACCTAAAAATAATTTCAGGAGCTCTTTAAAAGAGTATCCTCAGGAAACCCAGCACAAGCTGCTACAAATCCTACAGACATCCACTTGATCCAAAATTGCACTCTCCATCAAATATGCCATTAGGGAGCCAGTAGAAAATATTTGGCAGACCCCTACAATCGTATCACCTACCAGTAAAAGAGCTGCCAGGAAGTACTTCATACCAGCTAAAGGGATGGACTTTCTCTTCTCCCACCCACAGCTTAACTCCCTGCTAGTGGAAGCTGCCATCCATCACAGCAAACAACCGCAATTCCGGTCCACTCCCCAGGACAAAGAACACAAATGCTTAGACCTTTTTGGCTGAAAAGCGTACTTGTCGGCAACACTCCAATTCCAGGTTGCCAATTACTTAGCCCTTCTTGCAAAGTACAACTTTGACAACTACAGTAAACTACAAGAATTCCTTGGGGTTCTACCAGAGGAAAAACACCCCCACTTCACTGTCATCATGAATGAGGGACAACTAATTGCCTTAAAGCTCTACAGGCCTTGATGGATGTAGTGGATCCTGCTGCAAGAACGACAGCTGCAGCTGTCATAATGTGCAGGGCCTCATGGATACAGTCATCTGGTATTCTGAAAGAGCTCCAACTCAAGATGGAGGATCTCCCTTTTGATTGGGAGAAGCTCTTCTCTTCAAAAACAGACAATGTCCTTCACACTGTGAAGGATTCTTGGGCCACCCTGTGCACTTTAGGCATATACACACCACCTAATAAGCGCTGACAGCACACACAGTACCAAAAAGGCGGAGACTCCTCTTTCCATCATCCACAATGGCAATTCAACCAGAATAGAAATAAATACCGCTCACAAAGAAGTAGAGCTCCTCAAACTCAGTCCTCGTCTTCACAACCATCTACCACTAGGCCACAGTTTTGAAGTCTTGGTCGAGGGTCTGAACGGCCTTCCCTACAATACAGCACTGTCAGATACTCCTACCCAACTTTTTGGCCACTGCCTACATCTGTTTTACCATGCTTGGGCAGCAATAACAATGGATCAAAGGGTACTGGAGATTATAAAATAGAGTTATGCCATCCCCTTCCTCTCCTTACCCCCTACCCTACCTCCTTCCCCATCTCTTCAAAGACCCTTCTCATAAGCACCTTTTACAACGGGAAGTGAACCATCTCCTACAATCGGGTGCCATGGAGCAAATTCCAACTCAATACAAAGGGAAGGGTTTTTACTCCCATTATTTTCTCACCAAAAAGAAAAATGGCAGATGGAGGCTCATCTTAGATCTTCAGAAACTCAACAAATTTGCATGGAATCACAGATTCAAAATGGTCACACTGGCCACAATTATTCCAGCACTAGACAAGAAGGACTGGTTTTCAGCCCTCAGCCTCCAAGATGCTTATTTTCATATTACCATACACCAGCTCACAGACAATTTTTAAGATTCATGGTAGGAGGCAACCATTACCAATACAGAGTATTATCTTTTGCCCCACTCCTTACACTGTGTTCTCTAAAGACAAGGTCACATTGCAACCACATCTGAAATTTTTGCCTAAAGTATCAACATATTTCCATTTAAACCAACCCATACATCTTCCCACATTTTACCCAAAACCACATGGGACCACAAGAGGTCATACTACATACATTCAGTGTCAGATGAGCCATAGCGTTTTACTTAGAAAGAACCAAACCCTTCCGGAAATCTCCAAGACTCTTTATTTCCACAATAGAATGCTCCAAGAGATGTGCAATATCAACCCAGAGACTATCTAAATGGATCTCTACTTGTATCCTACTCTACTATTGACTGCATAACACGGAACCCCCACAAGGGATCTGATCCCACTCTACACATGCCATTGCTACATCTATAGCCTTCCTGAACAATGTTCCTCTAAGAGACATATGCAGGGCTGCCACATGGGCCTCAGAGCACACCTTTCCAAGACACTACGCTATCACTCAATCCTCTAGGTCAGACACTATATTAGGCCTTACCGTGCTCTCTGCGACAAGACACACAACTCCGAAGCCCCTACCATCAACAGTGGGGCACTGCTCTACAGTCATCTGAAGTGGAGCACCCACAGGGGCACTACTCCAAGAAGAAGAGGAAGTTACTCACTTTGTGCAGTAACAAGGGTTCTTTGAGATGTTTGTCCCTGTGGGTGCTCTAATACCCATCCTCCTCCCCTCTACTTTGGAGTTCATGCCTCGAGCTCTGTGGTAGAGAAAGAACTGAACAGGTTGGGTCATGCGTACTACATGAGGTGGCAGTGGCACAGTGAAACTACTGTGCATGCGTGCCCTGACCAAGCACTGCTACCAAAAATCTCTGATTTGTGGTGCAGGGACACACCAACACCCAAAGGGAACTTAAAGTGGAGCACCCACAGGAAGACACATCTCAAAGAACCCTCGTTACTGCACAAGGTGAGTAACTTCCTCTTTTCCGGTGTGTCAAAAGCCTGTATGACTTGTTAATGATTTGTGGTTTTCCTTTTAGAAGTGGTACCCTGAGCATTAGGCAACACTTTTAAATGTGTGAGTCAATGAAAAACTATTATGTAATCCCAAAGGAACTACAGATTAACCACATTAACACAGATGTGTTTGTGCTTTTATCTATTAAAGGAATAAAGCTTCAGAACTCTTTTGAAATAACACAGAATCCCCATCCATAATGTCAAAAGCTGTCACTATCACATCTAGCTTAGGGTTTTGCACTGGAACCCATCACTATAGTATGAGTGCCTTGAAGATTAATTAGATTGGCCTAGCAAGATCCCTACTGGACTATATGCTGGCAATGAATCTTTGAATGATATTTTGTGTTGTTCTGCTTACTATTCAGACCACTGTGAAGTGAGATATTGAAGACAGGATTAGTATTTTGCTGCAGAAGAAGAAAAAAATTGAATGGGTGATGTGTTCAGTATTGAGGGGAATAAGAAAATGACTTTGTGAGTCCTCTTTACTTACAGCCTGGCACTATTGGCATAAGCATCCCGAAAAGTGGTATAATGGACCTATACAACTGTGACTGACTCCATGGGCAAATGGGAAAGAGGTGAGGAAAATGAAGCTAGCAATCATATACTGAAGGGTTAAGAAAGAAAAATGATCAAATGGTTGGAGAGCAGTTCTTAAGAAACATCATTTCATTGTAGTAAGTACAACTGCAGAGAATCACTGTGAACAGAGGGACACCAAGAAGTCTGAATTTGATTTGACTCAGCTAGAATGAGCTTTTGGAATCGCAGAGGTAGAATAAAATTTGAAGGAGCTTTTCTTTGTACAGATAAAGAGGGGAAAGAAATAAGAAAAGTTTAGATGCATACTGCCAGTGTTTAAGATCTATTTAAAAATTGCTCAGTAGTGCTTAAGATCACCCTTGAAGTGATGCTATTCATGCACTAATAACAGGGCTACTAATTTCTGTGGGATGCTATAATATACCCACTTGCTAATGCAGTCCTGTGAGCAACTTTTGTCCAATTCCTATCGAAAGGAATGGATGATGGAAACAGGGCTGATGAGACTGGGGAAGGGATGACAATTGTACCAGGCCATTGAGCTCAGGGCCCCCCCAAATGTCTGTAACTGGGGTGAACTGGGATAGGGTTTGGCTCTAGTGAACATGATGTACTGGGGGCCCAAATTTCTCCCATTAGGCCTGGTTGGGAGTGCTCTCTTTCTCACAGGGTAAAGAGATGTTAAAAAGTGTGAAGTGCATCTTTCAATAAGGTAAGGTTTGTATAAAAACTTGGGGAGAGCTATACTGAGAGAGAACATTGAACCTCCACTATGTTGTATGCAGGGTAGGTTATGATTATTAGTGTTGCTCAACCACAAAAGAGAAAGAATGTACATGTCATTGACATGTAGATGTATCATGTCATTCTTGCTGTAAATGACATCAAAATAGGATACTCTGCGTTGCAATATTTTAAAATCTGGGATCAAATCCTGGCCCTACTGGAGTCAATACAACACTCACACTGACGTGTACAGCATTACAGCTGATTGAAAATTTCCTGACTGAATGTTTTTCTGTCAGAAAATGTTGATTCCCCAAAATTTTCTGAGCGAATGGGTTGATTTTAATGAAATTTTGTTTCAGAAAATTAAAATAAAAATGAAACAATTCATAAGATCAAAGTAAAACAGACTTTGTTGGAATGAAGTGTTTCGATTTTTCATTTAGGATTGACTTAATTTTGACATTTATTTTATTTTACTTTTATTTTTATATTATTTGTTTTATGTATATTTGTTATATCATATTAGAATCTAAAATTATTTCTAAACCCTAATTTTGAAAAATGTAAAATAAACAGTAATATACAGATAAAATTAAATATACAAATAAACTTTGAAAAGTAAAATCAAAATGAAAAATTCCACAACAAGTCAACATGCTTTTGATTTAATTGAAATAAAATGTTTTGATTAAAAAGGAAATTTTCAAATTTCATCCTTTTGTTCCAGTTTGGAATAAAACAGTTCAAAAGTTGAAATTTATTCTGAGTTTCAGCGATTTCTAAATAGGGTCTGGAGTTCATCCCAGATCTCTTCCTTGTGCAGATAGGCAACAAACTCTTCTGTAAATCTCTTCTTGTGTGATTATATTTGTATCATCTCAGTAAGTAATAGCTTTAGCACAGTCATTAACTCCCTGTCTCACATTTCTTGGAACTCGTTAAGGGTCAATCAGTGAGAAAGATTAAAGAAAAATTGGGGTCAGGAGTTATTCTGGGACTCGGATTGAGTGTAATCTGTAAGTAAATTTACCTGGGAAATTATTTAGCCCATTATGTTGCCATTGTTTCCATTTGTGCTATGTGTAGATTAACAACTGCTATATGTTTTAGGACTTGAATTAGCAGAAAATTATTCAGCATGTTTCTTTGAAATATAAAATAGAAAAAATTATAACATATTGGTTTCTAACTCAAATGCTTTGAAAGCCTGGCCATCTTGACATCTTTTTCCATAATGTTCTATCCTTTTAACTCACAAACCAAAAATTTAAGATTAGGCCCCAAATTCTTTCCCATCCCATCCCATTTTTGTTTAAAGCCTCCTTCCATGATATGCTTGGTATTAATTTCTCAGGTACATTGGAACCAGCCTACTTCAAGTGGCAAACCAAGCATCTGTCTCATGAAGCTGCGCCCTTTAACATACCACTTCACACACAGTTTAGATGCAATTTTACACTTTAAAATTGAATTTACAGGTTGTGGTATGGTCTGAGAACTTTCCTCAGAAAATCAGACCTCTTTAAGTTGTGTAAACTGGGTGCACAAAATCACTCAACACTTGTCTTTTTCCCTTTACTCCTTTTCTCTTAAAGTCTTTGAGGAGTATTCTTCAACTAAGGGCTTCCTCACAGCACCATATTTAATCTGCAGGATTTAAACTTCCTATCTGGATTTGTCTTTTTTCTTTCTCATTGTAACCTTACACTACCTCCAATGATGACCAATGACTGCCACGTGGCATTCATTAGTTCATCAGCCATATTGCTCTTCTGTATGTGCTACTGGAACCTTCTCTTTTTGCAGCAGTTACAGCATGTTTGGCAGTTCCACTTTCTGATGCGCACATGATGTTGAGTTTTTCCCTGATCAACCAGGCTTTTATTTTTTGCTCCAACGTGGGAAAGAGTGGTGATGTTTAGAGGCCCTGCTGCGTGACAGTGAGGGTGAACTGAAATTTGTGTTCTTCCTGGGTAAACATTGACAGTTCAGTTAGTGGATTCCAATAAATTATAAAGCGCAGATTAATAAGTGTGAACCTACTAATATTGGTGACAGATGCCAGACCAAAAATAAAAAATTCTTAGGACGGCCCTTCACTAACATGGGAATTTCAAGGAACATTAGGATGAACTAGACTGTAACTTGGACTACATGACTGATCTAGGGAGTAAGAGTGAGTATGAACCTTCTTTATATCCTTACACAGGTTACCTAGTCCTTGAGTCTGGACATTCAGGAAGTAATGAAGCACTGTCCACAAGCTTCCTTATTCTATCCCCTCAATCCCACCCACAGCAGATGGACAGTACAGCTGTGCCAGTTTAGGTGTTGCAACTGGTTGTAGCTGAGATAGGTCAGCAGTAAATTACTATGCCTTACTGCACTCTTCACATTTCTCCAACCTCTAACATGAACAGAGGGATATTTGTGAAGCATAGTGTCTCCCAAAGCTATGTACCACACCTTGCTGAAGGCTATGTGTAAAGGCACAATCTAGCTCTATATAAAGATTAGAAAATACAATATGATATGCCATATAAAGGTTAATTTAGCCAAATAACAAGCAGAATTTTTGGTAATCCATTTTCCAGATATTTTATAAGTGATGCTTAACACAATTACAACTTCTGGATTTTTAAACATTTATGTTTCAATTATCTCAACACATTGCATTGTAAGATCCTTGCTCACCACACATTGCCATACATCAGCAAAGGACATATGAATCACTGACAACCAACATGAGAGAGTGTTGAGAGCCTTTCAATGGAAAGTATCTTTAAAGTCCATATGCATTATCAGGAAATGGTTTTTGAAAAGTTAAATTTTAACAAATGGTGGTGCACATAGACCCATCTAAGCAGATAATTAAATACTTTGCAATGGTGTTGTGATAAATTATAGAGTCATAAACATTAAGGCCAGAAGGGACCATCAGGATCATCTAGTCTGACCTCCTCCACATTGCAGGCCACAGACCCTCACCTGCCCACTCCTATAATAGACCCCTAACCTCTGGCTGAGTTACTGAAGTCTTCAAATCATGATTTAAAGACTTCAAATTACAGAGAATCCACCATTTTCTCTAGTTTAAACCTGCAAGTAACTTGTGATTAGGACCGGCGCTAGGGGTTTGAGCGCCCTAGGCGGAAGGCAATTTCGCCGCCCCGCGCGCTGGTCCCGCGGCTCCGGTGGAGCTGCCGCAGTGGTGCCTGCGGAGGGTCCGGTGCTCCGTGGCTCCGGTGGAGCTGCCGCAGTGGTGCCTGCGGGCGGTCCACCAGAGCCGCGCGAGCAGCCAACCGTCCGCAGGCACGACTGCGGCAGCTCCACTGGAGCTGCGGACCAGTGGACCCTCCACAGGCACCACTGCAGCAGCTCCACCTGAGCCGCCTGCTGCCACCTCTGGCAAAACGGCGCCCACCAATTATTCTGGCGCCCTAGGCGATTACCTAGGCTGCCTAAATGGTAGCGCCGGCCCTGCCTGTGATCTTTAGAAGGAAGGCAGAAAGCCCCCAGGGTCTCTGCCAATCTGACCTGAGTGAAAATTCCTTCCCGACCCCAAATATGGTGATCAGTTAGACTCTAAGCATGTGACCAAGACCCACCAGCCAGACACCTGGGAAAGAATTCTCTGTTGTAACTCAGAGCCCTTCCCATCTAGTGTCCCATCACCAGCTGTTGGAGATATTTCCTGCTAGCTATCATAACTGATAGCTAAAACAAAATGTGATATTATGCAGTTTTGAGTTCCTAGATATGAGATGCATACATTCAAATCTTAAAATGGTCTAATAATAATATAACCACCAAAGTCTTTAAAAGAGGATTGGTTATGTCCAGAAATGTTACCCATTCTACATATCTGCTCCCTAAGTCTCAGTGAGTCATATTTACATTTTGCATTGACAAAAACAAATGGTTACGTCTGTTAGCACTGCAGAGCCAATATAGCTACAGAAGAGTGAACTGGATTTTCTCTTGCCTCCCACATCATCAACAAAACTGTCAGATAAATTCCAATTACAGACTCTTGTAAGAAGCAGAAAGAACACAGGTTCAATTTGTTTTGCATATTGGATGAAACTCAGTTTGCATTTGCCAGCTACTCCACCTTCCTGGTCTCTATCTATTTTTGTCCTTTTCTCTTCTCTCTCTATGCCTCATCCCTGTGTGACCTCATCTGATTACACAGCTTTGATTACCACCTCTGTGTTTCAGAAACTTCAATAGACTATTTTTGTGTTGAAAAAACTCTTTGCTTGGCTCTGCCATCTTGATATTAACCAGAAACAACAGTTTTGAAATACCTTGAGAGAAGCTATTATTGTGGTGTTTACAACTCAACCAAATTCTGGGAGTATGAGAATTTTCATAAGTAGTCATCAGAGTGCTTATACTTCCATATCTGTTCTCATGGGATTTCTAGGCCAAAAAGGATGGTAAGTTGACATAAACCTGCAGACTTTTGGTTGCTTATCCAAACTGTAGTAGGGTGGTCACTGGCTCCTGCTCTGAGAGGTTTAAAGACAGCCCTTGGAGAGGGCTGAGGTTGAGAGAGAAACCCTAGTCTGATTGGAGAAACAAACGCAGCTGGGCCATGCCCCAGTCAGGCCCCAGCTGGCCTCTATAAAGAAGCTGGAAGCCAGGAGCTCAGCAGTCTCTCTCTCTTTATTGAGGAGGATGGGCCTAGCTGCAGGGAGCTAGAGACTGGGTACTTGAGTGAAGCAGGGCTGGGGAAAGGCAGAGGAGCTGGGGAGCTCCAGCCTGGAAAGCCCCAGGCTGTGGCCTAACATTGGGCTAATAGGTACTGGGAGCTGCAGAGGGCAGCCCAGGGATAGGCAAAGGCAAAGGCAGCAGGTCCAAACCCGACCTTGCCAGTAATGAGTAGGCTGAGAAGGAAGCACTGGCCATCAAGTGGGCGGTGGATGCCTTATGTATTATCTCATAGGCGTTCCCTTCATACTAGTAACTGACCACGCACCTCTGAAGTGGCTACAAATGGCAAAAGAGACAAACCCCCAGACTATGCGCTGGTACCTAACCCTGCAGCCTTATGCCTTCACTGTTCAGCATCGAGTAGGTGAGGACCATATCAACGCGGACTTTTTCTCCCGTTTGGGGGAAGAGGAGGGTGCCATCTCCAGGTTCCTGGAGATCACCCTGCCCTCCTCACTGGAAGTACTGGGGTGGGGCCAGAAGTATAAAAGGCAGGCCCTGCAGCACAGTTGTGGGAGAGCCTGCGGAGGAGAAGGACACTCCGCTTATGCTGCTGTGTCCCAGAGGGGAACCTATGCCTGGCTGTTCCTGATCCCCAGACGCTGACAAGGACTGGTCCGAAGTGTCTGATGCTGTGTACCCTGAGAAGGCGGAAGAGGCCTGGAGGCCACAGGTACCAAACCCTGGGGAGGCAGGAAGTGGCCCAGGGGCAGCCACGGAGCCACTGGCTGCAAAGCCAGATGTGGCTCAGTCAGTGTGTTGCAGCGGGATCCCTGCCGATGCAGGTGCAGCCAATCCTGCCCTGGCTGGGACGTGGTGGAGTAGGGTGGGACCGCGTCCCTCTGCCACCCTGCCCCGGGGTGGCTGATTCCCTCCACTGTGCAGAGAAGATCTTCCTCTGAAGAGGATCCTCCCTTACTAGCTTGTTAGGGACTGCTGCTTTTATGGCTGCCTGAGCCCCACCTAGGCTAAAGCCAGCCATGAGACTATTTGCTTGTTGGCAACCTGAGCCTACTCAAGCCCAGGCCCCAGCTTACCTGTAGACTATTTGCTTGGCTGGCTGGCTGAGCTCTGCCTAGGCCAAAGCCAGCCCTGAAAGACTGTTTTGTTGCTGGCTGCCTGAGCCTCCTCAAGCCCAGGCCCCCCAGCTCAGTTATAGACTCTGTTTAAGGGCTGACAGCTTGAGCTGCCCAAACCCAGGCTAAAACCTGATTGTGAGTATTAATCGCCCAACCCTATTGTGGGCTCTTGCCTGTCATGTGGACGCTGGTCCTGGCCAGACAGGACCAGACTGAGTGGCCATCCTCCAAGCAGGAGGGTGAGGGACCATTACATGCAGTATCTTTGAAAGAACTCTGTGTGACTGACTAATAATTTGACCCCTCACATGTTTTCATAAGGAATGAAGATTCATTTAAAAAATAAAATTCAAACACCACTCTTTTAATTTTTAGCAATTTCCTTAAAACTGCATCATCTATTAGGCATATTAAGATTCATATACCTCTACCTGATCCTTATAAAAACAATTAAATGTTTTACAGTACACTGTGATAGCACCATAGTGAGATGTAGTATTTTGGATCTTTTATGTACTTTCCTTATCAAAAACTGTTTTAAATAGCCACTATTCAAACACAGATATGTGGAGTTCAGGTATAACAAGACTGGATTCAAAGAGCAATTCCCCAATGCCTCTTCTATAATCCTCTACCAATCTTCCTCTACTGTCCAAGCGACTTATGCAAAAAGGAGTGACAGATAAGAGCATTTAAGACAGACTATCAATATTTAAATTCTGTGATTGCCACCCAGTTATTAGAGAGACAAGATGGGTGAGGTAATATCATTTATTGGACTAAGTACTATTGGTGAGAGAGATGAACTTTTGAGCTACACAGAGCTCTTCCTCGGGTCTGGAAAGACATTCAATCATTACAACTTAATGCAAGATGGAACAGATTGTTTAGCATCAGTATTTAGCATATTGTGACAGACCCAGGCCAGTGTGGTACAGGAGTCTGGTAGAGGGCAAATATATTAGTCACTGGCTGAGTAGTTTTCTGTTCCCTGGGTGTCTAGAGCAGGGGCTGCACTGGAGTAATCAGTAACCTGCTAGAACCAATTAAGGCAGACAGGCTGATTAGAACACCTGCAGCCAATCAAGGCAGGCTAATCAGGGCACCTGGGTTTAAAAAGGTGCTCACTCCAGTCAGGGAGGGAGGAACTAGAGGAGAGGAAGTGTGTGTGAGGAGCTGGGAGCAAGAGGCACAAGGAGCTGAGAGTGAGAGGCTGTGCTGCTGGAGGACTATGGAGTACAAGTGTTATCAGACACCAGGAGGAAGGTCCTGTGGTGAGGATAAAGAAGGTGTTTGGAGGAGGCCATGGGGAAGTAGCCCAGGGAGTTGTAGCTGTCATGCAGCTGTTACAAGAGGCACTATAGACAGCTGCAATCCACAGGGCCCTGGGCCGGAACCCGGAGTAGAAGGTGGGCCTGGGTTCCCCCCAAACCTCCCAACTCCTGATCAGACACAGGAGGAGTTGATCCAGACTGTGGGGAAGATCACTGAGTTGAGCAAATCTGCCAATAAGTGCAGGACTCACCAAGGTAGAGGAGGAACTTTGTCACAATATATTCTAAGGGACCATTCAAGGTACAGTGGCCCGTTAACAATGCCTCTGCAGTCATAGGACAGAAAAGGGAGGTTGCAGATTGTTGTAATAAGTAATAAATTCAGTGTCTATGTTCAATCCATGATTTTTAGTGTCTAACAGAGTTATGAATTTAAGCTCCCAGTCACTAAATCCCTGCTTTTTGTCCTGTGACTGTAGAAGTGTTAACGGACCACTGTACTTTGAATGGTCTCTTAAAATATATGCCAACTACTTATGCTAAGCAATCTCTTCCACCTTGCATTTTGCTGTGATGCTTGAGTACCTTTCTCAGACCTGAAGACGAGCTCTGTGTGCTCAAAATCTCGTCTCTTTCACCAACAGAAGTTGGTCCAGTAAAAGATAGTACCTCACCCACCTTCTCTGTCTAATATCCTGCAACCAACATGACTACAACTACACTTCATACCCAATCATTAGTCATTTTGATTTGTACATTAAAGACCAGGAGTACAAAGTCTCATGATTTAATTTAAATTTAGCCAGGATGTGAAATCAATACTTCTTGCAGACCAGAGGCAGAGTTTTCAAAGTGTTGCATCTAAGTTGGACCTATACAATGGGATTTAGGTACAAAGAAAGGAGCTTTTAAAATGCTCTCTGTATTTTGGCCTGATGCTGGGAGAGGAGAGAGCCCTCAACTCCCTTTGATTTCACTGCGGGATTGCCTTGCACTTCACAGGATCCAGGCTTTGGATAAGTTTTTCATAGGGGACAATTAACAATAAAAAATGTTCTAGGATGCTAAATTCTAAATGCTGGCACTCAGGCAGGTAGGCTTGGATTCTGGTCTGTCACTGTTCAGTGACATTTTCAATGCCCGTCCACGACTGACTGTATAATGAGCAGAATTGAGCTAGCTGACTGCAATCATACAGCTTTAGGCATAACTGCTGTTAAAGTAATCCCCTAAAAACCCTGCACTTCACCAGAAATAACCTTGGCCTGGATTGTAACCTTGGCCCAGGGCTCCGGCTGCCACTACCGCCCCGGGCCCTCTAAATCTCCGCCGGCTCTGGCGGTGGGGTTTGGGTGGCAATTTAAAGGGCCTGAGGTGGTAGTGGTGGCCAGAGCCCTGGGCCCTTTAAATCGCCACCCAAGCCCTGCTGCCAGAGCCCCGGGGTAGCAGTGGTGGCCGGGACTGTGGCGGTGACTTAAAAGGCTGGTGGCTGGAGCCCCGGGCCCTTTAAATCACCACCCAAGCTCTGCTGCCAAAGCTCTGGGGTAGCGGCGGCAGCTGGGACCTCTAGGGCTCTGTCAGCAATTTAAAGGGCCCAGGACTTCAGCTTGCAGGGTCATACCGGCTTACTTTCACCTCTGTTTGTACATCAAAATCCTTTTTTATTTTGAGCACAGTCTACTAAGGCTGGAAATCAATTAAACAAAGTTCACCCATACCTTTATCAATCTGCAGATAATGCCAGTTCTGTGTGCAAATTGTTCTGAGTTGGTTATTAATACTGCAGTAAAGATAGAGCAGCGTACATCTAAATGACTGGTAAGGATGGTATTTCTGTTTCTTCTGCACATGGTTGAGGTTAAGGGTGTGACGTCAGTTCAATTTATTTACACAGGCTGAACTACTGCAGTGTCACCTGCTGAAGTATGAATCAGGAATCTCTCTTTCATCTAAATACTCAGCTCGTTTGCCCAACAGACATGAAACAGTGCAATATTTTTATGAAAAGTTACCAGAACTGTATCCTTACCAAAATTAACTCTGAGTACCCCAATATTGCACTGAAAACTGAAGTAATCATTAGGATGTCAGCCAAATAGAAGCAAATACCTTTCTTTGGCCATGCTTACCAATCGAGAACTTCTATCAGTAAACGTAAATAATATAGTCTAAGGCTCCATGAAATTGAAAATGCACTAATCAAGTACTGCGGCATAATAGCAAAAGAAGGAAGATTAGTGCAACTACATAAGTCTATATTCTTTACTAATGAAGAAGAAAATGACCAAATGCCAAAATGACAAGAGGAGATTAAAAGTACAGTGAATGATATATAGCTATCTGCTGAAGAGAATTTCTAAAAATATGCATGGTGCTTAAGTGACGAATAAAAGACATGGACCCTGCCCCAAAGAATTTACTATCTGGGGCCTGATCGTACAAATTGTTACTCACTGAGTAGTCCCACTGATGCCTATGATAATATACATTTATGAATTTATAGTAACAAATACATCTGTGATGTTAAAATTGTGGTCACTGGTCCCTGTATATTCTGAGCACCTGCCTTCAGAAATCAGGATCCTAGAAGATGGCTCAAGGTGAGACACCCAAAATTACTAGTCACTTTTGAAAGTCTTGACCGAAGTGGGCTGGCTGAGGTTAGACAGGAGATCCGTGACAGAAGCAAGAATAGAACCCTGGGCTCAATACAGTGGCTAAACAAAAGATAATTCTGTAAGAGTTTGCACGATTGAATGATTAATAGTAACAGTAGGTTGGGGTTCAAGGTCTTGTTGTGTTCAATGGGAAAATTTAGAAGAGTAAATGTTGAAGCATTGGGTTTTTGAGTTTATGGCTTCCCACAGGAAAACAGTGGGACTACTTGCATTGGTAAGGTTTATGCACATGAATAAGGTTTGCAGGACTGGGCCTATATTTATTGCATTTTGATTAGTAAATCACATTTATTTGTGGCTTTTGGTACTCTCCACTCTTTAATATTCCGCGCCCCCCATAGATCTCCTGTTTTTGAAAGATGCATTATGGGCTGACAACAGCCAGGATTGGTTTTATTTCTTTTATCAGTAGTTGAGTCCAGCTACAGCACTGTAACTGGCAAACACCAATTCCACTTGGTATAATAAAGGAATAACAACAGTGGAAAGGAATGCTGTAACCAGCTCACAAATTCCACTGCTGCAATATAAATGCCAAGGTATTTATAGAAAAGGCAGAATTGAGGCCTTTACTTCCAAAGTGGAAGGCATTTGACTGTCACAACGTTCAGCTTTAATAGGGTTGTCACACCAAATAAGAAGATAAAATTAACAGTTGGGTATTTCTCTAGCCAACACAAACTTGCATCATCAGAGAGTAAGTGCAGCAATATGATGCTTCACTGTGCCATGACCAAAAAGCTGAATTTGTCAAGGAGAATAGATTAAGGATTTGCATTTGTCAGCCACAATTCACATGTGTAAATGTGTGCTGTTGTTTCTGAATAAAGCTAAATATATTTTTCTGAATCAATATGGTCCTTTAGCTGGAATTTATTTTGTGCTTTTATACCCAAAAGACCATTTTTTTGGGTGGCATAGCTGACCTGGGAAATTAATTCTATAAGCATTGCCTTTTCTATAAATGCCTTTGCTTCACCTTGGCATTTATTACTGCAGCAGTAAGCCAGTGTTCTATCACAACATTCTGTGACATTGACATTATCCCTTGAACTCTCAGGGGCACAAAATGATGATGCAACCATATGGCACTTAGTGTATAGTTATGCTGGACTTTCTTGCTCTTGACTTACTATATATTAATCAAGTGGCAAAAATTAAGCATGCAGAGATTAATACCAAAATTAATACAATAGTTTAATTCCATCCTATGCTTCTTTCCTGTCCTTGGCATAGCAGGGAGCAAATGAGTATCAGTCATATGTAATAGGAACTAAGGGGGGTCTTGCAGATGGGAAAGGGTGCTCCACACTTCACAATGCATCGTCAGCATATAAACCTTTATCATTAATATGTATTAACCAATCAGCTGCAACCGAGGTAAGTGCAAGAAGATTTAAACTATGTAGTATAATAGCTGTAAAACAGCCAATGGAAACTGCAGAGTAAATAAACATGTTTTCAAACCTGGAACTTGTGTGTTGGTAAGTCCTGTACATGATCTAGAATGTATGTGAACTTTTTGTGAACCTTATAAAAGTGCTGATTATTCATTTATTTTTTGATGGTTTGCATCTAAACTGCTGAAAGGTAATAAGAGGCACTGGAGAGGTGAGATGTAGTCCTTTACAGGAGAGGTACCCTCTGTTTTGAAGTGGCTTGATTTTGTTTTTTCTGCCTGCTCAAAAAATCTCTAGTTCTGATCCATGTTTCTTGTCCAGTTTGGATTGTTGTAATCACAAGAGACTCTTCTACTTAGGTGGCAGTTGTGAATAAATATCATGTTCCACATTTCAGTCTCTGTTCCAGAAATGGTGGTTTGAACAGGGGCTGCTCACAAATACACCCCAGTCACATTCTAGCCAATAACCTATTTAACTTGTTATATAAACCTTTACATACCCTTCCCATGTGATAAATGTAGATTATACACTTCCTTAACCACAGTGCCATACCTCATTTACATTCTTAAACAATCACAGTCACTATGTCAAGGGACAGCATATTACATGTAAACCAACACAATTCACTCACACAGCCAGCCAGTTAGAAAAAGAACAGTTTAACCAAATAAAGATGTGGGGCCAGCTGCTTAGCTAGTGTAAATTAACTTCAAATAGGAAACCAGACATAGATCTAAATGAAAAAGCTGAGCAGGCAGTAGGAATTGTCATTTCCAAACATGGAGTTACCTTTCCAGACCAAGGACTTCCATTCTACACTGATTTACCTCAACTGAGAGTCTTGCTCAAGGTTTCTGTGAAAACAGGTGTTTCCGAATAGGGCTAGGCATGTAAATGGCCAACATGAGCAAGATACGATAGAACCCAATAATAAGATTACTTACTTTAAAAGGAATAAAATGAGAACGAGAAAATAATGTTGTTCACCCCAAAAGGAAAATGGAAACATTAACTAGACTTAGTAGGCCTGATTTTTAAAAGGACAGAAGAACTTAGGTGCTTTAGAAAATGTTACCCTTAAGGCCTAATTAGATGTCTAAGTGGATGTCTGTGTGCACATACACTTAATTTTCAGGAGCAGCTGCAGTTCTTTTGTGTGCAGGTTAGGCATGAAATTTGGTATGGCCCTCAGCTTTTATCCTTTTGAAAATTGACAGTAAATCCTTTCTAGTTTTTTGTTTTTGTTTTTGTTTTTTAATATTACAGGGAATTTCCTGCCAGAGATTTGAAATTTCTTGATCACTTTATTTTTTTTAAACGGGACCCATGGCTATCAATAGCATTTTTAACAGAACCGATACTCTCAAAAGACTGGAAGATTCAGAAAAGGGAATGTTCAAAGTTACTGTTTAACTCTGACTCGATTGGTCACTTTCTTAATTCCTTGTTGTACTATATTGACTCAAATTAAATAATAAAGGATGCATCAATGTTCTGTTTGTACAGCAATTTAAACATTAAAACACACAATCCTTTATTTCCCTATATGTTACAGAATGATGTTTCTTATCAGCATATTGCGTATTGCACAAAAACTGTAGCATTATAATATTAGTCATGGAAAGATGTTTCATTTTAAACCATCTGGTGTCTGTTGACAATGCAGGATTGTTCCCTACACTGTATTTAATTAGGCCAATTTGCATAAATTCCTTATTTATATAATTGAAATGGAGAGAAACTGAGAAAAATTGTGACATTCTGAAGCTGTAGAATATTTAAAAATGGTAAACTTTAAAAATATTTATTTTTTGGTTTACAGAAAAATACAGCTATAGGGCTGACATTCACACTTCGCAATCACTTCTACAATCTCAAGCCATTATTTTCCACCTGAATTGTGAGTTGAGGCCGTGGTAACTTAGGTTAAATGCAGCATGTCAATTGGAAAATCTTATGATGGGTCTGAAAATAACCCTTATTACTACATACACTATTCACACAGTGTGCAGGGCTTGTACCAAACAATATACTTAATACCCAACACCCTCATTATTATTTATTTAATTGTATTAATCAGAGGGACTAATGTGCCTCATTGTAAGCTCTTTGGGGTAGAGCTGTGCAGGGGGAGGGGAGAGTCGATTGTCCACTCAGTGACCACATGTAACTGTCATTGGTATGAATGGGAGTCATGCAGACATCAAGAGGAGAACAGACCCTTAGACCTAATGGGCAAAATTTCACTCCAGTCTATAGAGCCCATGCAAGGAACTATATATACCAGATAGACCTTATATATAGGCCCCAATTGCACCTTTAGCCCAGAATTTAAGTGCAACATTATGAAGCCTTATGCAGGACTTCTGTACCATGGGGAATCTGAACATGAAAATGTGGGGGAAATTTGAAAATGAAAATATATGTTGAAAAAAATCTGCCCCTCTGCTAATGGATATATTTTTACCACAAATGTGACTGGGGTTTTCATATCAATAAAAATAACTTTTGGAAATAAATAGGAAAAGTAGGAAATTCTCCAGATAAGAGCTAACCATAACTTTCTGTATGCCATTATGTAGCAAGCCAAAAAGGACCCCACTTATGTGAGATTGTCCCCATCCTGGCCCATCTCCTCTCATGTGTGAATCCAAGACCAGAATGTCCAGGGGGTCCAGGAAAGGAGGAATGTGAAGCCACCCTCCTTCCACTACCTTTTCTACAGAGGTCGGAGCAGATCCATATTTGGAGAGTCCCCGCTGCATATGGATCTAGGGCAGGCTCAGAGGGAAAGGAACAATCAGGCCCAGATTTTGCACTGATATTTCATCGACCCTAGTCAAAGGGCTTTTTAAACATTAATGATCACATCTCTCCTGTCTAGCAGGTAAATATTATTAAATTCCTTTTTAAAATGGCTAAGCCAGTCTTGCAAAATTCTACTCACTCATTTGCCCAGGGCACATAATTTATATTTATTTGCCTGTTTTTTTTCATTATCATCATCCTCATCATGGCATGTCTCGGAAAGTACTTTCTTATCTAGGCTGGCAAATTTTCAGCATAGTTTTGCAAGGCCATGCTAATCTGAAGTTCAGAAACATTGTGACTGGTCCACTCACGATGGCTGTAGCACCACTGCAGCATGTTCATTGCATGGCAGGTTTATAATGAGCTCATTTTTCAGGCAACCGGTTAAAGTTCATAGCCTAGAAGGCAGTGGCTGCTGCTGCTTATTAAGGCCTGGATCCTGTAAGGTGCTGAGCAACTGTTTCTCAACACTTTGCTGCTTCAACTCCCACTGAAGTTGATAGGAGATAAGGTATGTCTACACTGCAGCTGGGACCAAGCCTCCAAGCCTGGGTAGACAGACTTGGGCTAGCTTGCCTTACGGTAGTGTGCTACAAATAGCAATGTGGATATTGCATCACCAACAGAGGTTTGAGCTACCCGCCTGAGCTTGGACCCAGGGAGTTGGGCAGATCTGAGTTCATATCCACTGGATCCCTTGGGTCTGAGCTTGGGCAGCTAACCCGGACCTGTGCCACAGGCGCAACTTCTACATTGCTAGTTTTACTGTGCTAGCTCAAGCCAAGCTAGCATGCACAAGTCTGTCTACCCGGGCTGGGAGTCACATTCCCACCTGCAATGTAGATATTCCCTTCAGGGCCTGATCCTGAAAGGTGCCGAGCGCCATCAACTCCCATTGATTTTATTGGGAGTTGTTGGCACTCAGCACCTTGCAGGATCCAGCTTCAAGAGCTAAGATTAAATGATTCTCAGTTGACTTGCCATTAATATCTGTGTTAGGGATTGGCCAATTCTGTAATTGGAGCAGCTGTAATAACATCAAAAACATTTGTATTTGCTTGTTTGCTGAATCTAGAATGAGAGGATGAGGTGATAATGCCAGCGAAATGCTATAATGTAATACAGAAAATTTACTGTCTTACAGAATTGTTGTAACTATAATTACAGGGCATCTGGTGCAAAACTCTGTCAGAATTTGTTTCCACCATGCCTAGGGTCCAATCTCGTAAAGATCCACTAACGTCAATGGGAGTTTTCCCTGAGTGAGGACTGTAGGACTCAACTAGTACTCTTGTTTTAAATGCAGTGAGATATTTAGTCTCTTCCAATAGAAAGCTCATCCATCACTATTCCGCCTTCAACAGTTGATCATTGCATCAAAATCAAAACACACTTGAAAAAAAAAAGTTGTATTGGCTATTGCTACAGCGTTTTCAAATCAGAACAAGTCTCCTTTGTTGTGGGCTGCCCTTGGAGCATTCTTTAACTCGTATTAATTAAGAGTATCTTGGAAGTTCAGAAAGTGAAACCTGAAACTCAGAAGTAATGTCAAAAGAACTATGATATTGGAAATATTCGTGATGAATATTAAAAAGACACCATAGATGCTGGGTATTTGTAGCAGGTCCTCTGCAATGCTGTAGCACATTTTGTTCAATGTGGTACAATTTCAATAGCAGCATTCATGTATTATTTATTTGCATTCTCAACCATAGTTTTTCCTGTTTTTCTGTTACATATATGTTTGAGGTTTCTTTTCTCCTCTCTAGACTCTTCCTTTTTCCCAATTACAGGCCTCATCCTGCCCATTTAAACAAAAATCCTATTAACCATAATGGGAGTTTTGCCTTCCTATGGGCTGCAGGAAGAAGCCCTACCTTTGAAATGAAATAACCTCCTTTCCAATTTTGTTTGGGATTTTCATTTGCTTAACAACCACAGGCCAACTGTGGAAGTCTGCACTCAGTGCTTACTCAGCCAGTGCACCCATTGCCCAATTCTGGAAGCTGAAGATGTTCAGCACATCACAGGGTCAGGCCCTCAGCGATTTGTCTGAGATGTCACACAATGTCAGTGGCCAGGCCAGGATTCCCATGACAATTTCCTGGTTCTTAGCCTCATTTTCAGTATTGGTTTTATCAGGGCCGGCTCAAGAGCCCAGCACGCCAACGCGTGCTTGGGGCGGCATGCCGCGGGGGGGTGCTCTGCTGGTTGCCGGGAGGGCGGCAGGCAGCTCCGGTGGACCTCCTGCAGGCATGCCTGCGGAGGGTCCGCTGGTCCCATGGCTCCGGTGGAGCCATCTGCAGGCACTCCTGCGGGAGGTTCACTGGAGCCGTGGGACCAGCGAGCAGCAGAGCGCCCCCCGCAGTGTGCCGCCGTGCTTGAGGCGGTGAAATGGCTAGAGCCGGCCCTGGGTTTTATCATGCCAGAAGCTGAGCTTCCTCACTGAAATCAAGTGCTCAGCACCTCACAGGATCAGACTTTCAATAACCACAACAGACCTCTCATTAATTGTACCCAGGATCGATCAATAGCTGAATTAACTGACTACAGGCAGATGTTGAAAATATCTTCTTGTTTGTTAATTTAAAAAATATTTTGAGATGTTAAAAACTAATTACCCTCGTAAATATACATGTAATTATCAGAATAAACAGGGGAAACTTTAAAAAATGGTGTCATCATAAAATGATCTTAGTTGATTGCATCTGCTGTGTTAGATAAAAGATTTTTTTTTAAAACGCTGTGTGCCATAACATAACTGTTTAATTTAATGTGAACGTGTGTGTGTGTGTGTGTGTGTGTGTGTGTGTGTGTGTGTGTGTGTGTGTGTGTGTGTGGTATATAGTACAAACAAGAATGGCAGTGCTTTCATACTCTTTGTCTTGGCACATTTGTCTAATGCACAGATATTAACAAGCTCTTTAAAAAGGATTCTTTCATCAGTGCTGGCAGTGTTTTATTAATCACCATAAAATAGAATTGAAATCATGCATTCTGTCTCAGAAATCACAGTTAAAAATTACAGTCCTCGGTAGTAAAGTGGTAGGTGGATTTTTGTGTGTGTGTTGTTTCCCTCCTTGCAGTGTGATTATTTTTGCATTATATTGATTATGATCATAAAGAAATCCCAGGTTGCTTTAAACTGAACCTGACTCCAGTAAAGATCTGCAAGTTTTTCATAAAATTTCTCTCATCAGCAAATTGCTTTACTTCTTTTAGACTTAAAATTTTAGAAAGCACTGTAAAGATTTGACTTCAGATATATTGAATTTGCACTGAATTCCTGTTGAATAGCAGCACTGAGAGACACAGGAGTAAGAGGTTGTGATGGTTCTCCCAGGGTACCAGGACTGAGAATCACTTTATTACCCCTGCCTCTCACAAGATGGAGTCTTTCTTGTGGTAGCTGTCAGCTTTCTGACACTTTAGCTACTTAAGCACTCTCCTTTGGGCGCATGCCAGCTCTTCCTTTCCAATAATTTTGAGTGGGGATTAGAATTTGCTTAATCTACTCAATCTACAGGTCCCCGCCTATAAAGGAAGTTTCCTCTAACCTCCATCAATAAGAGATTGGTTTGTGCCTTGAAGCATGAAAGCTTATCTCACTTCAAATCTAAGTAGTACACTTTTTGCTTTAAGTGTAAGACATCCTTTCTATATAAATAATTGAAATAGGGCTGACATTCAAAACACCAAACTTGACATGCAATTAAACCTTAAGGTGGAACTGTCCCTTTGTGAATCTGAAATAAAATGTTTTCTTATATATTGGTACAATTATAAGCAATTAAAAATAGGTGTCATGCATCTGCAGTAAAAATATATCCCCTAAGATTTAATTGTGTCATTCTCATAACTTTATGAAGTTTTGTTCATCACAAATACACCACTCTTTACTAGTGTGAATAGGGGCTTAGTCTCAGTGCCAGTCCATTGTCAGCTATGTTGCTTGTCACTTTCGCAGAAGATTTTCTTCTAGGCTGAAACTTCCCATGTTTAGATGCTTTGTATCCAGAGAACTGAGATTCCCAAGCCTATAGTACCTGAAGGCAACAAAGAACCTCTTACCCTGACTTTTACTGTAAGAGTACCTGATAGTTTTTAGCAATAGCAGTTCTTAGTTACAAAGTTATACAATTCTATTGTGTCTGGGTCAGGAAGGGCTTATGCTGTTGGTATAAAAAAAACCAAAAAATTAAATTAGAAATATGAGAAATATAATGGGTAAAATAATTGCTACTAGTTTTGTTCTTGAATGAGAATTTTGATAGACAAGAATGAAGCTAAGTATTTCTGAACTGAATTGTGCCATCATGCTCACATCAAATTTAGAGATGTGCAAAACTTTCATTAGAATAACCATGCTAGCTTTCACTTGGCCTGCATATCCCACAGACCAAATTTGTGGTAAAATTTGCCAAGGGTAACAACACTTTAGTGAGGGCTCAGTTTTGCTCAAATCAGGTCTGGTTTACCATTTTGAGTAGAAACCATGTAAAATCCAGTGATTTTACTTGGCTTTTGAGCTGAAGCAAAACCAGGTTGTGACGACTGAGTAATATTTTGATTTTTGAATTCCCATGTATCTCAAGTTCAAAATGAAATTCAGGGCTATGCAGATGTTACCTTTGTTCTTGCTCATTTTATGAATGTTATTTTCCATTGCCATTCTGTGCTGCCAAGTGCCAATCCATGTAATATCTAGAAGACAAATTCTACTCTGGCCTGTCTCTTTTTATTCTTTCTTTCTTCCATTTCTAATGGTAGGTTCCACACTGGTAGTCCTAGAGAATAAACTCCTCATTTTATCCACGGAATTTGTATAACATGGGCAGCAACAGTGCAAACTTCCCCACATTGACCAATGCCTTACCCCATACCAGGCAGGACTACCTCTAGAATGAAAAGTAATGTAGTTTCCATGCCTATTCAATCCTAGTCCTAGGCTGATATTCAAAATAGTGACCTGGAGTGAAGTCTTTGCCTTACTGAAGACAATGGGAATTTTGCCACTGATGCCAAAAGTCAGGATTTCATCTGTAGGGAAGAAAGGATCCATATCCCATTACCAGTTCCCTGTGCCATCCCATCCATGTGCATTGCATAGATCAAAAAATCCCAGCAATATGCTCTATGCAATACACTCATACTAGCAGGAGAAGGCTCTCCTGTGTTCTCCGTCCCTGCCCCTTTTCTCTTTCCCTACTGGTCCTGCTTTCTCTCAGTGTAACAAATGACTACCTGAGTTTGACATTGTCATAAACATAGTTAAGGGTTAATAGAACAGGAGTACTTCATGTCTCTTTTGACTGTAAAGGGTTAACAAGTTCAGTGAGCCTGGCTGTCACCTGACCAGAGGGCCAGTCAGGGGACAGGATACTTTCAAATCTTGAGGGAGGGAAGTTTCTGTGTGTGCTGTTAGTTTTTGATTGTTGTTCTCTCTGGTTTCTGAGAGTGACCAGACGTGCAACCAGGTTTCTCTCCAATCTCTCTGATACAGGCTCTTATGTGCTCAGAATAGTAAGTGCTAGGTAGATAAGGCGAGTTAGGCTTGTGTTTGTTTTCTTTATTTGCAAATGTGTATTTGGCTGGAAGGAGTTCACATTTGTATTTTGCTGAAAGGATTTTAATTTGTACTTGTATACTTAGGCTGGGAGGGTATTCCCAGTGTCTATAGCTGAAAGACCCTGTAACATATTCCATCTTAAATTTACAAAGATAATTTTTACTGTTTTTCCTTCTTTAATTAAGCTTTTCTTGTTTAAGAACCTAATTGTTTTTTTTTATTCTGGTGAGACCCCAGGGGACTGGGTCTGGATCCACCAGGGAATTGGTGGGGAGAAAGGAGGGAAGGGGGAGAGAAAGGTTAATTTTCTCTCTATATTAGGATTACTTTCTCTCTCAGGGAGAGTCTGGGAGGGGGAGAGAGGAGGGAGGAAGGTGGATTTTCCTCTCTGTTTTAAGATTCAAGAAGTTTGAATCACAGTAATCTTCCAGGATAACCCAGGGAGAGGAAGCCTGGGAGAGGCAACGGTGAGGGAAAGGGTTTACTTTCCTTGTGTTAAGATCCAGAGGGTCTGGGTCTTGGGGGGTCCCCGGGCAAGGTTTTGGGGAGACCAGAGTGTACCAGGCACTGGAATTCCTGGTTGGTGGCAGCGCTACAAGTACTAAGCTGGTAATTAAGCTTAGAGGAATTCATGCTGGTACCCCATCTTTTGGATGCTAAGGTTCAGAGTGGGGAATTATACCATGACAGACATTATGAATTCACTCATAGGGCCTGATTCTCAGATACAGTAAGGTCTCTTTATTCTGTTCTAATATCATAATTGGGTGTAAATGGCCCCCTTGTGCAGGAGACTTCCCTGGACAGCATGGAACCTGCATAAAGACTCTGTACATCAGCCCTGCTCCCAACCCCTAGCACAGAGAGCAAACTGGGGGCATGTCAGGGATAGGGTTGGAGCACCCTGCACTCTAGCTATTTTCTGCTTCCTAAGGCAAACAGGGATGTCAAAAAGAAGAGCACAAATTGCAACAGCCAAGAAGTTACTTACACGAAGGACTGGGCAGAGCACAAAGGTGGCTTAAAGCTACCTTTACTTTCTTGCTGCATTCCTGCCCCAGAGGAGAGTCAGGCCCATAGGTTTTAAACCTGTGCTCAGACAGACGTTTGTCCCTCACACAGAAAAAAGTTAGAGGGCACACTGATATTGGCAGTAACAGAAGATTAGACTAGTAAATGCAGTGCAGTTAGTATATTTATTGGGGAATGGCCACAAGAAGGAGTCAGGGTTCCCCAAACCAATTGCCAACTAAACCAACATGACAGACAGTTGAACCCACCCTTTGAATTAGGATTGTGCATACATGTGCAATTACTATGTGTGACTATAAGACAAACTTAAATTTAATCTCTGCTTCCAGACAATAAATAGTACAATAGCCTACTTTTCTTAGGAGTGATGCCAGAAAGGAAGAGGCTTAAAATAGTCTAAAATTTCCCAATCCTGTTTAACCACTACCTTTCCTGGAGAAATTCAAAGCTGTAGGGCTCTTTCAAACCCTTCTCCTGACTGTATTGTTTTCTGCTTGGTGGCTAAGGTGAATTACCCGCATGTGACTTTTATGACCAATCAGAACTCAATAATTAAGCTATTTCAAATGTGAAAAGGGCATGATTCTTTCCCCTAACTCTGCAGTAACTAGAAGAGCTGCCCTGACATCAGGATGCAAACAGTGCAACTTCGCCTGCTGCACTGTGCCACTTCACAGAGGAATTCTGGCCAAGTCAGCTAAAATGCCTCCTGAGGCTTCTTTCTAGCTCCTCCAGCACTACCACCCATGGTAGCCTATGGCTTGAAGCCACAGGCTAACCCATCATCTTTATTAAAATACAATGTTGAGATTTTTAACTGAGATTAAAGATCTCCATTTTAAAAACAATTGCATTGAAATATAAAGTCTGAAGCTATAGTAGTAATTTTCCATTTTAGCTAAGCATTCTTCAATATAATATTTATACAATAAAGAGTGAAAATCCCTCCTTCATTAACTGGTGCAACTAAAAGTAATACATAAAAAGATGAGTCTCAATGCCTTTAAAGCTGCAAATCCTGACATGACCAAAGCCTAGCATAGAACAACTCAGCAAAAACAGTGCTTCTATACATATTCCATCAATATTTTTACAGGATTTATTTATAAAAATAAAAGCAGGGTAGACAGGGCCCAATTTCAGGTCTGATCCAGCTGAACATATCCTGTCAATTGCTGAATGCCCTCAAATCCTGTTAAAGTTGATGGGAGTGGAGGGCACTCAGCATTTGACAGGATCAGCCCCTGTTTGGCAGGAGGGGAAAAGGGTGTAAATTTGTTGAGTGCAATGCTCCCTGCACCTCCAATGTGTAAGAACAACTGGATTTAGACTTTTAAAATATTCTTTAACAAATACAATCAGTAACTTTCCTCAAGGCGCTTCCTTATCACAAAAAGTAAAGATACATCAGATGTTAAAGCCCTCATCTTGCAACTGGCCGCGTGGGCTTCTGTGTGAGTGACGGGATCTGCTAGAGGATTCAGTTGCAGGATTGGCACCTAAGTGGGCACAACATACAGGATCAAAACATTAGACCCAGCACATAATTACAGTAAAAAATCTATGCAAAGTAAATACATGGGCTGCTTCTCCCACTTCAACCTCCCTGTGTGCTAATTCAGATGGAATGCCAATAGACTACATCTCTTTCCCTGGGCAATCTCCTTGTATCCTGCCTCTTCTGTCCTGTGCATGTTTCACTACCTTTAAAGTCTTCTGTGATCATAGGAGTGGAGTGAAATGAGGTTTGGGGGCACAATTTTATATATCACAACACACATGGAAACACGCTTATTTTGTAATAATTTAGATCTTTATAGTCAGGGTATTTGTGACCCAAAGGAAATGTAGTTCTCCATTTCTTTCTATTTAGCACCTGCGAATACATCTTTGAGCTGCTTATTATCTTCTACTTACTCACAGAATATAATTTTCTGTTTTTTTCCTAATTGATGTGAAAGCAGCAGACATTGGGCTAAAAGGCTTCAAATCACTGTTCATTTATCATTTAACAACATCTGGTTGCCTCAAACCTCTTACTGACATTTTTATTCAACCAATACAATATCAAGACACTTTGAACCCAAGTACCAGTTCAGTGTTTTAGCTGGATTCTGGGACAGTGCCAAAAGGCTATGTATAGTTAAATTTATGTTACTTAGCAATGTGCACTCCCTGAGCCAATTCCACTGTTTGCATAAACTGCTGAAACTCCACTGAGTATGACTTAGCTACTAGGTACATTTGGCCTGCAGAGCTCATTGTTGCCTAAAAACATCTCCTGTAGATTCTAGCCCTCCCCCTAATGTGGCAGCTGGTGAACAAGGAACAATGAATTACTCAGCAAAAGTCTGTATAAACTAAACTTCTTGTACTATTAAAGTTAAATATATAGCCCCCCAAAATACACATGTTCAAATTCAGAACTATGTGTAGACTCTATCTCTGTTGTGATAGATCCTTTCTTATACAACTTGAACGTGCCTGGCCAATCAATAAGCATCATCACACCAAATTAACTCCTGAACTGAGGCTTCTTTTTGCCCTTTATTCATGTATTTTAAATATTATTACAATCATTTCTAAAGTCTCTCTCAAACTGGGCACTAATTAGGTTTTTTAAACTGCTATTATGGTTCACAATGTTAATACAGTGCATATATCTTTCACTCCAAAGGAACACAAAGTTCTTTACAAACTTTACAAATTTTTAAAATACAGACTCTGGTTTTATACACAAACTCTGAGCGTGCAATTCTTTTGTAGTGTCACTTCATCATGCTCATGAAAGGATGTATAGATCAGATGCTCACTGGTGTTAATTAGCATAGCTACCCTAAGTCAGCATATGTGGTTTATATATTCTTAGATTTTTACACTCTGCAGGGTGGGGACCATGCTTTGTACCGTACCAAACACAATGGAGCCATGACGCTGATTGGGGCCTCTGGGCATTATGGTAATACAATCATTACATAACAATAATAATAATAAACCAAACCCTACCTGTGCTTGAAATTTTAGAGCAAATGAGTTGCGTATGCAAAGTCTGTAATGTGAATTTGTATGTGCTAATGCATTCTAAGATGAATTTGCAAAATAAAAGCTAGGTTAATACTCTGTTAAAATTAAAAATACGGTCTGCTTTGTGTTGACAGAACTTGATTTTGTCCAAAATCCCATCCCCCATATGATCAAATCCATGAAACTCAAATTATTTGCCTTAGAAAGACGAAAGTCTGAGTCAGTGCTGCTGGGATTTGAAGGTCAAGCTGTCAGAAACACAGGCATTACATAATTGTTTCTTAGATCACTAAGCCATCTCCAGCACAGTTGGGGATCCTTTCATTTAAAAATAACCCTAAGTTTCTCCATTTTAACTAGACATGGACCAGACCCCAAACCCACTTTTGAATAATCTCAAACTTTACAGTGTTTGGAATCTAGATGCTAATTTTGTTGCTTGAGCCTATTTCTGCATTTAATATACACTCCCTCCAAAAGACAACAGTAATTTATTTGAGTTCTTGGTGTCCAAAGCCCAAGTCCATGAAGTTATTTAGGTTACTGACTTCCACAGAAATCAACAGAAGTTAGAGGTCTAAATATCTTTGTGGATTTGATATATACTATTAGAATACTCATGCACACATTTTAAAATACAGGTGCAAAGCACAGGTTGGTTTGTGGTGGTGGTTGTTTTTACTATGTAGAATATGGATGCTATTGCCAAAAGAGAACATATGCATATTACCACATTCAAAGAAAAGGCAAAATACCCAGGTACAGTACCAGAATCTTTGAATTCCTCCCCCCGCCCCATTTTGTAATGCACAAATAATTTTACATTCCTACCTCCGCCTCTTCCAAACAAAAGATGAGAAATATCTGAAATAAGAGAGGAAAGTGCTTCAACAAGGAGGTGTTTTATAATGTTTGTAGAATGAAACAAACCCTATTTTGAACTGGCCAGTCTCACACAAAGAATGGCAGATGATGTTTCTGCAAAAGCACTTTACGTCTCCCAGATCCTCCAAGACAGCAATTATTTCACTAAGGTCAGACCACCCTTCCTTCTATTTTTTCCCCCTTTCTGAATTAACTACTTCTGTAGACCAGCACCTGCTGCCTCTCCATCTCCCAGCTGCTTTCTGTTGGGCTTATTCTTCCAATTCTGCATACTTCATCCCCTCTTAACTGAATGGTTCAAGACATTCAGTAGAAGGGTCAATCTGGGCAAAATGCCAGGAAGTGAAATCACCTATTTACAACTAGATTTCCTGCTATTCTATCTTGTTTCCTTTGGAAACTCTGCCTCTTCACAAATGACTTTGGGATCCCAGGAGACTTTGTTATGCCTTTTTTTTTTTTAAAGGAGTAAACAAAGATGAATTTTACTTGGAATGAAAATTCAATAATTTCTTAAACACAGTTTGTTTATTTAGCTCAAAAACCAGTACAAGATTAAAAACACTTCTTGAAAGATGTAGACATGTACGTGTCAATCTTGCTTTTTTTCTCTCTCTAAGTAGTTTGACCACTTTCCCTAGTATGTAAGGACATTTAGAGTCACAAACAAAATTTTTCCAGGCCTTTGATATGTATAACTAGTGAGGGTTCCCAATAATATCCCTATGGGCACGAAAAGGAGTGGGATAGAGTAAGAATGTCAAACACATTTGTAAAGGAGGAATTCTATTTTAGTTATGACCTGTGGGGCATGGTGTAAAATGAGGACTGAATATACTACCCTCAGTCCACAGCAAATCTGCCACTGATGTCAATGGGAGGTTTGTTCAAACATAGTGTAACCCCTAAGCAGCTGACCTACATTCCTGGAGCTCTGTCTGCTGGCAGCTCAGGGAGGAGGAGCCAAGACAAACTCAGAGTCTGCCCGGCAACCAATAGGGAGTGAGATATCCCTCCCAGGGAGTTCAGAAAAGGGGAGAAGCCATTTTGGAGAGGCTGGAGCCTGCCAGGGCTAGGGCAGGACTGGCTGTGTGGGGAGCTGGGGAGTCCCAGGCCTGCAAGCAGGGTTCCCCCTGAGAACTCCCTGGGACGGGCATCTCACTCCCTATTGGTTGCTGGGCAGACTCTGAGTTTGCCTTGGCTCCTCCTCGCTGAGCTGCCAGCAGACAGAGCTCCAGGAATCTAGGTCATCTCCTTAGGGGTTACAATAGCATATGACCTTTTTGTAGGCACAGATCCACAAAGGGACATAGGTGTTGTAGGGCTCAATGGACTAACCGCTCTTCTGGAGTCAGGCAGCTTTCATGGCTAGATCCTTTCTTGTGAGAATGAGTGAGGCACCTGCTTCACTCCACACAAAACAGCAAAGAGAAGCAGATGGTGATTCTACATACTTTACAACTTTTAGCCCAGGGATTAGCATACTTGCCTTGGATATGGGAGACTCAGGTTCAATGATGTGCCTGAGAGGGAGAAAGGCTCTGAACAAGGGCCTCCCACCTCTCAGGAGAGTACTCTAACCACTTGGGATATTCTAATGTGGGCTTCCTCAATCTCTCTTTTTGAAGCTGTTCTACTTCAGATAAATAATGAAATAGTCATTGGACCAGAGAGAAAGAGGAAGAATGACTCTATAGCTTGGTGGATAGGCGCACATGGGAGACCAGGGTACAATATCCTAGTTCCAATGGCTATTTCATTATTTATCCAAAATGGAACAGTTTTAACAAGAAACCATCCAATAGCTCAGTGATGAGAGCACTCCTGAGAGACGTAGGAGACCTCTATTCAAAGCCTTTCTCTCCTACTGGCAGAGGGGAAATTGAACCTGGGTCACCAACACCCCAAGGGAGTGCTCCAACTACTGGGCTAAAAGCAGGGATGGTGTCCCTAGCCTCTGTTTGCCAGAAGCTGGGAGTAGGCAACAAGGGATGGATCACTTGATGATTACCTGTTCTGTTCATTCCCTCTGGGGCACCTGGCATTGGCCACTGTTGGAAGACATGATGCTGGGCTAGATGGACCTTAGGTCAGACCAAATATGGGTGTTCTTATGCCTTGGACACTGGTGCCGCCAGCACCCCCACTGCTTATTCTGGATGGATAGTGAATGGGACCTGATCCAGTAGTCATGTTCACAGGCAGCAGAGTGTATGCCCAAAGGCAAAGACATAGATACCTAGGGAACTTTCACTGTGAAAATTTAGGCACTAAATGTGTTTAGGCACTTGCAAAGTTATGTGGCAGCCAAGTGGGGAGTTTGTAGTTCGAAGTGAGCCTGAAACGGGGATTTAAGCACTTAAGTGCCATTGTGAATCTGGGCCTAAACTTTTGTTATTATAATTATTTATTCAGTACCTGATTCAGCACCACTTAGTTTAGAATGAGGACTATTTCTGCCTTTTGTTTCTATTCATTCTCCATCCTCCTTTTTTTCCCCACTGTCTTGTGTGTCTCTTCCTTTTTGGCTCTGTATTTCCTTCTATGTAGCAACTCCCACCCACCTTGTTCTTCATGCTCAGCCCCTTTTCCTATTTTATCCCTAAAATGATCAGCTGGCCAAGTGTCATCATTAGGTTTTAGCATTAATATTCCAATTCAATTAATGGGCATAGGGGAGTTCACACCTCCAAATCATTGTTTCAGGCTGTCTACAGACTTAGGAAGACAACACCAAATGGATATACTCAGCTGACATTTGGAATGTTTTCTTTGCTACCACAAAAGCTAAAAATTGATATATTTTTAAATGAAAGCTTAGATTCTGCAGAATCTGAATACATCATGTGGGGCCACAAAAATACATCAAGTGGACCAGATCTGGCTCACAGGCTGGGTGTTTGACATCCCTACTACAGAGGGAGGAAACTAGATAGGGAAAAGATAACAAATCATACTACTAACATGATAAAAAACATTTGCAGTTTTTCCTGTTATTATTTTCAGTTTACAGAAAATATTGTATGGCTATTCTCTCCCTCCAGTCTTTGTGCAAAATCTTCATTGGCAACAGAGAGAGTTTTTGCATGAAGATCCAGGCTAGAAAATAGACCATGCAATGTACCAGGTTTTGAGAGTTTTCAGGCAGTGGTGGAATGTATAAGAGTTATGTGATCATCCCAACTTTCACAAATACTGGTTTTTTGATTATAGATAGGCTATTATGGAAAAAGTACTGAGACACTGGTACATTTTTTTTCTAGTGATTTAGTGTACTAAATGTGCATATGCTGGGGGGCTCCTTCCTGGAGCTTACTGCAGGACTGGAGCCTACATTGCTAACTTTTTATTAAAGGTAAACAGAATTGTTTACCATACAAATTATTTTCTTATGTAATTATTAATAGCATGACAAATACACAGGCATAGCGGACACAGTATAGGTTTTGAGTTACAATAAATATGTAAAAGTTACATTGAAGATTCCGTGGCCCCCTCCCATCACTTCATTTCATTTGTCCCACCTTTCATCAAATGATTAGCTAAAATTTATATGATACACATTGATTCAATAATTACTGTGAAATATGCTTTATTTCAGGGGGGGAAATCCAGAAACTATGAGACAGTACCATTTGAAATAGTTATTATGATAGATAGGAACTTGCATGACCTCTACTGGGTTATCGCTTCATAACTTTGTAAGTCAGTATTGCTATCACCGTAGCCTTTTTTGAAAGTGAATAATTAAATGTTTGTGATCGTGCAAGTTGTTATGATAGAACAGAAATTCTCATTTTCCTTTCCTCTCCTGTTTTCTGTAAAATAACAAAATTGCAACATGGAATATAAGTGCTAAGTGGAATCTTTCATTCTTTTATTTTCATTGTAAGAATTCAGTGAGGTTAAGGATGAAAGCTTGGTCTCATTTACTTCAGTGGGGTCAGTATTTCACCCTAAGCATTTTCTTGAAGAAGTATACACCTATAGGCCACTAATGGACCATATAATCAGTGGGTATTCTTCCAAGCTCATATATGATTTCATATGTGAAATGTGGGTGGGGCTTGTTATTTACTAAAGCAGTGCTTCAGAAATTACATATGTATTGTGCAGCACTGATTGCTGAAGCTATGATGTCATACTCCAGTAGATCACCCGTCAGAGACATTCTTTTTAGGAATTATGGTGGTGATTCTCACTTATGCAGAGTGTCTGTTAGTGTTAGGTGATTTAGGGCTAAATTCTTACTTAGTCCTTAGCTCTAACAGAGTGGTGGGACTTCAGGGACAAATTCTGGCTTGGTTTTCCAAGGCAGTATGGCTGGGGGAGTAAGTTTCAGCAGAGCTTCAGGGGCTGAGTAGAGGTTCCTTGAGCCATTCTTCTTGTGCAGGAAATGGGGAGAGATGGGGAAATTGGGGGTACTGAACTCAGCAGAATTATTTTGTTGCTGGTCCAAAAATAAACAATATCTGCTAAAGGAGAACTTAGCCCACCATGCCCCCCAGAATACTTTCCTGTATCACCTTGGGGGTAATGGATGCCACTGGGTATCTTAGCTAGTCTCTCTGTCTACCATTCAGTGGCATTCTAAGTAATCATTTGTCTTGTCTCCTGCATGAGTAGGCTGATTCCTGAATCTCCCCCAATGCATCTGGAAAAGAAAGTAAAGCTTTTAGTAAGATTAAATTTAGTGTATCCCTACAACAGGGAGGCCTGCCCCTTTTAGGGCCTGTTGCCAGCCTGCACTGTTCCCTTATCAGCCCCAGCTGGGAAAAGGTCAGGTGATGTCAGAGGAGAGCTGCAGGAGGGAGGTTGGCTCCTGTGTCAGGCCCTGAAGCAGAGAGAGTCACAAAAGGAAAGGTCTTTGGGACCTGCAACCTGGGTTTGTCAGGGAACTAATTTTCTTTTGTGTTTGAATTAATAAACCATGTCTTGAAGGAAGGCCTTGAAAGAGACTTGGTTGTGGCTCGTGACTAATCTGCTAGCCCTCCTTGGGCTGGGAGAGGCATGCCAGCAGCCTTCAATTCCTCTTTCAGTCTACTTCTAGTGAAAATGTATTCCTTAAACCCTTTCAGTTGTGAAATATGTGCTGATCAATTTCTTGGTCAATCACATGAAAATAATTCTAGCTCACCTATAAAAATGCAAGATGGAATTCTTACTAAAAAAGGATTCTATTAGTATCTCATTCGATTTTCCATTATGTCTTACCCAAAACAGATAGACTCTCTGGCTATACAGTGGAGAAAATGCCCCATGCTATTAATAAAAGAAAACTGATTTTGCCACATTTTTTCTCAAAAGATCAAATTGTGTATCGGGAAGACTGAAGAATGCTATCATAAAGAGTCAAGCTATAACACAAAAAATCTCAATCACAACTAAAGTAATTTTTAAGGTTCTGACCAATGATTAGACTGGCCATATTTGATATTATGCAACCGACTGCTGCATAACCTCTACTATTGTCTTCTTCATAAACCAGATGTTTTAAGGGCCTTTCATATAGACTGATAACAGTGCTTATGTAAAAGTAACTGAGTGTTGTAATTGTCAGATCACAAAGAAAGTAGTACTTTGGAAATAGAGCGATGAGAACATGGAAAAACTTGCTTAGTGAAAGAGCTCTTTTTCTGTTTATTTAATTAATTAAAAATGGCAAAGCAAAAGCACTCCAAAAATGGAGGGCTTAATTAGAGCTATTTGTTACTTTAAAATATGCTTATTCCTACCCTGATTCAGTCTTGTGGGACTCCCCGCTGCTACATTCACCTAACTGGGTGCAGGCATAGTTGAAAATAGCAGATGGTGTGGAAGGTGCTGGTTTAAGTCTTAAGCATTCTGTCACCCAGTGAGTTCACATTTTTGTTTTTTCATGAGGGAGTGGATGGCTCAGGTCACTGGTTATGATTAGATTGTCATCTCTGAACTGTTGGTTCACATCCAGCCTAGGTTATTAGGAAATTTAAAGCTGATGGCCTACTATGTGAAATGAATTGGTAGGATCTGTCAATTTCCTAGTGGCTAAAAGCAATCACAATTGGTTCCAATCACTGCCCTCACTGGCAGTTTCAGAAGAGAAGCCAAGGAGTGAATGGGCATGGAGACTGAATTGCCTTCTCATCCCTAAAGATAGATTCTTCAGAACAAGTTTGAGGTCTGTTGGTGGATAAGGAATTCTTTTGCAGCTGTTGCTTTACTTGTTCTGTGCCTAAATAATGGCTGCTAGTATCCACCCAGAGCCATCAGTCCAGTACCTCTTACAAACTAAATAAATTCCATTTTGAAGCAGAAAAGTTTGCAACCTTGTATGCCATCAGGATTCACATTTCTCAGCCTTTTGCCAAGGCACTTCAACAGAGAGTTAGAAGTGGGGACCTGATGTTTCTAATATAACAAATAAAACACTTTTTTGGTGACAGGGCATAGTATAGATGGATAGCCTTCATACATAATCAATTAACAGTAAAAGACAAAATGAATATATTGTTTAATTTTTAGTTAACCTTGAGCACAGACCACATTGCAGTGAGTGGCTAATAGGATATGTAAGGACATGTAGCACATTACCGCCCATGGCTGAAATCTTTGCTCACACAAGTAGTTCTTACTGACATAGGACTAGATTGCGCACAGTTGCATTGCCCCACGAATAGTCCAAAGAACAAATTCTGACTCCGTGTCATAGTTCCTCTCTTTCCTACTTGTTCTGAGGAAAGAATAAGTTACTTCATCCTTCGTCATAAAGCAGTTTCCTCCCTGCTGTACATCCAACCAGTTACTGGGGGCTACAAGCTGGGAAATTGGAGCCAGGGCTCCTTCTGGGCCATGTTGCTCTCTGCTCTTTCACTCACCACCCTTGCTCTCTTCCCCACAGCCTGAATCACTGTCTGAACAGCTGAGCACAAGAATAAGGAGGGTCTTACTTTCCTGTGGGGCTGAGTAACAGCTGTGACAAACTAGCCCATTAGCACTTCTATTGAAGTCGGTGCCCTTTCCCCCATTTGAGCCTCTTAACAAAAGTATCTACTTGATACATCATGCTGCTTTTTATCAAATGCATTGCAATTGTATCTGGATGACATCTCATATACCAGTTACAACATGAAATTCTTTTCACCAGAATACTTAAATATCTTTTAGTGAAATAATTGTAATAACCTTGGCAATGACAATAATTGAACTAACTTTACTTTGGGGAAAGATCAACAATAGCAAAGCGCAAACTAAATGAATTCAAAGCTCTGCTTCAAAATTTGCGGTACACTATGGCCCAGAATTATTAATATGATTCAATTTAGCCCTAATTCATTTTTAAAATGCTCTGTTCACTGGGAAAGCTTCCTATTAGAAGAAATTTAAATCTGATTAAAGATTTAGACTGTATTAACATATGTTTTCCTTCCAAGTTTCATGTTGCAGGGAGTTAGTACGGTTGCCTTTTATCTTTAGGCATCAGAGTTCAAATTCTGCCTTGCTGTCACAAGTGAAAACCTACAGCCTGACCTTGCAACCCGTGGACCCAAGGGTATTGTTTTAATTTGGATTCAATTCAGAATCCTCATTTGTCTCTACTCCGAAGAGTTTACACTGCAAAGAAACTAATGCAAGGTCTACTTTTTTTTACGGTTCTTGGGGCAGGAGACAGAACCTTCTTGGGGACTGATCCAAGACTTTGAAACTCACTTCCACAGAAATGAAGAATTACCACAAACTTCATCACTTTTTGTTCCAAGTGCAAAATGCAGTTCCTTTCCCTAGCATTCAAATTATTAGAAGCTCATAATAAATCACACACAAGAAAACAAAACTACACAAGCTAGTTTCTCCTCCAGGGAGAGGAATGGAGAAGGAACCCCTTGCAAGTCACATTGCCTAATGCAGGGGTCGGCAGCCTTTCAGAAGTGCTGTGCCGAGTCTTCATTCATTCACTCTGATTTAAGGTTTTGCGTGCCAGTCATACATTTTAACATTTTTTAGAAGGTCACTTTCTATAAGTCTATAATATATAACTAAACTATTGTTGTATGTAAAGTAAATAAGGTTTTTAAAATGTTTAAGAAATTTCATTTAAAATTAAACTAAAATGCAGAGACCCCCAGACCAGTGGCCAGGACCTGGGCAGTGTGAGTGCCACTGAAAATCAGTTCGCGTGCTGCTTTTGGCATGCGTGCCATAGGTTGGCTACCCCTGGCCTAATGCATCAAGGGAAGATGCTCAAATACCACAATGATGGTGTGGAAGAAGGGAAAGAATTGACAAGAATTTGTAGGGGATCTTAATGCACGTCAGTTTGTTAACAAGAGTTAGGCCAGCTGTAACCCTAATGACGTGAGACTTGTAGAAGTGAGGATTGTGTGAGGCGAGCAGAAAAGAACTGTGTGAGAAGTTATTATGACCTTGCACTGATAATTAATTCTGTAGGCTGGCGCCCAGAAGCTGAGAAAAATAAGATAGCAGGATAGCCTATGCATAAACAAAATGCATCTGTTGCTCATCATGTCTGTAATATTCCTTGCTATTGTCTGTAACAAAGGTATAAATGCTTGCTGTAATTGTTTACCTGTGGAGAGACCTGTCCGGGACTGGGGCAACCCAGTGTCCTAGGGCACTCCCTCCCTCAATATTGCTTGAGAAATAATAAAGTATTTGATTTTGCTGCACCCAAACTCAAAGCGAGAACAGAGTTTTCTCCGACAATGGGTGTGGTATAAGAACATGAAGAGAACAGAACAGTGCCTGAATATTACTGCAGATGTTGGAAATCAAACTAGTTAAAACCAATGCAAACCTCTAATGCAGACACATTTAAACCATTTTAATGCTTGCTTTAAATCAGTTTAGCTTCATTCAGTAATTTACTGACAACAGCTAAACAAATTTAAGAAAGTTAAACTGGTTTGAGTGTGGGGGGTTAATTAGGGCTATGCACCAATTTAACTAGATGGAATTAACAGTTGCACTAGTTTAACTAAACTGATTTTATATCCTGATAGGCAGCCTGAGACACTGGCAGAACTATGTGAGAGAAACTAGGTAATATAGGCCCGATGTTCAGCAGTGATAAGCACCAACAACTGGAATTGGAGTACCTGAAAGATGACAATGGGGCTCTGCCCCCACCCCCGCCCATGCTGGCTCCATTCACTTATCGGGGTATGGAGGCAAGGAAAGGATTTGGGCTGGTTGGTTGGTGTTGGCTGGTGTTTTTTGCTTAATCTTCAGCTCGGTTTAATCTGTTTCCATACTAGGGGCGGGGAGGGGGGAACTATTTGTCATTTGTACTTCAACAAAACAAGGATGTTAAGGTCAAACCTCACTCCTGACACATTTCCTTTGAGGGAGGGCGGTGGGCTGGAAGACATTCTTGGGAGTGCAAGGAGACGTAGTTGGCTGGGGTTGAGCTTGGTTCCAGTTTGAGGGAACAGAGGGGTTCCAGCTTGATCGGGGAGTGCCAAAAGAATCCAATCCTCCCCCACTTCACAGAGGGAAGAGAAGATGCGTGGAGCGATTCCTCTGTGCGTCCTTCTGCACGCCAGCTCTGTGCTGTGCCGCGCTGAGGAGCCCCGGGGGAACTACACTTGGTGCGAAGGCTCTGGCGCCTGCTACAGTGTCCACCTCGCCCAAGTGTCCTTTGGCAGAGCCCAGGAGGCCTGCGCTGTGCACGGGGGAGCGCTGAGCACTGCCAGCGGGGAGGCAGAGGTGCGGGCCATCCTCGCCCTGCTGAGAGTGGTTGCAGCCGAGCCCGGCTCCTGGGTGTTCTGGCTCGGGCTGGTCCGGAGACAGCAGCAATGCACCCAGATGGAATGGCCGCTGCGGGGCTTCTCCTGGCTGGCGGGCCCCCAGCAGGCACAGGGAGAGCCCAAGGAACTGGACAAGTGGGTGAAAGAGCCGAGCAGGTCGTGCCTTACCCGGCGGTGCGCTGGGCTGCAGGTCACTGCGGGGCGCCAGGACCTGGAGCCCTGGGGTTGGAAGGAGCGGACCTGCAAGGGCAACACCACCCAAGGCTATGTGTGTAAGTACCAGTACAACGGCACCTGCCCCGCTCCGCGCCCCCAGGGCGCCCGCAGCCTCCTCTACTCACTCCCTTACCAGCTGCATAGCGCCGCCCTGGACTTCAGCCCCCCGGGCACTGAGCTCGTGGTGGCTTGCGCCGGGCCCCAGGGAGACGTGCGGCTGCTCTGCGAGCTGGGGCGGGGCGGCTACAACTGGACGGGCGCTGGGGAGCAGCTGTGCCCTTGCCCCTCCGGGTACCAGAGCCCCAGCACTGGAGCCTGCATGGAGCCCGAAGACTGCACCAGCGCCCAGGGCGCTTTCCTCTGCGTGTGCGCCCGGGGCTTCCTCCTGGGGGCCGACAAGAAATCCTGTGTGCGCCCCGGGCACATCGGGGGCTCGGCCACAGCAGCACCCGACCCGACCCTGTCTGCGGGGGGGACTGTCGCCAGCAGCAGCTCGGGTGCGCCTTCCCCCCCCTCCAGCCCTCAGCCAAGCACTGCTGGGGAGGTACAGTCCTCCTCCTCCTCCCCCACGTATGTCTTCATCCTGGTCGCCCTCGCTGTGGTGACGGTGGTGATCCTGGTCGGGGCCGTGCTGGTGGTCTTCAAACTCTGCTTCACTAAGAGCCCCTCCTCAGCCAGCGGGGCCGGCAAGGAGCCAGCTCCAGCAGCAGCCCCAGAGAGTGATCCAGAGGCCACCACCACCAGTTCCGAGAATTCCCTGGAGGCCCAGGGAGACACGGCAGAGAGATTGCAGGGCGAGCCCAGCCCGGAGGAGGAAGCTCCACCCGGGAATTAGGAACCTCTAGGGCACCATGGAAGCTTAATTTGAAATGAACCAGCCGTGACTTTCCTTTCGTGTGAGTGGCCCCAGGCTGAGCTGGCAGTTCCCACTCATTTGGAGGGAGGCTTCTTCGTGTCAAGGAAGAAGAATTTGGAGAAGAAGGATTTGGCGATGTTTCAATGAAACCTTGAAAATCCCATCGCCTGGTTTTGTTGTTTTTTTAAACCATATTCATGCAAATTGCCACGCTTGGCAGACGTGCCCATGACAATGCATTGACAAAGGAAGGGTCTGGTCTCTGCAACACAGGGCTTGATGTGGCCTTTAATGCATTTATGCTTTATGGCCAAAATGGCCAGACTTGGGTGCTGAAAGTTAGGCATCTAAGCGGCTTGTTTTCAAGGGTTCTGAGCATCTGCAGCTTCTGGTAATTCCCTGGGAGTTTTTAATCACATTCTGAAAAGAAGGTCAGGTATTTAGGTGCCTACTTAAATAAAATATAGAGGATGGGGCCTGAGTTTTAGAAGTGCTGATCACCAGCTCCTGTTGACTTCAACTGGAGTTGTGGGTTCTTAGCATCTCTTGGCAGCAACCAAATTTGAAAATGTGGCTCAAAGGTGCCTTACAAGTGTAAATTATCCCTTGATGTAGAATATTGAGTGGTACTTGGGGGGCTTTAATTTTATTTTTAATTGTTGTTTGAACATTTGGAATTATACACGTCCATAATTTTGGAGGAAACTCAGATCCAAACACTGCTTAGCCAGACATTTTTTTTTAATGTTAAGTTCATTGCTGTATTTGGAAATCATTACATTGCAGATGGGGAGATAGGCTAATGAGGAATTACTTTTATATCAGTCCATGGAAGAAAAATAAAAGATGCTTTAGAACCTAAATCACTGTTTAGTTTGCTTCTTCATACAATATGCAGTTTTGTATTGTAGTTGAGCAACAAATATTCTGCACAAATGATTGCACAACTCCATCTTTCTATTAAAGTGTTTAGATTAAGGCAGTTTGATGCAAAACTTCCTGAGTGCAAATAAGCCATCCCCATGATATCCAGAGTTGCACAACCAGAATGTTGCCAAATTTCTCAGGTTATAACAGTGGGCATGAGTCCAAGTATAGCCCAAATTCTTCTCTCCTTCGTCACATGAGTTTGATGTATTGATTTCAATGGGTTTCCCCTGTGAGTAAAGAATGGAAGGTTTGCCCTCTGTGCGTCCTTCCTAGGTGATGCAATCCCTTTGTTTGTGATTTCCTTTCAGAAGTCCCATAAATCATTTATCAGTCTGGGCACACAACTTACTTTCTTTGCAATTCAGAATGCTGATACTCCCTTTCAATTATGGCATTGTTGATTCTCAGTTAGGATATTAATGGTAAGTATTGATTTGAAGTCTTCTGAGTGCGATCAGAGATAGGTAAACTGGATCACCACCAAATCTGTTCCACAGAAAACTTTGCTTCATTTAAAAGATGCAAGAGCTTGAAAATGTCTGTTTCTTAAACATTTCCCATATTTTTACCCTATTCAGACCTGGCCTTTTTTCCCTATTTCCCTTTGACCCCCTCTTTCCCTAATTTTGAGGATTTGGCTTCAGAAACAAGTAAATTCCTAGACCTTTTTCATGCAAAGATAGCTTTGAAAATGTACACCAACGTAAAGTGATGCTATGTATAAATATCTCCTGTCTGTGTGTTCCATTCTATGCATCCGAACAAGTGAGCTGTAGCTCACAAAAGCTCATGCTGAAATAAATTTGTTACTCTCTAAGGTGCCACAGTTACTCCTGTTCTTTTTGCTATGCGTAAAGTTTGCCACAGTGGATTTTTTCCTAAGATCATGACATATTTAGAGTACCTCTACCTCAACCTCCACCTACCTAGTTTTTGTAACCTGTGAAAAGGGTCCTTTTGATTTTGGCAGGGGAATCGCAGCCCAATTCATATTTGTGTGGTACAGTTGCTGCACCAACCTTTGCTGACGGCACTAGGTCCACCGTAAGCTCCTTCCAAGCTGGCTACTTGTTCTAATGCAGCGGTTCTCAAACTGTGTGTCGGTACCCCAAAGTGGGTCACAATCCCATTTTAATGGGTCATCAGGGCAGGCTTAGACTTGCTGGGGCCCAGATCTGAATCCTGAGCCCCACTATGTGGGGCTGAAGCCAAAGCCTGAGGGCTTCAGCTCTGGGCAGCACGGCTCAGGTTACAGGCCCTATGCTTGGGGCTGAAGCCCTTGGGCTTTGCCCCTCCCCTGCCCGGGGTGGTGGGCTTGGGCTTTGTCTCCCCCCTCCACAGGGCAATGGAGGTTGGGTGGGCTCAGGATTCGGTTCCCCGCTTTCTGGGGTTGTATAGTAATTTCTGTTGTCAGAAGGGGGGTCGCAGTGCAATGAAATTTGAGAACTCCTGTTCGAAAAGATGATGTCACGGGGTGCACTCACTGCTGGGATGCCTCCTTCTGGCTGCTCTGGGTATTAGCTCTTTCCATGTTCAGTGGCCCTTCTGTTGCTTGTTCACACACCATGCTGCCCCCCGACTGAGGCTACTCTCTCTTCATGGCTTAGCCCTCCAACTAGGTCAATATGTCCCCCTTTTGGGGGCATCACAGTCTCTCCCTACAAACTGTCTCAGGCAGGCTTCTCAATCACTATCCTATCTATTCCACTTCCCCAGTGGTTAGTAGGGGAACTTGGGCTCACCCTCCACTCCACGTTCCAGCTCTAATCAATGGCCTATCTGCTTAATTGGCCCCTTCTCAGCCTCATTAACTCTTCCTAGGTTATCGTGGAGTTAATACCTCATCATAAATGGGCCATTGGATTAGGAGTCAGGAGCAGAGATGGTTGGAAAACTCTCAGGCCAGCTGGCTCCCTGGCTGCCTGACTCTTGGGACAGCTGGCTCCATGGGCTGCAGGAGTCAGACTGTCTGGAAAACTGGCTTGGTCTGGTGTTTGGTAATCTTGAAAAATCTTTTTTTAAATGGTGGCATCTATACATAAACTCCAGCAGTGACTTTTTCACCTCTCCTGGAACAGGATAATGAAGTGGAGGACAAATGTCTCCTCACTGCATATAAATAAATACAGATAAATTTGGAGGGCCTCAAAGAATCACCTCATGGGCTCTCCCCAGAATCAGAGATGAACTAGTCTTTACAAAACAAACTGACTACTAATTTGAATATTTTCTAATATAGTTACAGTTATACTTTACAAAGATAAATGCTTTTTATCTCAAATATAAGCCATCCAGGAGGGCTGATTCTGTATTCAGATGTGCATATATCTGAAAAGTGACTAATTGATTATATGTGGCTTTCAGTCCTTGTACAATTTAAGTCACTGGGAGCTTTGGGGAAACTCTTGCTTGCCTTACTTTTGCAAAATTTTTAACACAAAATCCTCATCACTTTCCCATTTCAGACATTGGATTTCCAAACAGGGCTATGAAACTGCTCAAACAATTTTGTCTTTTCAAGACTAAATTATGGCAATTCTTTGTTTCCAGGAACCTTGCACACGTACGACTGTATTCCAGGAGCTGTTAAGCACCTGCACTTGCCTTTCACTTTAATTTGGAGTTGCAGGTGTTCAGTACCTCTCAGGATTTGACTCAGAGGATGTAACTTATTCAAAATGCATGAAGTCTGGCATCACCCAGAGACATGACTGTATGGGCCACTAGATAATTTATACATTTTGTGGTGGGTTGATTTGCCTAATAATAGGCATTGTAAGCCCAAAGTTCAAGTTAGTTATGTGTTTACATAAGTTCCCGGTCAGTGGATGCAAATTCTCAAATTCTATTTACTTCACTGGGAGTACATGGACAGAAGACAAAGTGTGACCCCAAGAGCATAAATTATGAACTAAAGTGAAGTATCTTATTTTCTACATCTTGAAATTGCTAGAGCTGCGCAGAAGGAAAGGCCATGCAAAGGTCTTGCATCTCCAGATTGAGGAACATAATGGAACAGGATATCTATTCAGCAAGTCACAATGGGCCAGGTTGCCTCCATCACTGTGAAAAACCATAAGAGGGGGGACATGGAAATCTCTGCTGCGGTTTTTCATGGAGAGGGCCTCAAATTGTCCTGCTGGGACAAGGTTGTCCTGGGAAAAAACAACACCAAAGTTGGCAGATCCTGGGCATCTGGCTGTACCTACACAGCAACTCTGGTTCCACAGGTCCCCACTCCTTGGCACTGTGGCTTTACTGGAGCTGGACTACCATGGGGTCCAATGCCACAAAGCTCCAGGTGCCTGAGTCTGGATTACTTTTCCAGCTAACTTCAATGGGTGGGAGGTGGGCAATGTGCATCTCTCTCGTTGCCCTTCCTCTCACTCCCCTACCTCTTGACATGACCCTGAACACACAGGGAGCCCTCCTCAAGGTATTAGTGCGTCTCTTCTGTGTAGAGGAAGGGGAGATTCTGCAGTCGGGGGATCTTCCCTTGTGCATGTCTACGGAGGTACAATCTGGCTTTATAGGTTAGGTAAAGTGCGTGGAGTTCATGGTTTCTTAAAGCTTTCAAAGTATTTTTGCTGTTACAAAACTAGGTCATAAATCTTTCTTCCCCCTACTTGTAATTTTCTCCTAAGAAACTTAATAAATAAAAAGTTGTCCTACCTAAAGGGAAGGTGTTTATATATCAGAGATTAAAAAACCCTCCAAAAACAAAGTTAGTATGTGTGGGTACCCTGGATATTGTATATGCTGTATTTATTTTTGCTTTACAGAAATTTTCTCTCTACTCCTTTTTCACATTCTCCCTCTTTATATTGTTTTTCACTCTGCGTACTTTCTGCTCTGTTTTTAACCTTATTTGTCTATGTATTTTTTTTCTTAAATAAATGCAAACCCAATAACATTTGAATTTGGTTTGAACCCAAGAAATTTGGATGGACTTTAAATTTGTACCTTGGTACAAAATAAATACATCCATCTGTGATGCATATCACAGAAATATGGGAGGAGGAGGAGGAGAAAAATTATTTGTTGGCTGAAAATTTCTGGAATGTTTAAAAACCCAGAGAACAGATATTTTGGGAGCAGGGGGGAAATAGTCCTTGCTTTTCTCCAGCTCCCTACATTTAGATCATTGTCTTCTCAGATGTACAAGCAATAAATGGCCGTTTGCAAAATATAGTTTAGCACATATAACTGCTAACACAATCACCTTAATGCAAGTCTCAGCATTAAGAAACATGCCTGATCCAGCATTAATTAAGTCAATTAAAGTTTTGCCATTCACTTCAATCAGAGCAGAATCAAGTCCATATGTCTGGATACATTCATAAATATATATTAAAACTTCTGGGAGGGGCAAACTGTGTATAGTTTTTGTTTAACTATCGTGTAATACCACTTGTGAGATACCACAATGAAATGGAACCATATATCCAAAATGTGATCGGGATGGAGAGCAGGGCCAGCTCCAGCTTATTTCCCACCCCAAGAGGCGGGAAAAAGCAAACAAACAAACAAAACCCCTGCAATCCCGCGGCAGCTCTACCGCGCTGCTTCATTCTTCGGCAGCAATTCAGCGGCCAGTCCTTTCCTCCGCGAGGGACGGAGGGACCCCCCACCGAATTGCCTCCGAAGACCTGGATGTGCCTCCCCTTTCCATTGGCCACCCAGGCACCTGCTTCCTGCACTGGTGCCTTGAGCCGGCCCTGATGGAGAGATGTCATGCCCTGGTCCATGCATGTCACTGCAGCAGCATGGTTTTTGAACATGGCATACTACACCTAAAAGGGGTGTTATTTGAATGATTTTTGAACATGAAACATACTACTCCATCTCCTACTAAAACAACTTATATTGTATTGGTCATGTTTATATAATTCAATGTTTTAAATGATCAGATATCTATGACCTAGTTATACAGGTCAGACTAGATGACTTACTTAGTTCCTGCCCCAAAGATCTCACAATCTGTCTTTTTGTCCTGTGTTTGTACAGCACATAGCACAATGGGGTCATGGTTCATGACTGGGGCATCTAGGTACTATGGTAACACAATAAATAAATAATGGTCCCTTCTGTCCTTAAAATCTATGAATCTATGTTAAAAAAACTGAAGACCCACATCTCTCATCTAGCATGATAGTACAAGAAATGCATCTCTTTGCCATCTCTCGAATCTCATTTCTAATCCCTTAATTCCTTCCAAGGTAGTGTAGACAGTTATAGACATCCTTTGGGGTGTGTACATTTTGATCATGAATGTATGATGGATATTTGATGATTTAGGTTCATCATATAATCAGCAATAAAATGTTAATTGTCCAAAAACTGTTTAATAATAATTTAACTACTAAAGGTTTCAGTGTTATGGGATTAAAGTGAAATCTCAAGGTGGCCAAAACCAAAATTCATATGCTTCAAAGCATTTTAAAAAACAAATACACACCCCATTGAGATTATAACAGTTTTAAATATTTAAAAAAAAATCAAAGAAAATTAGGATTTCTCTCTCTTGTACTGATTCTGCCATCTATTTGGTTTCTAGGTTTTTGTCCTATGGTTTATGGGTATCCAGCAACATGCTTATGGTAATACTCAGTTCTTAGAAAAAGATCAGATACCTTGTACCTTTACAAATAACCACTAGCTTTCAAAGCAGCAGTTTCAACACTCATATACTTAACTTATTTTATCAAAAGATAGAGTTTTATCTCTGGAATTGTGGGGCAAGACTTGGGGGGGGGGAATCCTTTGTCTGAGTGCATATTTACAGCAAATTTTCCACTCACCACACTCACAATATTATCACTAACTCCAAAGCTGTCTTCCGTGGTTACAAAGGTTAAGCTGAAAGCAGAATTTTGGCTCTTTTGTTTAAAGTGAATGAAATTTCAGTTGTTGGAGCAGGAATCCCAGCTAATATAAAGTGAGCCACATGGAAGGTCTTTTTAATGTCCAGATGATGCTCGTTTCCACATCTAAGCCTTGCCACACAATCCAAAGACTGTTTTTTGTATCTCTACAAGAGTTCCTTTCCTGGCCCTGTGTCCCTTCTCTCTCCATTTCAAACTCCTTTCCTTTTCAAGGCTATGTAGCGCTCTGTCCTCACCTATCTGTGATCACTGGTCACCTGCCACTCCCCTTGGTTAGAGTCAGCATTCCATCAGTTCTGCCTCCTTCCATGTTCTCATCTCCTACAAACACCTTCATGCCTTTTCTGATACTGCCAATGTGCCTGGGATGTTCTCCCTCCAAATTCTTTCTTAACCTTCAATTTCCTCTCAGAACTAGGGTGACCAGACATCCTGATTTAGGGCCTTTGTCTTATATAGGCTCCTATCACCCTCTCCCCCCCCAGTCCTGACTTCTCACACTTGCTATCTAGTCACACAACTCAGAACCCACCTTTCCCCTGCAAGCAATGATCTTCTCATCCATTCCTTTGAACAACTGAAAACAAACAAAATAATCCCATCAACCTCTTCCCTCCCCCCATAATTATAAAGAACAGGCAAACAGATAATAATTAACATGACATGTACTGTACTATCCAAGTACCCCTTCCCCCCACCACATTCTCTGTATTCCACCCTCCATCTCTTGTGTTGTGATCAGTTTAGATGATAAACTCTTTGGGGCAGGAACCAAGAGGTAAGAGCCTTAGATGTTGTAAACTACTGTAGCTCCATTGACATCAATAATTTACATAAGATGAGGGTCTCCCTTGTCTTTAGGCTGTGAATAAGCAGCTTTTCATATAGGTTTTTAAATGAACAAAAAGCCAAAGGAAGAAACTACAGAATCTAAGATACAAAATACATGTTTTTTAACTAGAACGTTGTTCCAGTTCTTCCAAAAGGAATCAGAAACTCTTTAAAGGACCTATTTTATATTTTGAATTTAGCTTAGAATTTATTTATTTTTTGCTCTCCCTGTGGCCTCAGTCAGATCATATGCAAAATAAATCTGCAATGATGCTAGGAAAAGAAATTGATTAATAGTGCTATTGATTTTTTTCCTACTCAAAAGATCAGTGCATTCTGCATTTTCCTTTTATCCATGTCTGGTCTCTGCTTGATTATATATATAGTAGACTCCACATAGAATTTTATTTTGCACACTTGCAAAACGGATAGTTAAGGGTTAATGTCTCTTTTATCTGTAAAGGGTTAAGAAGCTCAGTAAACCTGGCTGACACCTGACCAGAGGACCAATAGGGGGACAAGATACTTTCAAATCTTGGTGGAGGGAAGTCTTTGTTTGTGTTTTTGTTTTGTTTTGTTCGTTGTTCGCTCTTGGGACTAAGAGGGACCAACGTACATCCAGGCTCTCCAAATCTTTCTAAATCGGTCTCTCATGTTTCAAACATGTAAGTAATCAGCCACGCAAGGCTTGTTAGTCTTATGTTTGTTTTCTCAACTTGTAAATGCTTCTTTTTGCTGGAATGATTTTTGGAATGGGAAGTGCCAATATTGGTAGTGTGTGGTGATCTTGCTCACGCACTGATGGAGTGAGTGGCTGGGCAGCCCGAGCTGCCAGGGAGCTGCCCTCTCCTGCCTCTGGACCCAGCCCGCCATGCACCTCCCCCGCCTCAGCCTCGCACTGCTTGCCCCAGGCCGCCTCCACAGTGCCAGGGTGGGGAGAGGCAGAGCATATTCAAAAGACTGAAACTTGGCAATTCAGCCCCTTCTGTGGAAATATTCATTGGATGGGCTCTGTGGGAGGAAAAGACTGTTACTCAGCTTTGTAACTGTTGTTCTTCGAGATGTGTTGCTCATATCCATTCCAATTAGGTGTGCAAATGGCGCGTGCACGATTGTCGGAAGATTTTTACCCTAGCAACACTCGGCAGGTTGGCTGAGGGTCCCCTGGAGCGGCACCCCCATGGCGCCAGATATATGCTCCTGCCAACCCAGCGCCCCCTCAGTTCCTTCTTGCCGGCTACTCCACAGAGGGGAAGGAGGGTGGGTTTGGAATGGTTATGAGCAACACATCCTGAAGAACAGTTACAATGGTGATTAACTGTCTTTTCTTCTTCAAGTGCTTGCTCATATCAATGCCAATTAGGTGACTCCCAAGCCTTACCTAGGCAGTGGGGTCAGAGTGAGATGTTGTGGAGTGAAGGACCACTGAACCAAATGCAGCATCACCCCTGGACTGCTGCACTACGCATAGTGGGAAGTGAAGTATGTACTTGTAGAGCGGCATGGCTGCGGTTTGTCCCTCAGTGGGGCTGTGGAATATCCCACTGCTTTGCCCTAGCTCGCCGGCCGGCAGCCCTGCTGTCCTAGGAACTAACGCACACTCGGTTAGGGGGGTTCAGACCCCGGGCGGGGTTGAGTCAATAGTCCGAAACCGCTCAGGCCCTAGATCAGGTGGAACAGTGAACACTGAGTCCGAATGCTCAGACCCTCAGGCAGGGCTGAGCAGTAACAGTAGTCTTAAGCCCAGCCCTAGGTCAGGGTGGGGCAACAAACACTGAATCGAATGCTCAGGCCCTCAGGCAGGGCTCAGCAGTAATCATAGGCTTCGGCAGGGGAAGCGGGAGTCTGCCACCTCGGAATGGGGTGGCAGGGGGGATGCAGGCCCTCCCATTCCACTGCATCCCAGCCTAGGGCCTAGCAGCAGCAGAGACTCGCTGCTGTCAGCGGGGATCCTGCCGCAACACATTGACATTGGCTGTGGTAGTGTTGCAGCCAGAGGGGGGTTGGCTGCCTCCGGGCTACTTCGCTCTCCCCCTCGTAAGGTACCTGAGTCGGCGTAGCATCACTGGCAGTCTCGAACACCATCAGCTCCTCTGGGTAAGTAGCCAACAGTAGGATCAGAGGCTCCTCGGGGTAGGGGCAAGAGGCAGGCTCTTCCTCGGGGTAGCTGGAGCGGGGTAGTCCCAGCCAGTCCTCCTCGGGGTAGCTGGCGCGGGACAGGCTCGGCCAGTCTTCCTCAGGGTAGCGTGCGTGGGGCAGGCTCGACCAGTGCTCCTTGGGGTAGACAGCACGGGCCAGGCTCGGCTGGCCGGGTGTGAGCTCTGGCTGGCAGCGGCTGCAGATGTCTGGCCCCTGCGGTGGCTAGGCCTCGACTGAGCTCTGCAGGCGAGCTTTTATACTTCCGGGTCTGCGCCGTGACCTCTGAGGGGCGGACGCAGGACCCAGTGGCTCCGCCCATGAAGGCGGTAGGGGAGGTTTATCCTTCAGCAGGCAGTGGGGTATCCCACCGCCTCGCTACAGTACTGATGACCAAGTTGCTGCCTACAGATCTCCTGTATGGGCAAATGAGAAGGGCTGCCCAGAGAATTCAGGGGGCCTATGGCAAAGCAATTTCAGGGGCGCTTCCATTAAAAAAAGTTATAATACTATAGAACTATATTCTCATGGGGCCTCTGCAAATTGCCCCACTTGCCGCCCCCTCTGGGAACCCTGCACATGGGCCAGGAAGGTGGAGATGAAGCTTGAGCCCTAGAATGGGAGTAAGGTGCGTAGTTGGGATACCAGTCAAGTCATAGAACATAGCATGATGTAATCCGGGCTGAGATGTGCTGTGTGGAGACCGGGAGGCCTTTCATCCAGTCTGCCATAGCTACAACAGTTGAGTCATCCTCCTAAAAGGTTTCATTTGTTCAATGTAAAAGGCAAGGGCCCTGTGAACGTCTAGGTAATAGAGCTGTTTTTCTTGTCAAGAAGTGTGCGGCTTTGGATAGAAGACTGGAAGGAAGATGTCTTGGTTGACATGGAAGATAGACACCACCTTAGGAAGGAAGGCGGGGTGTGGTCTCAGCTGTACCTTGTCCTTATGAAACACCGTATACGGTGGGTCCGACGTGAGGGCTCGAAGCTCTGACACAAGTCTCAATGAAGTGATGGTGACAAGGAAAACTGTTTTCCAGGAGAGGTACAGGAGCAAGCAAGTGGTCATTGGCTCAAACGGGGCACCCATGAGTCTGGATAGGACCAGGTTGAGGTCCCACATAGGGGTTGGATGCCGAATTTGTGGGTACAGATGTTCCAATCCCTTGAGGAACCTGCTGACTATGGGATTGGAGAAAACCAAGCACCCATCTTCGCCCGAGTGGAAGGCTGAAATCGCTGCTAGGTGTACTCTGATGGATGAAATCACCAGGCCTTGCTGTTTCAAGGACAAGAGATAGTCTAAGATGGTAGGTACTGGCACGTCCAGAAGAGCAGTATTGCTCAGGGCACACCAGCAGGAGAAACGCTTCCACTTGGCCACATACATGGACCTAGCAGAGGACTTTCTGCTACCCAAGAGTACGTGCTGCACCGAGTGGGAGCAGCGTAGCTCAGATTGCAACATCCATGCAACATCCATGCTGTGAGATGGAGGGATTGCAGATCCGTATGACACAGTCAGTCATGCTCCTGAGTGATCAGGTCCAGCCACAACGGGAGTGGAATTGGTGTGGTCACCAACAGATCAAGGAGAGTGGTGTATCAATGTTTCCTGGGCCACCCCCGGGCAATCAAGATTAAGCGGGCCTTGTCTCTGCGTAACTTGAGAAAGACCTTGTGGACAAACAGGAATGGAGGAAAGGCGTACAACAGGTGGCCTTTCCATGGCATCAGGAAGGCATCCGATAGGGAGCCTGGGGAGCGCCCCTGGAGAGAGCAGAACACCTGGGACTTCTGATTCTTGCGACAGGCGAAAAGGTCTATGTGGGGAAACCCCTACTTCTGGAAAACTGAATGGATAACATCCAGACGAATTGACTACTCGGAGCCAGAAAGGACCTGCTGAGATCTGCCAAGGTGTTTTGGACTCCCGGGAGAAAAGACACCACCAGGCTGTTCGAGTGGGCAATGCAGAGTTCCCACAGGCAAATGACTTCCTGACAGAGGGGGACGATTGCGCTCCCCCGTGCTTGTTGATGTAAAACATGGCCATTGTGTTGTCTGTGAAGACTGTGACACAATGGACCTGAAGGTGTTCGAGGAACACCTGACATGCCAGGCGTACTTCTCTCAGTTCCCGTACGTTCATGTGCATGGTTCACTCTTGTGTGGACCAAAGGCCCTGTGTGCAAAGGTCCGCAAGGTGAGCACCCCAGCCCAGAGATGATGCGTCCGTGGTTAGGACTATGGAGGGCTGTGGGGCATGGAATGGCATCCCCCCACATACCGAGTTGGGGTTCAGCCACCAAACCAGGGAGGTTAAGGCTTCCATTGGTACCATGAGCACTGTGTCTAAATTGTTCTGGACTGGACGGTACACTGATGAGAGCCAGGCCTGAAGTGGACGAAGGCGTAGTCTAGCATGTCTGGTCATGAAAGTGCAAGATGCCATGTGTCCCAGTAGACTGAGCACGTGCATGCTGTCGAGGTCAGGAAGCTTTGGAGGCCATGGATAAATGCTTGCCATGGACTGGAAGCGGGCATGTGGTAGGCATGCCAGGGAGAGATTTGAATCCAGGACTGCTCCAATGAAGTCTATTCTTTAGGTCGGCTGCAAGGTGGACTTTTCGACATTGAGCAGCAGACCCAGCTGTTTGAACAAGCTCATGATGAACCAAACATGAGATTGCACCTGGAGCTCGGAGTGACCCCGAATGAGCCAGTCATGAGGTACGGGAACACTTGGATCTGATGTTGACGGAGTAAGGCAGCTACGACAGCCATACACTTTGTAAAGAACCTTGGTGCCATGGATAGGCTGAAGGGGAGGACGGTAAATTGGAAGTGTTGTTGGTTGACCATAAAGTGAAGGAAGTCCCTGTGCAGTGGATAAATCGCCATGTGGAAGTACGTGTCCTTCATGTCGAGGGCAGCGTACCAGTCTCCAGGATCCAGGGAAGGGATAATGGTCTCCAGGGAAACCATGCAGAACTTCAACTTTACCATGAATTTGTTGAGTCCGTGCAGATCCAGAATGGGCCATAGCGCCCCCCTTTGCCTTGGGGATTAGGAAGTAAAAAGAGTAAAACCTCTGCCCCTCAGTTCCTTTGGAACCTCCTCTATAGCCCTGATAGTTAGGAGCATTTGCAAGAGTTGTTCATGAGAGGGGGTCCCTGAAGAGGGATGGGGAGGGAGGGTGGGAAGGGGACAAACAAACTGAAGGAAGTATCCACTTTCTACCTTTATGCGGGACCACGCAGGGAGGAAATAGGAGAGGTGGTTGGTAAAAGCTGGGGAAGGATCTTATAACTAGACTGGTGCTCCATCCTCGGGCGCACCTTCAAAAGTTTGTTTGGGCCCCGCCAATGGTTTGGGGGTCCCTGGTTCTGGCCCATCTGAGACCAGATTGCCTCCTCCTACCACCCTGGCCATGTCTTCTAGAGAAGTCCTGTCTCAGCTGGGGGTTAGGGTAGGTGTGCTACAGTTGGGGTTGGAAGGGCCTACGTTGCGTCACGGGGGTATGCATGCCCTGTAAGCACATAATGGCCCAGTTATGCTTCAGACTCTGGAGTCTGGAGTCAGTTTTGTCTGAAAAGAGCCCCTGGCCATCAAAGGGCAGGTCCTGCAGCCATGAAATGCGGCACATAGCTATGCCCGAGGCTAGAGTCCTAGCCGCCGAGTCTGCCGCATCTATTGAGGCCTACAAGGATGTCCTGGCTACTTTCTTGCCCTCCTCTAGCAAGGCCCCGAACTCCTTCCTGGACTCCTGTGCAGGGCTGGCTCCAGGCACCAGCTTATCAAGCAGGTGCTGGAGGCAGCCACTCTGGAGAGGGGTGGCACCTCCAGGTATTTAGATGCAATTCGGCAGAAGGTACCTCGCTCCCACTTGGAGCGAAGGAACTCCTGCTGAATTGCTGCAGATCGGGATTGTGATCGCAGCTTTTTTTTTTTTTTTTTTGGCTGCCTGGGGCAGCGAAACCCCTGAAGCCGACCCTGCTCCTGAGGAACCAGCTCTTTAAACTTCCCCATCGAGTTCCAGATATTATTATAACGGCTCAAGAGAGCCTGCCAGTTAGCCACCTTGAGTTGTAGGCCACCAGTAGAATAGATCTTGTGCCCAAATAAATCCAGGCATCTAGCGTCCTTGGATTTAGGGGCGGGAGCTTGTTGACCGTGTCTTTCCCTCTCATTAACAGACTGTACAATGAGGGACCACAGTTGGGGGTGAATGTATAAGTACTCATAGTCTTTGGAGGGGACCAAGTACTTCCTCTCCACCCCTTGGCAGTGGGAGGAATAGATGCCGGAGACTGCCAGATTGTATTGGCATTAGCCTGGATGGTCGGAATAAATGGCAAGACTATCCATGTGGGGGTATCGGCAGATAAAATGTCCACCACCGGATCCTCGACTTCCACCACCTCCTCCACCTGGAGGTTCATGTTTTGTGCCACCCTACGAAGTAAGTCTTGGTGTGTGCGGAAGTCTACAGGTGGTGGGCCAGAGGAGGAGGTGCCCACCACTGCCTTGTCAGGAGAAGATGAGGAGGATATGCCTGGGACTAATGTGTCCTGGGGCAAGTCATGCTGGGGAGAGGGGGTCCAGCTGCTCTAGGTCCACCATGCTAGGGGCATGGGCCTGAGCTGAGGGTAGGGCTGTTGCCTCCGATCCCCTGGTGGGGGCACTGACAGTGGCCTCCGGGACCCAGGGTTCTGAGTGGGCAGAGCGAGAAGCCCCTTATGGGATGCCCTGGCCTGATGGTATGCCCAAGGGGTCCAAAAGGACCATTGTGGGGGTCACTGAGCAGGATCCTGCCCCTCATCGTGCCATTGGCTGGCACTGTCTGTGTCTTGGTCATGGATGTGGCAGCCACTCTATGCTTGGGATGACCTGAGTTGGGGCGGGATGGCCAAGGTGGAGCCGATCGCTCATGTTGGGTCACACTGTCCTGTGTTGTTGGCCTGTGCCACAGAGATGGAGATCGGCTCCACAGTCTCGAGAGGTACCACAACCTGGACTGACACTGATGGTCACATTGGTGTCAGGAGGCAGATCTGGACCTCGATGAAGATCTATGGCTGGAGCAGTGCTGGGAACAACTCCGAGTAGACCAGTGCCGGGATGGACCAGTACCGACCGTAATGGGAAGAAGATCTTCGTGAGGTGGAGTGGCGGCGCGAGTGCGACTAGCACCGAGATGGTGATCAGTCTCGGGACTGCGAGTAGTGCTGTGGATGAGACCATGCCTGGATCGGGACTGTGACCTGGACTGGGACAGAGATCAGTGCCAACCTGTCTTGCTCTGCGACAGAGGGCGCATCAAGGAGGGTCCCTATCCAGGGAACAGCCCGCATTGGCGGTACCAAAGGTTGTGTCGTGCCGGCTCAGTGAGCACAATCAGGTCATGAGCAGTGGAGAAAGTCTCTGGGGTGGAAGGCAGGCTGAGCTCGACCATGGTACGCACCAGGGAACTTATGTGCACCGGACTCAATGACGCTTGTGGCATGGAATCAATGGTGCCGGAGTTGGAGCCTTCATGGGATGGTCTGGCTTGGGATGCTGCTCCAAGGGGGGCACAGGCAGTGCCAGCAACTGTACAGGAGCAACAGGTTGCTTGTTGCTCTTGGATCTCAGAGACAGCGAGCAGTGCCACGCTGGTAGCAGTGCCAGAGATGTCCGATGCCAGGAGTCTATGCCGGGTCATTCTGGTGCCGGAGTGCACTTCGGACAGATGGCGTGGGGCCGAGAACATTGGGCTAAGTGCTGCTTCCATGAGGAGCTACTTCAAACGAAAGTCCTGATCCAAGGCTTGAATGTCTTACAAATGCGGCACTTACTGATTGATGTGATTTCCCCCAGGCACTTCAGACAGGAGTTGTGGGGGTCTCCTGTAGGCATCAGCTTGAGGCAGGCTGAGCATGGTTTGAAACTGGGAGACCTAGGCATGAGCCTGGGTACCGGGAAGGAGGGAAGGATAGAAATCCCTTACCTCCAATTATGATATACACTAATGCAAAAACTATTAACTACAACTAGAAACTGCTAACAACTACTTTATAACAACTATTTCCAGGTATAACGAGCTAAGAGCTAGGGAAGCGGAGATCAGCTAAGCCGTGCTCCACAGTTCCAATGACCTTCACAGGCGGCAAGAAGGAACTGAGGGGGCGCTGGGTCGGTAGGGGCATATATCCGGCGCCATGGGGCGCCGCTCCAGGGGGCACCTAAGCCAACCCACCGAGTGTTGCTAAGGTAAAAATCTTCTGATGATCATGCACACAGCATGCGCACACCAAATTGGAATTGTTATGAGCAAGCACTCAAAGAAATCTATTTAAGATCCTACACCCCAGATGAGTGCCTCCCCTATGGCTCCACCAGGAAAATGGGGTTTATAGTCATACACAAAATACTCCAAATCTAGTGGATACCCATCATTACACATAGTGCCTAGAGGATCCCCAAGAGGCCCTGCTACCCCTCTAGATGTCTTGTGCCTCTGCATCCATTCTGACTCCTGGCAGACCAAAAGTGCCAGGCTGCAGTTGCCCTCAGACCTATCAATCAGATGTGAGTTCACAGATGATGCCGCTCTAGTTTATATAGTACTTCCTGGGGACACTTACTTGGGGGTGGGGAACAAGAGTCTTAATCTGAGCCTCATTTGGGTGGAGACAATACTGTAGAGGTGTCAGACTCTCCCCCAGTACACACCCTTGCTGAGAAAAATCAGTGTGAAGAGGGTCCCCTCTGTGTGTGGATCTATGAGATATCACAGGCCATGCTTACTCACTTCATCAAGTCTAAAAGTGCTTTTGAGAAACATCACTCACATTTTATATGGGCCTTACCCTGCACTACTACTGTCAATGACAAAACTCACACTGAAGTCAATGGTGCAGGGTCAGACCCTGTGCCAACATATAAATTAGTATGAAACTTGTGATATGTTAGACAATTAAAATATGCAGCAATGCCCTGTTGATGTTAAACAGTATTTATGCTTTTTGTGGGTAAAGGGGCTATGTATAAATAAAATTATGTAGAATGCTAGAGAGAAATATTTCAGCTAAATGCTTTCTTCAGTGGTTGCTGAGAGAACAGTTGTTTGGCTCCTTTTTATATGAAATTTTAACAAATTTTATTTGAAACAATACTCTGTTTTCTTATACATTTCATACCAGTTCCTGAAGGCATCTGTTTTTTTCCCCTCAGATAGTTGTCATTCTAATTAAGTGAGTAACAACTTTGATTGCACTATCTTCCTTTCCGCTGCAACATTATAATGCTATAGAGCTTTTGATCACTTCACTTACCATCAATGTGTAGCCACATTCAAGACGAAAAATGGCAGCACCACACATTAGTTCAGGACAAGCAGTGAAGAATGTTGTATCCAGCTGCAACAACACAGTGCTTTAACTGGTGACCCTAGCACCCGTGTTGACTGCTGACAAATTAGTTCAGTAATGAGGAGGAGGAAAGAATACCTTTTATTGTGTAACTAATCACCGGATACTGCAACACCCTGGGTGGTCTCCCAGCTGAGTATTAGCACAGCTTGACTTTACTTAGCTTGGGAGAACTGAAATTAGAGAACACAAGTTGGTATGTCTGTAGAATTAAGTGCATGCGGATTGCAAGGTCCAATATCTTTGCACGAAGCCAAAGGAAACAAATAAACAACCTTTGCTTAGTGTCTCAAAGCTGAGTAGCAATTTTGTACATTTTTAAAAAACCTAGTAATTGCAGAAAAACAATAAAAAGTAGATTGCAGAGTACTGTATAATATATCTTTTTATTAAGCTAACACTGCATTACAGTATTGCTGGGTAAAGTGACAGTATAAAAGCACTAGATTGATACCTTTTTAAGGAAACAATGACCACAATTTGAAATGCAGCTCTAAAAATGTAAACATGGCACCTTATGGTTTTTGTCTGTTAAACAATGCAATGCCTGTCTTCAGTGAAATGTTAGTGAAGACTGTAAAAGAGAAATTTCTCTCTTTTTTAAAACTATAAATGAAGGTAAAATTGGCAATTACCTTAAAAAATTATTTGAAGGTCCTTTTTAAATGAGTGGTCCCCTGAAAAGTAAAAAGGAATAAAATTATACAGATTTTAAATATTTCACAAAATGTTTTAATAGGGATGTAACAGCATCCACATTAGCAATTATTTTTAAATCAAAAGGGGATGAGCCAAAGCTTGCTGAAGTCAGTGGGAGAGTTTCCATTCACTCCAATGGACTATGGATCAGGTCCTTGCTGAGATACTAGAATTTATACATTTATTTGACAAAATCTGATGTTTTGGTGGGAGACATTTGCAAAATGACCTGATGCTTTTTGCTCCTAAGAAAAGTTCATGCTACAGTTCATCAAGGAACCATACTGAGCCCCCCAAAGAGCTAGACACATTAGTAAGTTAAGTATTAACTCTATTTGGATTCAACAAGTAATACAGCAATTAGTAGGCAGTGTTTTCAGGTGTTTTAGGGTTTTATCCTTTTGCTTCCTATATCCAGTAGTTATTCCGATAATTCACAGTGTTGTGCTAGACAGATGATTTGGTAAAAGTGTGCTAGCCCACTTCTTTGACATTAATTCTGTTTTAAGGAATGCAATAAAGAACATTAAACAGAATTGCATGTGTCACCATAATCTTTACTGATATGTCTAGGCTGGGATAATCTTTAAAGGGGGAACAAATGTTAGATTTTGCTTTCCACCATCATTTATCAATAGGAGAGCACTGTTTTTCTATCAGAAAATATTCTCAATTCTGAAATGTGCATGATCAAGGTGAGAAGAGACAGGAAAAAGAATTGGTGTGGGGAAACAATGGAAAAAGAAGGCCTAGAAAAAGATTATAATCTTTTTCTCCAGGAGAAGCCTTCCTGAACATCACCCTTTTAAAATGCACCCACTTGTATGTGGCCGCCAAGACTTCAGTACATAGAATAAACTGCTTCAAAGAGAACATTTTCATGACACAGTAACAAAACAAAAAAATTCCTGAAATCAAACAACATATTAAGCACACACATAAAGACAATCAAAATCAAACATATCTTGAAGCACCGGGAATGTAGCTTACACTGTTGATACATAAACCCCTTTCAGTTTAGGAGCGATGCAAAGTGGGGGTAGGTAACAGCTGTTATTAAACAGACAGGTGTATGTTACTGATAAGTATTTCAAAGCCTGATGAACGATCGGCAATAAATCTTTCTTATTCTATGTGGGTCGAACTGCAAAAGCGGCCACACCGATTGTCCTTCACAGTTTGCGTCTCTTTTAATCCCTGTAAGGTTGTTTCAGGTGAACGTAACACGCACAGGACAATAGCTTCACAGTCTAGTGCTCCCTTTAAACTTCATTATTTCCACACCTCCCCGTCCAATACCCTGCTCCATGCGAGTCACGGGGCGGTGTATAGTTCTCTCTTAGCAGCAGCCTGCTGGGCAGCCCTGAGATAATGGAATAATCGCATTTCTTTCTTAGGAAGGGTTTTCGTTGCCATTTCCATAGGGATTGCCATTTCCCCTTGAGTGCCACTGAATGCCAAATCTCAATGGAGCTCAGTTCTAGCGGTTTGCGTCCTCCAACTCTCCCCCCCCTTATCTTTTCACATTCTTACGGGAGAGAGAGAACTGAAGTTCTGTTCTATTTGAAATATGATTTCTTAAGCTTGCCTGTCCCTTTTATAGGAGCTTTTCTCTCCCCTGTGGGGATGAAGGTTTGTCTGCTCTTTCCCTGCAGCTAGGGGAAACGGACCTTTTCTAGTTCTACTATGAACAGAAATCCTGTCTCCTTTTCCGGTCAGTGTTGGTTTCAGCTAGGAGGGACTGAGGTATTGTGGCAGTAAACTGAGCGATTTCCTAGCTTTTGACAGAACATCGCCTCCTGTTTTATGGCTGCCAAGGGGCAAAGTCTGCAGTCAACAGTGTACCTTCCAAAGGGTGGAACAATTAGACACCAAGCAACATGACCATGAAAAGAGCAGCACATCGATGTGCTACCACAATGGCAAGTGAATCAAAGGGAGGTGGAGGGGGGGAGACAAGTACAAAAAAAACAGAGAAAGTCAACAGAGACCTCACTGACCCACATACACGCTGATCAAACACAACGGGGAGGAAGTAACAGATTGAGGAACCTAAAGTCCACCTGAGGGGCGCGCAGTTAATAATTGACTAGGGGTGTAGCATCAGCAAACAACGCAATTGAAATAAAGAGGGGTGGGTGAGGGGCAGAAGGCCAGGGAACACTTGTTGTTCCTTTTCGTGCCCAACTCTGTTGTTTCCAAACAGAATAATAAACCCCCACCCTCCCCGCCCGCAGTCCCCAGCTCCCGGCTGCCCTGCGCCTGGGGGGCGGCGGGAGGCTGCTGCGCTCTTCCTCAGAGGGTGGTAATCCTGGAGGTGCAAGTGCCATTCCTGTACATGCTCCCCGACTCCAAGTTGTCGGGGGGAAAGTCCTCCACGCTGTAGGCCCTGCTCTTCAGGGCGGTGGCGTAGTAATCGACGGGCTCCTCCGTGGCGTTGTCCATCCAGCTGAGGCACAAGAGCCGCTGGAAGGACCTCTTGAAGTTGTCCGAGAGGAAGCCGTAGAGGATGGGGTTGGCGCAGCTGTTGGCGTAGCCCAAGATGACGGACAGCTGGCTGATGGTGGCGTCATCCTGCTCCACGAAAACGTTGACCAGCTGCACGATGTAGAAAGGCATCCAGCAGATGACAAAGACCATCACCACCATCATGACCATAAGGGTGATCTTCCGCTCGGAGCGCTTGCGCTGCTGCCAGCCGGCCTTGAGCGCCACCATGCGCATCTTGGCGATGATGAGGATGTAGCAGAGGCAGATGGCCACGACGGGCAGCAGGAAGCCCATCAGGAAGGTGTAGACCACGAAGACCACCAGCCACCGGTGGGTGGGCTCGGGCATGAGCATGTTGCAGGCCACCGTGCCGTCGCTGTTGGGCGCCGTGCTGGAGAAGATGATAATGGGCAGGATGATGAGGATGGAGAGCACCCAGACGCCCAGGTTGACCATCTTGGCCACGCTAGGCCGGCGGTAGCGAGCCGCCTTGATGGGGTGCACCACGGCGATGTAGCGATCCACGCTGAGCACCGTCAGGCAGTAGATGCTGGTGAACATGTTGATAGCGTCCACGCTGAGCACCAGGCGGCAGAGCAGCGAGCCGAAGGGCCAGTGGCGCAGCAGGGTGGAGGTGACCAGGAAGGGCACGCTGAGCATCAGCAGCTCGTCGGCGATGGCCAGGTTGAGGATGTAGATGTTGGTGGCCGTCTTCATCTTGGCGTAGCGCAGGATCACGTAGATGACCATGGAGTTGCCGCACAGCCCCACCAGGCACACCACGGAGTATGAAGGAGATGAGGATGGCGCTGCCCTGCGAGTCGCTCAGGGTGCCGTTCGGGGCGCCGGAGGAGTTCCTGCCGCCCGGCTCCATGCCCCCCGCCGCTGCCCCCCCCCCACCCCCCCCACCCTGCCTCCCCCAGGACTTCTCCGCTGGCGCCGCCGCTACTACAGCACTCCCTCCGCTCGCGCGCCGCCGCTACTGCCGCTGCCTCCACCTGCACCGCCCGGGAGCCTGGGCAGGTGCCATTGGGGAGCATCCTCAGCCCAGCCCAGCCCTCCCTCCCCTCCCCTCCCCTCCCGCGGGCTCACAGCAGCCGGCGCTGGCCGCCCGCCCGGCTCGCATGGTGGCGGAGCCGCGGCGCTGTCTCCCTCCCGAGCCTGGCATGGGGAGCGAGTGAGGAGGCTGCAGCCGCCGCCGAGCCGAGCCGAGCCGAGCGGCGTTAATTGCAGCTCTCCGGCTGATGAATGATTAATAGGCAGCGGCGCGTCAGCAGCGACGAAAAGGAGGCGACGTAGGTGGGTGTCCTTCCCGCCCCCCCCGAGCGCTCGGCGGAGCGTCAGGAGCTCAGCCCCCTCCCCGGCTCCGCACTGCTCGGCTCCCGCCCGCGGCCACCTGCCTGGAAGCCCGGCGCGGCGCGGGACCTGCAGCTCCCTTAGCCCTGTGGCACCAGCCCGGCTCGTGGGTGCACAGAGCGCCCCCCCTCAGCCGGGCGGGCACCAGTCCCCCACGACAGCCATCCTGTGCCGACACACAGTGCCACCGCCACACACACACCACTCCCTGCCCACAGGCACAGCACCACCGCACACACACAGTGCCTTCCCCCGCCACACACACACCCTGCCCCTAGCCACAGCACCACTGCACTCACACACTGCCTGCCCCTACACACAGTGCCTGCCACTGCCACACACACACACACCCTGCCCTTAGTCACAGCACCACCGCACACACCCTGCCCCTACACAGTGCCTCCACCGCCACACACACACACACTTGCCCCTAGCCACAGCACCACTGCACTCACACACTGCCTGCCCCTACACACAGTGCCTGGCACCACCACCACATACACAGCCTGCCTCTAGATACAGCACCCCGCACACATACTGCCCCTACACACAGTGCCACGGCCAGACACACACCTGCCCCTAGACACAGCACCACTGCGTGTGCACACACACACACACACCCCTGCCCCTAGACACAGCACTACCGCACACACACTGCCCCTACACACAGTGCCTGCCACTGCCACACACACCCCTTGCCTATAGATACAGCACCCCGTACACACACAAACACCCTGCCCATAGATACAGCACCACTGTACACACCCCTGCCCCTAGCCACAGCACCACCATATACACCCTGCCCCTACACACAGTGCCTGCCACTGCCACACACACAGCCTGCCCCTAGATACAGCACCATCTCGAACGCACTGCCTGCCCCTACACACAGTGCCACAGCCACAGCCACACACACACACACACCATGCCCCTAGATACAGCACTACTGCACCACAATGCCTGCCCCTGCACACAGTGCCACCACCAACACACACACCCTGCCCCTAGATACAGCACCACCGCACACACCCCCCCTGCACACAGGGTCTGGCCAGGAGTGGCGCCAGGGTTTTTGGCGCCCTAGGCGAGGTCCTTCCGCACTCCTGTTGGTGGCAATTCTGCGGCGGGGGGGTCCAGTCTCTGGGGCACTTCAGTGACAGGTCCTGGAGTGAGTGAAGGACCCACCACAGAATTGCTGCCAAAGACCTGGAGTACGGAAGGACCCCCTGCTGCTGAATTGCCACCGAGGGCAAAATGCCATCCCCACAAATCCTGGTGCCCTAGGCGACCACCTAGGTCGCCTAAATGGAAGCACCGGCCCTGGGTCTGCCACCACTGCCACACACACACCCTGCCCCTAGACACAGTGCTGCCATACACACCCTGCCCCTACACACAGTGCCACTGACACCTCCACACACACACACACTCTGCCCTAGGCACAGCACTGCCATACACAACCTGCCTCTACACACACACACACACTCCTCCACCAGCACCTCCACACACCTACCTTGCCTCTACACACAGTGCCACCATCACATCCACACACATCCTGCCCCTGCATGTGGCACTGCTACTACACGCCAACACATGCCCATTCTATCACCTGTACACACACATACACGTGTCTCAGTATACATCACCAGTTACCCTATCACCACTAGTCATGACACAACGCCACTACACATACACATTATTACATACCCACTACACAAACACATACCACTTACTATCTATTTCAGTGACTCCTCACACACCACCACATATCCTCCCCATTGCCACTACACACACATTGCCACCACTTACCTAGACACACAGATTACTGCCACCTACCAGCACCACCTCACAGATGCAAACACCATAGTCATGCCCCACAAATACACACACGCATCTACCTTCCTTGAAACCATATCATCAGCACCTACCTATTCCAACACCAAACTACATTTACACATTCACACACTCCACACAACATCCACCACCACCACTATCTATGCACTCCAGTACATACACATGACATATCATCATCATAATCATCTGCCCTCAACACAACACACTACTCTGGCAAGCATTTTCCTTTCATCTGAGAAGTAGTTCATAGTGATTATATTATATATATATAAATAGCATGATGCTATGGTAAAAATCTGTTTCTGTTGGACAAACGATGTCTCTAATTGCACATGATTTCTGTGTGTGCAACATAGTCTGTGACTACTGGGAATTGTGTGGGTTTATTTTCTTCATTTTGATTTCTGTTCCAATATATAATGAATTTAGTGAGCAGGATTTGCAAATTATCTTAATATTCAGAGGCTATTATTGTACATGAGCATTTTAGTGATTAATTGAGCCATTAAATAGTATACCATTTATTTTAAATATGGATATTTATTACATTTTCAAATATATTGTTTCAATTACAACACAGAATACAAAGTGTACAGTGCTCACTTTATATTTATTTTTATTAAAATATTTGCACTGTAAAAAACAAAAAAAATGTATTTTTCAGTTCACCTAATAAAAGTACTGTATTGCAATCTCTTTATCATGAAAGTTGAACTTACAAATGTAGAATTATGTACAAAAACCTGCATTCAAAAATAACGTAAAAACTTTAGAGCCTACAAGTCCACTCAGTCCTACTTCTTAGTCAGCCAATCACTCCAAACAAAGTTGGTTACAATTTGCAGGAGATAATTCTGCCTGCTTCTTGTTTACAATGTCACATGAAAGTGAGAACAGATGTTTGCATGGCACTGTTGTAGCTGGTGTTGCAAGATATTTACATGCCAGATGTGCTAAAGAGTCATGTGTTCCTTCATGCTTCACCACCATTCCAGAGGACATGCTTCCATGCTGATGATGGGTTCTGCTTGATAATGATCCAAAGCAGTGCAGACTGGTGCATGTTCATTTTCATCATCATGAGTCAGATGCCACCAGCAGAAGGTTGATTTTCCTTCTTGGTGGTTTGGTTTCTGTAGTTTCCGCATCAGATTGTTGCTCTTTTAAGACTTCTGAAAGCATGCGCCACACCTTGTCCCTCTCAGATTTTGGATGGTGTGACGAACTGGGAATGTTCTTAATGTTTTCTCTGAATACTGTGTTGGTGCCTCAGTGTCCCCTATGCAGTTCTTAATATCTAGGTGGTGGGATAAGGATGTGTTGATTGCTGCAGAGCAAAGGGCCATTGCACCTAAATGCCTGACACTCTGTCTCCTAGTAACTGATGGCCTGGGCCCCTCCTCTGCAAAGGTGCCAGCTGAAGGTGTTGGAGACAAAGGGATCAGGTGACCTCCTGGCCCAGGAAAGGGGCTGAACAGAGGAGGAGGGGCTGAAGGGGGTTGTTAGTCTGGAGCTGGATGGGGACGAGGAGTGAAGTGCAGAGTGGGGGTCTGGCTCACTGCCCCCCAGAATGGACCAGGCCGAGGGTCCGGTTCGCTGTATCTACAAGCTGTGTTTTAGACCCTGTTCCTGTCATTGAATAAACCTCTGTTTTACTGGCTGGCTGAGAGTCAATGTCTAGCTGCAAAGTGGGGGCGCAAGACCCTGTGGCTTCCCCAGGACCCCGCTGGGGTGGGCTTGCTGTGGGAAGCGCACGAGGGGCAGAGGATGCTGAATGCTCCAAGGAGAGACCTAAGAGGTGACGACGTGTGAGCTTCTTGCCCTGAACAAGTCAGCTCCAAGGGAGGAGGCTCCCAAAGTCCTGCCTGGCTTTGTGGGGAGCAGTTCCAGAGCATCGCCCAGGGACTCCGTGACAGATGGCACTTCAGATTCTTAAAACTTGGGTTGAGTGCTGTAGCTATTTTAGAAATCTCACATCAGTACCTTCGTGCGTTTATCAAATCTGCCATGAAAGTATTCTTAAAATGAACATGTTGTGGGTCATCATCCGAGACTGCCAGAACATGAAATATATGCAGAATGTGGGTAAAACAGAGCAGGGGACATACAATTCTCCTCCCAAGGAGTACAGTCACAAATGTAATGGATGCATATTTTTTTAAATGAGCATCATCAGCATGGAAGCATGTCATCTGGAATGGCTGCCAAGCATGAAGGGACATACTAATGTTTAACATATCTGGCATATAAATACCTTGCAATACTGGCTACAAAAGTGCCATGCGAACACCTGTTTCACTTCCAGGGACATTGTAAATAATAATGGGCATTATCTCTTGTAAATGCAAACAAACTTTTTGTCTTAGAAATTGGCAGAATAAGCAGTAGACTGAGTGGACTTGTAGGCTCTAAAGTTTTTCATTGTTTTGTTTTTGAGTACATTTATGTAACCGAAAATTTTTTTCTGCATTTGTAAATTACACTTTCACGATAAGAGATTGCACTTTAGTACTTGTAATGAGATGAATTGAAAAATACTATTATTTTATCATTTTACAGTGTAAATATTTGAATAAAAATAATATAAAGTGAGCACGGTGCACTTTATATTCTGTGTTATAACTGAAATCTATATTGAAAAGTAGAAATACATCCAAAAATATTTAATAAATTTCAATTGGTATTTTATTATTGTTTAACAGTGTGATTAAAACTGTGATTTATCACAATTAATTTTGAACACACTCAGTAGATTATAAGATTTGTAATACCTTACAAGAGACTTTTTGCATGAAGCATATTCCAGTTATTATATTCTCACTCATTAGCATAGTTCCATAAAACATATGGAGTACAACGTCACAGACACAGTCATGGAAAATGGGGCCAAGGCATCAGATGCTTTAATGGACCCTAGGGGGTATTGGCAGCTCGTGTAAATGAAAGATGCCTCAAGGATAGTCTAATTTATGTGAGGGGCCAGACTAACCCTCAGAAAAACCAATATTAGGGAATGTAAAGATCTCTTTTCCACAATTCCCTGCTGATTTGCTTTGATCATTACTTGGTTGGACCCAAATGTCATGGATGGCCTACTGCCAGCTCATCTTAACACAACCAAAACTGAGGTCTTTATTTTTCTTATCAAATTCTCTTTTCTTACTCAGCTTCATAGTTGTTAAGAACAGCATTATCCCTCCTACCACTCAGGCTCATAATCCACAGATAGACCAGATTAAGTGACCAAGAAATCAAGGCAGAGTAAGAAAGATGGTCACGAGAACACTGCCATTGTGGGAAGGGCCTTTAAAGAGAAAACAACCACATTTTTAAGCTTCCAAAGCAAACTACTTTATTTGCAAAGGAAGCAGTTTCTCTTTTCCAAGTGTTACATCTTCTGCGCAGTCAGGAAGCAATTCCACCTCCCAAGAAGGCACAATTCAGTGAGGGATGAGAGAAACCTAAATCACCTTTGCATCTCCCACATTCTGGCCTTACCAGCTTGCCTGCCCAGTCCTAGGCATAAGTTAGACCAGCCCTATGGGCTGTTCTGATTTACAGAGACTTCTCACAGCCTCCAATGAGCTGCTCAACAAATTTAGACTAGTAAGAGCACAAAGCAGCTATACCACAATCTGGCCTTTTCCCTCTTACTCCAGCCGCTCCTGTAGCATGGCCCTAGACCAGGAACTGTGCAAGGAGCTATGTAGGGCTATTATACTGGCCCTGCACCACCAGGAGAACACCTCTGTGTCAGTGGTATTCTCTGTGGAAGTGATTAAGAAAACTTTGTAGCACATTTATGGAAGCTGAGCCCCAGTGGTGTCAGAATTAGGGCCCCAGAGTGTATTCTTTGTTAATGGAAAAATACGGGTTGACACAGACACCTTCTAGTTTAATTTATTTATAGTACTGTGGGTGTATTTTTAAGAGACATATTAGATGGCAAAAATCAAGTGCAATTTATAAATTGCAGCTGCATCAACTCATGTGTTGAACTCCAGCCAATTATGTTTAAAACCTCCGCCAGACAGTTTCGCTCTAACAACCAAAAGACTCCACAATTCAAAAGTAAGGTACATGTATATATTAAAAGGCTTATTTAGGGCTTTAATTTTGCGCCCACAATTAATTGCTAGCACAAATTATAGCATTTAGATGTTTAATGGCCTAATTTGAGCTGCAAAAATTCTATAGTTCTGTTTCACTTAAGTAGTAATAAGCTCGATAGTATTCATCACCATACAAATTTTGACAGGTTTCCACACCCCTTTTAGGGCTTATGTCCCGCCTTCCCCCCCCGTTTCTGTTGGTGCAAGAGTGTGGCGCCATTGGCCATTTTGAAAAAAGTGTGCGTGTATGTGTTTGACTATGGGAGAGTGTTGTGTATGTTTGTGCTTGGTGACATGAAGAGGAAAAGAGAGAGCTATGAAAGACAGGAAGATACAACTTAAAGAAAAAGGAAATATATTAAAAACTAGGTTGAAAAAGGGAAAGGCAAAACCTGTCTGGGAGGTCCAGGGTAAAAAAGGGAGTGAAAACTATTTAATACCAAGGTAGGTTAAAAATTTGCTAAAAAGGCATTAAAGTATTCAATACCAATGTAGGTTAAGAAAAAACGAGGTTTAAAAGGAAAATTGACAAAGGCAAAGCCTGTTTGGGAGGCCCTGGGTAAAAACTATTGACTACCCGTGTAGGTTAAGAAAAAAGCTTTTAATATTATTAAATTTAAAAGAAAAATTGCCTGTTCGGTAAGCACAGGGTAAAAACTCTATAAAAAAGTGGCTAAGAAAAATACAATAAAGCTCAGGGTAAAATAAAAAAAAAGAGAAAATTTTTACCTTTGCAGTCTTTTTGTAAATGAGGCAGCTTTTCTGGTTTAACCCTAGTAAATAAAACACATTAAAACTAGTTAATGCCAATGCAGGTTAAGAAAAAACGAGTTTTAAAAGGAAAATTGATTGATAAGCACAGGATAAAAAAGCATTGACTACCCGTGTAGGTTAAAAAAACATTAAAAACTAGGTTTAAAAGGAAAATTGACTGTGTAGTAAGCACATGGCCAAAAACTATAAAAGGGGTACTAAAAAAAAGCATTTAAAAACTAGGTTTAAAAAAAGAATTGACAAAGGCAAAAACCTGTTTGGTAAGCACAGCATAAAACTCTATAAAAAAGTGGCTAAGAAAAATACAATAAAGCTTAGGGTAAAATCAAAAAAATGTTTACCTTTGCAGTCTTTTTGTAAAATGAGGTAGCTTTTTTGGTTTAACCCTAGTAAATAAACACATTAAAACTAGTTAGGTTAAAAAAAAATTTTAAACTAGGTTTAAAAGGGAAATTAGCTAAAGCAAAACCTGTTTAGTAAGCACATGGCCAAAAACTATAAAGGGGGTACTAAAAAAGAAAACTGACAAAGGCAAAGCCTGTTTGGTAAGCACGGGGTAAAAAAGCATTGAAACTATTCAATATCATGTAGATTAAGAAAAAAGAGATGAAAAGAAAAAGAGCACATGGTAAAATCAGAAGAGAGAGAGAGAGAATTTTTACCTTTGCAGTTTTTCTGTAAAATGAGGCAGCTTTCCTGGTTCAAACCCTCTCAGGCTTGTTATCACCGCCTTTGGATCGGACCAATCAGAGGTGGTTTTACAACAGCGTCATAGAATTCATTTTCCTGAATCAATCCTAGTGTCCCAAGATTTTAAGCAAGAGCCAACTCCGCCCTTCTTTACCCCCCCTTTTCTTTTTTCCTTTTAACTGTTTTTTTCTTATCTAAAGAAACAGACCCCAGCATTTTTTTGCCATGTTGCCCTTTACAAAGGGTTTTTTTATAAAAGTTAAAACCATAAGGTTTTAGTAATACATTATTTTTAACACGTTAAAGTTACCTTAAGTTTTGCAAAGAAATAAAACACATTTTTGTATGTGTTGTAATAAAAAAGCAAAAGGCAGAAGCACCCCAGGTTTTTAGTAACAAACAATTTATAAACCCCTTATTTTGTAAACCACTGAATTAGAAAAACAAAGAAGCAAAGCGCCTGTTAGCAAAGCAGACTTTTTGCGAGTTAGTGGATTAGAGATAAGAAGGCTGCTGCTGACCCATGCTTTTTAACAAGTTGCATTAAGTTTTACAAAGGGATAAGGACTCGAAAAGACAACCTTTTTGTATGTGTTGTAATAAAAAAAGCAGGCAGACGCACCCTAGGTTTTTAGCAACAAACAGTTTAGGTTGCTTCTTTCCCCGCTTTTTAACAAAGAGAGGTGAAAGGCTTTTAAGGGAATAAACACTTGAAAAGACAGGCCTAAATGAAGACACACTTTTTTATTTACCATCCCCTTAACACAAGTGTTTTAGTAAATAAAGAGCCGGCAAAAACACCCCGGGGGTTTTTAGTAACAAACAGTTTATAAACCCCTTATTTTGTAAACCACTGAATTAGAAAGACAAAGAAGCAAAGCGCCTGTTAGCACAGCAGACTTTTTGCAAGTTAGTGGATTAGAGATAAGAAGGCTGCTGCTGACCCATGCTTTTTAACAAGTTACATTAAGTTTTACAAAGGGATAAGGACTCAAAAAGACAATCTTTTTGTATGTGTTGTAATAAAAATTATGCAGACACCCTAGGTTTTTAGTATCAGGCGGTTTATAGTCCCATATTTTGTAAACCAGTGGATTAGAGAGAAGAAGATTGTTTTTTTCCTCACTTTTTAACAAATAAAGGTGAAAAGGAATAAAACACTTGAAAAGACAAGCCTACCTGAAAACCCATAGCCTTTATTTAGGCATAGGTGTTTTAATAACATGTAAGTGTGCAAAAACAGTTTAGGGCTATAAAACTAATGTGTTGTAACAAAAAAAGGTTTTGTTTTTTTTAATTTTAGGCTAACCCGGGCCATTTTAAAGTAAAAACAGCAGGCTTTTGCAGCAGCTGTTAGCAAAAACAGCCTCTGTAAGTCAGTAAATTAAAAATAAAAAGAACAAAACATAACAAGGTCTTCTTTTAAAGCAAAACGCCAAAAACTGGTATTAAAAAGCATAGTAACTTACTTACTATCAAAACTAAGCTTTTTAACCATTAAAGTTTAAAAGCTAAAGTGTGTAGCCAAAAACCTTCCCGCCTTTTTTAAAAAACCAACTAAGACAACCCCCCCTCCGCTCTTATCTAAACAGCCAGAGCCTTTGGCTTTTTTTTTTTACCCTGTAACAAAAGCTAATACCATTTTAAAATGTGTTTTTAAAGTAATACCTAATTTTTTTAACTTACTAACAATGTAAATAAGTTTTGTAAAAGTTTAAGTGGTTTATTTTTAAATTAGCAGTTTTGGTTTAAAAACCAAGGCCATAAACAAATTAAAAAATACAGGTTGCAGTTTTTAAAAACTTTTTGTTACAAAGGTGTAAATGGTATATTACCATTTACAAAGGCTTTTTATTAACTGTTTAAACACATTTACTATAAAAAATAACATTTTAGCCATTAAAGCTAAAGTATATAGGCACCCCCAACCCACACCCGCCTTTTTTCCTAGAAAATGCCCTTTACACACCCTGTTTTTTTAAAGAAACGCCTTTTTAAATATTAATTTTGGGGGGGGGGCAAAACCTTTTTTTTAAAAAAACAGGTTTAAACCTATAAATAGGGGGACAAAAAAACTAAACAAGGCTGTTAAAGAAATATTGCTAATACAAGACTTCTACCGTTATGGGGAGCAACAACATGGTAAGAAACCTACTATGATTGTGTGGGCCGCCAAGGTATTACACCAGCGTTATGCTTAGTTAAAAGCAATATTTTTTCTTTTAAATAGGACGAGGTCTTTTTTCTTGACATTCCAGATGCCGCGCTAGAAGCTTTAAATTTTGGTAAGCTAATTAATATGCTACACAAGTATAATTTATTTTTAAGAAAAAAGGTTTTAAAAATTTTTATTTTTTTAATTTAGAACAAGATGGAAGTCAAAACCACCCAATAGGTTTTCCTGAATTACAGAAGAAGGTGTGACTGTTTTTTAAATATGTGTTTTTTTTAAAAAAGCTGTTGTTGGAAATAGTGTGCATTTTTAGGGGCTTGTTTGTTATTGTTAGGAAAAAAAAACCCTTAAAGGTTTTACTGTACAAAAGTTGCCGTTGTACCGCCCCAGGGTGATGTAAGCTAAAAGAGCACTTTATTTTGTACATTGTATTTAAACGCGGTTTTTAGCCCCCCTTACTGCAAAACGTTTTAAAAATATATATATTTGGGGAACATGTTTGTTGTGTTAGTAAAAAGACCCGTGCTAAAAAACATTTTGTTTATGTGTATCGGCAGACTTATCAAGCGTTATTCCTCAAGAAGAAATGTTGAAGGGGAGCGCGCTTAAAGGGGCCAAGAAATTTCCCTCTGAGGCAGCTGCAGTTGGAAGCAAGGTATTAAGCACACCGATTTTGAACAGCCCTGCACGTCCAAATCCCTTATTGCACAAAGCCAGCAACCTTTAAAGAGGGGCAAAACATTTCCCTCTGAGGCAGCCGCAGTTGGAAGCAAGGGTATTAAGCACACCGATTTTGAACAGCCCTGCACGTCCAAATCCCTTATTGCACAAAACCAGCCGACCTCAAAAAAGGCCAAAAAGTCTACCTCTAAAACAGCATCCATTTTCAGGGCGAGGGGAAAGGGGCTCAGGCCCCTCGCTTTTGAAGCGCCCAAAGCTACCTCTACAACTTCCAGGAACCATGGTAAGCGAGGCAGAGGAGTTAAAGCCCCTAGTTTTCAACAGACCTATGCCTCCCCCAACCCAAAATAAATTAGCTTTAAAAAAGGTAAAGACAAACAACTCTGTAGAAAGCAACCGTGTTTAGGGGTGGGTTTGAGCAGGGTGAAGAAGTTAACCCCCGGCTTTTGGGACCCGCAAAAACCTTGCTACAAATAACAATCTTCCTGTGGGGCTGGCCGCATCAGTTGCTGCTTGCAACGAGCTGTTTAGTGTTTGTACATCTCTAAAGCATTAAATAGATAAAAAGTTTTCAAAGCTAATTCTTGAGGTGTTTCAAAAACAAAATTTTCCAGAGAAGGGTGGTTGTAGACCAAAAAATAGCAGATACCCGGGCACTAATTGAAAAGGTGGAAAGCGCGTTGAAGGGGGAAGGAAGAGTGTGACTAAACATGAAACCTAAAAATGTAAAGAGGGGTTGGAAAAAAAAATGGAAAAAATCTAAAATATTAAGAAGGCTTTTGGCCAAAAAAATAAAAAAAGCCAAAGCTATTTTAAAAAAACAACCCCCCAACCAAGAAAGGGAAATAGACCCTCCCACCCCTTCTTCTTCTGAAGGTCCAGATTCCCCCACTCCTGATACACCACCACAGGTGTATTTGGAGCGTGTAAGACACTGGATAAGACCCCGAAGAGAGTTTAACGCTTATGAATATTTTCAAGAATTTCGTTTTGCTAATTTGGACAGAGTAACGGGGTTCACAGAAGCCATGGCGGCCATCGACATCGCTATTCAAAATTTTCTAGATGATATTAATAATCAGGTGGGCCCTGAAGATTTTGTACAGCTACGCTTAGATGCCCCAGGGCTAATCACCCGCTCTTTTTTTTACGGAGGCCTTGGGAAAATTTAAATGCCGTAGAGTTTTTAAATAACATCGTTAATGTGTTGCAAAGTAACGCAGAGATTGTGGGGTCCGGAACTTTACGCCTGGTGTTACAATTATTAGAAACAGGGTTGGTGGAGTTGGGTCTGTAAGGCCCCTAAAAACTATTACGTACAGTAAAATTATTGAAAAAAAAAGAAAACATTTAATGATTTAAATAACCAGGGTAACAACCTGTGTTTTGCCGGTAGTGTGCTGGGTCTTTTATCAGATTAAAAAACTTACAGATGCCAGCTGTTAGAGGGGGCCCAAACACCTTCATCAGGAGTTGGGGTTTTCGGACCAAAAAAATGATTAGCTTGACAGACGTGAGCTCTTTTGAAGAGCGCTTGGGGGTAGCTATTACCGTTATGTATTATGAAAATGGAAATTGGTGTTTTTTTTACAACGAGGGGTGTACAGCGTTCCCAAACTGTTTTTGTTTTGTTACATAAACATTATTACGGCATTTTAAATATTAAAGCCTTTATAGGCGCCCCGTATTTGTGCAACTACTGTTACACTCCCTATAGCCACAAACACCAGCACGCCTATAAAAACCACTGCCGTACATGTAATAGCGCCGAGTGCCTCAAAGTGGCCGGTGAAAAAAAGAGATGCCCCAGCTGTAAGCTATTTTGCAGGTCTGACGCCTGTTAGAAAGGCACAGCGCTTTGGCGACCAGCGGTAAGTTGATTGTAAAAACAGAAGATTTTGCGATAAGTGCAGCTTCTACATGGTTAAAAATCACAAGTGTACAAGCAAAAAGTGTCCCCAGTGCTATCAAAAAACCGACAACATAGAGGGTCACGAGTGTTATATGCGTAATATTTGGTCTCCAGAAGAGGGAAAGGATTATATGTTTTATGATTTGAATGTATGCAAGAAACGGGGGTACACGTGCCAAATTACGTTTATGCTTTGCATTTAAATAAAAAATCTAGCTGGGAATTTAAGGGGGAAGAATGCCATTAGCGAGTTGTTTTAACCTTTGTAGACAAGCACTTTAAGGGATACACTTTTATTGCTCATAATGCTAAAGGTTATGATAATTATTTTATTCTTAGGCAGTTAATTAAAGAAAAAATGGCTGTTAGCACCGTAACGCAAGGGGGAAAACTTATTTGCATGACAGTGGTAAACTTAGACATTAAATTTATAGATTCTTTAAATTTCTCCCCATGAAACTTAACAAGTTACCCAAAGCTATGGGTTTGAGAAGCGAAGGGGTACTTTCCGCACTTTTTTAACACCGTTAAAATCAAAACTATGTGGGACCTATGCCCGAAATAGAGTACTTTGGAGTAGACTACATGATGCCTGAAGAAAAAAAGGAATTTTTTAAACTGGTACCAGCACAATCACCAAAACAGCTTTGATCTTCAAAAGAACTACGCTATATTGTCAAAAAGATATTGAAATTTTGCGAGAGGCTTGCGACCGGTTCAGAAACGAAGTTATAAAAATGACAGAAAGCAAATTGTTAAAACCCCGGAAAGGATAATGAGTGAGGTGGTTACTAAGTGTATAGATCCCTTTCAGCACCTCACATTAGCCTCGATTTGCATGGCCATGTACCGGTTTAATTTTTTAAAACCGCAAACCATAGCCCTTTTGCGTTAGACAATTACCACAAACAGCAGAAGAAGAGATATTCCACGCCGGCCATTCAGTGGTTGATGTATGTAGCCCACACTGAGAATATTTACATTCAACACACTTTGCAGGGTGGCGAGTTTAAAACGGGGTCCTATTTTTTGGACGGTTACGCCGTTATAGCTGGTAAACCCACGGCCTTTGAATTTAACGGGTGTTTTTTTCATGGGTGCCCCATCTGCTATTGCGAAAATGATTACAATCCATTGCTTAAGGCAACCTACGGACAGCTGTACAACCGAACCATCATTAAGGCTGAATTTTTAAAAAGCGAGGGGTTTGAGGTAAGGACCGTGTGGGAACACGAGTGGCAGCTATGCTAGCAAACGATAAACCGGGTGTGGAAAAATTTTTACGAGAAAAAAAGCTGCCACAGCCTTTGGTTCCTAGAGACGCCCTTTACGGTGGTAGAACAAATGCCATTTGCCTTTATTACAAACCGCAGCCCGGGGAGCAGGTTTCATTACTACGATTTTACCAGCTTCTACCCTTTTGTTAACAAAACTAAACAATACCCTGTGGGACACCCCGTTATTGTGTATGAGGGTTTTGGGGATATCTGCCAGTACTTTGGCATTGCCATGGTTAAAGTGTACCCTCCAAGAGGTTTGTATTTCCCGTGTTACCATACAGGGTGATGGTAAACTAATGTTTCCCCTGTGCGCCCTTTGTGCAGAAACAAAACAAAAGGACCCCTGCAGGCACAGTCAGGAGGAGAGGGCTTTAACAGGGACTTGCTGCACAATAGAGTTGGTGGAGGCTTTAAACAAAGGGTACAGAATCGCTGAAATTTATGAAGTCTGGCATTTTAACCGCTCTTCAGATGCCCTGTTTTCAGGACTACATTAAAACACACCTCAGACAAAAACAAGAGGCCTCGGGGTTCCCTCACTGGTGTACGGACAAGTTTAAAAAAGAACAGTACGTTAAGAGTACCTATGAAAAAGAAGGTGGTGTGTCTGTGTCTAAACAAAATTAAGGTAAACCCCGCAAAAAGACAAATCTCAAAGCTGTTTTAAATTCCTTGTGGGGAAAATTTGGTCAGCAAACAAATTTGACTAACACTAGTATAGTAACGGACCCGACAAGCTCTTCAAGTACGGTTTGTACCTTATTACGATGTGTCATCGTTGTGAGTTTATCGATGATGACACAGCCGTAGTGTCTTGGAAGTACGCAAAAGAACACTGCACCCATTCCAGCAACACTACGTGTTTACAGCGTGCTTTCCACCGCTTATGCCCGGCTAGAGCTCCACCGCTTGTTAGATCGTTACAGCAGTGGTGTCTTTATCATGATCCGGATTCTGTAATTTTTGTAAGTAAAGAAGGGGAGTGGAATCCACCCCTAGGGGATTATTTAGGAGATTTAACTAGCGAAATACCCCCAGATGAACACATTGTGGAGTTTGTGTCCGCGGGACCTAAAACATACAGGTACAAACTGTCAGCGGTAAAACCTGTATGAAATTAAAAGGAATCACACTTACTCAGGAAACAGTGAAAAAATTAATTTTGAAAGCTTAAAAGAACTCGTCTGGGATTACCCCGCGGGAGAGGGACCCAAAAGAAATCGTAATACAGCAGCCAGGAAATCGTAAGGGTAAAAAAACCACTGGTTAATAGAAACAAGAACTCTAAAAAAACCCCAAAAAGTCATTTACGACAAAAGAGCCCTCAAGGAGGCTTTTAAAACTTTGCCGTACGCATATAATTATTATGAAAAACCACGTTCAGTTTGTTCATCCCTTTCCTGTTTGCTTTGTGGTCCCTCAAATTCTGGAAAATCATATTTTATAAAGCAGTTGTTAGAAAATGGTCATAAACTGTTATCATGTATGCCTGAAAATATTGTGTGGTGTTATAGCTGTTGGCAACCACTGTATACAGAGTGTTGCTGCAAAAATTTTCATGTATTACATTTTTGGAAGGTTTACCTAATACTTTTAATGATGAACATTTATTTCCTAGTAATAAAGTGAATATGGTTATTATAGATGATCTAATGGAGTCTGCTTCTGAAAGTGGTGAAATTGAAAAAGCCTTTACAAAATACGTACACCACAAAAACTTAAGTATTATGTACATTGTGCAAAATATGTTTTGTCAGGGAAAAAAAAAGCCGTACAATTAATTTAAATACTAAATATATGGTTCTTTTTAACCCCCCCTGCGATAAACTACAAATTACCACTTTGGCCCGGCAAATGTACCCTGGTAAAACACAGGTTTTTTTTAGGCTTTTGAGGACGCTACCAAAAACCCCTACGGGTATCTGCTGGTGGATTTAAACGCTTCAACGCCCGAAAACCTCAGGTTAAGAACAGGTTTCCCCCCAGACTGGCCCTGTGCATACACCTTTAAAAAAACCCATAAAAATAGTTATTTTTTATTAATCTTCCATTTTAAAAAAATCGCCACCCGAACAAACATGTCTAACAGTGTGCAAAAAAACCTGGCTCTTTTAAAATTTATCAAAGCCAAGCCACCTCAAAGAAAGGCTATTCTCTGTACAGCTTCTGATGACCTAGTAGCGGCCATCTCAGAAATAACGCTTAACACTTTAAAAGGAAACGTTCCTCTAAAACCTCGACAAATAAGCATCCTTAAAAAAACCCGAAAAATTATTAAAAAGCTAAGCAATAAAAAGCTATCCCTGAAAAGAAAAAAGCTTATTGTAAAACAAACCGGTGGCTTTATTGGCCCTTTGTTAAGCTTTGCATTCCCCCTGCTGTCAAGCCTTTTAATTAATAGATAATGGAACACGCTGAAAAAATGTACCTCGTTCCTAGCCACCAGTTAGAACAAATAAAGCGGGCTTCTAGAGGTGAAGAAAATATCAGAACCACAACCACTCGCCAATTGGATTCAGAAATGAAAGACATTCTTCAAAGAACTGGTTTATCGGACGACAAAAGGCTAAATTCTACGAGGGGGTCCTGCAAAGATACCTGGTATTGGCCAAGCGTGGTGAAATGGAAAAAACTAAAATAAACCTCTTTTTTTCCCCCGAGCAAGAGCAAGAGCAAGAGCAAGAGGAGCTTCAACCTCCTAAAGTTCTGGGGGGTTTATCGGACTTTATTATTCAGGAGGTGTTGGAGGGGGTAAATCCTCGCTATTAAAAAAAGCTGAAATATTGTTAAATAAGCTTAAACAGCGTAAAGATGTTTCTTCTTGGGCTGATAAAGGCCGTTTTGTGTACTGGGGAAAAGTGATTGAGGGGTCTCACATGCTTGATTTAGTCAGGGGGGTAACCGGCTCTTATTCTTTCGCTAACAAGAGGACTCCTAAAGGGTGGCATGTTTTTATGAAAGCCTTGGCGGAGCTAAATGTGCCTACGGCCGTCGTAGGGCATGTTACCAATAAACAATTTTTAGAGCATCTAAAAATAGGGCTAGAGCCGGTCAAGGCCACAAGTAGCACCACCCCTTTTAAAAAAATGTCCCTGTTAAAAAATGAAAAATCGACTGGTTAACAATGTAAAATAAAAGACGTAAACGAAATTAAAAATTGTGTTTTATTGGTGCACCTCTTTAAACACACGACAAGAAAAACACGTTTGAACATGTTGAAACATGTTTAAAACAGGTCTGGGCATGCTGGGTCTTTTTCCTTTTACAAATCGCACCACCAAGCGGTCATTTTCTGGTAAATCATTGGTGTACAATTTTAAAATACAATCAAAAGATAAACCCTTACTACGTTGTTTTAAAAAAAAAATACAATGATAACCGCAGGTTACAGCTAGGGGGTCCTGTAGTTGTCTCTGTCACAGTTACGGTTTAAAAAAGTCATAATAGACTTAGGAAAAAAGTTACTGTCTGGGGAAAAACCGTAGGAGTCAAAAAAACTCGCCGGGCCCCCGTTTTGGTAAATAAAGGGCCAGCCAATGTTCCCCGGGTAACTTATGGGGCTGAGTGTTAACAATAAGCCCCAAAGGTCTTCCGGACACAAAACCTTTCGGAAGCAAGTCGCTAGAAAAAACATCTAAAAAAGAAGGGTCCTTTGATAAAATATCTCATAGCTGCACAGTGTTCATGATTACATATAGTCAAACAGAACGTTTCTTCTATGATTTACTTCGAGCACGTTATCAAAAACCCCATACACTATCATGTTAACCGCAGAGGGCAAAGCCGTTGCAAACCGAATTTCCGCTCTCAGGTTTCCAGTTTTAATTAAAGAATAATGATCGGCACACTCCTGATCCGAGGTCAAATCAAAGGCGTACAGCGTATAGCCCTGGGCAAATTCATCACGGTTAATTAAGAGCGATCGGTCTTTTACATATTTTCCAGTAGCCTGCACGAGCTGCATGTACTCCCTCACGCAGTTTCCATTTTCAAAATTGGGTTGTAGGGGTTTTGCTGGCACCTGTTTGCCATCCACATACAAGGCCACAAAATTAATGTTATAATGTTTAAAGTTAAAAGGGTTTTTAACATAGCTGCCGCTGAAGGCATCGTTATCTATAAAACCGATTACTAGCTGCTTGGGTAGCTGTCCCAAAAAAAGGTTTTCCTGGTTACTGACACGACTGCCGGCTGGTATGCTAAACGCCTTTATGCTTACCCGGTCTACGGGGTACTTAGCGTTGGCGGTCATTAAAGCTTCAGTGTGCCCCAAACGAACCCCCGGGGTTACTTTTACATGTTTTACAAACAGGGACGCCGAAATAATGTGTACTTTATAATTCTGGTTGGCAGTCCCGCTCATGAGGCAAAAAACATCTTTGCTACGTGTTAGTTTAATTTTTAAATCCACGCCGTTTAGCAGTAGTTTTTCTTGAAAAAACAAATCGCTGTGTAAAGGTCCCAACAAATCCAGCTTCCTGCTGCTGGCCATTAGTCCAGCCCTGCGTATAAACCCCTCATTGGCCTGGCCGACCAAAAGGGTGCTTTCGTGGTCCCCCGCTGTGTCTTTATAAAATCCGCCTGTCGAAAACTGCGTAGCAAGGGTGTCGTGGCTGTAGTTTAAAATTAGCTCTATAAAGGCTCTGTAAGGGTAACAATTATTGCTCTGGCTAATAAGACGATCGCCTAAAGTAACATCCAGCTGGTTAAAAAGAGTGGCGATGGGGTAGTTTGTTAGAGCCACCTGGGCATCATCATCAGTGTCTGACCCGTCTTCTTTTATCACCTTGCAGCACACGTACAGCAGCGTGTTGTTAAGGTCTAAGTAATGATCCCCATGTCCCGAAATAAAAAATTCAAGAGGTGTGTTTACCGTTAAAGCAGCCAAAGGAGGCACCTCTACATAAAAGCTATTTTCGATACTGGTTTATGTGGGGGCTATTTGAAATAAATCCAGTTCCGATTTGGTGCATTTGTCAGAGCCACAATGAATAAAAGCCATTTTAAAATATATCCCTTTTACCGCGGGTAACGCGACGCTTCCTCTTCTTAGGACGCCTTTTAGGTATATGGCTAAGACGTCTTCTGATAGCTTTTTTTTTTTTTAAAGGGTCTAGGTGGTCCTTTAAATGGCTGGCGCAACGCTGCTCTTTTTCTTCTCATTACCACTAAACCGGAACCTTCCTGTGGCATGTGTGCTCCTATTTTGTTTATAACTGCGCTAGACACGTGGTTTACGACGTCTTTGGTTATATTTTTTGCGGCTGTTTTCATGTGGGGTTTAATAATGTCAAAACCTCTTTTTAAAAGTGGCACTGCTTTTCTAAAAAGACTGCGAAATATCCCTCCTAAACCTGCCCCGTACATAACGGGTAATCCTTGATATCCTGGTAAGCCATAGCCAGCCTGGGCCTCGTAGTAGTTTCTATACAAAAAGGGGTCCCCGTAGTTTTTCATAGTCACCATTCTTCAGCTTTTTTGGGGCGCAGATGTAGTTTAACAATTATCTTTCCAAAACTAAATGAAACGTGTTTATTCTGATCTGTCTTTATTTCAATAGTAATGGTTCCGATATGCTGCTTACTTACGGGGACGTAATGCGGTTTGTCATACGTTATGGGAACAAATTCATTGTTGCTACCGCAGATGGGAACGCAGCGCAACAGCGGCACATAGTAGTCCCCCACTAACTGATGTTCCACTATGTCTGTGTACACGTATAAAGAGTTAAACCCCCCCGTAATGTCTGCGGGGTACGGTGCTATCCAACACAGATGATTTGAAAGCATTCCCAATATTGTTGCCAATTTACCCCCTGTGGAAAAAAAGTACTTTCTATCGTTTGGTTTTAACTGAACCCTTCTACTCACAGGGTTGTAAATAACGTAGGCATTTGGTTTTTCGGCATCTTTGTCTATATTCTTGTTGATGATTTCTATCAAATGGTGAATGCTTGAATAATAGCTGGCATCCATGTTGTAGGTTTGAATTTTTTTTTCCGATGCTAACGTAAATTCTGTATCGTAAAGAAGCGTGTTCCAAGAGTGACAATAATGAATTTCCGATAAAGCGACATCCCACCGCCCTATTAAATTTAAAAGCTTGGCTAGTTGTATTGTAAAATTGGAACTAGTATTTTGAGGAAAAGCCCCCGCTGAGGCGTTGCTTGGTAAGGTCATGTAAAAACTTTGTTCAGTCATTTTTTTTTATTAAAGGTCGTGCACTTGAGACGCTTTAACCCAACTATTAAATTTTTTAGGCCAGTCTTTCCATTTTACAAAAAAAAATTTGTTTCTTCCCCGACCATTTTTTTGGTAAAATTTTTTCTACCCTGTAAACACGGTCCTGGTTAGGGTTTACTTTTTGTAATTCTTCAGGATAAAAAGACCCCGCGACTTCCTCCCCTTCATAATCTTGTAATGCATACACCTGTCTTTGTCCTCTTAATAAAACCCCTGGCACGATAAATATTTCATCGGTAAAGGTTTGCTGATAGCCCTTTTCAAAAGTGCCCTTCGTTTTAGATACTCTTACGTGATCCCCTTTTTTAAAAATTACACGTTGCGTCTTTATTTTAAAACTACCCCCGTAGACGGTTTTCCACACACTTAGCGCATTAGCTTGTGTCACGTCAATTGCACGCCCTCTGATAGTTCTGTGATAACTTCTGTTGTAACCGTCTATGAAGGCCTGCAGCACATCAATGTAGCGAAAGGTGTTACGGGCGGTAAACTACCTCCACATCTTTGATTATAAAGTTCTGTTAAACCTCTCCACGATTCCCGCTTTAACTTCGTTATTGGTAACAAAATGGTGTACCCCATATTGCTTAAACAAAAGGTGTTACGGGCGGTAAACTACCTCCACATCTTTGATTATAAAGTTCTGTTAAACCTCTCCACGATTCCCGCTTTAACTTCGTTATTGGTAACAAAATGGTGTACCCCATATTGCTTAAACAAATTCTTTAAAGCTTTGTTTAAAAACTCTTTTCCTCGGTCTGTTTGTAATTTTTGAGGCATGCGCCCCTTTGTAAAAATAGCTTTAAACGCCTCTGCCACCTCTTTTCCTGTTTTATTTTTTAGGGTTACCGCCCAGGCGTATTTAGACAAAATATCTATCACTGTTAAAATATATTTACAGTCATCATTGTGTTTAGAATAGGTGGCCATATCAACCAAATCTGCCTGCCATTGCATATCCACATTAGACACCACTGTTTTATTTCTTTTAAATTTAAGCCTTGCTGGTTTATGTAAAGCGTAAGCATCTTGATCCGCAAGCCAAGCGGAAACCTGCTTTCTGCTTAAGGTTTTACGGTGTCTTTTAGCGGCCTGAAATAAGGGTGTTATGCCCCCAAAACTACCAACTTTTTCGGGTGAGTAATAAATTTTCTTTAGCAACTTTGCCATGCTTACTCCATCTTGCTTTAAAACACACGTATACACAAAAGTTTGTTTCTGTTTTTGTTTTTATTTAACATAACAACGTCTATACACATTTGACTTTTAAAGCAGCAGCAAAGTAATATACGGTACAATTACATACCTTTTTTTAACGCATAAGCAAAATAATATAAAAACTGTGATACAAATTTTTTTACAATGCATCTTAATTAATATATATTTTTTAAGCCTCTAGGGTCACAAGCTTGTATGTAAAAACTTTTATAATCCATTTTACAAACCCTGCTACACACCAATCGGCCAAGTAATATACGGTACAATCACATACATTTTTAACGCATAAGCAAAATAATATAAAAACTGTAATACAAATTTTTACAATGCATCTTAATTAATATATATTTTTTAAGCCTCTAGGGTCACAAGCTTGCATGTAAAAAGTTTTATAATCCATTTGACGAACCCTGCTACACACCGATCGGCCAATATCGGGGGCCACCTCTTTTGACAGGTCTACCAGCAAGGTCACTGGGTCAAATGTTTTTGCAACTTCCCTAATCATTTTAACAACTTTGGTTATAGTTTCAGTGGTTATGTTAAGCTTTTTCAGTTCGTAGCCTTCAGCTATAATTATATTTACAAGCTGGGCTGCGTTCAGTTTAGAAGAAATACGTCTAAGCTGGTAAAATACTTCTGAGCGATCCCAAAAACTACAAGGGTGACTAAAAGGGTTGGACTTATTTACAGCGCAGGCTGCACAGTTTTCCAAAAGTTGTTTTTTCAAACAGTGGTAAAAGGCTTTTACTACAATAGCTCTAATAATATCAACCATAATGGCATCTTCTTCTTCTTCACAGCTTTTCTGGTCACTCTCCTTACTTTTTACAGACTTTTTTTTAACATCTTGCTTCACACAAAAACAACAGGTACATATTACGGTTGTTCTGCTTAAAGGCCGCCTCTCTTCATCCTCTGAAGATGTCTGTTAAAAACATTGTAAAAACATATTTCAAATTTTTTGTTGCAAAAATTTTAAAATAAAAAAGCCTACAGTTTATTTGTGCTACCTCAGTCGTACCCTCGTCTGATTCTGAATTATCATCATCCTCAGCTGACGCACCGTCGGACCCCATAGCACCTTCCTGTTATTAAACACAAAACATATAGTTTTATTTTACCGCTCTTATATATATTTATATTTATATTTTTTTAAAATTATTTAAATAACTTTTACCTCGCCATGTTCTTTGGGTTTTACCATTGACACCCCATTTGTGTCTTTTGTTTCTGAATCACATCCGGCAAGGGCTCTGTCAATCATAGTTTCAGCAGCCTATTATTAAACCAACCAATCAAATATATATATTTCAAATAAGTTAAGCTGTCTTTACCTCCTCGGGTGTTTCTGTTTCTGCAACTGTTGGCCATTTGTCACACACCAAAGCAGTAATCTTGTATGGCCCCGGCTTGGTTATCTGTTAAAAAATCAAAAGTCATTTTTTTAAAAGTGTAAATACAATAATTATTTTATTTTATTTTTTTACAATGGGTAAAGCTTTTACCGTAACAATATCGCCATCTTTCCATAACTCGGGGTCTATCGGCTGGTTTTCAACATAGCTATCCTGCGGCAGTTCCTCGGTTGCCATGTCCTCATATATAGGCTCTTCTTCCATTCCCCCCTATAAAACCAAAAATATTTAACCCTTTATTTTTATAAAACATTTTGTAATTTGTTATTAAAAAAAGGTTTACCTCTGCCTTTAATTCTGTTTTTTCCAAATCTGACAACAATTTTTTTCGCACTTGATCTTTTTTTCTCTTTTACAAATGGCTGTGGCTCCTCTTTTTTCAGTTCTATTTCAGAATAAAACGCAGGGCTCGGCAACAACCCTTTCTCGTTGGCAAAATAACTGTAAAGGGGCCTTCTCTTCTGAACACGGACTGGTGCACCCAGGGGCAATTCCGGTTTCTTGGCTTCTGAAGGTGTTTTGTACAGGACATGCCTTTGTGTTTAGTTTCTCTGTGTTAAAAAACCCGCTCGCAAAACCACGTGTTTTTATACACAAAAACACGTGCTCATTGGTAAACAATAGCTGGTTTTTAAAAGGCTCTTGCTTAAAATCTTGGGACACTAGGATTGGTTCAGGAAAATGAATTCTATGACGCTGTTGTAAAACCACCTCTGACTGGTCCGATCCAAAGGCGGTGATAACAAGCCTGAGAGGGTTTGAACCAGGAAAGCTGCCTCATTTTACAGAAAAACTGCAAAGGTAAAAATTCCCTCTCTCTCTCTCCTTCTGATTTTACCATGTGCTCTTTTTTCTTTTCACTTCTCTTTTTTCTTAATCTACACTGATATTGAATAGTTTCAATGCTTTTTTACCCCATGCTTACCAAACAGGCTTTGCCTTTGTCAATTTTCTTTTTTAGTACCCCCTTTATAGTTTTTGGCCATGTGCTTACTAAACAGGTTTTGCTTTAGCTAATTTCCCTTTTAAACCTAGTTTAAAATTTTTTTTAACCTAACTGTTTTAATGTGTTTTATTTACTAGGGTTAAACCAAAAAAGCTACCTCGTTTTACAAAAAGACTGCAAAGGTAAACATTTTTTTGATTTTACCCTAAGCTTTATTGTATTTTTCTTAGCCACTTTTTTATAGAGTTTTTATGCTGTGCTTACCAAACAGGTTTTTGCCTTTGTCAATTCTTTTTTTAAACCTAGTTTTTTAAATGCTTTTTTTTTAGTACCCTTTTATAGTTTTTGGCCATGTGCTTACTACACAGTCAATTTTCCTTTTAAACCTAGTTTTTAATGTATTTTTTTTAACCTACACAGGTAGTCAATGCTTTTTTATCCTGTGCTTATCAATCAATTTTTCTTTTAAACCTCATTTTTTCTTAACCTACATTGGTATTAACTAGTTTTAATGTGTTTTATTTACTAGGGTTAAACCAGAAAAGCTGTCTCATTTACAAAAAGACTGCAAAGGTAAAAATTTTCTCTTTTTTTTAATTTTACCCTGAGCTTTATTGTATTTTTCTTAGCCACTTTTTTATAGAGTTTTTACCCTGTGCTTACTGCACAGGCAATTTTTCTTTTAAATTTAATAATATTAAAAGCTTTTTTCTTAACCTACACGGGTAGTCAATAGTTTTTACCCAGGGCCTCCCAAACAGGCTTTGCCTTTGTCAATTTTCCTTTTAAACCTCATTTTTTCTTAACCTACATTGGTATTGAATACTTTTAATGCCTTTTTTAGCAAATTTTTAACCTACCTTGGTATTAAATAGTTTTCACTCCCTTTTTTACCCTGGGCCTCCCAGACAGGTTTTGCCTTTCCCTTTTTCAACCTAGTTTTTAATATATTTCCTTTTTCTTTAAGTTGTATCTTCCTATTCTTTCATAACTCTCTCTTTTCCTCTTCATGTCACCAAGCACAAACATACACAACACTCCCCCATAGTCAAACACATACACGCACACTTTTTTCAAACTGGCCAATGGCGCCACACTCTTGCACCAACAGAAACGGGGGGTGGGAAGGCGGGACATAAGCCCTAAAAGGGGCGTGGAAACCTGTCAAAATTTGTATGGTGATGAATACTATCGAGCTTATTACTACTCATTTATTTCTTTGTAGTGGCTGGGATTATATTTGAACAGTAGTTGTCAATAATATCCTGACAGTATTTGCAGCTCCTTATTGCTGTAATAGGCCTTGAAACTGCTCTAGTTAGTATAATCCCAGTCACTCCAGGCTGCTCTGCAAACCCTGAAAAGATGTTGATGGGCTGAATACTTTTGGTGGGTTCCCACTAAATAATTTTACAAAACTTCCCATCCTCAAAGTGTAGATGCCTGATACAATATTAAAAGACAATGAAGCATAAGTCTTATTTTATGGATGATTGCTCCTTTGGAACCATTATTTACAGGATTTTCTTAGGAATTGTTTGAATTAGAATGTGTTTGGTATAAGTTATGTAGTTGTAGTTTTTAAAAAAACTATGCATTTTTTATAATGTTATGATACAAAAGAGAATTTATAACCATTTAAATCTCATTGGTGCAAATTTTAAGCTGATTTATACCTGGTGAAACCCGTTGCATGGATTGTGAGCCAGTTGAGATTTTGGCTTTTGAGTAATGACAACAAAAAATTTTTTCAAGTCTTCCATTTGATCAAATGAGTGTACAGGTATTTTAGTTGTCCTGGATCTCTGATTAACATTTTACTTTTAGCACAGGGCCTGAACTTTACATCATTTCTACTGGTGGTTGACAACAAAATGAAAATATACAGATGGAAGTGATTCATTTTGATAATGGTATGTTTGAAAGCTTTGACTCCCAAAAGAAGTCTGTCTTTTTACACTTGATTGAGAAATTACCATCTATTTTGTAACAAAAAGGATGATATAAACCAAATTAGTGAGAGACAGGGTCAAGCTGGGGTTTAGTGGTTGTGATGCAGTAGGGAGCGGGGTGGATTGACCTGGGAATGTCATTTAGTTTTACTGGGACTGTCTGCATGGGGGATGGGAGAGCAGAGGATGACTTTAGGTGAGGGATGGTACCTGAGCCTGTAACCTGAGCCAGGAAGGGGGATGGGGTGAGTTGACACCTGGACAAAGGGAGGGGGGAAGAGAAGGAGAGGAAGAGAGCCTGCTGGAGGGGTTTTGGTTTCAGTTTTGAGCTGGCTGGGAAGAGGCAGGGAACCCCAGGTCTGGGGTCTAAGATCCTTGCCCCCCAGAGGGACCTGGCTGAGGGGTCCTGGTAGTACTTACAAGCCCTGCTTGAGACTGTGTTCCTGTTATCTAATAAATCTTCTGTTTTAATGGCTGGCTGAGAGTCACAGTGAATCACAGGAAGTGTAGGGTGCAGGGCCCTGACTCCCCCACACTCCGGGACAGTGGTCAATAAGTGGCTTTTGACTCTCCACATCCAGATGTGTTCATTTCAGCTTTAGTAAGTGAAAAGCATTCAGATCAGATTGCTGAAAAAAACTATGCTATATTACAACACTTGCCATTTCATTTCTTTTGCTACTATAATAGTTAGTAACCTGCATAGCCCACCATTATTAAAATAATTATCTGCCAGAGTGATACAACAAACTGTTCTATGCCATTAATTGTTTAAGAAAACTGAGGACTGATTATATATGCTGACAGCATCCTTTCTAAATCATCTAGAGGAAGTTCCCTCCCAAAAGTAGTGACAATAAAAGAGAAAGGACCATTCAGATCTCAATTATGCATGTTTAAATTTGAATAACTATTGACTGCATTGGAGTTACTTAGATTGACATTGGGCTAACAGAATTTGGAACCTTGATCTGTAAGCACTGCCTACACTACAAAAATTACTTGTTGCTGGCATTTGGGGTTAGCAATTCATGCAGCTGAACTGCTGCTGAATATGGTTTAGCTACACATGTAGCCAAGAACAAATGATGTCTAGCATATATTCAGAAAGCCGGGTTAAAATCTGTTTGGAGCAAAGCAGACAGTCAGATAGAAAATCTTTTCACTGATCATTTAGCATAGCTGAGGGATGAAAAGAGCCAGAGAGGGGTGTGTAATTTACAGTTAATACATTGTATTTGTGAGGTATGATCATAGAACTGTCAGTTTAAAATGGAAGTGTCATAACCTCCTTTGAGGTTATAGATCTGCAGGCTTTAACTTTATCCACAAGGGCACCACATTATAATCCATGTGCTAATTGTGGTGCATAATGGCCATTTTAGTTATTATTAATAACGGCCATTTAAAATATTATGCAATTTTTATTTCTTTCTCTTTTTGCTTCTTCCTGAGTGTTCTTATGATTTTACTGTCTCCCTGATGTGTAACCTTTGGGGGCAGGGAGTTGCTTACTGTGCTACAAAGGCTCCACGATAAACTCCTTAATGTCTTCATTTTGAAGAACCGTGTACAAATAAAATAATTGGCTTCAAGTGCATCACAAAAAAGTGGCAATTTTTCAATCATTTGAGGATGGATGAAAACATTTAAGTTTACACCACTGAAACATGTGCTTATGGAAATAAACATTCTCAAAGGTTCTGTGAATATAGCTCTGTTAAATTCTTTAGAAGGGTTACTCAACAGGATGGGCTGCACCTGGGTGAGGTGTTGGCTGGGTGCACAGCCCTAAGTGAACCTGAAGCCCAGCTGGGAAGAAAGAGGCTGTGTTTGTACAAAGCTGGGGAAAGGAGAGTGGAAAGAGGCTGCATGGGAGAGAGTTGGTAGTCACTCTCCGGGTTGAGAGAAGGGAGTAGGAGGAAGCCTAGGAAAAACAGCAGCATGAGTGAGACCACATGGACCTGAGCTGCTGATTGTAGGGTCCCTATCTTGGAACCCAATGTAGAGGGTAAGCCTGGGTTCCCCTACCAGCTACTTGGGGAGTGGCACAGACAGGGCAGTGGACTTTGAAGACTGCTTGAGGTGGCTTGTTAAGGGGGACTTTGATACCCCCAAAAGGGAGAAAACTATAGTGATCTGGTCAGAGGTCCAAGCCACAAAGAGGAAACACTGCAGCTCATGGGGCATAAGAGATAGGAGCAAGGTTTGGAGAAATTGCAGTAGGAGGTGTCAAAGCAGTGGTGAGCTAATTCCCAGATGAACCCCAAGGTGCCACAATGGTGAGTGGACTAAACCCAGTGACCAGCTCCTTTAAGTGTTCAACAGCTGCAGTCCAATCATAAGTTTAAGCACTGCCTGTAATGCTTAAAGTTGTCATTTTAAATCACTGAGTCAGAAAGTACCTTCCAATGTAGTTATTACAAAAATAAAGTTTCAGAAGAGACTTGTGTCATCTAGTCCATGCCCTCTGCCAAAGCATTTCCCTACAGTATTGTCTCCTGGACTTGGTCCCAACTAGTTTTAAATAACTCATTCAATGTGCTTCTCTCACTTTCTCCACAGTAATCAGTTATTTTTAAATGTAGGCTGACTGTATGCTGTTTGCCAATGTGAGCTGTATAAGCTCAAGAGCTTGTCTCTCTCACCAACAGAAGTTGGTCTAATAAAAGATATTGCCTCACCCAACTTGTCTCTCCAATATCCTGGGACCAACATGGCTATACCAACATTGCTCACTACTACTCTTTTTTAGCAGCCCTGGTCACAGAGAATAACCACTTCACTAAATATACAACCAGAAGGAGAGGATTATCAGTTATGGAGGGAATGGAATGGCATCGGGGGAATTCATGTTTCCATACAAATAGCTTTAAATGAAGTAGAAAATATTGTTCTAGAAGCAGGGAACATTATGATTTTATAGACTAGCTATGCTGTATGATGCACAATGAAGTTATTACTGGTTTCATTCAGTTTGCAGCAACCACTCTGAATGTGTAAGTTGACAGGGTGATGACAGACAGTCTGGCAGTAGCAGTTGAGATGGGGACCACAGGAAGGGGAGATGGAGGGAGGACAGGCAAAGGAGGAGCAGCAGGGTCAATGTGAGGGGCCCCACCCACCTTATTCCCTGCCATGATCAATGGGGATGGGAACGAACACCGAGGGCAGGGGGAGGGGGAAAGGGAAGGGTCGGCCGCTCCTCCCTGCTAGGCTGCAGGTGGAAGAGGAGGGTGCCAGAAGAGGAGGGGGAGGGCATGGGGGCACCTACCAAGGTGGGGAAGGAGGATTGCAGTCACTGACATGAGATGGGATTACCAGCTCCTCTGGCTGCACTGGCGGGGTGTATGTGTGTGTGACTATAATGTCACTGGGGAGTGTGATGAATACTGGGGTTCAATGGAAAAGGGGGAGGGGCACAAGCACCTAGGAGGGGGAAGTGAGTGCATGGAGCAGGGGGGCTAGCTGGAGCAGGGGTACCACGGAGGGGGAGGGGAGAAGCAAAGAGGCTGGAAATAGACTGGGGAGAGGGCAAGCAAATGAAAAGGACTAGCACCAGGGACTGTGGCAGGGCAGCAAACAACACTCCCAAGGGAAAAAGGTGGGGCAAGCAAACATACTGAAGCTACTGGGGGCTAGGGCAAAAAAATGGGGGAAATAGGTAGCAAGGGGAAGGCAGGGCAGGTAGTAAGGGGAAAGGGGGTAAACTGCTGCAGGGAGACTGGTGGGCAAGGCAAAGGATGGGAAAGTCCACCGGCTGAGAGCATCAGGAGAGGCAAGGGCCAGTCCAAGGGGAGGGAGGAGGCACATGCGCCCATCTGTGCTGGCAAATGCAGTTCTCTGCTGGCTGGTGCCACAGGCCCAAGTGGTAGAAAAGGAGCAAGGCAGGCAGTTGAGTCTCGGAGTAAGGAGTGGAGGAAGATGGTAAGTTGAGGTGGTGGAGGGGGCAGCAGTGGTGGTGGGGGTAGGAAGGACTGATGGACCAGGGGGTAGGCTTCATGCCACACCCCCTGTCTCCCCACAGCAACAGTCAATACCCCCACCACAAGAGCAAAGTTGAAAAGTTACTTAGTCCTTCAGGAGGCCCCCTCCACAGTGTCCTGCAGGGCTCCCACGCGTTCCTCTAGCAACAAAGGTCTCCTTCTTCCTCCTCAAGGCTCCCAGGCAGCAAAGGCAGCAGCACCAGCAAGGCGTCTGGTAACCAGCCAGGAAGGACCCCTCAGATGGTGGCAGCAGAAGCAGGCCAGCTCCCCACCCAGGAGCAGCAGCAAACAGGGAGTCCATTGGCCGGCAAGGCAGCGGGTGTATGTGCGGGGGTGTCTGACCTTGATGAGAAGCTGAGGCAGCAAGAGCCCTGGGCCCAGCAGCAGCAGTTCCACACCTGCAAAAGAGTGGTCTTACTGGATGCTGGGAAGTAGGCAAGTTTATACCCGCCCACAGCTAAAAGCTCCTCCCCAAGCCTAGGGAGGAGCTACTGAGCCCAGAACTCAACAAAATTCAGGGGACAACAAAGGGGAAAAAAAACAGGAAGAGGTATGAGGGTCAAAGGGCCAAAAATAGGGAACCTGAAGGGGACACCGAGCAGAGAACCCCCGGACAATGCCCACTGCTCCTCAAAGGCATCAAAGGAGCCAGTGGATGTAGCCCAGAGGAACTCCATCCAGATCTGTGAGCGGATAAAGGAATGAAAACAGGCCTTACAGTCAGAGCTCCCCCTCAGCCACCCTCCTCTCCCTGGTGTTATAAATGGCCACCTGGGCCATAGCTAGGAGGAGGTTGATGAGGAGGTCCCTTGACTTCATGGAGTCATGGATGGGATGTGCATAAACAAACAGGAGTGAGGGAAAGTGCAGCCAGAACCTCAATAATAGGTTCTGGAGAAGCCAGAAGAGGCGCTGCAACCTGGCGCACTGCAGATAGACATGCACCAGGGTCTCCCTCACACCTCAAAAAGGCTGAGTTCTCAGAAGCTTTCCATCCCATGCCCACTAATAAATCTCTGGGCATGGATGAGCTGACCATGGAGTTCTGGGACGTCCTCAGCCCGGATCATATCACTATCTGGGCTGAGTCCCTGGGGAGTGGGGGTCCTCCACTTGTCATCTCATTTTTGACTATGGAATCAGTCTTTATTTATGGGATCTTTCACTAGAAAACCGCTTAATGAGAGTGCTGTCCTGAATTCAGTGTTTCAAAATATAACTATTTTCTGGTAGTTGCGTGCATTTATTCAATCTCATTTGAACACAATATCCAGACATGCCAAACCCTCCTCATAGGCTGGGGGCGGGTCCTTTAGCCAATAGGAATCTGACTTGGATTGGGTTGATCAGCGGGTTTGCTGCCAGGTCTTTGATTATCAGGTGTATTGTATTTCCAGGTATATTTTTAACATTCTATTTATGAATAATATAAACTTATTGTCAACTTTCTCCTTTTATCTACCATCTTTATTTGTCCAGTTACTTTAACTCCTAAATAGGAAAATCAGTTTGTGGAATCCAAAAATACTTTAAGAGGGTAACTATTATGCAAAGGTAAAGGGCATGAAATGGAAAGGGATGACAAACTGTGATTTCAATTTCCTGTCATAGTCAGCGGCGGCTCCAGGCACCAGCGCTCCAAGCGCATGCCTGGGGCGGCAAGCTGCGGGGGGCACCCTGCTGGTTCCTGCGAGGGCGGCAGTCAGGCAGCCTGCAGTGGCTTGCCTGCAGGAGGTCCGCTGGTCCCGCAGTTTCGGCACCAATTTGGTACCTGAGAACTAATTCAATGCTGATACAGAAGGCAGCAACTTTTACTTTCCTAAATTAATAATGGGGACTCATTCATCTGGTCTTCTCAGACATGGTCTATGAAGAGAGAGCAGGCATCTTTCCAACTTTTTTCCCCAACTGTCATGAAAATTTCAGACCCTCATTCTGATGATTTCACTGCCAGCCATGCTGGTAACTCTCCCCTTTACTGCCAAAGCTACCACTAGTGCAATAGCCTCCTTCAAAAAGTCGGCATTTGCCAGCTATTATCACACTGTGATATCAGTGATACCACCATTAGAAGAGGAATTAACTGCGGTGGTTCATGTTGATAACCATTGTTAATAGTCAACATATCAGAGTGTTCTTCTATGTTTGGAAACCTTGTTCCAGGAAAAATTCCGCAACCATCCAGGCAAGGGATGCGAGATCCACTAGAGATCACTCAACCTTTCAAAATGGTTGTGTTTACAAAGAGCATGTTCACAGCTTTATCTTCCTTACATCAGCGTTACATTTTACTATTGTCCTATACATTTCCTGTCTTTATATTTTCTTCCCCAGTATCTTGCCACCTTGTTTATTGCATCCTTACTAGTCTAATGGTTTTGTTTTGTGGCACATGGAGTTATGTGATAAAACATTTGACATTTTTCATAATGTAAAATCTGCTTGCTCAAGGGCTACCACAGGGCTCTGCTGCTTGGTCTCACTCTAAATGGCTTTTTTTTCAACTGTGTATCAGCAGCCTCTGGAACAGTCTTTTGTTTTATCTAATCTTTCTATGTAGGCTCTGGCAATGGCAGCTATCACCACAGTATCTTAGTGCCTAAGTTCTGGACATGTCTGATATGTCTGCTTGCATTGTAATAGCCTGAGTACTCTTCCAACTCATAACTACCAGATAGTTCTGCTGGTTTGTGAGCTCTGGGGGGAAGTGAAATGCTTGGAAATGCTCCTAAGTGAACTGAGGCTTTTTTCTGTATACTTTGCTAGCATGGCCAAGCCTCTCATGTGTTTTCTCTAGGGCTCAAACACCAGCAGAGCTGGCCAATAGTTGAGAGTTGGAAGACATCACTAGCTATTAAAATGGAAACAAACATATCACTCACACCCAGATCCAGATATGATAGAACCTCAACTTTTTCTCCTCTGATACTTTTGAACTTCTGTCAAGTAGCACAAACCCAACATTCTGATTACGTTCCCTCCCCTTATAAAATCTACTGTGATTAGATTGTTAATGATTTTAAAATATTCAACAAAAACATGATGTGAAATCCTGTAGTCAATGGCAATTGATTTCAGTGGAGCCAGGATGTTACTCAACGGAAGAGGATGAAAGTTATGGAGGGAGGACTCAACATTTTCTGTAATGCTGAAAATCCAAAAACATAATTGTGCAAATGCATGAGCATCAGATAATGCAATTGTGACTATAAAAAGAAAGGAACTGGCCTAAACAGATTAGCTTAGTCTCATTGTCCAAAATTAATGAAATCTATATGGTGAAGAGATGCTGTAGATGCTGAAGAGCAGTTAGTAAATATATGTAAGAAACATATTTAAATAGATTTTTTTTTAATCAAGATAGAATCACTTACATCAGTGATAAAAGCCTTGACTGCAGCTTGTCTTTCTTTTTTTGTCTGTACTTTCTGGAGCAGTTTTTAAGGGACAGTGGAGTGATCCTGGTGATCTGTTGCAGGAAAAATATTCTCACTGAGGTTTTTTCTCATTAAGAGGCTTGGTGCATTAAAACGGCAGATGTGAACCAATTATTATTTTCATGTTATGTGATATGTAGAAATGATTTTGATTTATCAGTCTGCACTGACCAGCTTTTCCTGAAGAGGCTTTCATATGGTGCAACCTACAAGATAGCCAAGATTTTTCTGAAGATAATTTTTTGGACCAAACTGATATTTAGTATTTTGCCTTTTGTAACGGCTTTCTCAGTTTTCTTTTGTTACTCATGCCCTATCACCAGTATTGGTTTGGAGTCTGCCCTTACTTACCTTGTGTAACAACCAATTCCACAAGAAGTCCCTTTGTTTAACACACAGAATAAGGTAATGATTTAGGAAATGCTCCCTTGCCCATCCCTATTCTAGACAGCTTATGAGCACATTCTTAAAATTAAGTGTGTGCTTAAGTCCCATTGACTTTAAAGTTAAGCATGTGCTTACATGTTGTTCTTAATAGGGATGCTTTTCTGAATGAGGGCCTCTAGTAGTACTCTGCATGAGTACAGGTGTCAAAATTGGGCCTTTTATATATTTGGTACTTTTACGTTATCTTGATTCCAAATTGAGGACTTCCCAGGAAAAGTAAAGGAAATGTCTCATTATTGATTTGTGCTTCATAAAAATCTTTCTTACTTTCCTACTGGGTTTGAGGTTTTCTACACAGGCAAATCCCACTGCCTAATTGAGGCCTAATTTAATGCCAAAAATTCTATTGACTTCAGTGGGAGCATGATCAGATTCATTATCTGACGCAATCTGATTAATAAATGCATTTATTAAAGACTGCTGATCCATTTATGTGTGGTTACCATTTCAACTTCCTTCTCCTGTCACCTCACAATTAAAAGATACACAAAGTCTAAATATACAATAGATCAGTGGTCCCCAACCTTTTTGTGGCCAGTAGCACGCTCATGTTTTCAGAAGAGTGTGATGGGTGCCAACAGTATTTCAAGGCTTATTGTGTATTTGTACATTAAATAATATGAAATACATCATATTTAATATTACATAATATATGAATCCATAAGATAAAAAGGGTAATTTTACATGTAAAAGGTATTAATTAAATTATTCAGCAATTACTTTTTCACTTTACCATGTGAATTTGCTCTTTTTTTATCTACCTGTAAGAAAAATTAAGGAGTTTTTACAAAATAAATATCATAAAACAGTTTTCATCTTATTTATTTTAAAAAAGTAGAACATTGTTGAACTACTGGTCCAAATGTATTTATTATTCTTACTTTAACATGGAATGAAGCCTGCAGCCCCGGAGTTCTCTGTCTCTGGCAGACGCGGGGCCACAGTTTCTCTCTGGCTTAAGCCGCGGCCCCGCGCCTGCCAAGGACCGAGAACACTGGCGCCTGCAGCCTGCAGCCCCAGAGTTCTCTGTCCCCAGCAGGCACAGGGCCATGGCTTCTCTCCCCTGCTGGGCACTAGGCGGGCACACATAAATGCCCCGGTGGGCGCCATGGTGCCTGCGGGCACTGCATTGGGGACCACTGCAATAGATGCATAAGTGCAGTGCACATGCTATAAAGATAGTTTGACTATGTGGGACTCACCCCTGTGGTGCCTCCTGCTGACTTCCAGGAATTAGCTCATCCAGCCTCCAGAGCACCCTCTGCAGGTCAGTGTCCTGCTGCCACTTGGCTCCCATGTCCCTTCTGGACCCGGTGCCCTGCTATCTGGGGTGCTGCCCCTTGGCAGGAACCTCTTTCTCTCACGGTCTCCCCTCCCTAGGGAACCCCCACCCACTATCCCCACTTCACCTCAGTATAAGGCTACTGCCAGTCATCATCTAGCCCCCACATCCTAGGGCAGACTGCAGTATCAGCCTACTCATCACCAGCAAGGTTGGGTTTGGACCTGCTGCCTTTGCCTCTGCAACTCCCAGTACCTATTTGCCTTATGCTAGGCCGCAGCCTGGGGCTTTCCAGGCTGTCGCTCCCCGGCTCCTCTGCCTTTCCCTAGACCTGCTCCACTCAGGTACCCTGTCTCTAGCTCCCTACAGCCAGGCCCATCTCCCTCTACAGCTAGAGAGAGACTCTGTAGACAGCCAGGCCCTGCTCCCTCCAAGACTGGAGAGAGCCTTTTAGAGCTCCTGGCTCCCAGCCTTTTTATATAGGCGAGCTGTGGCCTGATTGGGACGTGCTGTTTCCACAATCAGCCGAGGCTTGCTGCTTTCCTAGCAGCAGCCCTCTTGCAGTCTCAGCCCTCTCCCAGGGCTGATTTCAAGCCCTTCAGGGCAGCAGCAGGTAACCACCCTGCTACAGATGGCATTTCATCTAATTTCTCACAACCCATTTATATTTGTTTTGCAATACATATTTACTGTGCCCTTTGTAGGGATAGTTGAAACTGTGGCAAGAAGTTGGACATACAGATCTGTAGAATAAAATACCGTGTTCAGTGTCATCCAAACATACTGGATGTCTTACTGATAAGTCAGATTCCTGATGGAATAGTGATTGATACTAGATGCTAGTCAATACTTGGTGTCTTAATGGATAAAGCTCTCACCTTTCATCTGTAAAACTAACAGGTCTGACCTGCACTTTCCCATATGTTTCTAATTTTAGTGTGCTCTGCTGAGACCAGAGCTGAGCAGTTACCAAACTAAACAATTCAAATTGCTTTAGATCTGGTTAGAAAAAGTTCTCTGTCAAGCAAAACAATTTCCTCTTGTTACTACAGAGTTCAAGACCAAGACATACATTTAGGCTTATTCTGCAAGGTGCCAAGCGTCTCCGGCAAGGTGCTGAGCAGTCTCAATTTACACTAGGCTGTCAAAGTGAATTGAGAGCACTATACACATTGCAGGAAATGCTCAGCTCCTTGCAGGATCCAACCCTAAGAGGGAAATGTGGGGGTAGTAGTGTTACTTTTGAGTACCGGGACATGGGTGAGTGCACTGCTGAAAGCCCCTCCTCCGGTAGTAGTGTTACTATTATCTGAGATCTTTGCTGGATGATACAAGCATGATTTCATTTGCAGGTTCTGTCAATCTCTTAAGCCTCTTAAAAAAATACAGCCCACTCTTCTTACATGTGGATAGTTAGTCATAAATTCCTACAGAGACATGGTGGGTGAGATAATAGTTTTTATTGGACCAATTTCTGTTGGTGAGAGAGACAAGCTTTTGAGCTTACACAGAGCTCCTGTTCAGGTCTGGGAAACATACTCAGATTGTCACAGCTAAATATAAGGTATTTAAGTAGCTGACACATATTTCAAGGGACCGTTCAAGCTGAGGTGGCCCATTAACAGCCCTCCAGGCATGGGGCTGGGGAGGGAAGTGAGGAGTGGGGAAGGCAACTGGTGGGGAGTTTGCTGTAGTAAGTCATAATTCCAGTGTCTCTATTCAGTCAATGATTTTTACTGTCTAGGAAAGTTATTAATTTAAGCTCCCAGTCTCATCCTTTGAAATTGTTGTGTATGTTTCTTTTGAGGATGAAGACTGAAGATCAGATTTAAAGTGATTGCTTTGTGAAAAGTGTTCACCCACAGATGACAGGGTGTTTTTTGTCTTTTATCATTTTCTTGCATGAGTTCATTCAAGTGTGAAAAGATTATTTCACCCACATAGTTGTTACTGGGGCATATAGTGCACAGGATTTTGTGATAGGCATGTGTGTAGGATCTGTGAATCTTGAAAGGTATGTTGCTTGGAGAGGGATGTTGATCATTGTGTAAGTGGAGATATATGTGCAGGTTTTGCAACAGTTGTTCTTTGAGTTGGTGTATCTTGGTCTATGGGGAGCTTGCTTCTGGTGATGAGTGTGGAGAGGTTGGAGGATTATTTGAAGACCAGAAGAGGGGCTTCAGGAAAGATTTCTTTCAGGCTGGAGTCCCCATTGAGTATAGGTTGTAATTATCTGGTGATACCCCATATGGGTTCCAGTGTGGGGTGGTAGGTTACAACTAGTAGTGTGAAGTCTGAGGGGGGTTTATTTCTGAATTTCAGCAGGTTCTGTATTGAAGCCGGGTATCTGTGTGGTCCATGCCATTATGAATCTACTTCTCTGGTGGAGTGTCCTCATTTTGGATGAAGGTGTGTTAAGGTATATATCCCAGACTTTCTCCTTGCGACATGTTCTGTGGTATTTGAGTGCCTGGCTATAGATAACAGCTTTTTTGGTGTACCCCAGGATATTATAGCTTTGGGAGTGACATAGCTACAATAACACTGCTTTCATAAATTCCTTTAAGTTATAGACTCTATTTTGATCATTATCATGGAAGCCATTGGCCAGGGCTGCAAGCTGGATGAGATAGCAGCTTAAAATGCACAGAAGCAGTGTTTGGCTGGACCAAAAGATAAGAAACTGTGTAACAGCAGCTAAGGACATTCAGTCTCTCTCAAAAAAGTTACCAATGAAGTGAAGAGAAAATGAATTTCATAACAGCAATAGTTGATCTTCTGCCTCTTTTTCACTGCCTAATCTAATTAGGATGTGTCTGAGCAAGATATGCTCTTGAGTAGAGTTTATTTTCTACCAAAGTGTGTTCTGCAGCTGTTTGTATAATATATGGTTCCCCATTTTTTTTGTGTTGCACTGATATTTTTTTAACTGCATACCCTCATGATTAGTAATCTGCAGTTATTTATTTTCTTTATCATAAGAAGAGCAATGAATAATCCTGAAATATGTGCTCTACCTTTGTACATTGGTATGAATCCATCATAATATATCCTTGTTGTGTTTATCTGGGGAGACTTACTCATAAGTATTTCGTCTCTCGGATGAGCTTTTTCATCTGGCCACTTATATGTCTGAATCCCCATTGCCATAGCATCTGAGCACCTATTTCTATTTAAACATGAAAATAACAAATGCAGTATTCCCTCCCTCTGTCTTCCTTCCCAGCTTGTAGGAAAAATAGCTTGATGATTATAGGGGATTATTTATCCTAGGGTCCCTAGCATATAAGTAGTGCTCCTCAGAGAGAGAAAATGCCTGCAAGGTAGAAGAGGATGTTTTCTTATCTTAGGGTATGGCTACACTTACAGTTGTGCAGCGCTGGGAGTTACAGCTGTCTTCGTACAGCTGTGTAGGGAAAGCGCTGCAGTGTGGCCACACTGACAGCTACCAGCGCTCCAGTGTGGCCACATTTGCAGCATTTGCAGCGCTGTTGGGAGTGGTGCATTGTGGGCAGCTATCCCACAGAGCACCTCGTCCCATTTTGGTGCTGTGGGTTGTGGGAAGGGGACGGAAGAGTGCGGGTCATTCCGCTTCCTGTCCCAACGCTCCTTGGTGCATCGCTACACATCCCAGCAGTTTGGCACCATTGTGAGTCTGCAGCGCGATTTCTGTTAGAAATGGAGCCCGTGCTGCTGAAGACTTTGCTGATGAATGTCACCAGGACATCACGTTTGGCAGTTGAGCTATTCCTTCAGCTCCAAAGTGACAGTGGGGAGTCCGACGATGATATCGATTCGCCTGACGCGCGTGACAGTAAATTGCTTGTGGCAGTAACGGACATGCTCAGCACTGTGGAATGCCGCCTTTGGGCTTGGGAAACAAGCACTGAATGGTGGGATCACATAGTCCTGCAAGTCTGGGATGACGAGCAGTGGCTGCAGAACTTTCAGATGAGAAAAGCCATTTTCATGGGACTGTGTGCTGAGCTTTCCCCCACCCTGCGGCACAAGGACACGAGATTGAGAGCTGCTCTGTCATTGGAGAAGTGGGTGTCTATTGCAATCTGGAAGATGGCAACTCCAGACAGCTATTGATCGGTCGTGAACCAGTTTGGAGTGGGAAAGTCGACCATTGGAATAGTGTTGATGCAAGTTTGCAGGGCCATTAATCACATCCTGCTAAGAAGAACCGTGACTCTGGGGAACGTGCAGGACATTCTGGATGGCTTTGCACAAATGGGTTTCCTTAACTGTGGAGGGGCGATAGATGGGACGTATATTCCTATTCTGGCACCACCCCACCTGGCATCCGAGTACATTAATCGGAAGGGGTGTTTCTCTGTGGTTCTCCAAGCGCTTGTGGATCACCGTGGGCGTTTCATTGACATTTACACAGGATGGCCTGGAAAAGTGCATGATGCACGCATCTTTCGGAACAGTGGCCTGTTCAGGAAGCTGCAGGCCGGGACCTTTTTTCCCAGACCACAAGATCACAGTAGGGGACGTTGAAATGCCCATTATGATCCTTGGAGACCCCGCTTACCCATTAATGCCATGGCTCATGAAACTGTATACAGGGAAGCTTGACAGAAGCAAGGACCGGTTCAACTACAGGCTGAGCCGGTGCAGAATGACTGTGGAGTGTGCTTTTGGCCGTTTAAAAGGGCACTGGAGATGTCTTTATGGGAAGCAAGACTTGGGGGAAAGCAGCATCCCTGCGGTTATATCTGCGTGCTGTACCCTCCATAATATTTGTGAAGAGAAGGGTGAAACATTCAGTGAGGAATGGACCTCCGAGGTTCAACACCTGGAAGCTGAATTTGCACAGCCAGAGAGCAGGGCTACTAGAGAGACCCAGCACAGGGCTACAAGGATTAGGGATGCCTTAAGGGAGCAATCTGAGGCTGAAAGCCAACACTAATGTTTGGTGCCTTGCACAGGAATGAAGTGCAGTGGTTACAATGATTTGCAGTGCCTGTTTTTCCCTTGGGGTACAATATGTTTCACTTTCTGCAATAATAAAAACTGTTTTAAAAGCCAAGAAATCATTTATTCAAAATACAGTACATAAAAGGGTAGGGGGGTAGGGTGCTGAACTGTACAGTCAGAGGTTTGAATATGTCCTGCCTGGAATGCTGTGCAATGCCTGCTGCACTTCAGGATTAATATGCTGCATGGTGATGGGGGTTGAGTGCATAGGGTAAGGGTCATAGTTCTCAGGGCTGGTAGGTGAACGTACAGGTGTTGGGGGCAGCTGGTGGTGGTAAGAACCAGGATGCTGGAGAAGGGGGTTTTGAGCAAACAGTGGGGCACAAGGGAGAGGTCTTTGGGATGGGGTGGGGGTTAGCATGGTAGTGATCTGCCTGCATGGCTACAAGTGACTGCATACAGTCCATTTGGCATGCCAGGAGGCTTATCAGCTGCTTTGTGCTTTTCTTGGTAGCCAATTCCCTTCTCCTGCTTTGTGTTTCCCTCCCCTGATGCATTTTCTCTCTCCAGTCCTGCAGCCTCTTATTCTCTCTGGCATACTGATTCATAACTGCTTTCACCAAATCTTCTTTGCTTTTTCTTGGTTTCCTCCTCAAGTTCTGTAGTCTTTCAGCAGGCTGTGATAGGGCCAGAGGATTCAAGGACACTTAAAAAAAACAGAAATAGAAACATTTATTACAGAGGCTGCATTGTTTATAATCACAGTGAAGGAGTTTGTAGACTATTTGTAGCATCATTTACACACAGCAAACATAGCACAGAGAGGCCACAGCAGCGAAGACATGGTGAGTAATGGGGAATGAGTGATTAATGAAGCCATGTTGCTGCGACGGCTCACCTGGGAAGGGGAGCTGCTTGAGTCAGGGCTCACTGGGGTTTCTGTGCATTGGGGAAAGCAGAGAGAAGCTAGGGGGAAAGTGCACTGAACACCACCCCCACATTTGCCACAGCAGTTACTCCTGGAAGCCATGTTGCTGCTGCGGCTCACCTGGGAAGGGGAGCTGCTTGAGTTAGGGCTCACTGGGGTTTCTGTGCATTGCGGAAAGCAGAAAGCAGCTGGGGGGGGGACCTGCACTGAACACTATCCCTACATTTTCCACAGGATTTTATCCTGCCAGATATCTCGCTGCTGCGGGTTACCTGAGAAGAGCGGGAGAGTCTTCTACAGCAATGTGGATTCCGCCCTGGTCCCCATGCAGCTTGCCTGTGTGCAGCAATGGTCCCCCCACCCCTCACGGCACAGTGGCGCGGACGCGTTAGCCTGACTGGGACAAGGCTCACAGCGGCTCTCTCTATAAACTTGCGCATGCGCATTGCCCACGCTCTGGCTGAAACTTTTGAAGAGATTACAGAGGCCGATTACCGCAACGTGATAGACCACATCAATTGGCTATTCCACATCTAGGCATGCATGCAGGCAGCCATAACCCCCACCCTCCTCTCCCAAAACAGTTCCATCCTAAAAATAAAATCTGCTTACCGGGAACCCGCTCCTCTGCTTCTTCTTCACCAACAAGTTCCAGCTGCTGCGACTGGCTAGCTTCCTCCTGGCTTGAGAAGAGCTCCTGGCTGCATGCCTCCTGGGACTCCGGGGTGACTCCCACCACCTCAGTAGCCTCACTCTTGGTTTCCTCTACACCCACCCCCTCCTCCTCCCCCTCCCCCTCCTCCCCCTGCTCTGAAGTGTTCATCGTGGTCCTCAGATTGGCAGTGGGGTCACCCCCAAGTATGGCATCCAGCTCCTTGTAAAAACGGCAGGTCATGGGGGCAGCACCTGTGTGGCGGTTTCCCTCACGGGCTTTGCAATAGGCACTCCGCAGCTCCTTTACTTTAACCCTGCACTGCACCACATCCTGTTCATGGCCCCTTTCCAGCGTGGACTTTGATATCTGACCATAGATATCAAAATTTTTACAGCTGGAGCGCAGCTGTGACTGCACAGCTTCCTCACCCCAAACACTGATGAGGTCCTGCAGCTCACAAGTGTTCCATGCTGGGGCTCGTTTGGGGCGTGGAGGCATGGTCAGTTATTGATTGATTGATTGATTGCACTCCACACCTGGCTGAGCAAACAGGAAGAGGATTTTTAAAATTCCTGGGGCATTTAAAGGGCGGGTCACCTAAGCCCAGGGCAGTGGAGTGTGAAACGATGGACAGAGTGGCTGAAAAGGTATGCTGGGATACCTTCTAATGCCCAGGAGGCCAATAAAAGTGCTTTTGCTGGCTACACTTGATGAGCAGCGCTGCATCACCAGCGCTGGAATCGTTACACCCCAAGCAGACCAAGTGTACAGCCAGCGCTGCAGCCAGGGAGTTGCAGCGCTGGCTGTGCTTTGCAAGTGTGGACACAGAGTAAGTTGCAGCGCTGTAACCGCATCACCAGCGCTGCAGTTCTCAAGTGTAGCCAAGCCCTAAGAACAGACATTCAATGAAGAGTACTCAGCATTCTATAGGATAACTGGAATATATCTGGTAGAAACTGAAGCTATTATTGTCACAAAATTATCTTCCAGTGTTCTCCTCACCATGTCTATTCAGCAATCACTCTGCCATTATGGCCCTTGATGTGCATAGAACGTTTCACTGAAGCACGGTTGAGGATTATGTTGGTAGTATGTCTTCTAGAGGAGCAGCCAGGGCCCACAAGTGACATGATTTTGGTGGGGCTAGTCTCAAGATGATGCGAGAAGCTCAAACCTGTCTGCATTTGGGTCCTCTGATTGGCTGCCCACTCCACTTGTCTGCCTGCTGACAACCAATCAGAGCTGTTGCAGGCAGAACTCTCTCCACTCCCTTTTTCCAGTGCAACCCAGAGTCATTCATTCCCACAGTACTCCCAGGGAATTCTGCACCACTGCACATGCACAGAATTCATGTCCCCCACAAAAAATTTTTTTCTCTGTGGAAAATACATTCTGCCGGCGAGGTGCTGCAGTTATGCCTTTCACACCCTAGAGGCTGCTGGGGCACCAGAACAGAGGGCACCTGCTCCCGAGTGGAAGCAGCCCTATGTGGATAGGGAGGAGAAGAAGCTGCATTTCTCACAGAACCCTGCCCCTGGGGTCAGATAAGGAGGCACAAGATATGAGGAGAACGGATAGAGTGGGGCACATGGGGCTGGTGTGTGTGTGTCATGGACTGGGATTCAGAAGGGCTGGTGGTGGGACAGACTAGGGTGGGGAATCAATGAGAGGGGGGGTGCAGGGACATATGGGGAGAGGGTGAAGGGGGCTGTGTGCAGGTGCAGGGACACATAGAGGTGGGGGGACTGAGTTGGGATGAATGGACACATGGGACTGGGGTAGGAGGTGACGGGGAGGGGTGCAGGGAAATATGAGAACAGGGAGGAGGAGGGAGAGTTCCCCAAGCCTTTGCATTGCTTCTGAGGGGTGAGGGAAATACATTTCTGTATTGTAGTTTAAATGGATTATTACTCGAAGTTCTGTATTAATATGGCTAGTAAGGAATTTATTTTTCAAAAAAACATTTCCTGAATCTTTTCATTGTCTGTATTGTTACAGACATACTTGCTGACAGGTATTTTGAAATAAACTACCAAAATAGTTGAAACTGGCATGATTATATTGTGTTATTTTGACAAATAAAATATGCAGAATTTTAAAATATTGTGCACAGAATTTTTAATTTTTTGGTGCAGAATTCCCCCAGGAGGATCACAGGAGGGAGCTAAATTGCCCAGCACCTCAGGATGGCTCCTCTACTCCTCCCCACTGCCCTTCTGTGAGCAACAGGACAAGATGGTTGAAATACTTTTCCCTCTCTCTCTCTCTGCATTCCAGCCTGAGAAGGGGCAGAGGGGGTTGAAGAGCCCCTGGAGTTGCCTCACCCCAACGTGGAACGGGGAGCAGCAGGGTCTGAGAGGGGTGTGGGATGAAAAACCCTGGAGGACCAGAGGGAGGGTTGAACTGGGATTGAGGAGGAGTGGAACTAATCAGGGTGCTGAACTGATAGAGTGGGAGTTGAACAGTTGGGAGAGCTGAACTGCTGCAGGGGTGGAGGCTGGGTGGGGACTGAACTGAAGAAAAGGCTGGGAGACAGGATTAATTGCTGGTCAGGGACAGGCAGATGTAGTGGTGAATTTTTGCAGCAGAGGACGAAATCCATTTTACCCAATACATTTGAGAGAATGGACAATGCTAAATGTCACATGCACACTTTGGGGATGGGCAGGGGGAAACCTGATATTCTATGATTCTATGAATTCAAAAATCAAAAGAGACCAAAAAAACCCCACAATATAGCCTTTCTGAAAAAAAAAATCTCATGATTGGGCCGGTCATAATTTTGGGGGGATCTGACCAATTATTTTTGATCTCCTGAGAAACTCCAAATCATGATTTTTGATCTCTTGAGGAAGGCAATACTGCAAGGATGAAGTCCCTTGGAAGAGAGGGCAGTCTGAAAGGATAGGGAGGAGAAGAAGCTGCATTTCTCACAGAACCCTGCCCATGGGTCCCTGTTTACAAAACTACAGTGCAACAAAGGAAACGTGAAAAATAAAATGGATTGTCCAAAAAATGTATTGTTGAAAACTAGTTAAGTTTTTTTGGTAAGGCAACAAAAACAAAAAGTTAGTTCCAAAAGGAAGAAAAAAAGATGTACTTGTTAAAATACATACCCCACTGTCATTTGAGATGTTCTCTGTATCTCAGGCAGTTATGGTATCCAAAACAGGATGGCCTGGCCTAGATATATTTTCTGGTTTTTTGTATCTTTGAATTCCCACTACTTCCTATGGGAAGCTCCACCTGGGTCAGCTGACCCAGGTCCAGCTTCCCCCACAGACTTAGTTTAAAGTTGCCTCACATTGGGATCCACCCCTTTTATGCCAGGTGCATCTAAAATAGAACTATCTACTCATTAAAATAGACCTTTTTTCTTTGTTACAGCTGAGTCAGTAACTTCAGTATACTTGCACATCAGCTTATGAAGTAGTTAGGGGCACTGAGCCAATGCACAAAGTGGTCCAACAGCGCCAAAAACCTGGCCCAATTAAAAAACAAACAAACAAAAACCCACACCCCAAATCATACCCTGGCAAAATGATTTAGTAGGTTGAATACCCTATTCTACTGGGAGAGCAGGCATAGCACTGAAAAGTCACTTGTGAGCTGAAAGAAGGTTTGAAGCTGTAAGTTATAGCTGGTGCAGAGGCTGCTGAAGGAAGAAGTGGTGATAGTAAATATAGGAGTTGAAGCCAAACAATTCAGAGGAAAAAGCTATTCTGCAAAAAATCTGATAGGAGCTGAAGAGTTTGAAGGAAGGATAAGTACTTGCACAGCTCATCTCTCTGAACTAGATTGAATTTGCTCAGTATCATCTTGTTATTTTTACTCATCCCTAGAAGTACCACCAAAGGCCATTCATTAACAGTAGGACAGGTCAGGAATTTTTCATCAATATTATGTTTTGACAGAAAATGCAGTTTTACTAGAATATTTCAATGTTCCTGATGTTTCTAAAACTTCTATTGGGAATTTCAAAACGAAATCTTTCATTTTGGGTATATTTGAGTGAAAATCGAAGTATTTTGGTTTGTTGAATGGAAATGTTTTTTTCGAGTCAGTTTCTGCATTAAACTGCATTTCTCTATGGTGCTGCATTTTCCTATAGGTGGTGTTGTTTGGGTGCCTAATGCCCCCCATTCTCCACTAAGTCTCCCATGAAGCAGTGTAGTCTCCACTCTAACTGGGCTGTATGGTGCCTCATGGGCATCCCATAAAAATGGTTACTTACTGCTCCATAACTGTTGTTCTTTGAGATGTGTTGCACATGTTCATTCCATCATAGGTGAGTTTATGCCTCATTCACAGTTGTGGGAGTTTTTCCCCCTAACGCTACCCGCCTGGGCAGCGCGAGACCTTTCTGGTGCCTCGCACCACTGCACATAGGCATAAAGGGCCATGATGCCCCACCACCCTTAGTTCTTTCCACCCAGAAAGAGTCTGATAGAGAAGGGAAGGAGGATGGGTCATGGAATGGACATGTGCAAAACATTTCCAATGGTTATGGAAAGGTAAATAACTGTTTTTTCTTCAAGTGACTGCACATGTCCATTCCACTGTAGGTGACTCACAAGCAGTTAAAACTGGTAGTGGGCTCAGACTCTACTTGAACAAGGATTGAAAGACAACTCATCTGAACCTGGCATGGTCCCTGGACTGAGGAGAGATGGCATAGTGAGAGGTAAATGTATGGCATGATGACCAGGTAGGTGCCTTACAATTCAAAATGGGAACCCTGGCCAGAAAGACTGCAGAAGTCACCTGTGAGCTGGTTGAAATGAGACATCTCTCTATTCTGAGGTGTGATATCTGCCAATCAGCAACAGAAGAATGCAGCTGCAGATTCAGGCAGAGATCTTCTGGGCTGAGACTGGTTGGCCCTTTATCGCTATCTGAAATGGCAATGAAGAGTTGAGTTGGAGAACTCACTGGTCTAGTCCAGTCTAAGTAAAAAGCCAAAGCTCTTCTAACATCTAGAGCAGGGGCTGACAACCTTTCAGAAGTGCTGTGCCGAGTCTTCATTTATTCACTCTAATTTAAGGTTTCATATGCCGGTGATACATTTTAACCTTTTTAGAAGGTCTCTTTCTATACATCTATAATATATAACTAAACTATTGTTATATGTAAAGTAAATGAGGTTTTAAAAATGTTTAAGAAACTTCATTTAAAATTAAATTAAAATGCAGATCCCGCAGGACCGGTGGCCAGGACCCAGGCAGTGTGAGTGCCACTGAAAATCAGCTCGCGTGCCGCCTTCGGCACCCGTGCTATAGGTTGCCCATCCCTGATCTAGAGTATGAAGCTATTCCTCCCCTTTACTTGAATGGGGCTTTGAAAAGAATGTTGATAGATAAATCTTTTGATTTAAATGAAATTTGGAGACCACTTTAGATAAGGATTTAGAGAGAGACCAAAAATAGCAATTTGCCTCTAGAGACAATCCTATGCAGAGGTGTGGACAGAGTAGAAGCAGCTGATACTGAGTGGCACTGTGTGGCTGGAGTCAGCACCACAGGAGTAAGAGGTTCCAGTGTCAGTACTGTGAGAGGCTCTTGAATTGTGGGAGAAACTGGTACTGGCAAGCTAACTCACTCCCTGGCTGCCTTGAATGCTTCAGGTGTTGACAGCACCAGAAAGGGTTCTTGACGGTACAAAAGGGTGCATTGATGCTTCTGGGTTTGGTCTCAACAGAACTTTTCTGGGTTTTGGAGTCAGCAATCCCTCTTGGGACACAGTTTGCTCCTAGAGAAGCAATTTTTAGGGTGCACCTCTGAATCCGTGTGAGCACTTGGGGCCTTCTTCTTGGAGGGTCCAGGTGCTGAGTCCTTAGGAGACTTATGCCACCTCTGAGGCACTGGTGAGGCAGATCAGGCTGATGACTCTGAAGGAACAGAAGGAGCACTCCTGACAGACTTGGACATGTTCAGTTCTGATAGCAGATGAAGTACAGACTCCATGAGCAGGTACTTCACTCCATCAGCCCTGTCCTTTTTTGAATGGGGTTTGAACCCCTTACAACTGTGACATTTGTCATGCACATGTGCCTCTCCCAGACACTTAGGGCAGCTGGGATAAGCATTGCTTACCAGCATAGAATGGTTACATGAGTGATGAGCCTTGAAACCAGGAGAACAGGGCATGAGTCTGGTATTGATCTCAGTACCCAACTGGTCACCGGTATTCACTCACTCATGCCCGTCACCCCAACCACAGATCTCCAGAGTCCTCTATCCTGGGTCATTCGCTCTAGCTGGTTCCAGGTATAGCCCATTTTTTTGCTATCAGCCTGAAGGTCGCATCGCCAGGTGTTTCTTGGGCGGCCTCTTTTCCGCTTGCCTTGGGGGTTCCAGCGCAGTGCCTGTCTGGTGATGTTAGTTGGCTGCTTACGTAGTGTATGTCCTATCCAACCCCACCTTCTCCGTCTGATTTCTTCCTCTGCTGGGAGTTGACAGGTCCTCTCCAAGAGGTGGATGTTACTGATAGTGTCTGGCCAGCGGATCTGGAGAATCCTTCTGAGGCAGCTATTAATGAAAGTATGGATCTTCCTGATGGTTGTTTTGGTTGTCCTCCAGGTTTCAGCTCCATACAGTAGGACTGATTTCACATTGGAGTTGAACAGTCGAATTTTTATTGCCAAAGACAGCTCTCTGGAGCTCCAGATGTTCATGAGCTGTAAGAAGGCTGCTCTTGCCTTACCAATCCTTACTTTGATATCTGCTTCTGTGCCACCCTGCTGGTCGATGATGCTACCTAGGTAGGTGAAGGACTGCCCTTCTTCCAGGGGGCTTCCATTCAGTGTGACTGGGTCATTGCTGATGGAGTTAATCCTAAGGATCTTGGTCTTGTCCTTGTGAATGTTGAGGCCAACCTGTGAGGATGTGGCTGCCACTACGTTGGTCTTCTCTTGCTTTTTACTGTGCGAAAGGAGTGCAAGGTCGTCAGCAAAGTCCAGGTCATCAAGCTGGGTCCACAACGTCCACTGGATTCCGTTCCTATGCTCGTAAGTGGATGTCTTCATAATCCAATCGATGATGAGGAGAAAGAGAAGTGGTGACAACAAGCATCCTTGCCTGACTCCAGTTTGCACCTGGAAGCTGTTAGTAAGCTGCCCTCCATGGATCACTCTACAGTGTATACCGTCATATGAGTTCTTGATCAGGTTGACCACCTTTGCTGGGATGCCGTAGTGCCGAAGGAGCTTCCAGAGGGTCTCTCGATCCACGCTATCGAACGCTTTCTCATAATCAACAAAGTTGATGTACAACGAGGAGTTCCACTCCATAGACTGCTCGACTATGATGTGAAGCGTTGCTATTTGGTCCGTGCATGATCTATTCTGCTAGAAACCTGCCTGTTCATCTCGTAGCTGTGGATCGACGGCATCCTTCATTCTCTCTAAGAGGACTCGGTTGAAGACCTTCCCTGGCACTGACAGGAGTGTGATTCCTCTATAATTGGCACAGTTGCTAAGATCTCCTTTCTTGGGGATTTTGATGAGATATCCCTCTTTCCAGTCTACCGAATCACTTCTTCTTCCCATATCTTCTCAAAGAGGGGGGTACAGCATTTCCACTGAAGCATCCAGGTCTGCTTTCAGGGCCTCTTCTGGGATGTCATCAGGTCCAGCCGCCTTCCTATTCTTCATCATGGTGATAGCTTTTCTGATCTCATCTCTGGTTGGTTTATCGCAATTAATTGGGAGGTCCTCGTTGGCTGGGTTGATATCTAGTGGATTTGGTGGTGCTGGTCTGTTCAAGAGTTCCTCAAACTGCTCCGCCCATCTGTTCATCTGTTGTTCTATTCCTGTTATAGACTTTCCCTGCTTGTCTTTAACGGGACGTTCTGGCTTGCTGAACTTTCCAGACAGTCGCTTGGTAGTATCATACAGCTGTTTCATATTACCGCTGTATGTTGCCTGCTCCACTTCTGCTGCCAGTTCATCCACATACTCTCTCTTGTCCTTCCTGATATTCCTCTTCACTGCTCTGTGGGCTTCAGCATACTCTTTTTGAGCTTTGGCCTTTGCTGCTCTAGTCCTGCTGTTATTGACTGCTGCCTTCTTCTTCTTTCTATCTTCTACCTTGATCAAGGTCTCTGTTGTGATCCACTCTTTCTGCTGGTGTTTCTTAATTCCAAGCATTTCCTGGCATACTGACCTAAGTGTCTCTCTCACTTTCTGCCATCTGTTTAGTACACTGTCTTCCTCTTCCTCAGACCGATCCTGTAATACTGAAAACTTATTCTTCAGCTTCAGTCCAAATTCTTCCTTGGTCTTATGGTCCTTCAGAAGGCTGATGTTGTACTTCACTCTTCTGTCTGACACATCTATCCAGTTCTTTTTCAGCTTCAGCTTCAATCTGGCCACCACTAAGTGATGGTCGGACGCCGCGTCTGCTCCTCTTCTAACTCTAATGTCCTGCAAGGATCTTCTGAACTTCTTGCTAATGCAGACATGATCGATCTGATTTTCTGTCATGCCTGCTGGTGATACCCAGGTACTCTTGTGGATCCGCTTGTGAGAAAAGATGCTACCTTCTATGACCAGGTTGTTAAGTGCACACAGATCCACAAATCTCTCTCCATTCTCACTCATCTCTCCCAGAGCATGGGTCCCCATGACTTGTTTGTATCCTGTGTTGTCAGGTCCAATTTTGGCATTGAAGTCTCCCATAAGGATGATGATGTCTTTGTCTGGGAGAATCTCTAATATTTTCTGGAGTCTGTTGTAAAAATAATCTTTGTCCTCTTCTTTGCTGTCATTAGTTGGAGCGTAGCACTGAACAACATTCATCTTAATCCTCTTCATTTTAGTTCTGAAGGATGCTGTGATGATCCTGAGACCATGTGCCTCCCAACCAATCAGTGCTCTCTGTGCCTGCTTGGACAACATGAAGCCTACTCCCTGTGTGTGGGGTGCGTCGCTCTCTTCATGTCCTGAATACAGAAACAGCTCTCCTGTCAACAGTCGTCTCTGTCCTGCTTGCGTCCATCTTGTCTCGCTAATGCCTAATAGGGTCAGGTTGTTGCTCCTCATCTCTGCTGCAACCTGAGCCGTCTTTCCTGACTCGTACATGGTCCTCACGTTACATGTGCCTATGGTAATCCTCCTGGTTGCAAGAAGGGTAATCGGCTTAGTGGCTTCCTCACGGCTTTTACCACCCAGCGTCATGCATCTTCGAGTTGAAGACCGTTCTTTTTCCAGGGTAAAAGTCTCTGTTGTCTCTATTGTTGGCGTTTTTGTAGCAGGTTGATTTTTTACGAGGTGGAGTTGCTAGCCCCACGCCCAGCCCTCCTCCTTTATCCTGACTTGGGACAGGCAGATGGCCCCAAAGGACCTCTCAGGCAGAGTTGGTCACCGGTAACCCCACACTAAAAAGATAGTATTGTAACCTACATCCAGAACAAACTATTTACAGAACTACTATCCAAGACTAAAGTAACACTACAAGGTACTATATACACTTAGAGGGATATGAAATAACAGGGACAGCAACTCCAACAAACAACAGTAGGAAGGACTGGCACAGCCATTTATGCTGGTGTGAAGTAGCACAAGACCCCAGAAGGTGCTTTGCACTGCTCGGAGCTACTGCCAAGGGAAAAATCTTCGATGACTGTGCAAGAGGCATGCACATCCCTACAGTGGAGGGAATAGACATGTGCAATCACTTGAAGGACTATGTGTACATCATGGAAAATGTAGTCTGGTCAAGGAGTCCAGTTCTTATAAGTAAATGGGGACACAAGGCACCCAAACAATAACTCCCATGAGACAATGCAATATCACAAGGAGACACCATTTAATATTGAGCTGACTTTTTTCTATTCAGTTCAACAAACCAAAATGAAATGTTTAGACCTGGGAGTATGGAAACTTGTCATTTCAATCAAAATGCAACAGTTCACCATTTCCAAATCAACATTTTTAGTACTTTTGTCCCATTAAATAATTTCAATATTTCAACTTTTTGCCCAGATTTCAGATGAAAAAAACCTGGGTCTAATTATTAGAATTTCCCATGAGATGGAAATTCTGATTTTCACTTTGCTCTAATTAATAATGTTTCAGTCAGAAGAAGCATACTGACATCTTGTGATTTGATTCCCAATCTTACCCTCAAAAATGTAGATGCTCCCACAGTCTTGGAGAAAATCGAGAGTTTAATGGAGCAGGGAGTGTGTTATGGGCACTCTGATTGAGGGCAGGCTAGATGATCACAATGGTCCTTTCCTGCCCTAGAATCTATGACTTTCTCATTTAGGATAGTAGTGTGAAGAGCTAGTTCCATTCCCCCCGCCACCTGCTTTTTTTATTTTAAATCTCAAACGCCCATCAGGCTTTTTTTCTTAATTTCTTTGTCTTTCTGTTCTTTCATGTTAATAATATGGGAGATTTGTGAGATAATTTTGACAACAATCCTTTTTCCTGTTGAATGCTGTGAATTATTACACGGTTACTAAGCATTGATGCAGTTCTTTATTTAATGACATATTACTCTTACAGGCTATCAGTTTTACAATGGCAATAATCCAGGTGAAATTGATTTGTTACTGTAATTATGACCAAGTTCAGGTTTGTTACTGTGTGTCAACTGCTCTCAGCTTCACCTTTAGATTGTTCCATTAAATCCTTAATTGCATACAATAATTATAATGGGGACATTGCTTCAATCTTAATAAAGAGCATCTTTATTACAATCTCATGTTAACTATGTAAGGGCAATTTGGTTGGTTAGGTACTGCATGATCATTCATATGACCATTGTGAGGATCCAATGGAATAAGAAATTAAATAGACTTCTTAAAAATATCACAAGGCCTTGAAAAAATGTTACTGTCACAATCTCACTTGGTGTTGAAGAGGACTTTGCTGTGCAGAACTGATCCTCTTGTGACTTGTCTCACCAACTCCAACCTCCCCTACCCAAGCAGAGCAAAGCCACAATCACAGCTAGGCAGAGCTAGGCATAAACCTGTCTTCTAAATTCTAGGTCAATGCCTTAACCACAAGACTATCTTTCTTATTTAGCAGACTACATGCAGGTGACATCTAAGAACATAAGAAGAACATAAGAATGGCTGTACCAGGTCAGACCAAAGGTCCATCTAGCCCAGTATCTGTCTACTGACAGTGGCCAATGCCAAGTGCCCCAGAGGGAGTGAAGCTAACAGGCAATGATCAAGTGATCTCTCTCCTGCCATCCATCTCCATCCTTTGACGAACAGAGGCTAGGGACACCATTCTTTACCCATCCTGGCTAATAGCCATTTATGGACTTAACCATCATGAATTTATCCAGTTCTCTTTTAAACACTCTTATAGTCCTAGCCTTCACAACCTCCTCAGGTAAGGAGTTCCACAAGTTGACTGTGCGCTGCATGAAGAATAACTTCCTTTTATTTGCTTTAAACCTGCTGCCTATTAATTTTATTTTGTGACCCCTAGTTCTTGTATTATGGGAATAAGTAAATAACTTTTCCTTATCCACTTTCTCCACATCACTCATGATTTTATATACCTCTATCATATCCTCCTCTCTGAAGTCATGAGAGTGACTCTGGATTTACAACTGCATAACACAGAAGAGAATTTGGCTCCAGCTCTTCTAACTGCTGCTTTGTTTAAAAAGCTTTTGGTAAATTCTTCACTCTGAGTTGAAGGAATGGAGCGGAAAATAAACAGCTATATTCTTCTAACAAGTGAAAATGAATTGCAATTATAGTAAAAATATTGCTAGTAATGTACATTATTTTAGATTAAGCTATTTAAAGCAAAAAAAGGCATTAATCTCACTAATAGGGTCTGCACACTAGCTATTAATTTGGTGACTTTATGTGAAGGACTGCTTAAAATCCCTCCTTTTGGGTTTTTTAAAAGCAAGTGGACAAAATGATAGGATCAAGATGTTGCATTCCTTCATCTCAATTTTGCTAAGCAGAGAACCCTTAGTTATGAGGCACAACAGTGGCTATCTGGCTAACATACTGAAAGTGAAACAGGCTCCTTTGAGTGCTTGTTAAAAGAGATTAATTCAAGATAAATAAAATTAAAAAAGGGAAGAATCTTTCAGGAAAGTTACAATTAAATCTAAGTAGCAGCAGATGCCATCATTTGTGGTGAATACAAGCGGAGTGTGCTCTTCAGTTGAAGACTTGGTCTTTAAGCCCAAAGTAATGCTGTTCTTTACATCACTAAAGCTAAATTAAATGAAGGAAAGGGTTAATCTTATCCTAACACAATTGCCATTTGAGAATGCAGATAGCTGCTAGATTGCTAACTAAATGATTTGCTGGTTCAAAATGGGAGCCCAGATTGAGACCTCTCTGAAAATGTGGCATAAATTTTCTACTTACATGATGGTTCAGTGATTGCACATTGTATTGCAATGTGTAATGACACTTGCTTTTCTTATACTCTCTATGGAGGTACAGACTAGCTGTGATCCTGTATGAATTTGCATTTCCTTAGTCTGCGTTTTTAGTGTATGAAAATTTCATACTCGCAGACAATAGACATGCTAAATAACCGGGTATGCCTGTGAAGAGTAACTGAAAAAGCTCATGAAGAAATAAATGTAACATGAGGCTATCCGCTGTATAAGGCTTCAACTCTGCAAATGTTTGAGCACAAGTATAATTTACTTCTATGAGTAGTCCCAGTGATTTCAGTGCAAGTAAAGTTAACCGTGTGCTTAAATGTTTGCAAAATTAGGCCCTACATCCAGAGAATGACACAAATCTCAGCAGAGTGTATTTCATTCACTCTGTGTCTGTGAAACGTATGAGTATTCAGAATCTAGGACACATACATTCTGAGGTACATTTATCCCTGTAGTGTGTCTAAGTACAGCATGTTTTTTTACCAGTAGCTTTGATGAGATAAAGAGCTGGTAGTTGGCATGAAAAAAATGCACACATACAAAAACTATGCAACTGTTAACCTTTCTTGCCACTATAGCTATCAAGTGGAATTAGAGTAGACAAAAATGGCTGATTTTCTTCATTTTGCCTGCTGCATCCTGCAGAGATGAAAGCCTGAATGAGTTTTGTATTGCACTCTGCAGGTGGAAAGACTTAGGTTCAAACCTCTCTCATGCAAACTTGAAAAGAGCATTCTGTACCTGGACCATCAAGTTTTGCCCTGGAGACCAACTGCCAAAAAATGCAGCTGCCATGCAGAGAAAGATGCTATCCAAGTTAAATCCAAATTCTAGGTTCTAGCAGCTAATATAGAGTTTACAGCATGAACATGATGTGTTTTCGTCTATCTGCTCTGACTAGAGGGCAAACCACTGCATTTTCAATCAGTTACATCTTCCAGGTAGCCTTCAAGTTAACCCCAGGTGGCACGTACAGCACTGTGACCGTATCTGAGAAAGCGATCACCATGGCAAATTCTACATCTGAGAAAAAAGGTTGCAGTCTTTTAGCCAGCCAAAGGTGGAGAAAAACCCATTTCTGGTCACTGTTGCTATGAGAATCTGGGAGCAGAGATGAGTTAAATAGGACTCTGAGATTACAAGTCATCTTGACAATCAGAACAGTACAAATTGCAAAAAGGTCTGAAGCTCAAAATATTCCATTGTTGTCAAGTCTCTCAAATGTGCCATTATTTTACTACTAAGCTGTCATTAGAACATGATTGTATGCACTATAGGACAGCAGCAACACTTAGGTACAAACAAAACCTTTTGTCTCTCTTTTATTGAGAGGACATTAATTGCATTTGTGTTGTATCAGATTAAAGGAGACCTCATATAGTAGCAGGAGTAACAATTTATACTATAAAAGAACAACCACATTCAGTGGGGAAAATGTTTGTCAAGGGAAGAGAGTATTGCAGAAGTGCCATAATTTACTACTTCTTGCCTTTACTTAACTATCAAGGCATAGTACAGCCAATGTTAGACTCTGTGGCTGCTAGACCAGAAAAAAATACTGGTTCTTCTGTACTGCACAAATACAAAGGCTAATCGTAGTTCTTAAGGGAAAATCCTCTCTTCAGCGCTTCAGAGATGATTGGTTAAGCTGTTGTTAGATAGTGTATACCATCTCTTTATACAGCATAACTGATAGGAAAGGATCATTTCTATGTTTGGAAATTAGCCTAAGGCTTGAAAGACCTGGGTTCAAGTCCTTGATCTGCCATAGGTCCTGCATAAACTTGGGCAAATTATTAAGGCCTCATCTGCTTATTGCTTTAGTCTGCACCGTAAGAATATACATTTTAGTGTGCCCTAACTGACCTGTGGGGTCCCTGCTGGCCAGTTCCCAAGTGGGAATTCATGCAGTTCTATTTGAAAGAGTGCTACATACTCATGCACTAGGGAATATTTAGTGCACAGCAGCAGGGCCCAAATGGGCCAGTTAGCATGTGCACACTTCTATGGACTGAAAGGTACCTCCCTCTAGAATGAACTAACTCTGTAGACAAGCCCTTAGCTTCTGAGGGCCAGACCCAGAAAGGGACTTAGGTGTCTGAGTCCTAGTTTTAGGTGCCATTACAATCCACAGAACCCCTGATTGGCTGCCACCTAAGCCTGTAGGTGTCTAAACTCACTGAGGCCTTCGCTACACTCACCTTTACAGCGCTGCAACTGGGGTGTGAAAAAACACCCCCCTGAGCGCTGCAAGATACAGCGCTGTAAAGCGTCAGTGTAATCAGGGCAGCACCGCTGGGAGCACGGCTCCCAGCGCTGCACGCTACACCCGTAAGGGATGTGGTTTACATGCAGCGCTGGGAGAGCTCTCTCCCAGCGCTGCCGCTCCGACTACACTCACACTTCAAAGCACTGCCGCGGTAGCGCTCCCGCAGCACTTTGAAATTCCAAATGTAGCCATACCCTCAAATGCCTAAATTTTTGCTATGAAAGTTCCCTAGCCACCTAAATTTCTGCTTCTGGCATTCTCACTGCTGCTGCATTCTAGGCACCCAGATGCCTGTCTCTGACCTAGGCACAATCCACAACCCAGGGAAAGATAGGCAGAGGAATGCTTATCTTCATCATGGGGCCCAATCCAGTTGGTGTGCTCTGAGCATGCCTAGCTCCATATAAAATTACCAGGAGGAGGCCTCTCTTATAACCTTTGGCACAATGGTTAGGGTACTCAGGATGTGGAAGACCCTGGGTCAATTTTTCCCCTCTGCCTAATGAGGAATCAGGTTTGAACAGGGGTTCCCTATCTCTCAGAGGAGTGTATGAACCACTGGACTATGGGTAAACAACCAATTTGTCAGCACCTGAGGACAATAGGATAAATAATAATAGCCAACATGGATTTATCAAGAACAAATCATGTCAAAGCAACCTAGTTCCTTTCTCTGACTGGCATAATGGGAAAGGGAAATAGTAGACATATTTTATCTTGATTTTAGTAAGGCTTCTTGACATAGTTCCACATACATTCTCATAAACAAACTAAGGAAATGTGGTTTAGATGAAACTGTTATGAAGCGGGTGCATAACTAGTTGCAAAACTGTATTCAAAGTGTCATTATCAGTGGTCCACTGTCAAACTGGATAGCATATCTAGTGGAGTCCCATAGGGGTCTGTCCTGAGTTTGGTGCTATTCAATTTTTTAATTAATTACTTGGCTACCAATGTATACTTAAAAAATTGGCAGAGAAAACCAAGCTGGGATGGGGGTGCAAACATATTGAAGGACAGGATTAGAATTCAAAATAACCTTGATGAATGGAGAACTTGCCTGAAATCAACAAGATTAAATGCAATTAAGACAAGTGCAAAGTACTTAGGAAGGGGGGTGGGAAAGCAAATAAACTACAAAATGGAGAATAACTGGGTAGGCAGTAATACTGCAGAATAGGATCTAGGGGTTATAGTGGATCACAAATTGCCTATGAACCAACAATGCGATGCAGTTACAAAAAAGTCTATCGTCATTCTGGGTATATTAACAAAAGTGTTATATAGAAGACAAGGGCGGTAATTATCGCGCTCTGCTCAGTGCTGGTGAGGCCTCAGCAGGAGTATTCTGTCCAGTTCTGGGTGCTACATATTAAGAAAGATGTGGACAAATTGGAAAGAGTCCAGAGGAGAGCCACAAAAATGATAAAAAGATATAGAAAAACCTGATTTATGAGGAAAGATTAAAAAACTGGGCATGTTTAGTCTTGAGAAAAGATGGGGACCTGATAACAGTCTTCAACTATGGTAAGGGCTGTTATAAAGAATTATCCATTGTTCTCCATGTCCACTGAAGATATGACAAGAAATAGTCAGCTTTAGGGAGATTTAGGTTAGATATCAGGAAAATCTTTCTAACAATAAAGATAGTTAAGCTCTGGAATTGGCTTTCAAGGGTGGTTGTGGAATCCTGTGACTGGAGAGTTGTAAAATCAGCTTAGACAAACTCCTGTCAGGGATGGTCAGGTCGGGGTGGGCAAACTTTTTGGCCGAAGGGCCACATCGGGGTATGGAAATTGTATGGCGGGCCATGAATGCTCACAAAATTGGGGGTAGGGAGTGAGAGGGGGTGAGGGCTCTGACTGGGGGTGTGGGCTCTGGGGTGGGGCCAGACATGAGGCATTCAGGATGCAGGTTGCTCCAGGTTGGGGTGCGGGGTGTATGTGAGGGCTCTGGGATGGGGATGGGGATGAGGGATTTGAAGTGCAGGAGGGTGCTCCGGGCTGGGACCAATGGGTTCAAAGGACAGGAGGGGGATCAGGGATGGGGCAGGCTATTGGAACATGGGGGTGGGGGTAATGGCTCTGGCTGAGTGTGCGGGCTCTGGGGTGAGCCTGGAGATGAGGGGATTGGGGTACAAAAGGGGGCTCTGGGATGGAATTGAGGGATTCAGAGGGTGGGAGGGGGATCAGGGCTCTGGCAGGGGATTGGGGTACAGGGGGGCTCAGGGGTCCAGGCTCTGGGTGGTGCTTACAGCAAACAGCTCCTGGAAGCATGTCCCCCTTCCAGCTCCAAGGTGTAGCCAGACAGCTCTGTGCACTGTCCCGTCCGCAGGTGCCACCCCTGCGGCTCTCATTGGCCAGGAGCCGCAGCTATTGGGAACTGCAGGGGCAGTGGCTGTGGATGGGGCAGTATGAAGAGCTGCCTAGCCATGCTGGAGGGGGGGTCATGCCAGTTGCTTCCTGGGAGACTCGCGGAGTGGGACAAGCCTCCGACCCCACTCCCCGGCGGGAGATGAGGACCGGATTAAATGGTCTGACAGGCCAAATGTGACCTGTGGGCTATAGTTTGCCCACCCCGGTCTAGATATATTTGGTCCTGCAGCAGCATAAGAGGCTGGACTAAATGATTCCGTGACATCCTTTCTAGCTCTACATTTCTATGATTCTATAGTGTGATGTGTGTCTCTCTCTATCTCTCTTGTTGAAGCCATTCCACTTTTAGTTAAATAATTAAATATTAATTAGGCAAAAGAAAGAGTGAGACTCACTCTGTAGTTCAGTGGCTAGGACACTCATCTGGGAGATGGGTGATCCTAGGTCAGATCCAGTTGACAAGACGTGGGAATTGAACCACAATCTCTTATGTCCTGGGTGAGTGCCATAACCACTGAGCAAAAGATTATAAGGCAAGCTGTCCCCTCCTCCTGGTCATCCTCAGAGGATGTCTACCAGATCTGGCGTCTTCTGCCTGTTTTACCTGGGGTTCAGGATTGCATTGGGGCTTGGGCATGAGACAGACACCCAGATGCCTGCCTGAGGCAGCAGCATGCATGCTCGGTGGTGGAAATTTAGGTGCCTAGGGAACTTTTACAGCACAAATGCAGGTGCTGAGTGAATTTAGAAGTTAGGTAGCAGTCGGTGGGACTTAGGTACCTAAGTCTTCTTGTGGATCTGGCCCTCACATAGCACAGTAATGGGGGCCAGATCAGTACCTAAGATAAATAAACAACACTCATATGACTGGACATGCAGCAAAGAATCCTGTGGCACCTTATAGACTAACAGATGTTTTGGAGCATGAGCTTTCGTGGGTGAATACCCACTTCATCAGATGCATGTAGTGGAAATTTCCAGGGGCAGGTATATATATGCAAGCAAGCTACAGATAACAAGGTTAGTTCAATCAGGGAGGATGAGGCCCTGTTCTAGCAGTTGAGGTGTGAAAACCAAGGGAGGAGAAATTGGTTTTGTAGTTGGCAAGCCATTCATAGTCTTTGTTTAATCCTGAGCTGATGGTGTCAAATTTGCAGATGAACTGAAGCTCAGCAGTTTCTCTTTGAAGCCTAGTCCTGAAGTTTTTTTGCTGCAGGATGGCCACCTTAAGGTCTGCTATAGTGTGGCCAGGGAGGTTGAAGTGAGGGCCAGTCCTCGCCCACAGACAACCTGCCAACTTGAAACATATTCTCACCAGTAACTGCACACCGCACCATAGGTACTCTAGCTCAGGAACCAATCCATGCAACAAACCTCGATGCCAACTCTGCCCACATATCTACACCAGTGACACCATCACAGGACCTAATCAGATCAGCCACACCATCACCGGTTCATTCACCTGCACGTCCACCAATGTAATATACGCCATCATATGCCAGCAATGCCCCTCTGCTATGTACATCGGCCAAACTGGACAGTCTCTACGGAAAAGGATAAATGGACACAAATCAGATATTAGGAATGGCAATATACAAAAACCTGTAGGAGAACACTTCAACCTCCCTGGCCACACTATAGCAGACCTTAAGGTAGCCATCCTGTAGCAAAAAAACTTCAGGACCAGACTTCAAAGAGAAACTGCTGAGCTTCAGTTCATCTGCAAATTTGACACCATCAGCTCAGGATTAAACAAAGACTGTGAATGGCTTGCCAACTACAAAACCAGTTTCTCCTCCCTTGGTGTTCACACTTCAACTGCTAGAACAGAGCCTCATCCTCCCTAATTGAACTAACCTTGTTATCTGTAGCTTGCTTGCATATATATACCTGCCCCTGGAAATTTCCACTACATGCATCTGACGAAGTGGGTATTCACCCACGAAAGCTCATGCTCCAAAATGTCTGTTAGTCTATAAGGTGCCACAGGATTCTTTGCTGCTTTTACAGATCCAGACTAACACAGCTACCCCTCTGATACATGACTGGACACCTATCTCAAGTTTAGAAATGCTGGCTGAGGCAATGATCAGCAACCCCCCCAAGGAAGCTTTAGCTTGCCTAAGTATAACAAACTATTACAGAGGTATGCAGTGGTGTTGTAGCTGTGTTGGTTCCAGGATATTACAGAGACAAGGTGGGTGAGGTAGTGCCTTTTATTGAACCATCTTCTGTTGGTGAGAGAGAAAAGCTTTCCAGCTACACAGAGCTCGAAAACTTGTCTCTCTTACCAACAGAAGTTGATCCAGTAAAAGCTGTTACTCCACCAACCTTATCTCTATTACAGAGGTTACATTTTAATTCATATAAATTGTTCTTGGAAAATCCTCTGTGTGTGAGAGAGGCACAGTTGTATCTGTTTCAGGATCAGAAACTGTATTATATGCCTTTTACTTTTTAAAAAAATATAATTATCATAGGCAATGAAAAGGAAATCTTAATGTATTCATGTTCTGAGTTCATCTCTGCCCACCTTAAGGGACCAGTAATGCAACACATCCTTTTTTTCTGTTTCCGTCTGTTGTGTCCCTTTTAAAACTGATGCACCGTGGAGCACTGGTAGATTTGCCTCATCTTTCCCAACAATAGTTCTAGTTCTGTGCATGAAGAGAAGGTGAATTGGGGAAAGGCCCTGCATCATCGCCCCCTCTATCCCTGTGGAGAATCTACAGGAGAGTTAATATCAATTCAGGCTTCTCTAAGACTTCTGCAGAGCACTTTCAGGATGGAGAACCTCCCTTCCCTTCCATGGCCACAGACAGAGCAATCCCTGGTAGCACAGTGCCAGTACAGCTGCAGTGCCTGGGAACTGGAGAGAGGCCAGGGACATCTCAAACTAATGAGGAGGCCCAGTGGGTTCCCCAAGAGCCATGCATTTTGGGACCCCCCCATCCTGGCTTCTTCCTACCACCCTGCAAACCCCTCTCCTGGACAGAAGACTTAAGAAAGAAACCTGAAAAGGATATTTTATGGAGTTCTCATTTACCTGAATTCCCAAAGTGAGTTTTCCCATGAGAGGGACATTCTAATCCAGAATTACTACCTTCCTGTTTAAGAACCCTCATTTCTACCACTCCCAAGCAGTGCTTAGCGCCTTCCCTCAGGGCCCTCAAGGCATGATTGCTGCAAATATTGTATGACTTTAACATACACATGATAAACATAAATGTGCTGGGCTACATCTAAGGAGTACTTGGCACAAGTCAGGTAGGTGGCTTAAAGTTCACTTTTGCATCGTCTCTCCTAGGCCTGCTGTGTGCAGAGCCAGATCCCTGTGGTGATTTAGAGCAGCCTACAGGCCACTCTTACAGCTCCAAGGGCCCGAAACTGTAGCCAGGAATTGATTCAGGGTAGAGGTGTTCCTGACATAACTCGTTTTCTCTGGTCACACCCCATATCTGTACACTGCGGGAGGGTCACCTTTTCCCCAGTGTAATCCTCCTAGGGCCAGTACACTCTGTGAGCCAGTATTCACAGGTGGTATGAAGCGAAGTGAATATACTATAACAGAGGCTCTGGCCCCATATATTTTCATTAACTAACTTTCATATATTTTAGCTATAGTAGGCAGCTTTGCCAATGGTTACCACAAGGTATGCTTAAAATAGGAAATAAGTTGTGTAATTTTGCATATCTGGGGGCAAATGCTGCCTTTTTAAATCACAACCACAGTAGTGCAGGATGAATCCTTTAAATTTTAACCAGGAGCAAAACAACATATTTTCCTCTCTTCAATGTTTTGTATTAGGCTGTCAAGGTATCTTAGCAGTTGAGAGGATTATTCTGTCTTTCATCTGTCTCTAGTCTAAGAGATATTATTAATTATCACATATGGGCACCAAATCTCACTGGCTTGTGGATTTCTTTCCCCCTGAGTATCCTGCACTCTTGATTTACTTACATTTGATTTTTTGTCTTTTTCTGTTCCTTATGTTTAGATCACATGGTAATTAGATGAAGCTATAATTTGTTCTTCATGCTGTCCTGGATATTCTTACTCATCAAAGATCTGGGTCCTGTAATTTACTTCTGCTCCTATTTTTGATTAAATGATTATTGCAAATGCCATATCCTTTTTCAAATGAAGACAACAGAATTTTTGCTCCGACTTAGTTGGACCAGGAATTAGAACTTAAAAGCTTCCATAAAACTTGTTCCTTGGAAGGAGGGAATTCAAGATATTGGTTGCATCATGAAGGGCACCATTTTACTCTCTCATGATTCATGATACTCCTAAGAGATGAGGGACCACCATTTGGCAACACAAGCTTTCAGGATGGTAGGAATTTGGTAATGGTGACAGGGAAATAGGCCCCAGAATTTCAAACATCTTTTTATCGTTGCTTCAGAATGAGCCCTTAAACTGTTTTTATTCATAGGAAAAGATCTAAGTGAAAAGAGCACTTTCCTGTGGTTTCATTTAAACCTTAATTTCATAGAACAGGAGAAAAGTTAAGGACACAGCACTACATAGGACATGGTACCCATGGAGAGGAAGATTAACTCTCCAAAGGAATGTTTGGTTAGTGAAGTAATTCAGTTTCTCAGCTTGAAACTCCAAAGGTGACACACTACTGTACTACTCTAGTCTGGCACTAGACCTAGTCTTGCTCCCAGGACCAGGTTTGCAAGGCAACTTCCAGAAGGGGCATGGGTTGTGAAGGGCCTGCTCCTTCTATTCACAAAAAGAACAGGAGTACTTGTGGCACCTTTGAGACTAACAAATGTATTTCAGCGTGAGCTTTCGTGAGCTACAGCTCACTTCTTCGGATGCATAGAATGGAACACACAGACAGGAGATATTTATACATATAGAGAACATGAAAAGGTGGAAGTATGCATACCAACAGGAAGAGTCTAATCAATTGAGATGAGCTATCATCAGCAGGAGAAAAAAAAAAACTTTTGAAGTGATAATTAAGATGACCCATAGAAGGTGTGAGAAGAACTTAACATAGGGAAATAGATTCAATTACTGTAATGACCCAACCATTCCCAGTTTCTATTTAGGCCTGAGTTAATTGTATCTAATTTGCATATTAATTCAAGTTCAGCAGTCTCTCTTTGGAGTCTGTTTTTGAAGTTTTTTGTTGCAAAATTGCCACCTTAAGTCTGTCACTGAGTGGTTAGAGAGGTTGAAGTGTTCTCCCATTGGCTCACGAAAGCTCATGCTGAAATAAATTTGTTAGTCTCTAAGGTGCCACAAGTCCTCCTGTTCTTTTTGTGGATACAAACTAACACGGCTGCTACTCTGAAACCTGTCATTTTGCAAGGCACTCCTTCTATACAGTATGCAAATATTAAAAAAAGACAATGTGCATCCTCTAAATATGACACCAATATTATCTCCTTTCTATGGCATTTATTAATGCAAAGTCATCCATCTATAAAAGGCTAAACCAACCTTGTAAACCTAGTTTAAGAAATCCAGCTTACTTTAAATTTAACTGAATCCTCTGAGTTTTACATTCCACTGTACAGTAATCATTATGAAATTGAGCAGTAAGACATGGCAAAATATGAATTCTAGCTTCATATGTCAAATTCACTGTTAGGAATTAGGCTTAAGGGCAAATGCCATCCATCCACATGCTAGAAGATCTGAATTACTGGCTACACAAATAAGTCAAGTGCTGGAGTATCATTCATTTTATTGTGCATTTTTAGAAAGAAAATAAAATGAGAGAAAAAAGTACAAATATTCAATGCAAAAACATACCCTATCTAATTCCAGAGTCCAAATTTCAGATCTACAAAAATAAGGGGACTCAAAGTCATGGTTTACAAAACAACTGTAGTTCAGACTCCCTTGAAGACATTGCTATACAAAATGATACATATGTACAGTTAATTGTGTTGCCTTTTTATCACACACCCCCTTTCCTTGGCCTCATCTCATTCCTGCTCCATTTGGAGGCCTTAGGACTGCCCAGAGTGCTATCCCCATGAAGACCTTGTACTATCTGGGCGTAAGGACTACAAGTGCAGCTAGCCCTTTATAGGGAACAGAAGTCAGGACACTCTTACCCTTCTATACCCACACCGGGCTGACCATAATTTGCCTTACTTCCAAGCTAGTAAGGCACTTGAGCAGTGTGGAACTTTAAGCAAATAACCAGACCTACTGAAGTGAATGAGACCCCTCTGCTTAAATGCTTTGTTGCTCTGGAAGCTAACTAAGCAGAAGATTCCAATTTTTACCCTTTTTTTTTTAAACCAATTCTTCATTTTCAAACCATTTCAGTGCATTCTTTGTTAGAGTCTAAGAATTCTGTGACTATAGAGCAGGGATCAGCAACCTTTGGCCTGCAGGCTGGGCTGCTTTGTTTATCAGCTGCGTCCGCAGGTTCAGCCGATCCACAAGAATCCCTCGGCCCGTGCCACTTCCCGTAGCCCCCATTGGCCTGGAGCGGCGAACCGCGGCTAGTGGGAGACACGCTCGGCTGAATCTGCGGACGCAGCAAGTAAACAAACCAGCCCAGCCCACCAGGGGGCTTACCCTGGTGAGTCACTTGCCAAAGTTTGCCGACCCCTGCTATAGAACTTTTAAATCCTGTGGGCAAATCAGAATCTAGGCAATTTTTATCAAAACCAGAAAACCACTACTTATTTCCCACGTGAGTTACTATACAACAGCTGAATGAACTTTCTTGAAGACTTTGGAAGATATCACAGTGCCTTAAGCCAATTAGATTTTCACTGTATTTTTGGTTTGAGTTGGAGTGGCTGTCACTCTCTCTGCAACCTCTTTGAAGCTGTGCATCTCAGAAGGGAGCCACTCCATTTAAGACACGCATATTTTCAAACAGCTCCCTCTCCCTCCCCCTCCCCCTCCCCCTCGTGAGTGACAGCTATGGCATTTTAGACACAGAAAATAAAATGCAAGCTCCTCTGGGTGTTGGATGCTTCAGGATCCTAGATTCCATGTGGTTCCAGAAAAGTGGATTAACACTGAAAAATAACAGGGGAAATAATCAGGGCTTTTTCCTCCACTTTCTGTGTTGCTTCGTCAGCCAACTGAGTGGAAGGGAGCTGGTTTTACCACCTTTTGGCCAGTTCAAGGCTGCTTTTAACTAGTGCCACATTTAGTTTGCGCTCTATTAGCCTCAGTTTTGTAACGTTGTTATGATATCTTGTGTCTACCTACGCATTTCCAAAGGGCCACTCAAGTGGGGTGGAATTTTCAAAGGCACTCAGCATTGTCCAGTGATAACATTCCCATTGACTTCTTTGGGAACTGAGTTAGGCCAACACTGAGAGCTTTTGAAAATCCCAACTGCATTTTCTAGAAGCAAAGCAGTTTGGCTGAAGTGACCATACTGTCCCACTCCTCATTAACATGCTGTTTTCTTGGGTGGGAGGGTTCTTGGTTAGAAATATTACTGGATCCTTTTGCAATAGCTGTTGAGGATAGGTTTACACACACGAAGCCAGGTCTTCAGTGAGAAGACACGAGATTCTGATTTCTGTTTCCACAACTAAGTTCTGATAGAGCCCAACACACAAGTGTTTTATTATCAATGACTGTCCAGTGGCATATTTTTGAAGAACCATGTGACCTTCACAGTCATTCCCAGGTAAAATGCTTTTCAGAAGTCGAGTCTGAAGGCAAGACATAGATCACTGTAGTTACCTCATAAGGAAGGGATTCAGTCTCCTGGTAACAGATAGAAAGAGGCATTTCTGGCTGCTGCTGCTGCTATTTGGGTATCAGAGTATCTAGCAGTCTGAGCCACAATTTTTAGTCAAAAGAAGTTTTTTTGGTGAAAAAATACCAAAAACTGACATTTTGAAAAATATCAATTTCTATGAAAATTTCCCTGGAAAATTTTTTCAAAATGACAAAAATTTTAGAAAATGTAAAAATAAAAAACAATTTTGAAATGATCTCCTGACATCTCTGAAGCAGTGGTGCATAATATGACAATGTAATAGCTGGAATATTCTATTATTTTATTTTAAAAATTCTTATGGGCAGCTGCTACTTAGTACTGATGGAAAAAGAAATTATTTTGTGTTCCTCATTAAAGTGCCTATTTGTATTGTAATTAACCTGTTTGATATTCTTGGGAGAATTTAATTCAGCATTTTCTCTTCTTTTCTTATTTCAGTGTGGAAGATCATCCTGCTTTTCAGTGAAGAGAGAGACTGAGGCTGGTTCTGATTTTTCCAGACTGATTTGTCTCACTTTTTTTGATGTCCACAGTTTTAAAAGCTACATTATGGCATGATGGGATGTGGGGAAAACAGAAAGAAGCCCTTCAGTTATGTAAGGCCATTTGTTTGCAAAGTAATGAAAGGGAAAGTGGAAAAGTTCAACTCCTCAACTGGAGAATAGCCTTGAAAATTGGAGCAACATGTTTTTATAAAATCTATAGCAAATCAGAACAGATAAAAGAGTATGTCTGTGTGTTTTGCTTTTTATCAAATATTTTACTCACATGAAACCATTATCATTGAAGTAAAAAAACATATGCTGTATTGTACCCAAGATTGCTACGAACTATATGTTGGGTTTTTTCAGACTGTTACATCATACATCAGTTATTTCTTTCCCCTCTACTGGTGATGATTTTCAAAGAGGATATAAAGTTTACAGTGAACCAGAGAGAGTTCCATTCTTTGCTATGGTGGAGAGGATGGAACATTATAGATAAATTAGTCTAGATGCATTTGAAATGAATCTCATTTTCCATTCTTTATTACATATTGTGCATTACTAACAAATACCAGGAATGGTGAAGAAAAGCCTATCAACCTTTAAACATACACAGAGCCAAATAAGAGTTTAACCAACCCCCTAAAATGAAAGTATACAACATAAAACAAGAAACTCTGGTTGGCTTCAGGACAGTTTGAGGGATAACATCCATTTTGGAAGTGAGATACTAATAATTTTGAGAGAATGCTGGACATTAAAAAACAGGGACCAGCCATGTTCTTCATTTGTCCTTTTGCCCTTAAACTAAAATGATTATAGCGATACAGGTAAAATGTTATAGCGATACAGGTAAAAATGCTCAGGCCCAAATTGGCCCCTCATGATCTGGGCATTGACAGATATCTGTCCAGGTATCTCCCTCTTTCATAGTGAGACACTGGGATAAGCTGCCTCCATGACATCACTCAGTTGCACTAACAGAGTGCCCCTTCACCACAGCTCAGCAGAGATGAACTTAGTGGCAAGAAGCAGAACAAGGATGAAGCTGGATCAGAAAGGGTGTAGGTGCATTGCTGGTGGTCATCTCACAGATTACAATGTGGAAATCTGAGCAGGAGGTAGTTTAGCTGGGAGTTGTATTACCTTCCTCTGGGTCCCCTCTGAAGAAAAAGCTGCAGAGTGGTCTCAGCCAACAATATTTGATTTGATACTATTAGGGCCCCAGCAGAAGTTCTGTTGCCAGAGAGGAGATGACAGTTGTGGAGCACTAGCCATCCCTCCATAATAATGCCACATGGAAAGGGACCTGGCGTATGGAACCATGAGATCTACAGGAGCCAAGGCACCCCCAACCTCTCCTTCCAGAGACAGTAGCTGAAGTTTTACCACAGGAGGAGGCATTCTAGGTAGCTAAGTATTGACAGGGTTGCCCATCACCATGGTATCAGAGCACAATATTCTTGATTCAATCCTATCGTGAAAGTCTATTTGTGCATGCTCCTTGGTGTGTCTTTTAAAGCCTGACTTTCACTGCATGAAAAAGCAATTTCAAACTTAAAAATAATTGCGGGGAGGTAAATGCTCCTTGCCATCTTTTCTTAATTTCCTTTGAAATGAATGTATTAATATTAATTTTTGCCATCCTCAGTTCTTATCAATTTATGAACCAATTTGCCTTGTAGGAACTGCTGCTTTTAAGATGTGCAGATTGGCTGCCTTTGATAAATCTGGCACACTCTCAGGGATAGTAATTTTTCATTCTAAATAGTCACGTATTGCTTGCTTGCTTTATTTCTTCTGGTTAAAACTAAATCACTCTGAACCAAATATTAAACAATGATGGTCCCAAGGTCCCTTACTTGACACGTACTACAGATGGCAATCTTTTGTATTTAGGTAGTTATACCACAATAAATAGGACAATAAATATTCTAAGATAATCATTGGTGTCTGCTTGTCATTTATGTACTTGCCACAGTGGGTCAATTTCTTTCATGTTACTATTAGAAGTGAGAGACATGTGTGTCTTTGTTAAATGAATTTGCTAAGGTACAATGGCCATACCAGTTCTGTTAAGTGTCAGAGACTGGGACATGGACAGTCATGCCTACTGATTAAAGCAGGTGTCAGTAGTCAGCCCAGGATCAGAACCCGAGTGAGAAGCCAGATACCAAATGCAAGGATCAGAGCCAAAGTCAGGAATCAGAGCTGTAGGTCAAAGTCAGGCTACCTGGAGTGAGATGAGGCCAGGATAAAGTTGAGTCCATGGTAGGAGACATGCTGGAACAAGCATACACAGGAGCTTACAAAGCCTTGGATAAATGCTTTGAGCAGCCATCAAACTGCTGTTATGGCTGGGCTTAAGAGCTGATCTCCTGACTCTTCCCCCAGTCAGGCGGTGTAGCCAAACAAGCAGCCTATTAAAGGCCAACTGCATGCTTTAGGTTGCCTGGAGACTTGCTCTGCTGCGGGCCCTGATTCCTGACAATAAGTGGAAAAATTAAGAAAATAATTTTGATGTAATTTATTTTGATATAAAGGGCTCTTAATATCGATATCTGTACTCTCCCACAATGAGGAGAGTAGCATTGAAATTGGTATTGCCATTTTGAATTAGGGTTAGTGTGGACACAATTCGACAGTATTGGCCTCTGGGAGCTATCCCACAGTGCACCATTGTGACCGCTCTGGACATCAATCTGAACTCAGATGCACTGGCCAGGTAGACAGGAAAAGCCCCATGAATTTTTGAATTTCATTTGCTGTTTGCCCAGTGTGGAGCGCTGATCAGCACAGGTGACCATGCAGTCCCAGAATCAAAAAAGAGCTCCAGCATGGACCGTATGGGAGATACTGAATCTGATCTCTTTATGGAGAGATAAATCTGTTCTATCAGAACTCCGTTCCAAAAGACGAAATGCCAAAACATTTGAAAAAATCTCCAAGGCTATGATGGACAGAGGCCACAACAGGGAGTGCTGCATGAAACTTAAGGAGCTGAGATAAGCATACCAGAAAGCCAAAGAATCAAATGGACGCTCATGGAGGGAGGGACGACTGATGACTGTAGCTATCCCCACAGTTCCTGCACTCTCCGAAAACTATTTGAATTCTTGGCTGAGCTCCCAAAGCCTGAAGGGTCAAAAACATTGTCGCGGGTGATTCAGGGTATATGTCATCAGCCGCCCCATGAAAGCAAAGGGAAAAAAATTGTTTCTCACCTTTTTTTAATGTCACCGTTTGTCTACTGGATGCTGCTGGAAGACGCGGTGCTGCAGCGCTACACAGCAGCATCCCCTTCCCTTGCGGACGGCAGACGGTACAGTATGACTGATAACCGTCATTGTCAACTTGCAAAGCAGCAGATGGTACAGTAGAGCTGGTAACCGTCTTTGCTAACTTGCAAAAGGCAAGGGGATGCTGCTGTGTAGCACTGCAGTACCGCATCTGTCAGCAGCATCCAGTAGACATATGGTGACAGTGAAAAAAGGCTGAATGGGCTCCATGGTTGCCTTGCTACGGCATCTGCCCGGGCAATCCCGGGAAAAGGGTTCAAAATGATTGTCTGCTGTTGCTTTCATGGAGGGAGGATTGACTGACGACATTTACCCAAAATCACCCGCAACACTGTTTTTGCCCCATCATGCATTGGGATCTCAACCCAGAATTCCAATGGGCGGGGGAGACTGCGGGAACTATGGGATAGCTACCCACAGTGCAACGCTCAGGAAATCGACGCTGGCCTCGATACATGGATGCACACCGCCAAATTAATGTGCTTAGTGTGGCCATGTGCTCTAGACTTTATCCAATTTGTTTCAAAAAATCAATTTCTGTAAAATCAGAATAATCCTGTAGTGTAGACTACCCTTATATGAGGGGAAATGATATTTTAAAATGATGCAATGCCACATTAATTCATTCTTGCACACCTGTTTGCCCATGGGGTATTAATAAAAGTGATAATTTGTTACATCTAGCTGACTGAGGAGCTGAAGCCAAGATCCACAAAAAGATTTAAGTGCCTAAATCCCAGATTTAGGCTCCACTTAGTTTTAGGCAAAAGCTATAGTCCCCTAAATTCACTCAGCACCTAAATTTCTTCAATAACCATCCCTTCTGTGCCTAAATTTCTGCTCTGGGCACGCACATGACTGCCTCAGTGAGGTGTCTGGATGCCTAAGCCCCACTATAATCCTCAAACCAGGTGCAGACAGACAGGACAATGCCTATTTTGCCAGCAAGATCCAATCTGGTAGTTAGGCTCTGAACATGCCTAACTCCACCAAAAAAAAAAAAAGAAAAAGAAAAGAATGCCAGAAGGCAACAACCTCTCCTTTAATTGAATAGTGATGGTAGTCACCCAGGATGGAGGGGCCCCCACTTCAATTCCCACTCAGCCTGAGGGGAAGAAGGGATTTGAACAGAGTTCTGTACCTCATAGCTGAGCACCTTAACCACAAGCCTATAGGACATTCTGCTGTGGAGTGCTCTCATTTTCTCTTGCTGAAGCCATTCCAATTAGTATTAAATAATTAAATATTAATTGGGCCAGAATAGGAGTAGCCCAGTGGCTAGGGCACCACACTGAGAGGTGGGAAACCCCTTTTAAAATTCCTTCTAATTAGGTAGAGGGGGGAATTGAAGCTGGGGTTTCTACATCCTGGATGAGTACCCTAACCACCAGACTAAGGTTATAACAGCAGTCTTTTCCCCACCTCCAGCAGCCATTTTGTGTGGAGCTACGCAAGGACCTAAGCCATTCTTGCATGTGGATTTGCCCTTCAGCCTGGATTTAGGTGCCTAACTGGGAGAGCCAGGGTTTCAGATACACCCTCTTGCTGGCATGTCCCATTGGATAATTTAACTGGTTCCCCCATAGCATGTTGGCTTTTGTGGATTTGATTCTAAGGCACTTATCTTTCCTTATTCATTGTACAGGGAGCCTCAGCACCTAGTTCGAGGTTTGTGGTATTCCAGTGATTTTCAAAGCACCTAAAAGTTAGGCATTGCACTGCGTAAGTCCTCTTGTGGATCCAGACCTTATTGCCTGTGATATGTGGTGATGTAATTGTCATCCTTACTGGCTATGCCATCAGATTTGCTGCCAGATCTCTCATTGGTTTGTGCATTGAGGATTGGTACATTTTTAAAGTACAACTTTTAAAAATTAATTTTCTTCCCAGACATCACCTTTCTAACTGTGCAAATTAAAGTAATAATATCTAATTTCTACCTATCGGGCCAAATTCAGTTCTGGTATAAACACAGTTCATTGATTTCAACAGAGTTGCAAGCTTCTTACACCAGGCGTAAAACTAGGTCACAGATTTTAAGGCCAGCAAGGACATTAAGGTCAACTAGTCTCACCACCTACATAACTCAGGCCATACAATTTCATTCCATATTTCCTGAATTTTGCCCATTTCATAGATTCATGGATTATAAAGACAGAAGGGATCATTGTGATCATCTAGCCTGACCTCCAGTATAACACTGGCCATAAGATTTCCCTGAATTAATTCCTGTTTGAACTAGAGCAAATCTTTTAGAAAAATAACCAATCTAGATTTAATTAATTTCCAGTCATAGAGAATCTTGTGGTTGAGCTAGAGATATTTTTTAGAAAGACATTGATCTTGATTGAAAGACATCATGTGATAGAGAATCTATACCCATATCCATAGCTAAGTCGCTCCAATGGTTAATTATCCTTACTGTTAAAAATGTGCATCTTATTTTTACCCTGATTCTATCAACATTCCACTTCTAGCTACTGGATCTTGTTATATTTTGTCTTCTAAATTAAGGCACTCTTCTCAAATTCTCACTTCATAGTGACTTGTCAACAATTCATCAAACACTGTACATTTCCAAAATCTTGTACATGTAACTCTTCTGCCCCTCTGAGTTGGCAGCAACAAGGGCCAGGTTCAGTATCCAGGGGTTCCGTTTCAATAACGCAATGTAAAACTGGCTCGAGCCCCCACCCGGTGACCTGGAACAATTACCTACCACCCCCCTGAGCACCTCTAGGAGGCAATACTTCCCCTCTCACAAGCACAGAGTCTGAGTGTAGCAAAATCCTTTTAATAAAGGAGAGAAACAATGTGGCATCATATTGGGGAAACACCACAAACAGGATTCATAACATAAACCATGAGCAAAAGACCCACCAAGTAAGTTTTGGCAATGTCCTTTTCCCCTCAGTGTCTTAAGTCCAATCACCCCAAAGTCTAACAACCCAAAAGTCTCTGTCCCTGGTCAGTGCCGCCCCAGAGTTCAAAAGTTTATCTGCAGAGTTTTACCCCTCCAAGCCTGGGTGGAAATGGGGGGGTGCACAAAGGGTGTTAAGGGGAACCTTACGTGGGCCAGGGCTGACTGCCCTGCCTCCCCGTGGAGTTCTGCTGCAGCCTTCCCCACGACCGGCTCCACTACACCAGCTGCGGCGCTCCTCCAGCTGACCCATGAGCCACTCCAGCTATCCCCGCAAACCGCTCGCTTGCTGTTCCGTGGGCTGCTCCAACCATCCCGCAAACTGCCCAGCTCCACTCTGCTCTCTGTTCCGTGGGCTGCTCCCAACCGTGCTGCAAATTGCTCCGCTCGGCTACCTGCTTAGCAATAGGTCTTCAGGCTCCCCCACTAGTTAACACAGCACTCAGTGATCTCAGCTCAGTAAGTTTAGCTCTTTTAGTGATTTCAGCTTGTAGTAGGGGAGCTCCAGTGCTGGTGCACCATTGGCCCAAAGTGAATTCAGCTCAGTAGCCTCTAGGTGGACTCCTATGGAACCAAAATTATCTCTGCACTTCAACAGTGGAGAGAGGAGGAGGAGGTGCAACTGGTATTCCAGGCCCTCAAAAGGTTCCATACCACCAAGTACACATACCAACCCCCAAGCTCTCTCCATTCACTGGGCATTGGAACCCATGTCCCCTGTCTAGCGAGTGCTACTTAGTTGATGGTGAGATCCTCTGTCATAAAACAGGTTCATAGTCCCTCATTCACATAATCAGGGTAACACCACTTTATTCCTCCTGCCCTAACAACAGAGAAATTGAGGATCCCACAGCTGTCAAAGTGACCATTTTAGGCTGCCATGGGCTGTGCTAGGCAGGGTGGGTGTGCCTATGCAAACAAGATCAGCCCCTGAAATTCTTTTCCACAGTCACCATAATTTACTGCCAGATGTCAGCGTAGAGCTCAACCTGACTCCGCTTACATCCAATTGTTAACAATTAATTTATGTCAGGAAAAGACTTGCCTTGCAGCAAAGGGCTTACCCATCATATTTGCTGTTCATATTGGGTTTATATGTTCGTCAAGCAGCTTGCAAGTAAATGTGAAAACCCTCTGATTGTCACCTGTTTTTCTGTTTTCAAAACTCATTTGGGTAGTCTCTATCAGCTGTTCTGCTTTTCTCAGAGTTTCTAAATTGTCTCTCACTACTGGTCAGATTCTTCAAAGAACAATATGGCCCAATAGGAATTACCAGTTAGAAAGGAGAGAGATTTTTTCTTCATTTGAAAAACTACTATAGGATGGTAAACTATTTCAGATAGCCTCTTTTATACAAAATGTGATGGTATGAAGCAGCTAATGATTCAGACAAAGTGGTAATGTGACCATTACAGCATGCTAAATTAGAAGAAATGGTTAAAATTCAAAGGGCTGAAGTTGTTTTATAAAATAATCTTGATAGATTAGATACAAGGGCTCAACAGTAGAATATGTAAATGTATAGTCCAAGTGTAAAGTAGAAATAATCACCAAGCTAATAGTTTAAATGGCATACAATTAGTTGTTACTGTAGAAGAAAAGGATCTGAGGGCTGGATATTCAGCAGATATAAATTAATATACATTATTATTGTTCCTTTGACTTCTGTGGAGCCACACCAATTCCAAAAAGGGGTATCAGAGAGTGTATGCCCAGGGAGTGAGCCTAGAGGCCAAGAAAGAGATAATGTCTGGAACCTGCTCAGACCCAAGGAAGCGTAAATGTGCATTGATCTACCATGTGGATCCAAACACAGCATCCTGCTGAGTGTTCAGCAGAGGGAGTGCAACCATGACTGCAACAGCATCCAAAGACAGGGTTTGGTCCTTTATGTATTTTTCCAGGTTAATAATTAAATCATTTTGAAAAACAAAATTGAGTTATTAATATATTCCATCTGTCAGGCTATATAACAAACATTTGATCACTAGCTGTCAGTTTGTCTAAAAGACAGATTCTATGCTATAAGATTCTGGAGGTGGGAGGAAGACTTTAAGGAAACCAAATAAGTTAATTAGAATCCCTAAACCTATTTTATTTAGTGAAACATGTCCAAACAACATAACACATGCATTATAAAGCCATTTCGTGGCATAATTTACAGCATTTATCTTTAAAGATGAAAATGTACACACATCCTTATTTAATCACAAGACAAATCAGTCATCCAAATGCAAAATTATACATGACTGAAAGATTTGTTTTCAAATAATTACATTCATGATAAAAATAATGATATTACCATAATACGCATCTACTCTGTAAAGGGCATTAACTCACATAATTTATGGAGTGAAAAAAAATCAGTGGTGCAAAGGATGTCTCTTCCCCAGTGCTTTTCAGAAACTCAGTTTCTTCTGAATAACTTGTGTTGTTAAACAACAGAGATAAAGGAGGAGTATTGAAAATAATTGGCTAAAAGGGAAAATCCTTTAATTTCATCCTATATGAGCTATCTGGTCTTGGGTTTGTTTGTTTTTACCATTTCCTTTTATTGCAAGGCCATCACAAACCATGTATACCTTTGAATAGTGCTTACTAGATAGAGTATTTTCATGGAAATTATCTGTTCACTATATATAACAAACTAGTACCATTAAGGTAATCCAATAATTTAACATAAAAGAAGAATTAAAATAAATTAAAATACATCTTTGTGTGTTTGCTTGAATCCCAGACTAGCAAAAATAACTACCAAATTCTTTAGAAAATATATTGTGAGTGAATTCTTTCATCTTATTTCAGGCTCTTCAGACTAGTAAAGTATCACAGTCCATTGAAGTTCAATAGCAAGTGACAGTTTTATTCAGATGGTAGCATCCAAAAAAAAAATTAATAAAAGGTGGAACTGGGAAAAGAACATTGTGTTTTCTTTACTGCCTAGAGCGGAGCAGTACATATCACAATGAAGTACTATGCCTATTGGGCCATTTCCTTATTTTAGATACAGCATGTGGTCTTGTTACCCAGGGTTCTTTCAACCCAAAGCTCTTGATAACTTTACTCTGTACAGGGTTGTGTCAGGAAGTAAATCAAGGGAGACATTGCCATCGGACCAATAGATGGCTGGCATAAACAGGACAACACAAGAGTGCGCTCACTTAAAGCTATACTTTAGTCTCAAGCACTTACACACATCTACATCAAGTTAGTAAAACACTCCCAACCCTCCACAGTTACCAAAGTTGAGTATGGCTCTTGAGTGGCACAGCAGCAGTCTTCTGATGGCCAATCTTTCATCTCCCAGTGGGGACCACAAGATGTGTCCAGAGGGAGAGTCCCTGAAGAGTCCATTTACCCCAAATGTTCTTCCTTTATTTATTCATTACTCATCACTCAAAGAAAACTTGTTAAGCAAGCAATTTCAGAGGTTAAGCGAGAGGTTTCCTTCTGATCATCAATTAGCCAGATGTGTTTTTTCAGAGTTTGCATGCCTTGAGGCTCTGACAGACACATCCCTGAGGGCACATATAGACAAGCTTACTGTATTCCTAAAATGCATACATCAGCAATTTCAACAGAGATCTCATCAGGAAGGATGCAGGGTCAAGCTACCCTTTTGTGGTCACCCAAGCCCCCTCCCCTCCTGACTCAGTCATGCTAAGGCTGTTACATAGGCCCACTTATGGCCTGGTAGCTTGGCTACTTTTAGCAATAAGCGGTAGTGGTTTGGGCACTTTACCAGTCTGCCAAGATCTCCCCATACAGCCTATGGGAATTCATCATTGTGTACCTTGAAAATTGCCCCTAAAAATCCACTACAAAATTTGCAACCTGGGAAGAGCATCCTGCTACTCTACAGACTAATTTCATTAATGCATCCTTCAGAGAAAACCATCTTACTAGCCACCTGAAATTGGCAATAGTCAAACTGATTCTCAAAAAACCTCAACACCACGTCACAGTTCCAAGACTCACTCCTGCAGTGCCTCCTGCTGGTTTCCTGGGAATTAGCTCTTTTTCCAGCTCTGGAGCGCCCTCTGCAGGCTGGTGTCCTGCTTGCCACTGGCCCCTGTGTCCTTCCTAGACCCCGATGCTCTTTACCCAGGGGTTCTGCCCACTGCAGCAACCCCCAATCTGGGTTTCCCCACTCAGGAGAACCCCCTATCCCCACCTCACCTCAATATCAGGCTACTGCCAGTCACCATCTAGCCCCCATTCACTGGGGCAGACTGCAGTGTACAAGCCACTCAATACAGGCAAGGGGGGTTTGGACCTGCTGCCTTGGCCTACCCCTGTGCTGCCCTCTGCAACCCCAGTACCCTTCTGGGCCTCTAACAAGGCCTGCAGCCTGCAGGGTTTCCAGGCCAGAGCTCCCCAGCTCCTTTGGCCTTCCTGCAACCCTGCTCCACTCTAGGTACCCTGTGATCTCCTTAGTAGCAAGGCCCTTCCCTCTCTACAGACAGCAAGAGACTGTCTGCTCCTGGCCCAGTGCCCTCTTATAAGGGCCAGCTGGGCCCTGATTGGGGCGTGGCCCCATCTGAGGCTGCTTTCTCAATCAGCCATTACTTGTCAGATCATTTATGGAGACACTAGTGGATGATGTCATCATGGCCACAATTAAGGGACAAATATCTATGCTCATGTTGCTGGTCCTATCAACTGCCTTTGACATCAGTGACCACAAAGTACTATTGTCATGCTTACAGAGTTAGCAAGATATTCAGTGAAGTATTTGGATGGCTCAGAGCATTCCTATCTGACAGATCCCAGAAAGTCATGGTGGAAAAATTGTGGTATTGTGTAAAATTAATCTTGTCTTCTCTCCTTTTCAATATATCCATGCTATGGACACCAATATCAGCAATATGTTGATGATATCTAACTTTGTGTCTCATTCACAGAATATCTAGCAAATGCTGCCACATGGATGTCATAAAGCCTGAAATTGGTAAGCATACGGTCAAAACTAAAGCCATACAAAACAAAGGTGGTGCTGAGTGGAAGAGGAAAGTACTATGAAGAGATGCTAGGACACTAACATCACCTGCCTTCCCATCAACGAGATAGCATGTAATCTCAAGGTTATGTTAGACTTATCACTATAGTAGTGAGAAATACCTTCTGTCTCCTCCAGATGGCCAGGAGACCATGCCCCTCCCTATTGCACAAGAACCGAGCAACCTTAAAATGCCTTTTCACCACCAGGTAACATTTGCTACTCACAAGGGGGTTACAGTGAAGCAATGGGAGTAGATGGAAAATAGTAGGTGCACAAAGGCTACAACTTGAGCACAATGTGGCAGCGTTCTTTCTACATAGGATAGACTGGCATGACCACATCACCCTCATGTACTGGCTCCTCATTCAATTCCAGGTTGAATTCTAGACTCAAAGTGGACTGAGGCTAAGCTGTCTCAGAGAACACCTCCCCATTTGTGACCCAACCAAAGAGCTACGTTATATGTTCATCGGGAATGATGCAGACCCAGCACAAAGCTGTCAAGATGCAGAAGCAGGGCATTCTCAGCAGGGAGACGTAAATTATGAAGTACCTTCCAGAATAAATTAGACAGAGCCCAAGCCTAACTGATGTCCAGTACAAAATGAAAGACACATCTTACTACACCAGCCTTACCACAATGATGAGATAGAAGAGAACTGGCCCTTCTCAGTTCCTCAGAGAGGAAGAATATGTTACCCACATATAATCTCTCCTGCTAAGTAATAGCAGTCTTCAGCATAGTGTGGTGTTTTCTATCTAGAGGCCTTTTTGGAATTTTCTTATGTCCTGTAATTTCTTGTACCGGTGCCTAGGTATCACAGTGATCAGAACTTGATAAAAACCCAGACTGGTAGATAATTTGTAGAGTTTTTACTATATCAGTAAAACGCTTCTAGTATATACATTGTCTCAGTGGATAATAGCTTGTACAATTACAATGCTTCACACAACAGATGGATTTTCAGGAGTTTCTGAAGATGGTAAAGGGCTTTTGACATGTATTACTTTGTAGACTGTTCCATGTGTAAAGGGAAGAATGAAAGGAGGGTAAAATCAGGAGACAAAGGGACCAAGAGGAGTGGTGTAGATAGAAATGTGGGCAGATGTGGCATTACAGAGATCTTTGAAACTGAGGCAACGTTTGAACTTTATTCGAAAGGCAAGCCAAAGCCAGTGTAAAGACATAAAAAGGAGAAAACTGTGGCTGTAGCAAGGAACCAGGAAGACAATCTTACATAGGAAAATGCAAAGGCGGAACACTAGTCCAAAATTTACCTGAGCTTGTTGCAGGTGAAAGCTGCAAACAAATTCTTCCAAAATGAAATTCTCATCTTGAAGTCAATGGAGAAAACTCCAATTAACTTCAGTGAGGCCAGGATTTCACTCCTCACCTTCAACAGTCCTATATAAATCTCAGACTGCAAATTTTCCATGTTTAAACTGCATCTAATTATGTCCCTGTACATACCCATATTTCTGAGACTAGAATTAATTCCACTATCTAGAATGATTTACAGGGAGAGGAAACTAATCTGAAAGGGACACATTTTAAATGACTTCAAACCAGCCTTAAAAATTGTGGATGAAATGTGTGTATGACCTTTTACACACACACAAACACCACATATCTGCACAGTTATTTGTGCAAGTGGACTAAATAATCAAACATGCTGTTATCTGCTGTGAGCTTAAATGCCTCTTTCCCCATGCAAATGGACATGTGCACAAGATTTGTATATGCCATTTCAATTATTACATTTGAAAATTTATCTCAATCTCTTATCCTGAGTCTGATCTCACATATACCAATGTGACTCAGAACTAACACCATTAAAATGAATGGGGTTACACTAATGGAAAACTGTTTAGGAGTGAGATCTGAATCATGCCCTGTAACTTGAAACTAGAATGAAGAAGGAAGAGAGCTTTGCAGTCATGCTGACAGCATGAAAATACTATTCAGGAATCCTGGAGTCTCTTAGAGTTGTAGAATAAGATATTTAAATTCTATTTTGAATTACAGGCTTGTGGACATTCAGTGAAACGTTGGTTTTGTTTCACTTCATATGGAAGGATTCTCTGGATCTCAGGTGTTGTACTTCATGCAAATAAGTTTGACCTTGGGTAAATCTTCAGCACCCAGAGCTTCTTCCTAGTGCTAGTTATTAGACTTTATTATTTAAAAAAAAAAATCTGTGTTCTAAAGAAACCAGGAATAAAGATTCTTTGCTGAAGAAAAAATACCAATTGCACTATTGCAATCTAATATGCATCCATTTTAAAACACTAGACCTGAGTCTTAGCCTTGGCCTTTACTTGTCCTCTCACTGCTTTGCTCCTGCATATGGTTGCTTACTCACATTTCAGTATTAAAACCTGAGTACCAGAGAGAATGTAGGAATTGTGAATTCTATCAACTGCATGGATAGGCAAAGAATTGAAAAAGTGTGGGCTCAGTCCTCAGCTGCACCAAGTTCGCACTAAACACAGCTGAGGATGGTATGGAAATGTGGCTCTAAGACCCTTTTCTGCTTCTCTGAGACTGGGCCAGCTAGGGACATCAGGATTGCACTAAGTTATGTCAGCTACTTCACTGGCCCAGGATCTGGCAAAACACCAGGCATTCTCCTCTGCTCCAGACTCACCTGCAGCATGCCTCTCCCTGCCTCCAACATAGCCTGTATGTGCAGGGTGGTGGATGGATAATGCAAAAGTAGCTGAGTCAGCCAAGCATCACCCAAAGTTTCTCCTGCCTCAGGAAGAATCACTGGCTGTCCAGTGGCCAAAGATTCAGCCCTGTTGGTGCAAATATGCAGAGCAATGTGTTTGCAAGTCATGACCAGGTTGGGGCCCCACTGAAAAACAGGCTGCTATTACACCATATTATAAGTAGCTCTTTAGAAAGAAATATTTCATGGACAGCTTTCCAATCTTATTAAGTACAAAAATGTCCTTTTAATTTTTTTCCTCTCTGCTTTGCATGTGGACTCTGGAGCTTCATCACTCCAAAAGTATGGTACAAAATATCATTCTATGTAAGTATAGGTATTTTGGTTGAATAAACTTTAAAAGAGTCAAGATCTAATGACTATATAAGTGTTTTTAATATCATGTAAAAAGCCATCCTAATATGGATAGAGAGAAAGAATATTTATATATCTTACTTTCTATTTAATTTTCAGTAACTGCTCAGACACTTTAGAGAGCAACACACATGAATTTTTAAAAGGCAAAAGCAGGAGGTTTTAATTTTAATTTTAACCTGCCTATTTAGGAAAATCTTGAAAAGCAAAATATCCAAAAACATGCATTTCCAAATCTCTCCCAAATTAGTTTATATATTGGTTTCAACTTTCTGACATATCTAGTTTGAGTGTTAAGTTGATTTAGGCCCATCTGGCACTAATGTCCTTGTGCATAGTTGCAGATTTCAGATCAGGTTGGGTTAATATTTGTGTTAGCATACTGATGTACCTGCCAGACGTAAGCTCATCTTTTGTCTGCCTTTGACAGATAACATGACTGGTTCACGGCCAAGGAGAGGACACATTAGCATAGACATCTGGATCATGCACAGCAGAATGGCATGGCTTTTCTTGTGTAATTTGAAAGCAATGAGGGTAGACCAAAGAGGTGATACTCATCAGTTGCATAAATTATCTGTAAATATAAAATATAAAATTGAAAATATAAAAACCAAAGCCATAACTACTTTTAAAGTGTCATTTATATCTTTAGGTTGCATCAAGGCCAATTTAAAGGACATAAAATGCATTCAATGCTTCTTGCAACATGAGTACATAGTAAATATCATGTACCTTACCATTCCTGTCTGAAGAAGAAGAAGAGTAAAGAGAGTTGGTGGAGTTCAATGTTTTTGGTCTCTATTTAGAAAAAATATACACCAGGCTTTCCTTCCTGTGTGATGGATGCACAAGTGAACCTGCAGGCATGATTCACAGGGCCATCAGGATTATTCTTTGAAAAGCTTCTCAATCATTGGGCTACTTTTCTGAATTATGGAAGATAATAGTAACCTTGCATCATACTGGTATTAGCTTTGAAGAGGGTGCAGAAACTGACAATCTTCTAGCAAGAGGAAGGTATTGACAGAATGTACATGAAATCATTGGTTAAGATTCTTATGTGGTCTCTTTGCCAAGAACTTTAAGAATAAAAGGAACTGATTTCCCTCTATGCAGTGAGATTAGAACTGAGCTGATTCCAGGGCAAGTAATTTGGCCAATATTACATAATCTGAGGATCAGTTTTGCCCTGAAATACATGGATCAGCAAAGTCACAGTTAACGGGAATTGCACCAGTAGATTTCAGGATAAAACTGGGTTCATGAGACAATGGACCAAATTATTCTATCAGCTATACCTGTTCTGCTCCACTGGCTGAAGTGGCTGTAAATGAGAAGAATTTGGCCCAGTGCATTTACAGGAGTCCGTTGAAGGCAGGATTTTCTACCATGAAAATCCGTGGGTCCAATTCATCCCTGGCATATCTCTACTGACGTCAGTGGAGTCAGACCAGATATGAATTTGGCTCCAAACTTCTGTTCTTTTGGACCTTCAGTATTTTTGACTATGGGGACCATATTAACTGAGCTAAGGTGACCAGGCATCCTGATATTATTGTGACTGTCCCAATATTAGGGGCATTGTCTTACATATGCAACTATATCCCACATACTCAGAAAAAAAAGGTGTCTCAATTTTTCACACTTGCTATCTGGTCATCCTCAACTGAGATCTAAACCACATTAAAATTCTAACAAGAATTAGAATAAAAAACATCTTCTATGGCAACATTAGGCTAGGGCTTGGCATTTGATTCAGGCAAAATTCCCTTCTGAGGAGCATTTTCTCATGAGGAGTCTGATCCACCTACCATTAAATGAACCAAACAAAAATCTCAGCCTCCAACTGGGCATCACTTCACAGTACACTAATTCATGTAAATATTTTACTGATATATGTTTACAATAAAAATGCCAGAATTGTTGAATTCTTACTATGTTCCTACTGTCTTTGTTGTAGTTTATCAATATTACAGTTCATGGCAACTTCACTTGTATTCCTGCTCAGTGGTCCACCAAAGGCACCCACTCTAGTCTCCTGGCTCCTCAACCATCAACTCTCTCCCTCCTGACCAGGGGTTTTTCCAGGCTGAACAGTTCCTTGCCTACTCTGTGATATTCCCAGCAAGCCAGACTGCCTAAACAGGCCAGCATCTAATGCTTTGTTTTCTCTTCAAAGGCTGTGAACAGTTGTAATTGCCAGCAGTCACAAGTTGCCACGCAGCTCTTTATAAGTAAGCACATTTATTCTTAAGGTGAAAGCATGACAGAGAAAACATATTTAAAAAATATAAGAACCTACATGTATGCTACTAAATTTAACAGACATCATCCCCAACTCCAACACAGGCTCTGGTAGGAACCACTCCTTCAAACTAAAAAAAGGGTTTTTCTGTGGTTACATTTTCATAACAGCTGTAGCTCAGAACTAGCACACCCATGAATAGGTTAGTTTTTCCTTTATACAACTTGGGCCTTTGATCTTGAGACTCTGGGGACAGGTAATCAGCAGACAGTGGGCCTCTCCTCAGAGCATAGCTTCAAAAGATGAGTTCCGCATAACTGGAGGTGGGAATTTGTATTCACCCCGCACCCAGGCAAACCACTTTCCTCTGTTTGTCCCAGAAGTCCATTCTTATCTGATACTTTGTTCACTATAAAAGCAGCAAAGAGTCCTGTGGCACCTTATAGACTAACAGATGTTGGAGCATGAGCTTTCATGGGTGAATACCCACTTTGTCGGATACAGATCCAGACTAACACAGCTACCCCTCTGATACTTTGTTCACTATAGTCCTCTGAAGTTCATAACAGGGTTGGGTTCACATGCCGTGTACCCCCTAGAAGGAGGTTACATACAATCCCAGCCCATAATAATACATGAACCATTTAGTACACTGGACCGCAAACATACTTACACTTAATTCAGTAAGGTCTCCCAAGGATATTGCAGGAAATTGCCATATCTGTCACAATCAGTTCCATACTGCACACTGTCAGTTTAGAGGGGCATGGAACTGATGACATGGGACAGGGGGCTTGATCCTGCACCAGTTAAAAATCAATGGTCACACTCCTGTTGTCTTCAGTGAATGCAGGGATGAACGTGTAGAACATAGATATCAGAGCCATGATTTAGTAAATCCTTGCACACTCATTAGTGCAGATTTAAAACTGTTTCATTAGCATCTTTATTGCAACTACTTTTTCCTTGTCTAGATTGTCATTGGATAGTTACTTGTACTCTGAATCTCTGCTTGTTTTACCACCTTTCTAGTTCTCCCTTTTGTAAATCCAGCAATTTCTTACTGTGCCTTTAATTATTTTTAAGCATTTTATTTTCATGTGGAACTTCTTGAAACTTTGAATTTTATTTCATTGCAGAATGTTCCAGCTTCTTCGCTTTGGCTTCCAATTATTTCTCTGATGCATCAATTTGTGTACATTCTCCTGACACATGAGCATATTCCAGAAAGGGCTCCTGGTAAACCTGAAGTGATCTCATTTTCCCTTCCAGTTCAGCTTACAGGATTCTGTGCTTCTGATTAGTTGTAAACTCACCTCCAATCATTTAGATATAAAATGCTACTTCCCGAGTCAGTAACCATAATTTATTGTAGAAGTTCTTGCACTGTATATCTGCCTTGTCCATAGCAGATGGATTTTCCTTTATTTGTCTTGGGGTAGAATTCTATCATCTGGAATCAGCAATTTGCCATGAAATACTTTTCTTTCCACATGTGTGACATTCCTTTCCAAATGGAGAACAAACCAAGCATCTTCCTGGGTGAAGAAATGACACTGCATCTTTTGCAAGTGTTGTAAAAAACAATCTTACTTCTTAAGGACATGGCCTGCTGGAATTACAGGCTTGTGTTTCTTTATCATACGTAAAGGGAACTTTACCACTTCCATAGCTTGTTCAGTGCTCCAGGCTGTCCAAAGTAAGCTTTGGTGCATTAAGAGTTTTACTCTGGAACTTGGCTGATAAATAAAGTTGCACAATTTGCAATTTTGCATGGTGATCCCAATCAGTAAACTCACATGTGAGTGCCAGTTAGCAGAATGTGACCTAAAAGTTAGTCAGTTTCACATAGTTCTTGTGCAGTTGCCTTAAGACAAATGTTTCATGTCTCCTTTGAAAGAGAGAATTGATTTAATCACGATACTAAGAACTGTTTCAAGGGGATCTTCACCTTTGCTAGGTTTTCTTGTTCGGCAGTGAATTCTAAAAGTTCTTTTACTCTTTACCCACATAATGTAGCAGAAATAGAACTTGTAATTTTGAACTTTCAATTTAAATGCATGTAAAAGACTAATCAGAATCTGTCTATTTTTTCTGTGGCTCAAGAACTGCTCCATATTAATGGCTGTTAAATGCTGGGTATGTGGACAATGCAAATACCATACAATTGTGGTTTGGTTGGATTTTGAGGGGAGGGGAGGGAGTATGGCATAGGTTGAGGGGGGTGTCACTATTTTTTCTTGTTGTGTCTTTATACTTAAAGAAAAATATGTAAGCTTGGGAGCTGTGTTGAGTTCTAATGTTCTTGGCTCTAATGAGTCCTTTAGCATGTCTTTTCTATGGGACACATCACTTTCATTTCTCTCCTTAAAAGTAATAGCTTGGAAAGACTGAAACATCCCTTTCCAGTAACCATCAAGACAAAAATCCTCCTGGTTCATTTCATTCACTATTGAGTCATAGATGTTAAAGATGTCTACTAATAAAAACATTAGAAACATATTTGTGAAAGCACAAAGTGTTGCTTAAAATATATTTTCAAATCTTCTTTTGCTGTTTCCAGAGAATGTGAATTCCTTTGTGGCATTATATTTAAATGCACAATAGGCTTGTTATGAGATCATCTTTTATTATTTTAGTCCTTCTGGCTGCTAATCATCAGCTCAGAGATTCTTTCAGAATGACCTTTTCAAATGTCAATGTCTAAAGCAAAATATAGAAGGTGTTTCAATGTGCCATTGGACTGAATATTCACATAGCACCTCCGTCAAAGTCCATTGAAACCATTGTAAAGACAACCATTTACTTTAATGAGCTTTATAACAGGCTAGAGATGGGTTTGAATAAAAATCCCTGGTCTGAGCATACTCAAACTTTTAGGATTTCATAACCAGACGTGGATCTGAACTTTGCAACTCAGGCCCATCTTGAATAGTTGCATTTTAAAATATCATAATTATTATATATTTGAATTTTGGTAGTGCCTACTAGCCTCTATCATGGACTATTGTGCACTGTACAAATTCATAACAAAAAGACTGTCCCTGCCTCCAACAGGTGATAATCTAAGTATAAGACAAGAGGTGACTACAGTAGGTGCATAGAATGAACAGATGGGGTGGGGTGGGGCACAAGGAAACAATATGAAAATGTTGGTTGGCATGCTAGAAAGTAGTTTCAGCAAACTGGCTGCATATTCATTTTCAAAAGGGTTTTGTGAGCATCATAACCAAGGTGAGTTTTAAAGAGGGAATTGACTGAGGACAAGGAGGTAGGTTTGTGGATGTTTATGGAGAGCTCCTACCATGCATGAGGAGCAGTGGGAAAGAAAGCACAGGGGTGCTTGTTTTAAAATTGAAGAAGTAGGTGATGACGGCTGACATTGTTGGCAGAGTGGAAGCAGCTGATATCGCACTAGCATATCAAAGATGATAGAGAGCAAAGGGCTGCAAAGGGCCTTTAAAAGAGAAGGCGAATAGTTTGTTTTATGTGATGTGGGGGCTCGAGAGGGCTGCAAAAAGAGGGGTGATGAGGTCAAGCAATGAGCAAGAAAAATGACCTTTTCAGCAGCATTTTGAGCGGACATAAGTGGGGAAAGATTATATTGTTAAGGCTGGAAAGGAAAAGGTTATAGCAGTTCAGATACAAGAGGATGAGGGGTTGGTCAAGAGTTTTAGCTTTGTGGTTGGAGAGGAAAGGTCAGATCTTAGAGATGTTGAGCAGAAAAAAAATCAGCCAGATTTAGAGACAGGCTGCATGTGAAGATTTAGAGAGAAGGCTCTAGAGTTGGAGTTGGAGATATTGCCCAGGTTAGAGGTCTGATTGGCAGGGAGAATAATGGTGTCCACCGTGACAGAGAAAGGAGGCAGGTGGAAGGGCTTGGGGAAAAATATAAATACACACGTACAAGTGTTCTTTTCTTTTTGTTAATGCCTGATGGATATATAGTTTTATGGCTCCAGTTAGCCTAGTATAAATTTGATAACACAATGACTTTAACCCACCACATTTTTAGCAGTCTATAGATGACCCTGTTTCTAATTATGCCTGGGGAGAAAAATTACCTGGATAGGGTAATTAAACTCTAAATGCCTTAGTTACAGACAAGGCTAGTGAGTAGCACCATCTATTATGGTTTGCCTGACACTTCCCATTTTCAGTTGCTTACACCTGCCAGTCGTTAACTGTTTGGGGGTGACATTTTCTATGCCAAGTGTCTGCCGTAGACTGATTTATTTTGTTTGTTTTAGGAAAATTTCCATCAAAACAGTTCAGCTGTTTCTGAGAACAGGGCTAGGGAAAAATACATTATTTTGCCCATACTAAAACATTCTGGTGACCTTTTATCTGAAATGTACTAGAATCCGCATGCTTTGGAGCAGGATCCTGAAATTTGGTGGACGAGTTGACTTTTTGTCAGGAGTATGCTGTTGCTGTAAAAATCTACCCAAATATGGGTGAATTATAAACCTTTGAAAAATTGCATCTTATATGCTCAATAGACACTTCTTCAATTTTAGCAGCTAAAATCTCTGAAGATTCCATCTTGAACCTTTCACGGGGCTTACTGCTGACCACACTGCACATGTGCTATCTCCACAGAGTAACTAAGTATGCTCCCTCCATTCCAGGCCTACAGAGGCACAGCCAGACCTTCCTTGTAATGGCTACTCCACAGGCCAGGATAGGGCCAGGCACTCAGAGTTAATCATGGAATTTCTCAATTACAGCCCACTTTAATGCTAAGAATTCTAGTCTGTGAACTGGATAGTTCTTCTCTGATTATACTAGATACCTGCTAGCATAGGCAATGGGTCTCCATCCATCTGGATATTCTTGGTAGAAGACTCCACCAAATTCTTAGCATCATTGTGTAGTAGATACGGGTTTTTAATATCATCATAAGCTAACACCAGAGCTTGTGTCAGTGTATTTATTGACATTCGACAATCATTCTCAAAATCCAGAGCCCACCAATCTCCAAAGGCTTCTTTAACCCTGTAGTAGTTGCCATCTGAATGCAGATCCTGACCTTTTTTAATGGGGAGATGTAAAGGAATTCTCTGTTGTTGATAGAAGCAAAGAGTCCTGTGGCACCATAAAGGTGCCACAGGACTCTTTGCTGCTATCACAGATCCAGACTAACACGGCTACCCCTCTGATACTTGATCTGTTGTTGATGAGTTCATTTACGAGTTGCCAAAGAACAGAAAAATTTTCTATACCTCACCTCTAATAATTGCAGAACCCCAAGAAACTCTGGAATACTTTCAAAGTTCTGGGTCTTGGCCATGTCCTTAAGACTTCCAGCTTGTCCAAATCTGTAGCAACTCCAGCTTGAGAGATGATATGCCAAATATACTTCATTTTTTCCTGACAGAATTGGCATTTGTCTAGAGATTGTTTCAATCCTTGTTTCAGCAGCAGGCCAATGCTTTCAACAGGTATCTTTATGCTTTTCCAAAGTGTGACTGGACACTATCAAGTCATAAGAAGCACCAGGACTTCCAAAATGTTCATGTAGCCAACCATCCACTCATTAATCCATGAAATGTGGCTGGGACCCCAGATATTCCCTGGTGCATTCTCAGAAATTCAGAGAATCCAAACGGACAGATGACAGCTGTCTTCTCCATATCAACTGGTCCCATGGGTAGCTGATGGTTTTCTGCTTTGGATCTGAGATGCAGATACTAACAGCTTCCTGTTAGATAATCTAAGGCATCATCTACTCTTGGGATGATATGTTGGTCAGAGATTGTACATCTAGTCAAAGAACGATAATCTATGCACATGCATACATCCCCATTCTTTTTCCTGGCCACAACAATTGGGCAAGCATAAGGACTTCTAGAATTCCTGATGATTCCTGTGGAGTTCAACTCCTAGATAAGTTTCTGCTAGCATCCTTGATATTTCAGAGAAGCCTATAATCATTCAGCCAAATGTGATGTTCAACTCCCTTGGCACAACCCATATCCCACTCACAAGTGGAGAATACTTGGGCTATTTGTGATAGTTTCTGGGAAGAAAACTCTCCTTTCACACCAGAGAAATTGTGGAATTTCCAAATTCAACTTCTATGGGTCAAATAGGGGTGTGGTCTTCCTGCTGGGGGCTGTATGGGCCACTGTTTCACTGAGTATACCTGCGCTAACATAATCTCCCAAGGGACAGTGATTGTGCTCAGTGTCATTAGCCATGGTTAGTTTTACTGAGACTTTTGTATGAGATGAGGTTTTGGCTACACCTCTCTTAACCAGGGCTGGCTCAAGGCAGCAGTGCAGCACGCAGGTGCTTGGGGCAGCCAATGGAAAGGGGCAGCATGTCTGGCTCTTCGGCGGCAATTCAGCGGCAGGTCCCTCAGTCCCTCTCAACCTGCCACTGAATTGCTGCCAAAGAATGAAGCAGCACGGTGGAGCTGCCACCGAAGTGCTGCCGATCACAGCTTTTTTCTTTATTTTCGCTGCTTGAGGCAGCAGAAATGCTGGAGCAGCCCTGCTCTTAACCATCATTCTGCCCAGCAGTGCACCTATACGTTGGGCTTCAACCAGGATTAACTGACTAGTGTCCTTCTGATCCATTTGAGCAATTCTATCCACTAAATGGGTTGACATAACAGGAATAGTAACTGGAGGTCTATATCTGAGTTTGCCTGTTCCCACTGGTCCTCTTAGCGCACACAGGTCTCACTCTCCTTCTTTAGCTTGATATGCTTCCAAACACAGTGTATGAATCTTCAGGTTTTGCATGTACTTAGATCTGGCAAACTCTTTGCATAGCTGAGCCAAGGCTCAGACATGGCTGCATTTGATCCTACAATACAAGGCATCTAGTTTGGATATCCGGTGGATGGACAGATCAAAGCAAGAGTGTCTACCTCTTTCTCAGTTCCAACTACATCCTTTGGGAATTTTAATTTCACTAGCATATACCCCAGGTATGGATACTGGTAATTTCTAACCCCCATATGCCCAACCGTTTTAGGGATTTCACTGGGTATCATCTGCAAATAAGATCTCTTAGACCCAGAACATAAGGCATATCATATCCATTCTTTCTCCTAATAGGTGACCTTTCCCGTGGCCTTTATTGTAGCCACAGCCTGTACAATCTGTGCTTTGGAGGTACTCTTGCCAAAGCCTCCCATGACTACAGCCTATTGTGAGTCTAATTCATTCCCTTCACATCAATCTAGGACTTATCCTCTATCTATGCTGATGAACAGAGGGGTTAATAGGGAGGTTCCCCCTCCTTCATAAGCTCAGCATTGCCTCAAAGAAAGTAAGGGGATTTTTATGGGTTGCTGTATCCCTGAGAGCAGGTAATCATCAACAGGCTCTCTTACCTGGTGTCCCTCTGCTTTGGCTGCAGTGGGTTTCAGTGGCCTGGGGTCTTAGCTGCTAACTGGTGGTGCCTCCATCTGACTGATTCCAGTAATAAAGAACCCTACCTTACCTCTCTATATGGTTTTGACTAACCCCAACCCGGTACTTATCTCTATGACTAGCTGGATACCTCTTACATATTCTTCTGACACTTCTGTAATGGATGAACCAACAATCAATGTACACTTTACTTACAAGGGGAAATATAGAGGAAACCTATAAAGGGAAGGAGAAGATTGGTTTGGAGTAGGTACATCAGTAACACCACACAATCCCCAAGCAAAGCCACACCTGAGTAGATTTCCCTGGATTCACGATTCCAGTTTATTCTGCTTTAGTGCTCTCTGTAATGTGAAAGAACCCACCTACCTTGGTGAGTCTTTGCAGACCTGAAAGTGCTTGAGTATGGGAAGGACGCTGATGAGGACGCTGATTTCCCCAGAGGGCAAACCACTTTGCAGCAGCAATAGGCATTACTCACAGTAGAAAAAGCCCCCACAATATAGGTACTCCTCAGTGTTTCCAAGCAGGTTGCTCTCTTCCAGAGTAGCTCTGCAGACCCCTTTTAGGGCAAAACAGACAACCCCTCAGACAGGGAGGGACAGTTAGGGGATCACTCACACTCCTACAGATGGGGAGAGACAGTCAGGAGATTGTGCACACTTCCTCAGGCAAAGCTGCCCTCTTCTCATTCCCACTCCAATTGGCTTAGCCTTCTATCACCAAGCTTTCTATCACAATCAGAAGGCTCCACACCCTTGGTGGAGGTGAACACATTGCTGTCTTGCCCATCTTTAATCTACCAGCAACAAGCTTGGCTCCCTTTTTCATCAAACCCATTAACCTGAGTTACAATAGTTTTTTGAGTATGCCAGAATTTACATATCTTCTAAATCAAGTAATTTAACATTCCGTGTGAAACGGGTATAGCGCCTATACTCTCTAAAAAATATTTATTAAACAGCTCAAGCATAGGTCAAAATCATTATTCTCACCAAGGAAACGTCTGGAATCTGCATCCTAAATTCCCTCCGTAACAGCATTCAATCAGTATAATGCTCCACAGCAACTGTGCATTCAGCTTCACAAATAGATAAAATGTTGTGATTGATAATGCCCTTCTCTTTTGAAAATAAACATTGAGACTTTTCCTTGCCTCATATACAACATTAGTGGATGATAAAGAGGTGGAAAGCTGCAGAACACTTACTTCTAATCAAAATAAACACTGGTTCATTGTCTTGTGTAGCACAAGGTGTACTATCTTAACAGATGCAGGGTAAGTCAGTTCAAATAGTTCTTTCAGCTGATTTGCTCTTCGTGTTTCAAATGTAATATACACTCAGCAGAAGAAATATATACAAATTTAAATAAAGTGCAAAGTAAGTGCAATCAGATTATGGAACAGACCCTCTAACACTGTGTAGTCATGACAGGGTCTTTGCACAGTTTCAAGGGTCTGCTTGGGTGACTCTGATTGCAAGACTGGGGAAACAGTGCTACCTTTATGCAGTTCCATTGAATTATGGGAAGCATGCATGGTGCCTGATTCAACATTAGGAATAGCATTCTGATGTTCACATTGTCAAAAAAATGTAAAATCAGTGTGTAAAAGGCAGCCTAGTTCAAAATATTAAGATGGCAGTGAAATGTTGAAATGCTTTCAGCGCCATGAAATATGTGTCATTTTCTTGCCTACTATAGTTTTTAATTTTGTTTCAGGAGAAAAAATTCTCTTGACAGACTGCCATATAACTGATTTTCAGCTCTGGGTAAATGTAAAGTACAACACACAACTTGCTTGAGTCTGATCACACATGATATAAAAGGCCTGATCCAAAATTCACTGTCATCAATGTGAGTCTTTCCATTGATCAGGCCCTAAATCAGAAGTAATTTAGCTCCACTGATGTCAATGGAGTTACCCTGCTGCAAAACCGGTATGAGTGAAATGAGAATCTGATCCAGGCCACTGATACATGAGCACCAAAATCTTTGTTATAAGGGGTAACCGCGGTAAGCATTATTTCATTTGACATGGATTTTCACGAAATACCGGGCTTGATTCAGAAATTACTAGCTGATATTTTATAGCTTGTATTATGCAGAGGTCAAATTAGATTCTCATAATGGTCCTTAAAATCTTTAAACCCCTTGTGACCCTAAGACCCCCTCAATACCCACTGGCAGCTTGCTCACCATGCTGTAACTCATATCTGGCATGACACACTCACTACCCCCAATACTGTTGTCATAATATGTATCTAAAAGATGTCTTGTAGGGTATCATATATAAACTGGTGAGATGCTTTCCCAAAAATTATTGCATGAAGCACACACAGTTTGTGTACAAAGAGTTGTGTGTGTGCTGGAATATATTCTTAAAATGTGTTTGGGAGGCAGTGCATACATCTAGCCTGCCCTAGACAAAGGAATGTGTATTTACCCATGTGACTCATTTTCTTACAGGCAAAGAACAATGAAAGTACACTTAGATGTAAGGTAAACAAACCATCAAGCTACAAGCAGTAGAGGAGAGAGTTTAGTGAGCCTGCTGGAGAACATAGTCTGCACCTCAGGAAGTCTTCCTGGTTCTAAAGGCAGAGACAATGGACTTTGGGAAATGTAAGAGGAGCAAAAAGCCATTTGAGTTATCCATCACTTAAGGAACAAAAGGGATCAAAGCTCTTGGAATCAGTGAAAGGTGAGTCCTTCAGCCATGTGGCTTGAATTCTGTGGCAACTGACTATAAGTGAGAAATTGCCTAAAACAAAAACTGTAACTTGCTAAAATTAAGTTTTAGTCACTAAAACGTGTGTTTTGTTTGTAACAATACTTGTCTCTTTCCCCCTTGCTTAGTATCACTTTATTCTCCATTCTTTATTAATAAACTTATTCTTAGCTTTACTATAAGCCATCTTGGTACTGTTATATTGAATAAATGTGAGTGCTCAGCTCAGCTAACGGAATGGTGTGTGCTCTGTCATTTTGGAGGCAGTGAATTTAATTTCTCTGAGTGTCCAGTAAGAAGAATTGGACACTGCAAAGAGACCTCGCTGGAGGAACTCAGGAATTGGGGTCCCTGCATTATACCTGCAAGGCAAGATTTAGACCGGCAGAGTCTCAAGGAGTTTGCTGGTGAAACAGACAGAGTGGTGTTGCAAAGAACTGACATGCAGTCTAGTCTCCAGCAAAGGTCTCATTTGCTGAGGCAGAGGGGTAGCACAGTGACTTACAGTTCTGGTTAGCCTGAACAAAACATCTCACCCCTACTGTGAAGTGTGAGGTAGGGGTCAGTTCTCATGGATTCACATCCTTTGAGTATGAATAAAGAAAACCAGAAGACAAAATTCAAACTTAAATCAAGTTTTTCCTGATTTGGGAGTCAAAAGCAAATTAAAATCATCAAGTTTCATGTGCTCTTCCACTGAAGCCTGATCTTGATCCAGGCTTGCTCAAAACAGGGCCCAGGCTTGTTCAAAATTCAGCTCAGGTTTATCACATATTTTATAATCCTCAGCAAATCTGACCTAAGTTTCTGGTTTGCAAATGAATCCCCAAACTAGGCAAATTCTGCCTGGTTTTAGATTGCATTACAAAAGTTTTTTAAAGCTGTATTTCCATCCCATTTTAAATTGCAGTTTAAAAAAAGAATTGTGTTTGGTTACACATAAAACAGCACTTGCTCTACCAGTCATTGGTGCTCTCCATAATCATTTGAGAAAATGTAATTCTTATTCGTATAGTCAACTGATCCTTAAATGTTAGCTGCAATAGTGTCATTACACAAAATGCGGATATTAAAAAGAGTGGAAGGGATTTTATAAGAGATAAGAGTCTCTAAAAATGCACCTTTACTTTAGTTTGAAAAGATTGTTTGGCATTATCTTGCCTAAAGTTGTCCATGCTACAGTACTATTGATATTTACTCTGGAAACAGTAATCCCATAATAATTATTAAATAAATTCAGTATAAACTGAACAGCTACTATAATTCTGCATCAGAGTAGTAAACATTAACTGCAAGGACACAACATAATACACTTTTAAAATTAAACATTTTACCTTAAAATACATAATTCCTGTTGAGGAAAAATGGTCTAGTCATTAGGGCACTGTATTGGGATTCAGGAGATTTGGGACTAATTCTTGCTACAACATATACCATCCATGACTGTTAACCGTTTACACCGGCAGCATTCCATTTTTGCACAGCTCTGTTTGTATCTTATTTATTCTCATTCTGCTTCCAAACCACAGATGAGTCTAAGCCATAATGTTCAAATCTTGACGTGGACTTTGAAAGCAAGTTCAAATCTGGGGTTTAAAATTGTGCCCATCTGTAGTGGGGTAGCTCTTAAATAAGCAACCAGATTATATTAGAAAAATGTGGTAGCTTCCTTGGCCCCGCTCCTCACAAGTATTTAGGCACCTAACTCCCACTGACTTAAATGCCTAAATACCATTTAAGGATCTGAGCCCTTATTTCCTTTACACACAGAGCTCATTATGGTACAAATATAAAGCTATAAACAAGTCCTACCTTTTAGCTAACTGAACAAACCTAATAAAATGCTTACCAACTAATTGAAAAGTATTCTTGGGTGCTTATCCAAGAAAATGAAAAGACTAGATAGGGAACTAAAAAAATCTCAGGCAATGCTTTCTCTCTAAAGTTCATTCTCACTCAAAGTGCAGTTAATGACCACTTTCTCACAGTCAGCAGTGTATCCTGTAAGTTTCAAAATGTAACACATTATAAACAGGAACCTGCCAGACAATCATGTCTCTTTAGTCATAATAGGGATAAAAGAGAGAGACGCACAGCATCTCTTGTAGAAACCTCCCAGTTATTCAAACTGCTTAAATGGCTCAGAATAGTTTCTTGTATATATTCAATATCTACAGTAGCAATATCAGTTCTAAATATGTCTTTTCAATCAATTTTTTACACACCGTAGGCCAAATCTTGGCCTCATTTAAGCCAGGTTAACTCCACTGAAGTTTTGGGGTTATTTAAATGAGAGCAGGATTTGGCTGTGTAATTGCTAATTATCAATTTAACTATTACTAGTTAACTACTTATGCTAAACAATCTGAGCCACCTTGATTTATCTGTGACACTGGTAGTACCTCTCCCAGACCTAAAGAAGAGCTCTTTGTGGCTTGAAAGCTTGTCTCTCTCACCAACAGAAGATGGTCCAATAAAAGATATTACCTCACCTACCTTGTCTCTTTAACTGGGCATCTAAGTAAGAAGGCATCGTTTTCAGAGGTGCTTCACAAAGCCCATATACTGCTACCTTTTTCAAAAGAACTTAACAACCAAGGGATGTATTTTTAGGATCCTGAGTGGTTGTCCTGAGCACAACTCCAGTTATGGCTAAATTAATTGCCAAGGGCCTAAATAAATAAATAAAACAGAAGTCAAACTATAATGCATGTATATTTTTTCCCTTTAAAGCAGAAATTATACTTGTGTACACATTCCATATCTAGAAAACTGCACAAGGTGAAAAACAGTTTCACTAGATTGCTGGCTTGATTATGGATTTTACATTTGTAATTATCCGTGGAGAGCTTTAAAAACCTTTCCAGAAGTGTTTTTTTATTTTAATGCAGAGCTTCCTTTTGGTGTCATTTCATGCTTTGTACTAATTTATTTAAGGCCTGATATACTAGTTAGCTAGAAATGGAAATAAATTGCATTGCCCTACTTATAGCTCTATGTTTTTCAGAGTTCTGAAGTGCTGTTTTCAAGCTGTGTCTATGCAACTCAGACTTGCCCTGTTTCTTTCACAGTTAAGAATTCTCAGTGTTTGGCTGCTTGCTTAAAACACTGTACTTTAAATTATCACGTAGTAGAATGTCACGAACTATGAGATGTCACCATGAATTGTAATTAAACATGATCAGACTGTGGAAACAATTTAGTAAACAAATCCAGGAAAGGTAGAAGAAAAGACAAAACCTGAAATGTTGTTCATATGCTCAAATACCACAGTTTGCCTAATATGAATTTATTCCAATCTTATGTCAACAACATTATACAGGTAATACTGCAGCGCTTTGTCTGTTAGATCCAGGACATATTTTAAATATCAGAAGTACATACTTTTTTACCATTCTAAAATGACTGTCGTTATTGATAACTCATAGCCCCACAGTTTAGAAGCTATGCTCTAATAGCCCTCTCCTATAAATTTTCAGTAGTTCTGTGGTCTTTGGAAGCCTGGGTGAGGCATTGCTAATATTATTAAGCATTATAAACAAACATAATTTGTGGTAATTATTTTGCAATTTAGAGTACTTTATTGCAGTCACAGATTTTAGTAGTCTCTTAACATTGCATGTTATAGCAGATTGCACATTCTAATTAAAGGAACAAGATGCCTTTTCAACTGTAGTGGGTAATTTAAATATTACTCTGAATGTTTTCTTTTATGTTATGCATTAGTAGCCATATTACCCTCTCCGTCAGTTCTTGATGGAAACCGGAGCCATATGTGGATCTAGGGCTTTAAGGAAATTAAAATTAAGGACAGGTCAGAATCAAAATCTCTGGCACCCACACTCACCAACTTATGTGAATAGCGTTAGGGCTGGTCTCTGCTAGAATGTTACGTTGTCATTACTACATCTCTCAGGGATATGAAAAATCCACGCCCCTGAGAAATGTCACTATGCTGACCTAATCCCAGGTGTAGACAGGGCTAGGCTGACAGAAGAATTCTTCCATTGACCTAGCCAATGCCTCTCAGGGAGGTGGATTAACTACAGCAATGGGAGAAGGGAGAGCCTTTCCAGCCCCTGTAGTGAGCACTGCAGCTGTGCCACTATGGCAGTTTAAGTATAGACCCAGCCTTAGCTATGCTGAATACCTGTGCTTTGAAGTCTTTCCTATGTGTGAGTATCTGAGGCAAATGCTGTTCTGACAAATTTGTGATCAAAGTAGCTCAGAAGCAGTTTTTAGTGATGTGAAATCACTTTAGGGTATTGCTCTGAGCCTAAGGACTTGGAGTAGTGTATAAAATAAGAACACCAATTGTCAAGTGCTAGGAAGTGCTTGAGGTAGTCAAATATTCACCATTTTTGTGACTTCAAAATACCTCTGTGCTTGGAAGTATTGTCAGTGCTAACTGACAGAGGTGTGATAAGAATTGTGTCTTTTTAAATCAAGAAGTTGTCACACCAGGAACCAATTTCATGCATGTATTTTATAAGCTTTACATTCTGCTTTATTGGGATACTTCTGAGACTCCTTGCTGGATAGTTGGGACAGCTGGAGCCTGATCTGGTAGCTGGCTAACTCTCTGTCAGTGCTAATTATAAGAGAAAAGCTCAAGTGCTGAAATCAATGTTGCATCATATTGTGTTATGCAGTTGCCAAGATTTTTGACATCTAAACATTTCAGGTACCATTAGCCTCATGGGGCTTGGGGCACCATATGTTGGTATGTTGTTGCTGATGCAGCTCTGAGATAGTTCAGCACATATCTCTACAAAGGTTGCCTTTCCCATCTTGAAATTTGCCATTGCTGGTCATCCACTAATCCCTGCTGGTTTCCTGAGCCCAGAAATGGTGCTGTATGATGCAAAGCTGCTTCAGGAGCCAGTCCTGTTCTATCAGCTTCTCACGGTCCTCCTCTTTTTCCTCATCCTTGTCCTGCTTCCTCCAAGACTGAAGCTCCTGCTGCTGGAGGAGGAGCTGCTGTTACATCATCCACTTGGCAGTGTAGCAGCCAGAGCCAAATTCATCTTTTTTTTTTTTCATTTTTGTTGCTCTCCTCTGGAATCTCCAATTTGTCCACATCTTTCCTAAAGTGTGGTACCCAAAATTGGACACAGTACTCCAGCTGAGGCCTCACCAATGCTGAGTAGATCAGGACATTTACCTCCCATGTCTTACATACAACAGACACCAGGCGCTTAATAGGGTAGTGTCCATGCAGCAGGAGCCAGTCCTGATTGATCTTGATAGGAAATGGTTAACTAAGAAACATCTGTGCAGCAAGAGCCAGATGTGCTTGGGTTAATAGATCACTAGTGCAGCTGTGCTGGCCAAGCCAGGATTAATATTAATGCATCCATACTGTGGGATCATCGAGTTTAACTGGCCAGTAGAGGGGCCCAGAAGTGTATGTTTTCCTAGGGCCCAGTGATGAGTTAATCTGTCCCTAACTGCTCTAATTAATCTCCAATCAAAAAGATTAACCACGGGTGGGGTAGAAATCTTCATTGTTAATAGAACAAAGAACCCACAGTGAATCAAAACAAAGAAAGAGAAGGTTTTAAAATCCACTGTTCAAAATATACAGAGACCAGGAAATAAAAGCTCCTTGCCAGAGTATCTGTATACAAGTCACTAGGGTCAAGGTTAGTTATGCAACATATTTGGCAACTGTCTTTCAGAATGTTTGTGAATTGTATTAATCTTTTTTTATATCTCTTAGTATATTTATTCTCTACCACTTTACTGCATATTATTATTGCTGAGAACTCATATTTACAATAAACTGCTGTTGAAATTACTGACAACAAATCATAGGTCTATTGTTCCAGCTACAACAGTGAACTCCAGTTTCAAATTGACATCTGCATAAAGCATTTCTTAGTTTGAAACACTTCAAAATCTAGAGAGCTTCAAGGTCTGAAAAACATGACTTATGAAGAAAGTTTGAAAAAATGAGGCTTGCTTAATCTGGAGAAGGGAAGACTTGGGGTGGAGGACATGACATGATAACAGTTTTCAAGTACATAAAAGTTGTTACAAGGAGGAAGGTGAAAGAATTCTCTCATTAACCTCTGAGGATAGGACAAGAAGCAATGGGCTTAAACTGCGGCAAGGGAGGTTCAGGTATGACATTAGGAAAAACCTCCTAAGGGTTAGGGTAGTTAAGCACTGGAACAAATTGCCTAGGAAGGTTGCAGAATCTCCAGCACCGGAGGTTTTTAAGAACAAATTAGACAAATGCTTGTCAGAATGGTCTAGTTATTTCCTAGTCCTAGATGACTTACTGAGGTCCCTTCCAGTCCTACACTTCTACGATTTTATTTTCAGGATCCCCAAGTTACAGATGCATGGAGACATATTGTGCCATTAATTTCAAAGATTTCAAAAAACAATGGAGGGAGAGTTCTACTTAAAAGTACTTGCATAAGAATACCGAGGGTTATTTCCTCAAAGTGCTTTGTTGATATACATTAAACTAAAAGTGGGGGTTATCCAAAAGCAGAGATCTAGAAATGCTAATGCTAGAGAATGTAGAATATAGAACATATTATGCACATATAAATCCATTCAAATTTATAGTGCAAGGACCAATAAGGTATGTTGGAGATATAATGGACTGTAATTTAAATAAATGAAAGCATTAATTTGCCTAGGTTGCAATCACAACATTGTGCAGCAGCATCCAAATTTAGCAAATGGTTTCAAAGGCTTTGATGCCTATAATGGAAATTTATTGCATTTAGTTGTTACAAAAGTCTAATGCTTTAGGATTTAAAATTCCTAATGTTTCAAAACCATCATGCTGTGTATTCTGCTCTCCCACTTATCTATACCCCTGGCTAGATTATCTCTATCTTAGTTTAGCTTTGTGCAGTGAAACATAGTGAAAGAGAAACACTTTCCTGTTTAATTCATAAAGAATAAATAAATAAAACTACTATATTGACATTTTCCCTTTGTCATCAAGAACCCCGAAATAATCAGTGTGATCACTCTTTCAGCCTTAGTACTGCCTCCATTTGTATGTCACCTACCACTCAACTATTGAAATGGGAAGCAGAAAAGGAGGAGTAGGGAGAGGGAAGTTCAGTTAATTAAGGATTAGCTTTCAGTGACCTTGATCAGTCTGGTGAGGATTATAGCCTTAGATTGTAACTCCAGCCACAGGAAAGGAGAGCAGAGGCTGCTTGATCAATATACCTGATGAGCAAATGGGCCTGGAGAGGGTGAGAATAGGGTGGAGCTTTATTTCTGAACTGGCCATCCTAACTGGATGGGTTCAGCCAAAAAAGACTGAAGAAAGTTTATCCTCTACCACAGACCAAAGGAGAAGCAGAAGGAAGAGGTGTGACTTTGAGTCAGAATATGTTCTCTGATCTGCACCTGGGAAGGTGTATCTACACACTGCCCCTTTGATCAGGGCAGATTATGAAATTAATCTAGCTCCAGGAAACTGGTTATATATAAAGAATTACAAATATACAGTTATTATCTATTATAATATTATAGATGCAATAGTATTTTTAATAAAAGTCTTATATTGAAATGGTTATTTCCAAATACTTATTTTGAAGATGAAAGGAAATCACTTCTTAACAAATTCAAAGGTCTTCTTTTTTTAATTGATTACATACACCCTTACCAATTCTCTACTAGGGTACATGAGTTTGAGACATAAACCACAGAATAGTCAAACAGTTTACAATCAGAGAATATTAATTTTAAGAAACATATATAAACTCAGAGGTAACCAGTAAGGGGCTTATTACATGCCATTTATTTTCCTATTCACAGAACCCTCACAAAACAATCTGTAGTGAAACAGACCGCTAACAGTTTATTTACACTCATATTCTGCCACCTTTACTCATGCTGAGTAGTGCCTTATTCCATGGAAATTATGGACAATTTCATGAATTTTCCTGTTGTTGTTGTTTTTTTACCGTGTAGTATCTGACTTTTTTAAATAGTAGCTATTGCATCTCAAAAGCTACCTCTCTTTCCATGGCAGATGCTTTCCACAGCAAAATTATAGCTGACAGGGTCAAGGTTGGAACTCACATACACCTGTAGAAAAAAAAGGAGAGTTTTGTCTTTGGCTAAATAAATTCAAAGTCTAGGATGTTGCAAAAATAGTCATTTATTGACAAAAAAACAAACTAAAATATTTTAACAAGCCAGTATTAGTCCACAGATGAATTTCAAGGACCAGAGGAGGCACATAACCATACCAGGTTCCCAAGAGTGGCCTTGCTTGTCCCTAAGCTACCCCTTTGGTGGGCAGTCCAGACAGAGCCAGAGTATCCACAGCTGCACATGCTGCTACTCACCCAGCCTGCTCATGCTCCACCTGTCCTCTGCACATTGCCAGCCAGGGATTCCCTGCAGAACTGGGCTCTGTTGTGCTCACTCTCTGTATATTCTCCTCTAATCCACAGACCCTGAAGTTGGGCCTGCATTTGTTCCTCGCTGACTTGCATGCAGGCATTCCATGCCTTCACCCCACACTAGTATTTAGATCAGGAACATGAATTATGCTCTGAGTGGAAGAATGTACCTAAGCCTTGGAGGGTATAGAAAGTTTTCCACTAGTTTCATGTCAGACAGCCATGACATGGCTTACACCCAAGTAAACTCCAGTGAAAAACCCCATTGTAATAATGATATAAATGCATATGACTAGAACAGTCAGGAAAATAACTTGCAGGTAGCAGCAAATAATTTACCCAGCTGGAAAGGTGTTGGTTTTATTAACCACTATGACTGAGGTCACTCTGGGAGCCTGTCTTCTTTGATAAATATGTTTAACTATTTTAATGAGACTATCTAATACAATGTGTCAAATTTAGCAATGATAATTTGAAAGTACAGCAGCTATTAAGGCACATTACTGCCAGATTCTGAAGGATTTTGATCTCTTAGATTAGTTGGTGTGGAAATGGAAAAAGCAGTGTAATGAAGACAAATGTAAAATATTAAGTCTGAGGTCAATAAAGCTAACAGACAGTATGTATTTAATGGAACAATTATGCAGTGCATTGACCAGGGATGGGATTCAGAGGTTATGGTAGAAATATCCTTAATGCCATCAGTTCAATGTACATCTATAATTAAAAAGGCACACAGTATACTGGGATATTGGACTGTTACTGGATTCCTTCAGGAGTTTTATTTAATTTGATTCTTGGTGAGTCTTTTCCCATGTAATGTTTGGCCTGTTTTTGAATGTTTAGAATGACTTATGAATAAATGCATGCTTTCTCTGAAGAAACTTTTCATTTGTATTTGTTCTTGATATAGCATTAAAATATAAATATATAGATTCTTAAGTCCAAATCTTCAGGTGGTGTAAAGGTATGGTAGTTCCCTTGAAGTCAATAATGCTATGCCAGTTTATATGGATAGAAAGCTCGCTAGATCATCAGGCTCAATAGGTAGTGATCAATGGCTCCATGTCTAGTTGGCAGCCGGTTTCAAGCGGAGTGCCCCAAGGGTCAATCCTGGGGCCAGTTTTGTTCAATATCTTCATTAATGATCTGGAGGATGGCATGGACTGCACTCTCAGCAAGTTTGCAGATGACATTAAACTGGGAGGAGTGATAGATACGCTGGAGGGTAAGGATAGGATACAGAGGGACCTAGACAAATTAGAGGATTGGACCAAAAGAAACCTGATGAAGTTCAACAAGGATAAGTGCAGAGTCCTCCACTTAGGATGGAAGAATCCCATTCACTGTTACAGACTAGGGACCGAATGGCTAGGAAGTAGTTCTGCAGAAAAGGACCTAGGGGTTACAGTGGACGAGAAGCTGGATATAAGTCTACAGTGTGCCCTTGTTGCCAAGAAGGCTAAGGGCATTTTGGGCTGTATAAGTAGGGGCATTGCCAGCAGATCGAGGGACGTGATCATTCCCCTCTATTCAACATTGGTGAGGCCTCATCTGGAGTACTGTGTCCAGTTTTGTGCCCCATACTACAAGAAAGATGTGGAAAAATTGGAAAGAGTCCAGCAGAGGGCAACAGAAATTATTAGGGGGCTGGAGCACATGACTTATGAGGAGAAGCTGAGGGAACTGGGATTGTTTAGTCTGCAGAAGAGAAGGATGAGGGGGGATTTGATAGCAGCCTTCAACTACCTGAAGGGGGGTTCCAAAGAGGATGGATCTAGATTGTTCTCAGTGGTACCAGGTGCCAGAAAAAGGAGTAATGGTCTCAAGTTGCAGTGGGAGAGGTTTAGGTTGGATATTAGGAAAATCTTTTTCACTAGGAGGGTAGTGAAGCACTGGAATGGGTTACCTAAGGAGGTGGTGGAATCTCCTTCCTTAGAGGCTTTTAAGGTCAGGCTTGACAAAGCCCTGGCTGGGATGATTTAGTTGGGAATTGGTCCTGCTTTGAGCTGAGGGTTGGACTAGATGACCTCCTCAGCTCCCTTCCAACCCTGATATTCTATTATATCATTTGAAAATATTGGCCCTGCATTATTATCCCAGCCAAGACTCTACTACAGTGGTATTCAGACCTCAGTGGTTCAGGAGCCAAATTAGTGATCGACATCACCCCAAACAGTCACAGTAGTGTGAATTGATTATTTCATTTACTAAATATTCATATTTACAAAGTATGACGGGAAATACTTACTCTTTGTGTGTAATACATGTGTGTGTGTGTGTGTGTGTGTGTGTGTGTAAATATTATTATATCAACTACAATTGGTTAATAACATAGTAAAAACATCCTCATTGGTTAATAACTTAGATTGGTTAATAATTAAATCAGAGTGTTTTAATATCATGCGCTGCAAAGAGCCGCAGGAGACACATTAAAGAGCCACTTGTGATTCGTGAGCCACAATCTGAGTATCACTGCTCTACTATATGTGCAAAGTTAGGCACCTCATCCTTCAGCATATAGATTGCATTAACTTTATTCACCATTGACCTTGCATTTAAACAGCATTAAACTGGAGTCCAGAAACAATCTGTGTTCTTAAGGAAAATATTATAAGACAAAGCCAACAGAACTAAGATGAATTATCTCAATTGACACCTACTCCTAAAGACAGGCAGGGGAAGACATGGAAAAGGACAGTCTATCTTGGTAAAGATCTTGACTAGTTCTTCTTGAACATCTATAGCCCCAGCACATGGAAATACATTATAGCTTTATTAACTAATCCACAATAGTAAAAGGGCCACGGCTACTTTAATAAGGACATTCTGGGCAAGCTACTGCATCCATCTTAAACGATATATCCACCTCTAAACACGCCACCAAATATCTCCCTTAAGAAATTGTGAGAAATTACACCTGCATAATAATCTGAAGTGCAGCTGCTTTTGTTACACAATTCCAGATCCACTACACAGAGACCAGGTATCTGAATGTATTATTATCATTTGCTTCAGTCTTTGATTTTTGCATTATTAAAAAAAAAAAAAAAAAATCTGTGCCTGTTATCTTAGAAACTATTTGCAGACTCTTTAATGTGAAGATAAAGCAAAAAACAAATGGCTGAAAGAAACAATGGGAGTTGCCTTTCCAGTTTCCTGATGGGAACTTTGAAATGGATAAAAAAGAGACAGCCCCTCAGACAATCCATTCCTGGTTTTACTCAGTGCATGCTAGGACAGGTCTGAGGGTGTTTAAGTGAGTGCTGTGTGGTGCAGACATAATCCATGAAACTCATATACTACACCAATAAAGCTCAGTGTTTAAGTAACCTAGGTAACAAACATAGGAACTTCCCTTAAACATATACAATAGGCAGGGGTGGCTCTATGTTTTTTGCCGCCCCAAGCACGGCAGGCAGGTGGCTTCGGTGGCGTGCCTGCAGGCAGTCCGCTGGTCACACGGGTTTGGCGGTATGCCTGAGGGTGGTCCGGCAGACCTCCCACAGGCACACCACCGAAAGCCGCCTGCCTGCCATCCTAACAGCGACCAGCAGGCCGCCCCCGGCAGCTTGCCGCCCCAGGCACGCGCTTGCTGCACTGGTGCCTGGAGATGCCCCTGACAATAGGGCAGGCTATGAGTGCTTTATTCTCCTATATATCAATCCAATTCCATCTCAGAGAGCAGAATGTTCTGCTAGAGGCTATTTCAAATAACCTTACAACACACTTGACCTGCTTCAGAAGAGAGAAACACTCTATAGAAGTCTGAGCTCTGTCTTGGTACCTGATTAGATTTTTTTAGTAATGGATGGGGATTTGCCCTATCTGAGAGATGACCTCTGCTCCATACTACACTGCAACAGTTGTGCTCACATCTATGGTCCATAGGCATATAGAACACATGGTTCATATGGTCTCTTAAGACATGCAACACCACTAGCAGCACTGGCAGAGATAAGAGTACAGAGCCTGTCAGTCCCTGCTTCTCTCTTGCCTCCACTGGACCAGTAGAAACCATGCCAGGTCATCAGGGCCAGTGCTACCATTAAGGCAAACTAGGCGGTTGCCTAGGGCACCAAGATTTGGGAGTGCCGAAAAGCAGTGCCCCCAATTTTTTTTTTACAGCAGTTCCTCCCCGAGCCCACGGTCACTGTTCCACTTCTCCTGCCTCCCAGGCTTGCAGAACCAATCAGCTGTTTGGCGCTGCAAGCCTGGGAGGAGAATTAGAGCAGGGCTGCGTGCTCGGGGAGGACACGAAGCAGAGGTGAGCTGGGATGGAAAGGTGCTGCGTGGCTCCCGGTGGGGGGGCCTCAGGGCAGGAGGGGGCTGCTGCGGGGGTGGGGGCACCTCAGGGTGAAGGGGGGGACCTGCACAGGGCTGGAGGGCGGGGGCACAAGGTGGAAGTTTCGCCTAGGGCGCAAAACTTCCTTGCACTGGCCCTACAGGTCATGAGACCACAGCAGCTCACACCACCCTCAGGCCACGTGAGAAGAAGCAGGGGGTTTTCAGGGATGTCAGCCTCCTGGTTCTCTCCACTCTGACATCAGCAGCTCTTATCTCATCTGTAATGGTTTCAAACTCTTTCGCTGGCACATTGCCACTAACCATCTGTATTCCAGCTTTATTCAGTTTACCGTTTTCCCACTGCCAAATCTATCTAATAGTGGCATCTGCAGCTGTCCTCTTTTCCTTCCATCCTCCCTCTCCTTTTCCCCCTCTACTCAGTTATGCACCAATACATAATGGCAAACCACGGCTTTTATTAAAATGTGTAATTAAAAATAAAATCACATCTAAAGCCTTTATCCAAACAAAAAGCCAAGACACCTACATAACAAAGCTACACAACCACATCGTCTTTCCATTCTACCCCTTATCTTCCTTTCCCTTAACCTTCTGTTGTCCATTATCACTCACCATGTTATAGGTCTAAACCTAGGCCCCCCCATTAGCCAAGAGAACCACATGGGCAGATGTCTGCATCTGCATGGAGACAATGACTACAGTGAGGCTCCACCCAGACCCAGGGGGAAGGCCACACCATTCTCTTTGCAGGATCAGGCCCCTAGACTGGAAGGTTTTTGAGGCAGGGCCTGCATTTGTTTCTTGGTCCTGAAAATACTTTAATTGCTGTACAAAATAATACATTCAATAATAATGATTGATACTCATCTGCTGCATGTCAGCAATTTTGATATATGCTTACGTGGGAATCTACAACCCTTTCTCGAGGGAATTAAAGACTATTTCTGTTTTTAAGGGGGCTTTTGAACCAAGAAAAATTAATGGTTGTTTTTCCACAAATAAGGAAAGGTTCAGGTCCCTGATACAAGTTTATCAGGAGCAATGGCTGATCTTACTACTGTTTTGCACTTCAAATTCCTATTGCAGCCAATGGGAGTTTTAAACATGAATCAATTACAGGCTAACATTCTAAGACATTTGTTTTGGAGCCTAAACAGGAGGCAAGGCCATCAGTCATCCTATGCAAGTGCACCTATTTCCTTAGATGTACCAGTAGTATCTGATTTAGGGTTCTACTTTAGCCTCCTTGTTCTGGCAAAATTCCGTTTGATTTCAATAGAAGTTTTATCTGAAGGAGAAAGTCCTCCTATCTGTGTAGCGCCAGGTAGCTGGGGTTGGTTCTGGTGGTCCTGCAGACAGATGACTTCTCCCCCTCAACTCCACTCAGTTTTGCTCTCATAAGATGTCCTGCCAAATTGTGTGGATCAGAAAAGCTCAGACGTGCCAAACTTCTGAATGCTGTCCACACTGAGCTTCTAGACTCAGCATGAGCAATCACAAGAGCTAACCTCCTGTGTTTTTCTGTGCAGTGAACCAAGCGCAGATAGGGAATGAAGTGGGAGTGGATATCCTCTGCACGCCATGTTCGGTCTCTATTTTACTGTAAAGAACAGCACACACCCTTTTATTAGTAGGACATTAAATGCCTGAGAACAGGCAAAACACCTACTCTTGTAGATGTCCCCCAAGATCCTACAAGTTCACCAGCACATGCTTATGGTACAACTACTGTTGGGCAGCATTTTGTACCTTCTGTACAGCTCTCAATCCATACAGATATTTTGCAAGAGAAATGATTACATACGGAAGAAAGTACAAAAATCAAATCAGGTGGACATCACCAGAAACTACCAGCAACTTCTTAATTATAGTCATAATTATGCATTTTCATGAACACACATGATTTATGCTGTTAGTTTTTATACTATATCTGATTTAGGGCTCCACTTTAGACTCCTTGTTCTGGCAAAATTCCATTTAATGAAGAAAAAATTGGTTCTGTTATACACTGTTTGCTGCAATGTCTTCATGAAAATGAAATGACAGTACACAAATGAAGTCTCACAGTCTCACACTCTCAACAGCAATTAAACGTGTGTGTTACCAAGTAGTCTGAGCACTGTCTTAAAGATTCTATTTCTGTAATATCTTTTTTTTTGCACAGTGAGTTGAGACAGATTATTGATGGAGGCTCTGCTAATGATTTCCCTGTTTCTTTATTCACTTCACTAAATCAGCAGTATTTGCCAGAATGTGCTAGGTACAAGGTTGAGCTGTAGAGACACAGCTGTTCACATTTGCATTTGGATGTACCGCATCCAGGGACAGACGATGTTACATGAAAGTTTTCTCTTCTGATAACCAACCAAGACAAATAACTGTTCCTATGTGATACTCCATATCAATGGTGATAAAATCATAATGTACAATATGTTACATGAAGATAGGAAGCATATTATATAGGAAAAAAGAGTGGTCTTGTGTTGAGGCAATAAACTAGTACTCAGGAAGTCTGGGTTAAATTCCTGGCTCTGGCACAAATTTCCTGTGTGATGTTGAGCAAGTAGATTAATCTTTCCGTCTCATTATCCCATCAATAAAATGGGAATAGTAATACTTCCATTCTCCCATCATTTGTCCATAATGTCTACCTAGCCTACCGACACTTTGGTTCAGGGACCATCTCTTACTATGCATACATACAGTATGCCCCTGATTTTGGTTGAAACCTCTAAACAATTCTGTAACACAAATGTTAATAAATAATAAAAGATAAAAAATAATAATATAAGCTGAGGACACATGCTGACTACAGTAATATCTCTTTTAAAATATTATATAGTTAAAGTACTTTGAAATATGTTGCTATTCCAACTGGATGAATGAAACCTCAAAATAGAAAAAAGAAACGTGTGGGAAATATTTCCATAATTTTTAATAGAAATAATTTTGGAAGAAGCTAGGATCTAACATTGTGAGTTTGTGCTAGATAACTATTCAGAAGCAACTGAGGTTTTTCAATAAGGCTGAGCGATATCAACGTATAAGATAGGATTAGGTACTTCTTAAACATATTCCAGTATTCTGAGAGAGGCTGAGCACCTGCTGAGCAATAAAATGTTCAGCATCTCTCAGGATTTGGTGCAACTTAGTCATATTTGGAAAATGTCTATGTAAAAATGGCACCTTCTTGCTTCAGGATTTATTCTCTGTGGGCCAGATTCTGCCACTCATACTGAATGGCCTCTTGCTGTGGGAACAAAGCATCTCATAAGAAGAAAAGAACCAGATGGCACAGTTACTATTGTCAGCATTCTCAGATGTTTGTTTCATGCCTTTCCACTCATCCATTCTAATTTCTCTTTTCCTGTTCCTTTAAACCCCATTCTTTTCTCCCAATTTCCTCTTTCTCCTACCCCCTCCCACACTCACACCTTCTTCTGTTCACTGACAGGACAGTCATCTTCTTTTAATGAATGAAACTCCCATAAATTCAAAATGGAGACTGAAATGGTACCGAAGTTCCATAAATAGGCGAATGGAGGGAGATCCGTTCACATAAACCGTTAATAGTTTTCATTAGCTTTGAAATGTCCAGTGTTCAGGAAGGAACAGAGGTGAAGACAATATTGACATTTTAGGACTTTTCAAAATGTGCTTAAAACCCTCTAGTGGAATACGACAATAAATCAAATTCTTGAAGCCAAGCTGAAACCAGTGTCAAACAGAGGAGTTCCTCAAGTAGTTACTTGCCAGACCACACACAGTAATCTTTTTATCTTTACCTCTGCCTTAAAGAAATGGCAAAATATTGAAACTTAATCTTTCCAGTACTCCATAATGGAGTTTGGGGAGATACAAAGAAAGAGAGACTTTCTGTCCTTTACTGCAGCTATGGGGAGCGTTCAGCACATTAATACATTAAATGGCATTATAAATTAAATGAAACAAGAAAGGTGATAGGGTCAAATTCATCCTTGGTGTAACTTCATTGATGTCAATTAATTTATATCAAGGATTAATTAAGTCCATACAAAAGGGCTATATGGCAGCCTCTATCCATACCCTGCAGATTCCATTCATGCCAGTGGGAGTTTTCTGAGCAGATGGAGACATAAAATCCCTTATGTTTTCTTTATCTCCCTCTAGAGTCCTATTATGGTTGACGAATAAAAATTACTCTGTGGAATAGACGTTGAAATGCTGAATGGAAAGATCCTGAGTGCACTTTTGCCTCAGCAGTTAGCTTGATGAACTAAGCATCACATTGGGAATACCTCCTTGCCTCCCTGGATTCATAGATTGAAATCCCAGCATTGTTCTGTCTCTCCTTACTGCACTTTCAGTCAGAATTAGCTTTATTTGCAGTTAGGAGAAGAGCAAAACCAAGAAAGAACAAAAATAAAGTTTCAGAGAGAGAGAGAGAGAGAGAGAGAGAGAGAGAGAGAGAGAGAGAGAGAGAGAGCAAGGGTTTTGCATCTCCTCCGTAAAGGTCTACTCTGAACACAAAATGGCTGCCTGTCACTGCAGACAACAGTCTTAGATGTATGCAGACAATGCAGAGACTACATACTAGATCTGTGCAGGAACTGGAATTCTCATCTCATGGAATATTTTAAATATTTTTTTAAAAAAATCATTTCTTTGAGATTCAGAACAAAAAGTCAGTTATGTGAAAATTTCTGCAGGATGAACATTTTGGGGAAAAAAATCCATGTTTTGGAAGATTTCCAGTCTGACTGCTGTAGAGTCAGGAGCCTGGCAAGGCATCTATCTGGGGAGGCAGGTTTGGCAGGAATCCAGGCAGCCTACCTGCCTATCTGGTTTCTGTGAAAAATATTGATGGAATTAACAGTTCTCCACAGAACATTTTGATTCTGTCCAATATACCTTTTACAACAGAAAACCAATCCATCAGAAATGTTCAGCCATTTTCCCTAGATACATAATGGATTTGGTGCAGCTTCCCTTGAACTTCCCATTTCTCCCCTGCTCCCCCATAGACCAAACTCTTCCAACAGTTAAAACTGTGCAGCCCTCTCAAGACCCGCAGAAGTCAATGCAGTAGCTTGTGGGTATAGGAGGGAAGAATTATTCTTTATCTTGCCTGGGACAAATACACTGGATGATAGTATGCAAAATACAACCATCATTACAGCTGACTAAATCTGCCTCTGCTGATATGATCATCCTGTAATTGAAAAACAGCATGTCCTTTGGTCCATCTCTAAGAGAGACACCATTAACATTTTTATTGAAAACAGAAGCAATTCATTTAGGGCCTGACCTTACATGGGGCTGAGCACCCTCAATTTCTGTTGATTTCAAAGGGAATTGAAAGTACCTAGTAACTTCCAGAGGCACTTAGCACTTTACAGGATTGGGTCCCTTATCTCACTAGTTCTCCTCTGCCTTAAGTGATAAATATAGTTCTTTTTAAAAAATTGGTCATTCTATTGTGTTTAAAAGAAAAAAAAGAAAAGGGACTAGGTCAAATGGTAGTGTGGGGAGCTGCTGAGGATTTTCTCACATTGAACTAGCTGCCCAAATAGATGAGTCCTCTCCTGCTGCTGCCATATAATTCTGTAATAGCTTTGCCAAAGTGTTATAGCAAGAAAAGAACCTTTACAGTTGTCATGTTGAGTAAGGGAACAAACACGATGAATCCACTCCACAAAAAGTCAGTAGCTTCTCATTTGTTTGTTTTATTGTTTACGTCTTAACTGAGAGACTGTTGGACCAAATTCTGCTCTCAGCTACTCCAGTGTTAATCCAAAGTATGTATGTTGAAAGCAGTGGAGTTCATCTGCACTTACATATGTGTAATTGAGAGGAGAGTGACACACTGGGGTTGGGTTTGGAGTTTTTTGGGTACATAGTGATCAATATCTTTAAGGAAGAATGACCTTGTTCGATTTACTTGAAATCCAGTGCTGCTTTATTCTCAATGGGCCAAATCAGGTTATTTCTTGTGGCTTAGGGAACATTTGTTTACGTCAGTGAAGAAGGAAGGCTGATACTGTGTGGTGTTTAGATGTGCTTGTAATTACTAGAACTGGGAGCACTGGCTGTTGGGAGTCTGAAAGGACAGGAAACAGGAAGAATGGAGGAGGAGCTGAGGAGGCTGAGTGAAAGTGACAGAGGGTGCAGCAGCAGCTTGGTAAAGAGGTTTCGACTGTAAAAATAAAGTCCTGCTGAAGCTTGTTAGTACCTTGCCTGCTGGATGCAACATACTGTTTATCAAAATAAATGCTAAAGTCCATGCACAGGGAAAGCTAATAGGAATGTTGTTCAGTTAGGCTTAGTCTCTGAAGCCTTGGCTTCTCTTGTGGTGTGCTGCAGAGGGGAATAAAACCAAGGGAAAAGCAAGTTCACTGACCTCTGGAAAAAATAGCCACCTTGCCGATGGGCCACGTGGGAAACCTGGGCATGGTCAGGGGGAAGCCTTCCGAAAACCAGCACTTGAAGAGGTCTGTATCCATGAGAAAAACTTACTGTGAGAATATTGCTGAAGGAAGCATTACATCCCCTGCCTCTCTCAGAAGGGCTGCAAAGTCCACACTGAGTAGGCAAGCCAGTGGTACAGATATAGAACTCCCTTGTAAAAGTGATATAGTTGTCAGCTTAATCATATTACATTGGCTGATGGGGAATAAAAGGGAAGTGTCCCTCTGCATTGCTGGCTGAGATCTATGTAGTGGTGGGCTTGGTTTATCTATTCACTTGATGAGCTGTTTGGACCCATCCTAAGTTTGCCACTTGTCCAGTTTTCACTTGGATAGTCCAGATTTCAGCTTGTTTGTCTGGATCCCATTTGACAAGACCTGATGACCAGTTTTTTATGAGGGAGGGGGAGAAGTGGAGCAGAGGTGGGGCCTTAGGGAGAAGAGGCAGATAAGGACGGGACCTGAGGGAAGAGGCGGAGAAGGTGGCAGGGTCTTGAGAGAAGAAGTGTAGCAGGATGTGGCCTCAGGGATCCAGTGACCAGCCATTAGAAAGGCAGCAACCCTAATCCATCCCCTGCAAACCTACAAAGTTACAGACCTCTGGTTGAGTATTTTTGTATCGCTCCCCCATTCCATTGTTTTTTATAGGACAAGACAAATAAGGGTCAAAATCTTTGGCAGACAAGCATGGCTTGCAACATGTGTCTGCTTAAACCCTAATCCGAGTGACCTCTGTTGCAAAGAGTTTATGTCACAGTATGGCATGTGGGGAAAATATTTAAAATGTCTTACACACAGCCTGCCAAAAGTTTGACTTAGTAACAACTCATGAGTTTAATTCAAGTTGTTACTGTCCTTAAAAGCTTTTATTGTCTGCACTTACATCTGTGTAATAAGAGGAGAGTCTGATATGCTTACTTGTTTGCCAAATCATTTAAAAACAACTTTCCGGTCATTTTAATGATCTAAGACTTTGACTCTACTTTATGTACAAAGCAGAATTCAGCGGAACAGATCATACAGCCTAAGATTATGTTGGCCAGTCATCAATAACAAATAGGTAGAAAATTCCTTCAGAATACTTAAATTCCTAATAAGAACCCACCTTTTCAATTGATAACCCATGAAATCAAGAAATGTTAGTACTATATTTTTCAATGGACCACTAACAAACTGAACATTTATGCCATGTAGCTTTGTGTCTGAAATGTATTACCATTTTCTGACCAGAATGTAAATGCTTTGGGGTAAGAAGTAGATCTAAGCTATTTGGTGTATGCACCATGTTTTTCTTAGTTTGTATAGTGCCTAGCATAATGGGGACCTACTCCATCATTGAGGGTCCTAAGTAGTACCACAATACAAATAATAAATAAAATACCTGATAATAGGGAAATAATTTGTGAATAATTATTTGGCCATCTACAGAGATGGTTGGATAGTAATATATATATTCAAAAATTGATTTTAAAAATGCAATATTTGCAACAAATATTACTTACAACTTCTTATCCAATTAGCTGCAGTAAGATGTGTCTGATTTTTGTACAGTGCCGTGCACAGTTTTGGCATTTTATAACAACAAACAAAAATAAACTTCAGGGAGCACTGGTATTGGTAAGACTTTAGTTGAGAAACACTGCCATCTGCTGGAATTATAAATTAACCGCATGGAATTCCTAGAACCTACCACCCATATCTTTCCAAATTTGATACCATGTGCTGCATTAATTTTTACACCTCTTCTAGAAAGTTCAATAAGAAATATTCTACTCTGACTCTTAATCCTTATTTTTACTTAAGAGACAAGAACCAAGACAATTTTGGTTTTGTCCTTTTTTCAGCTCAAACCAAACTCTGAGATTGCTAAAATAGAGACCCGATGGCTTTCACAAAAGTGTCCAAAAATGGAAGATTTTAACTGAACAACAAATTAATGACAATCTGTGAACAGCCTCATAAGGATATTCAAGGGTAAGGCTCTAGTCCCTATCAGTAGTAGCAGCAGAGTGAGAGACCCAGACTCAAAGCAACATAAGCTAAACTCACAAGAGTGCTTTAAAGTAAAGGAAGAATGTCTCTTACAGCATCATTAGAAAGCCATTTGGAGTGGTCTCACATCTGACAGCAACAACTTTTCACACAACAGTATTTTACTATAAAACTACTAATGTAAAATTAGACTATACAGAGAGCCTACATGAACTAGTAAGGTGATACGTTTAACTTAACGATCTCTGACCATTTCAGCTTTGAAGCCATATTAATGCAAACTAGTATTTATACAAGGAAAAGTGACCAAAATAATTAGTGTTAACAAATGTCATGACTTGGGGCAGGGAGCAGAGAGTGCCAGCAGTGGTTGTGATGGAGGCCATGTTTATATTCAAAGTTGTACCAATTTAAGTGATTTCAACAAGTGCAAAACCATAATGGGTATTGCAGTGGTTTAACTAAACAGATTTGAAAGCCATACCTTCAGTTAAACTATTGCAGCTCTGTATATAGATAAAGCCAGAGAGAAGTGTTTTATTTGTAATAGCCCAGTAGAGACAGAGGTAATACTACTTCCGAGTGTAGCAAGATCTACAGCAGTAACTCTTTAAGAGCCTGCATCAGCTCCCATTGAAGTCAGAGTCAAAATTAGAACTTGCTGACATTTATATGTAAGGGGCAACAATATATTCTGCCATCACCTCCTGAGGAAAAGCCAGAATAACATGAGTAGAGCTGTATGGAGAACACCAATTCTATTTTGAGTCAACTTCTGAGTTTTCAAAAAATGTTTTTGTTCTACATTGAACAAAGACATTTTCACAAAAATAGAGTTGAGTCAAAATGTCTGGTTTTGAATCAAAACTGGAGATTTTCAGTTCAAGGAGCTTTTTGAGTCTAGGGCTTTCTGGTCTCATCTCAAAAGAAAGACTCATGTTCTATAGTCTGGTGGTTAGGACACTCACCTGGGATGTGGGAAATGCAGGTTTAAGGCTTTTCTCTGCCTAATTCAGAGAAGAGTTCTTTCTCCCAAATCACACAGAGCAGAAACTCCAACCTGGGTTTCCCAGATCATAGGTCTGTGCATCAAAAAAATGTTCCAGCCAGCTCTATGTACAAGGTCTAATCCTCCACTGTCTTCCATCTTGTATAGGCATGCAAGTGGCAGTGCTTTGCAGCCCCTTTTCACAAATGACTACCCACGGCAGCTTGGAACATAATGTTGGGCAAAGGTCTCTCAAATATAAATACCTTTTATCCAGCAGCCAGGCATTTATATCTAGGGACTTTGAGGGAGAGCCCATCAGCTTATCTCTGCTGTTACATAAGGAGAGAGACAATATCTCAGGTAGCTAGAGACAAGGCCATGCAGATCTTTAAAGATCAAGATCAGCACCTTCAGTTGCACCTGGAAGTGAATTGGAAGCCAGTGCTGTCTTTGAATCAGTGTTATAATATACTCCAAGGCTTACACTACTAAATCAATGGGCTGCTGCATTCTGCAGTAGGCTCGGAATGGTCTTCAAGAGACTTGGAAAGACCACGAAACTCCAGGACGATGAGTACAGTATAAAAATAGATGAATGTATAGCCTAATGTAGAGTAATTTAAACTGGTGCTGACAAACAGATGGATGACAGCAGCAGGTTCTGTATCATATGGAAAGGTACATACAGAGTATTCAATTATCTCTCTCAGGAGCGCACACACCAGTGTTAAAGGCTAGGTTTCAGACATTTGCATCTTAACATGTATATGTTTTAACTGTTTGTGTAGGAGGTGACATATTAACCTTGAAGCTGAACTGTGTGCCCAATGCATTTCAACAAAGCATTTCATTTGACCAATTCTGTTTACCTGAGGTGATGTTCAGCTGATATGTACTTATTGTTAAAGGGTTGTTTGTTATCTAACATGTCTGATGAATGTATAGCATGAAGTAAGCTCAAATTCAGTTAAGTACTTCCACACCTAAGCCTACTTAGATAAATGTATTGAGTATATTTGGGTGCAGCTTACAGCTTATGGTGAACAGAAAGGAAAATGACAGAAAAAGTTTTAGGCTAATCCATGTTTCATGTTCTTTCCCTTCTATGATGAAATATAGTCTCACTCTACCACCTAATTAGGAGTGGGAGCCAAGACTAAAACAAGGAAGAGAAAAGGTCAAGAGGATCATTGCCGAAGTGTAGGGTAATTGAGCTATGTTATTAACAAACTCATCCTTTTCCCCAGAAGGAAAGACCTACCACTACTTGTGAGCATTCTTTCTCTTTTATGACAACTCTCTGGACACTTCTCTTCTTCAAAAGGGTGTAGAAAGTCAATATCTATTGATTAGATCCATGTTGTTCATTAGAACAAAGTGCTTTCTTCCTGTACAGTTTGTGACCCCTTTTTATATCTAGTAATCTTTCCACTGTGTGTAGTCAAAAGTGAAAGTGGTTGAAGCAGAAATGAAATTTAGGGACATAGGAAGCCATCAGTTATAAGCAGAAATACACATTTGAGGTAAACAGGAGTTCTTAAAAATAATGGCTTGATATGGTCTTCAATATGAAATTTAGAGAAAGAAATTTAGTATTTGTGACTTTTCTTCCTTAATTATTTTGATATTTAGATTCATAAACTAAATTATTTTTCTAGAATATAAATAGAGATTAATAGTCTCTCTGCAGCATACTTTTGGGATGAAATCTTGGTCCTGTTGAAGTCAATGTCAGAATTTCCATTGTCTTTAGTGGGGCCATGATTTCACCCTTGATGTTTGAAACAAAGATTGCAGAAAGTTAAATATCTGATATTTAAACAGAAAACTTTGGAAATTGATTTGGAAAAACTTCTAAAGCAGTTAATCTGAAGAAAAAGGAAAGTAAAATATTTATCTGTTTTAAAGTGCTACTATTTTATTAGAATGTCTTGTTTAATTATCTTGCTATTTCATGATGCAAATCACGATCTGGAGAAAGTGCTAATTTCACATCTAGCTAACATTAACAGAATTGTGACTGCATAAGTGGAGTTAATTTGTCACACAAAAGGAAAAATATACCTGTTTCCAACATCCTTATTATTTCTTGTAAAGAATTACTAGAATAATTATCTGCACATCACCCTACTGCATAAAGGACCCAAAGAGTGCATATTTTTAGAATATTGAAACATTATTTTTGTTATTATAGCTTTAAAAGAGTGTAAAACCTAAACAATTACGGTTATGGCTGATCTTAAAGATCACCCACAAATATGAAGATTCAAAATCCTTTTGTTAATAAAAAGACTGTATATAAATTGGTAGTTTATAGGTCTGATTTGCAGTCCAGTGGGTGAAATTCATTTTTGGGAAGACAGTGTATACATGGCCCTAAACACCACCTCCGCACTATTTAAGGTCCTACAAACATTTCCGCAGGTGCTTAACTTCACTCATATGAGTAAGGTTAACCGCGTATGCATGTGAAGAATCAGGGCTTAAAGTCTTAAGCCCAAACACTGGGCAGCAGTACAGCGTCTGAGCACATTTCTGCTCCATCCAGGCATAGAAACAATGGAGCTCTGAGGTGGCAGTGGTCTCCACCTGTCCCATGTACTCCATCTAGGTGTGTGTGTGGAGAGGGGAGGGAGCACAGTGAGGAGGAATAAAATTATACATCTTTTGTAATGATTTATCCAATGTTAAAAGGAATCCTTTTTTGATCATGGGATGATGGTAGAGGGATTTTATTTCTTGTGTACCTGATCCAAAGCCCACTGAAGTCAAAGGAAAGTTCTCTGCCTCTAGTACTGTTACACATAAATAGGTACCCTCAATTTTAATTTGTGTGATGTTCCTGTGATTTCCAATACATTTTTCTTGAAACCAACTTTTCCTTTCATATGAGCATAGATTTGGAAAAGGAACAGTGAAAAATTACAGACTTGACTTCCTTATTGCCCTTTTCTCCTGGTTGATCAAGCCTTTATTGAAAAAAAAATCTCCTGACCTTTTTTACTCCCACATGATTTCTAATAAAGATCCTGTCACATGGTTGTATCCTAGTAACTAGATGTGACAGTGGCAAAGTCTATTAAGAAAGAGTCTAAGAATAGCATTCTGATGGTTCAAGGCAAGAATAATTTGATTTTTTTACGCCTCTAGCTCTATGTTTTTATTTACAACATATAATAATAGAAATATAGCACCCTAGAGTTACTTAAATATAATATCAACATTCTGTCAGCTGGATAGGAAATGTTTTTCCATCCTCAGAAAGTTTGAGATTTCAAATTTTTCTCTCCCAAATCAGAACGCAAACTCAAAATCTGAACATAAACAAATAATTTAAAAAATTGGATTGAGTGAATTTAAACATTTCTGTTTCAATCTTTTAATAAATTAACCTTATTTTTAATATAAATTAACTAAAAATTCAGAAAAAAAGACAAAAACAGAAATGAAACTTGCTTTCAGAAATGTCTAAACAGCATTTTTTGACAAAATTTAAAACTTTTTCCTCCACCCAAATCACGAGACTCCTTGAAACTGACTCTTTTCCACAAAGAGTTTCAGTTTGGACAAAATCAACATTTTCTTAACAAAATAAATGTTTAGCCAGAAAATTTCCAACTACTTCTAATAGCATATTAGCCACCATATATATTTCTGCTAATAAGACAAATACTGGGTGACATGGAAATTTTGTACAAGAAGCAAATCATGACAGCCTATAATCATTCCTGTAGCTCTGAGCAGAAGCCCACATGATAAGGGACTACTGTGTTTAAAAAAATACAATCACTAACACTAGGTTTTAAAACTTACTGGAAAATTCAAGTGTGTAAGGACTGATAATCCACTAAGACCTTTAAATAGTTACTACAGAACTAGGACTCAGTCCTGCAAGAATCTACCCCATGTGAGTACGACTGATACCCTTTCATAGAGTAGTACCTCCTTCTATGAGTAGTTCCACTGAACTCTGGTTTATTACTGTTTGTAGTAGTTGGACTGTGGACCCATTGTGGTTTCAAGGAAAGAAACAGCCCCTCTCAAAAAGTTGTTCCAATAGTTTTGGTTTTAATGAATCAGCATTTCCTGACCAAAAAAAGTTGGAAATGTCATGACCAGCTCTAGTCAGAAGGCTATATTTTACAAAACGGACTCTGGACATACTTTTCGGTTTTCTGGCTCTGCTTCTCTAGATTCCCCTTTTCCTCAGTTCCTCTACTGCCATTCTCCCCTCCTTCCCTTTCCTTCTTTTTTCCTACTCTGATGATCGTATTACATTTCACATCTTGCCATTCCCCCTCACCTCATCCCTGCCCTATAATAAAAATACAAAACTAGACAATGAACTAAAAAGGTATGCAGTCATCACTGTGATCATTTATAATATGCTATAGCCTTTCCCTCAGCCTTCTGTTTTTAACTCTCTTATATGGGAAAAGGTTGATATGGACAAATTCCTCAGTTAGAAACATTTTTTGGGAAAAAAAGTTTTGAAATGGTAAGATCCTATTTTGACATTTTCTAAACAACATTTCATTTTCCAGTTCAAAATGACTGTTTCAAAATTTTAATTAATTTACACTAAAAAATTACATTAAAATAATGTAAGAGGTCAAAATGTTTCACTTAACCCAATCCTATTCCCTCCCCTTTCCCCCAGTTATTGGTTCATCAGAATTTTGTCCTGATTCAGGACAAGACATTTTTTGAAATCTTGAAAATTCTCACAGGAAAGGTAAAGTGTTTCTGTTCAAATCTACATCTCATATCTCTTGACTCTGGGGGCAGCAAGGATATGGGCAGGTCAAGTGATGAGCTGGCTAGGCCTCATCTCAATGCTGTCATAGGCCTGGCTAATGGGAAGCTTCATGCTGAGGGGGAAACTCTGCGTTCAGGCGTAGAGGTGGATGATTTTTTTCCCCCAGCAAATAAGTTTACCGAAAAGTGCATTTTCAGTGCATCAAAACTATTCATGGATTCATGTCAAATTTGGCAAAAGTTTCAATCAAAAACTTTGAAAAATATCAAAACAATTTCAAAATGGAAAGTCATTTCAAAAATGAAATGACTCAAATTCCCCTCCCCCAGATTCGTTGGTTGGGCCGCTGAACTGAAAGAAACTGATTAGTCACTTGGGAGCTCCTGCTCTTCCTTCTCCCATGTAATTAAGAGGTTGGGGAGCATGGTACTTCTGGTGCCCAGTCCCGATCTGCCTGGCTGCAGTAGCTTGCATGTGACCAAGACTTGCAGGATCAGACTCTGCCTTTCCTCCAAACAGTTACACATGCAATTCATTCTTGGCTGTCATTCATATGGCATGGTGTTCTTACCTGAGCTAGATGAAGCTGGAGTAGTTCAGGCTTGAATCAGAGTCTACTTAAAGAGTTTGAGGAATCTCAACTCTCAGTGCAAAGTCTAACTGGGGGGGAGTGGGGTTTCCTGTAATCTTGTGTTCCTGGGATACTCGGGTTTAATACAACAGAAGACAGATAATGAAAACATAATTAAAAATCACTGACTTAAAATTCAAACAAATAAATTCAATATACAATTAATATCCAGCCCTGAGAATGCTGCACAATACTGGAGAGAGATCAAGCTTTGAAACACAGCCACCCCGAGGGAGAAGGGGTGAGAGACAGATGAATAATTTCAGATGACTCATTGCAGCCACTCAGAAGAACTAAACGAGAAATGTAAATACCCGTACTAGAACACTGCATGTAAGAAATTTCACGTATGTGTGAGTAGTTTAAAAGGGAATAGACAGATCAGTTATAGAGGGAAAACTTTAAAACCACAAGTTAAGTCCCTTTGTTACAGACAGAATGGGTTTTATCAGGCCAAAAAGTCATAGTTTTAATTTAAAAAAGAAGAAGAAGTAATGGCACATTACATTTCAATTAGAGTTGTTTGCTATAGGAAATTGAGAAAAGTCAGAAAATGCCCTTGATTTTACAATAAAAAAATTGTTTAAGTTTAATATTTAACTAATAAGGGTACGTCTAGACTACCCGCCAGATCAGCGGGTAATGTTCGATGTATGGGGGATTGATTTATCGCGCCTCATCTGGATGCGATAAATCGATCCGCTAATCAACGCCCGTACTTCACCTCAGCAGGAGGAGTAAGTGGCGTCGACGAGGGAGCCACACCAGTCAACTCGCCGCCGTGAGGATGACCACGTAAGTCAAACTAAGATACTTTGACTTCAGCTATGCGAATAGCATAGCTGAAGTTGCGTATCTAGTTTGAAACCCGCCCGGCTAGTGTAAACCCATTTAAAAATCCATGCTCCATACAGCCAAGCTGAGGTGGCAAAGATCATGAGTTGTCATAAAAAATGTTCTACTTTCCACTGCTAGCTTCAGAGTGGATTTAGTGGAACAGAAAATCCCGTCATAGGTATGCTGATATTTATTAGAATTTTTTTTTAAAAGGAAGGTTTTGATACATTAAGGTCAGAGTCATACCTGTAAATACAAAACGTGGGAAATGCTGAATCCTAAGTTATGCATATGTTGCATACCCAGCACAGAACTGAACATGAAATTTGTAATAAGAGCTGGGTGAAGACGGCAAAAAAGAATTCACTGATATTTGTTCAAATTTAAAAAATGAATTTGCTTCAGTTTTATTTTTGCCCCCTTTTATTCATTTTTCACAGACCTTTGTGCAAATTGTTATTCTCAAGAAAGTCTGCAAAAGGAAAGTGCCATGAACAAATGCATTTGCCTATCTTGAAAGCTCTTTATTCTTTCGAGAGTCATCCAGTCATGAAGCAGAAAAAATGCCATATGCTGAAGAGTCCCTTCCTACAACATAATAGCAAATGATAAATAGGGAATAGTAGACCCAATTATGTTACCAGTTTAGAACTGGTAATACTTCAGAAGATGATGACCATGAATCAAGATGTTGCTAGCTGAAAGGTTGCAACACTATATTTGCAACTATATTTTTGTACACATTTTTTGGAATGACCTGGGAGAGCAAATTAAATTGTTTGACCAAAACTCACAGATGGGTAATAGCATGGCTAGGGTTATATCATTTACTATAAAACACTGGCCTCTTGAAACATAATTCAAAGCTGCAGTATTCACATCAGAAGAGTGCTAAGTAGAGCAACATGAGTCATGCCAGGCTGAATTAAATGCAATTACAATCTTTAAAAATACCTCCAAACAGCTACTCCTCCAGGGGAAAAAGAGGCGAGGAGTAGGCATGAAGCCATAGAGTGGTGCAGGTTAAGACCCAGACTGTTGTATCCTTCCTTATGTTAAAAGTACCTTATACCATACGCAGTTGCACTGATATCAGTGACATGTGAAGTAAGCATATCACACTTGTGTGCGTAAGTGTGACCATCACATCACTGAAGAATATTTTGTTCTAGCCCTAAATAATCACTAGGATAATCAAATTTAGCATAATGCTAACACCACATAATCAAAAATGTGTTTTTGTAATCTATAAAATCACTCTAATACACTAAATCCAATCAGCCCTAGAGAAAAGTAACAGTGGCTGGGTTGTATTCCGTGATTTTTATCCACTATTTTTTAATAAGAATCCTTGTTTTGAGACTTGAAACAAGTCTGGTTCCTTAACAAAACTTTGTTAAGTCCAAATTGGTTTGTTTTTGTTTTGAACAAAAAACAACATCGTCATATAACTTAGAAATGGAAAAAATTGGTTAAAAGTGCTGTATTTGTACTAATATATATATATATTTTTAAATTACTAATCCTATTCTTAGGATTTTAAATGTAAGTCTTAAAATATACTTTTACATTTGTTTCTTCTCAGGTAGATTCCAGATACTACATCACGTTGTTTTCTGATGTGTAAGCAGTGTCAGGATAAGCTCTACACTGACATCTGGTGGAAAGAATTTCAGAGAGTGTATTTGCATAGGCACGCCTACCCTATCCCAGACTGCCGAGCTGTGGGACTGCTTGGTGACAAATGACTCACCCTCCGTTGGGTGGTGCTTGCTAGACAAGGGACATGGGTTCCAAAACTCAGAGAATTGAGAGAGGTTGGGGGCAGATATCTGTGTCTGGTGGTGCAGTCTCTTTGTGGAGCCAGAAGCACCAGTTCTAGCCTCTTCACTGTGGAATGTTAGAGTTGATTTTTTTTATTCCCTTAAGAATTTAAATACAGGTTACTGAGCTGAACTCACTTTGGGCTAATGGTGCACTAGCACTGGGGCTCCCCTACTATGAGCTGAAATCACTAAAGAGCTGAAAATCACTAAAGAGCTGAAATTACTGAGCTGAGAGCACTGAGTACTGTGCTAACTAGTGAGGAGCCCAAAGCTATACTGTGGAACAGAGCCACTGGCGGAGTGGAGCAGTTTGTGGGGACGGCTGGAGCGGATCACGGGACAGCTGGTGGAGCAGAGTGGCTGGCAGAGCGGAGTAGCTGTGAGATGGGTGGAGTGGCCCACAGAGTGAGCAGTTTGCAGGGACAACTGGAGCAGCTCACGGGACAGCTCGTGGAGCAGAGCAGCTGGTGGAGCCGGAGCAGTTTGTAAGGACGGCTGGAGGACCAGAGTGGAGCGGCTGGTAAAGCGGAGCAGTTCGTGGAGAAGGCGGGAGCAGAACTCACGGAGAGGCAGGGCAGTTGGCCCTGGACGCGTAAGGTGCCCCTTTCTGCCCAGGCTGGGGGGGGGGGACCTCTGCAGATAGACTCTCGAACTTTGGGGCTGCACTGACCCAGGACAGAGACTTTTGGGATTGTGGGACTTTTGGGACTGTGGGTGATTTGGGGGGTTGCTGGACTCAAGAGCCCAGGAAAGAGGACATAGCCCAATTTCCTGGGGTGGGTCTTTGCTCACGGTTTGGTTTATGAACTCTAGTTGAGGTGTTTTTCCCAATTTAGTGTTTGTTGTTTATCTCATGTATTAAACCTTTTCTGCCACACCGAGACTCTGTGCTTGCGAGAGGGGAAGCATTGCCTCCTTGAGGCGCCTAGGGGTGTGTGTAAGATTTTCCCAGGTCACTGGGTGGGGGCTCGAGCTGGTTTGGCATTGGGTTATTGAACGGAACCCCTGGATACTGAACCCCGGCCCTTGTTGCTGCCAACTCAGAGGGGCAGAAGGGTTACAGATGTACTATTATAAAGCCAATACAGCGCCTAATGTAATTTACAAGTGGAAACTGTCTCCTCTGAGTTGTTTTTAATCTCATGGTTTTTCCAATTACCTAATGAGATGTTAATTACTTATGCAAATCAAAACAGAACACTGGAGAACTTGAAAACCTTCAGTGGGTGGAAAAAAGAATCATTCAGCAGCCCCCAGCATGTATTTTGCTGAGTCTGAGGAGTCTACAACTTAACAAAAACAGAGGAATCAGGAGACATCTTGACATAGCACACTGGCATATGCCTACGAGAGCTGGCAGAATATGAGAACCATCCATTGTAAGCGCAGAACAGCAGACAGTGTCTCCAGGCAAGATATATATGAAAATTTTATTTTTTTCCTCACAATGCATATGGGTGACTTGCAAGATCATACGAGACATCATAACACAGGGATTCCAAAGTATGCTTGTAACATATAAAATGAAATCTCCAAATATTTTCTTGATGGAGCTGATCGTTTTATGCCTCCAAGTCTGCGTGCTGGGTCACTCTGTCCTTAGATTTCTTGAGGCAGCCGTCTAAGAGAAACACTAAAAGCTAATGCATTTTCAGTTTGCAATTTTCATTTTCAAAAGCTTCACTTTCTTGTGATCCAAATGACATACACATTTTGGAAGAAATAAATACTTGGAGAGTCCCCCAGTTTTGTGGAGGGAATTAGTATTTGTAAAGAGCCAGATCCTCATCTAGTGTAAAACAGCATAGCTCCACTGAAGCCAACAAAGCCACACTGATGTACACCAGTTGGGGATCCAGCCCCTTCATTTCAACACTAGCACTACAGCAACCAGTCTAGTTCATCATAATTGCTTGCTCTTCCAGTTTAAATACTTCATTCTGTTGCCAGAGCCTTTAGTGCTGCATCATAATCAGAACAAGCTGCAAAATCTAATTTGCTGTTGTATTTTGTCACTGCTAGAGATCTTCTGATCTGTCTTTCAAAAGGGAATGAGACAGGCATGCGTACAAACAGGCATGCTATTTGAGCAAGTTATGGGAGAAAAATATTGCCTACCACAGGCTTCTGTCTTAGACTATGTGGATTTACACTATTTCATTACATCAGTGGGAATTCCTACTTTGCAGAATGTCAACGCTGCTCACTGGAGAAAGGGGGTTGCAGCAGAGCTGCTGACATTTGTTTGAAAGTTCTTATTTTGGCAGCATTAAAGATTCAGTGCAGGGAAGAGGTGGCTGCATTTTATGCTCATTATTGTTATGCTCTCATCTAATGCAGCTGTATGTTCCTGGTTTATTTCTCAAAAACAATGGCATATTATTCAGCCACACAGTAGTCATAGGACTTGTGAAAAGATGAAGAGGCGTTGAAAAAAAATCAAATTGAGATATGGAATAGGGGGAGTTACCTTCTCCTCCCCCTCCCCCATACCCCCAGTCACAATGGGATCTAGGCATATAAAGATTGTGACTATTACAAAGCAGAAATTAAAGTAGATTTAGGCTATGCAACGTTTTGTGACTAACTGCAAACAGATGTCATCACTAGTTTTCTGATACCCACATTTATACACCATTAGAAACAGATCTCTCATGGCCTTGGGATCCAAAACCCCAGGCTTCTACCAATTAAGCTAATGGATAAGCTCTTTTAGCTCACCTGAAAAGTAGTGATTCACAACAAGCACAAATATTTGTTGTCGACAACATGTACTTCATTCCATCACAGTGGGCATTAAAATACTTGCTATCTGCTGTGTAACTGAGGGCAGGTCCAGACTAGAGCTTTAAATTGATTTTAAGTGCTCTAAATCGATTTAAAGCTGTAACCGTCCACACTACAGAGTGCATAAAATCGATTTTAAGGGTCCCTAAAATCGATTTTGGAACTCCATCTAAACGAGAGGAGTAACCCCAAAATCGATTTTTTAAAATCGATTTTATGCTAGTGTGGACGGACATCGAAATTAATGGCCTCCGGGACGTATCCCACAGTGCTCTAGTGGCCGCTCTACACAGGTAAAGGAACTCTACTGCTGGCCAGGTAAACAGGAAAAGCCCCGGGAACTTTGAAATTCCTTTCCCTGCTTGCACAGCGTGGAGCTCTCAGCAGCAGAGAGAACAATGCAGTCTCCTGAAAATAGGAAAAGAGCTCCAGCATGGAACACACAGGAGTTACTCGATCTGATAGCTGTATGGGGAGAAGAGTCAGTGCTTTCAGAACTGCGCTCGAGCAGACGAAATGAGAAAACCTTTGAAAAAATTTCGAATGCCATGCGGGAGAGAGGGCATACCAGGGACTCATTACAGTGCCGAGTGAAAGTGAAAGAGCTCAGACAGGCGTATCAGAAGACCAAAGCAGCAAAGGGCAGGTCAGGCTCTGCCCCCAAAACATGCCGGTTCTACGACGAGCTTAACGCAATATTGGGGAACAGTGCAACGACGAACCCCCCCTTGTCTGTGGATTCAGAGGTGGGCGTCGTGATTCCTGCCACTACGGAAGATTTATTTGACGGTGATTATCAGTATGAGGAGGACCAAGAGGAGGAGGCTCCAGCAGAGAGCACAGAGCATTTTATCCCCCCAAACAGCCAGGATCTTTTCCTCACCCTTACTGAGGTTCCCTGCCAGCCATCTCAAGCCAGTACTCCAGAAAATGAAGCTGAGGAACCGTCCTCTGCTGAGTGTAATTTCTTTTAATAAAAGCTTCGGTTTAATGTAAGCCTTTTTTACTGGGTGCTTCAAATCACTACCTGTAGTTAGAGTCACTGGAACAGCCTGTTAACATGTCTGGGGATGGAGCGAAAATCCTCCAGGAACATCTCTATGAAGCAGTCCTGGAGGTACCCCAAAAGCCTTTGCAGAAGGTTTCTGGGTAGGGCGGCCTTGTTCCGTCCGCCATAAAAGGAAACTTTACCACGCCATGCCTGCAGCACATACTCAGGAATCATCGCATGACAAATTCTAGCTGCGAATTGCCCTGGTGACTGCTGACATTCAAGAAGCATGATTTCTCTTTCTCTGTCTGTTATCCTCAGGAGAGTGATATCCTCCATGGTCACCTGTTAGAGATTAACGTACTTTTAGTAAAAGGGAACAGAGATGCGCATACAGTCGGTCCTTCTGTGCTGACCAAATAGATTAAAAACCTTTCCTAAAACAGTGACCCATGAGGTGGTTTTTAGAAAAGTCTCCATTGTAACAGGGCAGATTCCTCCTGCACTTGGCCATCATGAATCACGGCAATTTGTTGCCATGGTAGAGGGGGGATGGGGTGAGGTACATTGATTTCATGCGTGCTGTGAAGTGCAGCACAAGTGGGAGGGAAGTGGTAGCATGTCCCTGTCCATGGCTTAAGAAAAGAAAGCAATGTTGTTCCTTAAGGCACTTTGCTCCGTTCATGCTACCTGACAGTACAATCGACTACAGGGATTACTAGCCATTAACTTACCATTTTCTCCGGACACGGTCTGTGTGCTCCCCTGACCTGCGTCTGGGCAGAAATCTCTGTCCTCAGCCACAAGCAATAAGTATTAAAGGAATCCTAAGGCGACCTTGTGGTAAAGTAACATGTTCAAGGTTCGGTAACAGGCACAGGTCAGTGAGGAGAAAGACTGTATGCATTGTTGTGTGAAATGTGTCTCTTATTATTCTTTTATCACTCTTTCCTATCCCCACCCCCCCCCCCCACACAGCTGCACATTTCTCCAGCCTCCCTCTCCCTTCTCCTGTACGTAGGGGGGGTATCATAAGAAGACTGAGGAAAAGGAGGACGCGTGAGGACATGTTCACCAAAATTATGGCAGTAACCCGTACAGAGAGAGCTCAGCAGGGGGACTGGAAACAATTGGTCGCAAAGTACAGGGAGGCTGCCAGTCAACACGAAGACAGGAGGGAACAACGCGAAGACAGGAGGGATGCCAAAAATGATGTCAGGTGGCAGGAAGATCAGCGCTGGCGAGCAGCAACGGTGGATCTTCTTCGTGATCAGACTGACATCCTCCGCGATATGCTGCAAGAGCTCCGTGGTATCAGAATGCCCCTACAGCCCATGTATAACCTCCCTCAGTACTCACCCTGTCCCACACCTTCCAGAACCAGGCGTGTAAGAACGCGTGGGGGAAGGTTCTCTGCACCAGCCCCCTCCACCGCTGCGGACACTCCAACCAGAAGGCTTTCATTAAATTGAAAAGCCCTTTGTGTCCTGTTTTTTCCCTCCTCTAATGCTCCAAACTTCTCCCATGGCACCTTTGCCTATTTTTACTCTCTGGTCATGCTATTAAGGCAGTGTGAGTGTAGTTTGGTAATGAAGTAAAGCAAGCAGCTTTGGAAAGCTGCACGGAAGCTAGTTATCAGCATCAGGATTTGACAATTGGGGATATGGGTAATAAAGGGAAAACAAAGAAAGCAGCCATACCATACCCTGGTCCATGAGAATTCTTGTTCTGTCTTCTCTGATGCACTTTCTTCTTTCCAACCTCCCTTCCCCTTCCTCCAAACCTCCCTCGCTCCGTCCCCCAAAGAACGCTGAGTTATGAAATTTCATGCACAGTATTGTAACAACAAGCATGATGCTTGATTGCTGAAAGGGTCTGATTTTAAATAAAGAACACAATTCTTTTAACAAATAATAGTAACTTTATTTTCAATAAAAAAGCAGTTAAGGAAGGTTGCAGGTACGGTGCCTTGCAGCAGACGGAAGCAGCTAATGGTGGAGGTAGGTAATAATTGGGAAATACAGAATTATATGTTTTTCAATGGACAGCTCTTGCAAGTAACCTAAGCAAGCAGTTGAGGAATGCTGCAGGGAAGGTATCTTGCAGCAGCAAGACTGCATAGACGGGGAGGGCAGCAATCAATTGAAAGGAAAATCAGCATTCAAACTGTACCCTGGCCCATGAGGAAGCTACTTTTCAGTGCTTCTCTGATGCGCACAGCATCCTGGTGTGATCTTCTAATTGCCCTGGTGTCTGGCTGCGCATAATCAGCGGCCAGGTGGTTTACCTCAGTCTCCCACCCCGCTATAAAGGCCTCCCCCTTGCTCTCACAGAGATTGTGGAGCACACAGCAAGCAGCAATGACAAAGGGGATATTGGTTTGGCTCAGATCTGAGCGAGTAAGAAGCGTTCGCCATCTCACCTTAAGCCTGCCAAATGCACATTCTACCACCATTCTGCACTTGCTCAGCCTGTAATTAAACAACTCCTGAGCACTGTCAAGGCTGCCTGTTTATGGCTTCATTAGCCAGAGCATCAAGGGGTAGGCTGGGTCCCCAAGGATAACTATAGGCATTTGGACATCTCCAACTGTTATTCTCTGGTCAGGGAAGTAGGTCCCTTGCTGCAGCCATTTAAACAGTGTAGTGCTCCTGAAGACACGTGCGTCGTGAACCCTTCCTGGCCATCCCACGTGGATGTTGGTGAAACGTCCCTTGTGATCCACCAGGGCTTGCAGAACCATTGAAAAGTACCCCTTCCGGTTTATGTAATGGGCACCCTGGTGTTCCGGTGCCAAAATAGGGATATGGGTTCCATCTATGGCCCCCCCACAGTTAGGGAATCCCATTGCAGCAAAGCCATCCACAATGGCCTGCACATTTCCCAGAGTCACAACCTTTCGAAGCAGCAGCTTAATGATTGCTTTGGATACTTCCAGCACAGCAGCCCCCACAGTAGATTTGCCCACTCCAAATTGATTACCGGCTGACCGGTAGCTGTCTGGCGTTGCAAGCTTCCATATGGCTATTGCCACTCCCTTTCCACTGAGAGGGCTGGTCTCATCCTGGTATTATGCCGCTTCAGGACAGAAGAAAGCGAGTCACAAAGTTCAAAGAAAGTGGTCTTACGCATGCGAAAGTTCCGCAGCCACTGCGAATCGTCCCACACCTGCAGGACTATGCGGTCCCACCAGTCAGTGCTTGTTTCCCGTGCCCAAAAGCGGCGTGGAACAGGTAGAACCTCCCCCATAACCGTCAGGAGCTCCAACGTGCAGGGGCCCGGGGTGTCGGAAAACTCGTTCTCCAGTTCGTCATCGCTGTCGTTCCTGCATTCAAGCATTCTCTCTTGCATTTCTGCATCATGGGTCAGCATTGATAGAACGAGAATGCGTGAAGTATTTACAGTATTCGCGATCAAGGACAAGAGCAGACCTGGATCCATGCTTGCTGCAAAATGGCGTTTTCCTCACTGCAGCCAGTAAAAACCCGCGAACTGACTGTGTGCCGCTAACAGGAAGGGGGGGGGTGAGACTGTACCCAGAACCACCCACGATGGGGACTTTGATCCCATCATGCACTGGGCTAGTAACCCATAATTCCAAAGGGCAGGGACCCGTGCAGGAACTGTGGGATAGGTACCCAGAGTGCAACGCTCAAGCAAAAGATGGACGCCAGGGAAAATGGACGCTCAACATCGATGTAAGTACCTCTAGTGTGGATGCACAAAATCGATTTTATAAACCCTGCTTTATAAAATCGATTTTAGGCTGTAGTCTGGACGTGGGCTAAGATCTAAGCGCTCTGAAGAGCAGCACTGCCTTAAACCTCTTCTATGGCCTTGTCTGCACCTAAAACTTAGGTTGACCTAGCTATGTCACTCAGAGGTGTGAAAAATTCAGACCCCAAAAGACACAGTTAGGCTGACCTAAGCCCCAGTGTAGACGCTGGTAGGCTGATGGAAGAATTCTTCCGTCAACCTAACCAACACCTCCCAAGGGTGTAGATTTACTGTGGTGACAGAAAAGCCTCTTCCATTGCTGTAGTATCTACACTACAGTGGCATAATTTCAGTGCTTTGGCTGTAATGCTCGTCGTATAGACCTACCCTGAATCAACATACTTGCAGGACGCCAGAAAGCTTGCTGGAGTTCTTACCACACACACAAAAAAAAAATGCAGTGGAAGGTGAGGACTCACCTCACAAAAATATTTGAGGATCATGGTGAATTATCAGCTGAACATATGCTGCAAGAGTCATGCTTTGGCCGGAAGAGATAATGTGATCCTGGGATGTATAAATAGTGGAAAAGTAGGAATAGAGAGGTTACTTTACCTATGTATCTGGCACTGGTGTGACTGCTGCTGGAGTTCTGTATCTAGTTGTGGTGCCCACAGTTCAAGATGTGGGGTTGGTAAATTGGAGAGGGTTCAGAGAAGAGCCACATGAATTATTAAAACTGACTTAAAGAGCTCCATCTATTTAGCTTAACAAAGAGAAGGTTAAGGAGTGACTTGATTGCAATCTATAAGTACACAGGGAACAAGTATTCAATAATGGACTCTTCAATCTAGCAAAGGAAGGTATAACATGGTCCAGAGGCTGGAAGTTGAAGCTAGACAAATTCAGACTAGAAATGAGAGGGCAATTAACCATTGGAACAATTTATCAAAGGCTGTGGTAGATTCTCCATCACTGATGATTCTTTTTCTAAAAGATATTCTCTAGGAATTACTTTGGGGAAGTCCTATGGCCTGGGTAATATAGGAGGTCAGATGACCACAATAATCCCTTCTGGCCTTTGAATCTATGAATATATGGGACACCTTCAGGCTCATAATGGTGCTGATCTTCTGGACATCTGGGGGTAATTCCATAGGTAATTCCATAGTGATCATGTGTTATGACCCAGGTGGTGGAAGTAGGGAGGTGAAGCAGGAAGCTGGTGCTGTCAGCTATTAAAACAGGTCAGTGGTGGGGGAGGGATAGCTCAGTGGTTTGACCATTGGCCTGCTAAAACCAGCATTGTGGGCTCAATCCTTGAGGGGGGCCACTCAGGGATCTGGGGCCAAATCAGTACTTGATCCTGCTAGTGAAGGCTCAATGACCTTTCTGGGTCCTTTCCAGCTCTAAGAGATAGGTATATCTCCCATATATTATTTTTTTTATTACCTCTTGCCCCCAATATGTCCTGTCCTTCCTCAGATCCTACTCAGACCTCCCTTTCTCAGATCTCACCAAGCCACCTTCTCATTTTCCACTCAGTCTTATCCTTTCCCCCGCCTCTACTTACTCCACCACTCAATACCCTTCTATGGAGGAGCCAGATCCAATGAGCCACGTATCCAGAAAAATGTAAACTTCTTAATGTATGTATGATGAAGGGAGAACAAAGAGGCTCAGCACAGAGGAGGCCTCTGGAGGAAGATAAAGAGGTGTAAAACTGAGGCAGAAGATACAGCGGCTGCATAGAGGGTGAGAAGATTAATCTATCATAGAGAGTTCATTTGAAGAGTCTGGTGGCAAGGCTGAAACTTGAGAAGGTCTCCAAAACTGTATTAGCTCAACTCAGCATTAGTATACTCCTAACTGTCAAGGCTGTTGACAGTCTCCCTTGTGCTTCTTCAATTTCTGTTTCTTGCTGCTCTCCGTACAGAATTAACATTCATATCCTGCATGGCTTAATTCATTAAAAATAAAGCTATGCAGCCATAAAGTGACTTTCCTGCTGACCTATTATGCAGAAATCATGTATTATTTAAAAATGTTCTGGTTTCAATAGATTTATCACTTACTACACATTATTTGAATCTTTAGTAGTAATTATTGAATAACTAAATGAATATGCCTATATTCTGGGTGATGGGTTACCGTAGGTTTTAAATTAACCAACAGTGAGTTGAAAGAGAAATAAGGTAGCAGGTGGTGCTTTGGATGGACCTCAAAATATTTTAAAAGGTATGTTAAGTCTGGATTCAGCTTTTCAATAAAGCCTAACCGAGCCTCTCTTTGTTATGAAGAATACAGAGTACTGACCCCAAACTAGAAATGCTAAGGGTGTGATCCTGCAGATGTATACTTTCTCTTAACTTCACACATTGCAAGTAGTACCATTAACTTCAAATGCTGAGCACCCAAAAATCCTGTTCTAGTCACTGTGATACATCAGGCCAATTCAAAAATCAGATTCTCCATATGGCCTCAGAAACTTAACTTCAGGCATACACTTGTCATAAACTTGTATGTTCTGTGGGTCTTGTACTTGTATGTATGCCTGATTTACCTTCCACTAAACATTAGTGTCTACCTGGTTCCATATCAATCTGTGTTCACAACTGTGATTCCCAGGCAATCCACTGTGAAGTCTTTAAACACTACCTAGTCTATTTAGCACACGGAATTGGTTGCTTTCAACGTGTGTCAGATGCTTTTATCTAAATGCTTTACTCAATTCCCAAATGCATTACTACAACACATTCAGGTAATCACTCAGTTTCTCTCCACTCAGCAATAGCAACAGAAAGTCAATGGAGACTTGTCTACCACTGGTAGTTTTACACTCATTGTCAGGGTGACTAACGGCACTCATCTTTTTAATGTGACCCAAAGAGACAATAGTCGATATAGGTAGGAAGAGGAAACATTTTCATAAAAAGTACATAAAGGCAAAGTGCAATTTCAGATACGTAATTATTAATGTTAAAATAAAATATCCTGTATCCATGCAGAATGTCTACCTATCTGAATAAGTCAACACTTAGCGAGATGTTAAAATCATGCTATTCAGATCTGATTGACTTTTCAGTAGCTATGCTCTATTTTTAGACACTGTTACTTGCTTTTATGAATTATGCTCCATTCCAAGTCTGGAGTACAATTGATGTGGCTGTGTAACTTTATTAAGTTTTAAAAAGAAGTGTTAACAAAAAACACCATAGAAAACTTTTCTATCCAGCTCTATAGAGAACATTACATAGACACATAAGTCAAATATTAGCATTTCTATAAGATCTGGGGATTTTCTTTTAAATTGACCAACTGAAGGTTTACAGATAAAATAAAAATTAAGTTAGAGAGGTTTATAACTAAATTCTTAAAATGTTTCAACTATTAATAAGTTGCCTATAAATCTTAATTGCTAACAGACTCTCAATAAATTCAAATTATATTTCACATCTTAAAAAAGCATCACACACTCCACAGGTGCTCCGATTGACTTTGATGACTGACAAGAGGACAAGCAGGGTCAAAAGAATTCATATAAACAGAAGAAGTGAAAAAAAGGAAATGAAGAATAAGCAGGAGGTAATTGTTCTCTAATTTCCCTCATATAGCTATTAATTTAAACCTCTCAAACACCATATGCCTCATAATGAAATAAGTATGTAAGAATTTTTAAGCATATATCATGTAGCATTCCATAACTCAATTTAATGGTGTTCAGAAATTTGTCTGTGCTAAAGATTCAGAAATATTAGATGAAAGCTCTTATTTTTCCTCCAAATTATCATTTTAACAAGGCTCTGGGATATTAATTTCAGTTTTGGTAGAGACAGATGGAGACTCTATTCACAATATTGTAACCCTTCCCCTTTTTAAAAATGCAACTAATTGGTCATATAGACATTTCATTCAATTCTTTTAAAATAGAAGACTAGTTTTGGTTTTAAATCCAAACCCACCTGTTTTTAAAGGTGGAATCCACAATAGCTAGCTGAGTAAAACTAGAAAAATCTGATGAGAACTATTATTTACATTGTTAATTTTTCTCTATGATGTGATAACACAATTGTAAGTTCTGGGCATTTTCCACCTAAGTTTCAGTCAGACTTTGACAAACAGGTGGAGCTAGAATTCTGGTGCCAGCTTCTCTCCTCCACCGTCTACTGCAAACTCTTCAGTCAATGACTGCCAAAGCTGTCACACTAAAGAGGTTACTCCTCAGGTTTTAGAGCTAATAGGTTAGCCTACTGCTTAGAGCTAGTTATTTTTCTTATATTCTTATTCGAAGTAGATTGCCTAAGTGGATGTCCACACCCATGGGAGGGAAATTAACAAAGTAAATGTTTGATTTTTCATGGCTTGGGTTCTCACCAGCATGAAGTGTCAGAGTTTGAGAAAGAAAGAAAAAGGGTGCAATTCACCCAATATTTTGAGAACTGCCAAGCATTTCAAGAATGGCCGCTATTAATGCCGCTCTGAGGGACTAGGGTGATGATCCATATTTGACTGAGGGGCTGAAAATTCTGCAAAGCAAAAACAATGAGGAGTCAAGTGGCACTTTAAAGATTAACATTTAATTTGGGCATAAGCTTTCATGGGCAAAAAACCCACTTCTTCAGATGCAGGGAGTGAAAATATATATTGGCACATGCAGAGAAGGGAGTTACCTTACAAGTGGAGAACAAAATGTTGAAGGCCAATTCAATCTGGGTGGATGTTGTCCACTCCCAATAATTGATGAGTAAGTGTCAATACCAAGAGGGGGGAAATTGCTTTTATAGTGAGCCAGCCACTCCCAGTCCCTATTCAAGCCCAAAGCAAAGAGACAGAAATGCTAGCCAAAGAGCAGCAAAAGGGAAACAGCCAATTTGCAGATGATCGAGAGGGAGTGGTCACCAGCAAAGAATTCAGACAATTTGCTTCAGTCTGTCACCTTCCCTCTCCAATGCATCAGAAAATTATATATATACACAATATATACACATATGTGTGTATACACACACACACACACACACACAGTAGTTGCTATATTCTCTCACACATAGTATACAAAAAACTATGCAAACAGTGAGCCATATCATTCACTAATGCTTCCCTAATTCATGGAGATTGCTGTCTAGTATTTACCATGATCTATATTCACTGAAGTGATGTTCCTTGTATTGTATAAGAACATAAGAGCATAAGAATGGCCATACTGTGTTAAACCAAAGGTCCATCTTGCCCAGTACCCTGTCTTCTGACAGTAGCCAGTGCCAAGTGCACCAAAGGGAATGAACAGAACAGGTAATCATCAAGTGATCCATGCCCTGTCACCCATTCCCAGATCTCCTGTAGACATCCACTGAAAACCTGTGTCACAGGATAGCCATTTTGGAGTGCCCCCTCATGGCATTGGGTGACCCTGCATCACCCCTCCCCCCAACTCCTTCTCTTGGCTCCTCAATAATGTTTCACCAAGACTTTCTTAAGCAAATAACACCCATATCACATAGTAATTTGTTAATATGGGGAATCTCAAATCACAAAATAAAGTTCAATATCACAACTCAAAAGGTTTGGGCTCCACCACCTCCTGTGACTCCAGATTCTGCATCAGTCTCAATCATCCTTCAGACTAGAGGGCTTTCAGGCTCCCCAAACCCCCCACCCCAGACCCCATCTCAAGCTCAAAAACTCAAAACAAAGCAATAACACAGTGTCCACCTACCCTGGCTTTAAAGAGTCTCATGTCCCTCCTGGGTTCTTTCCCACCTCCCTGCCCCTTGTACAAGACAGTAGCCACAAGGCCATTCCACAGGGCCTTCCTCTTGCTCCAGTCTTCATCCCTCTGCCCAGACCTCCTGGCTTATGGCCTGTCTCTCTGTTCCCAGGGAACAGCTATAGAGTTTTCTGCTCTCTGCAAACTCTATCAGACAATGAGAGCCCCCCCCACATCTGCTCTCAGCCCCTTTCCTAACTGACTAATGCCTGATAGACAAGGTGCATAAGGTAATATCTTGTATTGGACCAATTTCTGTTGGTGAGAGACAAGCTTGCAAGTTTACATAAAGTTCCTCATGTGTGTCTGAATTTACCTTCCACTAAACATTAGAGTCTACCTGGTCCCATATCAGTCATTGCTTGCCCTTCCAGTTTAAATCCTTCATTCTGTTTCCCCCCATCTGGGAAACTTAATCAAAGTGTCTGTCATAACCTTAGTCCCAGATTTGGACCTTAGCGTCCAAAATATGGGGGTTAGCATGAAAACCTCCAAGCTTAGTTACCAGCTTGGACCTGGTACTTGCTGCCACCACCCAAAAAATTAGAGTGTTTTGGGGCACTCTGGTCCCCCTGAAAACCCTTCCCTGGGGACCCCAAGACCCAAATCCCTTGAGTCTCACAACAAAGGGAAATAATCCTTTTTCCCTTCCCCCCTCCAGGTGCTCCTGGAGAGATACACAGACACAAGCTCTGTGAATCCAAACAGAGTGACTCCCCCTCTCCGTTCCCAATCCTGGAAACAAAAAGGACTTTCCTATTCCCCAGAGGGAATGCAAAATCAGGCTAGCAAATCCAACGCACACAGATTTCCCCTGATTTCTTCCTCCCACCAATTCCCTGGTGAGTACAGACTCAATTTCCCTGAAGTAAAGAAAAACTCCAACAGGTCTTAAAAGAAAGCTTTATATAAAAAGAAAGAAAAAATACATACAAATGGTCTCTCTGTATTAAGGTGACACAACACAGGGTCGATTGCTTAAAAGAATATTGAATAAACAGCCTTATTCAAAAAGAATACAAATCAAAGCACTCCAGCACTTATATTCATGCAAATACCAAAAAAAGAAACCATATAACTTACTATCTGATCTCTTTGTCCTTACACTTAGAAACAGAAGATTAGAAAACAGAACTACTTCTCCAAAGCTCAGAGAAAGCAGGCAGACAGAAAACAAAGACCCAGACACAAACTTCTCTCCACCCAGAGTTGAAAAAATCCAGTTTCCTGATTGGTCCTCTGGTCAGGTGTTTCAGGTGAAAGAGACATTAACTCTTAGCTATCTGTTTATGACAGTGTCTCAGCAAAATAAAACATAGGACAGATTGTTTAGCATAAGTAGTTCACCATGAATGGTCCCTTGAAATGTTTTAAGTAGCCTGTTAACACCCATCCAGCCATAGGCTACTATACTGCATATCTCAGGCCTTACTCATCCAGTCAGTCCCTTCTCCTCCCCCCACCATGACTTCTCTTAAACTCAGCTGGCTGGTCACAGGTGCACTTGCCTTTCCCCTCTTAAATGTGTCATCCTGTGACAGCTTAATTTAATCCTAACATTACAGCACATAACACGACTCTGAAGATACTAAAGCCAAAAGGAAGATATTTGAAAGAATTCCAGAACACCGGACACCTTCAGTGAGAGTTGCATGGATGTATGCAAGAGAAAATTGTGTCCTATGTGTGCAGTGTGAACAAGCTGAGATTAAGAGATCTTTAATTGGAACTAAAAGTGTGGAACATGACACTGAAAGAGTCAGAATGTGCTGTAACCTAAACATCTTCTAAGTGCTATGCAAAATTCAGTTTTTCAGAAGTTTATCCAAAACAGGAATAGAATGATAGGAGGAAGGAGAAAAAGGGACAGGAATAAGCAAGGACAAGAGAGAGATTGAGAAGAGAAACGAGGGAAAAAAATATTCAAACATAAGTGACCAAATCCCAAGGAAAGTGACACTAGATTTTCTTTGCTATTCTTCATTTATTGCATTTTGGGGCTTAGAAACTATGGTGATTATCATGCTATACATTTAAAAGATATTTTTGATCTTGTTAGTGGTTATAATTGTAACCCTAATGTTACATGAATATCAAGTTATGAACTGCAAAGAGGAATAACAATCATTTACAAAATCACTTCAGTGTGTTACATATTTTCACTTTCAGTGAACAGAGTTCTGCTAATAAAAAGAATTTCAGTTTGATATAAATACCTCCTTTAAAGCCTGTTTTTAAAAAGATCATTGCATATTATTGTAAGTCTGCCTACTAACATATGCTGCATGTTCAATTTGGAGCAGCGCTTATGGTTTAATATGGTGAAGATTAGTTTCGCAACTGTTGTCATGACGCTTTCCTCTGCAAGATTAAAGTGTTGCCATTCGAGCATCCACCACTATTAGGGAGATAATGTAATTTAGGAGTTATGAACTTGTCCCTTGCACAGGAAAATGAGCTGATGAAATGTATGTATGAAGAACAACATTTCATTATTAGTAATAAAATAAATGATAATCTTCACAATAGTCTTTGATGCAACTTTCTTAGGATGCTTTGCTTTATTTTCATGTTCAGACTTCAATGAAGAGAGCCAATACCGTGAGTAGTGTCAGGCAGATTTCAGTTCCAGTAACAAATACTACATTGCTTGTTCCTTGGAGAATAGTAACAAGTCATGGCAGTACAATCTGGAAAATACATTATTGAACTAGTGTCTTCTCCTTTTCATGCCCTCAGATGACTCTTATTGCTATAAATGGCTGTTATATGCACACGTCAAGATATAGAACAGGATTACTAACATTGACTGGTACAGGGGCTGATTTACTGTTAATAGAGAAAGGGACTTACCTTGCAAACTGGAATTCTTTGAGATGTGTGGTCCCTATCTGTCTTCCACTGTGGGAGCACATGCACTTTATGTGCCTGGGACTGGAAGTTTTTTGCTGGCAGCGTCTGTCTGTGCCGGCACCTGTCTCCCCCTTGTGTTCTAAACCTGGAGCAGTGGTTTCAACCTGTGGCCCACAGACCCCTAGGGGTCTACAAACTATGCCTAAGATTTCTAAAGGGGTCTGCAAATGTAAAAAAGGTTGAAAACCACTGATCTTGGGCAAATAGTGGCAGTGCAGACCAACTGCCTTTCCAGTTTCCTTTCTATTATAAACATCTCTAGCATAAGGCTCTGCAGCAGAGGGGAAGGAGGGCAGACAGCAGAATACAGAAAGGGACCACACATCTCAAAGTAACTCCAATTGCTGTACAAGGTAAGTAACCTCTTTCTTCTTTGAGTGACGGTCCTTCAGTGTATTCCACACTGTGGGGGACTATCAAACAGTATTATTTGAAGAAGAAGGTATAAGGACCCTGGCTGTACCACTGATTGGAGGATTGCTCTGCTGAAGGATGCATCAGTTGTAGAAGCTTGCACCAAGGCATTGTGTCTTGTAAAAGTGTGAACTAAGCCCTACATTGCTGCTTTACATATTTCCAGGAGAGGGCTATCTCAAAATGAGGCTACCAATACAGACTGAGTTTTAGTAGAGTAAGCCATCAGACCTTGTGGAGGAGGGGTAGCCGTTAAGAAGCAGGATGCAGCCCAAAATGCATTTGGACAGTCTCGAGAGGCGATTGCTTCCTCTTTCATACCTAGACTATTTATATTCCTTGCAAAACATGATTTCCAAAAGGACTTTGTGCTTTGTAGGTAGGAGAGCCAAGGCTGGACAGATGTCCAAAGAGCAAAGTCTTCTATTATTGGTGGCAGGTGGCTTTGGGAGAAAGACAGGTAAATGAATAGTCTGATTTAGATGGAACTCTGAGATTACCTCGGGGTGAATTTCAGATGTAATCTCATGGAAACTGTATCTATGGAAGATAGTGTAATACAGATCAGCCATGAGGGCTCCCAGTTCACCTGCTCTTCTGGCAAAGGTGATGACAACCAGAAAGGCAACCCTGGACTGAGGAACATGAAGCTAAGGGTTAAAACAGAATCTTCATTAATTCAGATAGGACTAGATTGAGATTTTATAATTGAGGTAGGTTACATTACTGGAGGAGAGGTTCAGACGATATCTTTTAGGCAACGTATTGTAACAGGATGGGTGAAGATAAGTGGTTGTCCACTTGCAGGGAGTTAAGGGATAGTCCTGAAGTCTCCCTTGTCCTTCCTACTATTGTTGTGGACTGATTGTGCCACTTCTGAACATGTCTTTTTCTAGGTTCATTCTCCAGATGAGTTCCCCACATTACTAAGGATTGTCTTTGGTTTGTCTTTTTGTGAGTACGTGGAGGGACAAAAGGGACCCACCCCACTGTCTCACTGTTCTCCCATCCAGAGAAAGAAGCCAGAGATATGTGGGGGGTGAGATTAGTTTGTCCAGATTATGCTTTCTTGACATGTACAGTGTAGCTGTCTATAGCCAACCCTGAAGATGTCGAAGGCAAGTCTTGTGAAGGGTGTCACATAAGTGCATGAAGCCATATCATCTAATTGAATGAGACAGAGGTGAACTGTAGTCTACGGCTGTCATGGTATAAATCCCCACTCTGAACCTTAGCGTCCAAAAGATGGGGTACCAGCATGAATCCCCCTAAACTTAATTACCATCTTAGATCTTGTAGTGCTGCCACCAACCAGGACTTGCAGTGCCTGGTACACTATGGTCCCCCAAAACCTTCTCAGAGGACCTCAAGACCCAGACCCCCTGGATCTTACACAAGGAAAGTAAACCCTTTCCCCCACCGTTGCCTCTCCCAAGCTTTCCCTCCCTGGGTTACCCTGGAAGATCACTGTGATTCAAACTCCTTGAATCTAAAAACAGAGAGGAGTACACTTTGCCCCCTCCCCTCACCCCCTCCCCAAGAGGTAATACAGATTCATACTCCGTGAATCTAAAACAAAGGGATTCCACCTTTCCCCCTCCCTTCTCTCTCTCTGTCTCCCACCAATTCCCTGGTGAGTACAGACTCAATTCCCTTGAGCCTCAACAAGGGGAAAAAATCAATCGGGTCTTAAAAAGAAAAACTTTTAATAAAAGAAAGAAAAAAAGTAAAAGTTGTCACTGTAATTTAGATAGTAAATGTTACAGGGTCTTTTAGCTTATAGACATTAGAGAGGAGCCTTCCCCCCAGCACAAATACACATTAAAATCATTCCAGCAAAGTACACATTTGCAAATAAAGAAAACAATCAAAAAGACTAAATTGCCTTTGGTACTTATACTCACTATTTGAACAGAACACTGGAGAGCTTGTATGTAGGTTTGGTTACTCTCAGAACCCAGAGAGAACAACAGACAAACAAACAACACAGAACAAAGACTTCCCTCCACCAAGATTTGAAAGTATCTTGTCTTCTGATTGGTCCTCTGGTCAGGTAGTCCAGGTTCACTGCTTGTAACCCTTTACAGGTAAAAGAGACATTAACCTTTAACTATATGTTTATGACAACGGCCTCAACTGAAGCTGAGTGATGAGATCCTTTATGCACTGGACTCTGTTCTGAGATACACAAGCTTTGGCCCTGATAGAGTCCAGGGTCACCTGGGACCTAAGGCCATGTCTACACAATCAAATACTTCTGATACTGGGGAACACCAGGGGTGTTAATGGCCAGTTATCTATAGTTCACAGTCAAATAACACACTTGAAGCCCCCCAGAACTCAAAGTATTTGATCCTGTGTACGCTGCCTGTGCAAAGGGTAGATTGTGCTAAGTATTCCCCTAAAAACCAGGAGTACTTAGTACAATCTCAGTTCACATCAGCAGCATACATATGAATAAATTCTTCAGGCTCCAGTGGGATTCCAATTAATTGGCTGTGAACTACAGCTAATTGCCCAACTAATACCCCTGGCCTCTGGATTCAGAATATTTGATTGTGTAGACATGCTCTAAAATAGACTTCTCAAAGCCTCAATGAGCAGAGGAGATTGAGCAGGGACAATGTAGCCATCTATCCCTCCTGGTGAGATCTCCTCATCAGTAACCAGTGAAAAATAGGGTAAACTGGTGAGGCCTGGTGGTGAAAGTGGGCTTCCACTACTAATAGCACCTTTGTGAATACCCTTAGTGCTGTAACGAGGCCAAAGGGAAGCACTCTGTCCTGGTGAATCTCAGGAAGCTCATGTGTGCAGGATGGATGTCTATCTGGAAATAAGTGTCCTTCAAATCAAGAGCTGTAACCAATCACCTTTGTTCAATGAGAGAATTATGGATGCCAGGGTGATCATCCTGAACTTTTAAGCATTGCATGAAGATGTTCAACTGCCTGAGATCTAGAACAGGTCTCCATTCTTCAGATGGAGCAGGAATCTACATTTTGTCAGTGCATGCTCTTGTAAGATGGGTCCCTGAAGAGGGAGGGGGGTGGGGGGAGAACTCTGCTGTGTAACTGTAGTGATAATTTCCAGAACCCACATGTCTAAGATGCCAGGCTTGGGAAACATGAGCTATGCAGCCATCACATTGTGTACGGGATTCCTGAACAGATAGATGTGGGAGGCTGGGATTGGAATGAAGATGGGGAGGGACACAATGGGGTCCATTGTGCTTGTTATACTAACAATTTGCCATTTTCTGGTTGGCTGTCTGTAGGGCTGAGACCTGTGGTATTGGAGTATAGATGCCAAGTGCACAGAGACTTGCCCTTAAGTCTTTGAAGGAATGTAACAATTCATCTGTTTTTTCATTAAAGAAATTGTTTCCCTCAAAGGGCAGATCCTCAATTATGCACTGGACTCCTTTAGGAAATCCAGAGGATTGAAGCCACAATGCCCTACACATGACCATAGAAGTTGCCATTGAGCGGGAGGCTGCATCCATTGTATTGACTGGGATCTGGCTAGAAATTTACCATCCTCAACAAATGCTTTGAACTGCAGCCTATCCTCCTGTGGAAGTTTGTCAGTCAATTCCACAAGTTTAGTATAATTAATAAAATCATATTTTGACATTAAAGCTTGATTGTTTGCTATGCAGAACTGTAAGCTGGTCAAAGTAAAACATTTTCTCAATAAGAGGTCTAGGCATTTAGCATCCTTATCAGAAGGGGTGGACGTAGGTTGATGTTGTCTGCCTCTTTCAGAGACAACTTGAACAAATCTGAAGCAAGTTATGATAAAAAATATCTACTCCTTTAGCTGACATGAAGCATTTCTTCTCCATTCTTCTTGTGTGTGTATGGGGGAGTGTCATAAACAGATAGCTAAGGGTTAATGTCTCTTTCACCTGGAGCACCTGACCAGAGGACCAATCAGGAAACCGGATTTTTTCAACTTTGGGTGGAGGGAATTGTGTGTCTGGGGTCTTTGTTTTCTGGCTGCCTGCTTTCTCTGAGCTTTGGAGAAGTAGTTCTGCTTTCTAATCTTTTGTTTCTAAGTGTAAGGACAAAGAGATCAGATAGTAAGTTATATGGTTTCTTTTCTTTGGTATTTGCATGAATATAAGTGCTGGAGTGCTTTGATTTGTATTCTTTTTGAATAAGACTGTTTATTCAATATTCTTTTAAGCAATTAGCCCTGTATTGTATCACCTTAATACAGAGAGACCATTTGTATTTTTTCTTTCTTTTCTTATATAAAGCTTTCTTTTAAGACCTGTTGGAGTTTTTCTTTACTTCAGGGAAATTGAGTCTGTACTCACCAGGGAATTGGTGGGAGGAAGAAATCAGGGGAGATCGGTGTGTGTTGAATTGGCTAGCTTGATTTTGCATTCCCTCTGGGGGAATAGGAAAGTCCTTTTTGTTTCCAGGATTGGGAACGGAGAGGGTAGTTTCACAGAGCTTGTGTCTGTGTATCTCTCCAGGAGCACCTGGAGGGGGGAAGGGAAAAAGGATTATTTCCCTTTGTTGTGAGACTCAAGGGATTTGGGTCTTGGGGTCCCCAGGGAAGGTTTTTCAGTGGGACCAGAGTGCCCCAAAACACTCTAATTTTTTGGGTGGTGGCAGCAAGTACCAGGTCCAAGCTGGTAGCTAAGCTTGGAGGTTTTCATGCTAAACCCCATATTTTGGACGCTAAGGTCCAGATCTGGGAATAAGGTTATAACAGGGAGGCAGGGGTCACAAGTGACTGGAGTTTGCCAAAACTGTCTTGGTCAGTTCTAAGATGGCTTTCTTACTGGGAAGGCCAACCTTGCTAGGACCAGCACTCTGGAGAATGTCCAGTAGTTTGAGAGGTGTCCTGCACTTCCTCCAGAGGGATCTGGAGCATGTCTGCAAGCCTCCTCAGGTGGTCGTGACATCGCCTATAGTCATCAGGAAGTAAAGGTGAGGCTGGTGATAACGCCTCATGTGGGGATGAAGACGATAACCCTGTCAGAGCTGGTGGTTCCATTGGATTTGGTTCCTCCATCAGCTCTAGACGAGGTTCAGAATCATCTCTGTGAGGGGAGAGTTGTCAAGATTCCCAGTGGGATTCATGGGCCCCAGTAAGGCTAGTGTGAGGGGTCAAAAGGAAACTGAGACAGTCCACACAGAGTAGGATACCATTGGTCCCAAAATGCATAATCTCTCTTATGACATGGGGACAGTGCCTAAGACACTTTGGATTCTCCATCCGGACTATCCTCTTGTCTCAATGGGAGTTGTAATGTTCTCCCACTAACACCCAACTTGCAGAGGAGGAGGCTTCAAATGCCATGGGTGTAGCCATCAATATTGGGGTCCATATTATGCCATCGCTGGTCGATGGAACTGGAGAGTGACTACCTTTCCTTCATGCCCTGGACTGAGGATGCAGGGATCTCCCTGGTCAGCATCAGTTCCGACAGGATTGGGGATTCCAGGCTAAGAGGATGTGAACATCTATCACCAGATGCAAGGGGACGGAATGGACTCCTTTCTTTTTGCAGCACCAGCAGAATTAATTTCATTCTAATCTTGGTACAGGCAACAACTCTATTCATAGTGCATTGGCACCATCTGTTTAGGAAATATCCACTTTTACTTTTCTCTTGCCAGTACTGGGGATGGGCCTGCTCTGGTAGATAGCAGCAGTTTCAGAGTCAGACAAACAGTACCATGCTCCTTGTGAGCTCCTGGCAGTCCCATACTGGGGTGAAGAGTATCACCTGACTTGGAGGGTATAAGGGATGAGGAACTGGAGGGGGGGATTTCTCTAGTTTCTTGTGAGAATGTTTCTTCTCCGATCAGGGACAGGAGGAGGGTGAGTCCTTAGCTCTGCTCCTATAAGCCCTGGAGCCAGAGATCACTGTGCTCAGACAGGCACTTCTTGATGGCTTTACCCAATGCCCTGACCTCCAGTGGGCCAGAGTCAGACTAGGGCCTCAGAGCATGATCAGTTAGGAATATGTAAAAGCAGCAAAGAATCCTGTGGCACCTTATAGATTAACAGATGTTTTGGAGCATGAGCTTTCGTGGGTGAATACCCACTTCATCGGATGCATGTAGTGGAAATTTCCAGGGGCAGGTATATATATGCAAGCAAGCTAGAGATAACAAGGTTAGTTCATTCAGGGAGGATGAGGCCCTGTTCTAGCAGTTGAGGGGTGAAAACCAAGGGAGGAGAAACTGGTTTTGTAGTTGGCAGTTTCTCCTCCCTTGGTTTTCACACCTCAATTGCTAGAACAGGGCCTCATCCTCCCTGATTGAACTAACCTCATTATCTCTAGCTTGCTTACATATATATACCTGCCCCTGGAAATTTCCACTACATGCATCCGACGAAGTGGGTATTCACCCACGAAAGCTCATGCTCCAAAACGTCTGTTAGTCTATAAGGTGCCACAGGATTCTTTGCTGCTTTTACAGATCCAGACTAACATGGCTACCCCTCTGATACTTGAATTAGGAATATGACACCTATATTCATGGACCTGGTGGGTTTGGCTTGGGAAGTATCAGCAAATGCTGCACTTTGAGGTGATTAGAACTTCTCTAAGGCAGTAAAGGCACTTGAGGTGGTTGTTGCTGACCAGGAAGGCCTGCAGGCAGGATACACAGTTCTTGATTCCAAGGATCTTAAGCATACTAGTCACCTCATATGAGGCAGGAGAAGATTCAGGCTGGAGAAGTCACTCCTTCCTCTCCACCCCCCAGCACAAACTACTAAAAACTACCTTTAACTAAAAAAACCCCAACCTATCTAAAACTCTTTTTTAAAAAAACAGATAATTGCAGTTAGATACAGAAGAAGCTAACTAACAATGTGGTCACTGAAGAGGTTCCATCTCAGCTGATGGGCAATAGAAAGGAACTGGAGAGAAGTCAGTCTGCACCACCCCTCATGCCCTCAGTTCAGAGCACAAGGAAGAGAAGGGCACAGGTACAGAACAATAGCACTTCTAGCAACAATCTTCTGCTCTTAGGTGCATGCACACCCGCTGTGGAATACACATAGGTGCTGTCACTTGAAGAATGCTGAAGATCACAACTAGAATAGGGAGGGCTATTCAGGGATTTGTCACTTGGGCTTGGGAAGAGTAGGCTTGCTGGTCTGATAACCGAGGGGTCTGGAATGCCTAGGATGGCAACACAACATTTCTTCTCCACCCCGAACAACCATTGCCCACCCAGAAGCCTTCGCCTGCTTCAGAATTCCCCCAAGTCTCTCGCAACATCCTTACCTGGTAGATCTTGGGGCCCTAGCTTGTTTTCGGTTCCTGTACCTTGCCTCTTTGTTTAACTATTGAGCTGTCCAGTTAGCAGTGGGGTCTATGGAATTCCTAAGCTCAGATCATGAGACCGAGACCGAGCAATAGTTTAGAAAGGGAAGCTCTCAATCATGTCCCAGTAAAGATGCTTCTGATATGTACGTTCTGAAACTTGGGCCAATGACTACTAGGATTAATTCCCGAACCACCCAAAAGTCCTTGCCAATTTACCTTTTCTGATATAGACTAAGGAACTGTCCCATAATCTAAGAACCTGAGGCTATAGCAGGTGCAAAAGAACATGCTACAGGAGGAAAAAAGAGCTTCCAAATGATTTCTTAAAGAGGGAAGGAGGATGTCAGGGCACAGCCAGAGAAATGGAATGCTGCCATTAGCAAACCCACTGACAAGGGAGGAGCATGCCTTGCAGATCTGGTGAGAAGATCGTATTTCTTATTCTTGCTTGTAAGGAGCCAAGATGTGTCACATTGCCTGTGTTTACATTATGTTAATATTGGTTATGGTCTGCCAGATTGTTCTGTTCTCCACATTAAAGATCTAATTAAAAATATAAAAGGTTCCCCAATCCAAAAAATACTGGGAGAAAAATCTAAATTCAGCCTGAAAGGAATTAAATCCAGTACACTGTACATGTACTCTAATAACCCTGAAACTTACTTTCCCATATATCTGAGGAAATAGTGCTGAAATTGTCATGAACATTGCTTTAGATACAAAGCATCAATTTTCGTTAATGGTATTCATGACTGTTTTTATTCACTTCAAGGACATTCATAGTACTGAAGTTTTGTTCACAAGAATGTTTTTGGGAGGAAAAAATACTTGAAGACATGCAAATATGTATTTGCATGAATATTCACTTGTAAGTGTTCAGCAGTTAACTTGACAGCTTTGTGTTTAGGAGTCATCCAGTCAACCATTTGCCTTTGCTGACCAGTCACACAGTGTAAACAATGAATTATAAAGAGTGAATACTTGAAGCAATACTGAATATTTTGTGAAAAGATTATCCCCTGAAATATCTGTACGTAAACCATTCAAATAATTTTCAATATTTAACAAATTCCTAAAAATCCAAGTCCATTTATGGATTCGTTTCAAACAGTAAAAGGAGCTCAATTCTTCAGAAATATTCTTCACTGCAAGTAGTTCATATAGTTCTACTTTCAGCCTTTGAACAGTTTACCTTTGATTTTAAGAATAGGTAATTCTACTAATTTGCGGGGACTAAAGACATGTTATTTTATTTTACTCATGGGTGATCACTACAGGTAGGAAAAGCAAATTTTTCACATTCAAATGTACAGTAGTCAGTCTGTACCAGAGCAGGCACTCACCGCTGCGGCATCTCCTGCCTATTACCTTGGGAATTAGCTCATCCCAGCCTCAAAGCACCTCCTGCTGATTGGTGTCTCTCCTGCTGTCACTACCTATCTTACCTGTGGCATCCTAATCAATCTCCACCACGGTACTTCAGGCCCCACGTCCCTCATCAGTCTGCAGTGCCCCTTCTCTTGGGTACTGCCCTGCAGCACCCACACTCAGGGTCCTCCTCTCTCCAGGGAACCCCAATTCCCTAAGCCCACCTTGCCTTAGTGATCCACTGCCAGTCTTCATCTAGCCCCTTCCCTCAGAGGAAAACTGCAGTCTGAAATGGCCACTCACCATCAGCCAGGGAGTTGGACCTGCTGCCTCTTCCTCCCCTAGTTGCCTCCTCACAGCCCTAGTACTACAGCCTAGCTCTTCCAGCCCTGACAGCAAGGCTTCTGCCTAGGGGTTTGCCAGGCTGGAGTCCTCCCAGCTCCTCCTGCCCTTCCCCAGCAGTGCACTGTCCAAGGTGCTCTTTCAGGCATCTAGGTCCATCTCTCTCCAAAGCTGGAGCAAGACTGACTACCCCATCTGGTCTGCCCTCTTTTATATTGGTTTGGCCTGCTCTGATTGGCTGCCTCCCAGCTCCTCCTGGTTGGCTCTCAGCCCCAGCCCTCTCCAAGGGCTGGCTTTTAACCCTTTCAGAACTGGAGCAGGGTGACGGCCCCGCTACACAGTCCTATAAAGAGGAATTTTGTTCTTTGATAAGTGGTTCCGGAGTCAAAGCTATTGTTTTTACCTCAGACTGAGTGTTCATGGGTTCCAAGGATAAGATGACTTGGGATGGGCTGCTGGAAAGCTCAGGTAGGAGAAAGATAGTCCACAGGAGTGGTGCTCTTATGAGATAGACTATACCCTTTTGCAATACTGGGTAATCTTCCTTAGTGCTTGTCTACACTAGAAAGTTTTGCCACTTTAACAATAGCTGATATGGTTGAAGCAGAAAACTCCTGAGTAGATGCAGCTATACTGGTATAAGTACTCTTATACCAGTATAGCTTATTACAGTTTGGGGAATGAAATAAGTTAATAAAGCATATTTTGTTGCCTACTCTATTGATGATATCACTGATTTAATTTCCCCAGTTAGCACGCTGAAATTTGGTAAGTTCTTCTCCCAAGATCAGGCCCAGTATTATCTGAATTACTGCTCAGGTGGGAGACCCTATATGCATAGAAATGACGACACTCACACTTAGAAAAAACCTTCTGTAAATGTAATAGTTGTATTTGCACAGTTAGCAAAGATATAGACACTCCAACCCAGCAAGGTAGGTTGAGCTAGTATAGAATGAGCTGAGCATCTATATACTTAGACCATTCCTCACCATCATCAGTAGTCATTATCCTGGCATTGCCCCAGGCATATAGGCCAGGATAAAACTTTTATAACGTCTTATATTAATGCCACCAAGCCTAATGCATACTCAGTAGGGGTTTCAGCTTCTTCTCTGTATTTGCAGTTCCTCATCCTACTAATGTTGGGGTGCCCTTCTCCCATAGATTATTAGTTCCTTTACCTCAAGTTCATTAAAATATACATCTATTAGTTACCACAACATTCTTGTGGTTGGACATCTGCTGATGTCCCTAGCATAAAATATCCCAAGCTGGTATAAACTAGCCTCTTGTTGTTTACCTGTCAGCAGTTGAGTCATTACAGCATTTTATCATGTGATATCTTATGATCTAGGGTTACTCATGGTTAGCTACTTAAGGCTTTTGATGTCTTATGCCTTAATTAGTTTAGCTAAGCTATCGTTTTATAGGCCTTGAGGCTTGTAGGTCATTGCATTATTGCCTTAATTTATACCTATGCCTGACCTAACAAATACCTATAACAGCGGTTCTCATACTGTGGGTTGGGACCCCAAAGTGGGTCTTGACCCCATTTTAATGGCGTTGCAAAGGGCTGGCATTAGCCTTGATGGGGCCCAGGGCTGAAGCTCAAGCCCCACTGCCCGGGGCCAAAACCCAAAGTCTTCAGCCTTGGGCCTCAGATTACAGCCCTCCCCCACCCACCTGTAGCTGAAGCCCTTGGGATTCAGCTTTGGGCCCCACCACCAAGAGCGGTGGGGCTCTGGTTTTGTCCCTGACCCCCCTGCCTGGGCAGCAGGGCTTAGGCTTTTGTCCTCCCTCCTGGGGTCATGTAGCAATTTTTGTTAGCAGAAGGGGGTTGTGGTGCAATGATGTTTGAGAAACCCTGACCTATAGGCTACACTTTATACCACTATTACTGCATCCACACTGGAGCCTCTAGTGGTATAACTATAATCAGTAAAGTCATCCCTCCACCTCAATCGACATAGTTATATTGGTGTAGCTTTTCTAATGTAGACCAGCCCTTAGAAGATGGAGACAGTATATGAGGCTCTTGGGCCTCTGTGAGGTTCCTCACTGCAGACCTTTCATTAGGGAAGTGGACAGATGCAGTATCTGGGTCAAACACAAAGCAATCGGTAGTAGTAGGCACATATTCTGTTGCAGAGAGGAAGTCTGGGAGGCACATGGAGCTCTCAGGGGTGGCATGACACAGTTTGCAATGGAGAGACGGAACTCTTCCATGCTGTCAACCTAGGTGGGCATCAGGTAATAAATATATCACTGAAAGGAAGATCAAGGCCACATTCTGCTCTCATTTACACCATGGTTACTTATCATAATTCTGTTGACTTCATTGGAGTTACTCCTGATTTACATTGCTGGGAGAACAGATTCATATTCATTGTCCTTGTACCATATAGAGCACGCTGAAAACTTTAGCTTGCGTGTGAAAAATTAGCTCTGTCCAACTGGTGTTGATTTAAAGAGTTAGGTGATCACTCAAAGTGAAAGTCAATGAGGCTTTATTTCCCAGTGTTGCGTAACTGAGCCAAAGGCATTTTAGTTCTCAGTTTCATGTCTTGCATTTTCCAAGGGCAGAAAATTGCTAACTATATTGTTCTATTTTGTCAAGGGCCGCAGAAAACTGAAATATCCACCTAATAAAATATACGTCTTAACTCACTGAACATGTAATTCTATTTCTATATCCTAGCACATAACAAATGAACAAACGATGTAGGGCAGGGACACCCGGTAAGAAATTCCAGGACACAATTGAAAAACTGTCATAATTATTAATAGGTGATACTGTAGCTCTTAAGGCTAAAAAGAAATGCTAATAAATATAGAAAAAAGCATTTGCATGCTCAATAACTCAAACTATCTGAAATATCTCATATTTCTGAAAAGTCTATTTTATATTAAGTGCCACTTAGAAAGCATTTCAATTCAACTGCAGTGGTAGATAAAGTTTGTAGAAATTCAATGAAGTTAATTTTATGCTCATAATTAGCATTTTTACCAAATAAGTTATTCATTTTAGAACGTGTTTAAACAAGACTGTCAGCATATGCCCCAAAACAACAATAACTCAGCTACCTGTAAAATGTAAGCAACCGCTAAGAAACTTCCAGATTCAATCACAGGAAATTCACGTAGACTTGTTTTTTCTGAGCTGCAATAGCCAGCTACTCTATCTCAGTGCTGCTGATTACTTGACCTACAAAAACATGCCACAGCCCAGATCATTTAGTAATACTTACCAGTTTCAAGTATGCAGCTCAAGGCTCTGCTGCTCCTCAAAATTTTAACTCTTTTTTGGTCCACATACGTATATTCAATAGGGAAAAAAATCCACAATTTATTTGGGGAAGCCACATATGAAGAACTGCTTTACATGACCAGCTAGTACAACGCTGCCCAGAATTTCAATAGGGTGCATGCCAAAGTTTGCATGATGTGGTTGGCAATGAGCACGATGACCCCACTTGGGTGGAGAGCTAGGTCTGAATCCAGGATCTTCAGTGCTAAAAGTAGAACTTCTACCAGGTGTTGCAGAAGATGTACAACTCCAGGGAGAAGGGATGGTCCTGTGTTAAGTCACTAGTAGCCTGGAGCTTACGTGATCTGAGATCAATTTCTGGCTCTACTACAGGCTTCCTCTGTGGCCCTAGAAGAGCCATTTGGGGTGGGATTTTTTAGAAGCAAGCAAAATTTAGCATTTCCACAGCACATTTCACCATTTGTTTTCATACAAAATTAAAACCAAAAAAATGAAATTTCAAAAATCTGGTGGGACAGAAACTGAAAAAATTTGATTCAGAGATGCCAAAGTGTTTCATTTCAACATTTTGGACCTAAATGAAAAATTTCAGCATTCCTAAAATCAAGAAGTTTTACTTCAGTTTATTGAAGTGACCATAAGTGCTTTGTTTTAAGTCAGTTAAATGTTAAATTGCATTTTCCCCTAAGGACACATTGCCTCATGGGAGTTGTAGTTCAGGAGTCTGATGTCCCCGTTCTCCCCTATTTGATCATGCTCCCTGGTCAGACTACATCCAGCATACAATATGTGCAGCGTTATGTAACTCCAGTGGTGCACCATGGAACTCAGTCAGAGGACAATTTACATTGAAGTTTGGGAAGATATAGTCCTCCAAAGAAGCCAGGCCTGTCGGAGAGAATGAGGGCCCAAAAAAACAACTCCATAAGGCAATGCACAGATAGGGGGATTTTTTTTTTTAATTTATTTTCAGTCAGGAAAATTGAAATTGGATATTTAATATCAGGTTGGTTTGACCCAGTTAGGAATATTTCTTTAAAAAAAAAACTGACCTAAAATGTCTAGTTTCAAAACAGTTCAATAAACCACTAAACTGCACTTCCCTCTACATGCAGTACCTTATGGGAACTGTTTTGGCATCTCCATTCTTTCCTATAGGCTGGGCAGAAACTGTCTCTTTGTATGTATTCATACATCAGCTAATACAACAAGACTGATTTTGCTTGAGGCTTCTAGGCTGTACTAGAATATAAGTAAGAAATTATCTGAGGTTTTCTTTAAGGTTATTTTTGCACCTTCTTTTTCATTAGCTTAAAATGGGAGTGTTGTGTCTATTGGAACAAGATTCCAACCTGGAGGGGAGTAGCTATGGTCAGGCAGGCAGGTGGGCATTCAGAGTGATCCCCGTTAATGTTTGCATTTGCCAACAGATACTACAGAACAGGAAGTTTATAGATATAGGGGGGAAACTGGCAATACCAGATACCTTCTGTCGGGGACTTGAACCCAGATGGCAAGGTTCGTTGTCTGACCGCAGAGAGACAGGCAACACCAGCAAAGTCCAATCAAAAGCTCTTTATTGAAGGGTGCACACAACAATAGAGAGCAGCCCGTCTCCAGAGAGAACCAGCATACTCTTTACAACTAACGTGAGTTTATATAGACAGTTCCATCGCGTCATAGATTAATTTATAGAACCCCTCCCATCCCCTTGTAACTAAAGCCTTTTGTATACATGCATACCTACTTTCCTACATTCTACAACATTAAGTGATTATTGACATCTTAACAAACCTCATATCAGTATGGCTTCAAGCACCAAAAGTTAAGAAGGACAGGCAGAGAACAGAACCAGGGACTGAGAACAGGGAGACTCCTTAACGTTCTTTAAACAAACTGTTTGTTAACACAGCACAGGGCACACAAGAATGCAGTTTAAAACTCTTTATCTTACTTGTTCCAGCTCTCTGTGAGTATGCACCTTGGTATTTTTCCACTCAGGACTACCCAGAAACCCCTGTTAACCAGACTTCAGTCAGGTTGGCATAACTGTTTTGTGGATGCTTTTTCCAGCCCGTCGAACACTTCCATGTAGTTGTTGCCTCGGAATTTGACATTTCTGTATGTGTTCCAGAACTTGACAGTACTGCAGTCAGCCATTTTGTATACTGAGCCACTGCTATCTGAAAACCAAACATCACATAGCTAGGAATAATCTTAGGCCTTTGTGAGACAAGGTGAGACAGCTGCATATTTTCAGTTTGTTAATCAGAATGGGAGGATGGGATGGAAAGTTATGGAAGAGAGTAAGTGAATAGCAACAAAACCTGACATATTGTTATGGCTGGAAATATTAGAAATTCTCTGAGAAAATGAGTAGTTTGTTGAAATTAGGAGAATTGGTGATCCAGTAGAAGTTATTATGCTGACCCGTTAAGAGTCACTATAGGTTATATGTTTTGTTAGAGTTAGCTGTAAAAGATTAGGTGAAAGTAAATACCTCAGAGCAGTCCAAGGGAGCTTTCTCCAGGAAAAGAGTTGACATCTAAAATCCCCATCAGCTGGACGGAAAGAGGGCCCCTGGAAGTCCGGCTGGTGATTACTCAAAACCATCTCAGACTGTGGGTAGCTATCTATTGCTTTTATTTGCTAGTCTCTAAGGTGCCACAAATACTCCTGTTCTTTTTGTGAATACAGACTAACACGGCTGCTACTCTGAAACTATCTATTGCTTATGTCTGTGTGTGCTTAAATCTAATAAATTGTAGTTTTAGATAAAAGCACACTTACTAGTATTAATCATTTATCAGATGGAAACTGATTTATTCCTGAAACCGCCTTGAATGAAACAGTTAAGTTACCACTGTTTTGGATTCTGAAAACCGCGATAACTGTTGGGCAAGTACAGCAGTTGCCATTAAAAGGTTAGTACTTGCCAACACATAGATTGTTGAATATGCATTCTGGCAATTGTTTTCTAACTCTTATAGATCAGCTTTGGTCTGTTGCAGCTTCTTTGTCACAGGTACCCTGAATAATGCCTCAGCTAGGAGAAAGATTGAATTCTGACAACTGAAAACATGTAACAGTTTATCATTGGCTTTGTTAAGCAAATCCGTCTGCTTGATGTTATTTTCCTCCTACAGTGGTGAGTATATTTGTGGATGCATGATGTCTTTTTCTAAGAAAAAGCTGTTAGGTTAATGGCATTATTACTGAAAAACATCAAGGGCATACTTATTTAGCTAGTTGAAAATTTGTTAATTAAAAGGCAGTATCATATACTCACCTCTTTGAGCCAATTGTATGATTTGCTACCAATTTAGGGCCAACATTACATCTTCTAAGATGGAAACATGATCCTGTTTAGTGCCCGAAGCATAGATCCTAATCACTGTGAAAGTGACTCCAATAATTCAAACAAACTAATATAGGCTAGTACAACCTTCCTTGGTGCTGGCAGGTTTCCATCTCCATAATGAAGTTCACTATTCAAGGATTTGTGAGTATCTCATTTTGAACTATACATATGGATTGGCTTCGTTCCACCTTTAAGAAATGAAGGACAATTCAAAAATACTTTTCACTGCTGGTGGATGAGGTTTCTAGGTTTTTTGTCTTCAACACATGAGATAAAAGTGCAGATTGATTTTAAAAAAATCTTTTACATTAGAAGAACCCAAAGTACTTTTGTTGGGCTTATAAGGATGGGGTAGGAATGTGCTGTGACAAACTATGGGAAACCTTTTCTTAGGGCAGGGGCGAGCAAACTTTTTGGCCTGAGGGCTGCATCAGGTTTCAGAAATTGTATGGAGGGACGGTTAAGGGAAACTTTGCCTCCTCAAACAGCCAGGCGTGGCCAGGCCCCTGCCCCCATCTGGCCCTCCTTACTTCTCGCCCTCTGACAGCCCCCCTGGAACACCTGCCCCATCCACCCCTCCTGCTCTCTGTCCCGCAACCACCCTCGGAATCCCCGCCCTGACTGCCCCCCACTGACCCATCCAACCCCCCTCCCCTTCCTGACTGGAGCCAGCCACGCACCATGCAGCACAGAGCACTGGGTCAGGTCAGGCTCTGCAGCTGTGCTACCCCAGGAGATCGCCGCTCTGCTGCCCAGAGCATTGCACCCACTGCGCAGTGAGCTGAGGCTGTGGGAGGGGGGACCAGCGGAGGGAGGGGTTGGGGGCAAGCCTCCCAGGCCAGGAGCTCAGGGGCCAGGCAGAATAGTCCTGTGGGCTAGATGTGGCCCAAGGGCCATAGTTTACCCACCTCTGTCTTCGGGTGTGTCTTACAGAACTATACATAATGCATTACTAAATGAAGAAACTCTGAGAACAAAGACCCATATACCTCTGGGAAAGCTTGGGTCTGAACTTTATTATTTGTATTGCACTAGTGTCTAAAGGACCCAGTTATAGGCAGGGCCACTTTCTTCTAGGCACCCAGGGCCGGCGCTTCCATTTAGGCAGCCTAGGCAATCACCTAGGGTGCCAGGATTATTGGTGGGCGGCGCTTTGCCAGAGGGGGCGGCAGGCGGCTCTGGTGGACCTACCGCAGTCGTGCCTGCGGAGGGTCCGCTGGTCCGCGGCTCTGGTGGAGCTGCCGCAGTCGTGCCTGCGGACAGTCGGCTGCTCGCGAGGCTCCGGTGGACCTCCCACAGGCACGACTGCGGCAGCTCCACCAGAGCCACAGGAGCAGCCGTCCGTCTGCAGCCACGACTGCGGCAGCTCCACCAGAGCTGCGGGACCAGCGCGTGGGGCGGTGAAATTGCTGTGTGCCTAGGGGGCTAAAACCCCCTAGCGCCAGTCCTGCAGGCACCCTATACACATGCAAAATCACTATCCACCGTAAAGAACTTTTCAGCTTACCCATAATTCTGTAATAACCTGAACCAAACCATAGGACTAAACCACCACTCTCAGCTTAGAGGAGTTTTTACTGAACTTCACAATTCATTGATTTCCAGTATCAATAGCTGTTAAGTACACAGGTTGCCATTAGAAGTTATTACTGTTTGCCTACATTGTTATCTGGGATACTAGAGTTTTCCCTTGTACTCAAAGCAGGAAATAACTACAATATTTAAAATACCACGGTGTCATAATTGTTGGTGAATGCTGACTTTTTTATATAAAATTTTGTAACTGACATCTAAGACTTGAATCCCACCCTTAATATGAAGCAGATATTACTATAGCCTCATAGGATAAGATGTCAGTTTCTGAGAATGAAGGGGCCAAACATCTTCTCCCAAAAGACAAAAAACAAAAGCCATGGCCTACCGCCTCCAAGCTTCTAAAATAATTATACTATTGACTAACTAACTAGCTGTGAAGGATTTTAAAACTGTTACAGGTAAAATAGAGTAAGTATGAAGCTCAGCAAAGTACATAACATATCATTGAAAATGTACATAACACACTACAACAATCTGAAAGGGGCAGAAAGGTTTCTTAATAGAAACTGAGCTATCTCTTTTGACACATAAAAATGCACGCTGAATAGGGCTACATGTCAGTGAATTAAAGTATTTTACTCTTGAAGAGGAGTTCTCCTAATTTCAGTCACAACGTCAGCCTCCTCTCCCCTCCCGAGCAAGCCACAGGCATCTCCTGAGGCATTTTAGCAGAAAGGCGCTTTCTCTAGCACTCTAGCAATGGCAACAATCCAACTCCTGTACCAGACCATGCATATTCAATTGTGGCCACCAGAAGCCAGTTCTGTGAGCCTGCCACAGCCCAGCTCAGCAATTCTCAACTGGTGAGAGGTGACCCAAGAGTGTGGGTTGCAGTTATGTGTTCAGAGTTGCAAAATTCTTACATCTAAGACCTAATGGGAACCAAGGTGGAGAGGTGGGGGGAGGAAAAGCTGCTTCTCTTCCCCTTCCTCTTGCTGACACCACCCTAAGCTGAACATTCCTCACTTCTCCTCCCCACCAAGCTCACAGGGCTCAGGTGAGAGGCAAGGGAAGCTGTGTGTCAAGGGGCTCTGCAGCCTGCTTGTGGGATAGGCCATCTTGTAAGTCATAGACTAAATAAAGTTCAGAACCACCAATTAGTGACTACTAACATAGTAACACAGCTGTCCCTGCTGTTGCCTTTCCTCTCCTTATTTCTCTGTTTATTCATCTAGTGTGCATGGTATAAATTGTAAACTACAAGCCCTCTGGAGCAGGAAATATGTGTAGTTTATTTGTACAGTGCCTAGTACAATGAACCCTAGTCTTTGTTTGGAATCATTAGCTGCTAATAAATATAGATAGTATAAATAAAAATAGTAAGTCTAGCAGATACGCTTCAGTGAGCACTATACACTATCTGGGGCCTCCTCACATTGCTTCCTGCTGCACATCTTTCCCATCTATCCTATTGCCCATGATAAGTAGAGAGTCAGAGCTGCGGATATATAGTGCTTCAGCGATCAGTGTCCTGACCTCTGGGACTGAAACCTGGCCCTTTACTGTCAGAATTGAAAAGCATTTGGTCACCATCCACCTGAAGCATCTTCAAGTAATTTAAAACATCAAATGGTACACCTATAAGTTGAATTAGAGATCTATTTTCTAACTAAACAGGTCCTGATCTCTCAAACTGTCACTCAATTGTATTGCTCCAAATGCTTACCCACTTCCCTGCGAGACTCATCCGCAACTTTTCCATCCTGCTTTCACCAGAGCCATCTCCCGGAAGACCTAAAACATGATGGCTGGTTGGCATCAGACACTTGTCCCTCACAGGCAACCTACTGTGTAACGTGACAGACTTGGCTCAGATCAGAACATCAAGGAGGCACATAACGCATTCGGTGGCCTCTCTGCTATCCAGACAGCATGAGAACTAACATAACCTAACCTCTTGCCCCATGGAAACGCTCCCTCACCTGCGGAATTTGAGGAGCAGATGAAGCACCTACTATTATCCCTGCCCCTTCCAAGCTAATCTTTGGCCCTGGAGTATAGCATTTCAAAGGGTACAAAAATGTAGAAGGCATGTTGTAGGAACAGACGCTATTGTTCTCCACATAACTTGTTCAAAACGGAGTAGTAATTTAGCTAGCACAGAACAAAGGAAAAAGCGAGAGAATATTTCAATCAAGAAGTGCCCACTGAGGTATGTAATTAATAGGAAAGTTGTTGATGAGTGCCCATTGTATCAGAGGCAGGAAATGGCATTGTTTTAATGGCTCACATACATGAGTAAAGACAACTTGATAATTGCCTTAATACAACCATGGACCAAAAAATGGTACCACTAGGAAAACAAAGGAGCTAACTCAGAGATTTAAAATGCATTTGAAGTTTGAGGAAACTCTCTTTCAACAAGACTGCACTTAGTATTTTGGGGAGATGTCAAAATGGAGAAAAATTAAGCTGCTCACAAAACTAGCTGAATAAAATAATAATAATTAATAATAATGCTTTGTACTTTTGTATTACCTTTCATTCAAGAATCTAAGCCTGTAGACTGCTCTAATTCATGCCAGCTGGCAAAAGCCCCTAAAAGACAGTCCATCAACTGGGGATAGGCAAAGTGCCAAGAATTCCAGCTATTCCCCTACCTCACTACTTCCTCCGTGCCCTCACATCTCTCTCCAACCACTGGTGCAATGGGCACGTAGAAGTGAACTACACCAGCTCTACCCCTGCTGGGAACTCCTCCCCTCCTCCCCCAAAAGTTAACTCATATACAAAGGATACAAAAAATCAGAGAATCTGGCCCAAAGCTATGCTCTGTTTCAGATAAGCATCCCACTGCTTTGCCAACTATATTGTCTTTAAACTTAGTTGCAAATTTCACATAAACAGAAGCTCCTGAAATTTCCAGTGCTTCCCAATTCTGGTCCATTTGGAAATTCTGCAGGAACAACCTTCTTTGTGGTATCTGGAGACTTCTATCATTTCCTTAAAACATCCTGATATTTTCAAGGACACAGAAGTAGGCCGGTTTTGAAAATTTGGCACATTTACAACTCATTTCTGCCATCCTTATCACATGGAGTAGTATCTTGTTCTTCAATGGGAGTGGAGGCTGCTTGGCACTTCTCTTACCCTCTTTCCTCCCACCCCGCCATGAGTTTTCAGTCCCTCACAGTATTGAGTCTTATCTCAGGCAATTGGCAAGATTTTAAGCCAGCCCATCATGTTTACCAGAAAGTATCTGTGTAAACACACGTTTTCAAATATAATATCATCTAAAGTGAATTTATAGGATTTCTCCAGTGTTGAAGTAGTTGGGAAAGAAAAAAACTTCAATGTAGATATATTGTAAATGCTTTATTTTATCAAAATAATAAAGAACCAATCAGAACTGAGTGCACTGAAAATGTTTTGTTCATAAATACCTTACATTTTAAATATATGAGATTTAAGAAAACATTTCTTAAATACTGTTCTGAGTTTCTGATTTCTCTCCTGTTTTTAACAAACTTAAATTAGAAAGGGCATGATTTATCTGTGATGGGATCTCAGACCAAGGGTCATAGGGGACCTTCCGAATATTAAAATGAAGGCCAGCACATCCTCTGGAAGACTGTAACACTACAGTTATTTATACCCAAAATCTGATGCTCCAGAGAATTTGGGTTGCCCTGGCGCCTATCATCAGTCCAAGGTCTTCTCTTGCCGGCATGGTCCAAGAACTAAATTTTTAAAAAAATATTTAGGAACTTGTAAGCTTTTAATTTTAAGACTCCATACACCTGCACAGCAAGTGAATCGCCATCAGAATGAGATTAGGTAGGATACAGTAATCTCATTCTCAGTTCTCTTCTGTCACCTTGTGTCAGCAGACTGGGAATTACTCTATTCGTTCCCAGACTCAGAGCAGCTTGAATTGTCAGCAAAGGCTTAGCACAGTTTGCTATTCATCCCCAGCCGCACAGGCAAAAGGAAGTAATTTTGTGAGAATTTCTAAATAGGCCTGGAGAGGGATTAGTCACAAAAATTCAAATCTTTGGGGACAAGATTAATTTTAGAACCACATGGAAGTGTTCTAGTGCTTTTCAGACTACCATAGAGGCAGAGGCTGCTTTCAAAGCATGACAGGTAATATTTCCATCACTGACTATGGCAAATCTATTAAGATGCCACTTTCAGTTTTGATCAGCCATCATACATGTTGTCACTTGTGGGCCCAATACTGCAATTCTTACTCACAGTGAGTAGCAAGTAAATGCTAATCGTGAGTGGGGTTTCAGAATCAGGACCCTCTATTAGATGTTTGCTGTACTCAATGCAGCACCTATACAGACAATCCCCAAGGTTATATTAGTAGTTGTCCTTATTTCTAATTAAGTGGATCCTTTTCCTTTCATTAATGGAATTCTTTAGTAGAGGTTGTTGCTGGATCCTGCAAAGGGTAATGCTCAAAGAACCTTCTCCCATCCTTTGCACAAGCAGCAGCCAATTACGGTCCATGTGCTGTCCTGAGCTTTAGACACTCATACAGGAGAAAAAGAGGCAGGACCATGGTTTGCACATTCCCTCTCTGATTGGTCTCAGGGGGAATGCATGCCACACTGCATGGCTGGAGGTTCTGAAGAGTCATATCCATCTTGGATGTATCCTCAGTAGCTACATACAGAAGGAACTGTTTGCAGATTTCCCAAGTCTCTGTCAAAGTGCAGGGATATGCTACCTCCCTGACACTACTGCCTTTTCCTCTGTAAGGAAAGAGCCTGAGGCAGGACCAGAGCTGGGGAAAGCATCTCTCTGCTCATCTGTAACTCCACTCCAGAAGACACACAGCCTCAAGCTGTGCTACCTTTTGCAGAGAGCAACCTTGATGCTGGGGTCTCTCCCTAAGAGGTGAAGGGTGGACAGGTGCTCCCACACCAGTTGTGGATGACCATTGTCTTGTGGTATCTTATAGGATACAGGCAGATTTCAAAGGATTACTCCCTCCACAGTGCCTCCTAGGGGTCTGTATATATGATAGCAGGGGATCCAGACTGCGACCATCTGTTTTGCAACTTCCCTTCAAGACACCAAATGCATGGTATAAAATTATATGTAAGACTGTCACATTCTGGGATGTCATCCAGACCTGTGAGAGGTTCCGTCACCACCTGCCCTGCAACCTTGGGTGCCTCACAATGTTTTGCTGTTGTAGCTCCCAACCTGGGCCACTCACAGAACAGCCAAATAGCATATAAGTCACACCATTAGTGTCTGTGTACATCTGCAGCCCTGTTTCAGCAGGTCTGACCCGAGCACCCTGTCAGCAACACGCCAGTCAGACTCTAGCTTCCATCAGCCTTAGTTACTACTTGCAAGGTGACCCCAACATACTTCCAGTCCCAAATTTTCCCAGCCATCTCCTGGACAGTTCAGATATTAATGTCTGTTGCTCCTGTAAAGAGTCAACATTCAACAGTTTGCCACTTTCACCGGAGTTACCAAACAGTTCAGTTTAAACACAGCACAGGGTTGGTTTAGGTTTAAAAAAATGCCAGGTGGAGCTGGCAGCAACCAGGGCTGGGTTCAATATCTAGGGGTTCCTTTTCAACAATCGATCTGGTTTGAGCCCTCACCTAGTAACCTGGGAAAATTACACACCACCCCTGGGTGCCTCTGAGAGGCAATACTTCCCCACTCACAAGCACAGAGTCTGAGTGTAGAAAAGAAACTTTTAATGAAAGGAGGGAAGTCATCTGACATTAATGAGGGAAAATACCACAAGCAGGATCCATGATCATAAAACTGTGAGCAGGACACCTGCCCCAGAGTATCTGGGGAAGTGCTTTGTGCCTCGTGTTCTCCACTGGCCTTGCCACCTGCTTGTCACTGGCTGCATTGCCAGCTGATTGTCAGTCACCTGCTGTGATCCCAGCAGATCAATCTCTTAGTAATTTTCTGCTCTTTGCAGACTGGGCAGAAATACTATTCCACAAGTTATTTCAGCTCTCATTTGAGTACTTTAAAATAACAAAAAGGCTCCTTAGGAAGCCTATTTAGCTCTAGCTTTGGATAGTGGGGAGGAACAAGTTAAACCAGACCTGGGGACCCTTAGAGGCTCTACTTCCTGGCTGGAATATCTGTCCCCACCCCTCTTACTTTCACATGCCTCTGGCATTCGAGCCCCTGCTTAATGAGGTCCTTTCAGCTGAGGATGACTCCCCTCATTTGGGACAGGTTAAACTCTGTTCTGCTCCCCTTTATTCATACAATAAAAACAATAACACTGATAACATTTCACTACCCCTGCATTCAATATTAAAGTGATTTGTAACCCAACACCAGCCAAAGTTAATCACTTTGAGCAACACAGCTCTATCACCTGGATATCTTGGCAGAGTAGGTGTTCATGTAAATATCATTTGCTCCTGAAATCTCTCCCCCTCCCCAACTAGCTGTCAGAGGAGAACTCATTCAGAGCCTTCAAGGGGTCTAAAATGTGCTAGGTAACAGCCTCTCTGTGCATTTCCATTATTGGAAGTAGCTTGATAGCAGATCAATAAAGACGACTCAGTTCAAGAAATAGCAGTAAGGAAGCTTCCCTGGCAGTCTTTGTTGATACGCTGTTGTAAAAAAATAATCACAGTACTGTAAAGAATTCTTTGCACTATGGATTAAGCAGTTAAATTAGAAGAACAAAAGATTGATTTGAGTTCTTCACTTCTAATTCCACTTCTAATGTCTCCTCTGAAATTATTTTCTGGGAATGAAAGCTGTGAAAAAATGAAGTCAGAATGGCATGCATTAAAAAACCAAAGATGCCTTTTTGACATATCTGCAGAGATATACACTTTATACAGCAAACAAGTACTTATTATGAATCTTGCGACAAATTGGGGGCTCTGTCTGTGTCACTTCTAACCAGGGCCAGCACTACCATTTAGGCAGCCTAGGCAATTGCCTAGGGTGCCAGAATAATTAGTGGGCATCATTTTGCCGGAGGGGGCGGCAGGCAGCTCCGGTGGAGCTGCTGCAGTCGTGCCTGCAGAGGGTCTGCTGGTCCGCGGCTCCGGTGGATCCGCCACAGTCGTGCCTGCGGATGGTTGGCTCCTTGCATGGCTCCGGTGGACCTCCTGTAGGCACCACTGGTGCAGCTCCACCGGAGCCACGGGACCAGCGCGCGGGGCGGAGAAATTCCCGTCCGCCTAGGGTGCTCAAACCCCTAGTGCTGGTCCTGTTTCTAACTTGTGGATGATTTAATGAAATTGTATTATGAAATTATTGTCATGGGAAGTCTACATGTATTTGGATCCCCCATGAGTAAGCAGGGCTGTATCATGTCTCTGAAAGGCCAGAGACAGTGGTGAGTGATCAGCATTTTCTATTCAAAGTAAAATACCCTAGGGCAATGAGTTTGCTCTATCTTGGAAAAGACACTTGTTGCTCTTGTCTGAAGGGTGGAGGTGGGCTGGAAGTAATGGAAAGTTACCAGGAAGAGAACAAAATAAGCAGGGGATCCCAGGAGGAGTCTATAAAGGGACTCAGAAGGGGGAACTGGGAACAAGTGCCATCTTGCACCAGAGTAAGGCGACAGAGGTTGTTTTAGGGGCAGGGTAGGCAATGAGGTGAAAGACCCTTCCTGTTGGAACAGAGATGAGCACCCAAGAGAAGGATGAGCTAGTGAGGGACACCTGTGTTTAGGATGTTTTCTTGTTTCGTGTGATCTGTACTCTGTGGTGCTTTATATTATTAAATATAAAGAGCATAAAGTGGATACACTGAAGTGTGTGTGTGTATGTGTATTGTCTGCTTCACAACTAGTGTGCCCCTGGGGGAATTAAACTGTAAACCAGAATCTTCACACCTGTTGGGCAGTTCTGAGACAGGGATGCGTTTAAGTATTGGAGAATCAGAGGGGTCAGTGCTCTGCTCAGAGGGGGTAGGCAGTTGGACAGTGGGTTCCAACACTCAGAAGGTGGGTGCCAGATAGGCCTGCACCCTGAGAGTGTGCCTAGGGACCCCAAGATTAGGGCAGTGCCTAGACTCTGTTCCGGCTCTATACATGTAATACACTCCAGATGATCAAGAGCCCCCAAGGCTTGGATTCTCCACACAGCAGTCCTAGTGGGTGGCCAGGAAGGGGCACTCCCTAGGATCTGTGACAAACCTTACTAGCCACTGTAAGTCACAAATACTCTGCTAATATAGCTGGACAGTTAATCAACTGGCAGTTAAATCTGACTTTTAAAGAAAACTATTCAAATATGAAAGTTGGAGCAGTTCTATACTTTATCCACACATTTTAAAAGTGTAAGCCACCATATTAACATATATATACACACACACACATTTTTATCAAGCCATTGTCATTTTTATATTTGTTAGATGTAAACATGTACAATTTCCTTTGTATTTTACAGCTCTATTGTACCTAACTAAGCCTTAGATGAAGTTTAAAAAGAAAAAGGGCAAATATATTGTGCTGTCAGCAAAATGTCATGGTCTTCCCCTTTTCCCTTAGTTGTAAAGCAATTTGTGCTGCATTTAATTGTTCATTTTCTTTGGCCTTTAATAAACTTTTGCTTTACTGTGTGCCAGGTGGACTGTCTGCAATAATAATTTCCAGCTACACTTCAGTCTGAAATATCATATGAATGATTTACCAGTTGCTTTACTAACAGCTAATTTGCTGGACTGTAATTTTTGTTCCACAGCAATTAACTTTTCTTTAAACAGATGGCTGATAATATATCATGACACCTTGAAGCTTTCTATTGTGATTGTTCTGCCTAAATGAAAGTGAGCTTCATCTCAGTAATATTTGCCAGGTAGTGTATTGCTTCAGTTGTATTTTCCCAGGTATTATAAACTTCTCTTCTTTGCATACTTTGACTTTTTCTGCAAAATTAATATATAATAGTGGTTTCTGAGTGGGGAGATTGAGCTTGTGAAATGAGATGCTTCTGCATTAACATAATGAATGATACATTAAAGCTCTTAACATATTAATTGATGTTTATGTGAGGGAAAAAAATCAAGGTGATTACTTAATTTTTGTTCTCGTGCTTGTAATATGCTCTGCCAAATTAAATACTTCATTCCCTGTGCATTTCTAAAGCACCCTTGATGGAGTGCCCCCAGGTTTCTGAATAAAGTTTATATTAAAATATAAATAATTAAATAGTTAAAACAAACCAATGGGTTTTAAGTCTATTCCTAAAATCTGGACAGCTGTTCTAAAGTTCTAATACCTTCACATTCAAAAGAGCCTATAAAGTTACAGATAAGATACCACTAGTAATATCTACAGTACCTGAAAGTGCATTATACATTTTACTGTATAGATAACACATAACATAATCCTTATTCTAAAATAGGAGAAGTGCATTGTTACAATACTTAGGAGCCTTCATCGTGGACCATTATGGCAGGTACCATGTAAACACAGAACAAAAAGACAGTCCCTACCCCAAAGATCTTATAATCTAATTAGTTAGAGGAAGAGTGCTGTATGAAAAATAAACCCTAAGTATTAAAAGGGATGGAAGGGATCAGTTATGGTCTTTATGCAAGTGCTCTATTCTTCTCTGCAGGCTTCATAAAGTCAGCAGTAGAGAACCGCTAGTGTTCCTAATCTTAGCAGGTGTTCAGCAGGGCAGGCCCATTGCCATGGACTTATGTTCTGTAAAATAGGAACTCCCCACCTGTGTGCCTCTTGAGGTGAACAAGAAGAGCAAGCAGTTGTTCTGTTGTGGTGCACCCCATACAAGGTGATTCTCTCTTCACCTACAAGTATTAGGACTCCAAGCAGGTGCAGCACCCCTCTCAACCCAGGAACAGGTTGTAAGGCTGCTGTACAGCTCCTCTATAGCTGATATGTCATGTTAGGGGACGGAATAGCATCCTCTTTCCTACTCACTGATCATTTAGAATATTGGGGCCACTGGACACAATGGCCCACCTCCCAAAACATCCCAGCCCATCTGCAGGTAGGCAGGTTACTTTCTTGTTATCACATACAGCCACTACCTCAGTTTATCCTTCTTGCCTTACCTTCATTTTCCTCTCGGGTGCTAGGGTACAACCACTCTCCCCATCTAATGTAAACAAGACCAAACAAAACAAAAGGCTTCAAATACAGAACTTCACCCTTTCTGAGCTTCCGACTCTCCCTAGGGCCTGTGTGACATCCAGCTGCTGGGTACAAGGGTAAACCCCTCTTGAAGTCTGGGGTATTCCCCACCACATCCAAGTACCATAGTAGCAGAGACCATGCCCTTCATAGTCCTTCCACAGGCCCTCTGCTGCTCAGTCCTTGGTCCCCTGCTCACCAGGACACCACTCCAGCTTCATGTCTCTGCTTCCTCTGAGGACAGATAGCATATTTCTATGATGCTTAGCCTTCCCATCATCAGGCTTTACTCCCAGATAACAGCTCCCATCAGTCATTCTGGGAACAAAACCCCTCCCAGAATGCTTAGTCCTGGACCAGCAGACTAGAAAGAGTGGGGGTCTGAGGTCTATCTTTAAAGGGATAGCCTACCCTTTCAATAAGCACTAAACTAAGGATACTATGCATAGGCCTGAGCACAAACTATCCTCTATTCAGATATTAACTGACTGATGCCCCTGCGCTCTCCAGCCTCATGGTGTCAGGGCATAATTGTGTGGAGAACTTGCACTGGCCCTGAGCACCAGGAATGAATTTCACTCAAGCTGCTCAGATGCTGAGTCTTTCCCCTGCAGAGCTTACAAAGTCTGTAGCACCAAGGCTCCCCTACTTTGGAGATATGCAACGGGGACTCTTTCTGCTGTCAACCTCATAAGTGTGAGCAGGACATACACTCTTCCTAAAGTGTGCAAGGGGAACTGTCTCTGGAACTGCCAAGCTGTGCAAGAGAGAAGGCCCCTTCCTGGACATGTGGCTGACAAGATGTCTGCCCTGCCAGACTCCTTAGTTACTTTTTCTTGTCAAATCAGCTAATGTTTTTATGTCCTGATCCTGCAAACACTTATATGTGTACTTAACATTAATCACAGCAATCGTGCCATTGGTAGAGTTTTGACATGAAATTGTAGACACTGGCAGTAAATGAAAATATTTTATAGAACTTTGAGGTTGTTGTTAAGGACTCGTGTATAATCCATATCCTTTTGTCTAGTTACCCTGCATGCAAAGCTGATCTTTATTCTTTGTGAATGGCCTAAAGGTCATAAAACTTGACTCACAAAAGATTCAAATGTTTTTAAAACTATATGGGTGGGCTTCTTCCCTCCCCCTGTCTTCTTACTATGCTAAAAGGTCCAAAATCTCTCTCTCTCTGAAAGAATCACAGTATCAGAACTAGTTTACAAAGACTCACACCATATATTTAGCTGGAAGTATTGCACTGAAGTTTTCTTTAAAGCTCTGACTAGTCACAGGGCATAGATATAAAATATGCCTGGAGCTCCTGACAGGAAAAGGCAGAGCAAGTACAGGGGAGAATGTTATCAGATATGCATAACTGGCACGGGAAATATTCACAACAAACAATAAATAACATTTTTCATTTGATGTCACAAAATCAATTCAGTATTGGTGAAGATCTGTGAAAGTGTAGGGGGGAGTGTTTTGCTCAAAAATCAAAAAAATTAAATGATATCAAAGACATCACATCTGCTCATGAAAAATTCTGGGGCTGCAAAATTGGCTGTGAAAAATTTTTGATATTTTCTCCTGAAAGGTCACAAAAAGACATTGACTGCTTTCATCTTGCCCAGCACATGTCATCTGTGTAAGAGGAGCTCAAAGCAGAGCGATGTCTGTAAGTCTGAAAATGGTTCAGTGTAAGCACCATAGTCCTTTTTGTAGCAAATCACGTATGCAGTCTTCCTACTCAATAGTTCGCTGTGTCAGGCCTATTAATTCTAAAATTGGAAATGTCAGTGGGCCGTACACTAAGAAAAAATCTAACTCCAGCTGTTGTTCATGTGTATCATTGTTATGATAGTTTAATTCTATTCTGTTATCACACTGTGGCAGGACGACGACTCACCGGCATGGTGGGAATTAGCTCTTTCCATCTTGGGAATTAGCTCTTTCCAGCTCGGAGTGCCCTCTGTGGGCCAGTGTCTCACCTGTCACTGGCTCCATGTCCCTCTCAGACCCCAATGCCCTTTGCCCAGGGGTTGTGCCCACCAAGGTACCCCCTCGCTCTGAGTACCCCCTCCCAGGGGAACCCCCAACCCTCTAAACCCACCTTGCCCCAGTGGCTACTGCCAGTCATCATCTAGCCCTACTCCCTGGGGCTGACCACAGTCTGTAATGGCCACTCATCATCAGCAAGGGGGTTAGGACCTGTTGCCTTTGTCTATCACTGGGCTGCCCTTGTGCAGTTCCAGTACCTATTTGGGGGACCTCTTTAAGGTCTGCAGCCTGGGGTCTTTCTAGGCTGTATCTCCCCAGCTCCCTCTGCCCTTCCGCAGCACTGCTTCACCTCAGGTACCCTTCTCAGCTACCAGGCAGCCAGGGTCCTTCTCTCTCAAGGAGAGAGAGAGAGAGAGAGAGTGTGTATTAGCTTCCGGTCCACAGCCCTCTTATAAGGGCCAGCTGGGCCCTGATTAAGCTGGCCACAGCTGTGTCTGCTTTTGCCATCAGGCTACCTTTTTCCCACTAAAAGCAGCAAAGAGTCCCGTGGCACCTTATAGACTAACAGACGTTTTGGAGCATGAGCTTTCGTGGGTGAATATCCACTTCGTCGGATGCATGCATACATTGCCTACCTCTACAACCCTTCTCTTGTAGGTTGTTGTAGCATTAATACCCAAGTTATGCCACGATCATTGCTTATGGCTGAATTGCTTGTGAGGGGGAAGAAAGTCCATCTCCTCAGACTTGCTTGCTGTGGAGAGGCACCTACTCATGGCTCCTTTTCTGCTTCTAGAACTCAGGTGCCTAAGGTGAAGAAGAATACTGTCCTGCTGGTACTGGAACCTGTAAGTGCCCTTGTTATCACTAGAGCTCGTGAATAATGGATTTTTTGGTTCACTGGCAATTCCACACACACAAAAAATTCCAGAAAAAAATATTCATTTGGGAAAACCAAAAATTACATTTTTCAAAAATTTTCCATGAATTGAAAAGTAAAACAAATAAATGAATAGATTTGGGTCAAACAAAATGTTTTGTTTCAATACTGGGTGCTTTTTTTAGTGTTTTTGAATTTTTAGCAAATGAAATTGAAGGAAAGTTTTAAATGAAAAATAATTTTGAACTAAAATAATTGAAAATGTTCATTTAAAAAATGACCAAACAAAATGTTTTCACTTTTTCTGATTATTTTTCCCTCCAACGCAAACAATTTGAAGAAACAGACATAAATTTGAAAAATGTTTTGGTGTTGTTGAATCTGCATTTTTTTTTGCCAAAAATAGTTGTGTGTGAAATATTTCATCCAACTCTAGCTATTATCAACAACCCACCATCCCAAACAGCATCCTCACCAAACCACTGAATAAAGGGGTTCCCAGTTCAGCAAAGCATTTAAGCATATGCTTAAGTCCCATTAAAGTTCCAAAGTTAAGCACATGCTTGAGTGCTTTGCTGAATCAAGGTCTTGATAAATGCCTCCAGACTCGCCCAACCTGTTTCCCAAGCAGGATATCCAGCGGTTCCCTAATGGGGATGAGGATGTAGTGAAAGCCAAATTTCCTTTTCAGGCACACTCAGGACCCAATGCTGCTGCACATGCTGCAACTGGCATCAAACAAAAAAGCATAATAACAGATTTTTGATTAGGGGAGTCCAATAAACTAAACTTTATTTGTCTCCTGCAGTACTGTGTGTTTGAGCATGCATGCATGCACTGCAAAGTGGCAAAAGAAAATCAGAGTATTTTTTAAATCTGATGAACACAGTAGTCTTTAGTGACTCATAATTTAGGAGCCCCTTGTCAAATTCAACTTTTGTAGAAAATATTTCTTGTGCCTTTTCTATCTCCTTTTTTATGAAGCAACTACCACTAGTCCATCATAAACTCTTTTCATATGTGTAGAATTATATTTTTGACTGCAGGTACAATATGCTCCCAAAAACATTTTTGGTTTTTTAGTCTTAATTATGTTATTTATAAACTGGTCTCAAGTAGACAGTGAGACTCTACAGAACTATTTGAAAATAAACTAGCTCCTGTTGCTCAAAGTTGACTTCAATATTGATACTAAACCAGAAGCCCAAGAACTGCCAAACACAGTTTATATATAGCAGTTATTTGATAAGCAGCTTACTACTAAATGTAGAACTTGCAAATATAATAACTTCATTCTATTCATCATGCATTTTTTTCTAAAGTGATCATATTACTAATTATTGATCTAAATTAAGGGGACAGTGTCAACTTGAATCTACTAATCCCCTGCCAGTTTTACACTTATGTTGTCTTACTAAAAAAAAAAATCCTTTCTTGTTGCTGAAGGAAATACCCACAAAACATCAGAGGAAACTAACCATCTGATTATATTGACTGTATACAGGGTGTTGTCAAAGTAAACAATCTGGAAAAAAACAAACCAGGGTATATAGTTTTTCTTTGAAGATCTCCAGTTAAAGTAATGATCAGGCTAAACTCTGCTTAGCCTATGAGACCCCAAGCCAAAGTGGTATGGCAACATATATCGAACATATAGGAAATGTGCTACTTTTTCTACTGGGTTTTTCATGTGATCCCCACAGGATGAAAACAAGAGTCCTGATACTTGCTACAGACAAAATATGTGTATTTTATTTTAGATGTTGCTAGCCTCTTAGAGTGACTTTACAATTTTATATTACATTTTGTAATATCCCTCTCTGTGGAAAACACTACATTGTAATGCAGACTTTCCTGACCCCCTGTAGAATTTCATAAATCCTTCACTGCAGGGAATTACACATTTCAACTGTCACCTTCATAAATATCTCACTGCCTTACATTTTAAGACAGCCACATTATATCAAGACATCATAAAGTATTTCTTTAAATGAACCGCATTTTCTCATTCTTGCAGTTGAAAATCTTCCTTTCAAAATGGTCATATTTCATGAAAAGCCAGTAACAGAAATAATATTAGGAAGGGTTATGAGACTCACCATGTTATCTTGCTCCCCTGAAGAGAGGAAATCCCAGCTTGATAACATGAAACAGGAAGCATTCTTGCAGTGGCAGCACTCTCACAGATATTTATATGGTGTATTACGGTGTATTTTAATACATTGATTTACAGTGACAAGCTTTCAGGTATATGCATCTATTGCAAATTGCACCCATAAAATGTGCATATGTGGATTTGAACAGACAGGGGCCCCCAGGCGGGAGTGAAGGCAGTTTGCCATGGACCCATTTGAGGGACTCCCAAACTGAGTGGTGCTGCAACCTGGTCACAATACCCAGACGAGGGAGATGGGCCCCGCCCCACAGGACACGAGCCAATCTGCTGCTATAGGGTGAATGCAGGCTTGCTGTCCAGCTAACCCCACCCTCTAGCCTCTCCTCAGTGGTAATCTTTTGGAAGGGTGGGTGGCCTCAGTTTCCGAATTTGCCCGTCTCCAAAAAATGTGTGTGTGGCCTTGCAAACAAGTAATTGCTTGTGCAAAAGAGAAGATAGGTATATAAACACCTATATGCTGTGACCAAGCAAATACATTTGGAGGTAAAATTCAGGTGCCTATTATTGAAAATTTGCTACATAAAGGAAGATGCTGAGCACTCTGTCCCCAGTCCAGCAAAGCAGTTAAGTGTATGCTTAATTGAAATATGTGAGTAACCCCACTGGAGTTCAAATTGACTTCAATTGGAGCTGCACCCCTGAAAACCAGACTCTATCTGTCATAAATAGGCCATCCAAAAATAGAGATAACAAAAATCAACAGACTTTTTTGAAAATTTAGACCTTAGCCTCTCTGTGTGTCAGTTAACCCATTTCTATAATAGAGATAATAATATTTGCTCAGTGTTGTAAGCAGGGCCAGCTCTAGCCATTTTGCCGCCCCAAGCACAGCGGCACACCGCGGGGGGTGCTCTGCCGCTCGCCGGTCCCACGGCTCCGGTGGACCTCCTGCAAGCGTCCCTGCGGAGGGTCCGTTGGTCTCGCGGCTCCGGTGGACCTCCCGCAGGCGTGCCTGCGGATGCTCCACTGGAGCTGTGGAACCAGCGGACCCTCCTCAGGCATGCCTGTGGGAGGTCCACCGGAGCTGCCTGCCGCCCTCCCAACAATCGGCAGAGCACCCCCTGCGGCATGCCACCCAAGCACACGCTTGGTGCGCTGGGGCCTGGAGCTGGCCCTGGTTGTAAGGCAATTTGAGATCTACAGAAGGCAAACTAATATATGAATGTAAAGTATTATCAATGGGGGTTCTTCCTTACACACAAAGGGTCAGATTTTTAAAGCGTGAAGGCTGAGATTCATGAACAAAAATGTCCATTAGCTGTGAGTGTAAATGATTTGTTACAGATGCAAATGGATATTTTCATGCATAATTAACTGGTTATGCAGTTAATGGATTCGAATGCACAAACGCAGGGGTACATGTCCTCAGACCTCCGCCTTTGCACTGGCCCATTTTCTAGCAACTATGTTTAAACCATGAAAACATTAGGTTTTTTTCCCATAGGATAAACACAAAAACAATAACTCTGATATTTTCTTTTTACCCACTACCTAAATAGGAGTTTGCAACTGAACTCTCATTCAGTCCTGAAGATGTTGTAGGTACTAAAGAGACAATCCAAACTGCAACCTTCCTATACATTATTCAATTTTTATTTCCTTCCCTCTTGGCCTGGGATATAATCTAACCCCATAAATGTCATTGTAATTGCAGAATGCTTGATCTTAAAATGAAATGACGTGTCAAGTTGCCATCACCAAAGACCGAAGTCCTTTGTAAAATAGATATAGCAGAGGAAGCTGAAGTGCAGGATCCATTAAACTGGCTGGCATTTGAGCCTTAACTCTGTTTGGCAGAAACCACTTTTAAGAGTGAAAACTCAGTATAGTGCCAATACTTGTCACTCCTAGGCCTTTCTACAGAGACTTCTAAGGGAGGGCTGATTGAGACAACAGTATTTTTTATAGAGACAATTGCTCACTAGGAAGTGGGTGGAGACTGCCAACTCAGTTCATTATACTACCAAACCTAGCTATCAGTTGGTCCAGATTCTGGATTCCCTACATAACTGCGCTAGACTCAAAGCAACCCAGAAGTGTGTATTGTGGCAAGGCACCTTCTCGGTCTCCCCAGCCTCTGCTGCTTTTAGCCCTGGTGAGACAGGCTTGGTAAAATAATCCCTTTTGGTGGCACAGGGGAAGTCCGCTCGCTCCCTCCACTAGTCTTTTAAGTTTGTTTTTCTCCCTTACGGTATGGAATACGATCTCCTCTCCTGGTGAGACTCACTGTCATGCTTCTCCTAATCTGCTGGCAGCAGGACTCCTTCTCCTTCTCTTGTTTTTTCTTTCCTTTCTGCCTTCCTTCCGTCCTGCCTTTTTTTTTTTTCTTCTTTCTTTCTTTCTTTCCTTCCTTCCTTCCTTCTTCCCTCAGGGGAGGATTTAAAAAGGTCTCAGGCAGCCCTTAGTTGGAATCAGCTGATTCTAATTAACCTCAGGTAGCTCCCTCAGCTGATTCTAATTGATACTCTGGTAACCTCTTCTCAGCTGACCCTGATTGACCTGTAGTTACTCCCGCTCCACAACTGATAAAGAGGAGGGCCTTTTAACCCTCTGAGACTGATTTCTAACCCTCCTCCCCTTCTCCCCTGTAGCTATCTGTCCTGAGTTTATCACAGTAGGTATGTTTTTCCTAAATGACAGTTCTACAATCTATCCAGTCATTCCTTCACCATATAATGTGCCTTTCTTCTAGGAATGTTCCCAATCATTAAAATGCCTCACTATGGATGACTTTTTAACAAGCCTTCTTATTTCACTCCTGTGTTCTGAAATCCTACCCAGCAGGTTTTTCAACATTTCACCTTCATTCTCTAAATTAAACTGCAGGGATATAAACAATGTCCATCCTCTGAGTCATGCCATACTTCCTGCCAGGGCAGAGGTGATGGACTATATTGCTTTTAATTAAATGATGGCCCCTAGACAGACAAAATTATGCCATGTAACACTTCATCTAATCAAATGTATTAAAAAGTGGAAGGGGGGTGTGCATCTCCATGTCAGACTATCCCAAGAGTTGGAAACCTTTATATGAAATCAGAAGAGGGAGTGAGAAAATTCATTTAATATATTGTTGGTTTACAGACATGCCAATGGATCTTTATAATCTTGTTCATCTCAAATGAAAATGCACTGCTAGATGACACAGAATTCTCTTGTCTAGATTTTCTACATTCTTCTGCTGTATTTTTCCCTTTGGCTTTTCCCATAGATGAATGTCATCTCTTTTTAAAAAATCACAATCATATTGCAGCTGCAAAATCCTGGAGGTGATCTGCATTACAATGCATTGTCACCAGTACTTATCAAGTCCTGCAGTCTGTCTCTACAATTGCGGTCACTCATTTTGAACCCACCAAATACAAAGGAGCTCTTTTTATTACAATTATAATTTTCCTTGTAACAGCAGTTACTTTTTTCTTTTGGTTTTCTGCATAGGGTGATGAACAGTTTATTATCCATCTTGATTCTTAGCATATTTAGTTAATTATTTTGATGTATACCAGTCAAATGTAAAAATCACATTCTTTAAGGAAGGTCATAGCTCAATATCATAACAAAATAGCATAATTATATCAATCAGCATAATGCACAGAACATCATATATTGTACCTTTCATTGCAGAAAATCAGAGATGGCTCTGGTACATGAACTGACCAGAGTCTGGAATATGAAATGAGTATATTGGATTATATGGTCATATACTGTACTTCCCTTTCAGCCCTCATTCAGAATGATGTTAATCAATAGGCTAATCAAAATCAAAGGATGGTGATTTCTAGGGCAGCATTTGGGTTCAGGACAGTCTCTGACAATTCCTTTGGGGCCTGATCCAAAACCCAGAATAGCCAATGAAAAGATTCTCATTATACGGCGCTTAGCACAATAGATCCCTGATGCTGATTTGGCCGTTTGAATGCTGCTGCAATACCAATAAGCCAACAGCATCATTTTCATTGAGTGGAAGGCTAAATTTCAGACTTTAAACCAGTGAAATATCCTGACTGATGTCATTTATAGCCTGAAATTTTAAGAAAAGTTCATGTGCTTATGGCATATGACAGTAAAGCACTAACAAATGGTCATAGACCAGTATCTCAAAAACAAGATTTTTTTTGTTTTGGTGTGTAATGGAGGCTGCACTGTGTCTTTTTGTAGAATTAAGGCATTTCAGGGGCCATGAATAAAATTAGTCTAAGAAGATTATCCTGGGTGAGAGCTGTCTTATACATTTCTTTTTAATTTATTTTTCAAATTGATTGTGAACCAAGCACTTTCACTATTCCTTTTTTTTAAAGCAAGCAAAAGAACCACTGCAAAAGTGAAAATCACAATTAAAGATTAAAATTTCTGATTCAAAGCATTAGTTGCTCCAAAGATTTCAGGTGATGCTGTTTGTTTTGGGCTGCCAGTTAATGGGAGTCTGCGGGCACACACTAAATTCCAGTTAGCAGATAGCATATGAGACGTTAAGTTATACATTAAAATTGAATTAAGGTTGATTTACTCTCAATTCATAGCAAAACCATCTATGAGGAGTCATAACATCATAATCAATATTTCAATCCCAGATGCCTTTTTTTAAAAAAAATATATTGAGATATACCTATTTTATAGAACTGGAAGGGACCCTGAATGGTCATTGAGTCCAGCCCCCTGCCTTCGCTAGCAGGACTAAGTACTGATTTTGCCCCAGATCCCTAAGTGGCCTGCCTCAAGGATTGAACTCACAGGTTAGCAAGCCAATGCTCAAACCACTGAGCTATCTCTCCGCCCATCAATGTTATGCCTCAGATTGAAGTGTAATTCTTATAGGTCTCCTTTTATGATTATGAAGCGAGAATGAAACTAACTTGACACATAAGAACTGCCATAGTTGGTCATAGAAAGGTCCATCTAACCCAGTATCCTGACTTCCGACAGTGGCCAATGCTTGGTAATTCAGAAGGAACAAATAGAACAAGTAATCATCAAGTGATCCATCCACTGTTGTCCATTCCCACTTTCTAGCAAATAGAGATTAGAGACACCATCCCTGCCCATGCTTGCTCATAACCATTGATGAACCCCTCCTCCATGAACCTATCTAGTTCTTTTTTGAACCTTATTATAGTCTTGACCTTCACAAGATCCTCTGTCAAAGAATTTCACAAGTTGACTGTGTATTGTGTGAAGAAGTACTTACTTTTGTTTGTTTTAAACCTGCAGCCTATTAATCTAATTTTGTGACCCCTGGTTCTTGTGTTATGAGAAGGAGTAAATAACACTTCTTTTCTCCACACCAGTCATAATCTATCATATCCCCCCTTAGTCCTCTCTTTTCCAGGCTGAAAAGTCCCAGTTTACTAATCTCTCCTCAGTTCAACAATTATGTGTAAGAAATCTTTTTTTTTTCTGAATTCATCTAGTGGATTTGTGTGTGTGCATGCTCAGTCTTAAATGGTCTTAATCATTTTATACCAACATCTGTCTTCTTATTGCTCACTCCGTTTTGAATACAATAATGACATAAGTGATGGGAGTTTTGTCACAGTATCATAGAATCATAGAAGATTAGGATTGGAAGAGACCTCAGGAGGTCATCTAATCCAATCCCTTGCTCAAACCAGGACTAACACCAACTAAATCATCCCAGCCAGGACTTTGTCAAGCCAGGCCTTAAAACCTTTAAGGGTGGAGATTCCACCATCTCTTTAGTTTCACCACCCTCCTAGTGAAATAGTTTTTCCTAATATCCAACCAAGACCTCCCCACTTGAGACCATTGCTCCTTGTTCTGTCATCTACCACCACTGAAAACAGCCTAGCTTCATCCTCTTTAGAACCCCCCTTCAGGTAGTTGAAGGCTGCTATCAAATCCCCCCTCATTCTTCTCTTCTGCAGACTAAATAAGCCCAGTTCTCTCAGCCTGTCCTCATAAGTCATGTGCCCCAACCCCTTGATCATTTTCGTTGCCCTCCGCTGGACTCTCCAATTTGTCCACATCCTTTCTGTAGTGGTGGGCCCAAAACTTGATGGAGTACTCCAGATGTTGCCTTACAAGTGCCGAATAGAGGGGAATAATACTCGATCTGCCAGCAATGCTTCTACCAATACAGCCCAAAATGCCGTTAGCCTTCTTGGCAACAAGGGCACACTGTTGACTTATATCCAGCTTCTCGTCCACTGTAACCCCTATGTCCTTTTCTGCAGAACTACTTCCTAGTCATTCGGTCCCTAGTCTGTAGCAGTGCTTGGGATTCTTCTGTCCTAAGTGCAGGACTCTGCACTTGTCCTTGTTGAACCTCATTAGATTTCTTTTGGCCCAATCCTCCAATTTGTCTAGGTCACTCTAGAACCTATCCCTACCCGCCAGCCTATCTACCTCTCCCACCCAGCTTAGTGTCATCAACAAACTTGCTGAGGATGCAATCCATCCTATCATCCAGATCCTTAATGAAGATACTGAATAAAACTGGCCCCAGGACCAACCTCTGGGGCACTCCACTTGATACCGGCTGCCAACTAGACACCGAGCCATTGATCACTACCCATTGAGCCTGACGGTCTAGCCAGATTTCTCTCCACCTTACAGTCCATTCATCCAATCCATACTTCTTTAACTTGCTGGCAAGAATACTGTGGGAGACCGTATCAAAAGCTTTGCTAAACTCAAGGTAAATCACATCCACCACTTTCCTCATATTTTAAGCATCAGAATACCTTACTCAATAAATGTTTTACTTAATCATGGATTTAGTGAGTAATATTTTCTGAGTGCTTGTGATACTTCCTAAAACACTATATTGTAACTTAGAAAGCCACAATCCATCACACTGCTCTATATTTCAGGTATTCCATATTAAGTTTGTTTTATTATGCTTTGTCATATAATTGTAAAAGTACCTCAGTGTTGTAAGCAGTATAATCGAATCACACTTGTAAGCTGGCTTCCTGATTTGAGGGGTTGATCCTACTCCCACTAAAATCAATAGCAAAACTCACATTGAGTTTGATGGGAGCAGGATTCAGTCCAATATCTGTATCATTCACGTGTTCTAAAAAGATTTAGGGCTCAGTCCTCTGGTGCAGCTGAGCACCCTATCAAAGCCAGTGCGTTTCCACATGGGCATGGTGCTTCAGTAATACAGATCTGATTGCAGTATTTGGGGCTTAAATACAGACCGAGGCCCGTTCAGCAAAGCATTTTATCATATGCTTAGCTTTAAAAAGCACATGATGACCTACTAGATGCTTAGTGCTTTGTGCTTTGTTGAATGGGAGTGGAATTACTCAGGTGCTTACATTTTCTGCTGAATTGGGGCTTTAAATTTAAAATTGGGGCTCTGATTTTTTTCTCTCATTCTCTTATTTTTCTGATGTCTTCTTTCACCAGAGAGTATCTGATACCACCTACAGCAACCTCTTTGTAATGGCTCCACACCGAAAATTTTTATATATCATCAGTCCTATCAGGACCTTCTTAAACTTAAAACAACCTGCTTGCGAAAAGCCGTGTAGCTGGAATTTTCTCTCATGTCTTTTTAGAAACGCTAATTTCTGAACAATGTCCTTTGTATTCTTGCAATATTGAAAGCCACATTCTCTGCTGAAGTAAATAAAACACTATCTTTTTATTATGGTCTTCTGATTTCAGAGTATCATCCTTCTCTGACTTGTGAGTGCTGTATGCGAAAAACCAAAAGAATTCCATGCTCTATGTTTCTTTTCTATCCCACAGAAAATAAATACAAAACTAAGTGCTACTATAGTGCAATTGCAACATGTAGACTGCCTGAGCATACTGGGAGTACCATGCCACCACACAATGCAGTTGTGGATGTGTAAAGTCCCACTGTGGAGGTGTGAAGTCCCACTCAACAGAACAGTGCCAAAGATGGAGGTAGGAGGAGTGTAATGATCTTGGGGTTCATTAAATAACGAACCAGCGAATGAGATAGGAATAAAATTTTAATAAAACAAACTAGAGAGCATCTGTGGTGAACTGCTGTACACAGCTACACTGTGTCCTCAACCCCAGCTTCCAGGGCACATCTCTAAATTCCTATATTCATAATACTGTCCCTTATGAGGGAGCGTCTCTAAATTATAATCTTCCACAAACACATCTCTACACAAAGGACCAGTAAACAGGAGCTGTCAGAATGGGGGCAGGAAGCCCTGCCCCGGCTTCCTGTGGCATGTTATTTTGGGGAGCAGAAGGAAGAGCATGTGGCTGCGCAAGCATAAGATGGTTGTAGCAGTGGCCAGTGACACAGCTGATTGAGAATCAGCTCTGGGATGGAGGACAAACCCAGTGGGCAGACTGAGCGTGTGGTCCCATGAAGCTTGTATCACACTGCATGTAAGAATCAGCCAGAGGTTGGAGGGGAGGAGATGCCCCGATCCATGACTGAAGGGCTGAGGATGACACAGGAGCTGAATGTGACATGGCGGTGGCTGGCTGAAGTTTTGTGCTGGGAAAAGGGGGCAGCAAAGAAGGGGGCAGCTGAAAGCTGCTAAAGAAAGGTCCCACAGAAAGCAGCCCAGACACAGCAGGGAAGTGAAGGCACCTTTGCCTTGGATTGAGACTGTGAGAGACACTGGCACTGTTTGTGGCTGATCAAGATTACTTGTTGATAAAGCTGAGTGTTTGTAACTGGGGGAATTCCTGCCTTCACAAAGACATTTGGCGGGATCTCTACTCCAAGGTGAGGGGTGGGAGGGAGTTCAGAACCCACTACTAACAAAGAGGCACCTCTGCCACACAAATAACCAGGTGATGAGAGGTGGCAAGAGCCAAAAGTGATTTTTAATAACTTGATTCATTGGGATACAGACGATACAAAATACATAACGTGGACAGTCAAAAAATGGAGTCAGACAAATCACTGCACAGAACTAATTTCTAAACAGAACTTTAGGTAATCATGATTCATCATGTGTCAACCACAGACTCTGGTGTCTTTGGGCTCTATCTGGGATAGTCAGAATGATGAACTGAAAACTATCCATTCTCAATTGATTTGCTTTTTATTTATAAATAAAGCTTAAGTAGCTGACTTGCAAGTCCCTAAAAAACAGTAAATACCAGAAGTGAGATGTATATTCTTGTCTCCTGCCAGGCTCAGCCCTGACAACAATCTCACTCTTGTCTTCTTCTCCCACCTATCTGCTTTGGACTGCGCCTCAGGGTTTTGATAGTGGTTAGACCCCACTCCCTGAACTGAACCCAGCCAACCAGGAAACCTTAACAAGGGGGAAATCCACACCCCTGATATAAGACTTAATCTAACTCCCGATGAAACCCATAAAAAGGCACTCATTAACATCAGTAAGAATTGGATTGGGCCCAGAGCTAGTAAACATCCCTATGGGTTGCTCAGCCCATGCCCTTTTGGATCACAGCTCGCCCCTTCCTACTAATCCCTACATTCGCTCGTATTTGTCCAGGTTCACTCAAAAGTTCAGAGTCCTTTTTATTAATCTTTCAACAAACATGATTCATGTTTCAAAGCTTGTAGCAAACATGAACCCACTTGAGATTCCAGCTGCAAATATTTCTAACAGCTCTAAAACTGAGGGCAAATGCCTAAGTAAATCTTCTTTGTAAGACCAAAACAACAATAAAAAATGCTTCACACAAACAATACAATGAAAAGCCCAACATTGCCAACAGCACAATACACTGAAATGGAAAACTAAAAGATCTTGAACATTGCCTTGATGCAGGGCCGGCACTTCCATTTAGGTGGCCTAGGCAATCGTCTAGGGTGCCAGGATTATTGGGGGGTGGCATTTTGCTGGGGGGGGGCGGCAGACGACTCCAGTGGACCTGCCACAGTCGTGCCTGCAGAGGGTCCCCTGGTCCCGCGGCTCTAGTGGAGCTGCCACAGGCATTCCTGCGGACAGTCCACTGCTCCGGTGGACCTCCCACAGGCACGGCTGTGGCAGCTCCACCGGAGTCGAGGACCAGCGGACCCTCTCCGCAGGCACTATTGCGGCAGGTCCACCGAAGCTGCGGGACCAGTGCGCGGGGCAGCAAAATGGCCATGTGCCTAGGGCACTAAAAACACTAACGCCAGTCCTGCCTTGATGTACAGAGACGGTTACCTGCTGTTCTGTTTAAACTGGCCCTTGGTCTGCTAACAAACTGGTGCAGATGATTTAAACTGATGTATACAGGTAAAACATTCCTCTCAAGGAGGAAAATAAAATGATATTATTGCACGTGTTTGTTATTTTGGTCAGTAACAATTGGCCATGCCTCATGAAATGTGATCCAATTATACCTTACATATAGCAAAAAGCTTTGTCACATTTTTGCGTTTTGCTTTATTTTGGCTAAATAGTAGTGTTATAAAACGTAAAGTCCTTTTGCAATTACTAAAACCAACATTGTTGGTTAGAGTTTTTGAATCATCTCCCCAGTGTAACATTAAAAATCCCTCCATTTTTAGAGCCAAGGAGGTGTGCTACTGCCACAAACGCTTCACTAATGTACCATGTTGCTGTTCTTAGACAAATTAGAGAACTAGGCCAAAAGAAATCTGATGAGGTTCAACAAGGACAAGTGCAGAGTCTTGCACTTAGGACAGAAGAATCCCATTCCCTGTTACATACTAGGGACCGAATGGCTAGGAAACAGTTCTACAGAAAAGGACCTTGGGTTACAGTGGACGAGAAGCTGGATATGAGTCATCAGAGTGCCCTTTGTTGCCAAGAAGGCTAATGGCATTTTGGGCTGTATAAGTAGGAGCATTGCCAGCAGATAGAGGGATGTGATCATTCCCCTCTATTTGGCATTGGTGAGGCCTCATCTGGAGTACTGTGTCCAGTTTTGGGCCCCATTCTACAAGAAGGATGTGGAAAAATTGGAGAGTCCAGCAGAGGGCAAGAATAATGATTAGGGGACTTGAGCACATGACTTATGAGGAGAGGCTGAGGGAACTGGGATTGTTTAGTCTGCAGAAGAGAAGAATGAGGGGGGATTTGCTTTCAACTACCTGAAGGGGGGTTCCAAAGAGGATGGATCTAGACTGTTCTCAGTGGTACCTGATGACAGAACAAGAAGTAATGGTCTCAAGTTGCAGTAGGGGAAGTTTAGGTTGGATAGTAGGAAAACTTTTTCACTCAGAGAGTGGTGAAGCACTGGAATGGGTTACCTAGGGAGGTGGTGGAATCTCCTTCCTTAGAGGTTTTTAAGGTCAGGCTTGACAAAGCCCTGGCTGGGATGATTTAGTTGGAAATTAGTCCTGCTTTGAGCAGGGGGTTGGACTAGATGACCTCCCGAGTCCCTTCCAACCCTGATATTCTATGATTCTTTATACACAGCAGGTTCTGTAATGAAGTGCCAAAATAATGATGATACACTTTGGATGAAAGTGTGGAGGTTGGTAGGGAAGACTGGTACTTTAGAGACCCATAACATATCAAAAGATTCTACAGCACTTCAGAAACTTTGTGGCACAGACAAAACCACATCTATTTTAACTTGAACCAGAACTAGTTTAATCATTAAAACAAAAATCTAAAATGACTAACATCTTTGCAAACAAAACAAACTAAAGTATCCATTGATATAATCAAATAAAACCAACATGTCATAATATGTCACCATTGATCAGATTACAAACAGCCATCTGAATCCCTTACTGCTACTGGTCAGCAGCTATTCACATGAGCATTTCCACTGAGGTCGATGGAAATACAGAATTCATAATCCATAGTCCATAGTGAACTCATGGGGCCAAATTCAGATCTAGTGTAAGATAGCTTGACTTCACTGATACCAGCAGAGTTGCACCCACTTGCACCACGTCTGTGTTTCGGCTATGGCATCATTGATTCAGTTTTGTAAGGCTTTGCAGTAAGAACAGTGAAAAAAAAAACAATTCTAAAATATCAGTATAGAAAACACAAAACCTAGTAAATTTACCCAAATATATGTAGCATCTTGGTGACCATTTCTTCAGTCTCCATTTCAAATTTCAACACAGTAAAGTATATCATCACACTGCCACCTTCCATAACACATTTGCTTATTCTTGGAATGAAAATGTTAAAAAGAGAGGCAAGAAAGAGGTTTTTCACTTTTCTTCTGTGTCCACATTACTGTCAAATTATTATATTAGTGTAATCCCCCCAGGAGTTTATTAGTTTATTTCCAGGTTATGCACCGTTTTGTACTGTGACTTCTTCAAATATAGCAATCTAAACAAAGTATTAGGAAAGTTTTTGGAAAATCCAGGGTGTTGCATATGTGGGTGCTGGCAGTCTTCTCACTAAGTACTGAACCAATGCTCCTGGACAGTGTAGAAAGGCGGCACTGTGTTCTTTCAGAGCAACGGCAAACTGATCCAGAGAGGTCCTGACCACTTGTGGTCAAAAAAAGATTCCACTGCACTGTTTGCAAGAACAGAGTTTTTTACCACCAGTTTTTTTGGCTAAGCAGTGGCAGATTAGCCACTGGACCAACAGGCCCATGCAAAGAGGCCCTGGCCAATTGGGGGGTCCCAGAAAAATGGGTGCCCTGACCCTCTCCACCTGCCCAGTGCTCCTGCCAGGAAGCAAAATTGGGGCGTGGGGGCTTGCCTCCCTCTGCCCACCCAGCACTTTTGCCGAGGAGCATTGTTGGGATGCAGGGGCTTCCCTCATCCTCCTGACATTCCTGCCAGGAAGTGGAATTGGGGCATGGGGACTTGCCCTGCTCTGCCTGCCCAACACTCATGCTGGGGAGTGGGGAAAGCCCCCACACCCTGACCATGGCTCCCAGGAGCATCAGGGGGCATGGAGAGGGGACTGCAGGTGGAAGGGGTGGGGAGGGGCCCCCATTTGCTCTGGCCAGGCCCCCACAAAACACTAATCTGCCTCTGTGGCCAAGTTTCAATTCTGCATCCCGCCTGCCTAAATGCTCTCTGTATATCTAATTGGATGGGGTACGCCTATCTTCACTCCTTGACCCATTAATAGTTTCGTTGTGTGCTGTTACACAGCTGCCAAGTTCCTCATCAGAGGTAGCTGCATTTAAGTGGTGGACAAAAAATGATTCCTTTGTGTGTTTCCTACAGTGTTTTGGTTTCCACCCAGAAGACGGTTGCTATATAAATGGAAGGTATTGTAACTAAGATGCTCCTCTTAGAGATCTGTCAGCAAAGGCTTTGACTAAAGATTGAAATCCCTAGCTAGTAAGTAGCACAATTTTTTTGCACAACTCAGGGAGATGAATACTAATTATTTCTGAGAGGAAAGAAATTATCTAAAAAGGGTGATGACTAGAAGGCATTTTGTGCCACTTTACACTTTGAGGTGAGCACCCATGAAGTCTATTTTTAAGGTTCACAAAGTGTGTCCTGTCCTTTTAGCAGGTTACATGTTAGTTGACATAGAAGTGGTAGTTCCACAGTTCTCCATTATTATTACCTCTCATTTCCACTTCATAGTCAATGTCATAATAATCTTACAAAAAGCTGACACCGAGTGGAGCATTCATTTAGGGCCTAATTTTCAGGGGTGCTGCCATATAAAAGGAAGGAGTTCGTACGCTCAGGAACTGAAAATCAGACCCTTAATATTTTTCTTTTCTTTTTCTTTTAGTTTAAAGATCTAAAATATATATAGAGAGAAAACACAGTAAAACCATTGTCCCTGGTTGAAGGAAATGCATGATACCTCATAGAAAAAAGCCTCCTAAAGGAGACATGGATATTTAAAGTGGAAAAAATTAAGGGAATGTCAGTGGGAGATGGACTTGCTACTTTTAATTTGTCTTTGAAAATCTCCCCCAAATGAGGTCCCATACTTTTTAGAGACCAATAAACCAAACAACTAAAATTGTTAATAAGTTTGGAATAGCTCTCTCAACTTTAAAAAATATTTTAAAAATCCATATTTCTAAGGGTCTGATCTAAACCTATTGAAATCAATGGGAGTCTTTTGCCTGGAAGGATGTCCCTAAACATGCAATCCTACCAAGAACTTTGGCAGGTTTCAGAATGGTACCCGTGTTATCAGCAAAAACAACAAGGAGTACTTGTGGCATTAATTAACCCAGAGTATGTATTAATATCTGGGAGGCAAACAGCTGTGCATAACTCTCTACCAGTGTTATAGAGGGCAAACAATTTATGAGTTTACCCTGTATAAGCTTTATACAGGGTAAAATGGATTTATTTGGGGATTGGGATTCTGAGTGTTAAGAACAGGAATACTTCTTAAGCTGCTTTCAGTTTAAGCCTACAGCTGTCAGGGGACATGGTTCAGACCTGGGTCTGGGTTTGCAGCAGGCTAGCAGGTCTGGCTCAAACCAGGCAGGGCACTGAAGTCCCAAGCTGCTAGGGCAGACAAGCAGGGGCAGAAGTAGTCTTGGCACATTGGTTGGCAGCCCCAAAGGGGTTTCTGTGATCCAACCCATCACAGATTATTCCTGTGGGGAGCAGAAATAATCTGCCCCAGAGACCCTGCATAAAGGCCGTAGTCAGGTATGGTGCTATACCCAGGCACATATAAAACAGACCTTTGTTATAATGAAGATTATTCTCCTCACAAACTGTCACATTCCCCAGGGTACAATCCAGATTGTTGAACAGCTGCATCCCCTCAATTCTCCAATATGGGTGCCTTTTACACAGCTTTGCTGTGAGAGGAGCCACTCCTGGCCTGCTCACACACAGCCTCCAGCATGTAAATTACTCCCAACTGAGTATATGAGTGCTTCTAGCCAGCCACGTCTGAATTATATTGCAGAGACACACCAGCAAATTCCCAGTCCTAGACTTGTCCCCAGAAATGTGCATCTTGTACCAGCCAGCTCTCTCCTTCTGGACAATACAAGCTCATAGAAAGTCTGTCATTTCATTAATAGAAAATGATATGCAAAAACCCTAGTATCTCAATTGGAGGTTCCCAAACACTTCAATCCAAACTTACTGATGTAGCTAAAACAATAAAATATGCATTTTAACTACAGAAAGATGGGTTTTAAGTGATTACAAACAATGAGGCATAAAAGTCAGAATTGGTTATGAAGAAATAAAAGGTATAACACAAAGTTATACCTAACTTAAAAAGGTAAGTGAACCATATATTCACAGCGATGTGGCTGGATTTCTTGAGTCAGGACCGCTCCACCAGTTCACTGATGCTTCCTTTGTCTTTCAAACTTTGTTGATGCTGTGAGTAAAGATGAAGGAAGAGAGGTGATTTGAGGCCTTTGTTCCTCATTTTTATATCTTTTCCTCCTCTTTGAGAATCATCTGCAGTTGGGATTCAGGCAACAACCAGTCTGTTTACATGGGAACCCCCAACTGTTCTGTTGCCACGATGTAGATTTCTCACTCACACCCCTCTTCCTGCCAGAGAAGCCACTTACCAAGATGATAGTTCATTTGATTTTGTTGACACCTGGCGTCAGTTTGTCTTTATCTCTGAGGAACTGGTCTGGGATGCTTCCCCAAATCTGGAATATGTCTTAGTAACATCATACAGTAGAATCTTATAACTTTACACACAATATTGCCACACATATTTTATCAGGACAATAATAATCAGTGAAGTATGAATTTTCAAATGATGCCTTACCAGGCATACTTTGTACAAAAATTATCGTAGACTTGAAAAAATGGTGAACATAGGGGTACAGGCTGTCAGACAAAGACATACATACAGTGAGAAAACTTCAGTCTACGTTGTAGAAGTCCTGTCAGGAAAAGAATTCCCTCCAGGAGTGGTGACAGACTGTCTCTTTACCTATGCATCTGCAAGGACACTGGAGCAGCACAAAGAATCTGGTCCACAGTGTTCCAAATTCACTCCAGACTCTCACACTAGTGTTTATTTGAAAAGAACCCATTTCATACTACTGACATTGTTCTCTTGCTACTTTACCTTCTTGCAGATATAAGTGAAGTCTAGCTAATCAGTCTTTTCATATGACTGCATCCTGATCAAGGACAGAGACAGAAATGTTAGCACCAATGCTCAATAAAAGTAATTGGAGAGAAGAAACAAATTCATGTAATGATACAGTTGAACATTATTCTGTTGTGTAAAAAAATTGGAGAAATCCTAGCTATCAAATGGAATGAATTTATAACAACTGAGGAGATTCATCTGAGAACCCAACAACCCCCTATCTCTAACAGTATCCAGAAGAGAAGAAGGAAATATCTGGAACATGCGTTAAGAATGAAGCCAGAGTGCCTCCCATACCATTTGGCAGCTGGAGGAACACACAAAAGGGGCCGACCGAAAGAATTCCTCCATAGAACAGTACTTAGTGTGCGGAAACGTATGGGATTTAACAAGATAGAGGACTTGCAGAGAAGGGCCAAGGGTAGACAAGGATGGCAGAGCCCCATTCGTGACATAAGCAATGTCTGACAGTGCAGGAAAGATTCAGATTTAGTTTAGTGTCAGGAGGTGGTTTTCAAAAGATGAAACATACAACAACCGTTTTGGCCTTTGGCTTATTGACAAATTTGCAAGCTTCAGTATCTCTTATTTTGGTATAAGTGAAGCACCCTTTGTGCCAGTGAAATTAGCTTTTGAAAGACTTTCCAGTGAGGGTACGTGCAAGTTGTACATCATAGAGGATATGTATAAAAGGAATTTTGCCAATTCGTGCAATAACAGTGTTTCATAAATGCCTCACACGTTCAGTTCTGCTGCAAAATTTCAGTGAAGTAAACATCTGCCCTTTTCATTCCTAATATATTAGTAATGAGGGCACATGTTTGGTGTTAGCAACATGAATCCAATTAGATCAAAGGCAGTTTTGGAATGCTGACTAGACAGCGAAGGAGGAATCTGGAACAGAGTATAAAAATTTATCTTTCTACCATGCACTTTATATCCAAAGGGACTCAGATACTTGACCCTTGACTCTTTGTAATGGAAATTCTTACAGCTGGATATACGAGGCGTGTTGGAGCCACAACACACACACTATGCTTTGAGTACTCATAGCTGTGAAATGACCCATTGGTGGATGTGCTGTGAAGTGTAATTTAGGCTACTACACTGCACACCAGTGCCAGCAGCATATAGAATTTGTGTAGCAACACACTGCAGTGAAAGCAAGCTGCATCCACACTGGAGTGTAGCTACATATCAGTGAACAGCTCTGGCAGTGGGGAAAAGCTGCCGCTGGAGAGGAGCCATAGGACCCTTTCTATATTGTTTCCTGCCTACCAAGCCTTTCCCTGCTGCTGGAGTCTTTCCCTTCTGCAGGGAAAGACTCCAGACGTGGGAGGCAGTGGGATACTAGACTGCTGAGGTGAGTAGAGAGCTGTGTAGGGTATGTACTCATGTACATATTGATAGGCTTAAGGGGTGTCTTTACTCTCCGAAACAGTGCCTCACCATCTCCATTGCTATTTATACCCATACTAGAGCATCTACCTGTGTACGTACACTACACGCTGCCAAAAAGAAGAGTGCAGTATAGATGTATCTGAAGAGCAGATCTGAGGCAGCTCCAAATTATGGCAAAGGTCAAACTAGCCCCTAGCAGCTCCATGGCTCCCCCACTTTCACTTCCTCAGCTGTGCTGAGCAGAACTCTGACACAGCTGAGGATCTAGGCCCGGATCTTCAGAGAGCATCTGACTGAACCCACATATCAGAAATCAAAGTGATTTTTTTTTCTTTTCCATCATCTTCAAGGAATTACACACAAATAATCGGTAGGAAACTGTTCACTTGATTCCATTCTGATTTGAAAAGTCTGTTTTGGGAGCATATCAACAGTGCAGAAGAAACCAGTGCTGCTTTGTGAGCAATCTACATGAACACGTGCATGCCATTTGGGATGCAAAATATCCACCAAATTACCTCCTCCAAATATTATGCTATTGTATGGGAGCCTATGCTTGTGGGCATGATTTCTATTTCCACAGCAAATAAGGTAATAATTGGTTTAAAAAGTAACAGTGTTGAAACTTATAAAGCAACACTGATGTTCACTAGCTGAGGATCTGACCCCCTTTTTCCCTGTTTTCCCTTAATGACATGGAATGGAAGGCTGGATATATTTGTCTTCCTGGTTCTACCTTTTCTTTGTTTTACTGTTAATGCACATCCAACATTGCTCTAACAATTGTGTTATTTGTTTTCTGTCTGTGTTTACCCACGCAGCAGCACTGGCACTCTGAGTCTCTGCATGTTTTAACATATTTTTATTATTCTGTTTGATCAATTTGTTCTTGTACCTTCTTGACTACTTTTTCAAACACTTTCTGTTCAGGCTGCAACTGCTTGAAATCTCTATTCTGCTTTGTAGCAGCATCTTCCAGTTTCTTCAATTTCTTCTTCATAGCATAACTGTTCTTGCGTTCATCTCTCACATGAGCATAGTCCAGATAATGCTGCTGACATACCTAAAGCTCCCTTTCTCTTCCAGTTCTGCTTTCAGAGCTCTGCAGTTCTGGCAGGCCACAACCTCTCCTTTAGTTGTAAGATAATATGTTTGGTTTCCTCTGAGTCAGTATCATGATCTTCTGTCACCATTTCCAGACCAGCCTGGAGTTCCTGTACCTGAGCTTTATATTTGTCTCATCCAAGCAGATGGCTTCCCTTTTCCTGACTTGGGTTAGGATTCTGTCATTGGGATAAACATTGTATCATGGAGTAATTTTACTTGTCAAATTTGACATTCCTTTCCAAATATGGGGGAACCTCAGTGTTGGTACAACTCACCTCATCTTCTCCAAGCTTCTTGAGACTTATAGACTCTCATACAAAGTACTTGTGGCACCTTAGAGACTAACAAATTTATTTCAGCTTTCGTAGGCTACAACTCACTTCTTCAGATGCATAGAATGGAACACAGAGACAGGAGATATGCATACTTCCACCTTTTCATGTTCTCTGTATGCATAAATATCTCCTGTCTGTGTGTTTCATTCTATGCATCCGAAGAAGTGAGCTGTAGCCCATGAAAGCTTATGTGAAATAAATTTGTTAGTCTCAGGTGCCACAAGTACTCCTGTTCTTCTTGTGGATACAGACTAACATGGCTGCTACTCTGAAACCTGTCATACAACGTATTTGATCTTGCCATGGGATCTGCAGATTGTTCCTCTGCTAGAGAGGAGGAATGTCCTCCTAGATGAGGAGAGGGACCACAACATTTCAGCACATACTTACTGCCCAGACCTGTACAGCCTTTAGTAGTGAGCCATTTTGTTCCCTCTCAAATTTGCTGCTTATGTCATATTGATTAAGGATTGCGGCTTGTTCTTGATACCAGATGCTTACATTGTTTTGACATTTGTGACAGGGTGTGCATACCCCACACTGGGCCAGAAGGGGTTAACACCACGCTGTGGGTGGAGGAATTCTCACCCCTCAGACCATAGTGGGCATGCTCCAAGTGCTATGCCACTATAAAAGGGAGCAGCCCGGCTCAGTCTAACTGACCGCTGGAGAGGGAGGACTGTTGGTGGAGTCTCCAACTGAGAAGCCATCACAGCCCTTGCCTGCAGGAGTAGGAGATCCCAGGAACCAGACAGGATATCTCTGGCCAATGGAGCCTCAGGGAATTACCCATGCTGAGGAACCCAGAGACCCTGATAACCCAAGGAATACAGCTTCAGGAAGCACAGTAGAAAGTGATGCAGAGAGGGTGAGCAAGTGGTATCTCCCACCCATGTAAGGTCAGCATGTTTCGGTGGGATTCCCCACTGGCCCAGTAGCAGACCATTCCGCCACTGATACGGCTCTGAGTCGGGGCCTGGTGGAGTCAGTGGGCCCAGGCCCCCTACCCGGGCCACCACTCTGTTGGTGGCGGCCCCTCAGGTATTGGACACTAGACCATACTGCCCTATATCCGAGAGCTGTTATATTGACTCTGGCCACTAGACCATGCTGCTCTGAACACAAGGGCTGCTGTATTTACTCTGGCCACTAGGTCATGCTACTCTGAACACAAGGGACACTGCTTTCACTCTGACCCTTGGACTTCAGTGTGGTGAGGTCTGAGACAGTCAGGTAGACAATAATTGTGGCGTCTACACACACATAATCCACCCTGGCAGGGGATGGGGTGTGCATACACTGCCACAACATTCCAAAAGCACAGGGAATGTTGAGGAGGTCATTGGCGCATCATGGCTTCTTCTCTTAAAGCCCACCATGTGTAGGCTTGAAGAGGCACAATTTAGGACTCTCTGAGATTTCCTCTGCATGTCCACATCAGCAAAGATGTACACAGTAGCTAGCTAGAGTAGCCAGATGTGAAAGGTGTTTAATATTTTGTGTGGTGGTGGTATTGTCTTGCTTGTAAGTATACATACAGTTGATAATCAGTGTTAGTTTTGGGGTCTGTGAAGAGCCCACCCTCACTCTAGTAGGAAGGAGACTAACAAACTGTTCTGGGCTCATTCAGGACTAGCCAGATGCATCTGTAAGGCTTGCTGTGCCTGGAGCAGAGGGAAGCTTAAAAGAGAAGAACCTGCCACAGGAAGGGCTGGTGAACAGGAAGAAGACTTCTGTTCCTCAGAGACTGCTGATCACAGATACAGATCAGCCAAGAGGGAGACAGTCCCAGGCCTCACTGCCTCTGGAACTGCAGAGACCAGCTATAAAGCAGGGTACCCCAAGAGGCAGGGCTGGAGATAGATGCTAATTAAAGCCACTATGCCTGCTGATAATCCAAGCCCCAAAGGGGTAACCTCAAAAGATTACCTCAGAAGCATACCACCTTTGCCTTTCTTTTCTTTTACTCTTATTCCCCACTCTCTCAAGGGAAAGAAAGAGAAAAGGACATTTTTTTTATTTGGAGACCCCTTGTGTGCCATGAACAAGGGGGGAATATTATAAACAACTTGAATTGGGGGCTGGTGGGGGCTCAGAGGACACCCCCCGCCCCCCAGGGTCAAAGTATTCACTGAATTCTTTAATGGGCATTGCATAGTCCACTCAAGTTCAGGCAGCCAGGGCACAGGGAAACTCTATCCAGACCCATTTTCCCAGCCATGACCCATAGCGGCCACAAGGAGGCAAGTATCAGGGGGTAGCCATGTTAGTCTGTATCCACAAAAACAACAAGGAGTCCGGTGGCACCTTAAAGACTAGCAGATTTATTTGGGCATAAGCTTTTGTGGGTAAAAAAACCACTTCTTCAGATGCATGGAGTGAAAATTACAGATGCAGGCATTATATACTGACACACTTCTTGGACACTACAGTGCAAATAAGTGATGGTCACATAAACACCACCTTATATCGGAAACCTACTGACAGCTATACTTACCTACATACCTCCAGCTTTCATCCAGGACACATCACATAATCCATTGTCTACAGCCAAGCCCTAAGATACAACCAAATTTGCTCCAATCCCTCAGACAGAGACAAACATCTACAAGATCTTTATCAAGCATTCTTAAAACTATAATATTCACCTGGAGAAGTGAGGAAACAGATTGACAGAGCGAGACAGGCACCCAGAAGTCATCTACTACAGGACAGGCCCAACAAGGAAAATAATAGAACACCACTGGCCATCACATACAGCCCCCAACTAAAACCTCTCCAGCGCATCATCAGTGATCTTCAACCTATCCTGGAAAACAATCCCTCACTCTCACAGACCTTGGGAGACAGGCCAGTCCTCACTTACAAACAGCCCCCCAACCTGAAGCAAATACTCACCAGAAACTACACCTCACACCACAGAAACACTAACCCAGGAACCAAGCCCTGTAACAAACCTTGTTGCCTTCTCTGTCCCCATATCTACTCTAGTGACACCATCAGAGGACCCAACCACATCAGCCACACCATCAGGGAATCATTCACCTGCATATCTACTAATGTGATATATGCCATCATGTGCCAGCAATGCCCCTCTGCCATATACACTGGCCAAACCGGACAATTTCTACATAAAAGAATAAATGGACACAAATCGGACATCAGGAATGATAACATACAAAAGCCAGTAGGAGAACATTTCAATCTTTCTGGACATTCTATAACAGATTTAAAAGTAGCCTACAAAGAGTTCTGTGGCACCTTATAGACTAACAAATGTATTGGAGCATGAGCTTTCATGGGTGAATACCTACTTCAACAAAAAAACTTCAGAAACAGACTTCAAAGAGAAACTGCAGAACTAAAATTCATTTGCAAATTTAACACCATTACTTTGGGCTTGAATAGGGACTGGGAGTGGCTAGCTCACTACAAAAGAAGCTTTGCCTCTCCGGGAATTGATACCTCCTCATCAATTACTGGGAGTGGACTACATCCACCCTGATCAAATTGGCCCTGTCAGCACTGGTTCTTCACCTGTGAGGTAACTCCCTTCTCTTCATGTGTCAGTATATAATGCCGGCATCTGTAATTTTCACTCCATGCATCTGAAGAAGTGGGTTTTTTACCCACGAAAGCTTATGCCCAAATAAATTGGTTAGTCTTTAAGATGCTACTGGACTCCTCGTTATTTTACAAGGAGGTAGAGTGATATATGAATCACAAGGCTGGCTCTGTAACTTTGGGGTATTCCTTCGCCTAAGGTAGTTTTCCTGAGTCTTAGTAGGACAGTTTAAGGGTCACTTAGTGCCAATCGAGCAGCTCAAAAATATTACAGCACAGCTGAGGGGGATATTTATGCACCTAAATATGCAGACAGGTGCTTAGGGGGATTTATCCTTCTGAGTCACATTTTCCAGATAGTCTCCTATGACACAGTGATGGATTTTTATGTTCCCAAAACTCAAAACATGCACCATTTGGTGACCTACAAGGTCATAAATTCTGCTATTTCAAAGAATAAGCTCTGCTGTTGTAATGCAGTATTTTATGCTTGTTTCCCATATTACTTTATGGGAAGTAACTAACTGCTAATATTGTAAACCAAAGGAAAACAATGTTCTCTAGAAGGAGAGAAGGGACCAGAGTATGTAGCTATTAGAGAATTTGCTTGTGGAATATCTGGCAGTTGACTAGAATGTTTATAAAATATTGCAAATGGAATAAATAAACATTAGCCTTATTATTATGTTTATATCTAATTCCATTTGGTAAACCTTATTAGGCACACCAGTGATCTCAAACAAACTCATCACATAAAACTTGTGAGCATCTGCTCAGCAAATGTCACTGGGTGGGCACTGTTCATTTCAAGCCAGAATTCATCCCCCAGGATCCTAATCAAGAGCATAAAGAAAACCTTAAACATCATGATTCTGAGTTGGTGAAAACTAACTTTTAACATTTCAGTCTTATAAGCCATTGGAATGAAAACTCATGTTCATCATTAGGTTAGTACATTGTGATCTCGGTTTAAAATAAGACTTTTCCTGAGGCCAAATTGATGACTGCACCAGAGATAAAAAGATAAGAAAAGCGATGAAGGAGAGTAGGCTGAACACACATGGGTTGATCTCCAACACAGCACTTAGTGTGAGTGTTTACTTTTGTGAAAAATGTTTATAGTTGATAAAAATGTATCTAGACAGTTGAAAAGAACAAAAAAGAGTTTTATACAAGTCCAGAACAAAGCTCAGGGAGAGACACATGAATTGCCATCAGCCTTGGGCTTTTAACGTACAACTTTTACATCCTTTGAAAACTATAACACACATGGGTTGATCTCCAACACAGCACTTATACTTCATTGCTACAGCAAAAGAGGAGCAAACCAAAACAACTGAAGAAAATTCAAAGACAGTATGCTGAAAAATTCAAATTGCTTGAAATACAGTTTCAGGAAAGCATGGAAGAAATTAAAAGCCAAACCACTGAGGAAAATCTATCCCTGTGGCCCTGCCCCAAAAACAGAACCAATTTTAAAGAAAGGCTTTAAAGTAACCTGATAGATTGGGAACTCCCACCAAAAGGACAGGTTAAACCTAATGTGAAAGGGAGTGTACCAAGGCAGAGGTAATGGAAACTGTAATCAGGGCAGTTTGTTCAGGGCTGACCCCAGGAGCTACTTGGAAGGAAAAACTAATCTGAGCTTGCCAAAACTGAGGTGTATTTTAGGTCCTATTATCAGGAAAAAGGTACATCTGAACTTTTACCTGCAGCTCTCAAGAGCGGCACAAGAGCCAGAAGACACACCTTAGGATTTCCTACTTCGAGCACTTGACTTGAGACAATGTCTAAATCTAACAACTGGACTGGTGAATATACCATGGGGTTGTCCTAATGTTTGTCACATGCCTAATATCTATTCTTACACTTTATCCTGATTTCTATCCAAGACTGATGTAATATTTGTAAATGATGTGCTATTGATTTAATGATATTGTTCAAAATAAAGTGTTGTGTAGTTCTGGGTAGTTTGCTATTATGTTTAATTAGTAGATGCTTTTTTTAATAGCTTGCCATATGCCCGTTGACTTTGAATTATGTAGTTATATCATTGATCATATTAGAACTGTTATTTCATAAGATAGGAATATATTTTGGAAGTTAAGCTACTCAGAACTGGCTACATTTTTGGGGGGTAGCAGAACTATAATTGCTGCAGAAACTTTCTGCTTAATGTGAAATAAACTGGGAAGAGATGCAGATGTTTTCACCATCAATACCAGAACTTGTGAAAGAGGAGAAACCTAAAGACTCAGTTAAAAATGAGTTATCAGCTTGTGAAACTCATGGACTACTGCTAATAAGTCAAATAAATACACTATACGTTATATTTTGTTAATAGAAATGTCAGGCTGACATTACATTTACAAAGCGGGGAGTGTAGCGCTCATAAGGGAATATCAGGGTAAGATTTACTTGTGCCCTGTCCCTTTTGAGGAATGAAGGTCTGCTGTGGGGGACAAAAGAGCAGTTCTGGACTGGTTGTAGCTGCAGAGTTCTGTGTGCCCTGAAAGGACTGAGCAGCAATGGGGCTTGTGAAAGCTGTATTTTTTTTAATCTACTAAATTTAATAAATCTCCAGTTTTAAAACTGTCCCTGGTCTGGGAATGTAACATCTACATCTTTCTGGAATCAATGTGCCCAGCTCTACAGATGGAATTTCCTTTTTTAGCATTATGGGATATTTTGGTATCTGCAACTCAAACTTTCCATAGGGTTTTCTTCTTATATTCGATACTATACTGCATTCCAAGCTTATCATTAATTTGTCAATCACTATCAGCTCTGGTTTGTTTGTTGTTTTGGGGCGGGGGGTTAGCGGGGAGGAGAGAGTCATCAAGCATTACTGCCTAGGTGTTGCTGTCCCATTGTGATTCATGATATTTTTCTCTAATTGCATTTTCCAGGAAGTACCTCAATATATTGTTTCCTGGAAGTACCTCAATTTATTTTTTCTATTTTTGTAAAATTGCTCTATCATTCCTGATGTTTTCAACACCTCCCAGTTAGCTTATCTGTGAATATAATTAACCCTTAAAGGAAATTACTTGTATTTCTAGCCAAATTTATTAAACTCTTTGGAGATGGTGCACCTGAAATACCACATTGACCCTCTAGGTGACTCACCCCTGGACTACAGCAGCAATAGCTACAGAGGTTTAGGACTCCGTTTCCCAGATTGCCTAGGATCCAGGGACTACACTACCAGAACCAATCATAAGCAGTACTCAGAGACAAATGGTTTGGTTTCATTTTCAGTTTTGGCTGCATTTGGAGTGTAGCAAGGAGAGAAGGATCACACCCAGGAAGGACCTTATACTTGCCATATTCCTACCAAAAGATCTTGAGTCCCTTTGGAATTTCTGGGCCATTGAAAAGTGTCATCACAGCAGAGACCAGAAACTTGGAAGGCTAAAGAGAGTCATGGTCAAGCTATGAAGAGCCAGTTTAACTTCACATTGGAATCCAGACAAGATATCCACAAGGACAATCTTACTATCCTTGGCATGGATACTTTGTAAAAAACACAGCTTTTTATTTGTTTTCCTATTTTGTTTTAATCCAGCCACCGACTTCAGCTCTGCACCACCTATCAAAGACTTAGCCTAAACTCACTATTTGGGCTGGTGCTGGGAGGGAGCACAGGGTGGTTTGTACTGGCTGTACATTTGGGAAGGGTTGAGTTTAGGTATTGTCATTTTTGTCTTTTATAATTTTGATCCCTTCTTCCATTATCCCCTATCCCAAGTTCCCTATACCTAATAAAGCCCTGGTTATAGCTGTCTTACTCTAGGAATTGTGATAGCTATTTTATTTTTGTGCTCTTACTTACATGCCTCTGTAATAGATTGTGTGTTAAATATTTTTCCAAGGAACAAGCCCTCTGTGTTCTCTGCATTAGGAGGGGTCTCATTGTTTGGAGGCACAAGGCACCCTTATAGGTGAACCCAGGATCCATGACCCTGAGGAGAAAAGAGAGAAGGCTGCAGCCACATCTCAGGGCTGGGGTTACATTAACATTTAGTAGGCCATACTATACATATACTTACATTACATTGCATCCAAAGAAGTGAGGTTTTTTACCCACGAAAGCTTATGCCCAAATAAATCTGTTAGTCTTTAAGGTGCCCCCAAATTCCTTGTTGTTTTTGTGGATACAGACTAACAGGGCTACCTCTGGTACTTGATACTTACATTAGTGGCCCTGTACAACTACACAAAGCCCAGATATAGTAGAAATTCCTCATTCCTGCTACACTAGGGTCCAGGTAACAGAGAGTACATAAGCCTACACCATTTCCTGTGCACTACAGTAGTCTTTCTATACTTCAGAGGAAAGGGTGTTTATGTTGGGAGAATGGCAATAGGGTGGTAAATGAGTCCATGTACAATTTAAATTGCCAAACCCAAACCCCATGAAGGTGGGAAGCAATGGGATGGATCCACTACTCCCTTCTCTGAGTCCTGTAACAGCAGCTGTAAGCCCAATGAGCACTGGCTAGTGCATGTTGGAACCAAGGATTCTGTCCCTCTTGCTACAGTAGCTTCCCCATAAGAGACATGATAGTTTCCTTGTGTACAGGATAATGCTTAAGAGCTTAGAGATCTGTACTTTCAGGAAGGGCTTGATGAGACAGGACAGTACACGTGGAGAAGGGAATAAAACCTGAATGTGCACTGCCTTAGCTCTCTGTCTTTTTATGCTTGAACGTGGAACACCTCTGCTCTGTACCATTTTGTTTTTAATTTCCTGAATGCACTTCCTGTTTACTCAGCCTGTGCACTGATTTCCAGGAACTAGCCATGTCTGTCATCTTCAGAGGATTAATGAACTGTTTCCTACTTCCAGATCATTTACAGATTTCTTCAATGAAACTGGGCCTAATACTGCTCCCTATGGCATCCTCTGTGTACATTGCCCTAGTTGAAGGTATTGCCACTGATCATTACTCTTTGTTTCCTTTTCTCAGCTCCCCTGCGATGCAACTGACCAGGCTTATATCCCAGCCAATTTGAATTAAATTCTCTAGTAAGATTTTGAGAAGACCAGTATAAATCACTGCCAATACATAGCCTATGGTTTGTTTTTAAGAAGTTACCAATCGATTTAGTAGTCCATTCTCACTATTACTAGTTCTGGTTACATATTGGAAATGAAATAGTTATTTACCTCACAGACTTGGTTTGTAGCTGGATTCATTAATGTTCATAAAATGTCTTGAGATCCTACTAGACAAGAACAAAGTATAATTATTATTTGTTAACGTGTGATTTTAAAATCTTTTACCAACACTTGTATTTAAAAATATTACATACTGCCTTTGTAATCTAAAATATTGTACTGCTGATCTATAAAGAAGCCCCTCAGAAGCTATTACTGTTGTGCCCAATACATCCAGCTTACTTTTTAGACAGAGCTATAGCATTAGATTGAAAAGTGCACAGTGACTCAAGTGCTTTACTGGTTTTTTCAATTTCAGCAAACCCTCATCAGGCCCAGTTCCCGCTGGAGATTTATATCTCAAGTCAAGAGTTTCAATCCAAGCGACCTAATACAACTTTGTCCTTGCCTTTTCAAATTAAAGCACACAGCACATGGGGTAAAAAGCCAAATGCAATTTTCTCCCTTGAGAGGATGGAGAAGGAACTACATGTGACAGATGCTAGTCATATTGTTGAATTAATCATTGGAAGGTGATCAGCTACCTTAGTATGAGCCATGGTAAAAAACCTCAGTAGAAAAGAAGAGAAAATCCTTGCATTTTATAAGAACTGAGATGTCACTATTTACTGCATTTTTAAAATAGCTACTTATTTTGACTTCTCCAACAAATTGTATTTTTACATTTATACAACAAAATCAACTTTGATAGAATTACATTTATTGAAGGCCAGTTGTTTTGCTTCTCTATTATGTAAAACAGCTGTTTCGTTAAAAAATATATGTATGTTATACTAGTGATATTTCCCGGAAACAATTTTCAAGGCACCCCAGGGACTTTGTCAGACAGTGTAAATAATTAAGAACTTTACTGAGGGCAATTCTATTGCACTAGTCCTAATTCTGTTATGGCTGATGCTGTGCTGACAGCCACCAATAGGTAGTAATCGAGTGTCCCAAGGAGGCAAATTCTGGTCCCTATTCTAAGGGTCTAAAAGCAAATACAAAGCTGCCTTGACTCCAGGCAGCAAGAGCCAGTGTAGCAGCAATGCGCCAACTCTCTTCGTAGCCTCTGCATAGAGAGTATGGCTGGCATGTGTTATATTCATGGCATGTAAACAGAGAAGCTGGATAAAAACATAAAATATGCTTTGTGAATGTTGCAACAGAACACTGCCTTATTTCTTAAAATCCAGAACCTTGACATGCAAGAACCAAAAACAGAGAAAGAAAAAGCAGGCAGCATCTTAATGCAGAGATACATAACTCACCCTAACTTGCTCTAGGCTGGTTCTTCGTAGATGGATGGTAGAAAGACCCAGATTGCAGGCTTTGTTACAGAATCCCCTAGTCTGGAAGCAGGCCCAGGAAAGTACCTGAGAATTTAAAGTGCTAGCTTGTAATTTTAACACAATTTTCAATACACCACAGTTTGGACTGTCTTTCGGCTGTTTGAATGTATACCAAAGACAAGATTGGTCTTTAGCTGGACTCAGGAACAAGCGTTGCAAATGTGGTACAAAGACACCTTTTTATCTGTCACCTAACATTAGTCATGTACTGAATACATCTTGGCCATACCAAAGAATGTGGACTCCTGTGCTCTTTCTTGATATAGGTTTCCAGATATCCATTTAGAGTTGCCTACAAAAGAGTGAAATTATAACTTCCATTTATTGACTGTTTACAACACTGTAACCACTGCAACAAACTACAAGAGAAATGATGACTTCTCCATTTTTTGATGTCTTCAAATCAAGAACGGATATCTTTCTGGAAGATATACTTTAGTGGAACACTGTCAATGAGCATCTTATGGGCTATCTTGACTAATGGTTGCAGCAAGAGTCTGGCCAGCCAGTTAGACCTGAACTCAGAAGGGGCAGGTCCTCAAGTGGAGCCCAGGGTGAGAGGCAGGAGTCAAAGCCAAAGCCTAAGGTGAAGGGTAAGCCAGAGTAGCAGTCATGATGTATAGCCAAGAATCAGACTGGGAGTCAGAAGCCAGAGTCAGAAGCCAAACGGTTAATTGGCTTCGCAGTCAGAAGTGTAGCCGAGGATCAGGGCTAGGAGTCTGAAGCCAGCACGGGGCTGGAGACTGGGACAGGTAACAGGCTGGAACCGGAGCAGGGCTAGAGACAGCAGAGGCAGGGACAGGACCAAGAACAACTGCAGGCAAGAAGTGCATTGAGCAGCCAGAGCTCTGCTGTTGCTGCTGGGCTTATAAATCAGGCTGCTGGCCCTGCAGCTAATCAGGCACCGTGATTAATCAGGCAGTTCCAGTGCAGTGCAGTTGGGCCTATTAACTGCCTAGCAGTGAAGTTAGCAGGGAAGCAGGTCAGTAGCTGGTCCTAGCTCAGTGGTCCCCAAACTGTGGGGTTTGCCCCCCTAGGGGATCATGGAGGAACATTGTGGGGGGGGGAGCAGGCAGGCCCAGGCCAGCCTCCATGAGGGGGCTGGGAGGCAGTGCCACCTAGCCCAGCTCTGAAACCAGCTCTGCTGCAGCCGCACCCTCAGCCGTATCCCCTCCCCCACCCCAGCTCCGCACCTGGTCGTGGCCCCGGCTACCATCCCCAGTTGTGGCTCCGCTGCCTGCCCTGCCCCTCCTTACCCCTGTCTGCCCCCCTCAAAGAGCCAGAGCCCTGCTCCCAGCCACAGTGGGGTGTGTGGGTGTGGAGACCAGAATAAGGGGGGGTGCAATATAAAAAGTTTGGGGACCACTGTCCTAGCTGGTCTGACGGTCTGACCTCGGACAGACACAAAGTATTGGGCTCAGTACGGCGGTAACTGGGGGAAATTCTATGGCCCATGTGATACAGGAGGTCAGACTAGATGATCCCTTCTGGCTTTGAAATCTGTGGATCTATATTATATAGCAGATTAGCTTAAAGATATGGTCTCAGAAGCAGCATAAATTGAGGAAGTCAGAAATAAGCTAGCAATTCTGGCAATAATTTTCAGTTAGAAAATGAGTTAACTTTGGCCACTGTAATCAAGAAAGCCAGAAAATGAGTAAGTATTAATTTACTATATAAGCAAAATTGTTTTATTATTATTGTGTAATGTAAAACATTTTCCTGAAGAACTAATACGTTTAATTTGAGACTAATATGATTCAGCTATTCTACATGTAATCTAAAGTATATTCACCAACTTCTCAACTACTTATTTTGTGCTGTTAGTGACTGAATGCGTTTTTATCTATCTGAGTTCAGTATCTTACACAGCAGCAGAGCCTGTGCAAAGCGAGAGAGAGCCACAAAGGATTTAATAAATGTTAATGTAAAACTGGGCCCTTCCATCTGTCTTTCGAAATCTTCCAACTTGATTGCTGACAAATACACCTCCCTAGTATCAGTTTATAGCTCATAACCATCCAGCATAGGACAAATATAACTGCCCCCAAACCATGATCATGAAAATATCCAACAACCATGATCCTGTGAGGACACCTAGTGAGAAATTACATATAGAAACCAAATAGTAATAGTCGGGCTGTCCTATTTCTAATATACATGTTAAGAATATAAACATTTTACCCTCTTATCCTGTATTGTAGCCAGTGCTGATTATTATTAATTGTATTATAGTTGCCCCTAGTGGCCTGGGCCCTATTGTATTAAGCACTGTACAAACATATAACAAAAAGACAATCCATATCTTGAGAGTTTACAATTTAAGTAAAATTTTAGCTCTATCTTTGGCACTTATGTGATCCCCAAAAGTACAGTGTCTGAGCACTTCACAGTCTTTAATGGATTTACACTGGAAGTGGTTTATCTCCACTTTACAGAGAGGATAAGATACAGCCAGGCCCAGAGTTTACAGGTATTTAGGCATTGCTATGCTCAGCATTGCAACACCTAATTCATTTAGAAGCCTGACTCTCATTTTCAAATGCGAGTTAGGCACTTAGGTGCCAAAATCCCATTAACTATCAATGGGATTCAGACTCCTAAGCGCCTAAATGCCCTTTGAAAATCTGGACCCAATGGACTTGCCCACAGTCACGCAGGCAGCCTGTGGCAAAGCAGGGGATTGAATCTGGGTTTCATAATGCAGAGCTGTAAAAGGAGATAGCCAGAACTCGAGACAACTGGCTCTCAGTTTGGGGGTTCAGTGTACAAAACCCAAACCAGAGTCCCATTTATGCCAGACCCAAAATTCTGGGACAAGGGAGATATCTGGATAACTGGTTCTGATCTGAGCCATTCTGTTTCAAACAGAGCTATCCAAAACCAGGGGTGGGTTTGATTGGGATTGAGTGAACTTGTATTGCCTAGTTTTGTCCCCACCCAAGAATAGCTGCTCTTAGTTAAAATTTTGGGTTGAGCACTGTGACTTTCCACATGAACTTACTAATGGTACTTTTGAAAGTGCCCCTCAGTGCTTTTGCTGTGCCCAACAGGCAGTGCAGGGATGTCTTTGTGCTGCTGCTTTGGAACCCCTTGGAGCAGTGTTTCCCAAACTTGGGACGCTGCTTGTGCAGGGAAAGCCCCTGGCAGGCCAGGCCGGTTTGTTTACTTGCCGCATCTGCAGGTTCGGCCAATCGAGACTCCCAGTGGCCGCAGTTTGCTGCTCCAGGCCGATGGGGGCTGCTGGAAGCGGCAGCCGGTATGTCCCTCGGCCTACACAAGCGGCGTCCCAAGTTTGGGAAACACTGACCTAGAGGAATGTGTTTATGTGTAGTACATATGGGCACTTTTGAGAATGATTCTTCTTGTGGCCGCTCGCTGTTCTGCTGCAGCTTCGAGGCTGTTCAACAAACTTTTGCCACTTCTGGTGGTTTAGAACCTCAGGGCTACATCCAAAAAGATGACTTAGTTTCAGTGTTGCAACATTTAACTTTCGGTGCCCTGGTCAGGCCCCCAGGCTCCCAATCAATATAGGGGAGAGTTAGGCTCCTAGGGATACGTGTCACAGAAGCCGCACGCAGAACATGAAGATGCCTAATTTAGCCAGCTGGAAATGCTGAAGAGAGGCATATGGCCTAATCCCCGAACAGAGGTGGGACTTAGGCCACTAACTCCAGACTGGAGGAAGATGCCTAGCTCTGCTTGACATTTACAGCTATGAACCCGCTCCTAGAATTAGGCACCTAAATCAGGTGAGCCCTTTCTCACAAAAAACAATGGTGCTGGTATTATGCTCCGTATCCCAGTGGTTAGTGTACTCCTCCAGGATGTGGGACACCCAGTTTCAAATCTCACTCGTCTGATTCAGAGTAGGGACTCAAACTCAGATCTCCCACCTCAGTACCCTAGCCACTGCGTTATTGGGCATTCTGGGGTAAGTTTCACTCAGCCTCTCCTGTTGAAGCTCTTCCACTTTGTATAATATACTTAACTCTTCATTGGAGCAAGGTCTCATCTCCCTGATGAGTGCCCTAACCATCAGGCTATGCTCATTTTCACACTCTCTGGCCCATCCTGGATTCTACATCTAGAAGCCCATTCTGTTAAATTAACAGCTGGGAATGGTTTAAAAGATACATTGGTTCATCTTTGTTTTCTCATTTTTCTGGACAGGGCAGGTCTCCAGGTTTGTCCTACAGTACAGTGCTCACTGCTACTCAGAAATTGCAAGTTTGAATGCAATTGGGTTTCTTGCTCTATATATGAAAGACTGTGAAAGAGGCAGAGATAAATTCCTCTTAAATTTGTGGGGGCTTGAAAAATAGTTCTAGCTGTAATATGTGAAAACTCTGTACAAGAAAAACAGCTGTGATCAATTTTGCTACATTTAATATTCCCCTAATGAGTGATCAAGTACATGGATATATTCCAGCAGCAAAACATGCCAGAACAACACTGTCAATGTGGTGAAAATTCAAGGAAGGTGAAGGAAAAGTAGATTTCAAAGATTATCTATTGCATTTGACTTAGTTGCAGCATCTGAGAAATTGGACAATTTAAGAATACACTGCACTAAGCTTTGAAATTATAATTTTTATATCATACAGTAATAAATAATGTTTTCATTTAATTGTGTCTATGGCTGTACTTTCCTAATGCTCTTTTTGTTCGTTATGAAATGTTCTTATGAGAGGCCATTTGAGACTCCTTTGAATTCGTAATGCTCCACAGACTGTTTATGGCAGCAGTAATTAAGTGATAGGGCCTCCAAATTTCATCTAATTAGACTGCTCGTTAATTTCCCCAAATCCTCACTAATATTTAGAAAGTTGCCAGATAATGCAACAAGCATAATGAAAAGAGATTAGTTTCAGAAAGACTTTTTTTTTTGGGGCTGTGTCTGGTAACATAAGCACCATAATGGTGAAATACCTAGAAATACTGTGAATGGAAGAGCACACACAGATTGCATGTAATTATGCTTCAGACAATTCTTTCGCTTTGATATTTATAAAGGTCTACATTTCTGCCCTTTTTCCTGAGTCATCTTGGTATATTTGTACCTTAGGGTAACTATCCAGCAGTTCTATTAAGTGGTACATCTGTTATTGCACTAAAATTACCCCCCTAAGACAGAGAAACCTTCAGAGATCAGAAGTTGAGTTAATTTTCGTGTGTTATCAAAGGATAATTTAGGTTTTTACTGAGGAAATATCTTTTCCAAAATATCTATTCCCAAAAGTCATTCACGAAAGAAGCAGTGACATAACTATGTGAATCATAAAAGGAAGACATAAACATGTGTACTGCAATTTTGAAAGCACACTGATTTTTTTTTACAACAGACAAATTGAATGTTAAATAGTCCTATACATGCCTTTACTGAAATGATTTTTCTTTGAATGTACTTTATATCATTTTAGAGAACGAGACAGAAACACAGGCACTTAATTTAGGTAATTGTGAGAAAACACGTGAGTGACCATCACTATGATATTTGTTATTTTGCAGTTGGGTCACTTAGGTTACATAGTGCTGTTTCTGTTCCAGGCCTGGATAAAATAAGCTTCAAAGGGTTGGGAAGGGGGCGCGGTGTTTGTTTTTTGATTATCTGCAAATATTCACAATTGCTTGAGGAATCTATTGGGCAAAAAATTAAAAAACCCTAAACATCTGTAGAAGCACTTCTGGCAGGAATTTTCTGCTTCTAGAATCTGTAAAGCATTTGCTATTAAAGAACATTTTTATGAATGAACTAGTAAAAAGCAGGATGGATAAGTAGCCACAGAAAGTAACAGCAAAATATTTTTTAAGTAATCAGTAGCAGGAAGCCTGCTAAACAACTAATGGGGCCACTGAACTATTGAGATGCTAAAGGAGCACTCAAGGAAGATCAGGCCATTGCAGAGAAACTAAATGAATTCTTTGCATTGGTCTTCATGGCTGAGGATGTGAGGGAGATTCCCACGCCTGAGCCATTCTTTTTAGGTTATAAATCTGAGGAACTGTCGTGGATTAGAGGAGGTATTGGAACAAATTGATAAATTGAACAGTAATGAGTCACCAGGACCAGATGTTATTTACCCAAGAATTCTGAAGACAGTATCAGGGTAAGGATGCCTCCAGCCCTGTATCTGCCACAGCTGGGCTAGTAGGTCATCCCTCTCCTGCTCTACACCTTTCAGCAGGAAACATACGATTTCTTTCTCCTCTTTGGCATGTCAAACCTGGTTTCTCTGGAACTCTAAGTTCCCCTCCACTGTTTGCAGGGCCTCCTCAGCATCTACCAATTTCTCCCACAGCTCCTTCACCTGCACCTCTGGGTTCCCCAGTCCCTTTTCCCCCAGAATCTAGGTCCCCACAGCAGCCTGCTGTGCCACTGGGTTCACCCCTACAAGTTTCTGGGCCCACTCTGTTTCAATGTTTTTGTATCTCCGTTCTTTCTTACTCCCAGCCAAGTGTGTGGATGGAGCCTCTGCCCTTTCTGTGATTATACCCACTTTCTCTGCACTGTCAGTATGTCCTTCCAGTTCCCCCTTCCTGGGAACTTTACCCCTCTCTGAGCCATTCCTCTTCTTCTTATGCAGGCATTTCCTTTCTCTGTGCCCCAGCTCCCCACATAAAAACCAGAACCTGCCCCCCAGTCTCTTAGCAGGAGGGCCTCTTTGGGGCACTCTTGTTTTTCCCTTCCTGGGCACTTTCTTTATTACAACTCACATAGGGGCATTGCCTTTATAGGCATCCACTCTGGCTACAGACACACCATAATTTTGGCTGGGCTCCAGGCCTTGGGCTTTCCTCCCTGTTCCCCACCCTTATGGCCTTTCCTATTTTCCTCTTTCCAACACCTCAATAAGTATCACTGCTGTGCCATAATCTCCAGCAAGTACTCCTACAGGTACTGTTTCGCCTCCCACGTCTTCGCTGATTTTCCAGCACCTGCGTCGGCAGGGCCTGAATCCGCCCTTGCTACTTGTTTATCCCCTTTGTTGGAGGTAGCAAATGAAGAGCCCAGCCTGGGAAGGTTTTGCTGCCCTCTGCAAAGAGTGCCCCTGCCCAAAGCAACTCAGTATGTCTTTTCTCTTCCTCCCTCACCTCAAGGAGTCTCTCCTGCAATGAGCCACACTCCTCCCTTGTGTCAGCAGTGACCATGCAGTACTGTCTCTCTCAGTTCCCTTTCCTCAGGGTCAATTGTCCTATACAATTCTTCATACAGAGCTCAGTCCTTTGTGCCACACCCTTACCTCAGAGGCAACTGAATACCTGCATTCTCCACCACGTTGTCATGGGGTGCAGCCCTCACTGCTGAACTGGTGCCTCCTCCTGGTCGTGCAGGAGATTAGCTTGAGGCCGATGCCCACATCTGCAGTCTTCACATCGGCACTCTGTATCTACTCCCACCTATGGATCCTCTCTCTCCTTCAAGAACTGCAGCGGCCTCTTTGCAATGCAGTCCTCCAGCCATGTCGTCATCTGTGTTTCCTCCTTCGGGGTGGGGGAGGGCATATCTCTGTCCAACAGTCCAGCCTCTCTCCCAGTGGTGAGTTGTGGGGATCTGGGCCCACCCTCTACCCTGGGCCCCACCCCAGGGACCCTGTAATAGCTCCTCTGCAACCCCCGTCAATGCTGCTATATTTCCCTGGGCCATATGCATGGAAAGATACTGTCTCAAACATGGAGTCAGGGATCACATGTTCTATGTGCCTTGCTGAGCCACTGGGCCTCCATTGTCCATATGCTGTCTAAGGCAGTTTTCCCCAATCTTTCATCTGTGGCATTTCAGTGGTAACGACTCTCGGTGATGTCGCTTGTCGGCGGCAAGCGGCGTCATCGAGAGTCATCACCGCCGAAATATCACAGAAATTCAGCGGCATTTCAGTGGATGCTCGATTGCTGGCCAGGACGCGAGCGCATTTAGATGCCCCTGCAGGGGCACCACACTGGGGACCCCTGCTCTAAGGTATCCTCAGGAGGGCCCACTGGAAGAGTTGATTCTCCTTAATAGCCAATCAACCATGGCTGGCTGGCCTTAATGCAAATCTGTCTTGTGGATGTAACCCAGAAACACAACACATTTGAAACATATAGCAAATATTCATAACTTCAGATGCAATAATAACACGTGGATTTAAACACTATAATAATACGTAGCATGTTATAATATTTTCATTGACACCTTACAAGTAATACTTTATATAAAATGTATCAGAATTGTGTAACAGAGGCAATACATCACCAGTTACACATTTACATCTTAGTGAACACGTAGGTTTTTTTCTTTCTATACAGCATCACAATAGCATTTAAAACACTAACATGTTTTTCAAACGTTTTTAAAAAATAGGAAACTGAGCCAACATCTCACACCAGGAACCTTTTAAAATTAGAGTTCAGTTTGCTGTATGCTATTTAAGAAAGATTTCCCATTAAACGTGTTATTTAAAAAGTGCAAACATTAAAAAGTATGAAGATCATAAGCTAAGTTACAGAAACAATTCTGACACAAACCTTAATATTCCGTTCAGAGACACAGATGATTAAAGAGGAAATAATTCTTATTGAGCAGCACCCAAACATCCTTAACTCTGACCCTGGAACAAGAAATTCACAATACCTATGAGTCTAAAGCAAACTTGATGGAGATTTTCATAGCCATTCAGGGGATAGAGCTACATATTTTTAATTCAAATTAATGTCTCCATCACCATACTAAAAATAAAGGTTAGTCTGAATAGACACACTATTAACCAGATGCTTCTTAGCATGAGACCAATAAAATCCCTTTAAAAATCTTAATTCTTTTTAAATAATGTGCCAGAATCCTTCTAGTATCTGAAGTGTGTAACACCAATAATTCCCCTCTATTAGTATGTGACTTAGTAAAAATGGTAAATTAATAATTTGACTGATGTGAAATTCAGATACTATCTTTGGTAGAAATCTATGGTCAGGTCTAAGAATCACTTTGTTGTTATGAAATACAGTAAATGGCAGATCCACCATCTGAGCATGTAATTTTCTCACACTTCTGGCTGATGTTATATAGGAATAATAAATTCCATCTTTATAGAGAAATAAAATAAGGAACACTCTGTGAAGAGTTGAAATAGTGTTTTCATAATGATGGACAAGACCAAACTGAGGTCCCAGGCGGGATCAGATCCCACAAAAAGGGATACAAATTGGACAACTGCTTCATAAATCTTTTAACTGTACCATGCACAAACAGTGATCTACCATTAAATCAAGCGTGGTAAGTGGAAATAGTTGCCAAATGAACTCTTAAAGAAGCATTAGATAAACTGTCAGATTTCAAATACATTAAATGTTCCAAAACAGAGGAAACAGAAGCTAAAAGTGGGGAATCAGATTTTCTTGGCATCCAAGAGATCTGGAGAGTATTAGATCAGGTGAAATACTCAGTACTGCACCTCTGCTTTTCAAAGTTGAAACCAGAACTGACCTGGGCTTCAGAGGTGGAACCACAAAGGTCATATCAGAATCAGAGAGCTTTAGTAAATCTGACGCACAGGATCTGTTACTACAAAAAGTATCTCTCTTTTCCCTGGCCTTCTTGGAAAATAATATACTCTGTGCTGACTATGTGGCAGTCATCCTTTTTTCAACATTGGGACCTTCAGAGACTTGGCAGCTTTGAAAGAAGGATCCAGAGCCAGAATAGATGATGGTCCCAATTACTGGGAATCTTTACTCAGTTTAACTTTGCTGAAGGAAGCTACTAGAGCTGAAACAGGCCTATTGGACTTCAGATCCAATGATCTTCTGGAACCAGACTGTTCAGAAGCAAGAGTTTCCTTAAGCAGAAGCACCTGCAGTTTGTTCTGCCTCTCCTTGTGAGTGCTGGGTGTGAAAGTCTGGCAAATGGAACACCCACAGGGAGAATGGCCTTCACCCAGACATTTAAGGTACTTCACATGGTCATCTAATACCAGGAAGACATCTGGGCATGAAAAGCATCACTTAAAACACAACTTCTTTTTCCATAGTTCTGCCATCACACGGAACCAACTCCACAAGCTATATTAAACTTAACACTATCTTATAATGAACAGTAAACTATATTAACAGCTATAAACTACAGACTATTGAGACAGGCTCAGTGGAGAAAAATCCGAGATCCAAATGGCCCAGACCAGTTCATTTCCAACTGCTGCAGAGGCTGGAAGGAACTGAAGCAGAATGAGATGCACTGCCCCCTTAAATAGCCTTGGGCTGAGAACATTTGATGACACTGAGAGGAGTGGTAAGAGGGGTACAACATGTGTATTCTAACAGACATTGCTTGGAGAAGGTTCTACCGTTGGGCACCACCAGGTGGCTCAAAACCAATAAGTGGGACCATGCAGAGCCACTTAAAGAACTATAAGCATCACCAAAAACACGATGCATGTCCACAGGGCTGGCTCTAGGCACCAGCAAACCAAGCACATGCTTGGGGTGGCACAATTCCAGGGCCAGCATTCCAGCCACCTTTTTTTTTTGTTGTTGTTGCTTCAGCAGTTGCGCTCCCGGAGGGTTTTTTGTTTTATTTTTGCTTAGAGCAGCAAAAAACATAGAGCCGGCTTTGCATATGAATCTTCATGATCAATCTTATTCCCCAGAAATGCCAAACACATTTTAAATTGATGTGGCAAATCCTTGTTATGGTAACACTCTTGGTCTCTGCAAGCCGGGTACTTGCAGAACCTTCTCTTTGGTAACTGCCCAGTGAACCACCCGCTTACTGAAAGTGGAGAATAACATATTTTATATTGTGTAGACTATTTCCTATAGCTATGCAGGGGACAGTGGATGTCTATTAAGGAAGATAGATTTAAGAACTGTGAATTGTCAAACAAAGGGAATGACCTTCAAATAAATAATTAAAAGAATTGCATTGCCACGAATAAATCAGGCTAAAATGCAAAACTGTTTCCTGTTTTACTTGCCAATGACATCCAATATTTCTGTTTTCTTAGATATTTGTAACCAGAATCTTTGAATCAGTTAACATTAATGTGTTCTGCAATTACCTAAAGGCATTTGGTAATCTGATCCTTTATTAAAGATACTTCCTATAATGAAAAACAAAAAAGGGACGTAACAAATCACAAGGGAAATTATCATTAATATGTTTGATATCCAGTTTCTCAATGTTTTTTCTAAAAAATAGGTTAGATACTAAATTTAGAGTTTATCTCCCTGATTTAGCCGCCAGCTGAAAGCACCTTTTGTGTTTACCATTAAGTTATTCTAGATAAGTGACTCCTTTTTTCAGGTAGCACATACATCTAATAATCCTTAATACCAACCATCGGTGGTTCATGTACAAATCATCAATTCTTACCTTCTCTACTGCCAGAAGCCGAATGCATTATCTCTGCAATAAACATTGTGCCAGCTTGTGGCACAAGAAATACAGGATGCAAACACTGACCTCAGCCTGACACAAATATGTACAGCGTGCAACACCATCAAGCTACTTTGCAATCTGCCTTTATGGTCACAATGCCCTTTGACTTTCACTAATTCTAATAAAATATTCATCAGCAGGTTAAATAAACTTGTATTCAAGAAACAATAGAATTACAACCAGCTAAAAAAACCACTGTTATGTGGATGGCCAGTGAACTTCATCAAATTTGGGTTCTGTCTGTGATTGAAATAATGGAAGTAAAATTCAGTTAGCATCAAAAATAAATGTGCTAGATCCTAAGACTTCTTTATTCATAATGTTTAACAAATTAAAATGAATGTTTTCATCATAGTGAGACATCAGCTATGATTATCACAACTACGGTAGTTTGTTTTGATCTCCCCATAGTGATTACTTCCTGTGAGGCATGATTCTTCCTTGTTTTGTTTATTCTAGGCAGTTTATCTCTTTCTCCTGGATAATATAACAAAAATATCAGGACACTTTGCTGTCTGGTACTATTATGTAAATAAGATTTTGGGTAGCATGTTCTTTACCATTTTCCCCTAAGCCTAATCATAGACAAATTCATTTAATCTTTTTGCATTTTCATCACTCTGTGTCCCCCATAACTGTCATTGGAGGCAATCTATAAATAATAATGCTATCACTTTGCTAAGATGAAAGACATCCATACAGATGCAAAGTGCTTTCAATGGAAACTATTACTCCATTTTACAGATTGGGAAACTGAGGTACGGGGGGAACAGCATATTGCCCAAGGTCACATAGTAACTTGATTTCTTCCTGATACAGACTCCTCTGTTCTAATGGCTCTTTTATACACTGCAGTTTGTCCCAATCCACAAAAAGAAACTATATTGGGAATGGAAATAATAGAATCAATAATAATTTTATGCACACAGGTATAGTTTATAAATACATCAATAACTTTTAAAAAGAAAAGGAATGTACAGTATTCAGAATATATAGTAGAGGAGGACGTAGCGTGGGCCAAGACAACAACAATACTAGTGACTTGTCAACAATGCAGCCAAAGAATTAAAAGTTTAAAGGTAAAATTTTTAAAAATGTCTGACAGGAAACAGATTTTCTGTTACATGGGCAATTCCATGGGTTTGAAAATATTTTCTCTTCCAGAAAATGAAAACAAAATGAAAAGAGAATGAAAACAAAAAATTCCTGTGAAGCAAAAATGTTAAAAATAATAATAATAAAAAAGTGACTCCATTGAAATATTTCTTTTTGATCAACTCAAAATATTTCATTCTAATTTTAACATATTTAATATTTAGTTTTTTAATAAAAAGATTTTAAAAGTTTTTTTTAAATAAAAAGATATTAAAAGATTTCTAAACAAAAAAATTCAAAATGAAAAACTATAATGTTCTGTTCTGAAAATGTTAACATTGTCAAAACATTTCAGGTCATTTTTTTCAACATGAAAGTTTCTCCAAATGGACCCTTCCGCAAAATGTTTCACATTTGATAAATTGGCATTTTACAGTGGAAAAAAGTTCTGTCCGAAAATTCCCAACCAGATCTAGTCTCATTGACTTTCAGTGAGCCAGGATCTTAGGCGTCTAATGACCTGATTTTCAAAGATATTTGCGTGTCTAAAGTTGCAGATAGGCCCTTGTGGGATTTTCAAACATACCTACCTGCGTAAGAACCTTTGAAAATGAGAGCTTGGCTTCTAAGTCATGTAGGTGCTTTTGAAAATTTTACCTTAAAACAAAATTTGTCACCACATTTTGAACTTTCCTTTCTCTTCCCTTCCAGAGAGGGTCTGCAAAATGTTCTAATCTTCAATTCAGTGGTTTACTTTTTTAGTCACTACATTTTGTTTGAGGAAATAAACTATTTGGGGGAATCCTGACAATTTAGTCTGCAAAACAGAAGCTGGTAAAGCTTCACCATCCACATGTGACTGCACAGCCCATTCCCAGTTGGCAAAGCAGTCATGTCAATAACTGACCTAATAGATTGCCAGGAGATAATTAGAATATCAACACTATTGGCGGTGAAGTGTTATTGGCCTCGCTGTTTATTCTAACCCAGTTATCCATCTGTTATCATTTTCCAGAAAGCAGAGGAAGAATTAGCAGCAAGATCTAGTGAACTGTGAAGCCTCATGCAAGATTGAGTGGGCTCATCTATAAGTGAGCTTTGTTCTCAGTGACTGACAGAAAGCACTGCAGATGTACCTGGGAGAGCCACTTTTATCCATCTGTTTAAGCACTTATATGGCCCCATCTTCATAATAATCCCGCATCTTCCAATCGTTTCAAAATAGAAATATCAATACCAATATATTGTTCTACAAAAAGCCACTGCTATGGCAAATCAGATACCATGGTGATGGGCATGGTGTAAAAACCAAATAGAAAGAGAGAGGGGGAAATTCCATGTTGTGCCTCTAAGTGTATGTCTTCACTGCACAGTTAGCATGGGCTTTTACTCAAATGTTAGCTCTAACAGCCTATGATGGGGTGTGCATCCCACACCAGCCCTGATAGGGTAAACCAGGGCCTCAGAGGCCAATTAGATCACCTGGCATCAACCCAGAGAAGGAGGGCCAGGGGTGTTGGGGCTGACTGCAAGTTACCTTGGCCTGTTGTTACAGAATGGTCCAGGTGGAGCTAGTGGTGAACTGGCTTTGACTGGCTGGGCTGGCTTGCAGCCATTCCGACTGGATAAACAAGTAAAGAGGTAAGGAGGGCCTAAGAGTGGTAAGTGTGGGAATAGAAAGCAATAGTGTTTCCTGCTTGTGGATGAATTCGCCCCCTTAAAAAGAGATGATGATAAAAACGGCTATAAGAATTGCTTTAGAAGAACAGTCTCACCTGCGGACCTTGGCCTTGCGGGTACCCAGAAATTCCCCATGCTGGAGCAGTGCCTACTACAAGCCCTCAAGGACAAAGCTGGAGGGTCTGGGACTGTTCATAGCAGAAGGGGCATAAGCATTGATTCTTGCTTGCTTGCTTGGTTGCTGGAAAGCACATATTTAGTAATGTGGGAAGGCTGGGACGCTTATTATACTTTGGCAATAAAACTGGTTATACTTATATACTTGGTGTGGTTTCATTGAGTGTATCCAACCCCTCCTTTGGCCTGACACTGGGTTAATTGAGAGTGAAGCCCAGCACTGTAAAGCCCAGAGGCTGAAAGTAGAAGAGGGCTGAAGGGGAATGAGTCTGCAGTTGCTTTCTGGGAGGAAGGAGGCCTCCAGGAACAAGGAGGAAGTCTAGGGGGAGAGTAAGTCCTGGGAACCTGCCCTGAATGTAATAAGGGGTGGGGAGTGAAGCAGCCACAGGGAGTAGAGCCTGAGGTATACCCAGAAGCAGGCAAGAGAAGGTAGAGAGGCTGAACAGGTAGGAGCCCAAGGAAACAGGGATTGGGAATGAGCAAACCCGGATTGCTGGTTGTAGGATCCCTGGGCTGGAACTCATGCAATGGGCAGGCTTGAGTTCTCCTGCCAGCCGTTGATATAGTGTCATAGAGCCTGAAAAGAGCCTGAACCCTATCTTGTATTTGGACGGGTGTCCTCTTGGACTTCTTACCCCAGAAGGGATGGACTAAATGGTGACCTGGCCAGAGGGCCAAGTTAGTTGAGGATGAAAGAAACGCCATATCTCTGCTCCCCATTTTTTCCGACACCCTTTCCCCAGACACATCTGAACCACAATGGACTTCAACCAGGGGAAAACATGCAACTACTTATTTATTCTGCCATGCACTGCTGCATGCATTCAAAGCAGAGAACACTAGCACAAGCCAAGCAATGCTTGCAGACACGGAGCTACATGATGCATGCACATATGTGCATATCTCTATATGCTGAAGTGTGCTTTTCCTCACACTGACACTGGCATTATCCGAGGAAGCTTAGATTTTAAGTCCCATTGCATGTCCTGTGGCTGTATTAAGTCCAGAGCACTTTCAAAGTCTCTTGGTACTGCTGGGCCACTCTCTGATTATCATAGGTGGAATTGTAAAGATCAGAAAAGAAGTTCCAAAGGCATATCTCATGTAAGCAAGATTCTGCATCCTAGTTCAGCAACCTGTTTATGTTCCCTGAAGTTTACTCCACTCCTGCATGATGATGCAGAAGAACTTTTCATAGAGGAGGAACTCCAGATGATCCATGAGGTTCCTAAGAAGGACAAATTTACTACAGCTTTCCTTGTAGATCACTACACAGTTCCAGTCATTAAATTTGTTCCTCTGATCTCTCATATGTTGTGCAGTGCACAGCATGCCCCAATAATATGAAGTGCATTGGGCACATTGGCATCCAAATGGGTTTGTAGGAAGTGCCATCTTTCCTTCAGTCCACCTAATGCTCATTCCACAAAGATCCTGCAACTGCTCAGTGGTTAATTAAAGTTTCATCTGCCAGGTGTCCTCACATCAAGGTAGGGCTTCATAAGCTAAGGCATTAGAGGATAGGCTGGGTTCCCTAAAACAGCAGTGGGCACAGATGCCCCACTGAGATCCATATTATCAAGAGGGAATAAAGTCCCTTCATTGTCCAAATAGATAATTGCCAGATCTCTGGAACACCCTGGTGTCATGAACCCAACACAATGGTGTTCAAAAATCTCCCTTTATGGACAACTAAGGCCTGCATAATGATTGAGTAGTATCCTTTCCTATCTGTTTCTAATGCTAGCTTATCAACTCCATCAATGTGTAAACTAGCCTCGTTTTAGTAAGCATAAGCATTAGCTTATTCTGTGTCCCTTCTAACTTTGTGCTGTCTATTGACCATGGGGAGTATTTAAGTTAGAGACCACTTTTTCTTCCTCATAGTCCAGACTGATGTCACAATTCTGTGACATCACTGGTAGCAGTAGTCCTTGCCAACAGAGGGTGTCAGTGATGTCACAGAATGACACATTCTGGCATACCTTTAGTAAATATAGAAAAATGTCAGAAGTTACAATGTATTCTATGCTGAACAGCTCCATTACTGAGAGAGTTCAGTACATAAAACTGGGCTCAGATGATGTCATGGTATAATTCCCCACTCTGAACCTTAGCATCCAAAAGATGGGATACCAGCATGAATCCCTCTAAGCTCAATTACCAGCTTAGTACTTGTAGCGCTGTCACCAACCAGGAATTCCAGTGCCTGGTACACTTTGGTCCCCCCAAAACCTTGCCCGGGGACCCCCAAGACCCAGTCCCTCTGGATCTTAACACAAGGAAAGTAAACCCTTTCCCTCACCGTTGCCTCTCCCAGGCTTCCCCTCCTTGGGTTACCCTGGAAGATCACTGTGATTCAAACTCCTTGAATCTTGAAACAGAGAGGAAAATTTACCTTCCCCCCTCCTTCTCTCTCCCCCTCCCAGACTCTCCCTGAGAGAGAAAGTAATCCTAACACAGAGAGAAATTAACCTTTCTCTTCCCCTTCCCTCCTTTCTCCCCACCAATTCCCTGGTGAATCCAGACCCAGTCCCCTGCGGTCTCACCAGAATAAAAAAAACAATCAGGTTCTTAAACAAGAAAAGCTTTTAATTAAAGAAAGAAAAACAGTAAAAATTATCTTTGTAAATTTAAGATGGAATATGTTACGGGGTCTTTCAGCTATAGACACTGGGAATACCCTCCCAGCCTAAGTACACAAGTACAAAGTAAAATCCTTTCAGCAAAATACAAATTTGAACTCCTTTCAGCCAAATACACATCTGCAAATAAAGAAAACAACCATAAGCCTAACTTGCTTTATCTACCTAGTACTCACTATTCTGAACTTATAAGTGCCTGTATCGGAGAGATTGGAGAGAAACCTGGTTGCACGTCTGGTCCCTCTGAGCCCCCAGAGTGAACAACAACCAAAATCTAACAGCACACACAAAAACTTCCCTCCTTCAAGTTTTGAAAGTATCTTGTCCCTTGATTGGTCCTCTGGTCAGGTGACAGCCAGGGTCACTGAATTTAACCCTTTACAGGCAAAAGAGACATGAAGTACTTCTGTTCTATTAACCCTTGACTATCTGTTTATGACAGATGAATTTCAATTTATTGTTTCTGTTCATCTTTAAACCCCCTTATGATGCCATGCTCAGGACACCTAGAACTGTGAGCAACTGTATTACCTCTCTGCCTTAGCAAGAGTAAGAGCTCTGCTGCAGCTAAGCTGTGTATCAGTTCCCTGATACACCGGGCTGTCTGCCTTGGCAGCAAACTCTTCAAGACTTTGCCAGTCTGTCACCTGCAAGGCAAGGTTTAATCACTAAGCCCCAATTCCTGAGTTCCCTAGAGATGTCTCCCTGCAGTGTCCTATCACTCTCGCTGGAGACTCACAGAAATTATTAAGTTTGCTGCCTCCAAAGAGACAGAAAACACTTCAGCCTGAGAGGTTAGCTGAAGACTCACACTTCACTTTAATACACAGCATTGAGGTGGTTTTGTCCTAAACAAGAATAAGTTTATTAACAAAGAACAGAGATTTAAAATGATACTAAGCAAGATAAAAAGAGACAGGTATTGTTACAAACAAAAACAAAACAAAACACACATTCCAGTGACTACAAAGTAATCTTAGCAAGTTACAATCTTTACATAAGCAGTTTTCTAACTTACATCAAGTTATCAGCATCTCTAGCCATCTAGACTATGGGATCTAACTTTCACAAGCCCGGAGGGTGCTGTACCCTATGTCCCACCAGTGATGGATACCCCTTATATTAGTCAAAGTCCATTGTCTCTGTTTCAAGAGCCAGGAAGTCTTCCAGGGGTGCAGATTCTGTCCCCTCACATGATTTTTAAGCTGCCATCTCCTCAACTCATTTAGCTTGATGGCTTTATTTACCTTATATATCAATGTACTTTCATTGTCCTCAGTCAATAATCAAGCCAGTCAAACAGGTAAATACACATTCCTTTGTCTCGAGCAGCCTCGATTCAAGCTCTACCTCCCAAGCACATTTGAAGAATATATTTCCAGCACACATCTATATAACTCTTCATATACAACCCATACATACATCACACTGATTTTTTGAGACCAGCATGTCACCAGTTTACATATGGTACCTTACATAACACCTTTGAATTACATATTATGGCAATTATGTGTTTGGGGCAATAAGTGTGTCAGGTAGGGTGACCAGATAGTGAGTATGGGAAATCAGGACACTTTCTTTTTCAGGGGGAGGGCAATAGTTGCCTATATAAGACACAGCCCCTAACAGCTGGATGGTCCCAATAATATCGGGACATCTGATCACCCTAGTGTCAGGCCCGATTTGAGTTACAATGTGATGGATTGCCTCCCAGTTGGCCTAGAGGGGCTCCCAGGGTCATTCCCCCCACCCCCAACTAAATCTCAGAAAACTTCAGCCAGGAGATCTGCACTTAACCTAAACATCTACTTTTCGACATATGTGATTTTTTTTTAAAAGGAACACCATCAACATGAAATCTAAGCAGTTCAAAAATATACTGGATCATCTAATATGTATCAATATTTTATCAATGGTATGAAGGGTTCCTGACGGAGGACGAGTGAGTGAAGATGGGGAGCTGCATGGGGTGGCTCTCTCTTCTGTAGACACTGGCTCTGGTGAAAGTTAGGGGAGGACTGGGCATAGCAGAGTCATGTTCTCAACAACACCCTTTCTTACCCTTATGCCAGCATTGGTGGTGGGAGGGTGGCTAGCTGGAGGCAGGATACCCACCTCCTGCACCACCAGTTTTCTGCAGGTGAGGTCACCTACACAAGGTGTTATGTTCATGATATACACATACGGAAGTTAGATAAAAACATATACTACTGTTGCTGAAAGTTTGCAACAAAACATTACTTTATTTCTTACAATTCAGAAGATTACTCACAAGAACCAAAAGCAGAGAGAGAAAGAAAACAGGCAGTCCCCTAAGGAAGTGAGGCACAACTCACCCCACCATGTTTTAAGTCAGTTCTTTCCAAGAGGCAGAATGACTCTTACCGTTTGCTTTCCGACACAGACCCTTAGCCCACAAGCATGGCCAGAAACTCTTCCCACCCTTAAAGTGAGAGCTTGCAGTTCCAGTACAGTTCTCAATGTATCACACAGGGAAAATACTCCACTAGCCATATCCAGCCATTTTAAAGCCACTTGGTATCACATACAGAACTGAAGAACTTCATCTCTTAGCTCTAATCTCTTTCACTTGTCATCTGAGCTGTTACTTGTTACTACAGTTTGGTATTGAATTTTCAGATAGAAGTGTGATTTTTTTTTCAGTTGACCATGTCCTTTAAGCTAGAGCCCATGGTGAGGGTAAGAGTGAAGGAGGGGCTCCATACCAGAGACAGCTCCTGGAGGCTTTGAGCCTGAAACTTGGGAGCTGCTGGAGGAGTGCAGTGCACACAGCTGCTGCCAGAACTAAACTCTTTGAACAGAGCACAGCCTGTACGCCTTCTCCTAAACCTATGTTGGCTCTGCTTGATTGGGTGATGCAAAATGAAATGGGGTCATGGCCCCATCTACCACGTTTGGGGATTAATTAAGAGTTAGAAGGCTTGACTCTCCACTGTGTTATCACATCAGTATAACTCTGTTGAAATCGATGGCATTACACTGGGATAAAATTGGTGTAACATTAAGAAGAATCAGGCTTTTAACATTCACTTGCATTCAGCTGTGACCTTAGTGTTCCTTCCAGAGTTCCTGAGCTGATGACTGAAACACATGCACACCCACCATTCATGGATGACTGTGTCAGAGATTAAAACACTCAGCAAACACTGGGCCACAATCAATCATGCTAGCATGGGCAGAGGATAGATAACGTTCTCATTTCAACTGACAGTTCAATCTGTCCATTTCACTTTCAAAAGTGTGGGTGGGTATTTGTTGTTAATCTGCAGTTTGTGGCTCTGATCCAAAGATCGTTGAAGTCATTAAGGGTCTTTCCATTGATTTCAATAGCTTTTGGATCAGGATCTTAAGAGGTGGTTTGTGTGTGTGTGCCTGTTTACAAAAAGATGAGACATGCAGCACAGCTAAAAGTTCAGCAGGGACACTAGGTCCCTGAATGTCTTGCTGCCTCTAATATGTACAATGCTTGCTTTCCCTTTGTTTATAGGGACTGACAGCAACTCTCATGGAAGGTCTCAAACTCTGCTTCCTTCTAGGATTTTTATTTTTATTTAAAAGAGAAACTACTGTGACAAACTGGGAATGTTCTTAATGTTTTCTCTGAATGCTGTGGGGGGGGGCCTCCATTCCTTGCTGACCCTCTGTCACCTAGCAACTAATGGCCAGGCCCTTCCCCCCTTGCAAGGTGATGCTAAAGGTGTAGGAGAACAAAGAGGTCAGGTGACCTCCTGGCCAGGGAAAGGAACTGAGCAGAGGAGGAGGGGATGGAGGGGGTGGTTAGTCTGGAGCTGGCTGAGGATGAGGAGTGAAGCGCAGACGTGGGGGTCTGGCTCACTGCCCCCCAGAATGGACTTGGCCGAGGGGTCCGGTTCGCAGTACCTACAAGTTCTCTTTTACAACATGTTCCTGTCATTGAATAAACCTCTGTTTTACTGGTTGGCTGAGAGTCACGTCTGACTGCAAAATGGGGGTGTGGGACCCTGTGGCTTCCCCAGGACCCCGCCGGGGTGGGCTTGCTGTGGGAAGCACATGGAGGGGCAGAGGATGCTGAATGCTCCAAGGAGAGACCCAGGAGGTGAAGACATGTTCACTTCTTGCCCTGAGAAAGTCTGCTCCAAGGGAGAGCAGGATCCCCAAAGTCCTGACTGGCTTTGTGGGGAGCAGTTCCAGAGCATCGCCCAGGGACTCCGTGACAACTACTAAGCCAGATTTGTTTCTGTAAAGTAAAATAAAGGAGAACCAACTGCAGCTGGCATAGCATTACTAGCAATCAGTAACATTCATCCCCCTTTCAATTATCTCTTTTGGAGAGGGAGTGGCAAGAAAGGGAGGATGGATAATTCAGACGGAGCATGGCTGCCTCACAGACAAGGGGCTGTCTTTCTCTTCTTTTTACTTGCTTTTTGGGGTTTTTTTCTGTTTATGTTTCCTTCGGGTGCAATATGCAATTTCTTTTTCTGTGAAAATAAAACAGCCACTGGGGCAATGAATCAAAAAGAACAGCCTGGAAAATATAACTGCTGGAGACGGTTAGAAGATTCTATGCTGTTTTCCTTCCCTTTCTGAATCCCTCTCTTTGGAAAGACCAATATCCAACCTAGGCAGAGGAAATCATAGCAAGAAATGAGTAGCTATGTCAGACTTATGGTGCCTTCATTTCTGTTTTTGGGTTTGGTTTTAAATATCGAATAATGTTATCCTGTATATCAGACACAGAGAGAGAACCATATATTCAGTCGACTTGGAGACATTATACTGTAACATTCTACTAAGAATAATTACGGAACCAACAACTGATATTTATGACTCCAGCATCTCTTATTATACAGCTCATAAGGTTGTACTAGTAGCGCTTCCACATTGCCACTACCGGTGGTTCTGCTATAATTCACTCTTTGTATGGATGTCACAGTATGTAACTTTCATAGAGTTAAGTTTAATACTCTGTCCTTTACTCACACTGTATTCTTCAATCCACATTTTCAAAGCTTACTTATGTTCTTCATACGCCATGGAAAGGCTTTGTATAGACTGAAGTGTAAGCATGAAAACAGTAAAAAAACAGAACACTGTATATAGGAGTGGATTTATCATTATCTTCTGGAACTTTATTCATTTGGAATAAGCAAAATGAATAAAGTTTCCTTTTTGCTGTTTTAGAACACCACCCTGGAGCAAACAAACACACCACAGTGGAAACTGCTTACGGAAAAAGATCCACGAGGTTGTATATTAGAACATGGCATGCATGGCAGTGGATCTATCGTGAGGTCACATAATATTTTCTGACTGGGCAGACACCTAGAATGTGTCAAGTTCCAAGTTAGCAGTAGCATGATACAGGCATAGGTGATTTACTACAGTTTTCAAGCATGTGTGTGAAATATCTCTAGCTCTTTTGATGTGCATGACACATGAAACAAAATATTGCAAGCAGTCCCAAGGGGATAGTGCACAAGAGCTGGGTATGCTGAATTACCAAGTATATAACTAGTATTTGGAAGCATCCACAGAATAAATACTGTCATCCTGCAATCTTTGGACAAGTATGAGCTTTCATGTCAAGGAAGTGTTCTTAAGATAATATTCCATTATACTTTCAGGTAGATTTACCAGGGAGCGTCATAAAAAAGTCTATGTGCAACAGACAGAGGCAGACAAATCACATGCACAGACCTGAAGAGCAGGGCTGAATTATGACATTCTAAGCCCTAAGGTATGTCAAGTGTAAAAGGCCTCATACTAGAAAAAAAATGAATTTATTATTTTCGCAGAAAGGACATTGAATATATAAACACGAAAGCTTTATATTTGCGTATATCCAAAGGTGAAGTTGTAAAAATAGAATAATGTAATGTCTTGCAATATGCCTGATATGCCTGAGGATATATCTTTTTTTTTTTACACCACAAATAAGGAAAATTATCTTACTTTTCATATGAATACATGAAAAAATGTTTGATTAATTTTGTTAGAGAAATACAAAGTTTATTGAGACTATATTATTAAATATATTTACAAATGTTTATTCTGATTTAATTTTTGCTACAAACATTGAATGGTTGGGGTTTTTCTTTTGCCATACTATAAAAATACAATATATTATGTATATGATATGTGATTTATAAGTCTATGTAAGAATTTTTATATAGCACACAACCTATAATAAAATATTATCTTAAGAACTCCAAACCCGCCAAGCAAAAAATCACAGTCTTTTTTCTAGGCACACATCTCTCTTTGTGTTCACTTCTCTGTCCTCTGTGTCCCCCATGACCATTGATTAATCTCGAGTGAACACCTTGGACACACAGAGTAACAACAAACTATATGCATGAAAAAAAGAATTTACCAGAAAAAAGACGGGTATTCTCTAGACAATCATTGAGAAAGTGAGAAAACCTAGCCTATATTCAAGATTATATAATGAATATTTAATAGCCTATAAATCATATATACACATAGTTTGAAATAACTTGCTCACCAAGTACTCAGAATATTTTAATATATATGTATATCTTCCTTCACTTCTCTCAAAACCTTCTATTTATCCTTTCGTCAGCACTCTCTGATATTTACAGTGAAGGTTCCTGAAACTGACAGAGGGAAGCCAACATAAATTTATTCTCCTCTAGATCCACTCAATCCAAGGTCATAAGACGATCACCTGCAAACTTAATCATGTGAAGGATGGATAGTGCATGAAGCAGAAAGCAGCATGTGCACTAAAATACATAGTGGCACGTATGTACAGATCAAAAGAAGAAACTAACACTTAAGAAAATGAAGAAAAACAGGAGCAAAGGCACTATACAACTGAGTGTGCTGGACTGTAAACAAAAGATGGCAGCCTTCCATCTACTACGAGCCAAGGAGGATGCTATACATGATGTCACTCCTAGTACGACTCCCATACGAGTATGAACTTAGCAGGATTGCTTCATGACACTGCCGTCTCCAACCTCACATTTTTCTTGATTTTATCAGCAGTGGGATTATTTATTTATTTATTTAAATAAATTATGAAGGCACAGTCAGAATTTTACCAGCAGCAACTGGCCAACAAAATGCTGCTTTAGGAGACTGATAGCATAATGCAATTACGCTTTTTTTTCTCAGCTTTGGTCTCCCGCCTGTCAATAATGAACAATTTTAGAAGGGTAAGGGTAGGTTAAGAGTATTTGTGTTACCAGATATGTGTATTTTTGTCATGTTTGAGCAAAAAGTCTATATTTAGAGAAAATCTTCTTTTTCTCTTTATTTATCAACTGATTTTGATAAAATTTGAAATGGCGTAAGTTTTTTTCTTTTTTAAAGGCCCCTCATATTGTGAGGCCCTAAGCTGTAGCTTAGTTAGCTTATGCATTAATTTGGCATTGTTGAAGAGAAGGGACTAGAATGCTGACCTGTTCACTCTGAAAACACAAACCTTTACTACTTAACCTATAGGAAGACTGTAGTTGTAATAAATCCCTTTGCTTCTTGTGAGACAGCCACTAGAGGGCAACGTCCTTCCTTCACTCATACACACAAAGCAAGTAGTACATTATAGCCTGCTGTATATTTTAGGGAAGCTGTGTGATGCTGTATGATTAAAGATGAACATTTTCATATTACCACTGTTATATAATTGCAACAAATCTTATACAAAGTATGGGTCATGTAAGGTATCAATGGAAAAGTTATGATTTGCTAAGTATGATTATCTTGTTTATATGCATGTGTCATCTTTGTACCTGAAGTTATGAATATTTGCTATGTACTTGCATCTTAAACATGTTTGTTCTTGGGTGACACCCCCAGATAGAATTTATATTAGGGCTAGGTAGCTATGTGTGGATGGCCCATCAAGGACACTCCACTCTCACAATGGGCCATTGAAGAAACTCATCCCATCCAGATAGCTCTTCCAAAGGATGCTTCAGACAGCAAGGAGCCAGTGTCCACCCCCTATGATTCAGCAAACCATGTAAGGACATGTGATAAGGACATGTGACTCTGGACTCCATCTTGGGCCAGTAATTTTCCATGCATCTGGGGTGTGGGCTTTGTTTGGGATAGTACATTTCCAGCCACATGGCAGAGGATACAAGAGACATCTGAGACACCTCCATTTTGCCTCTTTCCTGCTCTAATTCTCTGGACTGTGGATTTACAACAAAAAGTAGCCTCTTGAACTATGGCCTGAGGACTTTCCAATCTTCTGGAAGTTACCAGAAAAACTTTACAAGCCAGAAGTCTCTTCCGTCACTGCTACAAACCCTCATATAAGGACTTTGCAATTATTTGTATGTATATGATCTATTAACCATTTATAATTCTTCTTTTCATTTATTAATAAATCTTTAGGTAGTTTACTAAGGATTGGTTGACAGCGTGATATTTGGATAAGATCCAAGATGCATATTGACCTGGGCGTGTCTGATGCTTTGGGATTAGAAAGAACCTCACATACGAGGAAAAGGGTTTTCAATAACCTCTCACTATATTAGATTGGGTTGTCTGGATGGAGGCCTAAAGGGGATTGTGTTTGGCTTCTGGTTAACCAGTGTGCTATTGCAGAAACTCTTTTGTTACTGCACTAGTGAATCTAATTATAAAATAAACCACCAGTTTGGGGGGATTGTCTGCCCTATTTCTTGCAATCTGCCCTGAGTGCTGCAGTCTCAGAAGGGTGGAGGGATAGTTCAGTGGTTTGAGCATTGGCCTGTTAAACCTAGGGTTATAAGATCAATCCTTGAGGGGGCCAGTTAGGAATCTGGGGCAAAAATCTGTCTGGTGATTGGCCCTGCTTTGAGCAGGGGGTTGGACTAGATGACTTTCTGAGCTCCCTTCTAACCCTGATATTCTATGATTCTCAATGTGGTTGGTCACAGGCTGGAATAAACAAAAAGTTCAAATCCAGCACTAGATTAGCTGTAGCTCTAGCTGATTAAACAGTGACTGTGTTGCTCAGGTGATCTTGTAAAACTCTTCCACTGCCAGGTATGCTTTTTTTAATAAGGGTGTTTTCCCCAGGGCAGCATTATCCTGCACAAGTTTGTTTCATGCCAAGTCAGTGTGTTTTTAGTACGTTTTCATGTTTTTCACTTCGATCGGTCTGGCAATCTTGCAGAGCTGACACCTCTATGTGCCAGCTACCAATTTTACATTGTTGTTTTTGTTAGTTGTTAGGTTTCCTATTACAGATGTATGGGTGGGACGGGACCTGTTTTTTATTCTTCATGTTTCCTATCCTATAGCTATGTTTTTCATTAGAAAAAAAATCCAAATCACCTGAGAGCAACAAATGGCCCCATAGAGAGAGCGGTGACATTCTGTTTGGCTTTTGTTCTGCCTTGTTTGTTGATGTTGGCAGTTTTTGGCTTGTTTCTTTAACTTCCATTTCCCTTTGACAGCTATATTTCTGTCAGCTATATCAACTTATCCCTCTGTTCAAGCTAAACTGCCATGAACCTGAACCATTTTCACCAAGAGGGATATTTGAAAGGATTTCTGAATGAAATGTTATACACTTTATTTCACTGGACAGGAAAAACAGCCAATGTTTGCCATTTGTGTACTGTGAAGAAAGAAAAAGCAGAAATTGTGAGTCCTGTTTCTTTTACTCAGAGAGAGTCTGGCTGCTATTTGTCACTGAATATAAGTGATATTCCCTCTGAAACTGGATTTTTTTCCCCAATGAAGAAAAAATTCTTTTTGCTGTTTATTTGTTTGTTTAAATAAAACTACAGAATAAATTAGATGTTGGAGTTACAGTCTTAAAATTATGTTCACAAAATGTGACTCTAGCCTAACTGATAATGTTAAAAGTAGGGCTTCTTGGAAAAATTTCAAATGAAATATTTTCTCATCAGAAAATGGGATTTTGTTGAAGCTGAAATTTTTTGTGGTCAAAGATCAGATTTGATGGCTTTTTCCACCAGGAAAATCTAAATAATTAAGGAATGTCTAAATGCTTCATTTCAATCAAAAATGTTGAAACTAAATGCCTTGACATTTCAAAATCAAATTTCTGTTTCAACTCTTTTGTTCTGCTTGAAGTTTCGATATTCCACCATCTTATTCTAATTTGAGATTAAAAGAAATTTCAAAATTCTGAAATTTCCTGGTCAATGGAAATTCCATTTTTATCAGCTCTAATTAAAAGCACTTCTGTAGCACTTTCCAGCCAAAGTTCTTAAAATGCTTTAAAAATATTAAGACTTACAATGCCCCTGGAGAATTGGTGAAGTATTATTGTCCCTATATTACAAACAGTAAAACTGAGGCAGAAAGATATTAAGTGACTGGACCAAGGTCACACAGTAAATCTTGGACAGAGAACCCATATCTGTCTCCAAATTCTACACTTTAACCACAAGCTCATCCTGATCTGTTAGCTGATATCAACTAACAGATGTCTGGGTAGTCTACTTAACTACAATCAAAGTGTGACTCATACTACAATCATTACTGTTAATGCATCCTTGGCAGTTTATATCAGTCAATATTCTTTCTTTGGTTTACAGTGTTGTATAAAATCATAAATACTGCACTTGTTCACAGCCAAAATGTCAGGCACCCACAAGCGGAACCAAGGATTCAATTATTTTTAAAATAGTCTAGGAGATACAGATATCCAAATATGTTCATGGGGATTTCCCATGTGCCCACAGGAGCAGCGCCAGGGTTTTTGGCGCCCTAGGCGCAGGGCCGGCTCGCCGGTCCCGCGGCTCCGGTGGACCTCCCACAGGCATTCCTGCGGACGGTCCACTGGTCCTGCGGCTCCGGTGGACCTGCCACAGGCATGCCTGCAGATGCTCCACCGGAGCCACGGGACCAGCAGACCCTCTGCAGGCATGCCTGCAGGAGGTCCACCGGAGCAGTCTGTCACCCTCCCAAATCCTGGCGGCGGTCGCCTAAATGGAAGCGCCGGCCCTGTTTGCCCAGATAGCCACTGATGATATTTCTCTTCTTATGTTGTAAAGTAGCTATAAAATATGAGTGCACAAATCCACATGACAAAGGTATGTCCCACATCCATGCAGACTAAGGCACTGCCCATTAGTTAGGGAAAATATTAATATCCAGAATGACCATGGAGTTTGCTTACACTTCTGCACAATGCAGCAGTAATTCCTTAATGCTAGCCATTGTAATTATGTTTTGTAAATAAGTACCCAGGGCACAGATCTTCAAAGATTTTTAGGCTCCTAACTTCCATTGATTTCAACACCATGGAGGATTTGGTCTAGTTGCTTCAGCAATAGGCACTTTATAAATCAATACAATAAATTAATACTGCACCCATGGTACCCTTTAGCCTCACCCTGGAGCCTTAATTTTAGTCTCCTAGTTTACTATGATGGATTGTAGAGCTGAAGACTGATATTTCTATGAAATTTGAGTAGCTTATCTATCATAAAACATTGTAGGTCTTCTTCCTGAATCATATCAATGAGATCCTTCTATCACCTAAATTCAGAGGCAGGCATTGATCCAGGATTGTAATGACATTTTGTATTGTCTGGCCAACACTTAAGAAACAAGTGCAAGTTTATTTGCCTCCTCTCTACTCTGCTGGTGTCACTGCTTCTTTCCAGTACTACCTAACTTAATTTTCAATCACTCATTAATTCAGAGCAACTGACTTTCTGCTGATATATCTGTCAGTGTGTTAAAGCGAAGACTGTGTGTGTGGTGGTGGTGGTGAAGAGATGCTTCAGTCCTTTAAATACATAGACCTATATTTAGGTGACAAAGATGTTTTTCCGTAATTCTTCCAATCAATTTGATATAAGTGCTTGAACACTTATGCATAAGTGAGCATGGAATTATTCTACTTGAAACTTTGATTTTTATAAGGCCTGTACACCACCATGACTGTGGCATGCATGTAAAACCGAAGAATGCTGACATTTCTGTCTTTCTTTGTCAATATAAAGCTGAAAACTCTTTATTTTTTTCCCCCAGTGTTACTTACAATCACAGGGATCATTTTTCTGAAGCAATAACCTGCAATACCTCTCTCATATCATTTCCTTGATAAAGCATATTACACAGGAAAATTGTTTTTGAGTTATTTCTGCTGAATGATCAACTACAAAATGAAGTAAAATTACAGCATTATAACCACAAAACGACTAGTAAAATATCTTGGAAAAAAGGTAAGGGCAATCCTCAATGAATAAATATGATATTGAACCGGAAGCGTGTGCCACTACTTATGTATCTTCACTTTTCTTAAGTTAAGTGAGGCAGAATGTTTACAGTGGCAGTTTCCCTATCTATCTGATCAAAGGCAAAGCTTCTTAGTAAATCTGGCTTTCTAGTTACTTGGAGAAAATAAAAAGGAATGAAGAAGCAGGAAAATAAAATCACAATGAGATTCATATATTTTAAAGCCAGAAGGGACCGTTACGATCATTTGGTGATGATCACCATCTTCTCCTATACTAAGTAAATCTGAAAAGCAAAATCACTTTGATGCTTCCAATAAGCAAATCTCTGGACCTATAATTTATCAACAGAGACAGAAAATACCCCCCACATCTTTACCTCAGATATAAGCTTTGCATCCAAGTGTTGGGATAACAGAAAATGAATGATTCATTTAGAGGAGAATTCAAAAGATTTGAAATTAGTTTTCTCATATAAACCTTTCCACTATTTTTTAAAATGTTCTAAAAAAAATTTTCTTTGGAACATAAAGAAAATCAAAATAAGAGCTGAAGAAAAAGAACCTGAGAGCTACCAGAAACTTGCCACTTTGCTTCAAATGAGCCAGTGAGCTTTGATTCATGTAGCTCAAGGTTTTAATGCCCTGTTAAAGCAGTTCTCAAACTTCATTGCACTGTGACCCCCTCCTAACAACAAAAATCACTACATGACCCCAGAATAGTTAATATTTTAAATAAAAAATGCTTAGAAAGAGGGCCAGCATTAGGGGGTGGCAAGAAGGCAATTGCCCAGAGCCCCACACCAAAAGAGCCCGATGCAGCTAAGTTGCTCAGGCTTCGGCTTTCTGCCCTGGGCCCCAGCAAGTTTAATGCCAGTCCTGCCCAGGCAACCCCATTAAAATGACTTCATGACCCACTTTGGGATGGCAACACACAATATGAGAACTGCTGCTCTATTGTGCAAATAAGATCATCAACTATTTCCTGTTTAATTTTAAAGGCCGTTGATATACTTCCTTAATTGTCAGTGATATGGCAGCGATGCCAAATACAGAAAATAGAAATAGGAAGGCTAACCCATCCCCCTAGTACTGTGTGATAGATTAAATGTATTGAAATGAATCATTACTCAGCCAATTATAGAAGTGAAAATATTTCAGTATTCAGGTTTTGTACAATCTACAGTAACTACCATAAAGGATAGAACAAATGGAAAAACAGGGCACATAGCCAGCATTATTTAAAATAGCTGGAACCTGCCAATATTAAGCAAAGGGAGATTTGTCCAGTTAATCATAAATGATAGTGTTTGGTTTAAGAGTTTTTAAATGTAAATCAAAGAGCTTATAAAATGTCCATGTCTATATTCATTCCAAGGTGATGGCAAGACTACATTTTTTTTAAAATCTACTGTGGATAGTGCAAAGAAAACATCCAAGGGAAAGGTTTGTGTTCTGTTCACTTTGATTTAATGTTGCAATTTTCTCAAGGAGACTGTCACAATCTCATGACCCATAATTGAGCCTTTCTTAGGAGTGTGGAAGGAGGAAGAGAGTAAGAAGGGACAAGGCTATGATATCACATATGATTTAACATCCCACCAGCCAAAAACTGCTGTTACGGTAACATAAAACATGCAAAAATACCTTTGAATGTTTATTTGTACACCCCATTACCACAGTTACATTGAGAATGTGTGTATATATGGTTAATTAAGTGCAAAATAACCTTATTTGCATATTCAATCATTATAATTGTACATACCAATAGGGGCACAAGTATACTCACACTTTTTGTAAACTCAGAGGGGGGGAGTGGAGGATGGAGGACATTACCTTCACAAATTCGGTCTCTATCCCATCACTCAATATTCAACTTTTCAAAAGGAAGTAAAGTAGGAGTAGGGAGATTGTAGAGAAGGGAAAACAAACAAGAAAATGGTGCAACTCCCTTCCCCCCCAAGTGACCAGAACTGAGCATGCCCATGCTGGGCTGAGCAAACAACCAGTAATAAAAAAACTATTGTCACTGAGTCTGAAAGTGAAACTTCTGAAGAGTAGAACTGGCCATAGAAAGCTATGTTACTATGATGTTTTAGCAAATTTGCTGGGCAGATAATTTATTTCCTATAGGCACAAAGAGTTTGTCTTTTGTAATGTCAGTCTCAGGAGTTATCTTTATTGAGGTTACAAACTCTAGAGAAAACTGTTTGACTTTGTCATCTGTCAGAAACCTAAGAATTCTACAGACTATTGTAGAAATACTATAAATCTCCCATTTATTACTGCAGAGTTGGAGGCAGGAATTGCTCTTTGAGCTTCCCCTTTTCTAATAAACTAGACTGACAGCCACTTTTACCTCTCTGGCATATATTCTTTCTTAGATTTAAGACAAAGCTTCTCCATCAAATAAATGTCCACTATTTAAAGCTCTAGTGTAGTGGAAACCAGTTTAAACTATCTATACATGGTGATGTGCTGCTGACATCAAGTATTATGCTTCTAATATTCTAGAGCCTCTGTATCGTGAAGTTCCACAGTACAGAACAAAGAGACACCGTATTGGTACAGCTGAAACACTGAAGTCCATAGGAGTTTTACCATTTACTTCAGTGGAGCTTGGATTTCACCGATTAAAAACAACAGTTGTCCATCATGTGGACTGTATCTGCTGAAGATTACTGGAACAAAAGTCTAGCTAATATTTTATAGGTTCTACATGTTATTTCTAAATTTAACTCATACTTAAAAATCCTTTTTTCCTTGCATTGGAATAAGCAACAGTTTCACCATTTGTTTTGTCACCGTCATAAAACTTAAAGCCAGAAGGAACCACCAGATCATCACGTCTGACCTCCTATATATCACAGACCACCAGCACCACTCAGCACCCACACACTAAACCCAGCAACCCAAAATTAGACCAAAATATTACAGCCCAGAAGACTAAATTATTATGTGCCACAGGTAGAGAGTGGGACAGATGGAGGTGCTCCAATGCCTGAGGCCTTTGCAAGGCAGTGAATTGATTAAGTGTGATATACCCCGATAATACCAGCAAGTGACCTGCACCCACATGGTGCAGAGGAAGGCAATAAAAACACCAAAACCCACTGCAATCTGACCCGAGGGGAAATTCCTTCTTGACCTCACATATGGTTATTTGTTAGATCCTAAGCATGTGATCAAGAACCAGCCTGCCAAGCACTTAAGAGAGAGAATGCTCGGTGCCATCTCAGAGCACTCACCCACCCAGTCCGGTATCCCATTCCAGTCATGGCTATCTCTGACACTTCAGAAGAAGCATACCAAAAAAACCAACAACCCAGAATACACTGGGGGACAGGGGTGGAATCCCTTCCTGATCCCTACAGGTGACTGTCCGAAGTCCTGAAGCATGAACTTTTAGGAACATGAGACATAAAGCGAAAGGGACCTTAGGGATGCCAAACCCTGCCCCACACCATCAGAAGCACCCTGTCATACAATCACACTCAAAAAATTGTCCAGCTCTCTCTCCCCCATAACTCCTATTGGGAGGTTGTTCCAGAACCTGACTCCTTTGATGGTTAGAAACCTTCTAGTTTTCAGCCTGAATTTGTTCATATCCAGTTTAGACCAATTTGTTCTTGTGGATTTTAAATAAGACAAGCATGGAAGCTGTTACTATAAAAAGAGGATTAAAATATATTTAGCTGATATATTTATTACCTAATAGATAAGGGTTGCCTCCAAAATTTTGCTCCTTCTAAATTTAGAAGGCTAAGATGCCTAAACGGAGAATGTTTCCAGCAGCCTATAGGAACATTAGTAATTATTTATAAATATTGTTTTAAAAATATAATAGTGTGATATCAGTCATGAATATTCAAAGAAATGGAATACAATATATTTCTTAGGAACTCCTGTCTCTACATTTTAAAGACCTCAGTTTTGATCTACCCAGTCACTCTCATTATATCAGACTTTGCAAGAGTTGTTCCTCAGTGGGAGTGCAGGGACAACAGTGGGATTTGACGACACTCGAGTACGGGTATGCCTACACTGCAATGTTTTTGCGCAACAAGTTATACCACTTTTACTAAAGCACTGAAATTAAACCGCTGTTGCACGTGCACACTGTGCTCCACATTAGCAGCTGTCACAATGGCAAAGAGAGTAGTGCATTGGGGTAGCAATCCTACCATGCAACTGGCTGCAGGGTGCTTTGGGAAGGGTTTGCAATGACAGCGTCACATGATGCAGGTTTGCCAATCCCATTGTTCCATGGGCATCCTACTGCATTGCCAGCTGCTTTTCAACTGAGGTAGGAGGGGGAAAGTGTGTGACAGGGAGTGTGTGTATAGGGGCAGGAGAGATAGTGTGTTTTGGGGGACAGACAGTGTGTACACACACACACACGCACGCACGCACGCACGCCTGCCTGCCTGCCTCCCTCTCTGTTCAACAGCATGAGCATTCCACAATAAGGGAGGGGCTGGCTTGGCTGCTCTTGAACTTTGCCCCACACCCTCCCTGCCCATAATGCACATGGACACTGCTTGTGCAGAGATTGGAGAGGGCAGGGAAGGACAGATTTCTCTCCTTCCTCCTGCCACCCATTTGCTGGACTGTAGGAGGAAGGGATAGCTGATTAGCACTCATATACCACAGTTCTCACTGGCATGCAGCAGCCATCCTGTTGCTGTTGCTGCTTTGCTCCCCCATCCTCTAACTGAGGGAAATACAATTCAAACTATGTACAATACTGCAATGGGTCTGACTAGATCATCATCAGCATCCTGGGGCCTGTTCTAGGTTAGTATAGAGAAAGAACAGTAATTTACACATTGTAAATTTAACCAGTGGAGTTTGTAAATTTTGTTGCAATTTATAGCTGGTGTCCAGTGTAGGTAAGAACCTCAAAGGGCACAGCTCTCAGGGGCAAATGTGTAAGAGGTCCAAGAGATGGCAGGTGGACCATATTAACCTAAGGTAGAAAGGAAGACCTGAAATCAGCAAAGACTCAGGTACACTTTGTGTGTACGCTCATTCCCTCTCACTGGGAGAGAGGAATCAGAGGTGGGCTGAATCCTAAGGGTTGGATGAAAGGGGGCCAAACCTAAATATTGGTTATTTTGCCATTTAACGCCACATTGGACCCAAGTAAATAAAGATGAGGCTTTCCCCGATTATATTTATTCCTTTGTCTGTGTTTCTTTCTCCAGCTGCCATTTGGTGCCAATCAATAAAGAAAATCTAATGTTCATTTTGTGAAATTACTTCTTTAATGTTAGCATTCTGTTCTTAAATAGTTCTGTTCAATTTTTGCACTGAATCAAGCAATTAAATTATTCAGAAAGATAACATGCAGAAATTCATCTAAAAATGAAGACAGATTATTACAGCATTAACAATTTTTTCTTGTGTACAAAACTAACCTTTTGTGTCAAGCCTAGTGCTAACATAATACATTCTTCTAAATAGTATTTGAGATGTAATTAAACAAATATCTCTCATTTAAATAAGGCAAATCTCTGTAAATAGACCTAACTTGTTATCATGTTTTGCAGGATCTGGAATCTTTTCACATTGCATCGATCATTTCTTGAATGCTGATTGCTTGCTTGTAATCAGCAATGGCTTCTTCACTGAATCCCATTTTACCACGAACATCAGCTCTAAGTTTATACATCAAAGCATCATTAGGTTGAATTGACAATGCTGTAAAAATGAAAAATAAATGTTAAGGCATTTTTCAATTTCAAAAGATTGTTAGGATTATTATTATAAAAAACAGCCCATGCCAAAAGCCCATCTGAAAGCTGAGACAAAGTATATTTCAAAACCCATATGCTCTCAAAAGGAAATACATATATCCAATTCATATTATTTTTATAGCAGGAGCTAAGTAGTTTTGTTAAGATACTTACACTCTTACTGTCTCCCTTTGACTCTCCTTTTTCTCCTCTTGATGTTAGATATCATCCTGGCATGTTTATAAATCTGACTCTAGCAACTGCTAAAGCATCAGAAGCCACATTCTCCCTCCCAAATCAGGGTCAACACCAAAACAAAAATCAAGCAGTAGGAAACCATTACCAATCTATTCCTTGGTGCCAGCAATGCACATTGTCTCAGAGTCAGATTTCCTTTTGTTCAAAGGTATTTAAATAACTAACTGTTGGCAAGTGTTTAATCTATTGTTTAAAGAGTCTACTTCCCAGCAAACTCCCTATTTTACAGTAATCAATTCCTTAGACAAGATTTCATAATTATTCTGTTCTGACATCATGAAAATCTACTTTTAATGGAAAAAATTCAGTGAAAATAAGGAATTGTATACATCTTAACCCAAGTCATGTTTTAATATAATTTAGACAAACTTATATTGTAAGCGTGTACCAGTTAACTTCTCAGTAAGACTTGATCATATTTATTGTTGGTGGAAAAATTATTGCACTTGCAATCAACTATTAATTGGTTCAAAGTACAGATAGTAGCATAACAATGGTACTCTAGTTTGCATAGGGCTGTGATTCAAGGACATTGCTATCAAAATCCAATGAAGTAACTTCATCTTAGGAACGGTCAAACAACCTGTCCATGGCTTTGGTAGCTGAGATCAAAAGACAGGAATTGAATCTGGGGTGGTTAAAGATGGGTGGAAACAGGGATGCATTTAGCTGGTTTGCACACACAAATGTGGGATTTATGAAATTTAGCTCTATGTATATATTATAAAATTAATTTAAAAAAAAAAGCTTTATCTGTAATTGGCTAAACCAGTAGTGACTGAGTAGGTAATGAACTCAGATGCCCTCAGAGTTTGTGAGAGTAGCATGAGTTCACATCTTTCTGCTACAACTCAGAGTTCAGCTGCTATGGTACATATTACATATGACACATTTTCTTCTAATCAGGAAATGGAAATAAACAGATAATTGAATTTTTTGGTTTCATGGCTGAACTGAACCCTCCTCCCCCTCTCAAAAAATTCATTTAGGGTGAACCCATAATAGTTTTTGTTTTTTTTAACCAAAGCAACCATCTCCCCCATCCAAATAAATAAATAAATAAATACTCCCTCCCTCCCTCTCCCTCCCCCCCACACATTTAGGCTTTTTGAGTTATAATCCTTTGTGGAGGGGTAATTAAATCTAGATACATTCAAAACAAAGCTTTGTTTAAAAACAAAAAGTCAAAATGTTTAATTTTGAAAACAATGAAAGGAGACATTTAGACTTTTTCAAAAAAGTTTTTTTTCCGGCCACAATTAATTAGTCAAATTCAACTCAAATTCACAAATTGTTTCTGTTGACCCAAAACTGCATTTGTTGGCAAATAAAATTATTTGCCAAAAAAAAATATTGCTGAGTTCTACTAGTTAATTTTCATTAGAAAAACAATAGTAATTTTTAGCTGGCATTTTCATTACAAACTCCCTTTTCAATCTCATAGCCACTCCTATAGAAGTTAAGAACTTAAATAAATATATTAAACACATAAATGGAAATAGTTGCTAATACTTTCTGAACTGTGAAATAAAGGCAAAATAATTTGTTTTATTATTAAAACTGAAACTATGCCAGGTACTAAACAAAAAGTACCTGTTGAAATATCCTTCTCAGCTAGCTCATATTGCTTTAATGTTCTATAGAGGTTTGCCCTGTTAAAGTACACTGCTGCAGAGAAAGGGCAGAGACAAATTGCCTTCTCAAAATCTTCTTTTGCTTCTTCAATATTTTGTAATAATGTATTTGTAATAGCTCGATTCAGGACTGCAGATTCATTCCGTGGGTCAAGCTGTAATGCCTTGGAATAGTAGGAATTGGCCTGTGAAATATATAAAATGAAGATATTATGCACCATGTAAACTTCTGAAATGCTGTATATATTTTTATATTGTATTAATAATCAAGGCAGCAGAAATCCACAGGATTTATGCAAGAATGACAAGGTTTTTGCAAGGATCACTGAGAAGAAGAATGCAGCGGCTGTTCGCAACAGAATGATTTAATATTATTTATTAGTAGTACTATGGTAACACCCAAAGGCTTCAATCAGGATTGGGATCCCACTTAGGGTTGCTACCTTTCTAATGGCTGGTAACTGGACTTCCCAAGCCCCCTCCCCCTGCTCTGCCTCTTCCCCCAAGGCCCTGGCCCTGCTCCATATCTTCCCCCAAGAACCCACCCCTGCTCCACCTTTTCCACCCCCGATTTAAAAAAAAACAGACATCAGGGTTTGTTAAATGGCACCTGGACACCCAAACTGTCCAGGTGAAAACCAGACAGGTGGCAACCATATTCCCCACTATGTTAGAGGCTGTACAGAGAGTATGAAATGGTCCTTGCCTCCAAAGAGCTTACTAGGAAAATGTGGCAAGGGGAACTTCGGTGTTTGATTACCTCAGGCCCTCCCCAGAGTATTTTTTCAGAAGGGAGTGATTCAGACTCTGAGGGTATTACAACAGGGAGAAAACCTGGCTTAGTAGTTAAAGCATAGGCCTGTGAGACAGGAGATTTGGGTTCTACTCCTCACTCTGTCACTAAATTACTGTAAACTAGGACAATTACTTGACTTCTCTTTGCCTTAGTCTCTAGGAAGGGGCGGCTCCAGGCACCAGCCCAACAAGCAAGTGCCTGGGGCAGCAAGCCACAGGGGGCGGCCTGCCAGTTGCTGTGAGGGCGGCAGTCAGGCAGCCTTCATCAGCATTTCTGCAGAAGGTCTGCTGGTCCCGCGGTTTCAGTGGTAATTCGGCGGCGGGTACACCAAAGGCGCGGGACTGGAGGATCTCCCGCAGAAACGCTACCGAATACAAGTGACCAGGGCCGACCTCCTGCAGAAACGCCGCCAAAGGCTCCTTGACTGCTGTGCTTGGGGCGTCAAAAAACACAGAGCTGCCCCTGTCTCCAGGGCAAAAATTTCAGAAGCACCTGGCTGATTCAGTAGCCTAAGTCTCATTGAAAGTCAGTGAGATTCAGGTTTCTAAATTACTTAGGAATTTTTGAAGATTTTGGCCCCCATCTACAAAATGTGTGTGTCTTTATTCACAAATATTTGTAAAGCACTTTGAGATCGTCAGATAAAATGGGCAGTAATAGAACATAGTAGTATTATGTATCAGAGTACAGCTAAATTATTAAATTAAACGTTAAAAGATTCAAGGAAAATCTTACATTTATACACTAATTTGTATCAATGACATTATTCCTTAGTCAAGGAAAAGTGTTCTAAGAATGGTATGAAAATAGAACATAAGACCTACCTGTGAAAATTGCTTGTGATGAAAGTAGATATTTGCTGCATTAAAATAGGCTAAAGCATAGCCAGGGTTGATGGAAATTGCTTGCTGATAATCTTTCATAGCACAGTTTAAGTAACCCATAAACTGGTTAATGACACCTCGGTTTGTAAGCAGCTGAGCAGTGGTAGTGAACTGAAATGTAATAATATATGCACTCTTATTTGAACAAAGTCCACATTTCTACATTAATAACAAGACTCTTTCTTTAAAGGAAACATATACAAATAGAAAGCACCTCCTAATCTAAATCTACAATTATTCATACACAGTTCTTCAAATTTATGTGCATTATTCAGTAGCCTAATAATAGCAGGTTCGTATTTATAAATCAATTGAAAACCAACATTTACCTTTAGGGCTGCATTTGTATCTTGAAATGCAGCAAAAGTATCACCCATCTGAAGAGAGATCACAGCTCGTCCGTCATAGGCAATATGGCATTTTGGATCAATGTCAATGGCAACTGTAAATTGATTCCAAGCTTTCTGAAACTTTCCAAAGGCCTAAAAAGAGTTTTAACATATGAATATTATTAAACATACCACATACCAATGGCCATATTTTCAGAATTTATAGGCATATGGAAAAATTGCACATGCCTCTAGGTTGCCACATTCAGTTATTTAATTTTGTGCACAAATTGGAAAAAGATGCATGCAAATAGCTAGTTAGATATCCACACACCCACTGCATTTACATGCTACCTTTGCAGAAACTACACATGCAATTGCTGTTGTACCTGGGCTTCTGGCCCTGTATGATAATATAATGAAGTGAAGACTCATTTCTATGCACCTGCCTTCCCACAATAACATCAGAATATCTTGTCGTGACCCTCTCTCCCTGGAGATATTGAAATAATAACAATAATAATCATTGGGTTACACACTATCAAAAACTAAATATGTTAGACCTAGTGAGAGCCACTCACTAAATACGAGAGAATAAAAATGAGAAACACCATCATAATTGTTCAAAACAGTATATGAAGAAAGCACAGAAATTCTGTTAGACAGCAACAATATCTCACCTTTATTTACTTGCGAATATGAGCCTATAACCTTAACATTGGGACAGCTATATTTTACTGTCATGTAGCCAAATTTGAGGTCTTAGCTGCCCATGGACAAGTGATCTGATATTTTATCCCCAGGCTGGAAGTAGGCCCAGCCCCACTGGTTATGGAGGAGTAAGAGATGTGAGACTAAAAGAGGGGTGGAAATATGCATGGGGCAGGATAAGCTGTTGAGTGAGGGGGAATAGAAAGATGTGAGAGAAGTAAATGGCTAGACCCCACTCCTTCAAGTTCTGATGACTGATTCACAGGTTCACTAACATTCTACCTTGGAAGACCTGGATTTGAATTTTGACCAAGTACAAATAAATTTAGTAATCTTATCTGATTCCCCAAGAAACAGTCACACAATTTGGATCCATTCAGCAGAACCAGCACTCTGTTGTTGAAAGAGACTTCCTTGTATGACTGAAAACAATGTCAGGAAGGCTGCTTTGTAAGACTGATGATAACATGCAGTACTTAGTACTTTATAAAGCACAGTGCAAACAATTAATTAGAATTAAAACATATTGGCAGAGCTGTGTGAGGAAATTTGCACATGGTCTACCCAAGTAAACCTGATGCAGGCTGATAAAATTAGTCCCTCATTTACACAGGCATGAAATTAACTCATAAATATAACAACAAAGCATAGTAACAATGTTGTAAAATCATGGGAATTAGAGAGGAGAAAAACACACAATATGTCAATTCATACATGACTTTGCTAATGCAGGATTGTTCTTTTTGGGGTATAGCTAAGTGATTTTCAGATTTCATTATATATAAGCCCTTTTTGAAGGGGCTTACTACATTTTTTAACACTTTGTTTTGGATTGACTTAACACACAAGATTTTCCTTTACATAGATTCACCAAAAATATCTAAGTCACTTTGTATGTAGCAGCCTGGTGTCTAGTGTTATTGATTACAATACCATACAAGGTATCTAGGCATGATTACCAGTACGACTCTATTTTTCTCTGGGCTGACTAAGGAGATCAAGTCTCTTGGTACTCAACTGTAAATCCACCAATCAAGTAAGATGCAGCACAGACACATTTCAAATGGAATTGCAGCCTATCCCTTTAATTGAAAAGGATAGTTAAAAGTGAGCAGGGAAAAAATAGAGAGTAACAAAGGGTTCCATTAAGGATACAAGTTATTTTATCTGGCTGAATAGTGTTTAACTAACTTACAGTATTACTATGTATGGAGTACGGACTAAACAATTTTATATATGAAAAATAATGGCTTGTCACAGGATATTACAGACTATGATCTTTGGTGTATTACCTGTAAATTGTATCCTAAGCAAATTCTGGCTTTCACACACTGTGGGTTAAGATGCAGTGCTTTCAGGAAGTCTTTCTGTGCTTGGGTGTTGCCAACTTCATGACCATATTCCATGTATGAATTTCCTCTTGCAACATAGGCATCCAGAGAAAAGGGATCTAGTTTAAGCACTTGGGTAAATGAATTCACAGCTTCTTCATACAGCTCAAGTCTAAAAATAAATATACACTTGATGGTCAGTGTTTTATTTATTTTTTTTAATCAGTGATTTTAATTGCTAACAAAATGAGCCAGATTTACAGCTCTAGAAACGTAGGTTCTCATTTCATCCACAAAACAGAAAGCACTGGCAGTGCACACTTCCCCAATCTGTCCTGAGAAAGTACATTAATCCTGGTTTTTAGGGACAATGGTTAAAAAATATGACTATGATTAATTCTTCATGCACAGTCCTTTCCTTAATTATTACAGAGGCCAATGCTGTCAGTCTGTGAGCTTGTAAACACTTTGGGTGAAATCCTGTCCCCAATAAAGTCAATGGCAAAACTCCTGTTGACATCAGTGGAGCCAGGATTACACTCAGCAGATTCCAATGTAGCTTGGTTTGTTCAGGTTCAGATTTCCAGCTGATCCACTCACACAGCCCAATTTCAATACTAAACACACTTTGTGCCAGTCTGTTCAGACTCAGCTGTTTCAACCAAGTGTAGTTTACTTCTACCATAAACCTTCTTCTTCCTGTTTCCTCTTACTCCCTTCACGCCTCCAAGACTCACTTTCACCAATTCCTTTCATTTTTCTCCCAATCTCATCTCTGCCCCTTCTTCATATCAATCTGTAAAATTTGGAACTGACTCCCTCTTTTTAGTCCTGATCCAATGCCCATCAAGACTCCCACTTATTCTGTTCCTCAGACTACCTTTTCTCCTTCAAATACACTTTATGCAAAGACTTTCAGCTATAACATCTGCACCATCTCAACAAATACAATTTCCCAGTGCACTAAAAATGTCTGAACTGTTTGATCTATTTCTAAACTATACTGTAAACTCTTTGGGGTAAGTGCTGTGCCTTCTGATATGACTGCACAGCTCTGGGTGAGCACAAAACTCTCAAATAATAAAAAGAGAGGAAGGATAGTATTGCATTTAAGGCACTGGGACTCGAGAATTGGGTTCAGTTCCTTGCTGTGCCACACATTTTTGTGCAACTGTCCTAGGCAGAGATCCATCAAAATACTTGTTATGAACACATACATCCAAAAGCACAGAATTTGATCTTCAGCATTCAAGAGTAAAACTCTTCAAGCATGCTTTCCTATTTATTTAAGAAAGGTAATGTGTATGACTGAAACATTTGATTTATTGTGCTTATAGAGGAGGACCTTTACTTGGTGCACAGAGACACATGTATAGACGCTTGGAGATTTTTCATTTTCTATGATTTGTCAAAGTAACTTTATAATCACATGTATAACAAGCCTATTGCTTTGCCAAATCTGGCACCAGTTACACCATAAGCAACATGTGGGGGGGAACATGGGGGGTCAAGTGCCACCCCAGATTTCTGCTTGGCCTGCCAAGGGGGAGGCAGAGGGGCTCCCTTCTCCAGATGCACCTATCCCCCAGTACACTTGCCTTCTATCCCCGGCAACTGGGCCTGGGCGGAGAGTGGAAGGGGTGGGGCCAGTCCAGATCACTGCTCTGCACCATGTGGCAGCTGCCTGAGAAAGAGCCTGGCTGGGGCAGTGGCCCTGCTCCCCGCCTGGGCCCAGCTGCTAGGGACAGGGGACAAGCAAGTCAGAAACGTGCTGGGAGTGAGGAGGCACCGGCTCACTCAGCCCCTGTCCCTGGCAGCTCAGCCTAGGCAGGGAGCAGAGACAGTGGGGTGGGCTGCCGCCCCAGCCAGGCTCTTGCTCAGGAAGCCGCCACATTGCACAGAGTCAGCAACCCACATTAGCCAGCTTCAGCTGTGTGACAAGTAGCTCCATCCTGCTCTCCAGGCCTGGCTGCCAGAGAGAGCGGCCAAAAGTGCCAGGGTGTGTGGAGATGGGGAGAGGTGCAGTGGGAGAAGGACAGAGCTCCTCCCTTCCCTGCCCCTTGCAGGAAACTCTGGCATAGCAGGTAGAGTGCAGCAGCCTCAGGCTGGGCACAGGGCAGGGGGGTTGCTGGGCAGAAGAGACACATGGGGCAGTCATGTGTCCTCCCCTTTAGATTGTACCCCCCCGCAGTATTATCAAGAGGCATGAGTTGTCTATGAGTCACATATGCTGCCTAAGGGATGTTGCCTCCTAGCAACCACAAGAAAATGACCAGAAACCACTACCGCATAGTTCGAAGTCATTATTCCCAAAGTTCCAAGAAAAAAAAATGTAAAGGGGAAATAAATGCGAACCAAACAGGAAAACTTTTCATTTTATGATTACAAAAGACGTTTCAATGATTATACTGTCCTCACCCTTAACTCTTGTCCACTGTGTGGAATATTTTCTTAAAATTCATTCTGCAGCGTTGGCACTAGAGTTTCAGCTCCACTGGTGCCATCAATAGTGGGAGCATTAGTATAGACAAAGCTCTGGTGTCAGCTAACATTTCAAAGCCTTGTGTTGCACAGACCTGCGCTGGGCAGGATTAGACAACACAATACTTAAAACATTGGTAGCCACCTGGAGCCCAGGCTACATTAGGCCTCCCCTTGGTGCTAATCCAGAGCTAAAACAGTATAAGCATCCATGGAAAATTTGGAGCCAAAAAAGCAAAGTGTAGGCACTCCTTGCGGCAATACAAATATATTAATATTAGTAACTTTAAAGCAACCTTTTGGAGCTGTTGCTCAAAACCAACACTTGATGTCTTACGTGTTTCTTATTAGTATAGATGATGTGATGGATTTGGAGCTTCCCTGTGATAATTTATAAATACTGTATGTTGGCCTGGTTATTGGGTGTTTTGTAGTCATAGCGTTTAAGGCCAGAAGGGACTACCAGATCATCTAGTCTGACCTCCTGTATAACATAGGCCACCGACACCACCCACACACTAAATCCAGCAACCAAAATTAAACTACAGTATTAAAGTCTAAAGGAGACTAGACTATTATATGCCAAAGGCAGAGAACAGGAGGAATTGAGGTGCACCAATGCCCAAGACCCCAGCAATGGCATGGAAATGATTAGGTGAGATACACCCACATAATATGGCAAGTGAGCCGCACCTAAATGGGACAGAAGAAAATGAAAACCCACCCAGGTCACTGACCTGATCTGGTGGAACATTCCTTCCCAACTCCACATATGATTATCAATTTAACTGGAGCATGTGAGCAAGAACTAGCTAGCCAAGCACCTGAGAGAATGAGAATGCTTGGTGCCACCTCAGAGCCCTGACCCACCCAGTCCAGCATCCATCTCAGTGGTGACCATCCCTGATGCTTCAAAGAAAGGAGATAAAAGAGAAAAGAATACATTGGGTTGGGGAGTAAGAGGGAGAGTCCCTTCCTAGCCCCACAGGTGGCTGGCTGAAAACCTGAAGCATGAGCTTTTGGGAACATAATATATAAACTGGAAGTGAGCCCCAGGGCTACTGGGCACTGCCCCCTACTATCACAAGCAACCCTGTCATAAAATCGCTCTCTCTTCACACTAATTAAGTTGTTCCCTCCAATAACTCTTATTGGGAGGTTGTTTAAGAATCTCACTCCACTGATGAGTTTGTAAGTAGCAGCCATGTTAGTCTGTATCTGCAAAAAGAACAGCAGTACTTGTGGCACCTTAGAGACTAACAAATTTATTTGAGCATAAGCTTTCGTGGGCTATAGCCCACTTCTTCAGATGCATAGAATAGAACACTGATGGTTATAAATCTTCTAATTTCTAGCCTGAATTTGTTCATGGCCAATTTATACCCATTTGTCTTGTGGCAACATTGTCTTTTGTCATAAATAGCTCCTGGTATTCCTTTCCCTCCCCACCCCCACCCCTGCTGTTTTATTTATAGAGATAAATCATATCCCCTCTCAGACTTCTTTTTGCTAAACTAAACAAGAAAGCTCTTCAAGTCTCCACTCGTAAGATAGGTCTTCCATTCCCCTGATCATACCAGTAGCTCGTCTCTGCACCTGTTCCATTTTGAATTCATCTTTCCTGAACATGGGTTTTCTGTACGGCTATATTGTTTTAATGCAACTAGAGTCTGGAAAAATACGCAGGAAAGAAAAGAATGGCTCAAGATGCCACCTCTTGGCAAACATACACGAGATGTTAAGGGGCAATGACAAAACTATTAGTGCTTTAAAGATTCTGCCTCTGTCTTCAGCAAACCTATAAAGCTGATTTTGATCATGGCAGGAAAAGGCCGACAAACAAAGAAGAACAAAAGAACAATAGCAGGAATAAAAAGAGTCACTCTCTCAAGAAAGAGGCACTAGTTATTGAGGGAAGAAGAAGGTGGGGGGGGAACCAGACCTATTCAAAAGATCCCACTGAAAAAGATAGGCCTGCCTAAGTTACCAATGGGGATGGTAAGTCTTTAGATAAGATGGACATGTGTGGAGAGTGTTTGTTGTTATTTTTCAAAAAATCTTTAAAAGCTTTGTTGCCACTGCACAAAAAACAATAAGGTTGTTTGGTCACAGATTCCAGAAGGGAAGAACTGCATAAGCCTGAACTGTGTCAGACCTTCTGGGTAAGCACCATAAACAAACAGGATACTGTAGCCCAGGGTCTGGGCTAAGAGTGGGAGAACTGCTGAATTTCACCCCAAAACAGGTAAAGGCAGGAGGCCTGACAGCTGAGGAGGTGCACTGATAAAGACCAGAAAAGAGACAGAGGTGCAGCTAGGCCTTTAACAGTGACATATGAATACAAAACATATTTACCCTATCTGCATATGGCAAAAATGTGTACTCAGATGGTGACATAAATCAATGTATTTTAAAGGGATCAGGTCTGCAAACAATCTGTGCATGGAGCTCTAATTTATGTCAAAAGTTCTTTTATGTATGGAGATCAAGATTGTGCCAAAGTGTGTAGTCATTTTACCAAGGAGACACTGAAAGATATATTAGATGTCCATGTTCTACCAGAAGCACAGACTGAATTCTTTACTACACAGAAACAGCTCTAACAGATATGGTTAAAATGCAACTACAAGGATTCAGGACAAGGATTTTGTTATAAATCTAAATAATTTTTTAAAACTAAAAATCTGTATTAAAACCATAGTGCCAATCTCTGAGATGGCCCTTTTTGCACTCATGTAAGCTCAAGGGAGGGGGACTCCCTGATTCTGGAGTTATAGGATCAGCATCGAGACACAATTTAGAACAGCTTCTAATTTGCATTAGCTGATAATGGGCCCTGAGAAGCTCTTTCAGAAGTTGAGGATCCCTTAGTCATAGGGATACCTTAGTCATAGGAACACCCCAGTCATACCCACTGTACCTGGGTACCCCAGAAAACACAGTGCCACTGTGTCAGGTCTATGCTCTCTCAGGACTCCTCTGACAAAGGAGAATCAGGGAGCCAGTTATACCACCAGAGCAGCACAAATCAGCCATAGCTGGGCAAGACTCATGATGACAGATCTCAAATATGCCCACCCAAAGACTGCCTAAGCAGCACTTATATAATACAGTGATAGGTGCTAGAGAAGACCCTAGAATACAACAGATAAGAGTAAATTAATACATAGTTCATCAACCAACATCACACTATAACCTACCTTCCTTTCCACATTAAAAAGTAGAGACTTACCATTCTTACTGATTATCATTGTGATAAAATAGAATAACTTAAGTGTACACTCTAATACCTCTAAATTATATACTTTTTAAATGATTAATAGGTTTAATTCAAGCTTTCAGAATATATCTCTGCTAGCTGAGACTAAACATGAAAAATTTCAAGTTAAAAAGTCAGAGGTGGTTTTGTAAAAAGGAAGAGGCATAGACTTAGAATGGAAATTGTGTCACTACTAAAATTATGGAGACACTAACATGGTGCCACAATTACAGGCAGTACTGGCTCTGTTCTATCTCCTCACACCTTTCATTCTATTTCATCCCTCTTGGTTCCCTTCTCAGCTTCACTTTTTCAGTCATGTCTTTTTTTTTTTCCTCTGCTACTATAAACGTCTTATTGCCAGATAATGGATGATCCCAGACTGGAACATCAGTGGTAAATCTGACAAACACCCACCATGGCCGGCTCCAGCCATCAGCCCAGCAAGCAGGTGCTTTGGGCGTCCAACAGAAAGAGGTGGAAGGTCCAGCTCTTCGGCCACAGGTCGGTGGTGGGTCCCTCAGTCCCTGCCGCTGAATTGCCGCTGAAGAATGAAATGGCGGCGGTAGAGCTGCCACTGAAGTGCTGCCGATAGCAGAAAAAACACTGGAGCCGGCACTGACACCCACTCATCTCTCTTTTCTCTTTCCCTTCTTCCTTTTCTCTTATCCAGTCCTCATTCAGAGTGTTATTAAAAGATACATTGGAACATGATCCAGCTCCCCCTCTATTTCTCTTCTCCTACCCTATGCCATACCAAACCACATATCATACCTGTGGTAGCAGATTCCAATAGCTTGATAGATCTCACTATTTCTTGGATTACACAATGAAGCCTCTTGAAAGTCCTGGAAAAAAAGATACTAAATTATATATGTTTGTATTGTTTTGTTTTGCTTCAATAACGTGGCCTTAGCAAATCAATTTTTTATCAACAAGGGGATGAAACCTAAACAAGAACACAGTATGTTTTCAGTAGAATTGGAGAGTTAATGCACTAACTGTTTTCCATTCCATAATTAATGCTCAGGGTCTTGGGGGAACATAGCCTTTCTAGTCAGACAATATATTTGATATCTGGGTATTTCCTACAGAGCTGGATGCAATATTACTTCCAGTATTTTTACAGAAACACCTATATTATTGCAATTAAATATACATATTAAAGGGTATGTTATTTTCTGATACACAATCTCATTAAAAAATTCAGTAATAAAAACATAACCTTTTTTCATTCCCTTCTGCTAATGTATTTGTCAACAAGTAAACTGAAGTAGTTTAAAAATAAATGATAGGATTAAACTGAGTGATTCTTTGGTCAGAGTATCCTGTTCATAAGCTTCCAGCTAAAGATGTGTCAATATTTCCATTATAAATCACTAGTTTAGAGATTTCTAATTCTTCTTTTAACCAAAATTTGAAATACCTTGTCTGTGTGGTTTTGATATATGAGATTTAAAAGGAAAACGTTGTTTCAATGTTTCTGATATAGGGAAAACATCTTTTAACTTTATAATAAGGAAATAGTTTAAGTCCTTGCAAGGGAAAGTAGGCTTTATACAGTCTACAGCACCTCCCATCAACATATAGACAGGAACAGTTTAGCTTTGCAACAGCACTTGTACTGATGCACTCAATGGAAAAATAGTTCAGAGGGTATTTTCTAGCTCTTCAAACTGAAAAAATAAATATCTCACTCTCTATAGACATTGTAATGAGATGTACACATAGGTACAGAAATGTCCTACAGTAACTCCTCACTTAACATTGTAGTTATGTTCTTGAAAAATATGACTTTAAGTGAAACAATGTTAAGTTAATCCAATTTCCCCATAAGAATTAATGTAAATGAGGGGTTAGAAACAGAGACAAACACTGTGTGTATGAGAGACAGTATAAGGCATTTCTCCTTAAAGTACACTGCCTTGTTAATTAGATCAGCTTGCTGAGGCCGCAGCTGTTGCTGCCAGTAAGCTCCCTCTGTCCTGAGCCCTGTCATGTGTCCTCCTGCTCTATGGAAAATGGGGTAAGCGAGGTGCAGGAGTAGGGGGGAGAGGGGACACTCTCACATTATCCCCCCTCTTCCTCCTCTCCCCCCTACACAGCAAGCAGGAGTCTTGGGGAGCAGTTCCAAGGCAGAGGGCAGGAGCAGCACATGGCACTGTGGGGAGGGACCAGAGCCAGCTCCAGGCACCAGCCGAGCAATCTCGTGCTTGGGGCGGCAGATTCTACGAGGCGGCATTCCGCTCAATCCTAGGGCAGCATGGCCGCTTTTTTTTTTTTTTTTTTTTGGTTCACGGCCACGCTGTAGGGGCCTGTGGTGCAGAGGAGGGGAGTGCCTTGCTGGGAGCGGGCTGCACGCTCCGTCTGCCCCAGCCGGTTCCAGGTCTGCAGCAAGCCCGGAAGCCCACGTCCTTCCCTCCCCACCGCCCGGAGCAGCTCGGAGCCCGCCCAGCAGGCGGTGCAGCGGTTGGCGAGCACCCCACTGAAGCCCTGGCTGCCCCCCTTCTCTCTCTCCACCCCGCTCTGTCCCTCTCCCCTCCACTAACTGGAGCATGTCTGCAGTGCAGGGAGTCCCCCTGCACCCTGGCTCCGGCCACCCCACAGGTTTTTGTTTTTTTTCCTGCTTTGCCGCTCTGGCCGTGCTGCAGGGTTCCCCCCCCCACACTTTGCTGCTCCGGCCGCACTGCATTTTTATTTTTATTTTATTTTTTTTGCTTGGGGCCGCAAAAAAGCCAGAGCCGGCCCTAGGAGGGACAGCTGCAATTTTGCTAGTCTGTTGGGCAGCTGCTGCACAGGGAACTTAGCGGAGCGGGGAGCTGATGAGGGGCTGCCAGTCCACCCTGGTTCCAAGCTCCCACCAGCTAGCTGCAACGGGCTGCTCTTCCTGCAAGCAGTGGACAAAGCAGGTGGCTGCCAAATGACATTAGAAGGGAGCACTGCACAAGTTTAAATGAGCATGTTCCCTAATTGATCAGCAACGTAACAACGAAACAACATTAACCGGGATGACTTTAAGTGAGGAGTTACTGTACTATGTTAGTACAAACCTCTCTTTTGTAGCGACAATTTTTTTTACTTGTGTAACTAAAATATTGTAAAATAAAGGCCCATTCCTTACAGGGCTGGACATTCTGTCCCAATCTACCGAAGCACTTAAACGTGTTTAGCTGTAAGCACACAAATGGTTCTAATGAAGTCAATGGCACTGCTCACATTACTAATTTTGTGCACATGCTTAACTAATTGCTGGATCATGACACTTACCTTCACAGATCCAGTAACCACTCCAAACACACCAAGAGACCTGTTATCTACAGCCAGGCACTCACATACCACAGATTGTGCTCCAAGAAGAGAGTCTAGGATACATACCTTAACACATTTAAAACTGCCTTCAACAAACAAGGACACTCCACCAGAGAAGTAGATTTCATCATGGAACAGGCCACCCAAATACCCCAAGACAACAAGCCTCAAGACAGGGAAAAAAACCCTCCAACCACACACCCCTAGTTGTCACCTACCAGCCCATGCTGGAAGCCATACAAGGTATCATTAAGCAATTACAATCCATACTCTATGCGGATCACATCCTAAAATAAATCTTTCCTGAACGCCCCCTCTCCTGGCCTTCAAACCACTCCCTTACCTTGCCAAATCCATCAAAAGAAGAAAGCTCCCTGCAGACCAAGACATATCAACACAAAGCAGCATCAAACCCTGCCACAACACATGCAAAACCTGCAGACATATCTTCACTGCTACTATAATCAACGAACCCCACAACACACCTTTCAAGATGCCTGGGCCTACACATGCCTATCACAACCTGTGATGTACCTCATCCAGTTCACTAAATGCCACAACAACAACAACAATTTGGGTGAAACCAGTCACTATGCCGTTGAATGAACTCACATAGAAAAATGATAAAAAGACCATATCACCTGTGGGCAAACACTTTTCAAAAAACCATCACTCCATATCTGATCTAGCAGTCCTCATTCTCAAAAGAAACCTACATAATACCTTCAAAAGATAGGCCTGGGAGCCTAAATACATAACTTTGCTAGACACTAAAAGCATGGTCTTAATAAAGACACTGAATTTATGGCTTATTACAATAATCTGTAATCTATTAACTTCTCCTCCCCCTTTTTTGTCCTATGACTGCAGAGGTTTTAACAGGCCACTTCACCTTGATTAGTCTCTTACAATATGTGTTAACTACTTATGATAAGCAATCTGTTCCACAGTGTATGTAGTTATGATACACTGAGTACCTTTCCCAAACCTGAAGAAAAGATTTGTGTAGCTCAAAAGCTTCTCTTTCACTTTCACCAACAGAAGTTGCTCCAACAAAAAGTATTACCTCATCCGCCTTGTTTCTCTTGCTAGATCATGGCAGAAAACATCTTCCAGGAGTGAGACCTAAAAGATTACCTCCTGACACAATAGCCATAGTACATGTGGGTGCAGGGCCGGTGCAACCCATTAAGCGACCTAGGCAGTCGCCTAGGGCACTAGCATTTGGGGTGTGGCATTTTGGGGAAGGGACCTTCCACTGCCTAGGGCGACAAAAAAGCTGACAGCGCTCCTGTGTGAGTGCTCTGAAAGCTCCCTCCAGCAGAACACTAACAAAACTGATTTGTACACCAGATTCTCTAAATTACATGTAGGAAGAATATAATCTTGTGAAAATATTTAGCTACATGGGATGCATTAGGATTTTGAGTCTCTAACGTTCAACTCTCATTTTATAAATCAGTCTTTCTAAAATTCATTCAGGAGTTAACACTTTTTCCTGATCATGTTGGTTCTACCCCATTACTATGAGTCCCTATTCTCCTATCGGGAGCTACTTCACATCAAAATATGTACCATCTGAGTCCCTCCATTGAGCCTCTCTGATTAATTACATTTTGAAGCATAAGACAGATATCTATGCAGTAATTGTTCTGTTTCAGCTATTGCTATGCAAGGTCTACCAAGTGTGAAGGGCTTTTTCCATGCATTTCTAGTGGGACATTTCTGGGTCATCACAAAAGTACTCATCTTCATTCTTGCATCTATGTAGGATATCTATCTTTGAAACAAATAAACTACCCAATTTTGCAGTATGCCCATGCTGAAATCATTCCTGTCACATTTTTCACAGCCCTGAGCAATGTAGTTAAGCCGACCGAATTTTGTAGTGTAGATGTGCCCTTAGAAATACTGCTAAATTTGCACATTATTCTTCATGTCAGCTATATGAGTCATAAAATAAACATGAAATGTGAAATCTTGTATGTACAAAGAGAATCTTCTACCTCTAATGCATTAGAGTAGTCTTCCAGTTCCACATAGAGTAGTGCACGGTTAATTAATACTGTCAAGACAATTTCCTTACTCGATTCAAGAAGAAGAATAATTCCATAGTCTTTCAAAGCCTAAAAAAAATTCACAAATATTTAATTTTACTGAGAAGCATACTATGATACTTAAGTTTACAATCTAAAGTTCCAATACTGCAAACACTTATGTCCTATTTTAATAACCTGAGTAGTCCTACTGTTTCAGTGTGACTACTCAGAGGCTAAAAGTTAAGCATATACTGGACTAGGGACTAAATGACAAAGAGGAACACAACACAGCAGTTATTTTCTTCTCACAGTGTTGCCTATACCTCTCCGTACTTCACTCTTTACCTAGATATACCCCTGTCTGCAGAACACAATAGCAAAGAGACTAAGTCTGCATTGAGGCTACAAAAGTTTTATGTTTAGAAATAAAACTGCTATTCTTTCTGTATCTAATTTGGTCTTTCCCATATTTGTGTTTAAATTTTATTTTAATTTTTTAACTTAATTTAGATGCATCAAGCATTTTTAATATAAAGTTAAAAAACTTCTGAAAATTAATTAATGTAAGACTACTGGAAAGTCTTATTAGTCTAGTTTTATTAACTAAATCTTAGTCAAGAGCACAATGGCATGAATAAGTGGAATGGAAATGCAGGTATCAATTCACAAACTTATCAGAATTGGACAGTATCTCATCAACCCTAAATCAGAAAATAAAGTAGATGCCTGAAGTCAAGTGATAACTAGTGTGGGATAATTAGGACAGTTTAGGCCTTCATATCATGAAAGGCTTCCTGATAGTATTAGGCTGTACAATAGACTCCCAGGGGAAATCCTACTGCTAGTGACATTTAAAACTAGACTAAGCAAACATTGGATTCATCTAAAAGGTCTTTCCCATCCCTAATTCCTGTGAGTCTACATGAGTTGATGGGTCATCTCTACTCTCAATACTATTTCTGCTACTTCCTGATGCCTATTGGGATGGGCTTCAAGGACTGGAATAGTGATTCAACAAGAAAAATTGTGTAGTCCCTTGGAGGTGAGGGATGGGGACTGAGGTGTCTCTGGGTAGCAAAGAGAATTGGGGGCAGAAGGCTAGACTGAAGACGTGTAGGCTGGAACAGGTATTTGGGAAGCCTGAAGAGGCAAATAAGTATAGCAGGGAGCTCAGGGTTGTAATGTTTTGGCACCTTTAGAAGCTATATAGGGGTAACACAGTTCCCTCTGGAGCAAAAAGATCTGCAGGGAGGAAGTAATCAAGCAAAAGGCTCTGTGGGGTTGTTGACACCCAAGTCCCACCTCTATGGTGATGAAGTTCCAACCCCACCTCTGTGGACATGCCATCTGTCTTTTTCCCAAATGAAGTGGGTTTTGTGGAGCTTCTGTCCCAATCCTGCTCCTCTGAGCAGTGGATAAGGACAGGGCCACAGGGGACCAGGACCAGATCAATCCCACAAGATAGAGATGGACTCAATTTTTTACAGTACCCATTACTGCCTTAATCTTGCTCTGTTCTGCTTCTATGCTCCCCTTCTTTCCTTCCCCTTCTGAACTCCCCTGCAAGATTTTGGTGGGTGGGTGGATGGGCATGTGTGTGTGACATGCATATCACAGCAGAAATGCATAAATCTGAACAACACTACATCCAAAATAAGCACTGCAAATGTTAGTGATATAAAGGCCAGATTTTCAACCTAGCCTTCACTGAGTAAATTTATTGTCATGTATACATCCAAGCGTACCCACAAAACAGGTACTTAGATCTTCAACTGACAGCAATGCAGTTGTAAAGGATTGTTGATGCAAAAAGGAAAGCTTGCTACTAATGTTCAGAAACAGTTTATTAGCATTTCTGAATAACTGCATAATCAAGTGTTCTTGAATAAAAGGACATAATACCTTTCCAAAGTCCTTTATTTGGTGATAACAGATTGCTCTGTTGTAATATGCAAAAATGCAGATTTTGTCCAAGTCAATAGTTTTGGTTAAGTCTTCAATGGCATTTTTGTATGTCTGCACATAAAAAACACTGCATATAAAAACACTGTATAATTCACAGCATCATATGTTCTGTCCTAAAGAACACAATAGTATAAAATGTGACCACACAGTTTTACATTTCTTGTCTCTTCATCAGTACTGGAAGGCATTCTCTCATATCAGTTTGTCAATATGGGCCAATTATTGCAGTCTTCCCTTAGGTAGGATTTCTACTGATTTCTATAGGATTTTGACTGGACCAAGACTGCACAACTGAGCCTTATTACTTAATGTTTTTGTCATTATCATGGCTGTATTACTTAGTCAATCATTAATGTTATCTAGTTATATTATTCTTTACCCTCTCTTTGACTCTTTCATGATCACTTTGTATCATCTCCTAACATGGAGGGTAGTTTATTATGGGCTGCAGTTGCTCCTGTGGCCAAATTCACTTATACGAGCTTCCTCCATGAGTTCTGGAGAGATAAAATCGAGATAAATCTAGCTAGCTTAACCAACCCAACCCACCATACCCTTTCCAGAACCACAGCATCTCCCACAAAGTGGCTTCCAAGGCACTGGGAAAACTGGAATTATGTTATATTGGTGAAATTCCCCACAAGCCTGGATAGCATTGGTCCCCCAGCTTCTAGCTCTCTCTACAGGTGAATAACAAAAACATTTCATGTACTTCGTCCAAAAGATAAAATATGTCTCTACCTTATTGTGATATTTCAAAGTTCCTCTGTAGAGATAGGCTCTCACACTGTTAGGATGAATTTTGATAGCCTCATTACAATTCAGAATTGCCTTGGAATATCTTCCCTTGCTACCATAGTAAGCAGCACGACTTAAATATGCCTTTATAGATGAAGACAGAAACATGTTGCAGTACAAATACTAACAAAACTTTGATATTATTTTTGACAACCACTGAGTAAAGGTAAGAAATGACTCTTTTCATAAAGAACTTAAAACTTCTAAGTATAGTGGTAATAAAACCAAGCAAATTAAATGAACACTGGATACCTTGGTTATAATCATGGAAAACAACATGAATATTGAAACAAGAAATAACTTATATTCTATTAGACATAAAAATCAAATGCAGAAAAATGATCTTTGGAATACAAAAAGAAAAAAACAAAAACAAAAGGAAGGACACAAATAAAACAGACTTTAACAAAACAATACTAATGATGTCCAAGTTATCCCTTAAAGGGAAACTACTAAGCCGTTTAAGAACAAAAATTACCATTTATAAATTGTTATTGTGACTTGGGCAGACCAAGCACCAGCTCACACCAAGGTCCCCATGTCTCAAATGAACACTGACAGATAAATAGCTGGAATCTCTCTGGCTCACTTGTGGGTTAATATTAATATGATAAATATTAGAATTATAAGAAAGTGCTTAGTGTTTGGACTCTGTCCAATGCTTATGAGTTGCTGCATGCGCAGATCTTCCTTTTAATCTCTGTATTCCATATTGTAATCTAGTATTTGAATGGGTGTAGTGGGAGCCTGTGTGACTGTATGACTCTCCATACAGGAGAGGGACATTAATTAGTGTGAAGAGCTGCTCTCCTATAGAAATCATTATGCCCCTCCCAAAAGAGGAGCCCTATCGATACCAGACAGGCTACGATTGGCTCTTACAACTGGACACTCCCTATATCTGGATTGAGGAATCGTCAACAAAAGGTCTAAAGATTTACTGTTGTTTTGTTCTCCTCCCTGTGAAGATGAGTCATGCAAGTGAAGTCCTCCCACCAGCTGAGTTTTGCAGCTGAGAGCATATGGCAGGACAGGAATCAAAACCACAAGCAAAAGGAACTAAGGATCTCTATGTTGCTGGGACTCTGAGGGACAATTAGGTTTCTAGGCATAGAGATCATCAGCCGTTAGCATGGAATAACCCTAAAGGACAAAAAGAGCATGCTGATTAGAAGAGCCTCTATTACCTTTTAAAACCTATGACTGTAATTCATTTGTGTGTCTATATTCGCTTGCTTTAATCTTGTAAATAACACTCTAGTTACCTTTTTCCTATTTAATAAATCTACATATAGTTTATTATAGGATTGGTTACAAGCTTTGTCCTTTGTGTGAGATCCAAGGCACAAATGATCTGGGGTAAATGACTGGTTCTTTGGGACTAGACGTAACCTCAATATTGCTGTAATTCTTGGTCTTAAGGGCCATATATAGCAGAGATATGCTCAGCTGAGTGACAAGAGAGACCAGAGGACCCTAGGAGACTGTCTGCGACTTCATTTCAGGCTGTTAATATGCCTGAGGAGTTTGCACTTGGTGCAGTTGGTTGGTGAAATCTAAGTTTAGAATTAATGACCAATTTGGGGTTTGTGTCCTGGTTCTTTCACAGTTTGCCCTGAGGTTGGTACTCACATTTTTGCATCTCCATTGGGAGCAACACAGGTATAACCTGATGGAAAATGTACTCCAGATTTTTTAATATCCATCACCCTATTGCAACAAAACAATAACTGTTTTGTGCAACACAACAAAAAATAATGTGTAAACTCCCTCTGCCACTTTGCTTCAAATAGTTAACTAAAACAAACCGAGAGCACTACGTATTCTTATGGAAATTATGCTGCTGGTGTATAGACAGAGAAGTAAACAAAATCCTTAAATCTTAATTATTTCTCGATTAGAAGCACAGCGGAAAAATAAACAAGAGTGATTAACACATGAAGAACTTCATAAGAATATAAGAATGGCCATACTGGCTGAGATCAATCATCCATCTAGCCCAGTAGCCTGTCTTCCGACAGTGGCCAATGCCAGGTGCTTCAGAGAAAATGAACAGAACAGGTAATAATCAAGTGACCCATTCACTGTCATCTGTTCCCAGCTTCTGGCAAACAGAGGCTAGGGATATTTCAGAACATGGTTTTGTATCCCTTCCCATCTTGGCTAATTAGCCATTGATGGATCTATTCTCCATGAATTTATCTAGTTCTTTTTTGAACCCTGTTATAGTCTTGGGCTTCACAACATCCTCTGGCAAAGAGTTCCACAAATTTACTGTGTGTTGTGTGAAGAAATATTTCATTTTCTTGGTTTTAAACCTGCTGCCTATTCATTTCATTTGCTGACCCCTAGTTCTTGTGTTATGAGAAGGAGTAAATAACACTTCCTTCCTTATTTTCTGCACACCAGTCATGATTGTATAAACCTCTATCATATCCCCCCCTTAGGCATCTCTTTTCCAAGCTGAAAAGAGCCAGTCTTCAAATTCTTTTTTTGGCCTTCCTAGTTATATTTTTACACTTCACTTGCCAGAGTTTATGCTCCTTTCACTTTTGCTCAATAGGATTTAACTTCCACTTTCTAAAGGATGCCTTTTTGCCTCTGGAACGGACTGGGAGTGGTTGGCTCACGACAAAAGCAACTTTCCCTCTCTTGGTATTGACACCTCCTCATCAATTATTGGGAGTGGACTACATCCATCCTGATTGAATTGGCCCTGTCAACACTGGTTCTCTACTTGTAAGGTAATGCCCTTCTCGTCACGTATAATAATGGCGGCATCTGTAATTTTCACACTATGCATCTGAAGAAGTGGGTTGTTTACCCACAAAAGCTTATGCCCAAATAAATCTGTTAGTCTTTAAGGTGCCATCAAAATCAAGAATTGCCTCTCCTCTTGTGGGTTCTAGGACTAGCTGCTCCAAGAAGCAGTCATTTAAGGTGTCAAGAAACTTTATCTCTGCATCCCATCTCAGGTGACATGTGCCCAGTCAATATGAGGATAGTTGAAATCACTCATTATTATTGAGTTTCTTTTTATAGCTTCTCTAATCTTCCGGAGTATTTCACAATCATTATCACCATCCTGGTCAGGTGGTCAGTAGTATACTCCTACTGCTATATTCTTATTATTCAAGTATGGAATTACTATCCATAGAGATTCTACAGTACAGTTTGGTTCATTTAAGATTTTTACTTCATTTTACTCTACACTTTCTTTCACATATAGTGCCACTCTCTCAGCAGTACAACCTATTCTGCCCTTCCAATATATTTGGTACTCTGGTATTATTACTATGTCCTACTGATTATCCTCATTCTACCAAGTTTCTGTGATGCCTATTATATCAATATCCTCATTTAATATGAGGCACTCAAGTTCACCTATCTTAGTATATAGATTTCTAGTATTTGTGTAGAAGCACTTTAAAAAATTGTCTCTTTTTAGCATTCTGCCATTACGTGATGTAATTGAATTGGACTCTTTTTCATTTTACTGTTTTTCATCAGATCCAACCCATATTTTATCATCTTCCATCCTCTCTTCCTTACTAGGATGAAGAGAATCTCCATTAATAGATCCTCCCCTAAGAGATGTCTCTTTTGGAACTACGTGCTCCTCCAGACCTGTTGGCTTTCCCCCAGCCCTTAGTATAAAAGACCTTCCTGCACAGGCTCCCCTTTCCCAAAAGGTTCCTCAGTTTCTAATAATCTAAACCCCTCCTCCCTACACCAACATCTCATTCATGCATTGAGACCCTGCAGTTCTGCCTGCCTAACTGGCACTGATTTCAGAATTCTTTAAAACTGCTCTCAAAGCCTACCCAAAATAAAACCATCAGAATTGTAAATTTAGTATTACCTGAAAATGTTTTGGATTAATGGCAAGTGCTCGATTGAAATCTTGGATGCACTTAGCTTGGTTGAGTTGCATTCTGCACAGCCCTCGCTGATAAAAAGCATCAGAATAATTTGAGTATGTTTTGACAGCAAGACTAAAAGCTTCATAGGCCTAAAAGATGACATAATGATTTGAATTAATGTAATCCACTTGCACAATTGGAATCATAGGCAGAATATCAACTTTTAAAACCCAGTAATATTTTTGCTTGTGTTTTCACTATTTTACTCCTACTTTTTTTTTTAATTTTAATAGAACATATGAAACAAACACAATAAGTGAAATTCTGCCCTCGTTTAATACTTATCTTACTCCATTTTCTTCAGTGGGACTACATTGGTATAACCAAGGGCAGAATTTGGTCTTGTGACCATAAATACTTAACATACTAAAATTATTTGCTACATTAGAGAATACCTAAAATGTGATTTCTTTAAGGTCCTTCTGCAGATTTTTTTTTTCTTCATACTGGAGTATAAAAACACAGGTGTTTCTGGGATCTGTTAATGTGATGGCAGTCACATATTCTAAAGGGAAAGAAAGCTATTCCTAGTGGTCAGGGTATGCCACATCAGGTATTTCAGCCACTCTTCACTATCATTTATAACTGTCTTGGAAAAGGAGGCTAACGGAGTTATAAAAATAATATTGTGATACTACTATGTTTGGTGAGTCTCTCAACATTGTAATACAGAGACAAGCTTTTGTCTTCACAACTAAACATCAAGTCAGACAGGGAATTTAAAGTGGCTATGATCTGAAGATTTAGTGATAACCTGGGCTAACAGATCCATTTTGGAGGTAAACCATAAAACAGAAGGACCATTCAGCTCAAATATTACTCCCTTCTCTATCCAAAACAGGACAGTTAGTATGAGGGAAGTCCCTATTCCAGATGACATTTCAAATTTTAGTCATATATAATAGTGACACTTTGAACATACTGTAGATATTATTCACTGGTCTTCTGTGACTAAAGAAATGATTAATGTTTATATTGTTATTGTTGAAATAATGCCTGAAGCATGCTAGGCACTATTCAAAAATAGGATTCCTACCTAAGATTATCTGTCTAAGATCCAGTCTTGTAAACTCTTATACATTTGTTTAACTTTACTCATATGAGAGGAAGGTTGGCCTGGTGCAGGGGTCAGCAACCGGCGGCACATGTGTCAAAGGCAGCCCGTGAGCTGATTTTTAGTGGCACTCTGCTACCAGCTGGGGTCCCGGCCGCCAGCCCCGCTCAGCCCGCTGCCAGCCTGGGTGGACAGAACCCCGGGCCAGCAGCGGGCTAAGCGGAGCCAGCAGCTGGGACCCTGCTTGCCGGTCTGGGGTTCCGTCTGGCACCCGTGCTGCCTGTCTGGGGTTCCGTCCACCTGCCCTGTAAATGTAAAATGTATTACTGGCTCATGAAATCTTCTCAAAGGTTGCCGACCCCTGGCCTAGTGGATAGGGCACCAAACTGAGACTCAGAAGCTCTGCATACATTCCTGGCTCTTCCATAGTCTTTCTATGTGACCTTGGCAAGTAAATTTAGGCCCGGATGTAGCAAAGCAGGTAGGAATGAACTTTACTGTAAATATGCATAGGTCCATCTCTACTCAGCAAAACACTTAAGCACTTGCTTAGATCCCACTGATGTCAATGGGACTTATGCATACGCTAAAGTGCTTTGCTGAATAGGAATGAACTTAACAAGTGCTTAAGTGCTTTCCTGAATCAAGGCTTTAAATTTTCAGTTCTTCAGTTCCCCACATGTAAAATGAGCATGATAATAATATTCCCTTTCACCCATGCTTGTATCTCATGTTTACATAAGAGTGTAAGCTTTTCAGACTAGTGACTATTTCTTACTGTGTTTTGGAACAGTGCCTAGCAATGTACTACGATCTTGCTTGGGACAGCTAGGTGCTACTGAAATACAAATACATGATGATAACTAATGCTACTGAGGTCAAAGACATTATACATGTGCATAAATGTTTGCAGGACTAGGCTCTAAAAATAGAATATAGGAAAGAATGGTGAAAAGAGATGCAACAATAATCAAAAAGGCACTCTTAAAAAGATTTTCTAACGTCAATTTTGCAATGCTTCAAAATTAGGGGAAGGCTATGGTTTATAAGCTTTCTGAAGTTGGCATTACTAATATATAAAATGGATCCTACTCATATAAGGCCTGATCCAAAGCCCACCGAAGGAGTCCCATTGTTTGCAATAGACTTCGAATTAGACTGTTAATGAACAAGCCTGTAACTGTAGTTAAAAACATAGAAAGAACAAAAAAGCCCTTTAATATTAAAATGCACCTAGAAAAATGTATTAAATTACATAACAAAAAAATACCTAGTTAAAAAAAAAGATTTCTATAATGTGTAAAATAAATGCCAAAAACTGAACTAGTTTAGGATTGGTTGGCTGGGGGATTTTTTTAACCTCTGTAAAAGTACAGCAATCAGATAACTAAGATGCTATCCACAGCATGGCGTACTTTGCTTATAACAACAATAATGAGCACATTAATGTACAGATAAGATATTCATGTTGATTTCATCACCATTAGAAACACAGTAAAAGGTATGCATAACTAATTAAACATGGTAATACTGGAATGGGAAAAAAATTGTTCGCACATTTGCAAGAAGGTCTGATAACAACTAAAGAGTAAAAATATGTAAAAAATAGTGGAAAGTAACCTTTAAAATATTTAAAATTATTAGTCAACTTTTTTCCAGCTCTTAAAGCCACAACGCTAATATGTTCTAAATAATAAATACATACCTGTAATAAACTGACTTGCTCCATATAGCACAGGCCCAAGAAATAATAAATTTCTGCAGCCTCAAATGTATTAGGCAAGATTTTTGCAGAAGAAGTCAGCATCTTTAATGCTTGTTGAAAACTTTCCACAGCATCCTGTAATAACAAAGGATATTATTCCAATATTTGTAAAACAGTTAGTAAAAAAAAAAAAATCTGTGAGTTTTAAAAGCAACATACACAGAATTTTTTAAATCGGCTTGTGCCCTTTTCGCTTTTTTATTATATGTAAAAGAGGCCTGGAAGGTACTTCTGTTTTTTTAGCCTTATACATTTAAGAAATGTGAAGGCTGATCTTTCTTGGTTTTGCTGGAAGTTCTGAATTGCTCTAATTGAAGGTGTGGGCATGACTAAGTACAACTTGTTTTCAAAATGTTCATTAGTCATTGGTTTAAATAAGTGTTAACAAAAACAAAAAGTAGAACTTTAAGCAGTCTGACTAATAATCTCTTCCTGTTGCAGTTGCTTGGCAACTTTCAGCCTCTTGACTCTTTTGGAGGACTCTATCTTGGGAAGCAGCAACTCTGAAAAAGATTTGGAAATCATGGTGCATGATCAGATGAACATGAGTTCCCAATGTGACTACCACAGCCAAGAGGGCTAATGAGTTCTTGGATACATAAACGACAATCTCAAGTAGGAGTAAAAAGGTTATTTTACTTTTGTATTTGGCATTGGTGCAACTGCTGCTGAAATACTGTGTCCAGTTCTGGTGTTCACAATTCAAGAAGGATGTTAACAGGGTTCAGAGAAGAACCACAAGAATGATTAAAGGATTGGAAAACGTGCTTTAAAGTGATAGACTCAAGGATCTCCATATATTTAGCTTAATAAAGAGAAGGCAAAAGGGGTGAATCAATCACAGTCTATTAGGACCTACATGGAGAAGAAATATTTGATAATAAGCTCTTCGATCTAGCAGACAAAGGTATAACAAGAAAAATGGCTGGAAGTTGATGCTAGCCAAGTAATATTTTAACAGTGAGGATAATTAACCATTGGAATAATTTACTGAAGGTCATGGTTGGTTCTCCATCACTGGCAATTTTTAAAATCAAGATTGGATTTTTTTAATATATATACTAGTTCAATAGGCATTACTTTGAGGGAGTTCTATGGCCAGTGTAGTACAGAGGTCAGAGTAGATGGTCTTGTAGTGGGGCGACTGCCCCACTCCTGCAGAACAGGGGTTAAAAGCAGCCAAGCTAGGCTGATTGGGGAAGCAGCCACAACTGTGGCCATTTCAATTAGGACCCAGCTGGCCCTGATAAGAGGGCTGTAGGACAGAAGCTGGAGGAGTCTCTCTCCAGCCTTGGAGGGAGAAGGACCTGGCTGCCTGGGAGCTCAGGGTACAAGGACCAGAGCAGGGCTGGGGAAAGATAAGAGGAGCTGGGGAGCTCCAGCCTGGCAACTCCCCAGGCTGCAGGCCTTGGAAAAAGGCCAAAACAGGTTCTGGGGTTGCAGAGGCTGCAGCCCGGGCTTAGGCAGAGGTCCGAACCCCTTGCCAATGATGAGTGGCCATTACAGACTGCAGTCTGCCCCAGTGAATGGGGGCTAGATGGTGACTGGCAGTAGCCACTGAGGCAAGGTGGGTAAGAGGGTTGGGGGCTCCCCTGGGAGGGGAGACGCAGAGCATGGTGGGGTATCGCTGGGGCAGAATCCCAAGCTAAGGGGCACCATGGTCCAGGAGGGACACGGGGGGCCTGAGGCAAGCGAGACATTGACCAGCAGAGGCCACACCGAGTGCTGGATGAGCTAATTCCCAAGAAGACCAGCGGGAGGCACTGCGCCGGTGAATCGTCGCTTCGCTACAGGTCCCTTCTGACCTTGGAATCTATTAATCTTTGATATCATAACTTAACTAATGCTCCGGTCAACGGAGAATCTTCCAGTGAGACATCACCTGCATTTCTAAAGCAAACAAGCAAAACAAGCAACTTTAAAAAGCCAAACCTTTTAGGCCTTCTTTATATATCAGGCAAAGGCAAACACCCCAATGTGTCCCTCTCTTGTCAGGTCACATTTTAAATATGTGCTTTTGGGTTTTCTGTGCGAACAATGATAAACTATGTATAATATGTAATTTATACCCATGAAACATCTCAGTTATAATACAACGGTTAAGGGCTAATCTCACAAATACATGGAGGTAATTTCACTCAAGTGAGTAATCTCACTCAATAAAGCTACTCACATACATGTGTGATGGATGTCGAGCTATTCTGTAATAATTTATGAATACTGTATGTTGACAGTTATTGAAATGTTTACTGTCTGAAAATGTTGGTTTAATTTAATGGGGGGCTACAAGGAGAAACAAACAGGAAATTAAAGAACGGTACAAGATAAGCCAACTCTCAGAAAACACTTGAAAGTTACTAAGGGACAGTGACATAGCCACTGGTTTGGAAGACTGGCTCTATCTCCTGCTGAGCATACAGACTGGTTTGGTCCAGAAGGTAGGGCCAGAGCCTAGGTACTCAGAAGAACAAAAAGAGATATAGCAGTTTTAAAAGAAAGACTTTCTCAAGAGAGTGAAGGAGTTGTCTGGAGGAACCAGACTGAGGAACCAGATCATCAGGGGAGGGTAAGACAAGGTGGGTGAGGTAATATCTTTTACTGGAGCAACTTCTGTTGGTGAAAGAGACAGCTTTCAAGCTTATACAGAGCTCTTATTCAGGTCTGGGAAACTAATCTACACACTACAGTTTATGTTGGTATAAGTTATGTTACTCAGGGATGTCAATAAGCCACCCCCTGAGCAACATAAGTTATGCTGACCTAGGCGCCAGAGCTTCTCCCGCCAACATAACTACTGCCACTCGTGGGGCTGGAGTGTTTAAGTTGATGGGAGACCTCTCTCCTGTCAGCTTAGAGTGTCTGCACTAACAGCGCTACAGTGGCCACCGTAAGCTCTGCAGTGCAGCCATAGCCTAATTCAAAGCTGCACTGCTAAATACAAGGATTGAATAGATTGGTTAGCATAAGTAATTAACACATATTTCATGGACCATTCAAGGTGAAGTAGCCTGCAGTCATAGTAAGGAAAGGAGGGGGAGAAAATGCAGCTGAGGGCAGTTGTTAGTGGGTTTATAGATTGTTGTAATAAACCATAAATCCAGTGTCTCTATTCAGTCCATGATTTTTAGTGACTAGCAAAATTATGAATTTAAGTTTCCTTGCTCAGCTTTTAAAATTGTTGTTTAGGTTTCCTTTGAGGATGAGGACTGACAGGTCAGATATAGAGTGATCACTTTGTGAAAAGTGTTCATCCAAAGGTGATAGGGTGTTTTTGTCTTCTATTATTTTCCTGTGTGAGTTCTCTCAAGAGTGTAGTGATAGCCTGGTGACACACACATAGCTGCTATTGGAGCATTTAATGCACTGAATGAGGTATACCACATGTGGGGGCTGTTGATCATCATAGCAGTGAGATATGTCTGCAGGTTTTGCAGCTGTTGTTGTGGCAGTGCCTGGTGCCACCTTGAGATGATGTGTCCTGCTGTGAGGGAAGCTTGCTTCTAATGATGATCTTGGAGAGGTTGAGGGTTGTTTGAATGCCAGAAGGGGTTCAGAAAATATTTATTTTGGAACGGATTCCCATCAAGTATGGGTTGTAGTTGTTTGATGATACCTGGTATGGGTTCCAGTGTGAGGTGGAAGGTGACAAGTCAGAGGGGATTTTATTTCTGAACTAAGATCTCTTGGTATAGTTGTGTAGCCTGGTCCATGATGCAATCTACTTCTCTGGTGGAGTGTCCTTGTTTGGTGAAGGCAGCTGTAAGTGCATTAAGGTGTGTATCCTGAACTTTCTCCTTGGAGTAAATTCTGTAAATATCTGAGTGGTAGGACAGACAGCATATAGAGAGTTTGTTGTTTTCATAGAATATCAAGATTGGAAGGGACCTCAGGAGGTCATCTAGTCCAACCCGTTGCTCAAGGCAGGACCAATCCCCAGGCAGATTTTTACCCCTCTTCCCTAAATGGCCCTCTCAAGGATTGAACTCACAACCCTGGGTTTAGCAGGTCAATGCTCAAACCACTTTCTTGCTCTCTCTATATATATATATAAATATTTTATTCCTACTGTTAAAATAAACAATACTTTGGTTTTAAGAAGGCTGTTTGGTCACTGTATACCACTGGTCACATGCACTGGAAGATGCCAGAATTCAGTCAGACCTGATCAGCAAGCATGGTCGATATAAATGGTATGGTAGCCCAGGGACCATTCTAAGGGTATGTCTACACTATGAAATTAGGTCAAATATATAGAAGTAGATTTTTTAGAAATCGATTTTATACAGTTGATTGTTTGTGTCCCCATTCCAAGGCCATTGAGACCATTAACTCAGCGGAGTGTGTCCACAGTACTGAGGCTAGCGTCAACTTCCAGAGTGTAGCATTGTGGTAGCTATCCCACAATTCCCACAGTCTCCACCACCCATTGGAATTCTGGGTTGAGCTCCCAATGCCTGATGGGTCAAAAACATTGTCATGGGTGGTTCTGGACACATGTCGTCAGCCCCGCCCGCCCATGAAAGCAACAGCAATCGTTTTGAGCCTTATTTCCTGGGTTACCCATGCAGACGCCATACCACGGCAAGCATGGAGCCCGTTCATGGAGATTCAGTCCTGCCTGCAGTCGTACTGCACCATCTTCTGGTGAGCAGCCAGGAGACGACAATGGCTAGCAGTCGTACATCATCATGTTCTGGCAAGCACCCAGGAGATGACGATGGCTAGCAGTCGTACTGCACCGTCTGCTGCCAGCCTAAGATGTATAAGAGAGATGGAGTGGCTCAAAACAAGAATTAGACCAGATTTGTTTTGTATTCATTTGCTCCTCCCTCCCTCTGTGAAATCAATGGCCTGCTAAACCCAGGGTTTTGAGTTCAATCCTTGAGGGGGCCATTCTATGTGACAGTTGATTGTGTTTCTCCTTGATGCAAAGCCACCCCCTTCGTTGACTTTAATTTCCTGTAAGCCAAGTCACTCCTCCCTCCATCAGAGCAATGGCAGACAATGGTTCTGTGCCTTTTTTCAGCGCAGACGCCACAGCATGGCAAGCATGGAGCCCGTTCAGATCACCGCCGCAATTATGAGCACTGTAAACACCACATGCATTATCCTGCAGTATATGCAGAACCAGAACCTGCAAAAGCAAAACCCAGCAAGGAGGCAGTGGCAGCACAGTGATGAGAGTGATAAGGACATGGACACAGACTTTTCTCAAAGTACAGGCCCCGGCAATGTGGATATCATGCTGTTAATGGGGCATGTTCATGCCGTGAAATGCCGATTCTGGGCCCGGGAAACAAGCACAGACTGGTGGGACCGCATAGTGTTGCAGGTCTGGGATGACTCCCAGTGGCTGCAAAACTTTTGCCTGCGTAAGGGCACTTTCATGGATCTTTGTGACTTGCTTTCCCCTGCCCTGAAGTGCAAGAATACCAAGATGACAGCAGCCCTCACAGTTAACAAGCAAGTAGCGATAGCCCTGTGGAAGCCTGCAACGCCAGACAGCTACCGGTCTGTCAGAAATCAATTTGGAGTGGGCAAATCTACTGTGGGGGCTGCTGTGATCGAAGTACCCAACACAATCAAAGAGCTGCTGATATCAAGGGTAGTGATTCTGGGAAATGTTCAGGTCATAGTGGATGGCTTTGCTGAAATGGGATTCCCTAATTCTGGTGGGGCGGTAGATGGAAACCATATCCCTGTCTTGGCACCGGAGCACCAACCCAGTGAGTACATAAATTGAAAGGGGTACTTTTCAATGGTGCTGCAAGCACTGGTGGATCACAAGGGATGTTTCACCAACATCAATGTGGGATGGCTGGGAAAGGTACATGACGCTCGCATCTTCAGGAACTCTGGTCTGTTTCAAAAGCTGCAGCAAGGAACTTTCTTCCCAGACCAGAAAATAACCGTTGGGGATGTTGAAATGCCTATAGTTATCCTTGGGGACCTAGCCTACCCCTTAATGCCATGGCTCATGAAGCTGTACACAGGCAGCCTGGACAGTTGTCAGAAGCTGTTCAGCTACAGACTGAGCAAGTGCAGAATGGTGGTAGAATGTGCATTTGGATGTTTAAAAGCATGCTGGCGCAGTTTACTGACTCGGATAGACGTCACTAAAACCAATATTCCCATTGTTATTACTGCTTGCTGTGCACTCCACAATATCTGTGAGAGTAAGGGGGAGACGTTTATTGCGGGGTGGGAGGTTGAGGCAAATCAGCTGGCCACTGATTATGCGCACCCAGACACAAGGGTGGTTAGCAGAGTACAGGAGGGTTTGGTGCGCATCAGAGAAGCTTTGAAAACCAGTTTCATGACTGGCCAGGCTACGCTGTGAAAGTTCTGTTTGTTTCTGCTTGATGAACCCCCAGCCCCTGGTTCACTCTACTTCCCTGGAAGATAACCACCCTCCCCTCCCCACTTCGATCACCACTTGCAGAAGCAATAAAATAATTGTTGCTTCACATTCATGCATTCTTTATTAATTCATCACACAAATAGGGGGATAACTGCCAAGATAGCTTGGGAGGGGTGGGGGAAGAGGGAAGCACCTGGTGGGGTGTGGGAGGAGGAAAGGACAAGGCCACATTTTACTTCAAAACGTATTGAATGCCAGCCTTCTGTTGCTCGGGCAGTCCTCTGGGGTGGAGTGGTTGGGTGCCCGGAGGCCCCCTCACCATGTTCTTGAGCATCTGAATGAAGAGGCTATGGAACTTGGGGAGGAGGGCGGTGGGTTACATAGGGGCTGTAGCGGTGGTCTGTGCTCATGCTGCCTTTCCTGAACCTCAACCATACGCCGAAGCATATCAGTTTGTTCCTCCAGTACCCTCAGCATTGCCTCTTGCCTTCTGTCACCAAGCTGACGCCACCTATCATCTTCAGCCCACCACCTGTCCTCGCGTTCATATTGTGCTTTCGTGGACTCTGACATTGTCTGCCTCCACTCATTCTGCTGGGCTCTTTCAATGCAGGAGGACTGCATGAGCTCAGAGAACATTTCATCGCGAGTGCGTTTTTTTTTCGCCTTCTACTCTTTGCTAGCCTCTGGGAAGGAGAAGATAGTGTGAGCATTGAAACATTTGCAGCTGGTGGAGGAAAAAAAGGGAAAGTGTTAATCAAAAAGACACATTTTAGAGAATAATGGGTAGACTCTATTTAAAATGGGTTGGCAATTTAAAAGGAGGAGCTGCGGTTTTCGGGTTAACATGCAGCACAAACCCAACTAACCCCCCACCACCACCACTACACACACACAATTCTCTGGGATGATCGCTTCACCTCTCCCCACACCACGTTGCTAACAGAGGGAAACATTTCTGTTCAGCCACAGGCAAACAGCCCAGCAGGAACGGACACTTCCGAATGCCCCCTTAATAAAATCACCCTATTTCAACCAGGTGACCATGAATGATATTACTCTCCTGAGGATAACACAGAGAGTTAAAGAACAGATGATGTTTAAATGCCAGCAAACACCGGGACCATACGCTGTGTTATACAGTGAGTCCAGACTACGTGCTACTGGCCTGGCATAGTAAAGTGCCCTACCATGGAGGATGGAATAAGGCTGCCCTCCCCAGAAACCTTTTGCAAATGCTTTGGGAGTACATTCAGGAAAGCTTTATGGAGATGTCCCTGGAGGATTTCCGCTCCATCCCCTGACATGTTAACAGACTTTTCCAGTAGCTGTACTGGCCGCGAATGACAGGGCAAATTAATCATTAAACACGCTTGCTTTTAAACCATATATAATATTTACAAAGGTACACTTACCAGAGGTCACTTCTTCACCTGGCGGGTCCAGGAGGCAGCCTTGGGTGGGTTCGGGGGATACTGACTCCAGATCCAGGGTGAGAAACAGTTCCTGGCTGTCAGGGAAAACAGTTTCTCCACTTGCTTTCTATGAGCTATCTTCCTCGTCCCCAAAACCCACATCCCTGTTGCATGCTACTCCATTGACGGAGTCAAAGCACCAGGTGGGTAGTTGTAGGGCCACCTCCTAGAATGGCATGCAGTTCATCATAGAACCGGCATGGTTGGGGCTCTGACCCAGAGTGGCTGTTTGCCTCTCTGTTTTTTTGGTAGGCTTGCCTCAGCATCTTAAGTTTCACACAGCACTGCTGCAGGTCCCTCTTATAGCCTCTGTCCTTCATGCCCTTAGAGATTTTTTCAAATGTTTGGGCATTTCATCTTTTGGAATGGAGTTCTGATAGCATGGATTCTTCTACCCATACAACGATCCGATCCTGTACCTCCCTTCAGTTCATGCTGGGGCTCTTTTGCGATTCTGGGACTCCATCATGGTCACCTTTGCTGATGAGATCTGCACTCACCTGCAGATTGCCACGCTAGCCAAACAGGAAATGAGATTCAAAAGTTCTTGGGCCTTTTCCTGTCCACCTGACCAGTGCATCTGAGTTGAGAGCGCTGTCCAGAGCGGTCACAATGGAGCACTTTGGGATAGCTTTCGGAGGCCAATACCGTCGAATTGCGACCACGCTACCCCAAATTCAACCCGGCAAGTTCAATTTCAGCGCTAATCCCCTCGTCGGGGGAGGAGTACAGAAATCAATTATAAGTGCCCTTTAAGTCAAAAAACCGGCTTCGTCATGTGGATAGGTGGGGTTAAATTGATGTAAAGCTGCTAAATTCGACCTAAACTCGTAGTGTAGACCAGGGCTAAGAGTGGAAGAATTGCAGAATTCCACTCTGGGAGGGGTAAAGGCACAAGGCTTGACATCTGAGGTAGTGCACTCAGAAAGACCAGAAAGGAGATAATGGTACAGATAGATCTGCAACCATGACAGCATGTTTTCAGGATCTATCCCTAATGCCTAGAGTACTCTTATGCTGGAAGTTACTAATGGCTACCATCAAGGGGCCGTTGATCCAAAAACTATCACAGCCATGCTAATGAGGGGAGAGATAGCCCAGTGGTTTGAGCATTAGCCTGCTAAACCCAGGGATCTGGAGCAAAAATCTGTCTGGGGATTGTTCCTGCTTCGAGCAGGGGGTTGGACTAGATGACCTCCTGAGGTCCCTTCTAACCCTGATATTCTATGATTCTATGAGCTAATCACCTTTTTCTCAGGTGCAATATAAGGAAAAATTAAACCCCTTTTCTGTGGTGAAATAGATGTCATAATGGAGGCTACTGCCTAAGGCACTAGGCTGCATGATGATGTGGTTCAAGGGTTTCTGCCTAGTGGAAACACAGGATAAGTGTTTTGTATGTGCATGTTTGTGCAATACAAGGGAAAGCCAGAGAAGCAGTTATGAGCATGATCCTGAGACGAAGTAGAGGGATGGAGTTTCTTGGACACAAAACCTGCTAGAGAGGCAGACTTGGGAATTTCTGAACAAGGAAACTGCCAGGTACAGTTTGTTTCCAGTGTGTTTGAGGAAACAGGGCTTGCTGTACATTCTTTGTAAATAAACAGGATTACACCAAAAGAAATGACTGACTTTTATCATCTATTTCTCCTCCTAATGAAAATAACCCTGCAAGGCCATGATTATTGTCTAACTGCTTGGGTCAAAAGAAGCAACAGTATGATATTTCTACTGGTAACATACAATGGGAAGCAAGTACTGTATTCACAAAGTTGAGGGACTAGTTATACAGTAATCACTCTGAAAATTCTTATACATTCATTCTACGAATATGAAGCAACCAAACTTTTGTATTGCCTCTAGCTCAATTAGATATTACAGTATTTGCACACTGCTTTCTTTTTATGTTTTGAAAAAAGCAACATTATTAAATTTAGTTGAACTCCAGCCTACATAACTATTTCTTTTAATTAAATTGTACATGGTTTTAAACAACACTGCATAATACTTACTGAAACATTAGTGCAGAAGCATTAAGCGAAAAGAGAGTTACTATTCCCTTTTGTAATTTAAACATTGAAGTGCAGGGAATATTTCATAAAATGAGATATTCTGTAAAGCATCAAGGCTATAGAAACCAAGATATTTTATTGTTTGGCATTTTGCTGTAAATAGTTTAGAAAAAATGTTCTAACCTTGGTTTTCTTGGCTTTCATTTGTATTTTTCCTAGCAGAACAAACATGGAAGGCGCAGGCTGATCTGCAATAACCTCAAGTAAGCACTCTATAGCTTTACTGTGATTTTGACAAAATGACAGAACGAGCGCTTGCTGGACAGGAGAGGTTTTAAAGGATACTGAAAATAAGAAAGACAAACAAATAATGGTCACAATATTATATTATTTCACGCTGCATGTTCTAAATATAAGGTAATTTCATAGGATAAACAAACTTTACATTGTTCAAAAATCCATGAGGCTCCAAGGTTGTTTGCCTTAACTGCTATACCAAAACACAAACAATTTTTTAAGAATTGAGTTTTAACCTTTCACATCAAAGCCTGGAGTAGAAAACTCCAACTATAAGCAGCAAAGTTAGGGTCAAATCATGGGCATCTGCAAACTTCCCCTCTCCAAAGAAAGCAAGGAAAAAGACAACCTCAAACAACTACACAGGAATTGCTGAGGCGTCAACTGAACAACAGAATCATCCTCCACTGAGGGCATGGGGCACTTGTTCTGCCACTCTGAGACCACTATTATAACCCACAAGGGTTACTATAGCCATAGTATTTTACCTTACAGGTGTATTATGAAGCTTAATGTTTGTAAAGCCATTTGATATCTCAGTAAGCAAGGTCCTAAGTAAATACAAAGTATAACCACAAATTCCACATAACATTCTATTACCAATATTTATAAGCAAGGCTGCAAATTTGTCGTCGAGGCCCGTGACCTGCAGCGGCTGGTGTGGCTGGCCGGGGGCCACATGAGCAGCTCAGGCAGCCCCTGGGCCAGCCACACTGGTCGCCCCTGGGGCAGTCTTGAGCCACCACACCCCTCTCCTCCAGCAGCAGCAGGAGTTTGGGTATGGGACAGGGTTCAGGGCTGGGGGTTAGGGTGAAGGAGGGGGTGAGGGCTCTGGGTGGCGCTTATCTCAGGGGGCTTCCCGGAAGCGGTGACATCCCTCAGTGCCTAGGCAAAGGCATAGCTAGGGATCTCAGCACGCTGCCTCCGCTTGCAGGCATCGCTCCTGCAGCTCCCAGTGGCCATGGTTCCCAGCTAATGGGAGCTGTGGAGTCGGCGCTCAGGGTAGAGGCAACACGCAGAGCTGCCTGGGCGTGCCTCCATCTAGGAACTGAGAGAGGGGGATGTCACTGCTTCCAGGGAGGCACAGAGCCAGATAGGACCCTGCCAGCCCCACCAACCTTCCTCTTCAGCACCTGCAGGTTTCCTGGGCTGTGCACCACTGCCCGCCCGCCCTCCTCCTCCCCCCCAGCACCAGCAGGGGTCTTGGGCCACCCCTGAGCACCGTGGCACCCCTCCACGAGCAACCCTGGCACCCTCGGGCTGCCCCCACTCTGAGATCTAGTCAGGGCTCTATAGTACTATAGTACAAGACATGGACAGGTCCCAGGCTGTGAATTTTTGTTTACTGTCCATGACTTTTACAAAGATGTTACTAAAACGTAGCCTTATTTTAAACATAAACAGAACTATAAACTATAGTCAAACTATAAACAGAAACAGCATAAGTAAAGAAATGTAAGTGAAAAAACTGCAAGCAGCATAAGGAAGTGTCATGGTTCCTTATAATAAATTACAGTAGTTAAATCACTCCTTACATTAGGGCTCAGATACTATGGTTAATAAGAACCTAGACAATTAAACTGACTTTACCATCGCCCATTTCTGCTACCTGAAGAATACAGAAGCTTGCAAGTTTATATTCCTTCATCTCAATTAAATATTGGCCCCTGTAACAAAAGAAATTTTTGTTGTATGTAATTTGCTCATTGTAAAACCATTTTTTCAGGCTGAGAATTCTTATTTAAGCAGTATTTTAAAAAGTACAAATAATGCAGGAGTAAGTAAAAGTCTAAAGTTTCTAGTAAGAATCACATCTTCAAAGGAATACAATCCAGGTTTTTCCTCTTGTTCCTTCTGCACATACCTTTTTAAAACACTATCACCAAGAAAATTTAAAAATTTATAGCTATTCAATTGCAAGGCCCACATTTTTTTGTGGGATCCACAGCTAACAGCACACACACTACTAGAACTATGCACATATTGTTAATAATGCTAGTTCTAAAATCAATGTTGTTTTGCCATAGAGTGGTTGTAGGTAAATTCAATCTGATTCTGAAGGCCAAGCTAGGTTTGTTTCTTTCCCGTGCATCACCATTAGTAGTAAATGTACTTGCAAGCCAAATCAGGCCTTCAGAGATACCTGCACAAGCCCACTCTTGCTATTGAGGTAACAGAGGTGGGACTGACTGAAACTTAGTAAACAACTCTTTTGGTGATGAACAAGAAGGACTAACTTTTCGCCCATTCCCTCTTAAGTTTGTTGCAGCTCTATAGTACTGATAAGAGTAAAAAGCAGTAAAAACTTCTTATTGTTCCTAAGGTAAGCAGACAGGACTTGAAATGCACACAAGGAACATTGATGAAGACTACATTTTTATATATTTACTATTTAGAGTACAGCCTCACTTTAAGTCCTTAATGTGAGTTTTAATTGATGCATAGATCAGTGAATGGGCCTTTTTCACTGAGATGACAATGAGATGTCCTCACTTTTTAAACATTTCCTACAGTGTATTTGGCTCCCCTCAGATGAAAACTGGCATATCTGTTTGACTTAGTAAGGGCTGGTACCTTTCACTAATTTGTGAGGAGTGGAGTGAAGGAATTAGTTCATGATTAAAAATGTATTTTATGCATACATTAGGAACCATATGGATTCATTAGTCAATACGTCAGTTTTCACAGAGCTTTGGAACTCCACACCAGCCAAAGGAGAGTTTCTCAAACAGCACCTGCCTGCAGTGACAGGCAGGATTTACATATGCCAAATGGTGCACTGGTTCTAGACAAGCCATAAGAAGGTTGAATGAAAACTACCAACTATGCAGAAAATACTAAAGACATTCATGAACAGTCTGGGAAGCTCATATTTGGCTTTTGAGACCAAATAAAGACCAGAAAAGGAAAAAAGAGCAAATGGTGGTAGAACCCTGAGATTCTCCGAGCATATAAAAAAGACTATGAGAGGGAAGATCTTTACCAAAATTATTTTCTGTGAAGAGAGAAACAGATTTACAGAGAAAATGACTAAAGCGACACAGAAATGGAGCTTTTAGGCTAAGCTGAAGAGAACAGCTAAATATCAGGTTTGAAATATTTACTCTCTAGGTTCATAGGTTCTGTTCATAGGAACTTATAGGTTCAAGTCTAGGGGAAAGGCTGAACTCAGCACTTCACTCAGCACTTCAGAGCTGCAACAAACTTAAGAGGGAATAGGAGAAAAGTTAGTCCTTCTTGTTTATCATCAAAAGAGTGGTTTACTAAGTTTCAGTCAGTCCCACCTCTGTTACCTCAATAGCAAGAGTGGAGTTGTGCAGGTCATTTCTTCAGATAGGACACGGAAATATTTATCCACTCTGAATGGACAGTTAAATTATTTAGAAGAGTACAGGTGTGTTCTGTTGTCACTATTCATATTCACCCTCACCCTCCCCATACCTTGCATGTACTTTGTCATGCAGCATCCTGTATATCATGCTGGATCCTTCTCTCCATCCCAGAGGTAACACCAGTGAGGTGCTATTACATGGATATAATTTGCAAAGGATGAAAAGTGCTATTAAAATATTATTACCTCTAATTATTATCATTAACTAGGCTTGTTCAGTAGATGTGTTAATATAGCTGATGTTTTTACTGTGTTTCAAACAACAGTTGTAAAGTGGAATACTTGTTAAGTTCTAAATGATAATTTTCCTACCTTATTATGTATAAATAGGATTCAGTTGGATAAAGATGAATGGCTCGATTTATATCTCTTAATGCACGCTGTAAATTGTGCACCTGTTATTTACAAAAAAAATTCAGTTACTCATACATACTCTTTAATCACTTTTTCTACCCCATTGAGTGTATTCTTCCCTACAAGAGATTTCTTTGTAATAAAATATGCAAATTAATGGCTATACTGTCTTTTTCTTTAAGTTTTAAATAATAGTAGAATACATAGAGTGACTTGCACATACATTTTAAAACAAAGTATTTGCTACTCAGCTTCTGCTTTACTTATATACCAATACCCAATTTCAGGATTTTCTATTTTCCCTACATCTAATGGTGACACTAAAACAAATGCCTAAAACAGCACAGAGATCCTTAATCCTGACAAAAGATACAAATATGCAAACTTCCTAAACGGCTTTTACAATATTTTACAAAAGCTTATCTATTAATCTTATCTCTTACTACTATTATTTTATCTATTCCACTTTTTGAGGATTGACTGATGGCAAGGTAAGGCCCTAAAAAACCCATAGAGCTCTAAATATTCAGCTCATGGAGGAAGGCTTTACAACTACAGTTACTACAGATAGGATTATCTGTTATTGTCTTTGATCCCAACCCTGCAAAGATTTACATATATGCTTTTTATGCATTGCACATACCATAGAAATCAATATGGGTACTTATTGTCCAAAAAGTTAAGCATGTATGTAAATCTTTGAAGGACCAGGGCATAAGTATCTATTAAAATGTTTTTCATAGCAACTCTAAAATGTAAAAGTAGTGTTACAATATTTAAGACCAAAAAGAATAAAATACCTGATGATATGCTTGAGCTCTACATAAATAAACTCTAACGTTTGTGGGACCAACTTCAATGGCTTTAGAGAACTGTCGAATAGCTTCATAGTAATGATCCAGATGCAACAGTAATATCAAACCAATATTTATGTAAGCCAAGGCAATACCACTAAAAAAGAATAAAGATTATCTTATTTTTCATTTTGTCATACAATATGAAACACTTTGTTATATACATTAATGTCCAATACAACATGTTTCATCTAATTACTATAGTATTATAAAAACACATCTGTAAGCAGTCAAAAGGTAGGCTTTGAGTTACACCTATTTGTTTGCATAACACACATCAAATGCATTACTAATTCCCTTCTTAATTCCTTTGAACACTGGTAGCTGTATATATGCATGATTAGTGACTTCTCCAAAATACGGACTGTACCTTTTTTGGAGGATGTTTATTAGAAGGCTGAGATATGCAAGTCCAGTTTCATCAGCATTCCCCTGACTTCCTCCTAGATCCCTGTCTGTCTGGTTTCAAGGCTGAATTTAGTACAGAGGGATCATTAGTTTCTTTGGTTGTTGATTTTTTGCCACCACATCTCCATTCTGATGTTATTCTATCAGCTGCCTTTGATGCTATAGACCATGAAGTTCCACTGCACCGCCTGGGGTATATGAAGGGGTTGACTCACCACAGGCACCACCTTGTGGCTGAGCATGGGATAGCAGCTCACTCCCCACAGAGCGTCTCCTGCCAATGGCTGCTCCGCCTTTGTGGTGGCCTGCCTCTTCCGGTGACTTGGCCCTCCAGTCAGGTCACTTCAAAGTAGGGTGACCAGACGCAGGTGTGAAAAATCACGACAGGGGGTGGGGGTAATAGGAGATGGGTTATTCTGGTGAATGGAACCAGGGAGCTTTCCTTGGCAAAGTTGATGAAGCCATGCTCCTGGAGGAGATGCAACATCCAAGATGTGACACAGTGCATTGCTAATTGCAATGGAGCTCTGATCAGAATGTCATCCAGGAAAGGGTATAGGTGGGTCTATCACCTGAGAATGGCTACTATCACTACAAACATCTTTCATAAAAAAAATCGGGGGAGCCAAGGATAGGCTGAATGGAAGTGTTCAGTACATTTCTTGCCATAAGCAAACCTCAGAAATATGAGGAGACATGATCTGATGGAGATATGCATCCGTTAGATCTACTGACATCAAGAAGTCCCACTGAGACAGGGATGACACCACAGAGGCCAGTGTCTCCATCTGAATGTTATATAGCCTGAAGTGACTCTTGTTAATATCTTATCAGGCTTGTTCCATTCATCACTAATCACTTCTCTGAAGGAGTGTCCTGCCTGAGGGGAGAAACTTACTCAGGCTTACTCACAGGAGCCTGCTCAGGTTGCATTTGAAGCCTGGAAACAATCTGATTGCACATAGTTTGACATTTCTTGTGGGTGGGGGGGAAATCTTTCCTGCATTTTTCCCCCATCCTGTTTCAATTCAGAGTCAGACAGCTTACCTTCCTTGGTGGAGGATGAGGAGGAAGAGGAGACAGAGGACTCATACTTCCTGACCTTCTGGGCTTTTTCTTTCTCTTTTGTTCCTTTTTAATTTTTTTTTAACCTTTTTTGTGTGCTTTGGGATTATAGAAGCCCCGCTGCAGCTCTGATGAGGCCTTTTGCTGTTTGCCTTCCTTAGTGCCTGGAGCCCCTTCAAGAGGTCAGTCTCAGAATCCTCCCTACTGTGTCCAACCCCCCGGGAGGGGGAAACTCCTCAGTCAGAGCCTTCTGGGTCATCTTGGGAGGGAGGGAGGCTGATTAGAAGGCCAGTTTCTTTCCTCAGGGTGCTTGGGATCCACTTTACAACTTGGGGGATCTGTGGACCCACAGACTCCCCTCTTTGTTGTGCTGGGGTCCCTGGGGACTTACCCCCTTTGTTGAGTGGTCTGGGTCCTCCTTGCTTTTAGAGCTTCTTCCTGCTCTGCACTAGGGTTCCTGGTCCATTTTCGTGCAATGGAGTCATGGCTGCCTTGATGAGTTGGGGACCCTACCTGCCTGTCTGACTCGTAGCCCTGAATCCTAACAGAGATAGGGACAGAAGGCTGGGTGCAGGCTGGACACCACTCACCCTGGAGCCTGCCTTACAAACAGAGCACTGTTTGGATTTAACCCTGTGCTTTCTTAGCTGTTCACCAAACCTGCAAGGGACAGAGGAGTCAGCACTGAGGCCATGTCTACATCTAAAATTTTGCAGCGCTGGTTGTTACAGCTGTATTAGTACAGCTGTATAGGGCCAGCGCTGCAGAGTGGCCACACTTACAGCAACCAGCGCTGCAAGTGGTGTTAGATGTGGCCACACTGCAGCGCTGTTGGGCGGCTTCAAGGGGGGTTCCGGGACGAGAGAGCAAACCGGGAAAGGAAACCAGCTTCGCCGCGGTTTGCTCTCTCGGTCCCGGAGCCACCCAGCAAACCGCAGGGAAGGAGACCTGCTTGCTCGGGGTTCCGGGACCGAGAGAGCAAACCGGGAGCGCCGCGGTTTGCTCTCTCGGTCCCGGAGCCAGCCAGCAAACCGCAGGGAAGGAGACCTGCTTGCTCGGGGTTCCGGGACCGAGAGAGCAAACCGGGAACGCCGCGGTTTGCTCTCTCGGTCCCGGAGCCAGCCAGCAAACCGCAGGGAAGGAGACCTGCTTGCTCGGGGTTCCGGGACCGAGAGAGCAAACCGCGGCGAAGCTGGTTTCCTTTCCCGGTTTGCTCTCTCGGTCCCGGAACCCCGAGCAAGCAGGTCTCCTTCCCTGCGGTTTGCTGGGTGGCTCCGGGACCGAGAGAGCAAACCGCGGCGTTCCCGGTTTGCTCTCTCGGTCCCGGAACCCCGAGCAAGCAGGTCTCCTTCCCTGCGGTTTGCTGGGTGGCTCCGGGAACGCGAGAGCAAACCGCGGCGAAGCTGGTCTCCTTTCCCGGTTTGCTCTCTCGGTCCCGGAACCCCGAGCAAGCAGGTCTCCTTCCCTGCGGTTTGCTGGGTGGCTCCGGGACCGAGAGAGCAAACCGGGAAAGGAAACCAGCTTGATTACCAGAGGCTTCCTCCTTCCACGGAGGTCAAGAAAAGCGCTGGTAACTGTCTACATTGGATTACCAGCGCTGGATCACCAGCGCTGGATCCTCTACACCCGAGACAAAACGGGAGTACGGCCAGCGCTGCAAACAGGGAGTTGCAGCGCTGGTGGTGCCCTGCAGATGTGTACACCTTCAAAGTTGCAGCGCTGTAACTCCCTCACCAGCGCTGCAACTTTCTGATGTAGACAAGCCCTGAGAAACTGAAGTGGAGGCTCTGAAAGGATTAAACCCCTCAGGGGTTAACTAACCTAGGGAGGGGGAGGAATGTTGGAGAGGGAGAATGCTGTCATCCCTGCCCAAAAGCTGGGCAGAAACAGCTCAAATTGCAAGGTAAGAGCAGGAGCAACAGAAACTGCCACTGTCTGATGGCATGGAGCCAGAGACTCTGATAACAAGTAGGAGCAGAGGGATGTGGAGCCAAAACATTGCTCTTTCTCTGTGAAGCTGCAGACAGAGGTGAGCAGCTCAGATGTGCAGAACTGTGGGAGATGGTGGGCTGCAGAAAATACGTATAGTTTTCCAACAAATAAGAGGAAGAATAATATTGTGCTTAAGGAACTGCACTGGGATGTAGGAGACCCTATTTCATTTCCAGCTGTGGCACAGCATTCTCTTGTGATCTCTGGCAAGTCAATGAGGGTGGAATTTTCGAAAAGTGCCCTTAAGTCACTTAGACATTTTTGAAAATCCCACTCAATCTCTCTGTTGCTCAGTTCCCTATCTCTAACACAGGGATAATAATGCTTTCCTGTTTCATAAAGGATAAATTCATAAATGTTTGTAAGTCTACACTGATGGGGGTCATAGCAGTACTTAGACAGACAGGCATAGATGGATGGATATGAACATAAGTTTTCCCCCTTAGCTAATTCAAAGTGGTATACAATCTATATTAGAAAACCAATCACCTGTCCAGAGCCAGTACATTTTCAAAGTCACAGATTGCTAGTGACCATTGACATTGTTCTGTGTATAAGATCCCACGGTGAATGAAAGAACTGAGATTTTCAAAAGAGTCATTGAGGAGCACTGGGGGAAAAAGAATATATTTTAATTGTAACTTTTCGATATTCACATCTAAATTTTAGTTGTTTATTATATAGCTTATCTGCATATTACTTTTATTCTAGCTTTCTTAGTGTTATATTTAATAGCATAAGTGAAGTATAAACTAACTGGTGGGACCACCATGCAAAGAAACCAGTTTATATACCATGGAAAATGGTATGTATAAAATGGAGCAAGTACATACAAGTATACAATTATAATTCTTAATTACTTCTACTCTCAAATGATTAAAATAAAACAAAGGGGGAATTTGGAAACAGTGGGAAATAACTGAAAATGGCTAACAGTCAATATCCAATGCTAACACTAAATTAATACAAATTAAAAGAGACAAAGTCATCACAAAGTGCGGCGTGAATACAGCATCCCTGACCATCTTGGTTTACAGCCATTGATTGACCTATCCTCCAGGAACTTTTCTAATACTTTTTTGAACCCAGTTATGCTTTTGGCCTTCACAACAACCCCTGGCAATAAGTTCCACAGGTTGACTGTGCACTGTATGAAGATGTACTTCTTTATGTTTGTTTTAAACCTCCTGCTATTAATTTCATTGTGACCCCTAGTTCTTGTGTTATGTGAAGGAGTAAATAGTACTTCCCTATTCTCTTTCTCCATACCATTCAAGATTTTATAAATCTCTATAATGTCGCTCCTCTAGTCATCCCTGAAGCAGTTCCATACCCCTAATCATTTTCGTTTCCCTTCTCAGTATTTTTTCCAATTCTAACATCTTTTTTGAGATGGGGCAACCAGAGCTTCACACAGTATTCAAGGTGTGGGTGTACCATGGATTTACATAGTGGGCGTATGATATTTTCTGTCATATTATCTATCCCTTTCCTAATGGTTCCTAACATTCTGTTAGCTTTTTTTTGACTGCCACTTCACATTGAGCAGATATTTTCAGAGAACTATCCACAATAGCGTCAAGAACTTTCTTGAGTGGTAATGGTTAAATGTAGACCCCATCATTTTGTATGATTTCTTGGGATTATTTTTCCCATATGTGTTACTTTGCACTTATCAACAGTGAATTTCATCTGCCATTTTCTTGCCCAGTCACCCAGTTTTGTGAGATGCCTTTGTAACTCTCTGCAGTTAGCTTTGGACTTAACTATTTTGACTAATTTTGTATCATCTGCAAATTTTGCCACTTCACTGTTGATCCACTTTTACAGCTCATTTATGAATATGTTTAACAGCACTGGCACCAGTACAGAACTTCTCTCCCTTTCAGTATTGACACTAGGAAATAATACCAGAAACACTGAAGTCCTGCAGAGCTTTCTTTGGATCAATCTTTCGCAGTATGCAACCTCTGCAATAGAATGCTAACCAATTAGAAGGGTCTAGATGAACTGCAGCAGATAAGTCTTCCATTGCATTTTTATACTGCTGTCTTTTAGCGTATGTTCTTCCTCGATATATCCTAGTACAGAGAAAATATTTTTTTAATTTACAATTTTCCATACAAAAATTATACTTACAGAATGAAGCCATATGAAGCTATCTACAATATGAATATTTGGATCATCTCAGCATTAATAGTACTTAATTTGTTTCTTTGCTGCATAGTCTTAAAGTAATTATCTAAAGAAAAAGTCAAAGGCTAGAATAAGAGTTAATGGTAGTTTTAGTGGTATTAAGAGTTTAATTTCTTTTGTCAGAAGTATTTTCTTTCTTTTTTGTTTAAATCAGCAGTGACAAAACAACTCTGAAAGGTTCAAATCCTGCCTATGGATTCATATGGGCAGACTACTGCACCAGCACAAAGCCCCACTGAAGTCGATGGGGCTCTGCATAATGGACCCTTGCACCTGCATGGAGCTTCACAGACTCGAATGGGGCTCTGTGTGAATGCAGCTGAACACTTGTGCAGAGCAATTTGCAGGATCAGACCCATACAGATTTACTCAGTTCACACTGATTTAAAAGAAAAGAAATGGAGCTCTGCTTACTACCACTAAAACTGTCTATAAACATTTATGGTCATTCAATATTTCCTTCAGGTAATGCAGTTTATAGAATTGGTACCCATCGATGCCTCTTAATTTCACAATATTACTACCTTAATTTCAATTAACTAGCAACATACTTAAGTAAACTGCAGGCTCAGATGAAACAGAGCTGACTGGAAAGCCCTGCAGTTAAGATTCTTTCTGGGAAGTTCTCCATTGCTATGTCATCCAGCGGGACTTATGCTGCATTCCATAAAACATAATAAAAGTACATTACTTCTATTCAAAAAGGTCACTTAAAATATGTATTAACCCTGACCTATTAAAAAGACACACAGATTAAGACTGTGTTCCTTTAAAGATTTAATCATGTGCTTAACTTTACGTACATACAGTGAGTTGTCCCACTGAAGTCAATTGGACTAGCCATTGGGCTAAATTCTCATCTGCCTCTGAACTTGAGGGGCAGGGGGAGGATTACAAGGATCTTGTAGCTCTTGATCCTGCACAGTCTTACTCCAGAGTAAGTTCGAGTTGCTGAAGAGCAACTGTAACTTAAATCAGTGTCATAAGGTCTCTCAGTGAACATATGCCAGAGGAGTATTGGGTGTAGGGGACCTCTGCTCTACCATGTCTCCTATGCTGGGGGATGGGGAGTGGCTGGTGCAGGAGGCAGCTATGCCACTTCCACCACTGGAGAACTCCCCTCTGCAGGTGGAGAATTCTCTGCTAGATATTTCTTGCAAGCATATATCCACTTTGGAGAGTCCGCTCCAGAGTGTGATTGGTACCTAAAACAGAGGGCAAACTCTACGTTGGCAAAAACATAGGGCTTATTCCTTAATCCACACAACTCAAACCTCAAATACCACTACAACTTAAAAACAAAGAAAAAACTTAATTCAGGTTTTGATGCTTCATATAAAGAAATACTAAAGAACTAAGACCTTAATTCAGCAAAAGCACTAACACTGGAATTTTCAAGGTAACTTATGGGAATTAGGTACACAACTAAACTGAAAGTACATCCTTAACTTTAACCAGGTGTTTAAATCCATCCCTATTCAGCACTTCAGCAGTTGGTTAAATCCAGCTGACTCTGTAGTAACCTCTTCAACTGGATTTAGGCAGATGCTTATGTGCTTTACTGAATCAGGATTCAAAGTCCATCAAATCTATGGACACACTCCCTAAGGAACATCTTAGCCTAGAAGACTTACTTTTCAACTTCTATGACAAATCTCTTTAGAAACTAAATTATTTTTATTATTTAATGCATATTGGTCAATCCTATATTATTATTTGAATTACTGTAAGACCTAGGAGCCACAGTCATGGACCAGGACCCCACTGTGGAAAGCACTGTACAAACATGAAACAAAAAAACAGTCCCTGCTCCATTGAGTTTACAGTCTAAGATAAAAGACAACAGGTGGATACAGATAGATGATGGAGTACAAGGAAACAATGAGACAATATGGTCAGCATGGTAGGCTATGGTCTCAGCACACTAGCAGTCAAACCATCGTCTATGTTTTCATATGTCTCATGGCAAAGGAGAGATTTAAGGAGGATGTTGAAGGAGGATCATGAGGTTTTTTGTGGATGTTTACAGCGAGCTTGTTTCAGGCATGAGAGGCAGCATGGGCAAAAGCACAAATGTGCTTATTTGCAAATTTAACAAGTGGGCAATAGAGGTTAACTTCATGGGTCAATCAGAGGTGAGAGTAGACATTTAGATACTGACTGAGTGATGACAGGTAGGGTGGGGATAGCTCACTAAAGATCTTGACAGTGAAGACAAGAAGCTTCTGTTTGAAACAATAAAGAGGGAGGTAGTGAATGAATTCAAAGGGGGGGACATAATAAAGTGATGGGCTTGGAAAATGATTTTCCCAGGAGTATTCTATCCCATAGTTCCAGCAGTCTCCCCCACCAATTGGAATTCTGGGTTGAGATCCCAATACCTTATGGGGCAAAAACTATTGTCACAGGTGGTTCTGGGTACATGTCATCAGGCCCCCCTCTCCCTCCCTCCCTCCTTCTGTGAAAGCAACGGCAGACAATCTTTTCACACCTTTTTTCCTAGGTTACCTCTGCAGACGCCATATCACGGCAAGCATGGAGCCCGCTCAGCTGACTGTCACCATATGTCTCCTGGGTGCTGTCAGACATGGGACTGCATTGCTACACAGCAGAAGCTCATTGCCTTTTGGCAGCAGATGGTGCATTACGCCTGGTAGTCATCGTCATCATACTCCTGGGTGCTCTTTTAGCCAAGCTCGGTGAGGTCGGTCAGGGCACCTGGGCAGACATAGGAGTGACTCAGCCAGGTCATTCCCATCTTCTGCCGAGCACCCAGGAGATGATGATGGCTAGCAGATGTAATGCAGCATCTTCTGCTGAGCACCACGAGATGACAATGGCAAGCAGTTATACTGCACCGCCTGCTGCCAGCCTAAGATGTATCAGATAGATGGAGTGGATCAAAACAAGAATTCGACCAGATTTGTTTTGTATTCATTTGCTCCTCCCTCCCTCTGTGAAATCAACTGCCTGCTAAACCTAGGGGTTTGAGTTCAATCCTTCAGGGGGCCATTCTGTGTGACAGTTGTTTGTGTTTCTCCTTGATGCAAAGCCACCCCCTTTGTTGATTTTAATTCCCTGTAAGCCATGTCGTCAGTCACCCCTCCCTCTGTCAGAGCAACGGCAGGCAATCATTTCGCGCCTTTTTTCAGTGCAAATGCCATACCACGGCAAGCATGGAGCGCACTCATCTCAACGCAGCAGTCATGAACATTGTAAACACCTCACACATTATCATGCAGTTTATGCAGAACCAGAACCTGAAAAACAAGGCGAGGAGGAGGCGACAGCAGCACAGTGATGAGAGTGATGAGGACATGGACACAGACTTCTCTCAAAGCGCAGGTCCCAGTGCTTTGGAGATCATGGTGTTAAAGGTTCATGCTGTGGAACGCCGATTCTGGGCCCGGGAAAAAAAAACAGACTGGAGGGGCCGCATAGTGTTGCGGGTCTGGGATGATTCCCAGTGGCTGCAAAATTTTCGCATGCATAAGGGCACTTTCATGGAACTTTGTGACTTGCTTTCCCCTGCCATGAAGTGCAAGAATACCAAGATGAGAGCAGCCCTCATAGTTGAGAAGTGAGTGGCGAAAGCCCTGTGGAAGCTTGCAATGCCAGACAGCTACTGGTCAGTGGGAATCAATTTGGAGTGGGCAAATCTACTGTGGGGACTGCTGTGATCCAAGTAGCCAAAGCAATCACTGAGCTGCTGCTACCAAAGGTAGTGAGTCTGGGAAATGTGCAAGTCATATTAGATGGCTTTGCTGCAATGAGATTCCCTAACTGTGGTGGGGCAATAGATGGAATCCTTATCCCTATCTTGGCACCAGAGCACCAGGGCAGCCAATACATAAACCGCAAGAGGTACTTTTAAATGGTGCTGCAAGCACTGGTGGATCACAGGGGACGTTTCACCAAGATCAACGTGGGATGGCCAGGAAGGGTTCCTGACGCTCGTGTCTTCAGGACCACGAGTCTATTTAAATGGCTGCAGCAAGGGACTTACTTCCCAAACCAGAAAATAACTGTTGGGGACATTGACATGCCTATAGTTATCCCTGGGGACCCAGCCTACTCCTTAATGCCATGGCTCATGCAGCCATACACAGGCAGCCTGGACAGTAGTCAGGAGCTGTTCAACTATAGGCTGAGCAAGTGCAGAATGGTGGTAGAATGTGCATTTGGACATTTAAAGGGTCGCTGGCACACTTTACTGACTCACTCAGACCTCAGCGAAACCAATATTCCCATTGTTATTGCTGCTTCCTGTGTGCTCCACAATTTCTGTGAGAGTAAGGGGGAGACATTTATTGTGGGGTGGGAGGTTGAGGCAAATCACCTGGTCACTGATTATACGTAGCCAGACACCAGGGCAATTAGAAGAGCACACCACGAAGCGCTGCGCATCAGAGAAGCTTTGAAAACCAGTTTCATGGCTGGCCAGGCTACAGTATGACAGTTCTGTTTGTTTCTCCTAGATAAAAACCCGCCTCCTTGGTTGACTCATTCCCTGTAAGCCACCCACCCTCCCCCCTTTGAGCACAGCTTGCTTGCAAAGGAAATAAAGTCACTATCATTTAAAAACCATGTATTCTTTATTAATTGATTATAAAAATAGGGAGATAACTGACAAGGTAGCCCGGGTGGGCTGTGGGAGGAGGGGAGAGGGAAGGAAAAGGCCACTTCAAAACTTGTTGAATGACAGCCTTCTGTTGCTTGGGCTGTCCACTGGGGTGGAGTGGCAGGGTGCACAGAGCCTCCCCCCACCCTGCGTTCTTGGGCGTCTGGGTGAGGAGGCTTTGGAACTTGGGGAGGGGGCAGGGCAGTTAAACAGGGGTTGCAGCGGCACTCTGTGATCCTGCTGCTGTTTCTGAAGCTCCACCAGACGCCAGAGCATGTCTGTTTGATCCCGCAGTAGCTCCAGCGTTGCATCCTGCCTCCTCTGATCTTTCTGCCACCACCTCTCATCTCGATCGTCCCTCCTGTCCTCACGTTCGTCCCTCCTGTCCTTATGTTCATTGGCCGCTTTCCTGTACTGTGATACTGTGTCCTTCCACACATTCAAATGAGCTCTTTCACTGTGAGTCGACCGCATGATCTCAGAGAACATTTCATCGTGCGTGCGTTTTTTTTCGTCGCCTTATCTGAGATAGCCTTCGGGACAAGGAGGGAGGCTTGAAAAATTTGCAGCTGCGGGAGGAAAAAAGGGAGAGAAGTATTTAAAAAGATACTTTACAGAAGTATTTTAAAAGATATTTTACAGAACAATGGTATACTCTTTCACAGTGAACAACACTATTCACATTACATATCACATGTGATTTCAGTACAAGATCGCATTTTGCATCTTATATTGAGTGCCTGCAGCTTTGGTGTTAGAGATCACAGATGCAGGGCCAGGCAACAGAATTTGGCTTGCAGGCGGCCATAGTAAGCCATAGTCTTTCGGCTTCTGCAACCTTCATAAAAGCAGTGCCCTCCTTTCCCATACCAAGCAAAGCCCGTTGAGTGCTGCAGTTTTCGTGTTAATGTACAGCAGCAGAAACCAAACTAACTCCTCCACACACTTTCCTGAGGATAACACAGAGAGATAAAGAACAGATGTTGCTTGACTGCCAGCAAACACCGGGACCATACGCTGCCAGGCTTTGTCATGCAATGATACCAGATTACTTGCTACTGGCATGGCATGGTAAAGTGTCCTACCATGGAGGATGGAATAAGGCTGCTCTCCCCAGAAACCTTCTGCAAAAGCTTTTAGAGTACCTCCAGGAGAGCTTCATGGAGATATCCCTGGAGGATTTCTGGTCCATCCCCAGACACGTTAACAGACTTTTCCAGTAGCTGTACTGGCCGTGAATGCCTCCCAAGTCCTCAGGGAAAATTAATCATTAAAAAACGCTTGCTCTTAAACCATATATTATATATACAAAGGTACACTCACCAGAGGTCCCTTCTACGGCTTCATGGTCCGGGATACCACTTTGGGAGAGTTGGGAGGGTATTTCAGTCATGGTGAGAAAAAGATCCTGGCTGTTGGGGAGAACGGTGTGCTGTGTGCTCTCCTCAAGCTCGTCCTCCTCCTCATCATCATCATCTTCCCTGCCCGCAAAATCCTCAGGCATGGCTGAGAGTATCACCTCCTCGGAATCCACGGTCAGGGGTGGGGTAGTGGTGGCAGCCCGCCCTAGAATTGCATGCAGCTCAGCGTAGAAGCAGCATGTCTGCAGCTCCGCCCCGGAGCATCTGTTTGATTCTTTGTTTTTCTGGTAGGCTTGCCTGAGCTCCTTAACTTTCATGCGGCACTGTGCTGAGTCCCTGTTGTGGCCTCTCTCTATCATGCCCTTGGAGATTTTTTCAAATGTATTGGCATTTCATCTTTTGGAATGTAGTTCTGATAGCACTGAATTGTCTCCCCATACAGCGATCAGATCCAGTACCTCCCGTACGGTCCATGCTGGAGCTCTTTTTCAATTCTCGGACTGCATGGTTACCTGTGCTGATGAGCTCTGCATGGTCACCTGTGCTGATGAGCTTGACTGGCCAAACAGGAAATGAGAATCAAAAGTTCACGGGGCTTTTCCTGTACACCTTGCCAGTGCATCTGAGTTGAAAGTGCTGTCCAGAGCGATCTCAATGGTGCACTGTAGGATAGCTCCCGGAGGCCAATACTGTCAAATTGTGTCCACACTAACCCTAATTCAAACCAGAGATATTGATTTCAGCGCTAATCCCCACGTTGGGGAGGAGTACAGAAATCAATTTTAAGAGCCCTTTATGTCAAAGTAAATGGCTTTGTTGTGTGGACGGGTGCATGGCTAATTCGATTTAACGCTGCTAAATTCGACATAAACTCGTAATGTAGACCAGACTTAAGCTGATGGCTAGACATCCATGAGGAGATGTCAGTGAGACAGGCTGAGATTTTAGTTTGGATAGACAGAGACCGGTCTGGAGTAGAGACAGAGATCTGTGAGTCACCTGCATAGAGATGGTAGTTTAATTTGTGTTTGCAGATGAGATGCTACCATATTATTTTTAATGCTATTTTAATAATCGAATAATAATTGCAGACTATATATTTTACCTTGCTTGAACATTGCTGGGATCTTCCTTAATCACAGCTGTAAAATCCTGAAGAGCTATAGTCCAAATTGATTTCTCAAAGAAATGCATTCCATGTTTCATAAGTGCATCTGTTCTTTTTGGATTATATTGAAAACACTACATTGAAAAATGTAAGAAGAACATAATATTTGCATAATAGCTATCCTTATTTCCCTATAAATTAAAAATCTGAAATGAAAAGGTACCAAAGAATATATACTATTTTTTTTAAAAAGTATAAACTATCTTCCATTGTTTTAAATATTTCCCTTGTCCTTTAATTTCCTTTGCCAATCTTTTCCCTGCAGTTGTAAAACTGCAACACATAACCAACTCGGCAACCTTATAAACTGACTCTTAATTTAGCTATGAAGCACTGTCCAGGATAAATTACAGAAAATATGTACTAACTCCATCACACAGAAGATTTGTTTGATTAAAAGGATATAAGTTTCTGAAAGCTATGTGCCAGATAAATCCAAATATTTGTACACTAACTCCTCACTTAAAGTCGTCCTGGTTAACGTTGTTTTGTTGTTACGTTGCTGATCAATTAGAGCACATACTCATTTAATGTTGTGCAATGCTCCCTTATATCATTGTTTGGCAGCTGCCTGCTTTGTCCAAAACTTGCAGGAAGAGCAGCCGGTTGGAGCTAGCTGGTGGGGCAGTGGACTGGCAGCCCCCCATCAGCTCCCCACTCCTCTAAGTTCCCCGTGTGGCAGCAGCCCAGCAGGCTATCAATTGCCAGGCAGTTCAGCTGTCCTTTGCCTCACTGCCATGTGCTGCTCCTGCCCTCCAGGAGCCTCCTGCTTGCTGTGCAGGGAGGGAGGGAGGAGGAGAGGGGCTAATGTCAGGGTTTCCTTCTCCCCCCTGCTCCTGCACACCACTGAGCCCATCTCCATGGGGGGCTGAACATGAACAGGGCTCAGGATGGAGGCAGCAGCTGCTGTCTCAATTTCCTGATCTACTTAAAAAGGCAGTGTACTTAGAGTGGGGTCAGCGTACTTAAAGGGGCAATGCGCATCTCTCTCTCACAGGTGTATATCTCTGTCTCTGTCTGCCATGCTGTCTCCCCTCCCTCCATTCGTGCTGCCTTGTAGAGTGTGAGGCTACATTAACAACAATGAGTTTACCCTTGAGGGCTCAGCTGATTGCTAGTTCATCATTTAGCAGTAAGGCATTCCCTGGGAAATATCCCCCCCTCTGACTTCACCACCTCAACCAAGCTTCACAATCATCATCACTGTGTACCAGTATTAAATTGTTTGTTTAAAACTTACACTGTGTGTTTATATAATATAGTCTTTTGTCTGGTTAAAAATATGTCCCTGGAACCTAACCCCTCTGCCCCCATTTACATTAATTCTTATGGGGAAATTGGATTCGCTTAACATCATTTCGCTTAAAGTCACATTTTTCAGGAACATAACTACAATGTTAAGCGAGGAGTTACTGTAATTCAGTGATGTTACTATAATAATGTTACACTAGAAAAAGAAAAACCTACTTTGGCATAATCGTCCATTGCCAATAATAATTCCTCTTCCTCTTCCAACAACTCAGCTCTCCTGAAATAAATGTCATCATCTGTGGGGTTGCATTTCACTGCTAAAGAGCAATTTATGATTGCCAATCCATTATTGCCCTGATTTCTGTAAATTTCAGCCTTTGACAGATATGCATCTAGAACCAATAAAATATAAAATACAACATTTAGCAGCACAAAATATTGACAATTCACCTGCCATCTGCAGAAAAATAATACAAGCATGAAAGTAAAGCATGACCAATTCTTTTTCACTCTGGATGATACACTGCAAAAGTACTGGAACTTCAGCTCTGTGCTCAGTCCTCTAACTCCGAAGTCCTCCTGACAGATAGTTTGTGTAAGATTTCTCAGTCTTTACAAACTCAGATTAACATAAAGCACTTCAAAGTGATTCAAATATTCAAAGCCCTTTTAGTCTGAGTAAAATAACCTAACAGGCCTATTCTGAATGTTTCTTGACAACATTCTAATCTGTAGCTTGAGCAAAAAGATCAAATAAAAAAACCTATGCATGCACAAAAAACTTCCAGCAACTTCAAAATTACTACACCAATTTATTTCAAACACAGCATGTTTCCTTAGTTCTCCTTAGAATGTGAGATGTGACCCTCCGCAGATCATGAGTGACTACAGGGCTCTGGGAGCAAGGGTGAAGGAGTTGGGAGCACAGGTGGTGTTCTCTTTGATCCTTCCAGTCAAAGGTAGGGGCCCAGGAGGTGAATGCCTGGCTGCGAGGATGGTGTTGCCAGGAGGGCTTCGCGTTCCTTGACCATGGGAGCTGTCCCAGAAAGAAGACCTGCTAAGCTGAGATTGGGTCCATCTATATAGGAAGGCAAAGAGCATATTTTGATACAGACTGGCTAATCTCATGAGGAAGGTTTTAAACTAGGTTTGAAGGGGGCAGGTGACCAAACCCCACAGGTAAGTTAAAAATATGGAGACCAGAGAGAAGAGTCGGAATGTGGGGCGGAGCATGGGCTGTTATAGCAGGGATAAGGGAGAGACAAGACAGAACTTGGAGGGGAAATCAAATCAGGATCTTATATGTCTGTGAACTAATGTGAGAAGTATGGGGAATAAGAAGGAAGAGCTCGAAATGCTATGACAGGCAGGGCAAAAAGAGAGAAGGTGTTGCCTTGTATATTAAAAATGTACACTTGGACTGAGGTTGAGATGGAAATAGGAGACAGACTTGTTGAAAGTATCTGGGTAAATATAAAAGAGGTAAAAAACAAGGGTGCTGTCATGGTAGGGGTCTACTATAGAGAATCTAACCAGGAAGAAGAGTTAGATGAGGCTTTTTTTAAGCAAATAACAAAATCATCCAAAGCACAGGACTTGGTGGTAATGGGGGACTTCAACTACCCAGACATCTGTTGGGAAAATAACACAGCAGGGCACAGATTATCCAACAACTTCTTGGAATGTATTGGAGACAATTTTTTATTTCAGAAGATGGAGAAAGCTACTAGGGGAGAGGTTTTCTAGGTTTGATTTTCACAAGTAGGGAGGAACTGGTTGAGATTTTGAAAGTGGAAGGCAGCTTGGGTGAAAGTGATCATGAAATGGTAAAGTTCAAGATTTTAAGGAACGGTAGGAGAGAGAACAGCAAAATAAAGACAATGGATTTCAAGAAGGCAGACTTCAGCAAACTCAGAGAAGTTGGTAGATAAGATCCCATGGGAAGCAAGCCTAAGGGGAAAAATAGTTGAATACAGTTGGCAGTTTTTCAAAGAGACATTATTAAGGGCACAAGAGCAAACTATCCACTGCGTAGGAAAGACAGGATGTATGGCAAGAGACCACCCTGACTTCACCAGGAGATCTTCAATGATCTGAAACTCAAAAAAGAGTCCTACAAAAAGTGGAATCTGGGTCAAATTACAAAGAATGAATATAAACAAATAATACAAGTACGTAGGGGCAAAATTAGAAAGGCCAAGGCACAAAAGGAAATCAAACAAGCTAGAGACATAAAGGGTAACAAGAAAACATTCTACAAATATATTAGAAGCAAGAGGAAGACCAAGAACAGGGTAGGCCCATTACTCAATGAGGGGGGAAAAACAACAGAAAATGTGGAAATGGCAGAGATGCTTAATGACTTCTTTGTTTCAGTTTTAATCAAGAAGGTTGGGATCAGAGGCTGAAACAGGGAAAGAACAAGTTAAAAATTACTTAGACAAGTTAGATGTCTGGGCCTGATTAAATGCATCCTAGAATACTCAAGGAGCTGACTGAGGAGAGATATCTGAGCCATTAGCAATTATCTTTGAAAAGTCCTGGAATCTCCTGTCTTCCATAAGACTGGCACTATATTTGCCCTTTTCCAATCTATAAAAATGGAAATAAGGATAATTGGGGAATTACAGAGCATTTTAACTTCTGTACCCAGAAAGATAATGGAGCAAATAATAAAGCAATCAATTTGCAAACATCTAGAAGACAATAACGTGATAAATAACAGTCAGCATGGATTTGTCAAGAACAAATCATGTCAAACCAATCTGATAGCGTTCTTTGACAGGGTAACAAGCCTTGTGGATATAGGGGAAGCAGTATATCTTGAATTTAATGAAGCTTTTGATACTGTCTCGCATGACCTTTTCATAAACAAACTAGGAAAATGCAACCTAGATGTAGCTATTATAAGGGGTGTGCATAACTGGTTGGAAAACCATTCCTGGAGAGTAGTTATCAGTAGCTCACAGTCATGCTGGAAGCATAATGTGTGGGGTCCTGTAGGGATCAGTTCTGAGTCCCGTTCTGTTCAATATCTTCATCAATGATTTAGATAATGGCATAGAGAATACATTTATAAAGTTTGTGGACAATACCAAGATGGGAGGGGTTGCGAGTGCTTTGGATGATAGGATTATAATTCAAAATCAGCTGAACAAACTGGGGAAATGGTCTGAAGTAAATAGGATGAAATTCAATAAGGACAAATGCAAAGTACTCTACTTAGGAAGGAACAATCAGTTGCACACATACAAAATGAGAAATGACTGCCTAGGAAGGAGTACTGCAGAAAGGGATCTGGGGGTCATAGTGAACCACAAGATAAATACGAGTCAGCACTGTAACACTGCTGCAAAAAAATGAACATCATTCTGGGATGTGTTAGCAGGAGTGTTGTAAGCAAGACATGAGAAGATAATTTTTCCGCTCTACTCTGCACTGATTAGGGCTCAACTGGAGTACTATGTCCAGTTCTGGGTGCCACATTTCAGGAAAGATGTGGACAAATTGGAGAAAGTCCAGAGAAGAGCAACTCAAATGATTAAAAGTTTAGAAAACGTGACCTATGAGGGAATACTGAAAAAACTGGGTGTGTTTAATCTGGAAAAGAGAAGACTGAGAGGGGACATGATAACAGCTTTCAAGTACATAAAAGGTTGTTACAAGGAGGAGGGAGAAAAATTGTTCTTCTAAACCTCTGAGGATAGGACAAGAAGCAATGGGCTTAAATTGCAGCAAGGAAGGTTTAGCTTGGACATTAGGGAAAATCTTTCTAACTGTCAGGGTGGTTAAGCACAGGAATAAATTGACTAGGGAGATTGTGGAATCTCCATCATTAGAGATTTTTAAGAGCAGGTTAGACAAACTCTTATCAGGTGGTCTAGATAATACATAATTCTGCCATGAGTGAGGGGACTGGACTAGATGACCTCTTGAGGTCCCTTTCAGTCCTACGATTCTATGCTTCTAACTTACTCTGAGCCTTGTACCTTCTGTACCACAGCACAGACTTTTACCATTTGCACTACAAGAATAATATTAGTTAGTGGCAGAAGAAGGCTGCAATTGCAGTTAGTGGGAGGGCACAGGCAACTGGGGCCAGCTATTGGGGCCAGGAGATGGTTTTGGGGAGCCTGGTCCACCTCCTTCTCTCTCTCTCTCCCACCCTTCATGGGAGTTGGGGAGCTCCTGCCCCATGTGGAGCCCTCAAAACAGGAAATGAACCTCTGGGACCATTTGCTGATCCAGATAATCACTAGGTGGAGTCTGGCTTATCTCTCTCCCACTTCCCACCCCAGAAGGGGGGAATCTCCTGCCCCATATTTTGCCCTAGTAGGACAGTGGATGGGTGGTTGGGGCCACACACTGGATTCAGATGGCTAGTTGGGGAAGCCTGTGTTTCTTTGTTCCCCACCAAAGGAGTTGAGGAATCTCCTGTTGCATGTAGTGCCTGGGTCTAGAGGGAAGGCTAGGAGCAGAACACAAACACCCCCAACCTCACCCATGCTGCTGCAGCTGCTCTGGAAGCTCCCAAGCACTATGAGTAGCATCCATTGCAGCTCCTTTCCTTTCCTTTCCTTTCCTTTCCTTTCCTTCCACAAACAAAAAAAACAGGTTGAAAGAATACTTTATAATAGAAGTCCTTAGGCAGGGTCGTTACCAGCTTTCCCTGAAATATTAATGGGCATAATGTCATGACAATTGTGTATGTATTGAAATAAAACATTTAGTTATTTTAGAAATACTGATTTAGGCTCCAATCTTGCAAAGACTTATACTCATGCAAAACTTTACAAACTACAAGCAATCCTATTGAAGTAAATGGGACTACTCGGTGCATAAAGTTAAGCATGTCCATAAGTCTTTGCAATACTGAGGTCTAATACAACTGAAGAAACAGCATTTGTGAGAAAAAACTGTTTTTAAAAACTTGGTTATATTTCAATAGATACTTACCCGCATTATTTTTGTTCCATTTAATTATAAAATTCAGGTCATCCAAGGCAGCTTGATTTTTTTCTTGAAAGAGGTAAATTAAATGCCTGTGCCAATAAGCATTAAGTAGAAGTGGTTCTAAGCTTATGGCCTACAAAAGAAAATGCGAAATAAATAGTAGATTATTATTTAGATAGTGATAGGAGTTTCTTAAATGAGCTAGGAGCTCCTGGAATACAGAGGATGTCAAAGATTCTGCCCTGCAGAGTATACAGTTCTATACATTTGAAATACAGATATTATGCAAGTAAAATGTGAAGTCCCAATATTGCAAACACTTATGTGCATATTTAACTTTAAGCACAAGTAACCCTATTGAAGTCACTCATGTTTCACACTAAGTATGTGTTTAAGTGTATGCAGGATTGTCCTGAATTTCAGAAATATTCAGTCTGAAATACGTATTAGTCAGAGAAATCATCAGAGTTTATCACTTTTTAACAAGTAAAACATACTTGAATTCTAGAGGATAAACACAAATTAGTATCTTGCACATTGCTGACCTGTCTGAAGGTGATAATTAATTGGCATTTCCAAGTTTATAAGAAAATGTCAGTGTTGGCCAAATGTGAACTGTACTATTGCTATTGCTATGAAAAACATTACTGATTCCTTAAAAGAAAGCATTTTACTGTGATCTTACCACATTAATGAGATCTCACCAAGCAAATAATTTCTTATGCATTTTATTCATGGTGCTCATAATATAAGCTAACATAAGCGTAGGGAAAATTTACATGAGTACACAAATCTGCCACTAGTCTGCTAGAGTCTGGATTTGTAAACCTGCCAGATACACAGCAAAGTTCACCTGTTTTCTAAGGCTTCAAAGGATGTTAAAGATGGAGAATTAAAAGGATAAACTGAATATCCTGTGCAGGTAATTTTAGACAGTCTAGAAGATATCTAAGCGATTATAGGTGACATTGTGTATTGTAATGTACTGTAAAGAGTGAGAGCTTGTAACAGATGCCTATATTATTGTATAAATCAAAATAAATTAAACAAATACATACTTTGCACTTATGTATCACTTTACATGGAAAGCCTGTGGGAAAAGATCGAGTTTCTTAATTATAAAACAGTAACAGTCAAATTTAAAGTTAAATGTTTTATAAATGTTTACTGGAATCTGGAGACAATACATAAATTGGGTCCAGAACTGGCACATTTTTGCTGGAAGTATCAAAACCAGGTGAAGAGATTTTTACTCACATGCTTTGGATCTATGCATATTGAGAATAGGTGATATGAAAGATGAGTAATGGAGATGTGGAATTTATAATTACTGAACCTATCTAAAATAAACAGTACACCTTTACCCTGATATAACGCGACCCGATATAACATGAATTCGGATATAACATGGTAAAGCAGCGCTCCGGGGAGGTGGAGCTGCGCACTCTGGTGGATCAAAGCAAGTTCGATATAACTCGGTTTCACCTATAACGCAGTAAGATTTTTTGGCTCCCGAGGACAGTGTTATATCGGGGCAGAGGTGTATTACTGATCTGAAGACTATTTCATCAAGAAATGTCTTGGTGATAGGCACCTTAGAAATACCTAAAATAGATAAGGAGATTGAAGGAGCACTGCTTGGATAAATTTGAATTAATAAAGAATAAGATCCCCCAACAAAGACAGACTGGAGGGTAAACCTTTCTCACATTAAAAGCCACAAAGAGTCCTGTGGCATCTTATAGACTAACAGACGATCATGAGCTTTCGTGGGTGAATACCCACTTCATCTGATACTTTCTCACACTGTAGATCTTGAGAGAGCAGGACAGCACAGATGATTAAAAAACATGTATAAAGAATTTATTTATACTGAGGGGGCTGGGATGGATTATCATCGTCACCTTATTGTGATTTAACATTTATATTCCAATAGTGCTTGGACCCCAAGCAGGTTGGGGCCCCTACATGTTAGATGCTGTACAAACATATAGTAAAAGATAAATATAAATATGAAGAACTGTGCTATTGGCTGTAAGTGAAGATTTTTACGTTAAATACACTTTCTACCTTCAAGTAATGTACTTCAGATTTTATCTTTTTATTTTTGCTGTTTATAATTTATTTTAATCCTCTTTTTGTTATGCTTAGTTTAGATTGTGTAGTTTCTTGGGTGGAGGTGAAGAGTTTCTCTATGAAGTGGGTACCCTCTAAATTACTTATAGACTTAACAGTCTTCAAAAACAAACATACCAAATACCAATGTTAATTTATAAATATTAATTATTGTAAGAACATTTATTTTAATAATGCATAATAACTATACTTCACTTTATAGAAAATAAAGGCTTGACCATCAGCTGTGCCCAGAGTAGTGCTTGGAGCAGCTGAGAACAAAAAAAACTTACTGTCAACTTTCTACACTCTCTCTTCTCAGCCAGGGACCAATTTGGAACTTCCCTAGCTTGAGACAGCTATTACGGACTCCAAAGAAACATTATGGTGCTAGAGCACAGTGTATTTTAGCCCTGCATCTCCATTCTCTGAATATGTACCTGGGACCATCCCATTCTGGGAGAGAGGCGAAAGGTGGTGGAATAGAGCTGGATATCAGCTTTCTACCAGCCCTGGGAGAACTCAGATGCCCAACAAGGTAACAAAAAATACCTAGTTCTTGGCAGTAAACAAACTTTGTATTAAACTTACTTTTTCCAAATCATCCATGGCTGACTTTAACTTGCCTAATTTCCTGTTTATTGCTCCACGTCTACAATAGTGAAACGCTGAGGAATTTCCTTCATTTTCAATCAGCAGTGTTAGTCTATTGATTTCTGTTTCCAAATCTTCAATATCAGCGATATCTTCTACCAAAACAGGATTCATTGAGTCCATTAGATCTATTTTTAGATCAGGTTTTCCTTGGTCTGCAGAGTCCACCTTCTTCGTGTCTGTTAGTACTTTAGCATCTTTTTCCTCAGTAGAAGCCCTACTAGGAGGGAAAGCCTCATCGAACCAGGTATTCCAGAATCCCCTGACCCACTCACGAACATCAAGGTCTTTTGGAATTCCACCTTTACTTTTTGCAAATTTCTCAAAATCTAACAAATAAGGGAGACTGGGACTTCGATAACACTGGACTGCCGGAGATACTCTGATACTGAATTTATTCTCTATATGCAGTCTTCCAAGGGATACAGAGCTGAATCAGGAAGGAAAAAAATGATTACGTTAACTACAGGGTCTTAGCTATATTGATGATACGGAATTAACTACTTTACTAGTTTAATTAATAACTATAATATTTTTGGTCTAAGAGCCATTTATTACCATATAATTACAAATTAGTCACAAGTGAGCACAGGTATGATAAATGATGTTCACACACCAAAATAAACAGTACCTGCTGCTCAGTTCAAGCACACACACCTCCTCAGAAAGTTCTCAACAGAGGTATGTAAGGACAAAGCTAGAACTGAGAAAAGGACCAAATTCAAGAGCTCCATAATAATCCATAAGATTAGATTAAATAGATGGATGAGACACACTAATGGGATTCTGAGGAGGCCAGTGAATGTACATCTAGGTGCATCATCCAAATTGTAATGCATGGAACATGCTAATAATCGCCGAGGACAGTGTCAAAACCAATCCCAGAGTGATAATTTCATTGTAAAGTCAGTACATAGCCTCCAAGCTGACAGTCTCGACAACATTCAACATCAAAATCTGCTGATTGTGTCAGTTTTAAGACCTATTTCAAGCCACTCAATGCCAAAGAAATATAGAAGTCTTTATCTGTAGCTGTAATATTCTCTGTCACCAAAATACAGAGTGCTAAAATTGAATGTTGAGATAATATTTTACATTTATCCAGATTCTTTCATCTTAAAAATCCCAATTAAAAGAATATCTAATTGTATACAAAACCACTGAAATGTAGCCACCTCTAGGGTGAAGGACGCGCAGCACACCATACAGCGGTAGAAAGCCCTGACTCTCAGCAAAAGTGCTATGAAAACTTCAGTCTCAACAAAAAGCACAGAGCATCTCTGTTTATAAAGTTATCTTGAAAACAAACCAACACTTCAACGTACCATCACAGTAAATCACACTGTACTCAGTTTTGCTAGTTGAGAAACATCTAAGAGCTAAACATGAGGAAAAAAGAAACACAAACTCGTAACAGCCCATGAAAGATAGCTACAGAGAAAAACAATTAGCTGGAAGAAGAAACTGAACTGAAAGGCCAGTACTGAGCACCAGTTTATATACAGTGTGTGCACATTTTTCTTTAATCAGTGCACAAGCAGATCGTATATATTTTTTCAGTATCTCCCAAGCCGACACATACACAACTTAATCCAAAAGTGAAGATATATACATCAAACTTACGAATTAATTTGTCCATTTCATATACTAATACAAAACTGTTAAGTAAGAGTATTAACATTCTTTTACTGCATCTATAGCCTTTTAAATGCTTGACTACTTCCTAAAGTCACATCTCTTCTATATCCTATATCATAAAATGAATAAAAATAAGGAACGATAATGAATATATTTAGAGTGATACATGAAGTCTGAAGAGTAAAAAGAGAATCCCTTTTCTTGGATGTAAACTGTGCAACCTCACAGAACACAAGAGGGTAATCTAGCCTAGGATTTCAATCTCCTGTAACCTCAGGATTTCTTTCTATTCTTTCAGAGGAAAGAAATCTCAGTTTAAATTGTGCTGTTATAACAACTAAACTAAGCTTTTGGCTACACTACTTTTTAAACTTCAGTATTCACTGGCTATTGTTGTTCTATAAATAAGTTAATTAATTAAAGTATAGGATTCCCTTTTTAATGAACTGAACATAATTCCTATGTTTCAGAGTAACACTTCACATTCAAAAAGATTAAATACAAAAATCAAAAATATGACCACAAATTTAAATAAATGGTTTACAAATGCAGTATACATTAATTAAAGAAACCTTTTAAGAATCTTCGAGGGTTGTTTTAATTCCTTAGCCATAGCTTCTAATTTTCCACGGTCTATCATTTTCTTTGATTTCTTTGTTTTCTTTTTTTTGGGGAAAATAATGTACTTAATCCCAGCTTTTCGAGCTCTCTCAGCAAGAACCATGTCATCATCACTATCCTCTTGTCCGGTGAAAATAGGTGTTCTTTCCATTGGTATGTCTACCAGTGTTGGTAAAGGCTCAACATAGCTTTTAGTCAATAGGTCCTTAGTAGGGGAGCTTTTCTCAATCTCTGTCTCAACCTCTGGCTCAGATATCTTTTCCTTCATAACCTTCAACTCTTTCATGCTGGTTTTGAAATTAGCAGAAATCTTTAACACTGTTTTGCCTTTGAAAGCAGACATATCTGGTGCAGAGACTGGTCTTTTAATAAAACTTATCTGTTAGAAAAAAGAAAGCTGAATTTATCTGATGTTCATTTGAAACAAGATTTATGTATTATATTTACAGAATTTTAATAGATTGGATTTTAGGATTTAATTTAAAAATAATTAAAAAGATACATAATTTCATAGAAGCTATACTGTTCAAAACATTTTTTAAATAGTATTTAACCTAAAAAACCACAACTACATTATATTTACATTTGTCAACGTGTTTTTGAAAATATGTAAGCCTATGCAGTAATACATCATTATTTGAAGCTGATAGAAGATGTTAATCTTAACAGTGAAGTATTACAAGGAACCAGAGATGAAGATGGAGCACTCATATCTTTTATTCAAGTTTAATTTCATTCAAACCAAAAGATTTACACCAGTGGTGCCACCATTCATAGAAACGTGTATTGAGACAGTCATGGAATCAGCACTAGTGAGACACTGTTTATCCTAGACACATGGAAAGAGAGGCAAGATGAGAGGAATGTGGTTTAATTAGACCAAAAATGTATTACTTTTCTGGCAACTACCTGATGATAATCTGTAGATAAAATGTAGGCCATGATTCCTACCTTAATTATTTCTACCTGGTGGAGTGCTTCCATCAGCCACCCTACCCCTCCACAGCTAGTCTCAGCCCACTGCTGTGACCCCATCACTGTCCCTTGTATGAGGATCAATGGGCTAGGGAAAGTGGGTTGTGTCCTACTTGTACCAGACATTAGGAGTCCCAAGCCCATTCCCCAGCTACTTTAGGGAATGTGTTTGTAAAATATATGGCAATTTCCTGCACTATCCTTGAAAAACCTTATTGAATCAAGTGTATGTATCTTTGAGTATATTGTATTAATGCAAAGTTCATGTATTATTATGGGTCTGGATGATCAAAGGACTACACTGAACACTGTGGCAGACAAAAATAGTCTATAGCAGTGCTTCTCAAAGTCAGGCCGCCGCTTGTTCAGGGAAAGCCCCTGGCAGTCCAGGTCAGTTTGTTTACCTGCCACGTCTGTAGGTTTGGCTGATCACGGCTCCCACTGGCCGCGGTTCACTGCTCCAGGCCAATGGGGGCTGCAGGAAGGGCAGCCAGCACATTCCTCATCCCGTGCTGCTTCCCACAGCCCCCATTGGCCTGGAACAGCGAACTGCAGCCAGTGGAAGCCACGATCAGCTAAACCTGAGGACGCGGCAGGTAAACAAACCAGCCTGGACTGCCAGGGGCTTTCCCTGAACAAGCAGCGGCCCGATTTTGAGAAGCACTGGTCTATTGGGACATATGAAGTAGATTTTCTGGGAAATATCTATGGGAGATGAATGTTACATGAGGCCAAGATCAAAGATCCATGCTGTATCAAGAAAAGACTCGACTATTCATGGTTGTTCTCATTCTGAGTCAAGGCTGGTATGAACTTGTAACCACAGAAAACCCCTTTTGAAAGACTGGCTCCTATCAGAGCCCTTGTTGCAGTTGGGCATGATATCTGGTAAACTTATTAGCATGCACATAGATTATTTTGTTGTTTGAATACGTTTTCTCTGTAATGCTTTCACTTTAAGATTAAATATGCTTGCTTAGAAAGAGCTGTGTGGTAATGGCAAGAAAACGAAGAACAGACCCTCATCTGGTAAGGCAATCTGGCTTGCTAGGGATGTCACAATATAGGCGGGGAGCTGTACAGCCTGGAAAAACTCCAGTCAAGAGGAAGAGAGGTGATGGCTGAGGAGCCGAGAGATTAGAGTGGGTTTCATTGAGGGACCACAGAGGGTAAATACAGGAGAAGTTGCACTAAACTGTGACATCCTTCCCCTAAATCCACTTCCAATTCTGATTTATCAGGAAACTGGATGCTCTTTGAGATGAGTACCTGCACTGGACACCTTATACCTACTAAACTGTTGCAACTTGACCCATATCTCCTGGCCTACCCTTTTAGGTCTCTGAGTTGCTAGGGGAAGGTGAAAAAGCCCACCCCATTCTAGCAACTCTGGCAGTGAGAGAAAAATCCCTTTCCTGTCCTCAAAAAGGTGAAGAGCACAATGCTCACAGCAGACCAAAAATCCAGTCCTCTGCTAATCCCAGGGATGGGAAGGTGGGGAGCTGCTAACCGAGCATGAGAGGGGGCTCAGACTGGAGGGACAAGGTTTATATACCCTCCACTAGATGTGCAGAAGACAATGGTTTATCTTAGCCCCAGTGGCCTGCCCACCATCTGAGGTGATGCCTTCTACCCCGCACCCAAATCTGGAGGGGGGTACCCCTAAAGGAGCTACTACCCTTTCTTCCCCACCAGTCCAGACAAAGTCTCCCCACCCTGAGGTTGCAGGGATTGCAATTTGTGCTACAGGGAATCAAAGTAAAAATGTAAGGGGAATTGTACACTGCTATACTTTGTGTAAACAGAAAAAACACAACTTGATTACATCCGGGGATACAGACCAGCTGTTTCATGCTGGTGTTTCAACTGAATCATTATAAATCAAGTATAATTTGCAATAATAAAACTCTGCTTTGCCATACGAATTTACATTGTTAATTCCAATTTACTGGTCTACTTTAAAAATGTACACAGACTGCTGGCTATGCAGACTGACCTGGGGCCAGGTACCCCAGGTTTCCAGAATCCGCAGCTCAAGGGCAGTCCTGATATGCCAGAGCTTCAAGGGGTTCAAGGCTTCCTGCTGTTAAGATGGGAGCCTGGCAGTCCAGGAAACCTGCCGCAAGCAGGGGTTCTCACGATTTCCAGGGCTCTCAGCTCCACAGCAAGGAACCCGGAAGCCCCGATTCTAACCAGGGCTCAGTTCCTGGTTCTACAGTTGGAAGCCCTGAGAACTCCAATCCAATGGCCAGGTCATGGGCCAGACCTAGGAATCAGAACTAGATTCTGCAGTCACAAGACAGAAGTGAAGAGTCGGCTGGGTCAGGATACTAGGAGGGAAGAAGCAGGAGACAAACTGGAGTTCAGAACCAGGAGTCAGAATACCAGAGTCAGAGAGGGTCAGAATAAAAAAGTGTCAGAGGCAGAAGCAAAACTGGAAGTCAAGAACCACAAGTCATATGCCAAGAAGCAAACCAGATCAGGATGCCAGAAAAATCAAGCTGGAGGAGAGAGTAGCAGAGTGGAGCTCAATTGTTCAGACAGCTTCCTGTTCCTGCTGCTGACTTAAGTGGGCCCAGCAGGCCAATCAGACACTCTGGCATTCTGCCAGCTGGACCTCAGAGGTGGCACTTCACACTGGGGTTGGGATTTGTGGGTCCCAGGTAAAGAACTGTCAGCAGGCTTCTAGCTGGAAGGTTGAAGCATACCTGCTCCCATGAACCCTGTGGGCTGGACTCAAGACCCACAGGTTATATCACCACCCTTTCCCCTAGCGGCACTCTCCATGTGACATGGGTTCAGGTTTCTCAGGGTGGCTCCCATGGAAGGCCCAAACCAGGATGGGAGCATGAATGTTTTTAGATGGCTCCAAAGTGCATTGTTCTGAGTCATAATCCTCTCAAACAGTTAAGTACCATAATTTGCCCCACTCGATCTAAGAGTTGACAACTTAATGTACTCCTCCTGACCTATACTTTCACCGCTGGGAGCAATGATTAGGTTCTATGGAGTGTATGGTTTTAGAAGTGAGAAACGGAATATGAGATGGACTCTAAGGGATCAAAGGAGCTGGAACTCAAAGGTGACTGGGTTGATTTGTTGCCATATCCAGTATAAGCCAAGGAATCGGTGGCCTAGTTTCTGAAACGATCAGTCCTTGCAGATGTGTTATCTAGAAAGCCATACCTTTTGTCCTACAGATCATGCAGGGCCCTGTTGTCTACACTTGTCCACATGTTTTTTTTAGTCCTCCTTCACCTTTTTAAGGTATCCCATCACATCATCTTGTATGTGATAGATGTGTTGTACCAAGTCCAGTGCAGAGTTGGCAGAAGATGTGGATAGCTATGGTGACATCAAGGGTGCTACCCACAATTGATAAAGAAGGAGCTGCGGCCTGTGGATGAATGGTCTGCCTTACTGTACAAGTACTCAGCACAGGGAAACAATGAAGACCTGTTATCCTGCTAATGGTTGATGTGGCATCATAAGTATTGTTCGAGGATCTGGTTGTTTCTTTCTGTTTGGCTCTTAGACTGAGGATGGTAGGCAGAGAACAGGTGCATATGGACTCCTGTTTAATGAAGGGCTTCATGTCAGAATAAGGCAGTAAACTGTGGTCCCCAGTCGGAAGTGATGTGATACTAGAGACTATAAAGGCAAACTACATAGTTTATGCAGAGTTAGGTGGTTTTCCCCACAGAGGGTAAACCCATGCAGAGAATGAAGTGAGCCCTCTTAGCAAAGCAATCTGTCGCTGTCAGAATGGTTGTGAAACCACTGGATTCTAGTAGCTGCACCACAAAATCTAAGGAAATTTCCTTCCAGGGCCAAGATGACATATCCAGAGGTTAGAGGAGACCACACAGTTTCTGGAATGGAATCTTGGTGTCGACACACACCTGGCAGGAAGCTATAAAAATCTCTATTGGCAGGGGCAGCTCCAGGCCCCAGCATGCCAAGCGTGTGCTTGGGGCGGCAAGCCATGGGGGGCGCTCTGCCGGTCGCTGCGAGGGTGGCAGGCAGGCTGCCTTTGGTGACTTGCCCGCGGAGGGTCCGCTGGTCCCGCAGCTTCGGCAGACCTCCCGCAGGCATGCCTGCGGAGGGTCCGTTGGTCCCCTGAAGCCACAGGACCAGCGGACCCTCCGCAGACAAGCCACGGAAGGCAGCCTGCCTGCCGTGCTTGGGGCGGCAAAATGCCTAGAGCCGCCCTTGTCTATTGAGGAGCACAGTCAGGGCCAGCAGAAGAAACAGGACATTAACTATCAGGTTTTATCTTGCCATAAAGTGTCCTGCCAGGGTGGAGGCATGGCACAGTTGAAGAACCACCATCTTTTAGGTCCTAGTGATGCAGTCACTTTTAAATGTGATCCCCACCAGGATGTCATGTCGTTTTCAGTTGATAATGGCTATCTGATGGGGTGAAATTCCAGAGACAGCCAAAATGGATGAGTGCAAGCAGGTTCTGGCAGCAACTCTCATTGAGGAAATTATGGGACTTGAGAACATTGGCTGGTTCTGGACTGGTGCCCTCCTGAGTCACAGCCACATCTTCAGGACATGGTGTTGGCCTTGCCATTTCTAGTTCCAGGCTGGTAGGTCAAGATAAAGTCGAACAAGGAGAAAAATAGGGTCCACCAGAGCTATTGTTGGTTTAGGGCCTTGGCCCTGCACAGGTACTTCAGATTCTTATGATCAGTAAATGCTTGGATCCGAAAACAGATCCCTTCCAAGTAGTGTCCTCACTCTTCAAAGGCAGTCTTAATTGCCAGGAGCTCCTTGTCCAAGACTTTATAATTTCACTCTGCAGGGGTAAGCTTCCTCAAGCAGTAGGAGATGGGGTGCAGTATTTTTTCAGGTGCATGCCTTTGGGAGAGGACTGTCTTGATTGCCATACTAGAAATGGCTTCCACAATCAAAGCTTATATCATGTCCAGGAGGGCCAATATAGGACCAGTGGTGATGGCAAGCTTCAACTGTTCAAATCCATGCTGGGCCTCTAGCAAACAATGGAACCAGGCATTTTTCCAGAGTAGGACAGTGAGAGGATTGGCTTGTTTTGAAAACTTCAAAATGAATCACTAGTAAAAGTTCACAAAGCCTGAAAATATTACAGGTCATGCACATATCATGGGGCTAACCAGTCGCAAACAGCCTGGACCTTGCACGTATCCATCTTGATTCCTTCTGGAGACAGGATGAAATCCAGGAACTCGAAAAAAGTCTGATCGAATGCACATTTGTGAAGTTTGGCATAGAGTCTGTGTTGTTGTAGTCTCTATAGGACTGTACAGACATGAGTGGTGTGTTGGTCCAGATCATCAAAGATCAATATATTATCTAAATATACTATCACAAACTGGTCCAGTAGGTCCTGTAGCACATTGTAACTGAAGTGCTGGAACAATGCTGGGGCACTAGTCAGTCCAAATGGCATACCTAAATATTCAAAATGGCCATAGCAGGTCTGAAAGGCAGTATTCCATATATCCCCTTCTCAGATACAGATGAGACTGTAAACTGTCTGGAGATCCAGTTTAGTGAATATGCGGGCAGTCTCCACATAGTCCAAGAACTCAGGGATCGGGGTAGTGGGTAATGGTTTCATATTGTTATCTTATTTAGGGCTCAGTAATTGTCCCAACGTGGAAGGAGGATTTCTGCATTGTTATTCTCAAAGACATATTTGTGGTGCTTGAGAGGGAAGTTCCATCATTCCCCCAGCACGTGTTTCAATGCAGGCAACTACACCTATGAGCCAACTTGGGTTTGGATACAACATTCACTGGTCCCTGGCCATGCTGTCCACCAAATTCTGACAGGAAAATGACTTTCTACTCTCGCCAGTGAATGAAGTTCAGCCAGGAGATGCCAAGGATGTGGGAAAATCCAGGCAATGGATCAGACTGAATTGCATTATTTCTCTGTTTCTCTCAATAATGGCCTCCAGTGGGTGAGTATCTTCGACAACTGGACCTAAAGACAGTTTCATTAAGAGTTTCACTCATGTCAAGCATGATCTTGTGCAGCAGGAATCTGTAGGACCCAAGCTGTACCTGCATCCATTAAATTATCCGCTGCTCCCAAATTGATGCGGGCCTGTTTGTGGGGCATCTGTTGTGGGTCCTCCAGGAAGTGCAGCTGGATAGGTACCTGTGAATGAAGAGTCCCTGGATAGGGATCAGAGTGTGTCTCAGTAAGGGACTAGGGTATGGGAAAGTTCTCTTCTCTAAAGGCCCAACTGGAGATCAGAACCACAAGTTGGGAACCAGAGTCACCTTGGCGTCAGAGACAGAAGACAAACTGGACATCAGAATCATGAGTCAGGAACTAGAGTCAGGCTGGGTCAGGATACCCGAAGTTCAGAGGCTGAAAAGAAACTGGAAGCCAGGAACCACAAAAATTTCCAAGTCATATGCCTGGAGTCAAGCCAGGTCAAGATGCCAGGAAATCAAGCAGATGGAGCAGCTGCAGGAAGCACAAGGCAGAAAGTCCAGAGCAAGGTGGAGCAGGCCAATCAGCAGCTCTGGGACTCCGCCAATCAACCTCAGGTTCCAAACCTCACACTGAGGATGATCTTTATGGTTCCAGGTAAGCGATTGTCAGCAGACTGCTAGTTGGAAGGTTGAAACGTGGCTGCTACCATGAACCCTGCAGGCCTGGGTTTGAGAACCATGGGTCATAACACCCAAGAAATTTTAGCATTTCAATATTCGGTTTAGTTCTGAACAACAAAACCAAATTTTTCAAAATTTCTTGCAAACCAGAAACCCTAAAAAATGTTTCAGAAACAGCAACATATTGTGTTTCTGAAATGAAATAAATTCCCAGGTCCAGCAATAGTGCAGCAGTGAAACTAACAAGAATGTCAATTTCAGTAAGCAACTGCTGAGTCTCCTTGCCCCAGTGTTGAGTACCCCAGAGCACCAAGATTCCCAGGCCAGCTTGGGAGCTGACTTCCCAAGGAAGTGGGAAGCCCTACCTCTTGCCAGTTGCTTTCACATTCTTCTCCCCACCATACACACACACCCCTTCTAGGTACTATGTTACATCCCCTGCAATCTATTCACAAACTCTCCCCTATTTAGTGCTGGCAGAAAAGGGTTGTGACGTTATTGATATAAACTGGGACCATATAGAACATGGTTTGCAACCAAGGTCCTGTAGTGGCACCAGATATTATGTAAAGGGGGCCATGTAAGGTGTCTAAGACCAGGTTATGGGTTGCTGGTTATGATTATGCTGTCTGTATGTCTGCATCATTATGTAGTTGAAGTTATAAGTATTGACTGTATACTGTCTGTATTCCAAATTGGTGCTGTAGTTCTGGGTGACATCCCAGACAAGTTGGTGTTAGCTCTGCTTAGCCTGCTTGATGGCCCATTAAGGACCATCAGCTACACAATTGACCCATTGAGAGGAGGCAGATACACCTTGTGACTCAGCAAAGTATGCAGGGACTTGCCCATGTAACTCCAAACTCCTTTTTGCTGTAATTTTCCACAGTAAGAACAAAGAAGTGTTCTTACCCCTGGAAGTGCCTATATAAGGCTGATGCCTCATCTCCATTTGGTCTTCAATCCAGCTTCCTACCTCTGGAGGGATTTTGCTACAAGCTGAAGCTCTACACAAGGGACTGATGACCCATCCCAGCGGGGGATGTTCTCCAGAGACTTGATTTGAACTTGCAGTTTATTCCATCACTGCTACAAGCCTGAACTAAGAACTTTGCCATTACTGTATGTAATTGCTTCCATTTAACCAATTCTAGCTCTCATTTCTACCTTTTTCCCTTTATGAATAAATCTTTAGATTTTAGATTCTAAAGGATTGGCAACAGTGTGATTTGTGGGTAAGATCTGATGTGTATATTGACCTGGGTCTGGGGCTTGGTCCTTTGGGATCGAGAGAACCTTTTTCTTTTACTGGGGTGTTGGTTTTCATAACCATTCATCCCCAGGACAAGTGGCACTGGTGGTGATACTGGGAGACTGAAGTGTCTAAGGAAATTGCTTGTGTGACTTGTGATTAGCCAGTGGGGTGAAACCAAAGTCATTTTTGTCTGGCTGGTTTGGTTTGCCTTAGAGGTGGAAAAACCCCAGCCTAGGGCTGTAACTGCCCTGTTTGAGCAATTGGTCCTGAACTGGCATGGTTCTGGCGTGACCCAACTGAGAGTGCCAATTCAGGACCAATTGCTCAAACAGGGCAGTTACAGCCCTAGGCTGGGGTTTTTCCACCTCTAAGGCAAACCAAACCAGCCAGACAAAAATGACTTCGGTTTCACCCCACTGGCTAACCACAAGTCACACAAGCAATTTCCTTAGACACTTCAGTCTCCCAGTATCACCACCAGTGCCACTCGTCCTGGGGATGAATGGTTATGAAAACCAACACCCCAGTAAAAGAAAAAGGTTCTCTCGATCCCAAAGGACCAAGCCCCAGACCCAGGTCAATATACACATCAGATCTTACCCACAAATCACGCTGTTGCCAATCCTTTAGAATCTAAAATCTAAAGATTTATTCATAAAGGGAAAAAGGTAGAAATGAGAGCTAGAATTGGTTAAATGGAAGCAATTACATACAGTAATGGCAAAGTTCTTAGTTCAGGCTTGTAGCAGTGATGGAATAAACTGCAAGTTCAAATCAAGTCTCTGGAGAACATCCCCCGCTGGGATGGGTCATCAGTCCCTTGTGTAGAGCTTCAGCTTGTAGCAAAATCCCTCCAGAGGTAGGAAGCAGGATTGAAGACCAAATGGAGATGAGGCATCAGCCTTATATAGGCACTTCCAGGGGTAAGAACACTTCTTTGTTCGTACTGTGGAAAATTACAGCAAAATGGAGTTTGGAGTTACATGGGCAAGTCCCTGCATACTTTGCTGAGTCACAAGGTGTATCTGCCTCCTCTCAATGGGTCAATTGTGTAGCTGATGGTCCTTAATGGGCCATCAAGCAGGCTAAGCAGAGCTAACACCAACTTATCTGGGATGTCACCCAGAACTACAGCACCAATTTGGAATACAGACAGTATACAGTCAATACTTATAAGTTCAACTACATAATGATACAGACATACAGACAGCATAATCATAACCAGCAACCCATAACCTGGTCTTAGACACCTTACATGACCCCCTTTACATAAGATCTGGTGCCACTACAGGACCTTGGTTGCAAACCATGTTTTATATGGTCCCAGTTTATATCAATAACGTCACAAGGTTCATCTTAAATAGAGTCCACAAACTGATCTGCCTTAATAAAATATTACCCTTATAATGCTGTTAAGGTCAAAGTTTTGCACAGGTTGTATGATTGGTAAACAAAATATGCATAATTTATTGCTGTCTTATGCTATGTGAGAGGTTGCTAGAAATATTATTTATTTCTACAGTACCTTAAATGTGCATGGCACTTTACAGATAGAAAAAAACCCACAATGTTGCTATACCAATCTGTTTAGAATCTAAGAAGCAAACCTTTACTCATAAATCTCATCCAATTGATATGTGATTAAATAGGTAAAGACTACTCGCATGAATAAAGGCCCAAACGAATTCCCTCTGAAGTCAACAGGAGACCCTCAATACAGACCTCCAGCTTCCTGTTTTGATATTAAAAGATTCCAAACAATCCACTTGAAAGAGAACTTTGATTTAATCTCATTTTTTTTAAATTAAGCAGAAAGGAAAACATTAGAAAAGCAATAAAGAGTCCTATGGCACCTTATAGACCAACTGTCATATTGGAGCATAAGCTTTTGTGGGTGAATACCCACTTCGTCAGATGCATACGTCTGTTAGTCTATAAAGTGCCTTAGGACTCTTGGTCGCTTTTTACAGATCCAGACTAATGCGACTACTCCTCTGATATTAGAAAAGCATATATTCATAGATTCTAGGACTGGAAGGGACCTCGAGAGGTCATCGAGTTCAGTCCCCTGCCCTCATGGCAGGACCAAATATTGTCTAGACCATCCCTGATAGACATTTATCTAACCTACTCTTAAATATCTCCAGAGATGGAGATTCCACAACCTCCCCAGGGTTAACTTCAAATATTTTTTATATAGTATTATTATGCTGGAAGTATTCTTCTTAAAATTTACTGCAGATCGAAACAATCAAGCACCAAAAGGATAAAAGTTGGTCTATAAAATCTAAAGGAAAAAATAAATAAAAGTGACTAAATTACAGTACCTTTAATTTTTCAGCAGCACAAAAATCTGGACAGGAATGGCATCTTCTTAGTGTGCTTTTTGCCTATAAAAGGAAAATAGGTCTATCAAAGTCCATGCCTGGTAAAAGTGGAGTCTTCATTTACTATGTTCTTAATTACACAATTTTCAATAAGAATGAAAGTTCTTCCTGACAAATTTTCTGTTTTAGAGCTGGTTTTATGCTATGAATTCATGCAAAAACTATGTTAAAACTGTCATAACATTTTTTCCCAGATCTGGACCTTAGCGTCCAAAATATGGGTGTTAGCACGAAAATCTCCAAGCTTAGTTACCAGCTTGGATCTGGTATTGCTGCCACCAGCCAGGAATTATACAGTGCCTAGCTCACTGTGGTCTCCCCAAAACCTTCCCTGGGGGACCCCCAGACTCAGATGCCTTGAGTCTTACAACAAAGGGAAATGACCCCCTCCCCTTGTTTCCTTGTTACTTCCTCCCAGGCTCCCCTCCCTGGACAACCCTAGGAGATTCCCTGCTTCCAGTCCTTGAAACACAAGTACTGAGAGATCTAATCTCTCTTCTCCCTCACCCAGAGGGTATGCAAAGTCAGGCTTAGTAAATCTAACACAAAGAGATTTTCCCCCTGACTTCTTCCTCCCACCAATTCCCTGGTGAGCTGCAGACTCAATTCCCTGGAGTCACCACTAAAGAAAAACTCCAACAGGTCTTAAAAAGAAAGCTTTATATAAAAAAGAGAGAAAAAGACATTTAAAATAGTCTCTGTATTAAGGTGACAATATACAGGGTCAATTGCTTAAAGGAAAAAAATGAATAAACAGCCTTATCCAAAAAGAATACAATTTAAAACATTCCAGCAACTACACACATGTAAATATAAAAAAACAATATAAACTTATTGTCTTACTATCCTTGTACTTACAACTTGGAAACAGAAGATTAGAAAGCCTGGAGATAGAAAAAATCACTCTCAGAGCCGAGAGGGTCACCAAAGCAAGACAAAGAACAAAGAACTCACACCCAAAAGTTCCCTCCACCCAGATTTGAAAAAGTCTTGTTCCCTGATTGGTCCTCTGGTCAGGTGTTTGGTTAACTGTATTAACCCTTTACAGGTAAAAGAACATTAACCCTTAGCTATCTGTTTATGACAAACACCATGCTAGGATTACAAAGTTAAAATTAAAACAAAAGCAGGAAAACGTTAAGTAGCCATGTCACACCTATTTCTTATTATCAAATCTTGGTTTTCTTGTTAGATATGTAGCTTAATATAGCTCTAGTTATGTTATTAAGCACATACCATAAAATATTACCACAAACAAAAACGCAGTTAGTTTGACAGCTTAGGTTGCATGAGGACACACTTACCTCTCTTAAATCTTGAAGGCACGTAAATAAGAAGCTAAAGTCTCTAATATTCCTTCCTACCTTCACATTACCTACAATGTGGTCAACAGTCCATTCATTTGGGAAATTATTCTGTCTTAATTCTGCTAAGATTGCCATCACAGTTTTGCACGTGAGCATGAGTTGGATGAAGCTGAGGTATATACTGCTTTTCAGTAAGTGTGTTCCAGTGAGCTAATGCAATTGTCCCAGAAGCAGCATGTATGCCTGCTGTGCTCCTGGTAAGGCCAGAATGTGCAGTGATGTAATTAAAGAGATATTCTTTACTTGACAATTAAATTAAGTTAGAACATGCCTTTGAGGAGTTGTATTCGTTAACCTGATGTTAAATGCTGCTTTTAAGTAGACAGTAAAGGCAGTGACAAGGCATGTTTTAACATTGTGTCAGCTTGTCGTGGTTAAATATATGGTTCCAGTAGTTTACCCACAACCAGCGGACACAATGTTAACCACAGAGATCCTTGTCTGTAAAGCCATGCTTAACAGCATGTTAGTTAACATGACTCAAAATTGTGTTCTAACACAAGCAGCTTTTCTAGTGAAGACAAACCTCGGAAGTTAAACTCCTTTCAGTTAAACTTCTTTCCAAAACAACTGTTCATTGCATTACAGAGAGTCCTACAGTATCATATAATACTTTTATAATAGTGTGACAGGGTGAACTGGGCCCTTTGAGGCTCCCTGCTGGAGGCTTCTCAGTCCTACCACACCTTGCCCCAGGAAAGGAGCAGTGAAGGTTGGTCTTCCAGGCCTGCCTAGAAAGGCTGCAGGGAAGAAGCCAATCAGAGCACAGCAGCCTCAGATAAAAAAAGTTGCAGGGGCTGAGCAGGGAAGTTCCTGGCTGGGACCAGAAGTGGGAAAAACAGGGAAACAGTTAACTGACACAAAGTTTCTTTGAGTGTAACAAATTTATCCAAAGATTAAAAATATTTTTGGTAAGCCCTTAACTCTTGAAAAGGAAGCAATTGGGAATAATTTAAATTGAAAGCTATCTTACTGAGATACATACATACCACCATATAATTGTAGATGTCAAGATCATCCTCAGACTTTGAGTCTTCTTCATCTTGAAGGTCAGCAGAAAAGTCTTCAGTTACAACACCCTCAATAACATTGCTCTGCAATATTAACATATTTAAAATTAATTTTACATTACTATTAAAATTTTAGGCAGCTACAGTAAATATAGCAATATGCCAATTACTAAGGAACATACTATAGCTAATTTAAAGTTTAGGGCTGTCAAGCAATTAAAAAAATAAATTGTGATTAATCGCATGATTAAAATAATTAATTGTGATTAATTGCACTGTTGAACAATAATAGAATACAATTTATTTAAATATTTTTGGATATTTTCTACATTTTAAAACATATGTATTTCAGTTACAACACAGAATACAATGTGTACAGTGCTCACTTTACATTATTTTCATTACAAATATTTGCACTGTAAAAAAACAAAATAAATAGTATTTTTCAATTCACCCAATACAAGTACTTTAGTGCAATATCTTTATTGTGAAAGTTGAACTTACAAATGTAGAATTATGTACAAAAAAACTTCACTTAAAAATAAAACAATGTAAAACTTTTAGAGACTTCAAGTCCACTCAGTCCTACTTCTTCTTCAGCCAATCACTCAGACAAACAAGTTTGTTTACATTTGCAGGCGGTAATGCTGCCCCCTTCTTGTTTACAATGTCACCTGAAAGTAAGAACAGACGTTCGCATGGCACTGTTGTAGCTGGCATCACAAGATATTTATGTGCCAGATGCACTAAAGATTCATATGTCCCTTCATGCTTCAACCACCATTCCAGAGGGCATGTGCCCATACCGATGACGGGTTCTGCTTAATAATGATCCAAAGCAGTGTGGACCAATGAATGTTCATTTTCACTATCTGAGTCAGTTGCCACCAGCAGAAGGTTAATTTCCTTTTTTGGTGGTGTGTGTTCTGTAGTTTCCGCATCACAGTGTTGCTCTTTTAACTCTTCTGTAAGCATGTTCCACACCTCCTCCCTCTCAGATTTTGGAAGACGCTTCAGATTCTTAAACCTTGGGTCGAGTGCTGTAGCTATCTTTAGAAATCTCACATAGGTACCTTCTTCGTGTTTTGTCAAATCTGCAGTGAAAGTGTTCTTAAAATGACCAACATGTGCTGGGTCATCACCCGAGACTGCTATAACATGAAATATATGCAGAATGTGGATAAAGCAGAGCACGAGACATGCAATTCTCCCCCAAGGACTTTGGTCACATATTTAATTAACACTTTTTTTTTAATGAGCATCATCAGCATGGAAGCATGTCCTGTGGAATGGTGACTGAAGCATGCAGGGGCATACGAATGTTTAGGATATCTGGCATTTAAATACTTTGCAATACCGGCCTCAAAAGTTCCATATGAATGCTTGTTCTCACTTTCAGGTGACATTGTAAATAATAAGCAGGCAGCATTATTACTTGAAAATGTAAACAAACCTGTTTGTCTGAGTGATTGGCTGAACAAGAAGTAGAACTGAGTGGACGTGTAGGCTCTAAAATTTTACATTGTTTTGTTTTTGAGTGCAGTTATGGAACCAAAAAAATCTACATTTGTAAATTGCACTTTCATGATAAAGAGATTGCACTACAGTACTTGTATGAAGTGAATTGAAATATACTATTCCTTTTGTTTATCATTTTACAGTGCAAATATTTGTAATAAAAAATAATATAAAGTGAGCACTGTACACTTTGTATTCTGTGTTGTAATTGAAATCAATATTTGAAAACGTAGAAAAACATTCAAAAATATTTTAAACATTTCAATTGGTATTCTATTGTTTAACAGCGCAACTGAAAGTGTGATTAATCACGATTACTTTTTTTTTTGTTAATTACATGAGTTAACTGCAATTAATCGACAGCCCTACTAAAGTTCTTATAGAATAACTATTTAGTTCACATTTAAGATGTGCAGACACGTGTCTGTTATGGTCAAAATCTATTTGGTGTGACAGTGAGTGAGGCTACTGCCAAGCTGGCTAGTGCTCCCTGATTCTCTAAACAGTTCCTCCATGGCCTTGGTAATTTATGTCAGCAGGCAATGGTAACAGTTACGGATAGCCAGAGCACTGCTCACTCTGGCTGTACCCCCTCATGATGAGACTGAGAGGGAGTGGCATTTGAGCTAACTATGCCAGGTCTGTTCCTGCTGTAGACTCTCCTATGCATAAGAAAGAATGTCTCTTTTTACTGTATCTCTTGCACTGGAGTATTGTATATGGATTGCTGGCTTCTCTATAGCCACTGGCCCCGGCACAGAGTAATGACTTTGAGTGCCAGCACCAGGCACTAGATATGTCCATTAGCTTGGATGGCATGTTAGCTGCCAAATATGTTTGTATTATGAAGATTTTATTGCACAACATTACAAAGTTTTAAAACACACTGACATTTTCTAAAATTGTCTTCTCTGTCTAAAATGCTGGGGGGGTGGGGAGGAGGGGTTATCACATTTTAATAGGAACCAGTGATAGGATACCATACAAGAGACTTCATGAAGAGTAGGTTTATAAGTTTTTCTAAAAGAAAAAACACACATTTAAAAACAATGTACTAGAATATAAAAGCATTAAGGAGGAAAGATAGTATTTATTAAAATGCAATTAAAATAAACACTGTACTATATTAAACGTGGCGACTACAACATGTAGCATAAATACTACTGGAAATTCTATTATTCTAGAAACTGAACTTAAAACCACAGCAAATTATGCAATACATACAACAGATCACACATATTATCATCTGCAGATATTAATACAGAAACTCTAATAAAAATAGTAGTATAAATAACTACAGTAAGAGTGGTATGTATCTTCAAAAGGTAGCAATACACAGAAAACATTTAAAATGTTTACCTCATACGTAGGAAATAAGGTTTCCTTCATGAAAGATAGTGGAGCAGAAAATTTTGGTGGAGCTGGAGCCCAAAACATTTTTAAAGTTCCTGGATAAACAGAAACCTTCAAAACCAACAAACTGCAGTTAGCTACTAAAATCAAGCCAAACATTAAACGTCTTTATATTATTATGATCTGAATATAACTGTTTGGTGTCAAAATGCCAAAGTCCACTTAATATGCTTTTGAGGAAAGCTGCAACCGGAATAATGAAATTTCAAGACATGAGACACACTTCTATTCCAAAATAAACTATTCAGTGTAGCTCTCTAAATTTTTTAAATTCACTGTTAACTGGCATTTCTCAACCTAAAGCTGGCATTGGCTATCATGCAGAAAAGTGAGGTCATTTTTGGCACTAGAATATGAAGGAACTACAAGTTTCTAACCTGTTTTACTAATCATTTAACAATTAAAAGAAACCCTAATACTCAAAACAAACATTTTCAATTGTAAATATTAAAAGTTTTCCTTCTTATTGCTAAATCAATAGTAAAGTAGATAAGAAACCAACTAGCAGATTCTTATAGCTCACGCACTGCCAATATTACAAATGATATCACTTTTCAGAAGATGGCAGGTTCCAGCATTTGGCTCAGACATGATCAATGTACTTAATAACTTAGCTTTATAAAACTTTAAAGTAGGGCTGTGGAAAAAATTAATTACAATTAATTGCACTGTTAAACAATAGAATACCAATTGAAATTTATTAAATATTTCTGAATGTTTTTCTACATTTTCAAATATATTGATTTCAATTACAACATAGAATATGAAGTGTATTGTGCTCACTTTATATTTTTTTATTGCAAATATTTGCACTGTAAAAATGATAAACAAAAGAAACAGTATTTTTCAATTCACTTCATACAAGTAGTGTAGTGCAATCTCTACCATGAAAGTGTAACTTACAAATGTAGATTTTTTTTGTTACGTAACTGCACTCAAAACCAAAACAATGTAAGACTTTAGAGACTATACATCCACTCAGTCCTACTTCTTGTTCAGCCAATCACTAAGACAAACAAGTTTGTTTACATTTATGGAAGATACTGCTGCCTGCTTCTTATTTACATTACCTGGAAGTGAGAACAGGTATTTGCATGGCACTTTTGAAGCTGGCATTGAAAGGTATTTATGTGCCAGATATGCTAAACGTTCGTGTGCCCCTTCACACTTCAACCACCAATCTAGAGGACATGCTTCTATGCTGATGCTCGTTAAAAAAATAGTGCATTAATTAAATTTGTGACTGAAGTTCTTGGGGGAGAAATGTACGTCTCCTGTTCTGTTTTACCCACATTCTGCCATATATTTTATGTTATAGCAGTCTCAGATGATGACCGAGCACATGTTCATCTGCTTTGGATCATTATCGAGCACAACCCATCATCAGCATGGACACATCCTCTGGAATGGTGGTTGAAGCATGAAGGGACATATGAATTTTTAGTGCATCTGGCACGTAAGTATCTTGCAACACCAGTTACAACAGTGCCATGAAAATCCCTGTTCTCACTTTCAGGTGACATTGTAAACAAGAAGCGGGCAGCATTATCTCCTGCAAATGTAACCAAACTTCAGCCATTGGCTGAAGTAGGACTGGGTGGACTTGTAGGCACTAAAGTTTTACATTGTTTTATTTTTGACTGCAGTTATTTTTTGTACATAATTTTACATTTGTAAGTTCAACTTTCATGATAAAGATATTACACTAAAGTACTTGTATTAGGTTAACTGAAATAAACTATTTCTTTTGTTTTTTACAGTGCAAATATCTATAATCACAAATAAATATAAAGTGAGCACTGTACACTTTGTATTCTGTGTTGTAACTGAAATCAATATATTTGTAAATATAGCAAATATCCAAAAATATTTAAATAAATGGTATTCTATTATTGTTTAACAGTGCGATTAATCTAGATTAATATTTTAATCATGCGATTAATCAAGATTAAATATTTTAATCACTTGACAGCCCCACTTTAAAGCAAACATTTTGGTTTCTATATGGCCACAAATATTTCTTACCATCTTAAATATCTGTTGTTCAATACAACCAAAACCAGTGCAGTTTCCCTTTAAATAACAAGCTGGCAAATTTAAAACAGATATAAGGAATACTTTTTAGCAAAATGCACAAATAGCATGTGGAATTCATTGCCTCATGATATAACTGAGGCCAACATCTTAGGAGGATTCAAAAAGATTTAGAAAAATGTATGGATAACAATAATATCCAGAGTTATACTAGGATATTATATTTTTAAAATTAAGTGTTGGATGGGATACAAGTCCTCACATTTCAGAGCACAAGCCAACCTCTAATTATTGGGGGCTCCGAGGAAGCCTCTTTTGGGGAAGGTTATCCCAAAATCTGCTGTTCCAAGGACTCTTGCCCCTTCCTATGAAGCATCTGGTACTAGCCACTGACTGCAACAGAATGCTAGGACCACATCTGATCGAGTAGGAAAAATCCTGTGTTCCCATGTAATAATATTTCACATAAAGAACTGGGGATGAGGGTGATTTATTACAGCATATAAAAGACTGCATATTACAACATATAAATGACACATAAAATGTGGCATTAGTGTGTGGCATTTAATTCCTGAATGACACACACTAGCAAAATAATTTAGGAATTTGTTTTCAGGCTCTGTGTAATTATTTGTAAAACTGCACTAACAGTGTACATTTTTATAAAAATTGGTTCTTACTTTCTCTCCTAACAGTTCCAGTCGTGGCTTTTCAACATAATAGGCAGCTACTTTTTGCCATTCTGTTAGACTTTTTGATGTATGAGGAGGCAAAACATTAATTCCATCTTTCTGATTATCCTGGTATAGTTCTGAAACAGGAACTCCATAACAACAAATTCTAAAGTGGAATAAAACATGAATAAACTACTCAAATGTCAGTTACTTGAAATATTAAGAAAAGTAATGTAATGTTAATTCAAATTTTAAATTAATTTTCCTTGTGATTAAACCAAAGGTGAAGGAATAAATAAAATAAAATTACTCAAGTTCTTTCTTTAGAAGAGGAGAAGTCAAGAATAAAATGGTCACCTGCCTTTGGGTAACTGGTGTTCTTCAAGATGTGTCGCACATGTCAATTTCACTGCAGGCATGTGCGCACTGTATGCCTAGTTGTCAGAGAACCTTTTCCCTCAGTGGTATCCACTGGGGCATCTTGAATTCCCCCTGTTGCATACACTACTGCGTGCTGGTACAAGAGAACGGAGCTGCCCTAATCCCCCTCAGTTTCTTTGTACCAGGTGATTCTGATAGAGAGGGGAAGGAGGGCAGGTCATGGAATAGACATGTGCAAAATAACTCAAAGAACAACAGTTACCAAAAGGTAGGTAACAGTTTTTTCTTCTTTGAGTGCTTGTATGTGTCCATTTCACTGTCGGTGACTCACAAGCAGACAAACATGGAGGTGAGCTTGGAGTCTACCTGAATAGTGATTGAAGGACAACCTGTCCAAAATTGGTATTTTCTCTGGACTGATGGGAAATGGCGTAATGAGAAGCAAAAGTGTAAATTGATTACTAAGTTTCTGATTTACAAATACCTATCGTCAGTACTTGTGCCAAGAAAGCTATCGGAGTTGCCTGTGCTTTAGTAGAATGCATCAATATTCCAGCGACTGGTAGCATAAACAAATGCACAAAGAGATCCAGGATGAGATTCTCTAAGAGAAAACTTAACCCTGTCCATAACTGTAATGAACAGCTGTGTGAAGATTCTAAAGAACTTAGTACTCTCCAGATAAAAAGCTAAAGCCCTTCTCACATTGAACAAATTAAGTCTCTCCTCATCCTATGCACATGGGATACCAGGAAGAATGTAAGCAAAAAGACTGCCTGGTTAGCATGAAAATTAAAGACTACAGTAACTCCTTGCTTAACGTTGTAGTTATGTTCCTGAAAAAATGTGACTTAAAGCGAAACGATGTTAAGTGAATCCAATTGCCCCATAAGAATTAATGTAAATGGGGGGGTTAGGTTCCAGGGAAATTTTTTTCACCAAACAAAAGATTATACTACACACACACACACACACACACACACACACACACTACGTTTTAAACAAACAATTTAATCAGTGATAATGATTGTGAAGCTTGGTTGAAGTGGTGAAGTCAGAGGGTGGGATATTTCCCAAGGGAATGCCTTACTGCTAAATGATAAACTAGCAATCGGCTCAGACCTCAAGGGTTAATCCACTGTTGTTAATGTAGCCTCGCACTCTACAAGGTAGCACAAATGGAGGGAAGGGAGACAGTATGGTAGACAGAGACACACATCATGTGTGAGAGAGATACGCATTGCCCCTTTAAGTATGCTGACCCCACTCTAAATACACTGCCTTTTTAAATAGATCAGCAAGTTGAGACAGCAGCTCCTGCCAACAATCTCCCTCTGTCCTGAGTCCTGTTGTGTCTCCCCTGCTCTCTGGAAATGAGGTAAGTGGGGTGCAGGAGCAGGGAGGAGGGGGACACCTTGACAGTAACCCTGCACTTCCCCCCCTTGCACAGTAAGCAGCAGGCTCCAAAGAGCAGTTCCAAGGCAGAGGGCAGAAGCAGCACATGGCAGTGGTGGGAGGGACAGCTGAACTGCCGGCAATTGATAGCCTGCTGGGCGGCTGCCATACAGCAAACTTAGGGGAGCGGGAAGCTGATAAGGGGGCTGCCAGTCCACCATGGCTCCAAGCCCCCACCAGCTAGCTCCAACGGGCTGATCTTCCTGCAACTAGTGGACAAAGCAGGCGGCTGCCAAACAATCTGATCAAACCCTTTAGGAATCTGGTAACAATAGGTTGGAGAAAAGAGATTTATTATCCACCGAGATGCGGAAGGCTGAGATAGCTGCCAGATGTACCCTTACAGAGCTAATCTCCAAACTTTGATGTTTTAGGTATAGATGAGAGTCCAGTACGAGGTTCAGGGGTGCATGCTCTGGGGTTATGCCTTTCTGACAGGATGAAATGGAGAACCACTTCCATTTACTAAGGTACACACCCCTAGTTGGGGGTTTTCTGCTATTCAGAAACACTTCAGAGACATCCTTAGAACTGGATTCTCCAAAGCTGTGCTAACAATGCATTAGCAATAAGCATCCATGTTGTCAGATGGAGGACTTGTAGGCTGGGATGGAGCAGGCAGCTGCAGTCCTGCAAAATCACATCTAGATCCAGTGGGAGAGACAGAGGCTTGACTGATAAGGTCAGTAGGGTCAAGAACCAGTATTGTCAAAGTTACGCTGGGTACTATAAGGATGAGATGAGCATGGTCTTGTTTGACTTTGAACAAATTCTGGACAGCAAGGGAATCAGAAGGAAGGCATACAGGAGGGAGTCTTTTCAGGGTAACCAAAAACACCTGGCAACAAACCTGGTCTGACACCTCCTGGAAACAAAACCAATGGCATTTTCTGTTGGACTTTGTTGCGAACAGATCCATCTGAGCAGTCCCCCAGAGCTAGAAGATGGATCTGGTGATATCAGGGCATAAAGACCGCTCATGATGATCAGAGAAGTCCTGCTCAATCAAACTATTAATGTATTCTGCTTCCTTGGAAAGTAAGCAGCCCTGAGATTAACTGAATTGGTTATACAAAAGTCCCAGAAGCAAATTGCCTCCTGGCATGACTGCGCTCTCCTGTCTATTTATGTAAATCATAATTGCAGAGTTGTCTGTGAAAATTAACGAGTTCTTTCCTTCTATATATCAGAAGAAAGCTGAGCAGGCTAGTCGCACAACTCTTAACTCCCTGATACTTTTATGAGCAATCAGATCCCAAGGCAACCAGAGACCTTGACCCAGAGACTCACGTGAACCCTGCAACCCAGAGCTAATGCATCTGTGACTAAAGTGAGGGCTGGTAGCAGGGGAATAAAAGGGACCTCCACACAGACTTTCAGAGGGTTCATCCACCAATTCAAGACACAAAACTGACACTGGTACATGAACCATCTAGTCCAAATGATGATTACTTGGGGATTTCAACGACACTAGCCATGCATGCAGCTTTCTGAGATGCAGCCTGGTGTGTTAACCCACCTTGACATGTGACCCAGGAGGCTGAGGCATCTGTGTGCCAATGCGAGAGCTTATGCTTTCAGTCAAAGCACCCCAACAGTCTTGTCTGGCAACAAGGAAAAGACAGCATAGGATTCTAAGGCGGTAGCTGCTCCATGACTTGTGATGAGGAAGCCATCTTTGTGACCTCAGTACTGGAGAATGATACTCTTGGTGCCGATGCCCCCAGAGTAAGCTCAATGACAAAAGATGATATGGTTGTGGGGAGGTCCCTGCAGGATCAGGGACACCCCACAGTATCCAAAACGACTGCTGATATGGGCCTGGAACCGAACCTTGACTGGGCCATTGCTCCATAGGAGGAGGAGGAGACCCGTGCTGTGACTGTTGCATGACCCAAGGTCTGATGGAGGGTATGTCCTCTGACTTGGATGGGACACAGAAGAATACACCTCTGAGTATGAAAAGGAAGAATCTTAAATGTCTGACATTGGGGGTGCAGAACCAGTTGGGACTGTGGATAGGGAGCCCAAGCTTGGAGATGATGGATGTGGTATTGAGGATACCATTGGAGGCTTGCCCTTTGACTGCACCAGCCTTTGTGGAAGCTTGGGGGGTAACAGTACTATGAGTTCCTGACATGGAGAGGAAGGTGACGCAGGCATCAGTACCGACTGTAAACCTTCTTGCAGCTCCAGGGACACCACTACCAAAAGGCTAAGCAGGTCCCTTGTGATTGCTTATGCCTCTGGGATGGTTGGGAGCAACAATGACTGATGGCTCTGCTGCAGAGATCTTTCAGTGGATGCTCTCAATGGACCTGGCACAATTCTGGAGGTCGTGATTCCTTCTTCTTAGCTGAAGAGTGCTCCAGTGAGAGACTCTAACCTGACTGTGCCTTAAAGTCTCTACTTCTACTAGGCTTTGGCACCAACATCCCCATGTGAGGTACCAAGCCTGAGGAGGGTGTAAGCAGGAGCGGCCCCAGCATTTCTGGCGCCATACGCAGAATTCAGGGGGCGGCATTTTGTGTGCTCCCCACAGGGCGCGTGGGAGCTTCCGGTTCCACTCCCATCATGCCACTGAAGGACCCTCCGCTGAAATGCCGCAGGCGACAGTGGCAATCATTGAGCTGCTCAATTGCCTGCCGCTGTTTTCCGCAACACATTGGCAGAAGGTCCTTCTTCGGCGACACGACAGGAGCGGAACTGGAAGCTCCCGTGCACCCCGTGGGGAGTGCACAAAATGCCGCCCTCCAAATCCTAGCGTTCTAGGCGACCGCTTAGGGATGCCTAATGGAAGTGCCAGCCCTAGGTGTAAGTCTTTTCTTCAGTACCAGCAAATGGGACTGAGGAGCTGCAAACACCTCCTGTGTGCTCCACGCCGAGGCTGATGAACTTGGAGTTCTCTCTGCATGAGACAAGTCTGATGGGGGACAAAGTGCTGCCTCCAACAGCAACATTTGAGCCTCACCACTCTAACTCTCCTTAAGCGGAGCTTAAATCCCTTACAAATGTGACTTTCGTCACTTATGTGGGATTCTCCCAAACTTTTCAAACAGGCGGTGTGTGGACCACTGACCCGCACAGGTTTAGTGCAAGTGTGGCAGGATTTAAATCCTGGTAAATGCAGCATCATTTCGGTACCGATCCCAGTACCGAAAGACAAAAACTAGTCCAAAAACACCTACAACTAAAATCTATCACTAAAACTAACAAACTTAACTAACTAACAACTTCCTAACAATAAAAGAGAGTATATATACAAAAGAGTGAGGGAAGCTTATGAAGACAAGTGTGAGATTACTCCGACAACCATCACTGGCAGTAAGAAGGAACTGAGGGGGTTGGGGACAGCTCCATGCTCTTATACCAGCATGCAGTGGTATATGGTGACAGGGGGCATTTGAGCCACCCCAGTGGGTACCATTGAGGGAGAAAGTTCTGACAACTATGCATGCCCACACCCAGTGGAAAGGACATGCACAAACACTCAAATAAGTGATTTCAGGAAAGCTTCTGAGACCAAACCCATGATGTGCATTATGTGAAGACACGAGAGGGCCACACTAGTGTTTCACATGCACGTTGGACCTACAGCCCTGAGCCTGCAAACACTTATGCATATGCTTAACTTTAAGCATGTGAGTAGCCCCATTTATTTTAACAGAATTAAATTTAAGCATGTGTTTGCAGCACTGAGGCCTAACTAGTACATGCATAACTTTAAACATAAAGAGAACTCCCACTGAAGTCAATGGAGTTACTCACATACTTTACGTTACATTACATATTTAAGTTCAAAGTGCAGTAAAGTCAACAGGAGGGTTTCTGTGGACCTCAGTGGGTTTTGGATTATACCCTAAGTGATTATCCTGTCATTTGGATTCTGATTTTGGGAGGGTTTTTTTTATTTTTTATAAAATCACCTACTGCAAATGCCACACAAATGGAATATCTGACTTTAGAAAGTGACATTCTCAAGTATTTAAGATAAGAAGTAAAAAGCCATGTGTCTTGATACGTTTTGCACCTTTTATAATGTTTTAGATTAAAATTTACTAACCACTTCTTACATAATATATATACAACTGAAAGGTTGAACAACCATTGTTGCCATTCTCTACCTCTATTCACTTTGTGCCTGGTAGCTCGTCGATAACAGATTTGGAGTGGGGATGATGGGGTTGCCCAAAAAACATTACCATTTTCATTCTTCCAGGTTTGATTAATATTTATCAGCTAAGTAGCTATTTTTAAAAGGCATTCAGCTTGATAATTTATACTGATAGAGAATTTCTGCTTCATATTTTTAAATATATTAACTTAATAGAAAGCAAGGATTATATTTATATTTTTGTTTTAATTTATATTTTCGTCATGATTTCATAACACACTGAATACTCAACCTTTTGGTTATAATTGGTCTTTATGAAAATAATATAATTACAAAAAATATATAACTAAATGAAAATGATAAAACATAGTATATATATTTATATAGAGAAGAGAGAATTTATTGCTAAATATCTAAGTATACACAAAAATATATATTATGTTTGACTCTTGCTCATTCTGAACCCATTAGTACACACTCAGAGTGACATCTGCTGGCTTTATACAGTTTTGTTTTTTGAACAGACTCAACCAGTGGTTTTCAACCTTATTTCATTTGCGGACCCCTAAAAAAATTCAAATGGAGGTGTGGAACCCTTTGGAAATCTTAGACATAGTCTGCAAACCCCCAGGGCCCATGTATCACAGGTTGAAAACCATTGTTCTATGGTAACGACAACCTTTCACGGACCCCTTAGACATAGTCTGCGAACCCAGAGGGGTCCACAGACCACAGATCGAAAACCACTAGACTAAACTAATAATGACATTTCTCTTTGCAGAGACATGGTGAATGAGGTAATATTTGTGTTAACTACTTATGCTAAATAATCTGTTCCACCTTGTAGTTAGCTGTGCCACTCCCTTTCCCAGACCTGAAGAAGAGCCATGTGCAGCTTGAAAGCTTGTCTCTGACCAACAGAAGTTGGTCCAATAAAAGATATTACCTCGCCCACTTTGTTGCTCTAATATCATGGGGCCAACACAGCTACAACAATCTTTCTCTTTGAATTCATACAATTAAGTTTCTATTATTTCATCTCATATTTCTTTGTAATCTAACTAACATACAGTATAGTTGGCCTGATTCTCATTTACACTATATGTAATTTACTCCCATTTTAAGACCTCTTTACACTACCAGAGCAGTGTAAAGAGGCTTTAGCATACCTGAGCATCAGTTTAAAACAAAGTGCCTTCTAATTTGGAGTGATTAATTTTTGAAACTGTTAGAGGGGTAGCCGTGTTAGTCTGGATCTGTAAAAGCAGTGAAGAGTCCTGTGGCACCTTGTAGACTAACAGACGTATTGGAGCATGAGCTTTCGAGGGTGAATACATCCAACGAAGTGGATATTCATCCACGAAAGCTCATGCTCCAATACGTCTGTTAGTCTATAAGATACCACAGGACTCTTTGCTAATTTTTAAAAGGAGTCCTAAAAAAGTAGCTTTGGGGCAAAAGAAGCTGCAATCCTTACTTAGGGACTCAGAGAGAAAGGCTTTGGACCTAAAAGTAATGTGATCTTGCACAGTTTCTGAAATATATCTGAGATTTCTCTTTCTTCAAATAGAAGTCTTAACTAAAGATCTGTTACTTAACTTGTTGGGGGGGAGGGGAACTAGCTTTTTGGCAAGTGTCTGGCCTTTCATCTGTTCAAGTTTCCTCTTTATTTCTAATATTTTGCAGGTTCTGACTCCTGTTGAGAGTTTGTGTAGAATGAATATAAATTAAAGTGATAAAAGATATAAAACACCCTTGAGTAAAACCCGCTTTTGACACCTGAGTTAAAAAGTAATTGAAATAAGCAACAAAAACTGCACTTTTGATCAAAGTAGTTTTCAGATTAAGAAGTCTATGTCAAACAATAAAAAGTTGATATAACCTGAAATAACTTACAGACTTGACCTTCTGGAGACAAAAACAAACTGAGGAAAGTGCTAGGTATTGTGTTTCTGTCGGCTGGCAAAAAAGTAAAATCTGCACTCCCAGAGAAGTACAGAAATTCCTGCTGAAAGGAGTTTTATAAAATACAATACTATATCTTTGACATTTTTTATAATTCTTGTAGCATATGTTGCTGGAAATGGGGTGACAAAATACCTCTTTTAATGTTTAAATTGAACATATTGGTGCATAAGATAAACAGAAGAATGAAATAAGCATTACTATCTTAGGCAAACTTGAAGCTATAGTTTTCTTGATCAGTCCCACTATAAAATTCTATAATAGACCACTGCAGAATTCCTTGGTCTTTGTTACAAGCAAACAAACGTCAATCTAAGTACGTAAAACTAGCACCAACACATGAAGAGAACTAAACTATTGTTATTGTAAGTGCAGACATCAGTATAAATTTGAATTCGACTATCCATTGCACAGAAAAACATGTTTACTCTAATTTGATTCTTTGTATTTGTAGGATTTGTCAAATGCAGGAGCTAGTCATGTCTCAGTAGTTCAGTGTGTGCAATTATATTTGTATTTGTATTTGTAGGATTTGTCAAATGCAGAAGCTAGTCATGTCTCAGTAGTTCAGTGTGTGCAATTATATTCTGAAACAAGCCTTATCTAGTGTAGGACAAATTGTACCTATGAGATTGTAGGTTCACGTGGCACATAGATTTAAAAAGATTTAAAACCAGGCAACTTCAAAGCAGTAGGTGGTGCCACAAGATGGCAGTGCTCCAGAGGATTCCATTTTCTATACTTCCTCAATTCAGCAATGTCGGGCATATGCTTAAATATTTGAGCACGCAAGTAGTTCCAGCAACACCAATGACATATAGATAAAACATAAACATAGAATACAATGGCCACTTCTATGCCTAGTAAATAAAAAAGTGAAAAACTGAGGCCATAACACAAATTGAGTAGCATGAAATCTAGAAAACTAGCCAACTATTGAAAATATTAAAATCAGCAAAAGTTGTTCTAGATTCTTGCATCCAAGATACAAAAGCATCATATATTGATAAATATTTTCACTTAACATTCTCTGACTCATAAATCTTAAACTGTTGGGATCTTTCCAGAAGTCGCTTGAAAAGAAAATGAGGGGGAGGAAAAGGAATTATAGCTAGTGGCTTAGGAAACTCTGGCTTCTGCTTTTTAAGCTGCATGCCACATACACTGGAATAATGAGTCTTCTGAAACTGCTATTGATGTGAAAGCTTTTCTATATAAAGCATTTTCAACTCCTTTGCCTTCAGTACAGAGGTCTCCACCTGTTACTAAAGAAGCTCTATGAAGTGGAATAGGTTTCTGAGATTTTTCTGAACCTCCCAGTGGAATGCAGACATTTGCAGGCCAAGTGCACCTGCTGGCATCAAACTGAATCAATAATTTTCTGTACTGTATCACCCCCATCAACGAGTGCCAGTGCCTGGTGTCAGGCCAGGTCTACACCTTCATGAACTAGCTTTTTAGGCTCCTGGTGCTAGTTCTGAGGGATCTCAACCTGCCTTTTAGTCAGGAAGGCAAGACAGACCACAACAGGAAGGGCTGCAGCTATGGAGTGGTAAACCCTTTACTCCAAATGAATCCTATAACTCAAATTTAGAGTTCTGAGGTGTGGTACCACATACTTAGCTGGACTTTTCTTTGGCCACGGCCATTTCAACCACTATCCTTTCATGCAGAAGGTAGGACCCATAGCTGGCAGCATCCTCAGGGAAGATCCTTGGAGACAATACAAGATGGCAGCTATAAATGCTTCACCAGCTGTGCAACATACTTTGCAAAGTCACAGCAATCCTATTGCATGGCTCAGTTATCACTTGACTGCAACACTTGTTGATTCCTGGCCCAGTGCTAACTGGGTCAGCCAACACAGCCAGCTTTTTAAAAAACTGGGGGAAAGTCAGACCCTCTGTCGCAGAGTTGCTATCCTCCTGCTTCTTTGCAGCAGAACTGTATTTGGCAACAGATTAGAACATCAGCCCATTAGAGTACAGCTAGCAAACATCATCTCCTTGGTCACCACTCTGCTCCAATTTGGGTACTGATTATGATGCAATGATGGAAGATCTTGGAGAAATGAGCTCTTCAGTATACAAGGTACCAGCAGCACTGGTGACAAGGCCAATGCTCCATGTAGTGATGTTTTAGCCACTGGGCGAACGTGGCCCATGCCCAGGGGCCCCAGCCAATTGGGAGACCCCAGGAAAATGGGCACTCTGCCTGCCTGGTGCTCCTGCTGGGGAGTGGTCTGAAGGTGCAGAGGCTTGCCCTGCTCCACTCTGCACTCCTGCTGGGGAGCAGAGGAAGCCCACACACCCCAACCCTGCTCCCCAGCAGGAGTGCCAGGCGGGTGGGGTGGGCAAGCCCTCGCATCCTGACCCCACTCCCTGGCAGGATCGCTGGACGGGTGATGCTGCCCCTATGCCTCAATCCCATTTCCCCATCAGGAGGGCCAGGCAGGGGAGGGGGGATTTCAGGCAGAAGGGGTGGGGCAAGGCCTCCACCTGCTCTGGCCCAAGGCCCCACAAACCCTTAATCCAGCTCCAGCTCCATGCATCAATTAAGCCATTAATTGGAGAAGGCCTTCTGATTATAGTCTGAAAGGAACTGACTGAATAGTTCCAAGGATAGAGTTTAGTTTATGGGTGTTATGCAGCCAACAGTAAGAAGCATGACTTGTCTTCCTAGCCATGACCCTTAGGGGTCAAAAAAAACTTTAGAGGCTTGGGAAGTTTCACCTGTCACGTGTTAGAGAGCTTACTTTACAGAAGGTTTTTCCTCCTTCACCATTTACTTCACAAAGTTTCACCAGGTGGCATATTTCCACGTATTTGATAGCCTGCTAAATCCTAGCTGTCACCATTCAAAAACAGAGTCAGATATTTCACACTGTTAGGAATTTTTTATCTACTTTATGGAAATGATCGATTAGATTTGGAATGGGATGAACACGTTCATTGGGGCAGATCCACATCTGGGAAAACAAACACAAAATCTCTATTTTGCTAATTTTACTCACTGAGGTTCTAAGACAACTTCACCTGTGGTGAATACCCAAATCAAAAGGAGCAGTACAAGTCTACTGGGAGGAAAAAAAGTCTGCATAGATCAAAATGAAAGAAAGGGCCTAACACAGTAGCCTGACAAAAATACTCAAGGAAGACTACTGTCATCTTGATAGCACAAGAGTTTTCATAGACTCACAGATTTTAAGGCTATAAAAGATCATTATGACCATCAAGTCTGACCTCTGACACAATACAGGCCATAAAATGTCACCAAATGATTCTTGCATCAAGTCTATAATTTCTGGTTGAGCTCGAGTCTATATTTCACAGATATTCAGTCTTTTTTAAACACTTCAAGTGACAGAGAATCTCACATTCCTTTGTTTGCTAAATTAAAGGCTCTCTTTAGAAACTTTCTCCCCATGCGGGTACTTATAGACCTTGATCAAGCCACCTCTTAACTCTCTCTTGGATAAAAATAATGGACTGAGCTTTGTTAATTTCTCACTATAAGGCAAGAGGTTTTCCAGACCTGGAACCATTCTTATAGCTCTTTTCTGAGCCAATTTGTCAACATCCTTTTTAAAAAGTGTGGACACCAGAACGAACTGCAGTATTGCAGTAATAGTCTCTCTAATTCCATACACAGTGGTAATATCACCTCTCTACATCTATGCAATATCATCTTGCATATACATCCAAGGATAATGTTTGCTGTCTTTGCCAGTATATTCCTGTGGAGTTCAAATCCAGTTGATTATCTACCATGCCTATTAAATCCCTTTCAGAGTTATTGCTTTCCAAAATAATAGTCCCCCATCCTGCAAGCATGATCTATATTCCTTATTCCCAGCAGTATAACCTTACATGTGCCTGTATTTTTAAAGATGCATGTTGTTCAAGTGAGCCCAGCTTAGCAAGCAATCCAGATTGCTGTAGAACTGACCGGTCGTCATTATTTACCATTCTAACAAATGTTTGAGTCATTTGCAAACTTATCAGAAATGATCTTTTATTTTTGTAAGTATGACTGGATCTGGGGATATAAACAGCCCATATGAAGAAAACAACCAGTCTGAAAATTGTGAAGGAATATCTGAAAGTATTAGATGTCCAATCCTAAATCTCCTGAGCATCAACAGAACAAAGTAAGTAAAAAATAAGTATAGCAAAAATGTAACTAAAATAATCACTACACAATGAAGGTGAAAGATAATTCTCATTTATTTTTAACTTTTTTTTTACAAGTAAGAGAAAGGAACTGCAAAAACCTGTATGAAAATCAGAAAGAGATTTAGGAACTAATCTGAATGACACTGGAAAGATATAAATTAGTGTTGTGACAACACTATAAAACATGAGTAGGCAGACAACAAAGCAGAGTACTGTTAACATTTCATCACTGTTCCTTGTAAAACAAATTACCTGTTGACAGATCATCCTGTTATTTGGTATGTTGTACTATCATTGTTAACTCAGATTTTTTTTTAATATTTTACATAACAGTCACTTCATTTTAAATAAGTTCCTCACAAATTAAAGGTTAAAATCCTGCAACACACTCTCCCATGAGTAGCCCTTATTCACGTCAGTAATCCTGTTGACTCACAATCTGTGCTTTTCCAGTGAAATCAATGGAACTAATCAGATGCTTAAAGGTAGTCATAAATGTAAGTGCTTCCAGAATCAGGACTTGTGTGAGTAAGGTCTTCTCTCAGTAAGGGTTTGTGGGACTGAGCTTTAAAGTCCAAATTCATATAGGCATGCGGAACTTGACTGCCTTAAGTAGTCCTATTAACAACAATGGGACTGCTCAAGTTTGTAAATTTAAGCATGAGCATAAGCATTTGCAAGACTGAGGCCAAATCCACAAAATGTTTACTGAAAAAACGACTAAAAAATTGATTTGTTTTAAAAAGTCAAAAGCAAAACAATATGTTTAATGATCTGAGCAATATGAATTATAGGTGTCTGTGGTTTAAAGATTAATATAAACAATAATATTAAAATATGTCTATAGTGCCAGCCTAATACAGAATCTATTAAGATATTTTGTTTCCAGAACATTTTTTAATAATATTAAAATAAGGAAGCCTTCAGAAAAGTTATTCTTTAACTAATATTCATTTAAACTAAATTATAATTCCAAAGATAAAACTGAAAACAGATTATAGATTCATACCTATTTCTTTCTATTTGTTCTTCAAAAGTAATATTTTCTGAGCAGAGTGATGCTTCCCCATGGTGGTCCAGATCCTTCGCTGTAAATAAAAGATAATGCCCTTTTCTGTCGAAAGTATGATATACTCTTGAAGCCAGCTGTAGATCAGCAGGCAATGCATAACTAGGGGAAGCAGTACACAGATGATGAATAACTGGATAATGTTGACTTCTGGGGGACAAAAAAAACCCAACTATTTTAGCATTTTCACTGACTTCTGACATCTAGATTTCATATAAACAGATTATTCTACTACTGCATTAGAATTACACAGACTGTATTTAAAGTTTTAATACCTATAATTAGCAGAAATTATTGTACAACTAACAGAAAAGAAAAGAAGATGCTAAAATCTCTGACAACAGCTTTAAAGTAGAAATTAATAACACAGGACAAAGTCAGACTCTCTTGACTCAAGCAAACTTTCATGAGCTTTATTGAGAGTTTCATTTGTGTAAGTACTTAGGATCAGACCCGTAAATTGTACACGTATGTAAATATGCTGAAACATTACACAAACTCATGAATAAGACTATGGGTGTATACCCAAGGTGGATAGACAAAAACATGCTAGTTCTGCTGGAGCTAGAGTGCTAAAAATAGCAGTGTAGCTGCAAGTAGCATGAGCAGCAACTTGGACTAGCCACCCAAGGAGTCCAGGTGGGTCCTCAGGCAGCTAGCCCAAGCTGCTACCCATTCTACTCCCAACCACACTACTACCTTGAGCAGAGCGAGCAAGCGAGCATCTGTCTACCTGGGAAGCACGCTCCCACCTGCAGTGTAGATGAACCCTAACTCTTTTGAAAATAATGTTTATAAAGTTTTGGAGTTAATTATATTAATGAGGCGCTATCTTCACTTGAACATTTTCCTAACTTCTTTCAGTTCATAAATCCAAAACAGTCTGGCACATAAACTACACATTCATTTTCACCTGTTGGCTTTGTAAGACCTGATATCTTTGATTAACTTTGGAAAGTTAAAATTATTTACTTCCACCATTTAAGATCCTGATCCAAAACCCCTTGAAATCAATGAGACTCTTTCTACTAAATTAACTGGCAAGGTATCAGGACCTAAAAGGCATGTCCATCCATTTTATGGGCTCCACAGAGTTAATAAATGTTCAGGATGCAGACAGCTATGATGAAGGGGGGCTGACAGACAGGAAACTGGGGTGAATGAGGATGGTCTAGGAAGTAAAGAGGGTCCAAGTGATGATGCAGAGACTCCCACGTATCCACGTTACATGCACCCCATCATCCTCCAGATGCAACGAAGCTGTCACTATGAAGAAAGAAAATGGGTAGCAGAGACCCATGAGGGGGTTAATGGGGAAGAGGCATTTGGTCAGAGAGTGAGTGAGAGAAAGGGTGGATTTTAGAGAGGGTAGATTTTTAGAAAGGAGCAGAATCCATCCCTGTGCAGGTTACAAATTCTATCAAAGGTCCTTTCACCGAATTGTTCTTACATATATTGTCCTTTGTTTTCATTTTAGGATCTAAGGAAATTAGTAGGCAAACAAAATTATTAAGTATTTACAAACTTAATTCCAGATTATCAATTACTTAAGGGAAATATCTGTATGAAAATGCTGGAAATTCAAAGTTAAAGTTACACCAAGTAACTTGCTGGATACCGCACAGGGCTACCCCTGGAGTCATGAAGCTTACACATCACCCTCTTGCTCAGAGCTGTGCCTAACTCCACAAACTAGAATGTAATGTTTTCTATTTTATGAAGGGGAAAAGCAGCACTAACAACAACAATGAAATTAGAAAAATACAGAGGTTAGTATAAACCAGAGCCATATTTGTCATGTTCTAAAATACTATTTTATATTTACAATATAAAAATATTACAAAAAGAATTAAAGCAAAGAGAAAAGATAAAGAAGCCATAGAAAATGAAGGCAAGGTGATATGCATAACATATAACACCACTCAGAAGAAAATAATACAACTCAAGAACCAGAAAATTGTTATCATACAGTCCAGCAATGACATCAATGGATTTTAAAGAAAACTGCAACACCAACTTAGTTTGTCAATATCTGAAAAACCTTAAACTATAGTTTAATTTTAATTTGGGAATATACTTCAATATGTTTTAATTAATTGTTATATGAAAGAGAAACCACTTCTGGTGGGAAACCAAACTATTTATGTCTATTCTATGCAAAAAGGTTAGGTTTAACTAAAGAAATGTTTTAAATGATTTAGTTAAATTAATGCAAAACCTTGTGCGGACACTCTTTTGTCATTTTAAATCTGGTTCATACTGATTTAGCATGTGTCAGTAAATGTACAAGCACAAGTTAAACAAATATAAATAGTTTTCAGCCAACACCCACAAAAGCATTTGGGCCAGTTTAACTAAAATAATTTAAAAACTGATTTTAGTTAAACAAGTGCAACTTTTGTGGCGTAGACAAGGCCTTAGTTCCCTCAACAATGCAAAATGCAACAATGCAAAATTTCACCAGACCCTACAACCCAAGAAAAGCTCACTGAACTCAGTAGGACCTTTTCCTGCATAAAGAGTACAGGATCAAGCCTTTGGGATAAAATTTAAAAGGATAAAAAAGAAAGGAGTATCCATGAAAGAAGGGGATTCACAGGCATGGCACACATGAGATGAATGGGCTAGTGTGGATTAAAGGATACCCCCTGGAAACCCAAGCAGTGGAAGAGACATTTTCAGGACAAGATTTCATAAGTTTTGCAGTATAGTAGGATTGAAAGCAGAGTCAGCTTAGATTCAGGAGAGTGAAATTGCAGACCAATATTTCAAAGAGAAGCTTACACAGTGGTTTATTTTAGAGAAGAGAAGAAAGATTTGACACAGTATTTCTAAAAGGGGGAAATATTGTACATACTCCATAAATTTATGCAATAGCCTGTCATTTAAATCCATGCAATAAAACTACATTTTCCCCACAGTACAATTCACCTGCAAATTAAAAAATAACAGAGAGATAAGACATCTAAGGGCAAAGAGTTTCTTAAATTTTCTTTAAAATATAATAGGTTCAGTAATTTCTGTAAATAAAGAAAAGTGAAAAAACTGAAAATTTGTCCCAGAACATTGATCAGAAATTCTCATTTACTTATTTAAAATAGATAAAAACAGTCTGAGTATAAATTTAATTTGGTCATGTTCTTACTCTTCTAGTACAGAAGTTCATCATTTCCCTAGATGGACAAGCTAGAAGTAAAAGCAATAAAAACTAAAATATTTGGGGCATGTTGCAGGTAAAGGTGTGTTTTTACAGCACACAGTCTCCCTTAAGAAGACTATTTATCATTCTTTGAAAAGAGGACATGAAAAAGCAATACTATGTGTGTGGCCTACATTACCTTCATCTAATGCACTAAATAAAGTTTTTTTAGAAAATCATGCAGTTTCTGCACCATTGATAATCTGACAATAACTATTTATTGAAGGTAAAATACTCATTGTCTGCAGTCACTATTTGTTTTAATATATAATCTTGCTAACCAAATGATCTTTAAGCCATGTAGATAAGCAATGGCATGCAGAGGGTCACTTAAATACCAATTTGACTGTTTCATAAACTTAGGCATTCTTTTCCCATGAGTCTAGTCTCAGCTACTTAATTGAAAGTAATATCCATTTACAAACTTTAGGCCTGCCATAAAAAAGCTCTCTTCTGTGTCCAGCAAACCTTTCAGGGCCCAACAAAAGCTAATAATTAAAGCTTTTTTTTTTCACCTCAATAAAGAATGAAATGGAGGCGCAACTTAAGGTACACCAAAATCAACCTGGCCATAAAGATCTCATTGACAGGGAAGACTGTAAAACCAGAGAATCTCACTTATCATGCAGTGAACAGGATCAGACAAATTAGTGTATAAACTGTACTTCTTTCTATACCTGCACACATGCTACAGAACGACATATGCCACCTATGACAACAGCAGGATAAATAGGAGCTGTCCTCAAATTACAGCTCTTCAACTAAAAACTGCTGAATTGAGCTGTATAAACATCTGATTTTTTGGTTTAGTAGCTGAACCAAAAAAAAAATTGTTTTGAGTCAACCCAAAACAAAAAAATTTGGTGAACCAAAAAAGTCTAAAAAAAAATTAGTTTTGGGTTGATAGAAATGTTTCATTTGACCCAAAATAAATCATTTTATTTTGCTTGAGAGTGGTGGATTTTTTTTGCCTTTTTAAAATAATTAAAATGCAAGTAAAATCTGAAATGAAAAATAATTTCCAATCAAAATATGAAGATGTGTTTCATTTCAAAAATATTCAAACAAAACATTTAGACTTTTTCTGAATTTGTGTTTAATATGGCAAATTTAACATGAATTAAAGAAAGCATCAGTCAACCTGAATCTACATTTTTTAGCTAAAAATATTTCATCCAAAAAATTTCACCCGCCTCTACTGCTGAATCTGAAATAATAAGCACTGATTGTAATATAAATACAAGTCAACAAATTCTTAGTACATAAGTAAAGAAGAGGGCTAAAATCTGGAATTGTTTATATTACATTTGTGGTATTTTCCATAGTTTGTTTTTTAATATTTTAATTAGATTATGTTTAGGATTGTATGGACCAAGTTCTACCCCAGCATAAGTGTCTCCAACTCCTGCTGAGTCAATGCCAGGGCTGAGTTTGGCCCTATATGTTTAAAAAGTTTTAACTGAAAACTATTTTAAGAAGATGAACAGCAAATTAAAACTACAGTTGATTCTGAGCTACAAAGTTTGGATCTGAACTTCCCCAAAGTTCTGGGTGTCCAGATCCAGGGTTTAGAAAATGGCCCTATGCCTACTTTAAACATGTACTATACTAATTTTTTCCAACAGTGTTTAGTATTTTCCATAACATTCACTTCATAGCAATGAAGTACTCTAAAAGGTACTTGATCTCTGGAGTCCATGTGGACAGCGAAGACAGTGATTGCGGTTGCTGGAGATCTTCTGATGGCTTTTGCTGAACTTCAAAGGGTTTAGCCTTTATGATTGCTTCTCCTTTCACCTGTAGTATGTCTGAGGCTACAGCCTAAAAAGCAATAAAACTGAAGGGTAAAAACCACGTTATAAGAAACTAAATAGTATATGGATTTTTTTATCCATGTTGAAGTACTCTGAACTCTGGCAATTCTACTCTTCAGAGCAAACCATAGCAGACAGTTAAGGTTGCTATAAATTAGAGTAGCCATAGTGACTGCTGTAACTTACTCCATTTGTTACATCAGCTCCAGGGGAAATCCAGAATCTGGGAGGCACAAATTTGCCATGCTCCTCCCCAGGCTTTACTTTCTGAGGGTATGTCTATACTGAGAGCTCGTCTACACTACACAGTTAGGTCAACATAAGCTGCCTTATGTCAGTGTCTTCATTATAGCCTTCCTCCCACCAATGTAAGTGACCTACTACGCTGACCACACCTTCACAAAAGGCGTAAGACTTATGTTGGTGTAATTAGGGAGACGCAGTGTCTACACTGCATCCGTTACATCAGCTATCTATTCAATTTCACGGTGGGGAACAGGGAGGAGAGAAATCCCAGGCACTTCCCTCCAGCTCCTGGTGGGAAATGAAGGGATGAGAAACCCCAGATTGTTTCCCCAGCTCCCTGCCAGGAACAGAGAATAGGGAGGCAGGGGAGCCTGCCAGGAGCCTGTGGAGCAGCCAGACTTCTGTCAGGGAGCTGCCAGCAGAGCTGAGAAACCCGGCTCTCAGCTCCACATGCTGCCCCTCTTAGGTCAGTGGAAGCACTCTTGGGAGGACACGCACTACCAGCCCAAGGAGGGTAGTATGGACATGCACCACCACAGTAATTACACAGTCAACCTAATATAGGTTGACTTAGGTTTGTAGCACAGACATACTCTGAGATTGGAAGTGTGCTTCCTGACATGGGTAGACAAACCAGCTAGCTCTGCTTGAGGTAGAGCACTACAAACAGCAGAGTATCTGGGGATTACATAGAGTATGTATCTAAGGGGTCCAGGCAGGTTTGTACTCAGTAGTCTGTCCCCAACTGCCTCAGCTATGCTGGCTATGCTGCTATTTTCAGCACAATAGCTCAAGCAGAACTAGCACACGCCAGTCTACCCACATGGAAGCATGCTCCCACCTGCAGTGTAGACATAACCAGAGAGGCACAACACAATCCACCTCTAAGACTATAATTAATCAGATATACAAATATTACCTCTAAAAACGATGCTACAGTTGTCTGTGATTTTTGTTTTCTCTCTGCATCCTCTGAAATTTTAGGCACTGGAAAAGCTGGTTCATATAAGCGTGAAATGTCTGAAGAAGAGAACTTTAATTTATATTCCTCAGTTTCTACAGAACTAGGCATATCCTCTGAAAGTAGATGTGAAGTTCCTGGTGCCTCAAAAGGAGTTGTTCCACTAAGTGATTCTTTGGTCTAAGAGGGAGAAAAAAGTTAAAATTTTATTTTTTTGTAGACATGACATGTTAATACTTGTAATATGACTTTTCTGAAATATAGACTGTAAACACAAAATCATCAAAAGATCATTAAAATCCTAAAATTAATTTTCAGAACAGTTCAAGGTATTTTAGCCATGAACATATCTATGATATCATGATGATTTTTTATGTACACAAGAAGAGTACTGGCGGGTTTAGGCTAAATGTTTATGACTTCTCAGGAGTCTTCTTTTAAAGAGCTAGATCCTTCAGAACAATTATTTTAAGAATCCATGTTCTTGTGCTGTTTTCCCACATTGCCCCTCACTATATGCTGACAGCAGAAGAAAAGTTGTGAAAGTCATTACTAAAGCATTGATTAATCGTACTACAGACAATCAGGATTCTACTAAACTTCACTTAGGGCTTGTCTACATCACAAAGTTGCAGCGCTGGTGAGGGGGTTACAGCGCTGCAACTTAGGAGGTGTACACATCTGCAGGACATCACCAGCGCTGCAACTCCCTGTTTGCAGCGCTGGCCGTACTCCCGTTTTGTCTCGGGTGTAGAGGATCCAGCGCTGGTGATCCAGCGCTGGTAATCAAGTGTAGACACTTACCAGTGCTTTTCTTGACCTCCGTGGAATAAGCAGGTATCCCAGCATACCTGAGGAAGCCTCTGGTAATCAAGCTGGTCTCCTTCCCCGGTTTGCTCTCGCGTTCCCCAAACCCCGAGCAAGCAGGTCTCCTTCCCTGCGGTTTGCAGGGTGGTTCGGGGAACGCGAGAGCAAACCGCGGCAAAGCTGGTCTCCTTCCCCGGTTTGCTCTCGCGTTCCCCGAACCCTGAGCAAGCAGGTCTCCTTCCCTGCGGTTTGCAGGGTGGTTTGGGGAACGCGAGAGCAAACCGCGGCGAAGCTGGTCTCCTTCCCCGGTTTGCTCTCGCGTTCCCCGAACCCCGAGCAAGCAGGTCTCCTTCCCTGCGGTTTGCAGGGTGGTTCGGGGAACGCGAGAGCAAACCGCGGCAAAGCTGGTCTCCTTCCCCGGTTTGCTCTCGCGTTCCCCGAACCTCCGTGCAAGCAGGTCTCTTCCCTGCGGTTTGCAGGGGGGTTCGGGGAACGCGAGAGCAAACCGCGGCGAAGCTGGTCTCCTTCCCCGGTTTGCTCTCGCGTTCCCCGAACCCCGAGCAAGCAGGTCTCCTTCCCTGCGGTTTGCAGGGGGGTTCGGGGAACGCGAGAGCAAACCGCGGCGAAGCTGGTCTCCTTCCCCGGTTTGCTCTCGCGTTCCCCGAACCCCCCTTGAAGCCGCCCAACAGCGCTGCAGTATGGCCACATCTAACACCACTTGCAGCGCTGGTTGCTGTAAGTGTGGCCACTCTGCAGCGCTGGCTCTATACAGCTGTACTAATACAGCTGTAACAACCAGCGCTGCAAAATTTTAGATGTAGACATACCCTCAGATGCTTGCCCATGAAACAGAGAGAGCGTAGAGAGGTACTAGAGTCAAAAAACTGAAGAATGAAAGGAAAGAGGTAGCTAGTAAAACAGAGAAGAGAGGAACAATATCAAAATGAAGGAGGGGAAGAAAAAGACTCAAAAAGCTTACTAAGGATCCAAAAACTCATCTCCTCACTTACGTCCCTAGGACTTTCACTGGTGATCTTTGGTTCAGTCAACACAGCTAGTTACCCCTGAGACCTGATCTTTGGCCTAGATGTCAAGATAGATGACAAAACAACTCAGTCACTGTCTTGGACAGACCATCACCTAATTAAAGTACTGGTCAGAGATCTTTCAGTGCCCAGGCAACCAGAAAGAGCAATTATCCTGATTCAGCCATGGATTCCAAAAAATTACAAAGCCTGCTAAAGGATGACAGCACTCCAGCCATAAGATTAGGAGCTGATGACCTGGTGAATCACTACCATTCTACACTAGCCTCAACAACTAACATGTCTGCCTGCAAGTGGCACCTTTCTTCCCATCACCCACAGATCTCCTTGGTTTTCTGAAGAGAGAAGAGCAGAAACTCAAGTGCTAATGGTGGGGGAGAAAGGCTGATTCTGACAAGATGAAATGCAATAATTCCTCAAAGCTGAGGTTGTATAACAGGCCAAAATAACTTTTCTTTCCGCCTGCACTGCCAAGGAGCTACCAAGGGTGGTAAAGTGCTTTAACAATCCTGAATGCCCACAACCTGCATTAGAGCTGGGCATCAAGCACCACAAAGAGCTATCATCTTGCTTCTCTGAAAAGATTAGACAAACTCAGGAAGCCTTCTCAAACAGCCTGGATTATGCTGCCTATACCCACTATCCAACAGCCCACCTGCATTCCCAGAATTCAGAACATTCCCTCATTTAGTTCTGGACACTAAAGGAGTCAACCCAAAACTTGGGAATCTGACCCATCCCCTTCCTGGCTTGTGAAAGAGAATCATAAACAACCGTTACCACTCCTGACTGAAATAGATAATAATCATTCAGAGAAGAATATAAGAATGACCATTCTGAGTCCAACAAATTGCCCATCTAGCCCAGTATCCTGTCTTCCAACAGTGAACAGATGCTTCACAGGGAATGAACAGAACAGAGCAATTTATTAAGTGTTCCATCCCATCGTCCAGTCCCAGCTTCTGGCAGTTGGAGGTTTAGGAACATTCAGAGCATGGGGTTGCATCCCTGAACATCTTGGCTAAAAGCCATTGATGGACCTATCCTCCAGGAACTTATCTTATACTTTTGGCCTTCACAACATCTCCTGGCAACAAGTTCCATGAGTTGACTGTGTGTTGTGTGAAAAAATACTTCCTTATACTAGTTGTAAACCTGCTGGCTACAGATGCCTAGAGCATGCCCTGAAATTAGGAAAATGATCAGGTTTGGAATTCAAATGTTATTGTGTCACAGATAGACAGACAAATGTCATCAAAATGAACACAAGGCCTTCACAAGCGCAAGCAAAAATGGGTACCGGTTATATGGGCCTTTGGGCCAAGGCCCCACCAATATCCTGGGGGTGGATTGGAGCTGGCACCACTCAGAGGAAAAAGGCCCATACCAGAGCTCAAGCTGTATAACAGCGTTCCAGCACTTTTTGGGGGGAGCCAGAACATAGCCTGGTACTTCTGACTCAGCTCACTGCTCCAGAAGTAGAAATGGTGGCTCATTTAATGAGCTGCCCTCACTCATAAGAACATAAAAGCTGGTCAGACCAAAGGTCCATCTAGCCCAGTATTCTGTCTTCTGACAGTGGCCAATGCCAGGTGCCCCAGAGGAAATGAACAGAACAGGTAATCATCAAATGATCTATCCACTGTCGCCGACTCCCAACTTCTGGCAAACAGAATGTAGGGACACCATCCCTGCCCATCCTGGCTAATAGCCATTGATGGACCTATACTCCATGAATTTATCTAGTTCTTTTTTGAACCCTGTTATAGTCTTGACTGTCAGACCATCCTCAGGCAAAGAGTTCTACAGGTTGACTGTGCATTGTGTGAAGAAATACTTTATTTTGTTTGTTTTAATCCTGCTGCCTATTAATTTCATTGGGTGACCCCTAGTTCCTGTGTTATGAGGAGTAAATAAAATTTCCTTATTTACTTTCTTCATACCAGTCATGATTTTATAAACCTCTATCATATCCACTCCTAATCGTCTCTTTACCAAGCTGAAAAGTCCCAATCTTATTAATCTCTCCTCATATGGAAACCATTTCATACCCCTAATCATTTTGGTTGCCCTTTTCTGAACCTTTTCAATTCCAGTATATCTACTTTGAGATGAGGCAACCACACCTGCAGGCAGTATTCAAGATATAGGCATACAATGGATTTATATAGAGTCAATATGTTATTTTCTGTCTTATTATCTATCCCTTTCTTAATGATTCCCAACATTCTGTTTGCTTTTTTGACTGTCGCTGCACTTTGAGTGGATTTTTCAGAGAACTATCCACAATGACTCCAAGATCTCTTTCTTGAGTGGTAACAGCTAAATTAGACCCCATCATTTTATATGTATAGTTATGTTATGTTTTCCAACGTGCATTACTTTGCATTTATCAACATTAAATTTCATCTGCCATTTTGTTGCCCAGTCACCCAGTTTTGTGAGCTCCATTTGTAGTCCTTCGCAGTCTTCTTTGAACTTAACTAACTTGAGTAGTTCCTACCCTTTGCTTCCTATCTTTCATTCCCTCTTATCCCATGACAGCTTATTTTGATTAAAAATCTTTGGTGAGGGTCCTTGTCAAAGGCTTTCTGAAAATCTAAGTACACTATATCCCCTGGGTCCTCCTGGTCCACATGCTTGTTGACCCCCTCAAAGAATTCTAGTAGATTAGTGAGGCATGATTTCCCATTACAAAAAATGTTTACTCTTCCCCAACAAATTATGTTCATCTATGTGTCTGACAATTCTGTTCTTTACTATAGTTTCAACCAGCTTGCCAGTACTGAAGTCAGGCTTACTGGCCTGTAATTGCTGAGCAGGGAGCCAAATCCTGAGGATGCTCTTGAATTGCCCTGAAAATTGCCCAGGTGACTGAGTTGCCATCTCTCCTTCTGGAGCGGGAAGCCAGGTTTGGGAGCTCCCCAGGGGTCTTCCCATGTTACTAAGCCACCATCCTTCCACTTAGGAAGCAACTATCAGTTGTACACATACAAAATGGGAAATGACTGCCTAGGAAGAAGTACTCTGGAGAGGGATCTAGGGGTCATAGTGGACCACAAGCTAAATATGAGTCAAAAGTGTAACACTGTTGCAACAAAAACAAACATTATTCTGGGCTGTATTAGCAGCAGTGTTGTAGGCAAGACACAAGAAGTAATTTTTCCACTTTATTCTGCACTGATTAGGCCTCAGCTGAACTATTGTGGCCTGTTCTGGGTGCCACTTTTCAGGAAAGAAGTGGACAAATTAGAGAAAGTCCAGAGAAGAGCAACACAAATGACTGAAGGTCTAGAAAACATGACCTCTGAGGGAAAACTGAAAAAATTGGGTTTGTTTAGTCTGGAGAAGAGAAGACTGAGGGGGGACATGATACCAGTTTTCAAGTATATAAAAGGTTGTTACAAGGAGGAGAGAGAGAGAAAAAAAATTGTTCTCTTTAACATCTGAGATTAGGACAGGAATGATCTGAAATTGCAGCAAGAGCAGTTTAGGTTGGATGTTAGGAAAAGCTTTCTAACTGTCAGGGTGATTAAGCACTGGAATAAATTGCCTAGGGAAGCTGTCATTGGAGATTTTTAAGAACAGGTTAGACAAAAATCTGTCAGGGATGGTCTAGATAATACTAACTCCTGCCCTGAGTGCAGGGGACTGGAGGGACTGGACTAGAAGACCTCTCAAGTCCCTTCCAGTCCTACGAGTCTATGATTCTATGACCTCTCCTAATGGAGTGGGAAGCCAAGCCAAGGGTTCCCCCTGGATTGTGTCCAGGTTACTGAGCTGCCAACTTTCCTTCTGGAGCATGGATGCAGGTCTAGCAAGTATTTTCCAATTTTATTCCTACCTGGGAGGCTTCACCCTTCCCCAGACTCCCAAATATAGAGGACTCTCTCCCTGACTCCCCTTTGACCTCTGACCCCTACCAAAAATTTTACAAAGCTAGGGCCAATACTGGCAAATATTCTTTTTTCAAAATAGGGCCTTCAGAACACACATAACAATTGTAAGGCCAAACTAGTTTTTTAAACCAAAATTACAAAGGGGACCTAAATAGGATTTTTTTATAATAGCTAACTATAATCTAAACTATGGAAATTCTACTGCCCCTCCATAATAGCGTTAAACTTCACCTGTTTCAATTGGTGAAAATTTGTTAGTAGTTCTTTTTTAGCTTGAGATGTATTTTGTGCTGAAACTGGAAATTTTCTAACAATAACTCCTTTTCTGCTAGGAGCAGCTCCCACAATTCTGAACATTTATGCTAAAATATTCTCTCTGCAGCTCACAGAGGGGGTTCAGTGTTTTGGTGCCACATGGTCTGACCACACCCACTCTGCTCCCGCATGCTGCTAGATGACTTATTCCCATGCTATAAAACTTGCATGACATCATTATTAACAAATATTCCAGAGATAAGTAAATAACTATGTGCATTAGAACAAGGAAGACTGTTCATATGGTAATGGTTCCACATAATCTCTGACCCTTCGTTCATGAGCTATCCAGAGTGGATAGAACTCTGGGAGACACTACTAGCAGAAAGGAAATTATCAGTAAGAAATTTTCTATTCTGAAGCCCAGCGTCTCCCAGAATTCTCAGTGACTGGGAAGTAGCGAGCAGTGAACAAATGTAGGAAGGGTTATGAGACAAAAGTTTGGTAGGAAGGAAGTATCCCCTTTTTTATGAGGTCATGCAAAAGTTTGTATTATTTATGGGCTACTTCCTGCAGCATCTTCCTGTCAAAGAAGACCTTCTGCAGAAGACAGAAGGTCCACCTTTACGTGAATAATAAAGGTGTTAGCTGTAGACCAAGTGGCTGCTTTGCAAATTTCTGAAGTGCACACACCTGTTCGTTCTGCCCATGATGCTCCTAATGATCTCATGTAGCGAGCCTTGATACCTTCCAAGACAGGAACCTCTGATTTGAAGGATTCCACAATACATAGTTGAATCCACATAGCAATGGAGGGCTTGGAATTTCGCATGAAAGGGCACAAATAGGGAACCTGATCCTCTCATGGATTCTGCATGCCTAAGATGGATTTTTCAACGCTCATCTGATATCTAAGGTATGCCAGGCCTTTTCAGTTGTATCTTGTGGGTTTGGACATAATAAAGGAAGCACAACCACTTTGGAAGTGTGGAAGGAGAAATTTACCTTAGGAAGAAAGGAGCACCAGCTTGTCCTCATGGAACAAGCAGAAAGGCTCCTATATAGATAAAGCTGCCAGCTCTTACACATGCCTCGTGAATGTGACAGCTACTAGGAAGCAAGTCTTAATGGATTTTAAAAAAAGGCTAACACTAAAGTCAGACACTGGAATGGATACCTTGGCTGGTCCCTCAATGCTAGTGGAAGGTCCCATTTTGGAAAGAGTGCCCTGACTAATCGACTGCCAGTGCTCAAAGGAATCTGTGGATTGTCTGCCAGGGAGCCCAAGGATCCTGCAAATAGCATGCTACTAAAAGCAGACAGCTGATGTGCACTGGTACTGGGCTAATCTGTCTACAGCTTCTTGTAGAAAGTCCAAAACAGTTGGAATTCCTGAATTTCTGCGATTTGCATTGTGCTCTTGGCACCAGTTGACAACTCCGGACCAGATAGAAGAGTATGCTTTTTGTGTTGATACCCTCAAATTAAAGCAATATCTTAATAACAGTGGAGAACAGACCAAGACCTTTTAGTACTTTCCTTTCAATAGCCAGGCTATTAGGTGAGCTGTTTCAAATCCAGATGAAGGAGAGGATCTTGCAAGAGAATGTCCAGTCTCCATTAAACTTGGAGTGGGAGCTTTCATGTCAGCTCTATCAAGTCTGAGAACCAACATCTCCTCAGCTAATGAGGAATTATCAGTATTACCATTTCCTGTGCTCATTTTATTTTCTGAACAATCTTCCACAGTAGAGGAAAGGGTAAAACACATAAAATAGGCCCGGTGGCCAACTGTGTGACAAGGCACTGTTCCCATGGCTCTGGGGTCTGCCTTGTATGTGAAATATTTCAGTCTCTTTTTGTGAACAGATCAGTTGAAGGGAGGCCAAACACCTGAACAATGAGATAGAAAAATTGATTTAGGCACCACTCAGAGTTGTTGACCCTACATCTGCTGAGCCAGTCTGCTTTTTGGTTCAGGTCCCCTATGATATGGATCGCCCTGAGGAAAAGGAGAAACTGTTCTACCCACCTCATTATTTCTATTGCTTCTGTGTGTAGTGTCAGATTCTTTGTTCCCTTTTAACTGTTTAAATACATGACTGTAGTTGTATTGTCTGATTGAGCCAGAATGTAGTTCCCCTTTAGGGTGGCTGGAACCTGTTCAGTGCTAGCTTGACCTCTCTCAGCTCTAAGAAGTTTATCCTGTGAGACTTTTTCTCTTCCCTTCGGAGGCCATTGGCTGCTTGGATCTCCAAGTGAGCTCCCCAGCTCTCCACGCTAGCGTTGATTGTGAGGACTAAAGGAGCTGGAAGGTAGATCAGCATGCCTTTACAGACCTTGTCATGGTCTGACCACCACTGTAAGAGTTGAACACCTATGTTGGGAGCCATACTTGATCTTTCAGGTGTTCTGTAGAGTGGTCCCAGACCTTTAGTATGAAGGCTTTTGATGTGTGACTGCCCATGAAGCAATCCCTATGCATAACATCAGGAATCCTAGCAGTTGAGATATAGTTCTATGGTGGGCCTCCTGTGAATCTGGAGCAAGAAAATAAATTCCTGGGTGAAACAAGAAAACTTTTCTTGGCACTGATGAGGAAGCCATGCACCTGGAGGCAATTCAACATCCAACGTAGGGGCCTGTGCACTGCTGACTGTGATGGAGCTCTGATTAGATGTCATCCAGAAAGGGGTACAGGTGAGTTCCTTGCAACCTGAATCTGGCTATTATAACCACTAATATCTTTATCAAAATCCTGGAGGCCAAGGACAGGCTGAATGTGAGCATTCAGTACTGATGTCTCCTGACATAGGTGAATCTCAGAAGGCTGTAGTGGCATGGTGTGATTGGAATATGGAAATATGCACCATTAGATCTACTGAAGTCAAGAAGTCTTCTCCCCTCCACCATAGGTATGGGGGGGTAGCACCATAGATGCCAGTATCAACATCCGAAACTTTCATTTTTTTCATCCACTAATTGAGCCTTTTGAGGTGAGCTCTAATACCCCTCATATACTTCTGCACAATGAAGAAGATGGAGTAGAACCCAGAGAACTTTTCTTTTGAGGGAACACTGTCTATTAGTCCGATATCCAGAAGATGAGATAATTAATTCTGGATCAGATTGTGTTATATGGCATCGTTGTAACTGGATGAAGAATGCATGGGGTGTAGCCTGCAACTTAGGGAGCATCCCTGGTTCACTATTTCCCTGACCCACTTTTCTGTGGTCAATGAAAAATTCCTCTAGGAAATGGGAAAACCTGCCCCATAGCGTCTACTTTGGGCAGACGCCTGTGCAATTTTTGTAGTAAAGTGGATTTTTCTGGAGGGCTGAGGTCCCTCTGGATTTGCTTCCAAGACCTCAATTCCACTGTTTTCCATTAGGGAATCTATTGTCCTCACAAAGATACCAGCAAAGGGACAAGGAGAGAAAGAAGCGCCTCCCGCTGAAGGCTGGTCTATAGTCTCTCTCCTGAGGACCCTTAGTGGGGAAGGGAGACACTGTTTGGATACTGTTGTGTCATCAGCCACCACCTTTTCCAGCTTTTCTCCAAAATGGAGGGAGCCTGTAAACTTAGCCAAGCATAGGACCTGTTTAGAGTGAGCGTCCACCTTCAAGGGACAAAGCCATAGGTGTGCCCAGCTAGTGAGCTGGAAGCCATGAATCAGGCTGACACCTCATGGCATCCATTGATGCATCAACTGCAAATACTGTAGCTAGGGAGACTTTCTTTAAAGTGGAGCCAAAGTCAGGGTGATCTCTGCCCTTAAAGCTTTGAGATTATTCAGCCAGGAACAAGATGCACCTGCAAAGTGGTAGTTGCCAGGGACACTCAAGAGGAGGCTTCAAAGTCCTTTTGAAAGTGGTCTCCATCTTCTTATCTGTGGGGTCCATAAGGTAGAATTCCCCAAGGGAATACCATATCCGTGGCAAAGGATGTTGTAGAGGCATCCACCTTTGGGGTGTCTGCAATAGAGCCCTTTAGTTCTTGAATATTATATAGCCTGAGGTCACTCTTGTTAATGTGGTTGGCCTTATCAGGCTCACTCCATTCATTCCTAAACATTTCATAGAAGGCAGAGTGAAGGGCTATTGCCATCTCAGGGGAAGTTTTTGAGGGGACAAATTTACTCTGGGGCTTACTCACAGGAACCTGCTTAGGTTTCAGAGGCAGACAGCTCACCTTCTTCAGAGAAGGAGTGAAGGAGGAAGAGGAGTCAGGGAACTTATATCACCTGGATTTTTTGAACTTTTTCTTTCCCTTTTTAGATTTTTTTTTAAACCTTTCTGTGCTCTTTGGTAGCACAGAAGCTCTGCTGCAGATTTGGTGAGGACTTTTGTGGCTTGTCTGGAATCCTCTCAAGAAGTCTGTCTCAGAATCTGCCTACTGGGTCCCATTTCCTCTCAGAGCAGGGAGGGGGAAACTCATTGTTAGAGCCTTCCTGAGCTTGGGAGGGAGGGGGCTGATTAGAAGCCCTGCTTCTTTCCCCGTGGTGCTCTGACCTACTTAGCGAGTGTGGGGGATGGGACTTGTGGACCCAAAAGCCTCCCCCTTTTTGTTCTGCAGTGGTACTCTGGTATTTACCCGAATCAAGTGGTCCGGGTCCTCCTTGCTTTTGGAGCCTCTCCCAGCTCTGCAGTGGGGTTCCTGGTCCATTTTTCCCCAATTAGCATCATGGCTGCCTCGGTGACCCTCACCCGCCTGTCTGACTCAATCACGGGACTTAAGAGAGGTTAGATGCCAGGTGAACACAACTCACTATCTTCCGAGCCTGAGAAGGCTGCCTCATCTATAGAGCACCACTTGGATTTGACCTGGTGCTTTCTTGGCTGCTCTGCCATGCCTGTAAGGGTCAGAATAGCCAGCAGGGAAGATACTGTAGTGGAAACTCAGAAAGCGTTAAACCAGAGAAGTTAACCAACCCAGGGAGGAATGCTGCTCCCCACTGCCCAGAAAACTCAACAGAAAAGTTAAAAGAAAAGGAGTAAGGACGGAAGCAAACGAAACTGCTACTGTATTCTGATGCAGAGGCAGAGTATCTGGTGGCAAGCAGAAGTACAGTGAGTTTGGCCAGACCAGGCAGCGCCACAGCACTGATCATCCTCCATGAGCTGCAGAGAGATGTAAGCTGCCCAGGCATCCAGAACTGAATGAGACACAGGGCTACAGATGTTTGTATCCTACAGGACAAATTTCTCAACATAATGTTTCCTGCTGTGCAATTTTTCCTTCATTGCCTATATTTATTTTACACAGTATCTGCAGTATTTGATAAGTTAAGACTAAAAGCAATCAATTCCTCTATGGATAAATGAACTCACAAAGAAAGGTGGAATAGTAACCAAAAGGAACTACAATGAATTGTATTAAATATTAATACTAATGGGGATTTTTGCTCAAAAATTGATGGCATGGTCTTGTCTATGGTTCCTACAATGTGTGACCTGAAAACTTGAAAAGAGACATACAACAAGGATATATACTACTCAAATACATTATATATCTCTCAGCTGCTCAGTTTACAACTGTGAGCAACACTAAGAACTTGTCTAAGCTTAAATGTGTAACCACATATAGCTAGAATGTAGGTTACAGAAAAATAAAATATACACACAAATATATAAGAACTTTTATTTACTCAAGGGCCCACTCAATACAAGCACTTAACTCGAATAATTGATTAATCATGTTTATTATTTGTAGTGCTTAGGGACCAACCAAGAACAGGGACCCCTTGTGCTGGCCCTGTACAGAGTATTGTACTGTCCTGGCCCTCAAAAGTACTTGCCATTGATTTCAGTGGAATTTTGCATATGTCCAGTAGTAGGAGAATCAGATCCCGGGGGAGACAGAGAAAAAGTAAGAAAGAAAAAGAACTGCATATTTGACTTTTATGCAGTATTATAAATGTTGTAAAACACTATTTCATTTCCTTTCACTTTTATCAGTTTGAAACATGAACTGCCTATCTGAGCAACACAGCAAGCAAACACAAGTATAATAAGTTATTATGTTTTAACATTCCTAGATAACACTGAACTTTACCATGCTCGGTTGCTGAAAACTTGTCACTATTTCTTCATTAGCTTCAGATTCAGTCTTCTTTTCCTGAGATTCAGCTGATGTCTGCTTTGCAAAGAAGAAAGAAAATTAAGTATGATTTTATGACTTATATTTGTATCCTACAAAACAAAACACCAACGAAGTGATATATTCTCATCAGCATGAGTTTTGTTTTTCACTGCAAACACTGATTAATTAATTTGAAACTGGTAAGTATGTTTATGGACAAATGATCTTAGGCCCCTATCCTACAAACACTTTTGCACATGCTTAATTTTACTACCATGAGTAATCCCTCAAGGCACTTACTTATGGTAGTAAAGTTAAGCACATGCAAAAGTATTTGCAGGATCAGAGCCCTCAAGAGCAGGATGTTGAGTAATTTCTTGAGGAACCACCTCACATGCAGAATTCTGCAGGCAGATCCAGCAAAAGAGTTACTACAGGGTTTTATAAGGGTGCTCAGCTCCGTGCAGAACTACTTATCCTCTTGTAAGGTTGGGGTGTGGAGTCCATACCATGTCTGTGCTCAACATATGCCATTTTGTTTTGGGGTCAATTCCTAAAGACAGCACTAGCTAGTGTGAGTTTTATAGCTAAAGCTATATTTTTATTTCAGAACATTTCTTTAAAATGCTTTAAAAATCACAAGAAATTAGAAACATTTATAATCTAAACAATTTATAACCGCAAGTAAATGCAAGAGGTCATTAAAGCCTTCAACAAAACATGTTAGAGAACATAAATGGAAGAAAAGATAAAAGAACCCTTCAGCAACAAAACTCCTACTGGGATTGATACCACTTATTTTCAAGTTAAATGTACAATTTTTCAAGACAACGCAGTTGGGTACATTTTCAATCTAGCATAGTGAAGATTTTAAAATATACATGAAAATAGTTTTTTGCATGTAATACTCAATTTAATTTTAATCCACCAAGTAACATTTCATTGAGAGTACATTGAAAATAAGCATCAGAGACCATGTATTTTCAAAATTGTGACTTATCAATGATGTTGAGTAAAAAAGCTGTCCAGAGGCCAAAACAAAGAGAACTGGGTCTGCTTCTACCCCACAAATTTAATCTGAAAAGCTATACAATGTTCTGAAAGGGACCCTGATGTATGTTTATTACAACAACCTTTATAATTCACCAATGACTTGCTACAACAAACAAAGGAAAAACTATGCTTGTCAAGGCAATAGTTAGTTTTTCCCTGCTTGAAAGGCAAGGAACTGAACTGTGCAGATAATTTATTGTAACTAAAATAAATTCCTGTTTAACTCCCAGTTCTTTTTTTCTTCCTAAAGTCATGCTCATGTTATCAACCTTTAATAAATATATCTCACTATGTATGAAAATTTTATATTTTACATAGCAGTTTTATTTTACCCAAGAGATCACATTTGTTCTTCAGTAAGATAGAAAATGTTAAAATAAGTTTAAGGAAAAATCTGTATTTATATTTAATCTATATTCTATTTATATTCACTAAATAGGCATGCCCTGAAAACCCAAAGACCAGTGCTTCAGCTGTACTAAATCAGGATAGCTCCACTGATTTACACATGCTGAAGTGCTGGCCCAAAACATGTTGGCATTCTGTGGGAGTCATAACATGGAACATACATCATGAAGATCCCACTAACACTTACATTCTGAGTAGTAGGTATGCTTAAAACTTCAGGTTTCCAATAAAAGTATATAAAGAGGTTGCTATTCATCCTACTAACGATCAAAAAGTGAATCTTAAAGCAGTGGAATGAGATAATAGCTCCTGACATATAAGAACAGATAGAACACATATAACATCATCTTCCCAAGCTGGAACACACAACCTTCCTCCTTTTGCAACATCTGCACATATTGCAAGCATAGTCAATAATGGACTATCATTTACTGGCCACTATCAGTATACTTAGTGTTGTATATTTGGTTGTCCTGGTAATAGCCCCTTGCTGTTGCTATGGCAACTGAGTTCAATTATTAGGGGATGGCCCTGCCAGTTTTGGCTGGTTTGGTTAGTTCAGTGTGTGTAAATAAATGGTTGCTTTTTAAGGCTTACAGCTCTCCGGTCTCCACTGATTTCTTCCTAAACCTGCTGCCCCCAAGGATACAACAAAGTGGCAATGAGGATAGAACACCTGTGCTGCGTCAGCAACAGAAGGAAGTAGAAGTCAAGGTAAAGAAAGAAAAAAAAACTACCACCAAACTCTTTTAGCTGCTTCTTGTTGGCATTAACTGTGAAACTGAAACTAAAACCATGACTACACTTATACTTTTGAGGAAGATACAGTGCAATGGCATGTGTATACTGAGCGTTTTGAGCTTTTTGTTATTGCAAATGACATTACAGAAGCGAAGAAGGTGCCAATATTCTTAAGTGTTGTAGGAGCTAAAACCTACTCCCTGCTACGCAGCTTACTACACCCTGTTAAGCCTGAGACCAAATCTTATAGTGACATTGTGGAAGTCCTGGGGTCTCATTTTTCCCCAAAACCACTGGTAATTGCTGAAAGAAATAGGTTCCACAAAAGAGACCAAAAAGAAGATAAAACAGTTGTACAATTTGTAGCAACTTTAAAAAAGCTAGCAGAACACTGTGAATTTAAGGAGATGTTAAAGGATGCCCTGCATGACAGGTTAGTGTGTGGCCTGTACAGTGAAGCTATACAGAAGCATCTACTGACAGAGGCTCAGCTTACTTTACAGAAGGCTGTTGATATTGCAGTCTTCATGGAACTGGCTACAAAGGAGGCACAATACATCTGTGCATCTCCTAAGGTGCATAAAGTGTCACAGGAACCTACGCACAAAACTGTGCAGAGTCAGGAATGTTACCGCTGTGGTAAGCCGGGTCACTAGGCATCAGAATGCTGGGGTAAGGACCTGGTGTGTCGGCACTGTGGCAAAAAGGGACACATTGTGTGTGCCTGTAAACAAAGGAAAAAGAGGCCTGTGGTCTTGCCGACCAAAAGGGGAACCCTTCATACCCTAGAGCAGAACCAGGATGACCAAGGTGACACCTCATCGCAAGAAGTGCCACTGCATGTTTTGTCTTTGGCAGTGGGCTCACATGAATACTGGGTAACCCCATTGTTGGATGGCAAATCTATACACATGGAACTGGACACTGGTGCAGCTGTCTTGCTGGTCTCCGAGACCGTGTATAAAGAAAAGCTACAGCATCTTCCGCTTAAAGTAACAAAAACTGTTCTGAAGACTTATACAGGAGAAGCTGTGCCCATGTTGGGCACTACAGATGTTAAGATGAAGCTCAATGGACAGGCTGCTAAATTGCCACCATTTGCGATGAGAGGTAATTACCCAGCCTTAATGGGTAGGTCTTGGCTTGGGAAGATTCTGAACTGGGCAGAAGTGCACCGAATGACTAAAGAAGAAACTAGTCTGACCACTTGTCACGGAGTGTGGGGGAATTAGGGCCCTGCACCCCTGGCTTCCTGCAATTCACCATGACTCTTAGCCAGCCAGCAAAGCAGAAGGTTTATTTAGATGACAGGAACGCACTCCAAGACAGGTCTTGCAGGCACAGACAACAGGATCCTCCCCAATTAGGTCCCTCTTGGGGTCCCAGGAACACCACAACCCCCCGGTCAGAGCCTTGTCTATGCTTCTCTCCATTTCCCAGCCAGCTCTTGAAAACCCCTCTGACTCCCCAGCGTCTCCTCCCCCCAGCTTTTGTTCAGCTTCCTGGGCAGAGGTGTCACCTGGCCTCTAACCCCTTCCTGGGTTCTCACGTTACATGCTCAGGCATCGTCCCTCAAGGCCAGTCTCCCATCCCCCAATACAGATTGCCCTCCCAGGCCAACACTCACCACTCAGCATTCACAGACCACAGTAAGAACAGTCGCAGTTCGTCACACTACTATACTAAGGAAACATGCTGCTGTTTTTGGAGAGGACCTGGGAAGTATGAAGGGAATCATTGTGACATTAAACATTAAACCTGACAGTCAACCAAAATATCTGAAAGCCCGACCTGTGCCATATGCCATCAGGCCAAACATTGAAGTGGACCTGGAGCACCTGGTCACCAGTGGAGTATTAATACCAGTAACCAATAGCCCATGGGCCACTCTTATCATTCCAATAGTGAACAAAGATGGCTCCCTCCAGATTTGCAGTTATTTTAAAGTCACTGTCAGCCCGGTGTTGCGTGCAGAGCAATACCCGCTTCACCGCACCGATGACCTCTTCGCGGGCCTGGCTGGGGGACAAAAGTTCAGTAAGAGTGATCTGAGTCAAGTGTATTTGCAGATGCATGCCAATGAAAAGTCCCAAGAGCTGTTGACTATTGTGATTCACAAGGGGCTTTTATCGATACTGTCGCCTACCCTTCGGAATAATGTATGTTCCTGCCCTGTTCCAGAGGGCTATGGACCAGATCTTGTGTGGCTTGCCAGGAGTTCAGTGCTATCTGGATGACATCCTGGTCACTTGAAGAAATTAAGAGGATCACTTAAAGAATTCAGAGGCTACTCTACAAAGACTGGAAGAGTATGGCCTATAAGTCCGCAAAGACAAGTGTGAATTCTTCCAGCCCTCTGTTGAATATTTGGGACACATCATTGATGCTGTGGGTCTTCATAAGGCCCCTGCAAAAGTTAAGGCTATTGTGGAGGCTCCCCAACCTCAAAATGCTAGCCAGCTGTGCTCATTTCTAGGACTATTGAACCATTATGGAAAGTTCATCTCACACTGTTAAAACCACTTCATGAACTCCTTGGGCAGAAGTGGGACTGAAGCCTGTAATGTTGCATTTAATAAAGCTAAAGATGCATTGCTAAATTCTGAAATTCTAATACACTTTCATCCATCCTTACCCATACAATTGGCCTGCGATGCCTCCCCATATGGAGTAGGAGCAGTCGTGTCACACATTATGCCTTTGGGAGAAGAGAGACTTATTGCTTTTGCTTCACACACTCTAAGCAAAGCAGAAACTAACTATGCCCAAATCGAACATGAGGCATTGGGAATCGTTTTTGGAATTTGGAAGTTTCATAAGTACCTGTTTGGGCGGAAGTTTACTCTTCTCACAGACCATAGACCTCTGACATCAATTCTTGTACCCTACATAGGCATCCCCCCATTAGCTGCTAGTCGTATGCAACGTTGGGCATTGTTACTTTCAGCGCATATATATAAAATCAAATATACGAAATCCACTCCGCACTGCAATGCAAATGGTCTCTCAAGGTTGCCTTTGCTAGTCAAACATCAAGATACTGCCCAAAAGGAAATATTCTACTTTGAACAGGGAGAGAATACATCTATCACTGCTACTCAGACAAAGAAGGCAACTCACGTTGACCCAGTATTGTCCCAAGTTATGGACCTGGTGATGCACGGCAAATCTTGACAAACCTCTCCAGTCTCACCCAACCTTGTTACCTACATGTCCAAGACAATGGAGTTATCAATCCAATCTGGTTGTTTGTTTTGGGGGAGATGTGTCATTATCCCACTACCACTGAGATCACAAATGTTAGAACAGCTACATTCCGGTCACTGTGGAATAGATCACATGAAGGAAATTGCACAAAGCTATTTTTGGTGGCCTGGTTTGGACAGTGCTATTGAAGAGAAGGCAAGAATTTATATGTTATGTCAGGGTGTCAGGAATGCACCCCAGTTGATGCCCCTACACCCCTGGGACTGGCCTGAAAACCCGTGGAAATGTATTCACATTGACTTCACTGGCCCCCTTGAAGGAAGCATGTTCTTAGTGGTGGTAGATGCCCATTCTAAATGGCCAGAAGTCTCTATAATGCAGTTCACTACTGCAGAGAGTACTATCCAAAAACTATGGGGACTCTTTAGTTGTTTCGGTCTGCCAGAACAACTTGTGAGCGACAACGGACAACAGTTCGTCTCTCAGGAGTTTCAAAATTTTATGAAAGCAGGGTGTCGATGGACGTTGAGACCTGCAGGGAATCCTCCAGGGAGAAGCTCTGGAAGGTTTCCAAGAGGTACTTGTTAATTCTCTGCCGCAGATTCCAAGGCATTGCAGCCTTGTTAGTTCCCCCACTGTTGGAAACTGTACCATGCCATTTAGCGAGCACTGGAGCTGGGACCAAAACAGCACATAGCTGGGCTGCATATACACCGAGGTGAAAGCCGCAAGCATTCAGCAGCTGAGCCATGGTTTCTCTGGTCACCCTCAGCAGCAAGATGTCAGCCAGCAGGTTAGCTACTTATGAAAAAGGGTGGGATAATTTTAGAATGAGATCCCTGCAAAGGTGCCCTGCAAGCCATGACCTTTTTGTCCATATGCACAACAGCCTTCCCCCACTCCCGAAACTCACCATGACTGGCGTGCGCACGGAGCTGTGTGCCTGCCTAGAGTCTCAGAGGGAAAGTGATTTCTACTAACAAAATACCCTTTTTACTAAAATATTTCAATTGTTTGCTGAAATGTAACAATCCCTTTTCTGTTCAGCACAGACCTTGAAGAAGACACCACGCAACCTCACAGACTGGCTGCGGCACATAAGAAAAAGCCTAGGAACAGCAAAGAAGACATGTTCCACAAGGTTATACAGCGTGATGAGAGACAGACCAGGGAATGGAAAGACTGCTGGGAAGCCAAAAGGCCAGGACAGAAAAGAGAACGCTGCTTTTGCTAGGCAAGCGACAGAGCGGATGATAAAAGTTAAGGAGGATCATACAGAGATGCTCAAGTCTCTGATGGGTCTGCTCAATCTGCAGCTGTCAGTTTGAGCACCACTGCAGCAGATGTACAATTATTTGCCAACCGCACCCCCATCTATGCCCACACATTCCTTTTCACTTCACAGCACTCCTGAGTTTCCCCATCACTCCACCCCTCTCACAGCTTGCACAATGATAGCTGAAGCTATACACCGTTGTGAAGTTTTACCCTTTTTAACAATAAATAAGGCTAAGGTATTTAATAGTAAAGTGTTTTTATTCTGTGTTCTACAAAAGCATATAGCAATCAATTCACTCTCGGGAACAGGTTCCTAAAGCATTGTATTGCATGGATCTTGGGCCCTAAAATTGTACATGGATGCAACAGGGAAGCAACTCCAAAGCAGACATGCATTACTGCCCCTCATTGTCAAAGTGGTTCCTCAAAGCCTCTCTGATGTTAATAGCAGCCCCCAGGGTCCTCTGACAGCCCTAGCATCAGTCTGTTCAAACTGCAGCCAAGTGCTCTGCCTCAGTGCTCTACATGTGAGCAAACATTTCACCCTTAGATTCACACACATTATGCAAAGTGCAGCACGCAGCTACGACCATGGGAATATTATCCCTGGTAAGGTCTAGCCCTGCCATTTAAACACCTCAAGCGAGCTTTCAAACAGCCAAAGGCACATTCAACTACCATGCGGCACCTGCTCAGCCTGTTGTTAAAATGCTTCTTGTTGCTGTCCAGGTGCCCTGTGTAAGGTTTCATGAGCCAGGGCTGTTAGGGGTAAACTGAGTCTCCCAGGATTAGTACGAGCATTTCCAAATCCCCCACTGTGAACTTGTGGTCTGGAAAGAAAGTCCCCGGCTCTGTACATGCCACTGTTCCTGAAGATGTATGTGTCATGCACCTTTCCAGACTAGCCTGCATTGATGTCCATGAAATGCCCCCAGTGATACACAAGCACCTGCAACACCATGAGATGTATCCCTTCCTATTGATGTATTCAGAGGCAAGGTGGTCTGGCACTAAAATTGAAATGTGTGTGCCGTCAATCGCCACACCACAATTACGGAAACCCATCTCTGCAAAGCCATCCACCATTTCATGCACATTTCCCAGAGTCACGATCCTACGCAGGAGAATGCAATTTATTGCCCTGCACACTTGGGGTATGTCTACACTACAAAATTAGGTCAAATTTATAGAAGTCGATTTTTTAGGAAGCACTTTTATACAGTCGATTGTGTGTGTCCCCACTAAGCGCATTAAGTTGGCGGAGTGCGTCCACAGTACCGAGCCTAGCATTGACGTACAGAGGTTAGTGGAGCATTGCACTGTAGGTAGCTATCCCAGAGTTCCCACAGTCTCCACCACCCATTTGAATTCTTGGTTGAGTTCCCACTGCCTGATTAGGCAAAAACATTGTCATGGGTGGTTTTGGGTACATGTCATCGGTCGCCTCTCCCTCCGTGAGAGCAACAGCAGACAATCATTTCACGCATTTTTTCCACCCATATGCCACACCACAGCAAGCGTGAAGCCCGCTCAGCTCAGCCGCCGCTGTTGTGTCCTGTGTGCTGCTGGCAGCAGACGGTACAATAGGGCTGCAAACCATCGTAACGCTTCCGCTGCCATTCTGCTCTCCTGCTCTGGCAGCTGACGGTACAGTTGGGCTGAAAAACATCATCACGCTTCCGCTGCCACTCTACTCTCCTGCAGATGCTATACCACAGCAAGCATGGAGCCCGCTCAGATCACCAAGAAAGTTATGAGCACTGTAAACACCTCGCGCATTATCCTGCAGTATATGCAGCACCAGAACCTACAAAAGCAGGCGAGGAGGCAAGAGCAGCGCGATGACGAGAGTGATGAGGACATGGACACAGACTTCTCTCAACACACGGGTCCTGGCAATTTGGACATTATGATGGTAATGGGGCAGGTTCATGCCGTGGAACACTGATTCTGGGACCAGGAAACAAGCACAGAATGGTGGGAGTGCATAGTGTTGCAGGTCTGGGATGATTCCCAGTGGCTGCAAAACTTTTAGATGCATAAGGGCACTTTCATGGAACTTTGTGACTTGCTTTCCCCTGCCCTGAAGCGCAAGAATACCAAGATGAGAGCAGCCCTCACATTTCACAAGCAAGTGAGGATAGCCATCAGGAATCTTGCAATGCCAGACAGCTACCGGTCAGCCAGGAATCAATTTGGAGTGGGCAGATCTACTGTGGGGGCTGTTGTGATCCAAGTAGCCAATGCAATCACTGAGCTGCTGATATCAAGGGTAGTGACTCTGGAAAATGTGCAGGTCATAGTGGATGGCTTTGCTGCAATGGGATTCCCTAACTGCGGTGGGGTGATAGACGTAACACATATCCCTATCTTGGGACCGGAGCACCAAGAAAGCGAGTACATAACCAAAAGGGATACTTTTCAATAGTGCTGCAAGCACTGGTGGATCACAAGGGACGTTTCACCAACATCAGCGTGGGATGGCTGGGAAAGGTACATGACACTCACATCTTCAGGAACACTGGTCTGTCTGAATGGCTACAGCAAGGGACTTTCTTTCCAGACCAGAAAATAACCGTTGGGGACGTTGAAATGCCTATACTTATCCTTGGGGACCCAGCCTACCCCTTAATGCCATGGCTCATGAAACCATACACAGGCAGCCTGGACAGTAGTCAGGAGCTGTTCAACTATAGGCTGAGCATGTGCAGAATGGTGGTAGAATGTGCATTTGGATGTTTAAAAGCATGCTGGTGCAGTTTACTGACTCGGTGAGACCTCAGCAAAACCAATATTCCCATTGTTATTACTGCTTGCTGTGCGCTCCACAATATCTGTGAGAGTAAAGGGGAAGACATTTATGGTGGGATGGGAGGTTGAGGCAAATCGCCTGGCCGCTGATTACATGCAGCCCGACACCAGGGTGGTTAGAAGAGCACAGCAGGGTGTGCTGTGCATCATAGAAGCTTTGAAAACCAGTTTAATGACTGGCCAGTCTATGGTGTGAAAGTTCTGTTTGTTTCTGCTTGATGAAAACCCACCCCCTTGGTTCACTCTACTTCCCTGTAAGCCAACCACCCTCCCCTCCCCCCTTTGATCACCGCTTGAAGAAGCAATAAAGTCGTTGTTTCAAATTCATGCATTCTTTATTAATTAGTCACAGAAATAAGGGGATAACTGCCAAGGTAGCCTGGGAGGGGTGGTGGAGGAGTGAAGCACCAAATGGGGTGGTGGAGGATGGGAGGAGGGCAGGACAAGGCCACACTGCACTTCAAAACTTATTGAATGCCAGCCTTCTGTTGCTTGGACAGTCCTCTGGAGTGGAGTGGTTGGGTGCCCGGAGTCCCCTTCCCTGCATTCTTGGGCGTCTGGGTGAGGAAGCTATGGAACTTGGGGAGGAGGGTGGTTGGTTACACAGGGGCTGCAGCAGCGGTCTGTGCTCCTGCTGCCTTTCCTGCACCTCAACCATACGCCAGAGCATATCAGTTTGTTCCTCCAGTAGCCTCAGCATTGCCTCCTGCCTCCTCTCATCACACTGCCGCCACCGCTCCTCTTGCTCCCGCCACCTCTCATCTCGCATGTCCCTCCTGTCCTTGTGTTCACTGGTGCTTTCCTGGACTCTGACATTGTTTGCCTCCATGCATTCCCCTGGGCTCTTTCAGTGCAGGAGGACTGCATGAGCTCAGACAAAATTTCATCGCGAATGCGTTTTTTCGCCTTCTAATCTTCGCTATCCTCTGGGAAGGAGAAGATAGTGTGAGCGTTGAAACATCTGCAGCTAGTGGTGGCTAACAGCGGGGATGATTTCTTTTCAGCCACAGGCACACAGCCCAGCACGAATGGCCACCTCTGAATGTCCCCTTAATAAAATTCCCCTATTTCAAACAGGATAACACAGAGAGATAAAGAACAGATGTTGCTTGACTGCATTCCAGAAGCTTTACTGGCCACGAATATATCCCAAGTCTTCAGGGCAAATTAATCATTAAACGTGCTTCTTTTAAACCATGTATTATATTTACAAAGGCACACTCACCAAAGGGGCCTTCTCCCCTTCAAGGTCCAAGAACCCGAGTTGAGAGGGTAATGTCTCCAGGGTGATAAACAGTTCCTGGCATTTGGAAGAATGGTTTCTCCACTTGCCTGCTGTGCGCTATCTTCAACCTCATCCTCATCATCATCTTCTTTGTCTCCAAAATCCTCATCCTTGTTGTGTGACACTCCCTTGCAGGAGTCCACATACAAGGGTGGGGTAGTTGTAGGGGCACCCCCTAGAATTGCATGCAGCTCCTGATAGAAGTGGCATGTCTGGGAGTCTGACCCGTTTGCCTCTTTGGTTTTTTGGTAAGCTTGCCTGAGTGCATTAAGTTTCACGCGGCACTGCTGTGGGTCCTTGTTATAGCCTCTGTCCTTCATGCCCTTGGAGATTTTTTCAAATATTTTGGCATTTCGTCTTTTGGAATGGAGTTCTGATAGCATGGATTCGTCTCCCCATACAGCAATCATAGACTCACAGATTCTAGGGTCAGAAGGGACCAATGTGATCACCTATCTTCAAATTGTGGTTTGAAGACCTCAAGCAGCAGAGAATCCACCAGCAAGTGACCCATGCCCCACGCTGCAGAGGAAGGCGAAAAACCTCCAGGGCCTCTGCCAATCTGCCCCGGAGGAAAATTCCTTCCCGACCCCAAATATGGCAATCAGCTAAACCCTGAGCATGTGGGCAAGACTCACCAGCCAGCATTCAGAAAAGAATTCTCTGCAGTAACTCAGATCCCATCCCATCCAACATCCCATCACCGACCACTGGGCATACTTATCTCTTGATAATCAAAGATCAATTGCCAAAATTAGGCTATCCCATCATACCATCCCTTCCATAAACTTATCAAGCTTAATCTTAAAGCCAGATATGTCTTTTGCCCCCACTACTCCCCTTGGAAGGCTGTTCCAGAACTTCACTCCTCTAGCGGTTAGAAACCTTCATCTAATTTCAAGTCTAAACTTCCTAGTGTCCAGTTTATACCCATTTGTTCTTGTATCTACATTGGTACTAAGCTTAAATAATTCCTCTCCCTCCCTAATATTAATCCCTCTGATATATTTATAAAGAACAAGCATATCCCCCCTCAGCCTTCTTTTGGCTAGACTAAACAAGCCAAGCTCTTTGAGTCTCCTTTCATATGACAGGTTTTCCATTCCTCGGATCATCCTAGTAGCCTGTCTCTGAACCTGTTCCAGTTTGAATTCATCCTTCTTAAACGTGGGAGACCAGAACTGCACACAGTATTCCAGGTGGGGTCTCACCAGTGCCTTATATAACGGTACTAACACCTCCTTATCTTTGCTGGAAATACCTCGCCTGATGCATCCTAAAACCGCATTAGCTTTTTTAACGGCCAAATCACATTGGCGGCTCATAGTCATCCTGTGATCTACCAATTCCCCAAGGTCCTTCTCCTCCTCTGTTGCTTCCAACTGATGCGTCCTCAATGTATATCTAAAGTTCTTATTATTAATCCCTAAGTGCATGACCTTGCACTTTTCACTATTAAATTTCATCCTATTACTATTACTCCCGTTTACAAGGTCATCCAGATCTTCCTGTATGATATCCCGGTCCTTCTCCGTGTTAGCAATACCCCCCAGCTTCGTGTCATCTGCAAACTTTATTAGCACATTCCCGCTTTTTGTGCCAAGGTTAGTAATAAAAAGGTTAAATAAGATTGGTCCCAAAACCGATCCTTGAGGAACTCCACTAGTAACCTCCTTCCAGCCTGACAGTTCACCCTTCAGTACAACCCATTGTAGTCTCCCCTTTAACCAGTTCCTTATCCACCTTTCAATTTTCATATTGATCCCCATCTTTTCCAATTTGACTAATAATTCCGCATGTGGAACCATATCAAATGCCTTACTGAAATCGAGGTAAATTAGGTCTACCGCATTTCCTTTGTCTAAATAATCTGTCACCTTCTCAAGAAAGAGATCATGTGGTTTGGCACGATCTACCTTTAGTAAAACCATGTTGTACTTTGTCCCAATTATCATTGACCTCAATGTCCTTAACTACTTTCTCCTTCAAAATTTTTTCCAAGACCTTACATACTACAGATGTCAAACTAACAGGCCTATAGTTACTCGGATCATTCTTTCTCCCTTTCTTAAAGATAGGAACTACGTTAGCAATTCTCCAGTCGTACGGTACAACCCCTGAGTTTAAAGATTTATTAAAAATTCTCGCTAACGGGCTTGCAATTTCATGCGCCAGTTCCTTTAATATTCTCGGATGAAGATTGTCTGGGCACTCCGATTTTGTCCCATTAAGCTGTTCAAGTATGGCTTCTACCTCAGATGTGGTCATATCCACCTCCATATCCTCATTCCCGTTTGTCATCCTTCCATTAGCCCTAAGCTCCTCATTAGCCTTATTAAAGACTGAGGCAAAGTACTTATTTAGATATTGGGCCATGCCTAGGTTATCCTTAACCTCCTTTCCATCCACAGTGTTTAGCGGTCCCACTTATTCTTTCTTTGTTTTCTTCTTATTTATATGGCTATAGAACCTTTTACTATTGGTTTTAATTCCCTTTGCAAGGTTCAACTCTACTTGGCTTTTAGCCTTTCTCACTTTATCACTACATGTTCTGACCTCACTAAGGTAGTTTTCCTTGCTAATCCCACCCTTCTTCCACTCCTTGTAGGCTTTCTGCTTTTTCTTAATCACCTCTCTGAGATGCTTGCTTATCCAGCTTGGTCTACAACTCCTGCCTATGGTTTTTTTCTCCTTTCTTGGGATGCAGGCTTATGATAGTTTCTCCAGCTGCCACTTAAAGTAATTCCAGGCCTCCTCTGCATTTAGATCCACAAGTTCTTCAGTCCAATCCACTTCCCTAACTAAGTTCCTTAATTCTTTAAAGTTAGCCCTTTTGAAATCAAAAACCCTAGTCCCAGATCTATTTTTGTTTATCCTTCCATCTAGTTTGAACTGAATTAGCTCATGATTACTCGAACCAAGGTTGTCCCCTACAACCATTTCTTCTATGAGGTCCTCACTACTCACCAAAACCAAATCTAAAATGGCATCCTCCCTTGTTGGTTCTTCAACTACTTGGTGAAGGAATCCATCAGCTATCACATCCAGAAAAATCTGAGCCCTATTATTCTTGCTAGCACTTGTCCTCCAGTCTATATCTGGGAAGTTAAAGTCTCCCAGGATCACACATTTCCCATTATTGTTTACTTCCTTAAAAACATTAAAGAGGTCTCTATCCATACCAAATCAGATCCCGGCGGTCTGTAGCACACCCCAAGCACTATCTCACGGGAGGCTCTAGTAGCTTTCTTTCCCAGTGTGATTTTTGCCCAGACAGACTCTGTCTTGTCCATTCCAATCACTTCTTATTTCTTTACAGTTAACCTCCTCATTGATGTACAATGCCTACTCCACCACCTTTGCCTTTATTTCTGTCTTTCCTAAACAGCACATAGCCTTCAATACCCGTACTCCAGTCATGACTACTATTCCACCAGGTTTTCTGTTATCCCTATAATATCCCGGTTTCACTTCCTGCACCAGTAGCTCTAGTTCCTCCATTTTGTTCCCTAGGCTCCTTGCTTTAGTGTACAGACATCTTTAATTTTTGCCGTTTGGCTTCACTCACATTCTGTACCCTGTTAGGCACAGACCATTCTACCACCAGCATCACCTGTTAGTCTGTTATCTACACTACCCTTCCTCCTTATGCCAATTCTTCTGCCCACGGCTGTATCCTCTCTACTTGTTTACTTCCCTCTCAAGGTTAAATTCCGGCGTGGAGATCTCCTGAACATCTCCCAACCATCTCCCCCAAATTTCTAATTTAAAGCTCTCTTAATCAGGTCGGCAAGCCTCCATTCTAGAAGTCTATTTCCCTCCTCTACTCAGGTGAAGTCCATCCTGAGAGAACAGTCTTTTGTCCGTAAATGCTTCCCAATGGCCGTACATCCCAAAGCCCTCCTTTATAGCACACTGCCTGAGCCATCTGTTGATCGCCATAATCTTGTTACACCTTTGTCGCCCTTCTCTAGGAACTGGCAGAATCCCACTGAAGATCACCTGAGCCTCGAATTTCCTTAAGCGTCTTCCCCAGTCTGGCATAGTCTCCCTTGATACATTCCAGAGAGTATCTAGCCGTATCATTCGTTCCCACATGAAGGACAATCAACGGATTCTTCCCCTGCTTCCCGCTAGTATCCTTTTCAGCCTCAGGTCCACATCCTGTATCTTAGCCCCCTGGCAGACAGCACCACCCTTCTGTTCTCCCGATCAGCTCTAGTTACAGGCCTGTCTATTCTTCTCAGTAAGGAGTCTCCAATCACATAGACCTGCCTTTTCCTGGTGACAGTGTGATTCTCCCGTCTATCCCCCACACCCACTGGCTGCAAGTCCTCTCGATTCCTATTCCCCCTTGCAATCCTCCTGGGGCTCATATCTGGTGTTCCTCCATTGACTCCTCCCCTCCTCTTGTAGGACTATCAGCTCTTTTCTTTTTCCTTGCTCTCTCCCCTTCAGTGGCCACCTGCTGTGCCCCTTCTTCATTTTCCAATTCTGCAAACCTGTTCCTGAGTTCTATTTCTCCTTCACTGGCCCGTCTTTTCCTCTGCCTGGTTCTCTTCGTCACATGCTTCCACCGTCCACTTTCCTTACCCAGCAGTCTCTCCTCTGAATTCTTTCGTCCTGCTTCCATCTGCACGTCTGAGCTTATCCCTTCAGCCCCCTCGTGTCTGTGCTCCATCATCTGCTCAAACCCCCTCCTAAACTCAACGAGAGTTTGCACCTGCATCTCCAGTCCTTGGATCTTTTCTTCCATCAGCTCTATCAGGCGGCACTTCATGCAGACAAAACTCTTTTCAGGCACCCCCTCCAGGATCATGTACATGCCGCAGCTTCTACATCCGATCATCCTCATTGTGTCTTTTACTGCTACCTCTGTATCAGTCATAGCCTTCCCACCTAAAGCCTGGTAGTCAACACCACACAAACCCCCAGCAGGCACCAGAGCACCACCCTATCCCTTAATTAGCTTGTCAGTTCCTCTGTCTTAGTCTCCCCCGGAAACTCCCACTGAAACTCCTGTTGACAGTTCTGTTTGCTGGCTCCTGTGCCGCTGCAGCTGTCTGTGCCGCTGCCTGACTGGCTGGCTACTTATATAGGACCCCTAATCAGGTAAGCCCCGCCCCCTAATCAGGGCTCCGCTGCTCTCCCAGCACACTGCCCCTAGCAGCCTCCACATCAGATCCAGTACCTCCCATTCGGTCCATGCTGGAGCTCTTCTGTGATTCTGGGACTCCATGGTCACCTGTGCTGATGAACTCTGCATGGTCACCTGTGCTAATCAACTTGCCATGCTGGCCAAACAGGAAATAAAATTCAAAAGTTCGCGGGGCTTTTCCTGTCGACCTGGCCAGTGCATCTGAGTTGAAAGTGCTGTGCAGAGCGGTCACAATGGAACACTCTTGGAAGCTCCCGGAGACCAATACCGTCAAATTGCATCCACACTACCCCCAAATTCAACCTGGCAATGTCAATTTCAGCGCTAATCCCCTCGTTGGGGAGGAGTACAGAAATCGATTTTAAGAGCCCTTTAAGTAGACAAAAATGGCTTCATTGTGTGGACGGGTGCAGGGTTAAATCAATCTAACGCTGCTAAATTCGACCTAAACTCATAGTGTAGACCAAGGCTTGGAGTAATACAGCCCCAGCAGTGAACTTCCCCATTCCAAATTGATTTGGAAGGATGGGGGAGCACTTCCCCATACGGTGACTCCTCCTCTCCGCAGCTGAGGAGCAATGGAGGCAAGAAACAGGGGAGGATGCTGAGCTTCCTGCAGCTGGAGGAGGTTTCTGGGCATGGGTCTGATGCAACCCCAGCCACTCCTTGCAGGGGAAGAAGTCCCGTTCTCTCCTGCCTCCCACCCAGCCAGGATTAACACCTGATCCTGGATCAGAGTAGAAGCCACTGGCTGGGATGTTCCCAGCCTTGTATTGATTTACCTCTCCACTGGCTGCTCCATGTGCCTGAAATGATGTACCTGCACAGCTAGGGAGTGGTGCGTGACTGCTCTTGCAGCTTCCCTATCAGAAAATCATTTTTCTATGGGGAAGCAAAGAAATCTGCAGGGGCCATTAATTCTGTACAGAATTCCCCAAAGAGTATGTATCACAGGCCACCAACAGCACAAAGGACCTGCATACTAAGGATGAGGGAAACAGTAATAAGAACATGTAAAAACAGAAAAGAGTCCTGTGGCACCTTATAAACTAACAGAAGTTTTGGAGCATGAGTTTTCGTGGGTGAATACCCACTTCGTCGGATGTATGCATAAGAACATGTGTTTATATAGAACATCTCTTTGCATAACGAGATTATTTGGAGCTGATTAGGGGTTTTTTTTAAAAGAAGATTTAAGCAAATAATTTAAACATCAGAGGTCCCTAGGCCATCATCACCAGGTAATTTTCCATAGCATCATGACAGACATGTATTGAAGAGAAATTTGGAGGAAAGTGTAGTGGCTTACCAGACTCTTTCAGGGACAGTTTACCATGCATAAGGGTTGCATGGAAGATTGTGTGATGCTGCTTGTGAAGCAAGTGAATAATTGGCCAATGCAGTATAAAGAACAGCATTATTAGTAGAGCAGAGGACATGGGGCGCCAACACAATAAAGTACAAATACAGATAAGAAAGATGGGTCTAAACTGAGAAGGGCCTTAACAAGTCTGGAACTTCTGAAGGTGAAGCCAGTGGAAGGACTCAAAGAGCAGGATGATGTGTTCAGATATATGGGTCAGGAAGATGATCTTAGCAGCAGTATTTTGAATATACCTCAGGGAAGCGAGGGTGAATGTCAGGAAGACCAGAGAAAAGGAGGTTGCAATTATCAAGATGGGCAAGAATAAGAGCCTAAACAACAGTGAAAAGACTAAATTTTAGAGATGTTATAGACATTTGGACACAGTCTGAAATGGATGCTCTTATTTGCATTCCAAAATAATGTTACCATTCCTTTAGTATTTAAACAAAAAAGCAGAAGCAGTAGAAAACTGAAGAAAAGGATGGACAAATAGCCCTGGTAATCAAACTTGTAATGAAAAAAATTACGTTTCTTTTACAGAAGAACAGTGAGGAGCCAAGTAGGAGCCAGCCCACAAATCTACTCTAACCAGAAAATAAGGAAGATGTGAAGAGTCTGACCTTCCTTCTTAAAGGCCTGATTCAAATCCAAATCATATAAATGAAAAGACCTCCCATTATCTTCAATGGGAGTTGAACTGGTCCTCAAGGAAACAGTGAAAAGAGAAAGTTTAAAATATCTGCATATAGTCCTGTCTGTATGAAACTGTTCTCACTTTATCAGCAAGCAATACATGAAAGGTGGTTAATTGGTGGGAAATGCATGCTGTCAATTTCAGCACTGCCGCTTAAGCTTGCAGGTATAGCTATCTTATACCTTCCACAAGAATTCCTTCTCATTAATGGTGAACCATACATAGATCTATCCAAGAAGTAAAAGTCATTTATGTCTGAACTATAATTTAAAACCTCAACTAGAACATAAAGAATGTAAATAGCAAACATTAAAATAACATAAATAGCATGACTGGATGTAAATGTCAAGGGAAACAGCGTTGGTCAACAGTGACTACCCTTATCAACCCACTTCTGAAGCACAGTAAGTGACTAGCCAAACTGTTAAGCATAATGGAGAAGATCTCAACTGGCCATCACTCTGACATGGACTCACAGTACCCAGAGACAGACACACACATAATTTTAAAAGATAAAAGTATATTTGGTGTTGGGTTGATACCGTTCATTATACAGTTCTTGTTTAATAACAATATTTGCATGCTCAAATTTTTGTGGTAATTTTACAAGATTTTTATTTTACTAACAAAACGGGGTTTTCTTCCATCCATATACCCCAGAAGGTTATTTGGACCACCAAAGAATTATTGTACTGTAAAAAATAAAGATGATCAGCTGCAGATTGTTAAATACTGAACAAAAGCAATACATTTCTGAAATGAATATAAACTCCCTCTCATAGTAACTTGGTAACTCAGTATATTAAGACTTAGCAAGCACTGACAATCAGATTAAAATTATGATTTAAATTCTATTATCAACAAAACATGGTGGGAACTATTATTCATAACAATTGTAGTTCCCCTTGCAGAATCAAAGAAAACATGGTTGATGGGTCATGTCCCTGCTGGGCTGGGGCTACTTTCCCGGTAACAAGTGTCCTTTTAAGGCTGCTGGGTAAATTGTGGTTAACCTTGTAACAGTACATTAAGCTATCAACATTAAGCAGCCAATGCCAATCAAGAATGAGATAAGAAGGGAAAAAGATGTAAATAAAGAAAATCTCATTTAATTACAACAGCTTGTTTTCATTTCAATAAATGTATTTCTTGGATATTTCCATTTCACCTAAAAGAACAAATTTCATAACTTGTTTGTAAAGGCAAGGACTAAAACTCAGCAATATATTAGATAAACCATGCATAACAGATTAAAAATAATTGATAAATTCTTCATCTTATTTAAAAAGTCACTTCAGTTGAGAAAATACATGCTGCAACTGCCTTTAACTTTAGGTAACTTAATCAACAATTGTTAGAGCAGCATGCCCCTGTTAAGGCTCAGATCTTCTAGATGATGAAAATGCTAAAGAACAACCAGACCTGCAAAAACTCTCCTCCATTTTAGATTTTTTTTTAACCTGAACCTGTCAATGAAAAGTTTTAAGTGAAAGGAATTCAAGATCACTATACAGATTTTTAAAAATGCTCTCACCCAGCAACTCCCACTGAAAACAATGGAGAATCTCTCCTCCCCACCTCAAACTGGGGCCTGACCTTTGTTAAAAACTTGGCCACTTATTTAGGTGCCTAAATGGGAACTATAGTTGGGCCCTTTTGAAAATCGGGTCTAAGACGTATAGTTCTTATAAATAGGTAAAAAAGTACTGTAGCATAAAACTAATAATTTTTCATGCAAATTGAACAGGAAATCACAATGGGATGTGCTCACATATATTACTGTTTAAAATTGAAGTTCAGTTAATGTACACTTATTGTTGCTGTCCTTCTAACTTTTGCATTTAATCAAACTACATGATGTTTGTTATCTCAAGTGAATGTAATGATCATAATTGCATTCCATAGGGAGTGATGTTCTCTACCTAGCCATAACATGCATACAGTCACACAGCTCCACTGATTTGCCTCACCTTGTTCTAAAGCAACCACCTCTGCATGAAAGAGTAGTTCAGTCTCCCTGCCCATTTATTCCTGGTCACTGGATTCTATGTGATCACCTGACCGCTTGGAAATGGAATAAGATCTTCTTTCATCAACTTATTTCACACAGGCCTAAGAGCCATCTGACAGTAATATCCACTGTCCTGTTTAGGACTGAATCAGTAATCGCCAAGTAAAAGGCTCTGTATCCAATTAACAGTCTTCTGAAGCATTTTTTTAAGGCTTGATGCCTTGTAGTCTTTTACTGTAAACACTACCACATTAGATGAGAGGAATTTCTAATGCCACATTAATAAATCTAACAGTAACATATTAACAATTTTACTGTGATTTCACAATACTAAGCAATAACTCAAAACAGACACCCTTAATATTGTTATCTTATAAACACATTTAACACTTCTGTTAATCTGTCAATATCAAGATTATCCCTTTAAAGGGATAACAGAAAAACCATCTAGATTATAAGCAATGTAATATGGCCAGTGTCCAAAAAGACACCCTTAAATGAAGTTATATTTAACTGGTTTTAATATTGGCTTGATTTTACTTTTAAAGGACACTGCAAATTGACAGTAAGAAACAATGAACAAAGTTCTATGACACATCAGTGTTTTTATCCATTTGTTTTGTCTGGCCTCTGTGTTATAACACATTGTAGGATCGGAAAAACAAATATACAGCTTTTCTAAAAGTATATTTACTCAACAGAAAATATTGCTCTTGTTCTGGTTCACCTACTTCCATTTTTATGCTGTAGTTCCGGCCAAGAACACTCTCCAGGAGTTCTTTGATCATCTGGTCTGAGGGAGACTGAAAAGTAGACTGCAGAGAAGCAATTATTTCATCAATAGACCTTGCAACCACTCTCACAGGCAACTTTGGTGTGGAAGTAAGCTCTTCTGGTTTGCTCTGCTGGAAGTTCTCCTCATATATTTTTGAAGTGTCTGGTCTAGTTATGTCTGTAGCCTCTTCCAACTGCTCTGAAGCAGACCTCACACTTGGATGACTGCAGGAGACACTGCTTCTTTTACTCAGTACTCTTCCTGGCTCAACAACTGAATCTTGTTGACTTGCTTTTGAACGTTCTCTGCATACAATTTTTTTATCTTTTTTCCTAATAACCTTTTTCTTTTTAGAAGCCTTTTCACTTGAATCAGAATCTGTAGAACTAGATTCATCACTTTCTTTACTGTCATTGCTATCTTCTTCAGTTCTATTTGTTTTTACAGTCTGAACGTTTATCTTTATAGAATGGGCTCTACTCTGCACTTTTCTAGTATCTTTGACTTTCTGTAACAGAATGGGGGCGTTATAATTTACTAGCCTTGGACAAAGAATAAGTCTGCGATATTTAGGCTTCCGAGGTGGTGCTGCTTGTTTTAACATAGTGATTTTTTTAGTGGTACCTGCTAAAGGTGCTATTACTGGCATCTTTACACTTGTACTTTCATGACCACAACTACTATTTTCCATATTTATTTTTTCAGAGTAACTTTTCTGATTTTTGTCAGCACTGTCCTCTTTTACAGAAGATTTATTTCTTTGAGTCATCATACTGAGATCATGAATTTGTTTTTTCATGTCTCTTACTTCAGGAGAGATCCTTACTTTTCTGTGAATTTCAGAACTGACAATTAATTCATTAGGGATATTTTTATTTATATTAATGATAGGCTTATGTGAACTCTCTGACCTCTGAAGATGATAGTGCTCTAACTGATGTGACCGATCTGGTGTTAAATCTTCCAGTAAGGGCTGAGTGCTCACATTTGTATGAGCAGTAGCTACTGCTTGTTTGAATTTAAGAAAATCCTGCCGAGATTCCTTGCATATAACCTCACGCTCCTTAATCATATTTAGCTCTTCTAGATAACTTAGTCCAAAGTGCTCATGTTTTCTAGCCATTTCCTCTTAATGTATGTGGCCTGTAAAGCAAAACAGAAATGTGCTTATATATGTTATATACAAACATAGACTCCAATCCTGCAAAGACTTGTGCATATGCTTAACTTTATGAACTGCGAATAGTTCCACTCATTTCAACAGGACTTCTCACAGTATGTGCAGTTAAGCATGTCTGACCAGCCACTAGCACTTTATCTACAGCAACACCAGCCGTTGCTGCCGCTGCTAGCAGCAACTGCTGGAAATCTGGTGTAGAGAAGGCCTAAAAACGAGAGTCCTAAACGCAAAAAAACAGGTGGAGCCTTCACCTGCAATAATAAATGATCCCCTCCAGAAATAGCCTACCCTCTCCCAGCAAAGAAAAAGATCCCCCTAAAGAAACTTCCCTTTAAAAGAGTATCTGGAAAAGATACAACCCCAAAGGAAACCAGCTACCCCCAAAGAGATACAGCCTGACCGCCCCAACATGAAATATACCACCCAAGTCCCCCAAATGGGACCCCTCCTAAGCACGCACCCAGCCCCCAAATGTCCCCCGGCCCGGCCCAAGCCACCCCCAAAAGACACCACCATACCCCGACGTCCCCACAAAATAACGCGCCCGCAGGCTAAACGACAGCCCGTGGCGCTGAAGGGCCAGTGAGGCCCCAGACCGAGCTCTCACCAGCCCCCGGGGAGACAGCTGGGCACAGCCTGCGTGCCTCGGGCAGGGAGAGCCACAGCCACAGCCCTTCCCGCCGGGCGGCGGCTCTGCCCACACACGGGGCCAGGGAGGGGAGGGGGGACGCGCTCGGGAACCTAGCAACAGACCCGCTGGCCTCGGTGCGTGCGGCCCGGCGGGAGAAGAGTGGGACCCGCGGGGCGCCTGCTTTCCGAGAGCGCCCCCTGCAGCCGGGGAGGGTCCAGCGCAGCGCCTTACGGGGGCGATGGAGGGCGGAGGGGAGGGTGTTCCCGCCCTGCCCGCATTAACCTCACCCGGCCCCGGCTGCATTTCCCCGGCGGTAGCTGTGCCGATCTCAGCGGGGATGCAAAAGGCGAAGCAGTTCGCGCTGATGAGATCCAGGCTTCATCCAGCGAGTAGCGCGGGGCACCGGTGCCGGACTCACTGCGGAGCGGGTCCAGCTCCTCCAGCAGTCGATGCAGCTGCGCCCGCTTAGGCCAGCCCCCAATGTGGCCCCTGCTATGCTAATTGGGGTCACCCGACGAAGGGGGACACTGGCTTCCGAGGCAGGCGGAGCGGTCTGGACACTGGGCTGCGTGAGGAGTTTCTCCCAGCCCCGCGTGGGGACGCAATGGGAAACCTTGTAGCTGCGATCCAGCTGTGGGAACTGTCCCCTGAGGTTACCCGCTGGCTGAGGGGCAGCGACCAGAGTCGGATGTCTCCCAGCCACGAGAGCAAGCAACCTTCAGTCTGATCCTGGATTTTCCTTCAGTCTCTTTTCTTCTCTGTATAAAGAAAACTCTGTTGCGCGTTGGATGATGCTGTGCACTGGCTCCATGACATTTCTACTCTGAGACTGACTGTCAAAATGGCATTCATGGGGTTTCATATTTATTACCTCTCAGAGATTTCCAGATAAAGTCCAAATACCGCTTTCTAACTGCCAGCCCTGCAAACTCGGCCTGGAGCTGAAGGTCAAACTTGGCTCTTTCTGGCTCATTCTTCAGCAGAAATAAAGTTTTGATCACTGGAATTTAACTAAAAAGGTGGCTGGGCACCCGTGGGACAGAACAAAATCCACTCCTGCTTCCAAAGCTCTATCCACTTTGCAGTGCTAACATGAGTCAAAAGTAGAGAAAAACAGTTGTGAATGGAGCCTTCCTTGTTCCTGTGGTTGTAGATAATAACCTAGTTACCTATCCATACAGGTACCCACTATACCTGAGATAGCTAAGATCTGAGAGTTCCATGTTAACACTAATCCTTTTGGAGATTTCTGATTTGGGAGGATGGGGATCCCTTCCTTAAAATAATCAGACCCCATGCAACAGCAAACCTTTTAGATACTTATCCAAACTGAACCTGGGTATCTCTGAGGCTGGCCCATCATTGATCTAAATGGTCTTCACCACCAAGGTTTATATATCATTCAGAATGAAAGAAGAGCAATATTTCTCAGAAGAGAACCCAAAAGACAGAACCCAGAGAAAGAACAGAGACAGATTAATGAATTTGAACACTTATGCCCTTCCATTTTCTTTTGATAGTCCATCTAAACCCAGAAATTGCCTTGTTATTTTCAGGAAGATGTTTACTCCCAAGATGGAAAATGATTCTCTACTCTCTAAGAGGGTTTGTCACTGCATTTAGCTTTAAGGTGGGAGGGGAAAGAAACCAACAAGAAGTGCCAAAGAAACTGCCTCATCAAGTGTGGTTTCTAGAAGTATCATAGATGAAACATTTCTGGTTCACAACATCCAGGAGACAGGCATCAGGTGCTTGGTGATGAATCCACTTAATTCAGAGACGCTCAAACCCAACTGACAGATACAAAGCAGAATCCCTTTCCTTCCAGTTTTTATGCTTATTCCTTCTATTTTCACTTAATGTGCAAATATTTGGAAGGCTCCCAACCTAGTGGTTTTGCTATGTACCACAGTGCTTGCCCACTTTAATATTTATGTACAAAACAAACCAGGTTGCTGGGTAACCCAGAGGTGAAGGTCAGTGTGTGTTACAGGTCCCCCCTGTGCTGGATCAACAGAGGATTTGAGTTTGCTAAAGCCCCAGCTACAGGGCTCTTTAGCCCAACTTCTAGAGATTTACACTTCCAGATGAGCTCAGTCTCTAGTGTCGGCCAAGATGATGGCCATCACGAATGCATTAGAAAAATATACAAAGCAAAGCCCCACATAATTTGCCATAATCTGAATTTAGGTGAAGGGTTTAGTACTCTCTACTCCCTTGAGAGGCAGCAATTCCATTGCACTCTAAAAAGATTCTAATTAACTCACTTCTACCTTACTGGGTTGCTCCAAGCACCAAATTTCTGAAGTTCAGCTAATTCACTGGCTTGTATACCCTGCACCTGCTTTTCCATAGTCCTTTATTAATTTCTCCCTTTAAAATAATCTCCTGATATTAAACATACCAGATAATACTGGGGAGGTGATCCACAGTCCAGTTTTCCCTAGCCTCCTGATGCTCTGTAGCATCAATATATAAGCAGGCAAGTGACTCACTTTTGTAACATAGAGCCACAGTTACAACTTGCCAGGAGCCTTGTGGCTGCAGCAAATTTGCATAATCTAGTCATGTCTGTGGATTGTTGCTATAAATCAATGCTTTCATTTCACCTTATCATAGAAGGTCAGAGTTGGAAGGGACCTCAGGAGGTCATCTAATCTAATCCAATCCCCTGCTCAAAGCAGAACCAATCCCCGGACAGATTTTGCCCCAGATCCCTAACTGGCCCCCTCAGGATTGAGCTCACAGTCCTGGATTTAGCAGGCCAGGGCTCAAGCCACTGAGCTATCCCCCCTCCATAGTCTCCAAGTAACTGTCTGATAATAATGAACTTTTGTGATAAGTTACTTGCACCAGATTCAAACTAGTGACCCAAGTGGTGAAAAGGTAGTGAAAAGCACAGAACCAATATTCTGATGGTAAGTAAGTATCTTTTCAGATTATTCTGCTTCTGACTGTATAGCCTTAAGAAGCCTTTTCTACCTGTTTGTGTTGCTATAGCTCAAGGGAGTAACAAATGTGTGTCTTCCAAATAGTTCAAGTTAGACTAAGCGAGAAGGTAGATTTTTATTTTTTTCAGGCAACAAAGGATATGTGAAAGCACAGAGAACATGAGCCTGTCACATTATACACAGGATCACTGGAAGGGTTCCTTCTACTAGCAAGGTAAGTGATTCAAGCTTTAAGAACTTTCACTTGCTCTGGGGAGCATGACTTCAGCATGGAGTAGTCTATCAGTGTAGGGTGCCCTCTGCAGCCCATAATTTTTCTATGTAATTTGTTTCCCCTTCTCCCCAATACACTCTTTAATAAATAGCTATTTGTTTTATGTTGCAGTAACCTAGTTAATCATTCAAGCCATCACGCTACTATTCTGCACAATAGGAATGCAAGCAAAAATTGATAGAGATTGCTTTCTTCGTTGAGGTAAGAATCATTAGCTGAGCCATATAGTTGGGATTCTCGGAAGCAGCTCAGTCCCAGACTAACCTAATGGTAAATAATAAATCAGCATCTCACTTTATCTTTGATAGTTCTTCTCTGCAGGAGTCACTGTAGGGGATGGAAGAGAGGGCACTGAACATGAAGAGGTATTTGCATCAGGAAGCTTTAGGAAGATGGCACTGAATGAAGTTGGTATTTGCATCAGGAAGCTTCAGGAAGGAGGGGAAAACCTTAGAGATTGCTTCTTCCAGGTCAGCATTGTGATACAATGGTGGAGCACTGCAAGAAAATTAGCATTCTATGCTGCCCATCCTGTATCTGTTCTGTTCTCGGGACTGATTCAAGCAAAACTGGGATTCCCTTCAAAAGTATTCGTTTGGGCTGCAAGAAAGGCCCAAGATTTACTTTGCATATGTTTTCCCCTTATTCCACCTGGCCTCAATGCCATGCAAGCTAGCTGGGGCCAGCACTCTTGGCACCTAGGATGGAAAGATGAAAACGACCATTGCAAAACATTTGTAGGGCTAATGTCAAGTTAAATAGCAAATATCATTTAGTTTCCTTTGTGAGTAGGGCTGTCCTCAGAGGCTAGTCCAAAAGGCAGCACTGCCAATTTATCACCTAGTGATTTACTTGAATTCCAGACACTACAGTGTCTGCATTTCATGGACTAACTCCAGAAGAAAGAGGGTTGTTGGGATGTCATCAGCATGATATTATGCACATATTGGGCTGTTATTTTCTGTCTTCTGTTTCAGTTATATTAGGGTTGTCCCTTATCCTCTAGGTAGATAGTGCCATTACGAAGGTGAAAGCAGAAGGAGCAGGGGACAACCCTATGTTGACAATCTCCTAAGCCTGTTTTTTATACCAGTGATTTTAATAGTATCAAAAGGTTCTGTCTACACAAATTTAATCCAATGTCTAAAACTAGATCTCAGTCTAAATTTAAGAGCTGTATATAGGCTCACTGAGCCTGGTTGAGAGTATCCAAAGGAGATTGTTCTGGGGAGGATCACTTATATATGACATAGGTAAAAGTGAGGAAAAAACTACAATTAAAATAAAATGTTAAGAGAGAAATTTGCAGGGAATGGGAAAATGTATGCCAAGATGTAAAAAACAAGTAGTGTTACAACTAAATGATAACAGTGGGAGTTCTGCATGTGGAATGACAAGGATAGAAGCTGACCTACTGTGAGCAGTTTAGGAAAAATATGAACGGTCGGCTCTCAGCTGTCACTTGTGATTTCATCAGGTCAGGTGTTTCCTCTGGGGTGACCAGAGGGCAAGTGTAAAATCGGGACGGGGGGGGTTATAAGTGCCTATATAAGAAAAAGCCCCCAAAATCAGGACTGTCCCTATAAAACTGGGACATTTGGTCACCCTAGTTTCCTCTCACTTTCATTTCTGAGAGCACCTTGCCTTTCTTCGTCTGCTTAAGGGTGGCCATGCTACCTTTGCTCTTTGCCAGTCTGAGATTATCCTGCCCAACAAGATGATCACTGAAAGAACTCTATCAAAGAAAACATATGTTCATGGACATGAAACAGTGAATAAGAATGAGCCCTAGAATAAAAAAAAATAATGGAAATGACTGGTAGGGGATTCAGAGCTGTCAGGAGCATCTTTAGAAATTGAGACACAATGAGACAAATAAGATTCTTCAGCTTCTGACTTTCAGCTGAAGAGAAGGAATTTACCTAAGGAGCAGAGATATGAAAATTAACCAAATGCACTGAGCAGCAGATACAGATAGTGCTGAGACCGTTGATGTAACAGATTCTAGGAACAGCTAAGAGAAAATGCAGAACAAATGCCTGGATTAAGAGCCTGGCAAAAGTCAGAGGTGTAATGGGAAGAAACCCCAGAAAAGTTAGTAATAGTATTGAGCAGGACATTTATCTTATGGCTATGACTGCAACTGGTGACCGAACTGATCCATTGATTCATTTTAAAGGGAATAAAGACAAAGGGCTATCAAAAGTACAAGTCTGTTGAAATAAAAACATATAAAACAATAACACAGATGAGTCTCACTGAGACAGGGAGAAGTAAATAATGCTGCAAATAGTTTTCTCCATGCCTTGGATTAATATAGCTGCTGAAGATATTGCAGTGAATTGTCTCCATGGTACTCATCCTAAGGACAATCACATCAAAAACTGTGAGTAGCTTTTTGTAGGAAAAGTATGACATACATATATTCTGGTAAGAAACTGATCTGTATTTCCTAGCCCTAATGAGTTGACACTAGACAGAGTATACAATAGCCACTGTTACAATTTTCATTCAAAAAAAATATCAAAGCACCAATTTGGGCCCAAACATGTAATCCAAGCGGAACTTCCACTGTAGTCAGTGAGTTTTGCCTGCATGAGGACAACAGGACTGAGCCTTTTCTCATTAGGTATACATGCTAGCTAGAAAAAGTGATGTGACTTATTCACTGCTCTAAGATTATTCTTTATTTTGGGCAATAGGATAGAGGTAATTTATTATAAATAGTTAGGCTGCAATAGGCACTAAGACGCTTGATCCTGTTCCCAATTAAATCAATGACAAAACTCATATTGATTTTAATGGGAGCATCAGGCAATTAGACAGGACTTAGTAAGAGTCTAATTGTCCCTTCTGCAGAAAACTCACAGAACAGGATTCTGGGGAGGAGGGGGAATGGTTTTTACCGCCTAACTCTCTGTTTTCCCTCAAGACCCATACAACTTTCAGAAGCCCAGGGCCATCTGCACAGGAGGCTCTGGCTCTTAGGCCCTGGCTGCCAGAAAATACAGCTTCTGGAACCCCCTTCTTTCCCCAGACATCCCTGCAGAGCTTGGGGGATGATGTACGTCCTGACAGCCCTCACCCTTCTACCTCAACTCTACTCACAGATCTGCCACCCCATGAAAGGCCTTTGGGATGTGGGACATGGAGGCAGCTGACACTCCTCCACCTTACCCCTAGATTGCAGTTTTGTGCATGGAGAGTCCCCTATACACATGGACACTAGGAGGGAGATATCCCTTTCCCCAAGTGCTAGTGTGTGACTTATTAATCTCTCTTAGCCATCCCAGTCATACCTGGAGCCTAGAGGAGGTTGTTTTTTTAGTGTAAGCCATTTAGTTGAACAGTTTAACCCTCATCTCAGTAGCCTGCCTAGTCCAAGGATTTAATCAGTAGATGAATCTCAGTACACATAAATAGAGCTAGATATGGAAAACCTTGTATAGTTTAGTCCCTGGGTACACACTATTATTTTTCTAAATTATACTTCACCATATCACTAAGCTTTCTAACTTCATAAATTGTACCTTCTAGGTTAGCAGGCTACTACTATTACAAGGAAGGCTCTGTTCTTTTAAAAAGAAAAGTGATTTTTAAAAAGTGTTCAGTTGGCTGGAGAGAAAATGCAAACCAGTTTTCCTTTGTTTCTAATTAACACAAGCACTTTAAAGAAACATTCCTAGGAGGACAAAAAAATATTTGAAGTAAAAGAAAAGAAATTGTGCTTTGTGCACAGATGGCACAGACACACACCTGTCTATCCAATTACTAATAATAATTAATAAAGTCTTTATCACTTGTATATATTTTTCAATCATAATCTCAAAGAAGGCTAAGTAACATTATCCCCATTTTAAAGATTGGAAAACTGAGGCACAAAGTGATTATGGCTTTCCTAAGGCCACAAAGAGAGTCATTGTCAGACTCAATAATTGAATCCATTTCCCCTAACTTCTAGTACCGTGCTTCTCTTCTACATCTTCTATCCCAGATAACTAGAAAAACGTTATAAAATTACTCAGATTGTAATCCTATATTTGCTGTTTAAAAAACCAATAACTATTTTAATATTTCAGTTTTCTCATATACAAATAAAATAAGCATAAGCATCCCAAAGACAACTTCTTATTAATAAATAAATACAGTGAGTATTAATTCTTGAAATACCATAATCCATATGTGTGGTAATTAGCTAAATAAATTCCAAAACAAACCACTATCCAGTTTAACCTTAGGAAACTGATCAGATAAGTAGTTATAATTTAGGACTACCTCATCTGCAGTGTTTTAGTGAAGCCATTTGTGCTGTGCAAGGGAGTATCTGTGGTACTGGAAAAAGGGACTGAGTTGGGCATCTGTCCTGCAATGAGACCTGCTCTGCCTCAAAATCATTATCGCTTGAAATGGGATTTTATTATGACCATAGCATTATATGTAGTCCATGAATTCAAGCAAAAGTGCTCACTCATAAACTTGTAAATTGCCTGATTTAGAACTAAATTATGTCTTCTGTGTGGTACCTTAATGGAAACTGCAAGTTCATAATCAATATTTGGCCTGTATCATTATTGTAGCAAGCCCCAAACTATCCTTGGAAAACAATGTTATTGTCATTGCTTGTGTATACTTGCAACAACATTGCAGTTTTTAATCATTGATGAATTACAAGAAGGTAGACTGTAAAGTAATGCACTTTATATTGCAGGCAAAAATACATAGTGGTATTCAAATTACCTGATTTAGGGCCCAATCCTGTAAATGCTACCTCTTGAGAGTAGTACATATTATGAGTTGTCCCATTAACTATAAAGCCTGCTCCAGCTCCATTGAAGTATAAGGCGTTGGTAGCTTTTCCAGTGTCAGTGTATGAGTGTTTGATCAACTCCTATTGGGATTACTTATAGCAATACAAAGTAGTAAGGGTCTACAGTTTCAGTACCTTAAGTAGCTCAAACCATCACCTTCTGAGAGTTATGGTACTTAGAAAACTGTAATTCTTCTAATCATGCATCAGACGAAGTGGGTATTCACCCACGAAAGCTCATGCTCCAAAACGTCTGTTAGTCTATAAGGTGCCACAGGATTCTTTGCTGCTTTTACAGATCCAGTCTAATACGGCTACCCCTCTGATACTAATCATTATATCGTATCTCTGACTCACAACAAATATTCACACTCTTCTTTGATAAGCTCCTCTGTGGTTCCACAATATCTGTGCTTGCCAACATGATACCAATAGAAATAGTTTTGTAAATAAATATCTCTTCCTCCTAAGTGTTTAGGCTTTACTTTATTTGTTTGCCAATTTAAACATATTCTTTAAACACTGGCACATCCTTGACAGCAGCAGAGTTGGTTAAGAAGTTGCAAATTTGATGATGACCTTTAATTTTCAAGCAATATTTTAATGAGACATTACGACCACTTTTAGTGAACACAAACCAAAAGTTTATATCTAGCAGATTTTAACTGTGCCATTCATAATCTAAGTAAGTGTCATTATTATGTACCCTAAGAGAAAATATCTGATTTACTTTTACAAGTTAGTCGTAATCCTTACAGTGAGTAGGGCAGAGCCTCTCCTGTTTTGATAGAAGTCAAAAGCAATAAGTAAAAATAAAGCATTTTCACTTAGGTAATATGCCATCCTATTTATCTATTAAGGCTCTAATTGTGCACTGATTCATTGAGACTATGCAGGAGTTTAAAGTTAAGCCCCTGCAGAAATCTTTGCTGGATATAGCCCTGAACTTTTAATTTAGTTTTTAAAGGTTGACCTTATTACTGGCTGCTCTCCACTTTCTTAGTGTTATCCTGGCAAATTCTCCAGACTTCAGTCCCAGTTCATTTCATCTGCTCCCTTTAGGGTCACATTTTGACCTTGAATATATATGTGTGTGTAGTTCTCATTGACTTCATAGCTGAAATGCTCGGTCTTTTGGGACATAACAAGCCCCATATATGCAGACTATGCAATTAAAAGGTCAACCCTATGCATAGAGGGGATTAAATCTGCTGTGGCTCCAGCACTACAGAGAGGTTGGAGAGTCCAGGGCCAAAGTTACTAAAAAGAATTATGGAGATTCTGTTTGTGAGCCTGCAGAGGCTGAGGTTTGGTATGAGAGCGACTCCCTGATAGCGATCCTGCAAAAGGTGATGGGGAAAGGGCCTCTTGCCCCGACCCTAAGATGATAATAAGAAAGGATTCTGTCCACAATCCTGCAGCTAGTGTGGGGGAGATAGAACCCTTCCCAACAGCAGCGATTAGGGGCTATATGAGAAATTTGGGTTCCCTCCATCACTGTTTTGGGTGCTTTCTCTCACTCATCATTTAAAGAGGAAGAAATCTGAAGCTGGGTAAATTCCAGAATCTCGCTTTAAAGAGAGCTCCCTTTTGGAGCTGTCGGCCTGTGGGAGGGTCTTATGCTGCTTGACTCTTCACTGACTGCCTCTTAGCTGAGGAAGAACTGATGCCGCATGAGGAGGTAACGGAAGGCACTTAGTGTGGTAAGTGCTTTTTCTGATGTAATTTCCTAGATCCTGAGTATCATAAGAAGCTCCATCCCTTGGTTTGGGGAAGCTGTGTAAAGCCAAAATCTGCTTCATGCAGCCAGCTACACGGAAGAACTAACCTTCAGAATAGGGAACAGCTAGCAGGGCTGTGGTGCTCAGGAGGTTCACAGAACTTGGAGATCCCTGGAGTCACTGGGGCAATAATGAGCTGGATAGAACCCTAAGCAAAACCAGCCTCTGCATACTATGCCATGGAATCTCATTGGGACTCCTATTCTAAGGAAATATCACTGACATTCACTTCCCCTCAGTAAAGTCCTTTACTCCATGGACTCCACCTGGCATGCTCAAAGGGGGCTACAGATGTTCCACTGCAGAGGCTAGTGATGGTGGAGGATGTTCCTCTGATGGATGAAATGTCACACCTGCTCCTGCATATGTGATCATACTTCCCCACAATCTACAGTGCATGAGCATTGCTAACTCAGCTCAAGGAGATTCATCTTTATCTCATTTGTGATAGGGCCCTGAATTTTTTGTAGCAGAAAGTCTTGTGTTTTATGAACTGTGAAATGCATGAGTAGCATTTCTGGTAGCATTAGACAGGGAGGAACTTTAAATAAACCACCCCTGTGTTTTGTTATATTCAACCCTTCTATTACTGTGAATTCAAAACTGAAATCACTCCAGGACAACCATTTATGACAGCCATTGGTCTCTACCACACATCCCTCTAATACTAACGGAGAGCTAAAGGCACACAGCTGAATTAAATCTGTCTTCCCAGCTGACTTAAAGAATAGGCCCCATCAGCCCAGGAAGAAAGGTCCCAACACAGTCCTGTGGGGTGGGAGAATTATCGAGTGGGGTGAGATAGGGCCGCCCGGGCGGGGGGGGGGGGGGGGGTAAGTGGGGCAATTTGCCCCAGGTCCTGGGCCCCACGAGAATATAGCATTCTATAATATTGCAACTTTTTTTTTATGGAAGGGGCCCATGAAATTGCTTTGCCCGAGGCCCCATGAATCCTCTGGTCAGCCCTGGGGTGAGAGGGAAGAACCTTCCACAATCCCCATCACCCAAAATGTGAGCTATCAAACCCACCCTTCCTCAAGAAGAGCCATTTCACCTAGACTTAGTAGCATTTGCATATGCACTGCCAGCCACCGTCAGTTCTGCAGCTTGTGCCTATAGTGGTATGGAATTATTTGATTTATTATGGCCTTTAAAGTTGAGCCAACCTTTTTCTAGGATAGGTAAACCTGCTGCAATTCTAGGATTTCAACATTTTGCCTGGAAAACCACATATATTGCCTATTTAATAGGTCCTTTGTTAGGGCTAAAGGTCCAGTTCAATAACAGTGATTGTTTTGCTTCCTTACTTCTCTGTTGAAAGCCCCACCTGAACCCTGAAAGATCATGTTTGTTGTTTGAGTTGGATTTCACAATAGGAAACCATAGGGATTTGTGCATGTTTTACTCAAATTCACTCCTTAGCTACTGCTAGTATGTTATGATAACTCCAGAAACAAGGTGGGTAAGGTAATACTTTTATTGACCAGCTTCCCTTGGTGAAAGAGAGAAGCCCTCCAGCTCACACAGAGCTCTTCAGACTTGAAGAAGAGGTTTGTGTAAGCTTGAAATCTTGTCTCTTTCATCAATAGAAGCTGTCAATAGAAGATATTACCTCACCACCTTGTATCTAATATCCTGAGACCACCAGAGCTTCAGCACACTACACAACAATTATGACTCTATTAACTTTCAAAATAAACAATGTGTTTTGAAAATTGGCTTTGTGAGAATGGTTACAGGGCACCCAATATACAAGATAAACATTTATTTTTACAGTTCCATAAATTATATATAAACATTACACCCAGCATTCAAAATAAATGCTTATTTTTGACACTGGTGAAAAAAAAGCCAAAGTATTTTAACAGGCCTGTTTCCATATTTAAAAGGATCCACCCCAGGCCACATATAAATGTGGGTATCCTGACAATTTGAACTATCCAAATAACATGTATATATCTAGCAGCATTCACAAAAATTAACTTAAAGTATGTACTACATAGCTTAATTGGATGGTAAACTATTTACCAAAAAGTATGTTGCTTTAAACAAATAAGACATACATTTCCTTATTATCCAAGGGTCTTTGTGTCCAATTGTAATGATTGGACAGCACTATTTATTTGTAGTTTTAATTTTAAAGATCTGTTCCCCTCTGTAGCTGGTTTAGTACACAGATATTCTCTGATCGATTTTAGAGCAGGAATGTCGACGATGTAACCAGATATATTCTGATATCTAAATTACACCGGAATTAAATCTAGAAAAAGAATGGATGCTAAACATCAATACAAATCATAGGATAAAACAAATTCCTGGCTGTACAGCATCGCTACAACAATGTGCAAAGCGATAACTCCCATGACTGTGAAAAAAACAAAGAACTTTGTTACGTGACTAAATTGTTACAATCAAGTAATTAAAGAATCCGGAGTTGTTAGGGCCGGATCCTTAGCGGTGTTGTTGCGGATCTCAACATCTTTCAGGAGCTGCTCAGCACCGATCAGGATCGGGACCAGAAGTGACTGTTTTCTAAACTAATGTCTTCTTTTATATCTTTCCCCCCTCGATACTTCATGAATCTGATGGACCGGATCCTGTTCTCACCGACTCCAATGTGAGCAGGATCGAGCCCTGTGTAGGCGAATAACTTATCGGTGAACCTTCAGCTTGCAAAGTTATCTGCTTCATTCAAAATAAAGAACTCGAGGAACCCCTACTACTGCTTGGTGGGAAGAATTCTTGTGCATCTGCGCTACAAATTCTTTGCTTCCTCTATTAGGAAAACATACTGTTTAGTTTGGAGTGTCAGAGAGAGAGAAAATACAAGAAAACAGGTTAAATGTTGGAGACTACTCTATTATTGGACAATCTGCGAGTCAGTCACCCAACTGGCGCGACAAAAATGGGGGTAGGAGAGGAGGATGGAGGCGAAACACCCGAATTCCCTGGTGACATTTGTGTCGATTTCATCAGTCAGACTTCCTGGCAATTCTCCAGAATCCTGATCCGGGTAATAGTTATTTACCCATTATTAATAACACGTGAATTCCAAAATACTGATAATTTTGAGAATTTCTCATATAATGTGTCCCCTTTATACTTGTGTATAGTTCCTCTTTGAAGGAGTGACTCTGAACTGTATATGTTGTCACCGTCTATAGTTATAGGTGCCCATTCCGTTTGGATTTATTGTGATATGGAAATAACGCTTAAGGTCCTGGTTGTTGACAACCGTTCTGCTTTAATCCTGTATCTTACAATCACACCTCTTTATTTGCATGAGAGTGAAATTAAAGGTAGAAAAATCGATTCATTTGAATAGCTTAATCGAGATTCATTTTTCAAATGCATCATTGTATTTGAAATGGGCTTTTGCCTGTAGACACCAGAGGAGATAAAGGATTCAATTCAGAACGAAAAAGGGTGTTGCCCGTGTGAGTGGAATCACGGAACCATGTAGTGTAGTTAAATGTCACTTGTACAAGTGATTCACCAGACATTTAAAATCTACTTCCTGTATGTTCACTTTAAGGAGAAGAAAATTCCTTTTACAGTTTAGCAGGATAAACAAAACAAGCAGAAGCTAGGGGAAGAGACACTCCATTATTTCAAGGCAGATCATTAGTTAAGGAAAAATTACTTAACTGACAAAATCCGAGGCAAGAAAATTCATGTGGAAAAGACTAAAAGAAACCGTTGACCCAATAAAGTGTTCTTACCTGTCTAGGCAGGTAAATGATCCCAAAAGAGAGGAAAGTAAATGCAACCTTATCGCATCTCACCTGTTCGTGAACTCCTCCTGCTGAGCGACTCAGAGTTCAACCCTTACATCAAAGACAGATTCGAAAATGGGTATCGTGTGAGTCTGAGGCATTTTTAAAACAAAGAGATTTCATATGCTCGGCTGGCCTGGGAGGTGTTAAAATGCACGAAGCTATATTTTGCCCCACAATTGCTATGGTGAACCTTTTCATCACTGTTGACATTTCATTGCTGAAGTGGTTTTATTCGGTCTAGATCCTTGCATAAAATGGCATTTTGTCTTGGTATTTAGTGGAATTCAGGTGCTCTTTAAGTCAATCGAAGTACGTTCTGGGATTGAGAAAGGAGGATTCAGGCTTTCACAGTTTGTGTTGTCTGCCCAGTATTGAAAAGAAACACTTTCTACACCCTGCGATCTGGCAACTTCAGGATTTTCGTTGTATTGCCATTCGTGCGCGTTTTTGTATGAAATGGAAGTAATAGGATTTTCCTGTTTCTGCTTCTTCTCTTCTGTAGAAAAGAAATAAGCTGCTTTTTCCAGATAGATAGATCACCAAGTTTAGACCAAAAACTTTAACCCTTCCCCATAATACTCTAATAATATAGAAATCCTTTCTGATAATGACCAATTCTATGGTGCAGATCTGCAATTAAATTTATATACGGGAAAATGAAACGAAGTCTATACATTAACGTAGAAGAAAAATATCCTTAGCAGCATGGAAAGCGACTGATGATTGAAACAGCTGCACATGTTAGCGATGTGTCCCTTGACAGAACATCTGCTTAATGTCGATCAGACGATCTCATTTGGCTAAAACCAAGAAGCCACTTCAAATTAAACCTGAAGAATTACCTGCAGGTCCTGTCCATTTCAAAAGCAAACTCTCTCCTTAATTAAGCAACAAAGTTATTTTGTTCTAGGAAAACAATTAAACAGCTTTTTCCCCTCTGTCTCTCTCTCTCTCTTTTTTTAAATAATTCCTGATAATTTAAAGTCTTGTTTCTGGGTTTAGAGGGTTTGTGAAGAAATGAAACTGTGGAGAGGTTGGAATAGATAAATAACTTTTATATTGGCAAGTTAGTGTGAATGGCAAACACTAATTTTCCCCAACTATATTCTTCAGTAAATGAGATGACAAATATCCAAAAATATGCAATTTCACCTTGTTCATTGTTATTTTTTGCCTACCTGAGGCCTGCCGGGAGTACCCTTACTCAGAAATAGTGCACAAAACTGGCTTCAAATATTGTGTTTTTCTGTAAAATAAGTAGGATAAATTGTGACTCGCTTATAAGAACAGCTTCCATTAACGACTTTTCTAATTGTAATCCCGTTATTCCCCTTCCCCCCATCTGCAACATCCTGCGAATTCTGATGCGGAGAAATCACTGAAAGGAACTGAGACTCTGACCCCCGTCAGACAATTCAAAGCAGAGCCGCTTCCCCTTCTGTATTAATACTCTGCAAAACAAACGATCTTTGAAGAAAATGATTTCAGGGATTCGTTATAAATAAGCATAATCCGCACTAGTTCGATAAGAGGGAAGGAACCAGGGTTACACTGTTATAGCCTAGCAAACACATTCGGCAACTAGCCTCATCCCAAGAGGTTTTATCTGGAGTCACCCACTCCCATCTTAAGAAGAGTCTCCTTTCTTTCCTGCCTAAAGTAACTTAAAAGTATCCAGCTGACGTCCAGATCGTGGAGTTTCAACAGCTAGCTGGCTAGAGCGATCGATTGACATGTACCATTTTTAAATCCCCGCAAAAGATAACCGCCCTGATCCCCAAGGTTAGATCCACCGCTACGCTCAGGAAAGTGTATGGGAAGCCAGTCTCTCAAACAGCAGGCTGCAGTAAAGGGGAGTGGGTATTGCAGGAATTTCCAGTAGCGGCCGATTCTTTGCCTCAGGCAGCTTGATTTGTAGAAGTGAAAACCGTTATAAAAAGATTATAAACTGCAGTTGTTCATGTGCTATTACACCCAGTAGTTGTGTTTAAAACAGGTATGTGAGTTTGACGTAACAGCTGGACAACAGGAGGCGCTGTGACTTTGTTTAATCAAATAAGTCTCCTGTACACCTATAATTTCAGTGCAACAAAATTGTCTTACAGTTGCCTTTCAGTTGCCTTACTATTTAAAAGGGGCTGGTTCTTTAATCAGTTATGTGTGCTGATATCATTGCTTATGTGTTTTAGATGGAGGGAGAGAGTGTAATTTAAACAGGTTGACTTTTGAGCCAGCTAATATTTCTGCTGCACTTTGCCTTGTGACTTTTCTATATAATTTTGCAAGTGTATCTAGCAAACATGTGGCGTCAACAGTCATTCTTTTCTGGGTTTTAGCTGATCCCTTTTGGGAGCTAATATATTTAGACAGTTGTTCACTAGAATTACATTGCTGCGGAAAATAGGATACTATCTTGCTTATCTCACACAAACGAAGAGTAGTTTGTAAGTCACCTGACAAAGAGAGGACCTTTTGCTGCTGAAAACCCCGCCAGTTTCATAGTGCATTTGTGGGTACTTGTATGTTATCCAAACAGAACCAAAAATATTGAAATAAACAAATACTCAAAAAGCACTAATTCATAGATTGATTAGTACTCTAGATAGATAGATAGTAGATAGATAGATAGATAGATAGATAGATAGATAGATAGATAGATAGATAGATAGATAGATAGATAGATAGATAGATCCTGCATTGTTTAATATATTGTCTCAGTACGTTCCATGTGGATTTTGTTTCAACCTAAATCTTTTATTCACAGTGTGGCCATTTTAAAAAGCGGATTGTAATCCAATACCTTATCTTTTTATTTCTTTAACGGCACATTTTCATCCCTTGTTCTCGCCTGCTGATTTCAGAGTTTTGTTTGTTTCAAGGATTTAACTTAATTCTGTTGCCAGATTTAAAGAAAAAAGGAAAAGAAAAAGAACAAAGAAAGGGATAACAACGCATTTACTAGACAACTTAAAACCTATGTCTTCAAAGCAGAGATATTATATATGAGACTATATATTGGAATGTTAATTATTTTTAGGTACTTCAATATGAAAGTTATCTAAGGTGTGATGCATGAGAATTTAGCACAGTATTAATAAAAAAATACAAGGACAGTTAAATGTGGAAGCAACCAAAAGCCGTTGTACATGTCCCATCTGATAAACAACTGGTAAAGAAATTCAGATCACTTGTGTATTTTTAATCTGTTTGCTATAATTCGTATATAATCGATTTCCAAACGTCCAGGAAATTATAAAGTGGTTTATTCCCGGCCCCCTGCCTTTCCCCGAAGGCTTTTTATTACGAAGTAATGTAAGTTCTGTCATCGGGACAAACATAAAGGATGTTGCTAAGAAACCCGAGAAGAGTCTGTGATCTTGACATCAGATCAGAGAATCACAAAAACTAGAAATTGATATCTTAATTCACCCAGTTCACCCCCCTACAAGGGCTGGATGGATCGCTCACGTGCTTTTTCACCTTTTAGCCAAGTAAGGCCATTATCAGGCAGGCACTCGCATTTCTTGTGAGAAGTCAGAATAATGCACAATTTAAGTTACTAATCAGGCATCCGCTACTCATTATTGTCACTGTTACTGGGTGACTATTTCCAAGCAAGCTTCTGGGCTGAATGCTTTCTATAACAAAGTATAAAATGGTTTCAGTGACTCACCTGATGTTTGTCAAATATAGGTTAATGTCAGTGGATCCGCATTCAAGTCGGTGTTCGTGTTTATTGGGTGGCTTAGCGTCATGCCTCACCGCTGTGACTCACATGGCATGATTTCTAAACGTGTGACACAGTAAAAGAGAATAATAAAATATACAGCTACATCGAAGCCTTGTATGAAGGACTGGACTGGATTTAGTCCATGAGCATGTCAATAGAATTTTGGAAACACGTGTTCGAAAACTTTGACTGAAATTGGAAGCACCAAAGTTATTTGCCTTGATGAGTCGGGAGGCGAGGGGAATGGAAAGTATTGTGTGATATGATCATAAGACTAGTTCTCATTTCTTGGCGTGTGTTGGCTGCAGTGCTCAGTCAGTACTTTGAAATATATGCCGGTCGCCAAGTTAAAGGAGCATCTACTGTACTTTAGTAAACACAGCCCGGTAATCTCCGAGTTCGGAGGCTGGGTGGCCTTTTGTATTCTATTCAAATAGCGGGGGCTGCCCTTCCTTATCTATTTCGTGTAATTTCCAACGATCCCTGCTAGCATTTCTACTGGCCATTTGAAAGGAGGATATTTTCCGCGTCTACTCTCTAACCCCCCCCCATCCCTCCTCCCATCTGTCTCTCCTTCTTTCCCCGTAGCTTAAACCAATTACACTGCTTTGCAAATAAAGTGACGCCCGGGGGAGTTGCAAGCGAGTGGAACTGCCTTGTTTGCAGGTGCATCTCCGGCTTTGTAGGTGCGAACGTCTTTGTGCGGCGGACAAATGGGGAGAGGAGGAGGAGGAGGTGGGCACTTCTGCGACGTAAGATCCACATCAGCTCAACTCCTCTCACATCCCAGCCGGCACTTCCTCACTTTCTCAAGTGTCTCGCCCCACACCGCTCCCTGCCTCCTTTTTGACTTATTATAGACTAGATCTCAATCCTCTTCCTCCCGCCCGCCCCCGAGTTGGCTTCTTGCTAGGCTGGGGCTGTGTCACGCTCTCTTTCCTGCTGCCTGTCTCTTGCAAAAAGGCTGGATGGTTACACCGGGCAGGTTGGCTCCATGATGTTAGGTGCTGTGAAAATGGAAGGGCATGAAACTAGCGACTGGAGCAGCTACTACACCGACAATCAGGAGGTGAGTGAATCATAAGAGCTCCCTTGTTTGCCCCTGAGCCGCTGTAGCGGGCGAGGGGAGGGGGGGACCAATATGGGGGAAGAGGTTTGCACTCTAGATCCTGCCAGTGCAAACGTGCCTTTTCCAACACTGAAGCCAGCCAAGCAATAAAGAAATCGCCACGCTTTCCAATAGCCCAATGGCGTTTCCGTGATAATGGGGCTGCTGCGTGTGCTTGGAGTGAGTCGGAGTGGGGGGGGGGGGGTGTTAGCGAGCTCGTTTAAGGGGCGTCATTTGTACTTTTGCACACAAAAGCGCCCCGTAAACTCTTGGCTCGGTGCGTAGGACTGTGACCGAGCTGTGAGCGCCCTCAGCCCTGGGCTCCCCAGATGGTGCAGTGTGAGGGCCACGAGTTGCAAAAACCCTTGAAAAACACTAGCGCCTTCCGTCATCGTGGGCGAGCCTGAATTTTAAGGCCTTCTTTACCCACCGTTTTCAATGGCCTCACCTGTTAATTCTGGTGGTTTACTGGGCAAAATAATCAGTTGTTTTGTACTTTGCAACAAGATTTTGAAACGCGGGTGCGCTTCTGCCTGAGACCGGAGGGTGGCGCTGCTGAGAGTCAGATCAGGCTGGCACCGGGGAACCTGTGTCTTTCTCCATTCCCTTTGCATTTCCATGTTGTTCTTATTTTTACAATACGCTCAGAAGGAACAGAAAGAAAGGATCAAACATAAACAAATGAACAATGATAGAAGGCAAATAAAACACCATTACGGGGTGAATTACCTCCCTTTGGAATATGGATTAAAACACAACAGCGATTGCTGTTTGCACATTTGTGGATGTGGCCGTGTAGCTTTCACACTGGAATGTTTGTGAAAAACAACCCACTTAGCATTAGGCAAGTAACAGAGAATATCTACAGTCATGCACAGATTAGTACATAAAAAGGAGACACTTCACAGTAGAATTATACATGTGTAGGGCTATAATGCGGGATATATACTAAATATTTGCACACATATGTGAGTGTATATGTGTTCTCATATACTGATTGTTAATGTTGAAGGGGGAAAGTAAATATTTAGCTTTTCTGTATTCAATATTCACTACCATAAAGTTCTGGAAGCCTCCCTTTTACTATGTTAGCGACAATAGCTTGTCCTTATTTGTTACTATAAAAACTCACTGTGCAGATTTTATAAGGGAAACGCATTCCTGTTTTAAACTGTTCTGGGAAATAATTATCTCAATATAAATTAAAATCAGGCTTGCAAGAGAAAAAGGCATGGTTGTTTATAATAAGTAGCTGCAAATACTACAGTCCATCAACAAAATAATTAAGCATAGCTTTAACTTAACAGAGTTGCATTTGTTCATTCTTAACTATAAATGAACTAAAAAGGCCTTGCCCTATTTCTATTAAATTAGATTTAGTACCGGTTTCTATACCTTTACTAAGTTTGGCGATAGATTATAACAGTTCTGAAATGTGCCAGAGTCGTAATTATATTGCACAAAATAAAAGACGATAGACAATCATAAGGAAACACTATATAGAATTCAGAGTAGTTATACTATGGGAAGTGTTTTTAATGTTAAATAATGTGACACATTAGATAATACAAAAAAGTACACGCGTTATCTTTCAGGCATGTTTAAAGAAAATAATACCGTCTGAGCACGAACTGCTGGATTTCTTGTAATGGTATATTATTAGCTTGCTTATCAAAAAAATCAAATACATAGCAGCCATATGTATGATGATTCTTTTGTAGCAAAACCTAGGCAATTTAATTCAGCCTTGTCTAAAATTTAATCGGACAATGCACAAGTTTGTTCATTTTTATTAGCTGTATTAATTTTATTAACTAATCAAAACATTAACAATATGGGCGCATTCTAAGAAAAATCTATCCTGTTTTAGCCCAATTGTTTTGCCATATTTGTAAGTATGGTGTGTGTGCGACTTGTTTTAGTATAAAAAGGTGAGGGTACTTTAGCGTAACTTTGCAATGTAATTGTTGACTGCATCAGCCGTTGGGGATACAAATACAAGCGCTTTTTCCAGATAAGCACTGAGTAAAAAGATTTAGCCTTTCCACCCTACTACCCTTGTGCACGAACAGCTGAAAATACAAATAGCATCGTTTCAGTATTACAGTAATGAAGTGACCTATATCAAAGGCAACAAGGTATTCACGCTGGCTGGCCATTTGTAAGACACATCAGCTAATACTCGTTTTTATATATTATACTTTTGTATGTAAATAGGCTGGAGGTGTAGAAGCAAATCAGTTTCAATGAAGCCCGAGTGTCTTGTCTTGCCTTGCCCCGGACAGTCAGAGCGCCTCTAGAATCGCCGCTGTAACTTTCCTGGGGTTCGGCGGCTTTCTGGCTTTGTGTAAGGCCTGGAGACATTGCCCCGGCCCCTTGTGTAATGAACTGGGTCGCTTTCATAGAGTGTCCTGCCTTCTCTTCTGCTAACCGCCTCTCTTAATCTTGTGTCCCTGCTGTAGGCCTATTCCTCTGTTCCCGTCAGCAACATGAACTCGGGACTGGGGTCCATGAACACCATGAACACCTACATGACCATGAACACTATGACTACCAGTGGCAACATGACATCCAGTTCCTTTAACATGTCCTACGCTAACACAGGGCTTGGGGCAGGACTGAGCCCAGGCGCCATGGCAGGCATGTCTGCTGGCTCCACAAGCGCCATGAACAGCATGACTGCCGGGGTGACGGCCATGGGGACTGCGCTTAGCCCCACCAGTATGAATGCCATGTCGGCTCAGCAAGCTTCAATGAACGGCCTGAGCCCTTATGCCAGCATGAACCCATGCATGAGTCCCATGGCGTATGCCCAGTCCAACCTCACCAGGACCAGAGACACCAAGACCTTTAAGCGAAGCTACCCCCATGCCAAGCCCCCCTATTCCTACATCTCTCTGATTACAATGGCTATCCAGCAGGCTCCCAGCAAGATGCTGACGCTGAGCGAAATCTACCAGTGGATCATGGATCTGTTCCCCTACTACCGGCAGAACCAGCAGCGGTGGCAGAACTCCATCCGGCATTCCCTCTCCTTCAACGACTGCTTCGTCAAAGTGGCCCGCTCGCCCGACAAACCCGGCAAAGGATCCTACTGGACCCTGCACCCCGATTCAGGCAACATGTTTGAAAACGGCTGCTACCTTCGCCGGCAGAAGCGCTTCAAATGCGAAAAGCAGGCGAACGGCAAAGCCGGTCAGGAGGGCAGGAAAGACCACTCCGGCGCCTCCAATTCCAGCTCCAACCCCTTTACACAGAGGTCACAATAAACCTGCCCAGCTGGAAACCGCGACCTCCGTCTCCAATCCCAACTCTTCCACCAGCCCCAGTCTATGGACCACAATGGAGCAAGTACTGAGCTTAAGACCTCAGCTTCCGCGGCGTCCTCTACCATTAGCTCAGTCCCAGCCCTGGCGCCTGTCCCTCACCCGCCGCACTCTCTAGCCCACGAGTCCCAGCTCCACCTGAAAGGCGATCCCCATTATTCCTTCAACCACCCTTTTCTATCAACAACCTCATGTCCTCCTCGGAACAGCAGCACAAGCTGGACTTTAAAGCCTACGAGCAGGCTCTGCAATATTCTTCTACGGGGCGGGCATCCCGGGCGGGCTGCCCCTGAGCAGCGCTCCATGGCCGGTAGGAGTAGTATTGAGCCCTCGGCACTGGAGCCTTCCTACTATCAAGGTGTGTATTCCAGACCTGTGCTAAACACGTCTTAGCTCTGCTCAGTCACCTCCCGCACGGCGAGCCTGATTCTCCCTCTCTCTAGCCCGTAACAAAACTGTCGCGTCTCCGCACGCTCCGTGCAAAAGGACTGTTACTTTATTATTGTATTCGAACGCATCGTGTATGTTATTATGAAACAGGCCCTCCTGCGAAGTTGAGCGAACCCCCTATTGTACATACCCCCCGCCCCTCGCCTCTGCCCCTCCAAAGATCGCTGTAGCCTTTGCAGGGTGTTATTAACCTTAAAGAGAGAGAGAAAGAAAAGGTGGCTGAGCTTGTAAAACTATTTGTTTGTGCTTTCCATCCTCACCCACTCCCCACTTCTGTGCTCTATAATCTCATGCAAGTTTACAGGTATGTGGCAATACTTTTAACAATACGGAGATGAAGAAGCAAGCAAGTAGACATATAAGGTTCTTTTTTAATTAAAAAGGTTTGAAGGACAATACTGTGAAGTAGCAAAACACTAATCTCTAAGCGACAAGAAAACTATTTGCTTTCTCAGATTATCCTTTTGATACTTGCAAAATACTCTTCGGGTAGCAGAACAGGCATCAGCACAGATGCGTGGGCCGGATCCTGCACTCTCATTGATGTCAATGGGCGCTTTGGAGCGCAGAATTTGGGCCAGATATTTCCCAGCGTTACCTGCCTTGGGATTTAATATAAAGTTACAGAGGTCACAGTCAGTTGGATTTTTTTCCTCCCAAGCTGTTACTGAAGATTCTCATTCATCAGGAACTCTCTTCAACATGTGAATGATATGATTATTTAATCTGAGTCTCTTCATTGTGTACAAACTAGACCTATATGTGTATAACAACGTTATTTTTTTCCAGAAAATATTGAATATTAGCCCAACGCAAAGAAAGACGCGAGAGAGCTCGCTCTATCCTTATATCTGTTTCAGAATAACACATCCAGATTTTTTTATGGCCGTTTAATTATTGCCATTGTTAGCTTGTTTCATCCAGTGTTAATGCACTTTCCACAGTTTTACACGGTGTTAGCATAGACAGACGGGTCTTATTATTATTCCTGTTCGCTTTCTCAATGTTCTTAATTTATTGCATGGTTTATATTTTCTTTCTTTAAGGCCGAAATTGCTTTAAACAACAGTAAAAAATTACACATGAATTTTAAAAAAAAATGTTAATTTTATAAATGTGATTGTAATTGAAAAATATTTTGATTTAAAATAACTGAGAATTTCAGCTGTGAAGTATGTTTTTGATCATTTGCAGTTAAGGACTTTAAATAAATCAAATGTTAACAATGAATGATTTCTGCTATTTTCTTTCAATTGCATATGTGTGAAGGATAGAATAGACTTACATAAAATATAAAAATAGAGGGTGGATATGAAGGCATATAATTTTAAACGAAAGACTTATTCAACGTTGAAGAAGTCTAAAATTGTGAACCATAACGGGGATGCTAGCGTTAATAAGGAAAGCTATTTATTAGATAGATAGATAGATAGATAGATATAGATAGATCACACAAGCTCTCTCTCTCTATAGCAAATATATTCATGCATAAACATCCATCTCTTTAGAGTTTTAAGATTGCAGAGTTTAGAAATTATCTTAACCGGTGCTGTGAATCTTTTGTCATTTTAGGGCAGGAAAGAAACTGAAAGTCTATCTCAGTATGTGTACTGTTTACTAGGAAAGTAAAACAAACATTTTACACAATATCTAAAAGGTAAAAATCCACAACAGAGGATGCTTTTATTTTAAATGCCATTCATGCCCCCTTACTGTATATTTAATCTGTATTTATTGCAAATTATGCCGATGTTTCCGAGTCCAGCTGTGGATAACTAATTTAACAAAACTTGCTTGTCCCTCTTAATGCTGTTCCTAAATATTAATTGGTCATAGCTGATATTGTTATGTATGCCAGCGTGCATTCCTCTCTGTATTGAAATGCAGCAGAACTGTTTGCAGTATAGAATGCAACACAGCTGTGTGGTTTTGTATAAACACATTTTGTACCTATTCTTCTAAAGATGCAGTTTCTAGGAATTAAACTGTTGGTCATTGTTACACTTGAAGAAAATCTCTTAAATGCAACTTCACACCAACATGCTGCTCTAAGTCACAAAAATCATTAATCTCCTTAGATACTAGGCTCAGTTTCCAGTCCACCTACTTCTTTGTAGATCTTGCTCAGATTGACATCAATAACAACAACAACAGCTCTGGCAAACGCTGATCCCCAGCAAGCAGCACTTGTTTGTGAACTGCATCATCTCGAAGGGTATGAACTTGAACAGATTTTACTTTGATCAGCCTACTTCATACAAGAACAGGAGATAAAAGAACTGTGTAATTCTCTTAATTATCACATAATTGCCCCGTGACTGGTCGGGGAAATTGAAGACAAACTAAATTTGGAGGGACCTCAGAAATCCTATAGCAAAACCAATTCTTCAAACCCTGTGGCCCAGCCAAGAAGGAAAGGAAAATATGTAAAAAGCAAGCAGCTCTGGGCTTTAAAAAAATAGTTTGATCATTCACTGAATGATCAGCCCGTACTCCGACGGGTGTGTAAGGACATAGACACACACAATGAAATAAATTCCACCTTTTGCTACATACTTATTTGGTCAAATATAAATTTACAAAATGAGTTTTCCAAATGATATATCATGTATTGTAGAACACTCTGAAATGCAAACCGACACCTGGTAGGCAACATGAGATCTTTAGCGGTGTATCCAGATGACATTATTTTGCAGCCCCTCCACATAACACTGTCTATGCTGCCTGGAGCTGCAGGCTGCTCAACACCACTGCAAATCAGGCCAGATAAGCCCTAGTCTGTCGCCCTAATTCACTGTCAAAGAGAGTTTTACCCCAGTAATTACAACACAATCTAGCCCATTTTAAGTAGAATGTACCTAGTCCTCCATAGAACAGTGCTATAAGACATTACTATACTTCAAAATGAAAACATGGATGCAGTGCTTTGGGGCTTTGACCCACAGCGGTTAAATATCAGGATTCAGACCTTAGCTGTGGAATACAGCCAGGATGTAATTGGCCTGAAAGAAATACTATGGGTGTGTAGTAAAATGATTAACCAGCCCATTCTGGTTCAAAATAATATCTGGCTATCTAGGTATCTAGCTATAATTCAGTCTATACTATCAATAGTAATATATATCCAGGCTATACATTAGATATTACGTTAGAATCTCTGTTTTCTATAATGGAGCAACAGTGACTACGCTGGGGGAACCATATAAATGGAGTAGAGGGGAAATTATTCATTGCCAGCGTGTACAAAGTACATATATTTTAAATATAGCGAATACAGCTTTTGTGCTTAGTTCAAGACAGAGCCACCAAAAGGAAGGAAAGTCGTGTATTTTCTGCTCCATGCTCAGCTCTCAAGTTCTGTGGTGCCTGCTTCTTCTGCTCTTTACACCTCTGCTCAAGAAACCTTCAGTAACAGCAGAAAAATGAACTCGAGGCAGGACTGCATGGCAAGGAGTGAATGCACCACTTTCATGCTTTTATTTTCAGCCAGTTCTATTGTTCTGCCAGGATCAAATTAATTCCATAGAGCATGGTTTTACTATAGTTAAACGTCCAGTGTCTTACTCTCTGTTGCCTTACAGGACGCCAAGGAAATGGGGTGAATTCAGGATTAGTCTCGCTGTGACTTTCGGACTTTATTCCAGTTTATCTGAGAATTTCTGCCTTTTAAAAATGCTGTTATCTTTAATCAACCACACGCTAGAAAGCTAAAACCACTGGCAACAATCAGGTTCATTTAACCTAATTAAATGCAAATAGGGAGTAATTCAGATTATTATGAGACCTCTTAAACGGTCTAAGTGGATTTTAGATGGTTTGAAAGATCCAAATCTGGAAATCGACCATGCTTTCCTTGAATGGGAATTTTTGAGTTCGCCGAAATACGGGCTCGGATTTGTGTCTTGTGGCACAACCTAAGAGTGCCAGTAATTTTTTCATTTCATCATTTTAAAACACTAGGTAAAGCGCACCTTGGCTAGTTTTATAAGCAATGAGAAGAAACACACACGCCCAGATTGTCATAGGTCTGAAAGGAAATACAGATTTTTTTTCCTCCATAAAGCAATTTGGGCCCAATCCTGCTCCCACGGAAGACGACTGGAGATGTACTAGTAACTGCAGCGAGATCAGGATCAGGCCCTAAATTTACATCACTTTTTAAAACGGAGAAATCCTTATTTTTCTTTGAAGGGCAATGAAATCGTGAGAATCAACGAATGGGCAGGAAGAAAGACACATCGATATTAGGAAAGGAATAAACAATATCCCTTCGGTTTTGTTTGATCTATAAGGTCAATATTGGTATGTGTAACAGCAAAAACATTGTAGAGTGGATATCTATTGAAAGAAATGAGTTAAAAACCGCTATATGGAATCACGAGAGAAATAAAATTTTCTGTTATTTTAGCTTTAAATTTTGCTGTACCAATAAAGTATAAATATGGTCAAATCCTAGAAAACACATCTCACTTTAACATATGTCCATGTCTGGTTTTAAAATGGCCTGAGGGATTCTTTTTTATTGGTATATGATCAGTCAATACAAACCAATGCATCCTGAACTAAGTGAACTATCCCCGCTGTAACTATAACTAGCCTTTAAATAATCAATTGAATGGATGTTGATATTGCAGCAATATTATATGCAAAAACACCTGATTGCAGCAGCAGTGTACATAATAACTTTCTTTTGCTATGAGACAATAGTGGGTCTAGATTATTTTAAAATACTCAATTTGGAAACAGTTTATTTAAAAAACACACAAGAGAGGAAAGACACTTGTTAAAACACACTTGTTTTAGTGCACGTTCGGTTGTTAATTTGACTTAATGCTGAGCCAGAATTACCCTTTTATATACCGAGAGCGGAATGTTCTCTGGGGATATAGGATTCATATGCATGCATTGCATGTAGTAACATATATTTAATATGAATTTGTTTCCACTGGAAAAACACATGCAATGGAAACATATACAAATAAACAAAGTAGCATTACATGACAATAGCTTATAGATACTGATTGGTGTGTACAGTTAAGGCTAGATTTTCCGTTCCTAAGGCAAAAACTCCCATTAAACTGGGAGTTTTGGGGTATAGAATGTTTGATGCCGATCAGGTGATGCTGTAAGTCAGGTAATTTCTCCTTAACCAAAGCACGGGAGTCTAAATTTCCCAGCAAATACAGTGTAATAACTAATAACTATAGAATGAACAATTGTCTATAATTTCCAAGGTCTAAAGGTCAATTTTCAGGAGGCAAAAGTTTGAAAAACGAGTTAAAAAGGGAGGGTGATAAGGAAAAACACCGCCTTTGTTCTTGCTGGTTATTTCCCACTAATTATTCTACCCTTTGTGACAGAGTAACAGTTAAAGACAGATTAGTCCAAATAACCTCACATTTCATTCTCAGTATAGTGCAACTTTCTGGCCCAAGACATTCCATGCTGTTTGTGTTTCTCCTCTTCGCCTCAAATAGAAACTCATTGAGATTTCACATCTTTGAACTTTGGACAGCTTACACTACCAGCCCTCACCTTTGTTTTCAGTCTTTAGGGTTTAAAACACATGCAGTTTCCTGACAAAATCCAACTGGGTTTGAGGTAAAAAAAAAGGGGGGGCTTCAATCCCCTCACGCTGCTCTCCCCTAAACTATGAAATGAAATTTAAATAATGTAAACACAATTTTCTTGTTATGGCACGACTGGGCCATTTTCACTTGTCAAATGAGCTTTTCAAAATTGAACAACTGAAGAGAAAGCTGGGTGCAATTGTTGACCATTGTACAATTATTTTTTAATTTGTCAAATGAACGCGTCTCACCATTCCCAAATCTTCGCATTGCTCCAAAACAGCTTCTCGCAGACGGATAATTGTTCTTTTAAAAAGTGTTCCCCCCCCCACACACACACACGGAGGACGGGATACATTTTAAATAGTTACTCGTCCCAAATCTCAGCCTTGTACTATGTACTTTACGCTGGAGCCCTGAGATCATGATGCGGTGCGGGGGGGAGAGGGGGAAGAGATCACCAGCAAGCTGGACAGGCAAGAACATCAGTTTCTGGAAACCAACCGCTTTGCAATGATGCATTGCAGCTCTTTGCGCTACAGCAGCTATAATCCGAATAGAACGCGCCGCAACTACAGCGCACTACGATTACATTCCAAGTACATAGGCAACTAGATCGAATGTCCAGAAACCAACCAATTCAGGCAAAACTCCCCTAGAAGTCGAGCCTTTACATTGAAGTAATGTGATTTATCATCAGGTTGAAAACTGATTAGTTAAAGGAGATTCCCCCCCATTTTAAATCCCATTAGCTCTATATTTGCTAAATTGAAGACGCTAAGAATCATTTGCGGCGAAAGAGCTGAAATATCTGGCTTGTAAACTAGGTGTCAATAATTCCCAGAGACCGCCTGAGAACGCTTCCAGGTGACTTTAATTGAACTCATTTCTGCTTGCGGATTCTGTCCTGGATCTGTTACTTCATACCGATAAAATAAAGCAGAATTAGTCGCTATTTAAAAATGAAATCACCCTTCTAAGCTGAAGGCAGGGGCTTCTAGGCTCCCTCTTCTCTTCGAGGCGTTATTAATGAACATTTAAAATGTCCCTGCAGTGAGTGTTTACTTGGGTGCCTCGTGACCGCGGAGGTCTGTCTCCGTTTATGCTGATTCAGGAGGCTTTATAAAGCCCGCACTGTAGTGGCATCAGAGCGGTGGCTCGCGCATATTCTGTGCTTGTGAATCTGCGAATTCATGCGAGCAGCAACGCCCGACTGCCACGACAACACTGTGATACAAAAGTGCAGTTGGGAGCCTGACTCCCCCTGGGGCAGATCCTGCCTCGGTTGAAGTCAACTGCCAAACTCCCTTTCGGCTTCAATAGAAGCAGGATCTGGCCCAGGCGCTGCAGCACTATAGCCATTGTAAACATTGCCTTTGTGTGCTAGACTTTCAAATACTCGCCGGTTAATCATCTAAATCTGAAACGAACTGTGCAGTGACTGACATACATCTTTCCCTTTATCCTCTCTGTGCTCACAGCCAGCCATGCATTGACAGCGGACATACATTGCCTTCTGGTTATGCCTGGCGAAAAATGTAAGCATATTGGTGACTAGGAGGTGGGGGTTCCTCTTGGATTTCTCCATAGTAATAATGGACTCGGTTAACATAAGAAACTCGTGGGGGCAGGGGATCTTTCCGTGGCTGGAGGAACGTGGGGCTTGGAATAAGAGAATGTATGAACTTAACTCAAATGTATGCAAGAAGTTTTCTAGTGATGAGATTATCTGATGTGACTAAGACATTTTCCTTTTGTCCCTTGTCTGGCTGCTTTAGCTAAGGAGATACCTTACAGCCTGTAGTTGTGTAACCATGCCATATAAAACGAAGAAGGGACGCAACACACTAGCTGGCTCTACGTTCAATTTCATATCTATCAAAAATCAAATTCCGCCCAAGAAATGCAGGATCACCCTCGACATCAAACACACTGCACAAGCCACTCCCCCAACAAAAAAAGTTCTGGTCCCAAACTGATAACCAACCACCCGACAGCTGAGGCAAATCTATGCGTTACAGACGTCAAGGTGAGTTATATAATGTGCACTCGAGTCCTGCCTTGAAACAATACGATCTAGTCCCCATGTGTAAGAAACATTCTGCCCTTCCATACGAGAACAGCTGGCCAAGTAGAATGCTTGATTCAAAAACAACATGCAAGACAGAACCTCATCAACTCTCCCTCCAATATCCATACTCAGTGGCACAGCAGTCCAGAGAAAAAACCTTTAGCCGGTGTAAGCCAGGCTAGTATTCCCCCTGCCCGATTGTTCCTTTGAGCCGCTATTAATGCGGGACATATGTTATCCACAGGCAGTAGGCAGCAGTAAGACACTGCCATCTAACTTGTTGCTCAACTTACGAGGCGGTTCTCATCTTCTCATCAAAGCCTCGGTCTTTCTTCAGCCTTATGGACAAAAATTTGAACAACAATGCTCGACCTCCTTCACTTCAAAAGCCGCTATCAGGGAGGCTACCCAGAGAATTTCTCCCGGCCTTTCATTCCGAGTTTGAAAAAGCCACTACAGGGCCAAGGCGCTCCTAATACTCTTGATGGGGATTGAATTCATTATCTCCAATAACACAATTGTGCTTGGCCAACGAAAAGAGCAAGTAATACTCATCTAGAATTAGAGAGAGGGGTGAGAAGAAAGCGGGGGGGGGGGGTGTGGAGACATTTCAAAGGCAAAGTGGGGGAAGCAGAAAACACCTATATCGAAAATCGGCTTGGAAGTGGATGTCCCCGACAGTTTAAATTACAGACGTGTATTAAGTGGCGTGTTGTGCGGACCGGCGCGTTGGTGGTCTGATTGCGCATTACTGCCTTTGCTGGCGGAGCCGACGCTAAACAGGTTGGGGTCCTGACATTTCTCTCGTAGAGATAGGAGGTGCAGTCCGGGTCTGGGACCAGGCTGTGGATCCGCCTCATCTAACCTTACAGCAATTCCTATGTAAACGGACCGCACTTCAGGAGGGCTTGAGGCAGGAGGAAGGCGAAAGGATCCTATCCGGCTGAAGCTGCCATTGCTAACCGCTCCTGATTTAAATGCAATATGAATGTATCTACAGCTCATGGCACTGGATGGCCCGCAGCCACCCAATCTTACCACCCAACTTTACAGAAGTGCCTTAGAACCAAGAAACTGGATTCTGTAAAAATGCTGCTCCTCTGTGCAGAGCAAAACTCAGGAGTGTGCCCAGGAGAGATCAAGGCAGTGGGAATGTGCCTAAGCACAGAGCCTGACATCAAACGTTATAGACCGTTAAATGCGGCACAGTTTGAGGCAAACGATTGTAAACAAACTCAATCAAACGTTAACACTTCCAGGGAAAACAGGAACAGCCAGCCCTTGTTCTGATCAAATTCAGCTACCGCTCCATTTGGTCATGGGCAAGACTAAGGACTAGATTAAAATGGGATTAAAAGAGTTCCCTGCTTCTTTGTTTACAGTGTGGCTGTTTTCTGTCGGATGTTATTCAAGCAGGTTTCCTTTCAAAGCCAGGCAATATAGAGATGAATGTCTAAATAAATAGTGTGTGTGTGTGTGGTGTGTGTATATATTATATTTGTGAGGGGTTTGGTGGTTTGAACAGATGATATCAACTGTTCACACCGCCAACCCCGCCATAAATATGTTTAAATAAGATTATGACTTTGTATAAGGTAAATATGTAAGTAAAATATTTGAGGAATAAGTCAGGGAGACCACCACATAGCGGATAGTGGTAGGATAAAGAAGGGTTCAGAGTTCAAGACTCACCCTCAGGGCTATATGGTGTCATTGATTTCTAAGCAGAACTGACGGGAATCCATGGGGAGTTCTGCATCCTTGCGCCATTCCCCCTTAAATATAGATAGTACAATAAGACCTTTTCCTTAGCTCTAGGACTTATTTCACTGCACAGAAGTCCCTTTATTCTACAGCTCTTTAGCACTCTTTGGATGTCTTTGGAGCAAGGTTCATGTGACAAACCATCACTCATTCCCATTGCAATGTCAAGTCATAAATGGAGAGAGGGAGGGAGGACCAGACCTCAAAAGGTACTGAGTACTTTCAGCAAGGAACTGAGCACCCCTGGGAAGTAATCCAGCTCCCATGGAAGTCAAGCCCATTAGCTGCCGTGGGATTTGGGGGTGATTAGTATCTTGGAGGACAGGACCCTAACAAGCCAGGCCTCACAATCTTTAGGGGACACAGTATTATAAATTTTAAAAGAAGGGAGGAATGAAGGTGTGGGGGTTTGGAGGTCGGGAGAAGGGAAAGATCATTGCTAAAATTCCAGTGCCTTGGAAGTTAACATTTAAATAATTGTATAATTGGTGGCAAGTTTCTCTAGTGTTAAGGGAGTTACCTTCATGGTAGTACTAGGGGGAAAATGTGAGCATGTGTAGGGGGAAATCTAACGGACAGAAGGGAAGGTCCACGGCTAAGGGACAGTTTAGAATCTTCAGGCTTCCGTGTATTAGTCAGACTTTTAAAATATTATTCATTTTCATGAGGGGAGTTATCTTTTGTATTTAAATCTTTCATGTAAGGTTATAAAACATATTAGTTAAACAGGAGACTGTCTCTTTAGGCTAATTTGTCCTTTAGATAAGGCATAAAAACCAAGGTCCTGACCACTTGCAGTCCATTAACGACCCCATGACACATTTCACAAGAGCAGGGGTCCCTGGCCAAATTTCACTTTAGGTCACCAAGACCTTCTTAACACACCCACCCCTGCTGTCCAGTTTAATATGATAGAATCGGCCTTCAGTTCCTACTTTAAACTAGGGCCAGATTTGGCATCCTTCCAGAAAAACAAAACAAACCTCTCCCCATAAAAACCCCTCCCACTCCAATTGACTTCTGGGGAGTTTTGCCTAAGCAAGGACTGGTTTAGGTTACCTGGCTGGGTGGGGGAGAGATCAGGTCAGGGTAGAGAGAGCTTCTTCCAGACCTGTGAGGATTTCCCCATGTGCAATAAAACTGCCCTGTCATCTTTCCTTTCATGAAATAGGGTGACTTTAACAGGATTATTTTATGTGGATTCCCACTCTGTGTTCTCATATGCCCTGGAGAGTTGTTGTTGTTTTTTTTTGGCCCAAGTGTGAATGTGGAACCACACCTACCTTGACTTCAGAAGGGGTACAGGCTATCAGGGAGTTCAATATCTTTCCCAGAGTTTGTAAAGCACTTTAGTTGCTTAGATATTTAAAAAACAAAACAAAAAAACCCTAAGAAAACATGAGATAATAGGATCTTAATCTTTCTCCCATTGAGGGCAGTGGCAAACTCCCCTTGTCCTCTATGGGAGCAGACCTCACATTTATAACACTGAGGTAAGTATATACAGGCCAACATAATATATTTCATCTGGTAAAATTCAGATTTTACTGTGCATATTATTTGCCTCATTACATATAATGACTCCTCCAAAATATATTAAATGACCACATACTTATGTGCAAGAATTGTATTTTTACAAGGCTAGTTACCTGAATGTCATATTCCACTACACATTCTCTAAATAGGCATTTACACAATAGACCTTAATTGCTACAAAGGAGCCCTTTGTCTATGAGAAATATTTTGTGTTATGCCACAGCACAAACCAAGGATTATGATGTTTCAGGTGAGGAATAAGAAACAGGTACTAGTTGACTCCTAAGCAACATAGATTCTGTTTCATGCAACAGTTGTACTAATAAAAAGCAGGAGGTGACCCCATTCTCATTTCCTGGATATCTGAAAGCAAAATTATGACACCAATGGTCCTGTTTTTTTAAACTGTCCTGTTTCCATATTACTACAAGTTACACAGAACACTATGCAGTGATAAGTGAAAATAAATAAAATAGCTTTACAGAAAGAGGGAAATCTATTACATTAAACTAATCACTATTTAAAAAAATCACGAATCAGCAAAGAATGAGCGAAGCTGTACTAGAAACTTGCTATTTTAATTAATTCAGTAAAAGGTGATTTATTTTAAAATATTCTTTCCATTGTTTATTGATAGCTGTGTTTTCAAGCACCAATACATACCAAATATTATAAACCACAATGTTTAAAACAGAAAGTTCCTTCCTATTCCAGAGGCTTGTAAAATAGAACTGCCACCAAATAACAGGTATTGTAAGGCCCAAGTCCTGCAATACCCATTGGAATAAGGGTTTGTGGGATGATGACTTATCTTCAGGCTTCACCATACTGTTGATTTTTAAATATGGAAATGAATTGATAAATACGTTGGTAGTTTGCCTGCATATTAGTGTCCAAAATTTTCATCTAAAGATAATAATCAAAATGCAGTATGTATGAAAGCATTTTACGTATTTTCCCTTTTTCAAAAACAACCTGCCCAATCAACCTGTATTTAAATGACCATTAAAATTGTTTGTGACAACCTGATTAAAGCCAGATGATTCTAATTAAGGTTCACATTATCTTTTCAGTTCCGTCCATTAAGAAAAATGAAAAAAACCAGCAATACACAGTAAGGCATAAGTTCCTTTTGAGGAACCTAATGGTAAATACCTGCCTGCACTGGACTTACAGAATAGATTACCCCTTCACCATTATATCCCTCAAATTTTCCCATCTTAACATGGAATTTCTTTGTTTTGGTGTCTTCTGTTGCCAGGGTAATGTTAAAGATGGACATTGGCTTTTCTGGCATTTAAAAAGTAACCAAAGTTAAGTTCCTGCTAAATGGAGGGGGCGGGGGACAGAAAAATAGGGAAACAAATCAATATGTATTTACACTGCATAATTTTGGGAGGGGCTCAGATACCACTGTGATGGGCACCATGTCTGGACCTAGATAGATAGGGAATTAATGGATAAGCTATACACAGAGAGCAAAATCTCAGTGATTGAAAACACAGTATCTTACTGCCTCTACCTCCTGGTTCAAAAGTTTTAAAATCCTTCCCCCTACCCCTTAGAACAATATGGGGAGAAAACCAATTACTGGGAGGAATACACTGGTCTCACCTCTATAGTGCTAAAGTAGCCAAAGAGGTGCCGTGGGGTACTGAGAATGAGCAGGAGAGGGATTGTGATGCAACTAATTTCCACTCTCTACCTGCCAGCAGAGTAAATCAGAGGTTTATTTTTCCATTTGCTGTTTTCAGGAAGTTAGGGCAATCTGAAAGGGTGGTGAGTTCCCTTCCTATCTTGTCCCATTGCCAAGGTGGAATCAGAGCAGCCCAGGAACTGCAAAGTCTGCACAGAACCCTAAGTGTTCAGTTACACTGCTCATGCATAAGGCAGGCTCTGAGGATAAGAACCATGGGTATCACAGGCTACCACTGAGGTCAAAGGGAGTTTTGTAAGAGATTTCAGTGGAAGTAGAATGGGCTTTATTGGGTGCTGTGTGCCTTCAAGTCCTATTGGAGACTGTAAACTCCTTAAGACAGGGACTGTCTCTTTACTGTATGTTTGTACAGCATGTACCACAATGGCCCAAATACAAGTACTGCTATAATATAAATGATAACGTGAAATAAATAAACAATGCTGCTAAGTCTCTCTAGGAGTTGATCAACACCTTGCAGGATTGAGCCCTATACATGTTGCTGTCAAAGTCACATATCAATAATGCGTAACAACTGCTTGGACTGTTGTACTTAAACACTTCTGTTATGTACTGTATAGATTACTGAAGTTCATCTTGATATGAAAATAATAAAAATCCAGTTTTGCACATAACGTACAGGATCTAAAAAAAAAAAGAAAAACAGAAGACTCTCTCTTTCATGAGAGGTTGTAAAATGGAGATTATTTGCTCAAGAGTCCGGAACTTCTTGGCAAATACATATTTATCTGATAAACCAGAGCATTTACAGTTTGGTCTATTGAGTGTAAATATGTATGTAGGCAGTTTTTACAATGTCTCTTCTGTCCTGGATAGCCTGGCACACTTAAATATGTATTAATATACTTTTCTAAAGGATAAATTTGTATTCCTTTTTGTGGAAATGCTTATCTAGAACAAAAGCTATGGGACAGAATGACAAGGAAAATAATCTTTGTGGAAAGTAGTTATTAGATATGAGCTAAATTGCTTTGCAATCGATTTTAATTTTGAAAAGGAAGAGAGAAGTTCCACTTAATCAGGTAAATAACATACAGCAAAACACTTTTTAACTACATAGATTATACCTATTTCAGACTAAATATTTCTTACCTATAGTTGCTGTGGAAATTATTATGTCATAAACTGTGGAGTCTGGCCCTATGCAATATGCAATAAGCAGCAGGATTAGATTAACTACTCTAAAGTACAACAATCCTGTTTTCATGCAAATATCTTTAACACTAAATAAAAATGGAAATATAGACAATGTAATTAGCTCTTTAAAAATATATTTTCCCAATATATTCAGCACTGAATTGCACCTAAAATCCTATAAAAGTGTGTAAGTATATATGCCCAGTAATATACAGATCTACATTAATATACATATACTCATCTACAAGATCCTATGGTTTATTGACTATGTGGACTATGCATACATATACCACACCTGAGACAATATCAATTTAACAAGAAACTTCAAAAATTAAAGACCAATAATGAAAAAAAGTGGTTTTTAAAAAAATGCTACCCTCATTTTAATTGTAACATTATTTTTAAGATTATTGAACACAAGGGCTTCAAAATTATTCTATGAGAAATGAAATCACATTTCAAGAGTAATTTTTCATAAGGTCTAAAATAAATATTCAATATTATGTCCCTGTCAAAATATGAATTTGAAGCTTGGAAAGCAAAGGGTGTGGGAGGACAGCACTTAGTATGGGCCTGGCTCCTGGGTAGTGCTGAGTGTCACCAAATCCTGCTGATCTCTATAGGGGCTGGAGCTGCTCAACATCTCACAGGATGGGTCTTTTAGTAAAGGCCAGAAAAAGAAAAGAGAGAGATGAGGCTTAGCAGCTACGGGTGTGGGCTCAAGGGTAGATGTCTGGATGGACAGATTGAAGGGTATAGATAGATACACATGTGAATTAATGACTGGAGAGGGCAAGATGGAGTGTGCTGGGGAAGACAAGGAGTGAAAAGATTTGGCGTAGTTATAGCAACCAGCTCAGTCCTGTCCACCCCTCCTCCCCTCTAAACCCCTTTCAGCTCGGGCTGCCGGAACACGTTTTTAATTAAAGCGTATAAAAAGTTGTTTTGTAAGGACTGCTCCTCATCCGATCGGTTTCAAAATGGTTAATCAGGCTTCATCTCCTTTTGATGCTCAGAGAAGCATAGGCTGCAGAGGGGGCTCACTAAAACTGCTGCTGAGAGAGTTCTCTCAATCAGACTAACTGGGAGGGTGAAACTAGCACATTGGCTCGAGTAAGGACTGGAGGATTTGGCCCCTAGTTATTTATTTACACCGCACATGAACACAGTGCTGCCTGTGGGCATGTTGCTCTGAAATACAGAAGGGACATTAGGCATCCTGTGCCTTTAGCACTATAGGAATTCCCCCAACTCCAATGTATGGGGGCTGCAATCTACAGCAGTAGGGATAATCCGCCCTGGAAAAATGAGGGCGGGGACTGGTCTGAAGGTTTTGGAGACTAGTGCCCTATAGATAGAGCCAAGGATGCAAAACAATGGGGGAGGGGAGGAGGTGCCTCTAAGCTTGTCACACATTGAAACTTATTGTGATGAAGTCTCCTTCAATGGTGCTCAACTTCCCAGCCACTTTTCCTCCTCCATTTCCAAAGGGCAAGTGTTTCCATGGAAAATATGGGCTCTAGTCCCACTCCGCTCTGTCCTCACCACTCAGTCTCTGGATGCTGAGACAGGTCTGGCTCATCTCTCCTGTTCCTGGAGACAACAGCCTGCTCAGTTCTAGCAAAGGGAGGGAGGAATTCCTCACTGGGTGTGTAAGGGCCACAGAACTGCACACTGAGTTATTTATTTACTCAAGAGTTCCTGTAAAAATGAATAAATAAATAAAGAGTATATAGTAAACACACACAGCTCTTCATCTCTGTTAATAATACCCTATTTGATTAAAACAGAAAGAATGTTTAATACCCCTTACACTTCTCTGTGGTCACTTTTCGCTTTTCCTTCAACTCAGACAATGAAAATCATTGAAGTCAGTTTCACTTTCAGGTCCTTAGGGCCCTAGTGTCTGAGTTGCAAGCTCTACAAGAAAGTATTCTGTTGTTTTTTTGTTTTTTAAAAAACCCTATAATCAGTATAGGCTTTTTAGTGCGAAAAATATTTCTATTGATCTTCAATTTCATCAAAAACATTTTTACAAAACCTAGCTTTTAGGCTAAATTTAAGCTAATCATTTGTAACAAGCATGAAACCAACTGAACTCTCCTTTTGAGTGTCCCTGAAAACTGCTAAACAAGTCTGAGGAGGGACTGGTTGTGAAACCTGATCTTGCTTCTGGTTCAGTTGAAAGCCCCAAATGTTTCATGCATGACAGTGTCTTTTAGATATTTCTTATTTAGACTTTTTTCCTTCTTCCTCCTTCCAATTTCCTTGTGATTAACAATTCCAAGAAGCCCTTACAAATATAACAGTGTGACAACTATGCTGCAGGCAGCAGTATTCCCTTGAAAATTTGTTTTACTGTTTTTTTTTTTCAAAGACACAAGTGTTTGACATAATTGTTTATAAAACAAAAGCAGCCGGTCACAAGTAAAAAAAACTGATACATGTTACAGTTATCACAGCATTTTAGCATTGCCACCCATATCTGGCAACATTTCACAAGATTTTGCTTTTATTTTAAGCATTCTGATTAATTTCTGATTTCTGCCTTCAATGTTGCCCTTATCTAAAATGACCGCAATCTCCCACCACTCGCAATAGGGCCAACACCTCAGGATTCCCTCAGGGAGGTGGTCACCACTTTGCAGGTGAAGTCGACACTGCCCCCGGAAAAGATGGCCACCATCTCCCATTATTATCCACGGGCTGAGCCCAGGCTGCTCTCACAAAATATGGTGGCCCTTGTCCGTGAGGGCCACGAAAAGGGCAGGATAATGTGGAGATGCCAGGAATGAGTTTACTAGGAGAGTAGGGAGGGGGAATGTGTTAGGAAACTGAACAATAAATTAGGAGTCAGAGGAGCACCAGAAGCAAACAGACGGCTAAATATAGGGAGCAGGAGGCAGACTGAGGAGGTACACAGGGCAATGTGCCTTGGCAGACAGAGACTAAAATGGGTAGCACACTGGAAGGAAATACAGGAGGCAAGTGAATGTAGGGAGTAGGTGGGGCGGAGGGACACACAGAGACAGAATGTGAATGGGGCTGCTGCCTATCCTTTCCAGAAAGGGTAAGTGAGAGCACAGCAATAGAACAGCAGCTCCCCACGCTCCAGAGGACAGCAGTAATTCAGTGGAATTCCCTGTGAATAGTGAACAGAGAAGCCTGCTTTTGGGGCATGTATGTAAGGTTACATTTTGACACTGCAATAACTGCACACAAAATGGGGGTGGCTGCTTCCCCTAAAGATGAAAGAAAAACAACCAGAAGTCAGGCTAAAAACTTGATTTATTAAATATCTCCTGATTTGGGGCCTCTGACTCATGATTTTAGAGTACTTGTTGGCAAAACTATACTTTTAAAATATCACCTTCACCACAGATCAGGGATTATTATTGTTCTTTATTTTACTTGCAATAGTGCCCATTATGTACTCAGCACTTTCCAAACATTTAAGACAGAAAATCCCCTGCTCCAAGGAGTTCACAATCTAAGGAATAGTTTAATAAAAGCAGGGTTAATAGATTATTTCCAAATATGATATAGTCATGTTCTTTTCTAGAAGTCCATTTTAAAGCATGTAAGAGCATGCAAAGTTTACTACTGCAAAAGTTATAAAGCTATTGGTAATAGAGACTCAGGTTAGATAAGGGGCTGTATGGGTGGAGCAACTGAACAATGCACTCCGAAGTGCTTTTCTTTCACTGATCTTGGTTCAAATTAAGGTTACATTCCAAGGGGAGTGTCCTTTTCTTTTTTTTTTTCCTCTGGGAAGAGGATTTAAAATACATCATTTTTAGTTAAAAAAACAAACCTAGACATATTAATATGAATGAAGCATTCAGCAGTGGAAGATCCGATAAGTCTTCCTCCTCATTAAGGGTTGATCCTGCCAATTTTGAGCACCCTCAGATCCAAGTTCAGTCAAAGCAGGCTGAATAAACTCAGCATCTGGCAGGAATAGGCCTGATCCTGTGTCCCTTTTTGGTGAAAATAAGTCCCACTGAAGACAAGGGACTTTTGGTCCTGATCCTGCAAGATGCTGACAACCTGTCCTATAAGGTGCTGTGGTGTTCTCAGCTTCCAAAGAAGTCAGCAGAAGTGACAGCAATTAAACATTACAGGTTCAAGCCCCACTGTACATTGGAATTACTGGCTCCACTATATTTAGGGTGGTTTGTGATGATGTGATTGGACTTGCCCTGTAAGAAATAAAATATACATGCACATGTGACATAGGCAAACACTCACAGACATCTGCACTCAAGCACCCCCCATAAGTCCAGTTTGTTGTATATATACATATGTCAAACATTTTACATGTTTGTGAAAAATATTTCCTCTTTTCCCCCCCCATCAAAAGTCAACATTTGGGGGGAAAACCATTACAAAATAGGTTGTTATTATTGTCACAAAATACCTATGGGGTCCATAGGACCATAACAAGACCTCTTATGGGACCATCTTATTTTATGGATCTTGAAACCTTGGAGATGTTACAGTCTGACATATCAATCAGTTCGAGAAGAGACCAAGTGGGTGAGACAATCTCTTTTATTGGACCAACTGCTGTAGGTGAGAGACACAAGCTTTTGAACTTACACAAAGCTCTTCTTCTGGTTTGGGAAACTTACTCCGGGCTTGTCTTCACGTACAGAACTTTAATGAAGACGCTAGTACATTGACTGGAGAGTTTCTCCCATTGGCATAGTTAATTCATCTCTTGAGAGGCAGTAGCTTTGGCAGAAGGAGAAGCTCTCCCATCAACATAGCACTGTTTACACAGGCAATTTGGTTGGTACAACTACTTCACTCAGGGGTGTAGATTTTTCACATCCCGAGATGATGTAGTTGTACCGATATAGGTCTGCAGTGTAGACCTGGCCTCACAGCGTCACAGCTAACTACAAGATGGAACAGATTGTTTAGCATAGGTAGTTAATATATATTTCAAGGGACGATTCAAGGTGAAGTGGCCTGTTGACACCCCTCCTGTGATAGGGAGGAAAGGAAAGACTGGGCGGGGATGGGTGGGAGGGGAGGACAACTGGGAGGTGGAGTTTAGTGGGCTATAGATTGTTTTAATAAGCCATAAATCCAGTGTCTCTATTTGGGCTTTTATGAAAGCATTGTTCAAAAGACAAGCCTGGGAGCTTAAATTCATAGCTTTGCTAGTCACTCACAATCATGGACTGAATAGAATGTTCTTGGTCTGCAGCATGTGGCACCAGGGACTCAGGACGTGATGTGGGTGCAGCAGGAGCCTGTGCTCTGGATGTCATAAGTGAAAGCAGCCTCTCAAACAGGTCTTTCTGCAGGCCTCTATCTCCTTCCCTCAGCCAACATTTCTGCTGCAGAAACTGCAATGCAAGCCTCTCCCTGCATGCTGAAACTCTGCCCTTGTGAGACAGTTTGCTGTTGCAGATACACAAAAGACAGTTAGCGGATTACTGCTCAGATGCATGTTGATTCTGGCGTATGCAGATGTATATAATGCTGACAGACCCTGGTTGTGCAGGTGGAATTGAACCGGGGACCTCTAGAGCTTAGTGCATGAGCCTCTACAGCAGTGGTGCTTAACCTGGGTGCACGCACCTCTAGGGGTGTGAGAGGCCCTTTCTGGGGATGTGAGACATGCCAGATTTTTTAGAAGGTCTACAGCATGAGCTAAAAGCCAACTGGCTGTTAGCTAAGGCTGTACAGCAGACTCCTTTAACTCTCTCTTTAAGTGGTCTCAGTGCCACTAGATGGGACAGAACACCACACCCAGAGGGGCGTGGGTTACATATAGACAGAAGTGGGTTTGGGCTTGAGCCTGAATGAGAGCCCAGGCTTACACTGCAGCGTAAATATACCTTCTGCCTCTGATCTCTCCCCATTCCAGCCCATTCAACACACTGCCATTACCTTCCTTGGCTGCCACTCAGATCATGTCCCTCCCCTACCTTATGAGCCCTCCACTGGCTTCCCTACTGGGTTCAACCTCGATTTCTTGCTTCTTGACCTTACCCTTAGTGCTCTGTGCAGTGGCTCTTGCCTGCATTTGGCTCTCCTCACCTACTACACCCCCATGATGCATTATGACCTGCCAACTCTGCCTGCCTCTCAGAAGCTTACATCTTCACACCTTTTTAACCCTGTTCTCTATGCCAAGAATAGGCTCCCTAGAATGCCACGCAAACATCACTGTCCTCCTTCAGATCTCTCCCGAAATCACTTCTTCCAGCTTGCCTTCCACTAGCAAGTCCCCACCCACTGATTTTACAATACGTCACCCAATAATCCTTGCTTTAGCTCAGATTACAGTATAATTAAAATCACCATAATACCAAAACCAAGCTAACAAGATTAACTGCTCAATCACTTATTTATGTTGCATCCTTTCTGTCCACCTCTCTGACTTTGGCTATTTAAACTGTAGGATCTTTGCAATCCTTACATGTTTGTGAAGCCCCATGGCACAGCAGCGGTGCTAGAAATAAAAATCATCTGTAGTAATTAATAAATACATAACATCAATAAATAAAACAAAGGTCATTAGACTGTGGGTTGTTTTGCTCCTATTTTGCCAATCCACCTTCCATCCTACTCTTTCATTAGTTATCTCCATTACCATTTTATTTCCTTGTTTTCTAGCTAATGTCACATCTTCTTGTCTCTCCTTTCTCCCGGTTCTGTTTATTTTTTCCCATTCCCAGCTTGCCGAGCTGACTGGTGTCTCCCTTTACATGCTACCCGCTTCATCTGTTTTCTCTTCTTTCATTGTAGCCTGTTTTGTTTTGCTCCTTTGCACCCTCTCTCTCTCATCTCTTTACATTCCCTCTCCACGCCTTTGTGCTTTTTCTGTCCCACCTTCCTTCCAATTCTGTTCATTGGCTGGGAACTGTACCTCTGCTTCTCTTCTGAAAAGTCCTCTTTATCTTTTTTACCTTCCCTTCACCCATTGCGAAGAACCTCTACTTCCCCTTCCAGGCTCCCAATTAATTTTACTCCACCAATTATACAACGCAATCTGGATCACTTAGCAAGGTGGGCTCAGGTAAATGTGCGGTTTAGACAGACAAATGCAAGAGTAGAACCTGGGAACAAAGATTGTATGTCACGTTTACAGGTGGGGGACTGTATCCTAGAATGCAGTGGAACTGAAAAGGAGTTGGAGGTCATGGTGGGTAACAAGCCAAACATGAGCTTCACGTGCGATGCTATGGCTCAGAGAGCTAATGCAATCTGTGGCTATAGAAGCCAGGAAAATCAAATAGAAGGGAGTTGGCTTTAGTATACAGCATTGATGAGGCCATTACTAGAATACTCTGTCCAGTTATCATCTGTACTGTATAGTCTAGCACCGTGGGAGCTCCAGTGGGTGCTCAGCACCCACCAGCTACAGCTGTTCAGCGGTGCCCCTGATGAGCTAATGAGGGGTGCCGCCAACAGCTGTTTGGTAACATTGCAAAACAACTGATAGATGGCAGCTGCTGTCAAAAGCAGTTTGGTGGCTAGGGGAGGGACTTGGGGGAGCAGAGAGCAGCAAGTGATGGGCAGGTGGGGGTGTAGGAAGGAGGTGGAAGGGTGGGACCTTGGTGGAAGGGATGGAGTGGGGGTGGAGTACCCCCAGGGAAAACTAGAAGTCAGTACCCATGGTGTTTACAATTTAAAAAGGGTGTTGAAAAATTGTAACAGGTTACTGATTCCAGGTCTGGCCTGTGTTATGCAGGAGATCAGTTTAGAGGATTATAATGGTCCTTTGGCCTTAAAATCTATTAATCTGTTCTTTTTCCCAGAATTTCTTTGAACTCTATTTTCTCCCCCAATGCTCAGAACAGCTTGAGGATGATGTTGATATCGCCACACCTGGGGAACAGACCTTTAACTAACACACATATGTATCTCCAGTCTGGCTTGGAACCCTCACATCTCTACAAACATACAGCACCACATTTATCACTGGCTTCTTCCAAATGCATTTCACCTTCCATCTGTGGACCCCCACCCTTCCCCTACAGAAATGCACAAGCACACCACCTGTTTAGTGCTCTGATTCCCTCTTCTCTTGTTCCCTGGGTACCTCTACATTTTCTCCCACTCTCTCTTCTGTCATAGAATCATAGAGGTCTAAGCCCAGGGCTGAATTTACACTTTAGACACACCCTGGTACAGCATCTTCAGCATCCCCCCGGCCCAGAGACCCCTCCACAGAGACTACCACCACAACTGCCCAGCACCCCAGACAGACCATCCACTGCCCAGTGCCCCAAAACGGACCTTCCCAACCCCCACTGCCCAGCACCCACCACAAACTCCCTACTGTCCAGTGCCTTCCCACCCCGTCACTGCCCACCATGACCCCACAAATTTCCCCAGAGAGCCACTCCTCCACCCCCTGCCCCCTGGCCACAATCACCAGCCCTGCTGGGAGGTGACTGTGTCTGCTGGGCTGAGCTGGCAGCACAGCCGGGGCCAGTTAGGGATCGCTCTGGCCCCTCAGAAGCAGCACGATCCACCAGGCTGGAGCCGGAGCAGGGTCTGGCCAGGCTGGGCTCCTTCAGGCCTGGCAGGGGACTGCTGACCTCTTCCCCTGTCACAGAGGCTGCTTCACCTTTCCTGCTGGCTGGAGCGCTTCGGCGGGGGCTGTGTGGCACCGCCTCCCCTCAGCCAGCACAGCTCACTATTGAGACCCAGGAGTGTCAAGCTTTGAATTTTTAGGCACCCCTAAGCATATGCCTACTGGGCCTAATTGGAAATCCAGCCATGTCTAAGTCCCCTGAACTGAGGCAGGACCAACTATACCTAGACTATCCCTCACAGGTGTTTGTCTAATTCAGTGGTCCCCAACCTTTTTGTGACCAGTAGCACATTCATGTTTTCAGAAGAGTGTGACAGGCACCAACAATTTTTCAAGGCTTATTTTGTATTTGTACATTAAATAATATGAAAATCATCATATTTAATATTACATAATATATGAATCCATAAGATAAAAGGGTAATTTTACATTGTGACAAGTTCCTCCTCTACCTTAGTGGGTCCTGCACTTATTTGACAGATTTGCTCACCTCAGTGATCTTCCCTACAGTCTGGGTCAAACTTCTCCTGTATCTGATTCAGGAGTTGGGAGGTTTGGGGGGAACCCGGACCCACCCCCTACTCTGGGTTCCAGCCCAGGGCCCTATGGATTGCAGCTGTCTATAGTGTCCTCCTGTAAACAGCTGCATGAACAGCTACAACTCCCCTAGGCTACTTCCCCAAGGCCTCCTCCAAACACCTTCATTATCCTCACCACAGGACCTTCCTCCTGGTGTCTGATAACACTTGTACTCCTATAGTCCTCCAGCAGCAGCAGCAGCAGCAGCAGCAGCAGCAGCAAGCAGCAGCAGCACATGCACATGCACATCCTCTCCCTCACTGGTGAGAGCTCCTTTTTAAACCCAGGTGCCCAGATTTGCCTGCCTTGATTGGTTGCAGGTGTTCTAATCAGCCTGTCTGCCTTAATTAGTTCTAGCAGGTTCCTGACTACTGAAGTACAGCCCCTGCTCCGGTCACTCAGGGAGCAGATGCCTGCTTCTTCTGGGGCTAGTAGCAGATTTCCCTTTGACCGCTCTGCTGTAGCCCGCCCACCCCCGCTGGATGCCAATAGGACCGCTCTGCTGTAGCCCGCCCACCCCACTGGATGCCATAGGACCGCTCTTCTGTAGAGGAAGGAGGAGAGGGCTGCTATTGCTGCTGTTCCTGCTGGGCACTGGACCGTTTGCTGTTGTTTTTGCTGCTGTTCCTGCTCCTGCTGCTCCCCTGGCTGGGATCGACACCGCCACCCCCCCTTTCTCTGCTGTCTGTTTGCTGGCTGCTGGTGGTTCCCCCCCACCTCAGTTACTGCTGTTACTACCCACCTACAGCCCCTTGGGGGGGCTGCTGGCCTGCTTCCCAGAGGGGGGGAGTGAGGGTCCCCAGCTCTTGTTGCTGAGGACACCACCCTCTGAGCGGGGTCCCTCCTGCCTGGACACCAGACCACCACCACCTGGAGCTGCTGGGGGCTGCTGTGGCTGTTGCTGGGGAACTGTTGGTGCCCGGAGGAGGAGAGGAAGGAGAAGAGGACCGCCTGCTGCTGGAGACTGTGTGAAGACCACTGTGGAGGGGGCTTTTCTGGACTGAGTCTATTTTTGGACTGTGCTCTTGTGGTGGGGGTTTGGACTGTGTCTGCTGGGGCACCGGGGGTGTGGCGTGGAGCCTGCCCCCGGTCCATTCGTGTCCCTCTTCGCCCCCCACCACCATCATTGCCCCCTCCACCACCCCCGCTGGCTGTTTTTTCTTCTGCTTTGGACTCCTGCCTCTGGGACTGATCTGCTCGCCTGGCTCACCACGCCCACTTCCACCATTTGGGCCTGCAGCAGCAGCAGCCAACCATTGACTTTTTGGCACAAGTGCCTGTGAGTGCACCATCTCTCCCCTCCTCCTGGACTGACCCCCTCCCCTTTGCCACATTTGTCCACCCCACCTATTTCCCTCTGCAGCCTGATAGTTCTGCCCCAGCCCTGCAGCTGTCACCGTGGTCCCTCTACCCTAATCCCAGCTCGCCCTTTCCCCACCACCCTGTGCTTCCCCAGCCCTGCTCGGTCCCCCCTCCCGTGCTTCCCACGCCCCCTCCCAGGCGCTTGTGCCCTTCTCCATTTGGTTTCCCCTTGTTCACTGCACTCCCCCTTCTAACCGTTGCCCCCCCGCTCCCCTAGTGCAACTGGAGGAGCCGAACCCCCCTCTGCGTTGGTGCCCTGAAACCCTCCCACCCTTAGTTCCTTGGTTGCTCCCCACGCCCTTTAGCTTTCCCTTTCTGGCGCCCTCCTCCCCTGCCTGCAGCCTAGTGGGGAGGGGTGGCCGCCTCCTCTCCTTCCCCTCCCCTCGCTGTTTGTCCCTCTCCCCGCTCTCTTATGGCGGGGGACGCGGGCAGGGGAGACCCCTCGCGATGCTCCCACTGCCCCTCCTCCACCTGCCCCCGTGTCCACTGCCCAAGCCACTACCTCGTCCGCCGTTGCCGATCCACCTATCACCGCCCCTGCTGGGGCACCGGCGGTGGCGAGTAGCGGGGAGACCTCCGTTGCTGCCACGTCTCTCGCCCCTTCTGATTCGGGGGGAGCCCTCCCAGCCAGTGGGAAAGGTCAGGGTGGGAAGAAGGATAAGGGCCCCGCTAAAAAGGCCAGGCCCTCCATGGCGGAGACTGCCCTGCTGCCGCATCCCCGCTACCGGCTGCGGCATCCCTCCCTGCTGTTCCATCCACTGGCTCTGTAGGTGTCCCTCCCCCCGGTCCCCAGGGCGTACGCCCATGTGGCGGCGGCCCCCCTGCCTGCCGCTGCTCCTCCGACTGCCGCTTCCGCCAACATCTACAGCGGCTGGGGCCCCTTTCCCACTTTGACCAGGAAGCACGGCGTCCTGGTAGTGACCGGCCTGGCGGTGGGGGGCAGTGGGGGGCGTGTTCATCCCCCTGGAGCCGTTGGAAGACCTGGGGGTCCACTTAAACTTGACCTCCATCCCTCCCTTCCTTCCCAATGCCGCCCAGCTGCCCGCCCTTTCTGCCCTGGGACGCCCCATCTCCGTCATCAGCCCTCTCCCCTTGGGCTGCAAGGACCCTGCCCTCTGTCATGTTCTCTCGTTCCGCCGACAAGTGCAGCTTCAACTGCTGCCGGCGGCGCGTGGCGGAGAGGCGCTCGAGGGGTCCTTTCTGGTCCCTTACCAGGGAGCCCACTACCGGGTGCATTACTCAACGGGGGAGGCCCGGTGCTACCTCTGCCGGGCGATGGGGCACGTCCGGAGGGACTGTCGCTTGGCCCAGCACGGAGGAGCGTCCGGGACCCCCGAGCCCCGGCAAGGTGCCGGCCTTGTCATAGCCGGTCCCCCTGGCTGCCCGGCACTTGAAGCTGCCCCTCCTCCTCCTTCTCGGTCCACCTCTGTGGAGGAGGGTGTGGCGGAGATACCGCCGGACGTGGGAGAGGACTCGTCCCAGGGAGAATCCTCCCTGGTTTCTGCTGTCCCACCACTGCCTCCCCGAGTCCCTGAGCCATTGCCCTTGCCCCCGGGCCGACCCCTGTTAGCCAGCCCCCGGATGATGCCATGGAGGGCTGGTCCTTAGTGCAGGGGAAGCGGGGCAAGTGGAAGGCTCGAGTTTCCTTACATCCTTCGGATTCGGAGGCCCCCCAGAAGAGCAGGAAGGGGGACGCCAATGTCGAGTCTTCCCCCTGTCCCCTGATGACTCCGTTTGTGGTGCCGGCTGGGGATGCCGTGGCAGCACCGGAAGGCTGACACCACGCCCTCCTCCGGGGTCCCTTCCCGTGGAAGCCCCCGAGGGAGCCTCTCTCGCCCCCTTCCCACTTGACGCCTCTGAGAGCGCCGCGGTGGGTATCGCCCGGGTGCTGGAGGGAGGGCCCTGGGGTGGTTGCTGGTGATCTCCCTCCCATCTACGAGGAGATTGAGGTCCTGGGTTTGACCCCGGTCACGCAGGGGGAGGACGACCCTCTGCCGGCGGGCCTCGATCTGGGCGACCTCACCACGGCCCCCCTTTCCCCGGGTTCCTTCCCCTAACCGCTGTTTCTGCTCCCACCTCTGAGGGTCCCCTGGAATCTTCTATCGACCTGGCTGTGGGTGGCACTTTGTTGACGGCACCGAGCCCCTTGGGGCGACGGCCAGTGCCCCGCTGCCGAGACCCGCTTCCCAGGGGGTGCCCCTCTTGGGTGTGGAGGACCCGCCCTCCTTCCTCAGCGGGGACCCATTGACCAACATCTCTCTCTGGATGCCGAGGCTGCCGCACGTGCCACAGTGGCTGAGCCCGGCTTCGTTAGGGGTCCCCTGCCACTTCCCAGATCCTTGAGCCTGGCCAGGAGGAGCCACTGTCCGGTGTCTCAACTGTGGAGGCTCCGGTTCCTGCCTCTACCTCCTTCCCGGATTCTTCCCTGATCCCCGCCCTACTCCTGTGGCTCTGTCCTTGTCCCCCCCACCTCCTGTGATGCCAGTGCCGCCCCTGGGAATACCTCCCAGGGAGCGGGTTCATTAGTTTCTTCCTGTCCTGACCCACCAAGGGCTGCTGTTCTCCTTCCACTGCCCCTTCTTGAATCTGGGCACGGGGCGGGTCGCGGGGCGTCGGTTCATCTGCTGCCACGTTCGGGGTCTGCCCCCTGCCTGCCCACATCGGTGGGCCACGGGGCTGTGATGGGGGCCCCATTGCGGGACAGTCATCGATCAGTGACCCCAACCCCCCATGAGCTGAGGGAGGAGCTGCAGGAGTTCCTTGAGGACGTCTGTGGCTCCCGGAACAAAGTCATCTTGCGCTCCAGCGGGGGGGATTTCCATCAGGTCCTCCGGGCCGAGGGCCCTCATGGGGGAGGGTAAGAGGACCGGGAAGCAGGCAGCGCTGCGGCTACCGGTGGGTCAGTATCTCTTCCATGACTCTTTACTCACCTTTGGGGTTGGTCACGGATTGCTGCGTGGCATGCCGGAGGCCGTGGGCATGTCTGCCGGCGAGGATCCCCCCCCAGCCCTGCAATAGTCCTCATGGCGTCCGATCGTCCTTGCCACCCTTAACACACCCCGGGGCTGTAGGAACTGGGTTCTCCGCAGGAGCCAGGTGCTCTCCTTCCTCGGGAGGAGGGGGTACTCTGTGGCTTTCCTGCAGGAGACCCATACGGATCGGCCCTCTGAAGCTAGTGGTGGCTGGAGTAGGGGGACGGGGCCTACTTTAGCCACTTCTCGGTCTGGCGGCTGGAGTGGCGACCTGTTCTCCCCACGACTATGGCCTGAGGTGCTGGGGGTCGCCGAGGCTGTGCCGGGTCCGCCTGCTGCACCTCCGGGTCCGCATGGAGGGGCTTGTGGTTATCTCATCAATGTTTACGCCCCCAACATCGGGCTCGGAAAGGCTACGTTTTTATCAGCAGGCGTCCGCCCTTCCTCCGCTCCCTGGATCCTCGTGAGTGCCTGGTCCTGGGAGGGGACTTTAACACCACCCTCGAGGAACGGGACCGCTTGGGGAATCGAAGCAGTGCCCGGCTGCTGTGGACGTCCTCCGGGAGATCGTCGAATGCCACTCCCTGGTGGACGTCTGGCACGACCACCACCCGGACGACGTTCTCGACATTCACCTTCGTCCGGGTGGAGGCTCATCGGTCGTGCCACTCCCGGCTGGACCGTATTTACCTGTCACGTTTCCACCTTTCACGGGCCCACTCCTCCAGCATTCGGCCGGCCCCCTTTTCGGATCAACACCTTGCCACCATGATGGCCTCTCTCTGCGCGGAGAGGCCGGGGCCGGCCTATTGGCACTTTAATAATAGTTTGCTGGAGGATGCGGGCTTTGTGGCGTCCTTCCGGGAATTCTGGCTGGCCTGGCGAGGGCAGAGGCGCGCCTTTTCCTTGGCGCGGCGGTGGTGGGATGTGGGGAAGGTGCGCGCCCGGCTCTTCTGCCGTGACTACACTCGGGGTGCCAGCCGACGGAGGGATGTGGTGATAGGGCAGTTGGAGTGGGAGGTCTAGGAGCTGAAGAGGCGTCTGGCCACCAGCCCCGAGGATCCATCCCTCTGCGGAGCGTGCCGGGAGAAGCTGGAGGAGCTCCGGGCCCTCGAAGACCATCGGGCCCAGGGTGCTTTTGTTCGATCCCACATCCACCTCCTTCGGGAGATGGATCGCGGCTCCCGCTTCCTCTATGCCCTGGAGAAAAGAAGGGGGGCCAAGAAGCACGTCACCTGCCTCCTGGCGGAGGACGGCACCTCCCTCATGGATCCGGCAGAGATGTGCCAGAGGGCCAGGGCCTTCTACGCCACTCTTTTCTCCCCGGATACGACCGTCCTAACGCTTGCAGGGTGCTCTGGGACGGGCTCCCGTACGGTCAGCATGGGCGACCGGGACCAGCTAGAGCTGCCTCTCACTCTGGCCGAGTTCTCGGAAGCCTCTCCGTCGCGTGCCCACTAATAAATCTCCGGGCTGGACAGGCTGACCGTGGAGTTCTACCGCGTGTTCTGGGACGTTCTCCAGCCCAGACCTGGTCACCGTCTGGGCCGAGTCTTTGCAGGGCGGGTCCTCCCTCTCTCGTGCAGGCGAGCGTGCTGGCCTTATTGCCGAAGAGGGGGGACCTCCGCGACTTACGGAATTGGCGTCCCGTCTCGCTCCTCAGCACGGACTACAAAATTGTTGCGAAGGCCATCTCGATGCGGCTAGGGTCCGTGCTGGCGGACATGGTCCATCCAGACCAGACCTACACCGTCCCGGGCCGCACCATATTTGATAACTTGTATCTGGTCCGGGACCTTCTGGAATTGGGGTGTAGGGATGGTCTGTCGTTCGCCCACTTGTCCCTGGATCAGGAGAAGGCGTTCGACAGGATGGATCACGGGTATCTCCTGGGCACTCTGCGATGCGTTCGGCTTCGGACCCTGTTTGTGGGTTTTCTCCAGGTGCTGTACGCTTCTGCAGAGTGTCTGGTCAGGCTCAACTGGACCCTGACGAACCGGTCAGCTTCAAGCGGGGAGTGCGGCAGGGGTGCCCCCTCTCAGGCCAGCTGTATGCTCTGGCGATCGAGCCCTTACTCTGTCTTCTCTGCAAGAGGGTTGACGGGGTTGGTGCTTCAGGAGCTGGGGCTGCGGCTGGTCCTGTCGGCGTACGCTGACGATGTGCTCCTCGTGGTCCAGGAACCCGGGCGGACTTGGCGCGGGGCGGAGGCTTGCCAGGCTGTGTACTCGGCGGCCTCCTCCGCCCGGATCAACTGGGTTAAGAGCTCTGGCCTGGTGCTCGGGGATGGGTGGCAGGCGAGCTCCCTCCCACCCACGCTTCAGGCCATCCGGTGGAGCGCGGGTCCGCTGCTCTATCTCAGCGTTACCTTTCTACCATGCATCCATCTCCGCTGGAGGAAAGACGGTTACTCCACCTTTGTAACTGTTGTTCTTCGAGATGTGTTGCTCACATCCATTCCAGGTAGGTGTGCGCGCCGTGCGTGCACGTTCGTCGGCAAACTTTTTTACCCTAGCAACTCCAGTGGGCCGGCAGGTCGCCCCCTAGAGTGGCGCCGCCATGGCGCTCTATATATACCCCTGCCGGCCCGCCCGCTCCTCAGTTCCTTCTTGCCGGCTACTCCGACAGTGGGGAAGGAGGGGCGGGTGTGGAATGGATGTGAGCAACACATCTCGAAGAACAACAGTTACAAAGGTGAGTAACCGTCTTTTCTTCTTCGAGTGATTGCTCACATCCATTCCAGGTAGGTGACTCCCAAGCCATACCTAGGCGGTGGGGTCGGAGTGAGAAGTCGCGGCACGGAGCACTGCAGTTCCGAAGGCCGCATACTCCCTCGACTGCTGGACCAGGGCGTAGTGGGAAGCAAAGGTGTGGACCGATGACCAGGTCGCTGCCCGACAGATTTCCTGGATGGGCACACGGGCGAGGAAAGCTAGCGACGACGCCTGCGCCCTGGTAGAATGCGCAGTCACACGGCCCGTAGGGACATGGGCCAAGTCATAACAGGTCCTGATACAGGACGTAACCCAAGAGGATACCCTCTGGGAGGAGATAGGAAGCCCTTTCATACGGTCCGCTACCGCCACGAAAAGCTGGGGGGATTTTCGGAAGGGCTTAGTCCTCTCTATGTAGAACGCGAGAGCCCTACGGACAATCCAGCGAGTGGAGCTGCTGCTCCCTGCCTGAGGAGTGAGGTTTTGGGAAAAAACCGGAAGGAAAATCTCTTGGTTGACGTGGAAGGCTGAGACCACCTTGGCAGAAAAGCAGGGTGTGGTCTCAGCTGCACCTTGTCCTTGTGGAAGGACCGTATATGGGGGGTCTACCACAAGAGCTCGGAGCTCCGACACCCGTCTAGCTGAGGTGATAGCCACTAGGAAGGCAGTTTTCCAAGAGAGGTAGAGCAGGGAGCAAGTAGCTAACGGCTCAAAGGGGGGCCCCATGAGCCGGGACAACACCAGGTTAAGATCCCAGGTTGGAGCAGGGGGACGGACGTTAGGGAATAAACGTTCCAGCCCTTTAAGGAATCTCGACACCGTCGGGTGAGAAAAAACGGAGCGACCGTCCGCACCCGGGTGAAAGGTGGAGATAGCTGCTAGGTGGACTCGCAACGACGATAAGGCCAGACCTTGCCCTTTGAGGGACCAAACGTAGTCTAAGATTTCGGTTACCGAAACTTCCATAGGGCGGAGATTTCTCTCTACGCACCAACAGGAGAAGCGCTTCCATTTCGCCGAATATGTGGCTCTTGTGGACGGTTTCCTGCTGCTCAAGAGCACCTCTCTCACAGGCGTGGAGCAGCGCAGCTCGGAACCAGTCAGCCACGCAGGAGCCACGCCGCTAGGTGCAGCGACTGCAGGTCTGGGTGACAGAGGGTCCCGTGGTCCTGGGTAATCAGGTCCGGATGAAGGGGCAGGGGAACTGGGTCGGCTATGGCCAAGTCCAGCAGCATGGTGTACCAGTGCTGCCTGGGCCATGCCGGGGCCACCATGATCATGAGAGCCCTGTCCCTGCGCACCTTCAGGAGGACCTTGTGGACCAGAGGGAACGGGGGAAATGCATAGTACAGGTGGGTTGACCACTGGATGAGGAAGGCATCCGCTATCGACCCCGGCTCCCTGCCCTGAAAGGAGCAGAACGCTTGGCACTTCCTGTTCCCTTTGGATGTGAAGAGGTCCACCCGGGGATAACCCCACCTCCGGAAAATGGAGAGAGCGACGTCCAGGCGAAGGGACCACTCGTGTGACAGGAAGGATCTGCTCAATCGATCTGCCAGAGTGTTCCGCACTCCAGGGAGGAAGGAAGCCCTGAGGTGAATGGAGTGGGCTACGCAAAAGTCCCAGAGTCGTATCGCCTCGTGGCACAGGGAGGAGGACCTGGTGCCTCCCTGCTTGTTGATATAGTACATGGTCGTCGTGTTGTCCGTGAACACGGCGACACAACGACCCTGAAGCTAATGACAAAACGCTTGACAAGCAAGGCGGACCGCTCTCAACTCCCGCATGTTGATGTGGAGCCCCACCTCCTCCTGGGACCACAGGCCCTGTGTCCGCAGGGTCCCTAGGTGGGCCCCCCAGCCTAGATCTGAGGCATCCGTTGTCAGGGATACCGAGGGCTGAGAGGGGTGAAAGGGAAGACCCGCACATAATACGGACTGGTCTAACCACCAGCCGAGAGAATCTAAGACCTTCTGGGGGATTGTGACTAACATGTCTAAAGGTTGCCTTGCCGGCCTGTAATGACTGATAAGCCACAGCTGGAGAGGCCTCATGTGGAGCCGAGCGTAGTCGGTCACAAAAGTGCACGCCGCCATGTGGCCTAACAGGGTTAGACATGTCCTCACTGACGTCAATGGGGCTGACCGCAAACGTTGAACGATCGCCGCCATGGTCTGGAACCGTTGCAGAGGCAGCGAGGCCCTGCCCACAGTGGCATCCAGGACGGCCCCGATAAATTCCACCTTCTGCGTGGGCCTCAGAGTGGACTTGTCTGTGTTTATCAAGAGGCCCAGACTTGCAAATATGGCGGTGATCATGCGGACATGGCTGTTGACCTGCTGTTCCGACGTGCCCCGAATCAACCAGTCGTCCAGATAAGGGAACACGTGGACACGGTTGCGCCGAAGATGCGCCACGACAACTGCCATGCATTTTGTAAACACCCTCGGGGCCGTGGACAGGCCGAATGGGAGGACTGCAAATTGATAATGAAGAGCCCCCACAACGAAGCGGAGAAAGCGTCTGTGGCGCGGCCAAATGGCAATGTGGAAATACGCGTCCTGCATGTCGAGGGCGGCGTACCAGTCTCCCGGATCCAGGGATGGAATAATGGTCCCCAGGGATACCATGCGGAACTTCAACTTCACGAGGTATTTGTTGAGTTCTCGCAGGTCGAGGATAGGCCTGAGGCCCCCCTTGGCCTTGGGGATCAGAAAGTAGCGGGAATAAAACCCCTTGCCTTTCTCGTTTTCCGGAACCGCCTCTATAGCTCCTTTGCTGAGGAGCGTCTGCACCTCCTGCCGAAGGAATTGCTCGTGAGAGGGGTCCCTGAAGAGGGACGAGGAAGGAGGGCGGGAAGGAGGAAATGAAACAAACTGCAGGCGGTATCCCGTCTGCACCATGCTTAAGACCCAGCGGTCCGATGTTATTTGGGACCACGCCGGGAGGAAAAACGAAAGGCGGTTGGAAAATGGGGGGGAAGGATCCATAGGGGAAACTGTTACCGCGCCCTCGGGCGCACCTTCAAAATGAAGGCTTAGGACCAGGCGGGGGTTTTGAGGAGCCTTGGTTCTGCCCCCCTTGGTTCCCAGACTGCCTGCGCCTGCCGTTCCTGCCGCGGCGCCTGTAAAGGTCCTGCCGCTGGCGGAACTGGGAAAACGGCCTACGTTGTTGCTGTTGTTGCGACCTAAAGGGTCTACGCTGCGTCACGGGGGTGTGCATCCCGAGGGACCGCATAATGACCCGGTTGTCTTTTAGACTCTTGAGTCTGGGGTCTGTCTTATCAGAAAACAGGCCCTGGCCTTCGAAAGGAAGGTCCTGTATAGTGTGCTGGAGCTCCGGCGGAAGGCCGGAAACCTGCAGCCAGGAGATGCGACGCATCGTAACTCCTGACGCGAGGGTACGGGCAGCCGAGTCCGCAGCGTCCAAGGAGGCTTGTAAGGCCATGCGTGCGACCTTCTTGCCTTCGTCCAAGATGGCCGTAAACTCTTGGCGAGCATCCTGTGGCAGCAGCTCCTTAAATTTGTCCACTGCCACCCAGGAGTTAAAGGCGTATCTGCTCAGCAGGGCCTGTTGGTTAGAGACCCTGAGCTGCAGCGCCCCAGCCGAATACACCTTACGGCCAAGGAGGTCCATCCGCCTGGCTTCTCTGGATTTGGGGGCCGGAGCCTCCTGGCCGTGACGCTCCCTATCGTTCACCGATTGCACCACCAGTGAACCGGGAGTCGGGTGAACATGTAGATATTCGTATCCCCTAGAAGGGGCCATGTACTTTCTCTCGACTCCTTTCGCCGTCGGAGGGATGGAGGCCGGGGACTGCCAGATAGTATTGGTGTTGGCCTGGATGGTCCGTATGAAGGGCAGGGTGACCCTGGTGGGAGCATCAGAAGAGAGGATGGTGACAATTGGATCCTCTATCTCCGAGACCTCCTCTGCCTGCAGACTCAGATTTTGAGCCAATCGCCTGAGGAGGTCCTGGTGCGCCCTGAGATCCAGCGGGGGGGGACTGTTGGAGGAGGTACCCGCCACCGCCTCATCCGGGGAGGAGGATGATGAGACCCCAGGCACGAGAGTGTCTAACTGAGGGTCTTCCTCAGCCCTCGCCTCTGCCTCCGGAGCCGCAGCGGAGTCCTGCTGTTTGGACCCTTCCTCCCCTTCCGGGGAGGGAGGGGGGCGAGACAAGGAGGCTTCAGGGGCCCTACGCTCCGCAGTCGCCGGTCTAGCAGGGAGCTGCTGGGGGCCCTGGGCCTGATGGTATGCCCAGGGTGTCCAGAATCCCCACTGTTGTGGGCCTTGGTCTTGCAGCGGCGGATCACCGAACAGCGCCGCCTGCCGGTCGGTGCCCAGCGCATACCCGCTGTCCGTCTGGGAGGATACGGACGGCTGTCTCGAGGGCCACGGTGGGGCCGACCCCGGATGGTAAGGGTCTGCGCGGGCCGGCACGGAGGATCGTCTCGGTGCCGGGGACCGGTGCCGGGAGTCATATCGGTGCCGGGACCGGGATCGGGACCGGGATCTGTCACGGTGCCGGGATCCTGATCGGTACCGGGCGCCGCTTCGGTACCGGGACCTACCACCAGCTCGGCGCCGGGAGGTCGACCGAGACCGGGACCTGCCACCAGCTCGGTGCCGGGAGGTCGACCGGTGCGGCGAGTAGCGTCGGGACCTGCTCCTGGAGTCGCGGTGCCGGTGTCGCCGACTGGAGCCTGACCGCGACCGCCTCGATGCCGACCGTTGCCGCGAGTGCGACCGGTGCCGCTGAGGGGAGCGGTGCCGGGACTGCGAGCGGCGTCGGGATCTGGAGCGCCCAAGACGTCGGGACCTGGATGGCGAACGACTGTCTCTGGGCGGCGCCGACATCATGGGCTTGCCTCTGGACACAACCCGCACCGGAGGTACCGGGGGTGGCAGCCGAGTGGGCTCAGTCAGGGCAATAAGGTCCCGAGCCGAGGCGAAGGTCTCCGGTGTGGATGGGACCACTACCTCAACCCCAGATCTCATGGGGGAGCTCGGCGGCACCGGACTCAACGGACCCGCCGGGCCCGGAGTCAACGGTGCTGACGGTGCCGGCGGCGCCGCGGCCGATGTCGAGGCCGGGCGCTCAAGCCGGGTCTGCCTGGCCGGAGTATCAGACTTCGACGGCCTTGGCTCTGATTCCAGTGCCGGAGAGGGTCGGTGCCGAGGAGTCTTCTCGGTGCCGGAGCGATCCGGTGCCGGTGCCGATACCACGGCCTGCGAAGCCGACGGGTCAAGTGCCGCCTCCATTAGGAGAGTTCGGAGCCTCTGATCCCTCTCCTTTGTCCTCGGCTTAAAAGCCTTACAGATGCGGCACTTGTCGGATCTGTGCGATTCCCCGAGGCACTTCAGGCACGCTTCGTGGGGATCGCTGGTAGGCATGGGCTTCTTGCAGGCCGCACACTGCTTGAAGCCCGGCGAAACAGGCATGAGCCTGGCGCCGGGTGCCGGGAAGGGCTAAGCCCCCGGCGAAGAACTACTTAACAACTATTTAACTAAACTATCTACTTAACAAACTAATTAACAACTATAATGGAACTAGAGATGAACGATAGATAAACGATAGAGAACTAGGAGAGCTAGGGACGTGGAGGACAGCTAAGCCGCGCTCCACAGTTCCAACGACCGACACGGCGGTAAGAAGGAACTGAGGAGCGGGCGGGCCGGCAGGGGTATATATAGAGCGCCATGGCGGCGCCACTCTAGGGGGCGACCTGCCGGCCCACTGGAGTTGCTAGGGTAAAAAAGTTTCCGACGAACGTGCACGCGCGGCGCGCACACCTACCTGGAATGGATGTGAGCAATCACTCGAAGAAGAACTGGCAAGATTTGCAGGGCAGGGTGACGGAGCGGCTCCGGAAATGGACAGGACTACTCCGGTGCCTCTCCCTTTGGGGGAGGGCACTGGTGCTTAATCAACTGGTCCTGTTCATGCTCTGGTACCGGCTCAACACCCTGGTCCCAGCCCCGTTTTTCCTGGCCAACCTCCGGACGGCGATTCTGGAGTTATTTCGGCCAGGGACGCACTGGGTCTCTGCAGGTGTCCTCCACCTGCCCCTGGAGGAGGGGGGGCAGGGCCTGCAGTGCTTACGCACTCAGGTCCATGTCTTCCGCCTCCAGGCCCTGCAGAGGCTCCTGTTTGGTGCGGGTAGTCCGGCATGGAGCGTATTGGTGCATGCCTTTCTCCGCCACTTCCGAGGGCTCCGATACGACCGGCAGCTCTTTTACCTCCATCCGAGAGGTCTTCCGCGAGACCTCTCCAGGCTGCCGGTCTTCTACCAAGACCTCCTCCGGACCTGGAAGCTCTTTTCAACGACCAGGTCCGTGGCGGCCACCGTGGGGGTTGACCTCCTCGCGGAGCCCCTGCTACACAATCCCCCGCTTCGTGTTCAGGTGGCGGAGTCCCCCACGGTGCGCCAGAGGCTGGTCTCGGCGGGAGTCACCAGGGTCGGAGACCTCCTGGACTATGACCGGGGAGACTGGCTGGATCCCCTGACGCTCGCTCAGCGCATGGGGCTCTCCAGACCTCTTACTCCCCAGCGCGTACTTCAGGAGATGCTGGCCGCTTTACTGCCTGCTGCTCGGGCTTACCTCCACCGGGTCCTGCGAGAGGGCACGCCACGCCCACCCTCCATCCCAGGCGCCGTGGACATTTTTATTGGGCCCCTACCCCGTGGACCCAATCGGCCCCCTCACCCTTTCACTACCAGCCGGCTGCATGATCTGCAGCCGGTTCTGTTCCAGACCGCGCCACAGAAACATCTGTACACGCTCGTGCTCCATACCCTTCACTACCTCACCCTCGCGTCCTGCCCCGATACCAAATGGCGACACTTCCTGCCACCTCTCGAGGGTGAGGCGCCCCGGTGGGCCAGCTTGTACTCTGTCCTGGTCCCGAGGCCCGCCGAGGATATCAGTTGGCGGCTCCTTCATGGGGCCGTGAGCACGGGCGTGTACTTGGCGCGGTTCACCTCTGTCCCTAGCACCTGCCCTTTCTGTGGTGAGAAGGAGACCTTGGGGCACATTTATTTGGAGTGCGCCAGGTTGCAGCCCCTGTTCTGGCTCCTCCTGAATATTTTCTTGCATTTTTGGTTGCACTTTTCCCCTCACCTTTTTATCTACACGCTTCCCATCCATGGCCCCACAAAGTCGCTGGATCTCCTTCTCAACCTCCTTTTGGCCTTGGCCAAACTGGCCATCTACAACACCAGGGAGAGGAGGTTGGCCGATGGGATTTCCTGCGACTGTAGGGCCTATTTCCGTTCCTCCATCTGTTCACGCATCCGAGCAGAGTTCCTCTGGGCGGCGTCCACTGGCTCCCTTGATGCCTTCGAGGAGCAGTGGGCCTTGTCCGGGGCTCTCTGCTCTGTGTCCCCATCTGGTTCCCTTCGTTTAGCCCTATGACCTCACTCCCGATACTGTTTTTTCATTAGTTGTCCCCCGTAATTACTTGGTGTCCCAGACCTGTGGGTCCTCCCCTTAGGCTGGGGAGAGGCCCTTTAGAAGTGGGCGGGCTTTGCCCGTCCACCTCCTGGATACCAATAGGACCAGACTCCTTTTCCCCCTTGGCCTGGGTCTGTCACAACATGTAAAAGGTATTAATTAAATTTATTCAGCAATTACTCTTTCACTTTACCATGTGAATTTGCCCTTTTTATCTACCTGTAAGAAAAATTAAGGAGTTTTTATAAAATAAATATCAAACAGTTTTCATCTTATTTATTTTCAAAAAGTAAAACATTGTTGAACTGCTGGTCCAAATATATTTATTATTCTTACTTTAACATGGAATGAAGCCTGCAGCCCTGGAGTTCTCTGTCCACGGCAGATGTGGGGCAACGGTTTCTCTCCAGCTTAAGCCACGGCCCCGCAATTGCTGGGAACCAAGAACACTGGTGCCCACAGCCTGCAGCCCCCGAGTTCTCTGTCCCCGGCAGAGGCAGGGCCGTGGCTTCTCTCTGGCTTTGAAGCCAGAGAGAAGCCACGGCCCCGCACCTGCCGGAGACAGAGAACTACACCCGCAGCCTACAGCCCTGGAGAAGCCAGACAGAAGCCGCAGCCCTGCGCCTGCCGGGGACAGAGAACACTGGTGCCCACAGCCTGCAGCCCTGGAGTTCTCTCTCCCCGGCAGGCGCGGGGCCGCGGCTTCTCTCCCCTGCTGGGCACTAGGCAGGCACACATAAATGCCCCAGTGGGTGCCATGGCACCCGTGGGCACTGTGTTGGGGACCACTGGTCTAATTGGTTCTTAAAAACGTTCAATGATTGGTATTCCACAACCTCTCTTGGAAGCCTATTAAAGTGCCTAACTATCCTTATACTTGGAAAGATTTTTTTAATATCTAATTTAATTTTCCTTTGCTGCAGATTAAGCCAATTACTTCTTGTCCTATCTTCAGGGGACATGGAGAACAAATGGTCATTGTTCTCTTTATAACAGCCCTTAACATATTTTAAGATATTAATCAAGTTCCCTCTCAGTCTTTTAGGCACATTTAATCTGGAGGAGCTGCCCCAAGTGGAACCAGCAGCAGGAACACAAAAGGAAGTAGTCATCCCTGAGCTTGGTATGTTTCTGGTACCATGTTTGTTGTTATTGATATAGGGATGGGAGTGATTTTTGGTTTATTACCCAATGCAAAATTTGTTGCAAATCACAGGCAGTCGAGTGTAGCTGCTAATGGCAGATTGTAAGCCAGATTATCACCCCTGCCACCGCCATCCCATGGAATTCAAAATGGAAACCAGGAAGCGCAAACAAGTGAACGAAGCATTCACAATTAAATTTTGACTAGAAACTCACACATTCTTACAGAGATGTGCCGATGTGTTTAAAGTAAGACTTTTATTGGCTTCCCTTTTAGTATGCATAGACATACAAATAGAACTACAACATAATAAGGCATCTGTAAAGAAAAAAATGTCCTGAAGTGGGGGTGGAGGAGTGGAAGGCTAAATGTAATCCCTGGGTGATTAAATCAATGTCCAGAGTGTGGCTGGGAGGATGTATGCAATCCAGAAATGTACTGGGGAAGGGAGGATGGTTGGGTAGTTTTTGTAGAGTCCTTATTATCGTGTGTATTTGCATGTAGTCCCTGGGCAGATGCATTCAGAGCAGCCTACATTGAGAGCCATACTGTGCCACAGGGAGGCAGTCATCCATGTAGATGTTAATGCAGCATCCTGTTGATGCTACCATGAATTTTGAGTCAATCCCAGGTGCCAATGTAGTAGGAACTCCAGATAGGTAGTCACATTTTGGGGAAGGGCATATTTCCAAGGCCATCCTCTGTAGGTCATCAGCCCACTCCACTCCAAGATGTGCTGCCCTATCACTCTAAGTTTGAAAACCTCTATGGAGTACATGATTGGCTTTAATTTTCCAGCCCCCATCCCCATCATCTAGTCCTCTGTTAAAGTCACTTTTTTTATACCTATCTCTGGGCTTTTGTCACCTGCCTCCTTTAAGCCAAATTTAAAGCCCTTCTCATTAAGTTGCTGAGTTAGTGTGTGAAGATACTCCTCCACTTCTTGGTCAGATGGACCGTATCTCTCTCCTGCAGTCCTCCTTCCTGTAACAGCATCTCATGGTTAAGGTAGCAACCTCCCCTTCTTCTCTCTTCCATCATTTTTGTTTCCCCTCCTCTTTCTCTCTCCTCCTGCCATCCATTCTCTCTCCCTTTTCTCTATGCTTCCCCAACTGGGTTTACAGGGCAGTGAGAGGGTGCTGCTGTCACGTGGTGATAGTGAGTGCAGCAGTGAAACACATCTCTTCCTGTTCCACTCTGCACATGAGCTTCATTTCAGCTAGAAATAGAGCAATCTGCTCCCTGCTAATTCTAGGCAAGTTGCTGGAAGCAGAACAATGTTGGGAGGAAGAGGAGGTCTTCAAAAACATTTGGTGGCCCTAGAGAGAGCCATAGAACCATCTGTTGGTTAAGACTGTCACAGGTGGATGTATATGGGAGCAGGAGGTGGAGTCAGTAGCTGGGGGAATGGAGAGGAACAAAAGGGCTTGATGGCTGGGCTCAGTGCTGTCCATTTTTGTAACATCAACATTTTACATTCATTGTATCCATTCCTCTCTAATAAGGAACTAGCCATTGTTATCTAGACCAGTGGTCCCCAAACATTTTTGATTGCACACCCCATCAGTTAAAAAAAAAAAGAAGCTGCTCGGACTCCCGGCTGAACTGCCGAAGAGAAAAAAAAAGTGGCTCTCCTCCAGAGGTGCTCCTCCTGCTGCGCACCCCGAAGGATCCTCTTGCACACCCCCTGGGGTACACGTACCCCACTTTGGAGACTACTGATCTAGACTTACAGCACCTACCAGTCAGAAAACTGCAACTCACTATATCTGATGACAACTGTGAAAGTCATACAGAAGCCCCAATTTGTGCAATGCAGCAGCCCTATCTTTCAGACCAACAAGAGGACATCAAACCAGTACAGATTTCAGAGTAGCAGCCATGTTAGTCTGTATTCGCAAAAAGAACAGGAGTATTTGTGGCACCTTAGAGACTAACAAATTTATCTGAGCATAAGCTTTTGTGGGCTACATCCCAGTTCATCAGATGCATGCAGTGGAAAATAGAGTAGGAAGATATATATATATATATACACACACACAGAGAACATGAAACAATGGGTGTTACCATACGCACTCTAATGAGAGTGATCAGTTAAGGTGAGCTATTACCAGCAGGAGAGGAAAAAAAACATTTTGTAGTGGTAATCAAAATGGTCCATTTGCAGCAGTTGACAAGAAGGTATGAGGAACAGTGGGGGTGGGGGGGGAAATAAATATGGGGAAATGGTTTTACTTTATGTAATGACCCACCCACTCCCAGTCTTTATTCAAGTCTAATTTAATGATGTTCATTTTGCAAATTAATTCCAATTCAGCAGTCTCTCATTGGAGTCTGTTTTTGAAGTTTTTTGTTGTTGTAATATTGCGACTTTTAGGTCTGTAATTGCGTGACCAGGGAGATTGAAGTGTTCTCCGACTGGTTTTTGAATGTTATAATTCTTGCCATCTGATTTGTGTCCATTTATTCTTTTACGTAGAGACTGTCTAGTTTGGCCAATGTACATGGCAGAGGAACATTGCTGGCACATGATGGCATATATCACAGTGGTAGATGTGCAGGTGAACGATCCCCTGATGGCGTGGCTGATGTGATTAGGTCCTACGATAGTGTCCCCTGAATAGATATGTGGACAGAGTTGGCAAGGGGTTTTGTTGCAAGGATAGGTTCCTGGGTTAGTGTTTTTGTTGTGTGGTCTGTGGTTGCTGGTGAGTATTTGCTTCAGGTTTGGGGGCTATCTGTAAGAAAAGACTGGCCTATCTCCCAAGATCTGTGAGAGTGATGGATCATCCTTCAGGATAGGTTGTAGATCCTTGATAATGTGCTAGGGAGGTTTTAGTTGGGGGCTGAAGGTGACGTTCTGTTACTTTCTTTGTTGGGTCTGTCCTGTAGTAAGTGACTTCTGGGTACTCTTCTGGCTCTGCCAATCTGTTTCTTCACTTCAGCAGGTGGGTATTGTAGTTGTAAGAATGCTTGATAGAGATCTTGTAGGTGTTTGTTTTTGTCTGAGGGGTCAGAGCAAATGCGATTGTATCATAGAGCTTAGCTGAAGACAATGGATTGTTGGTTCTCCACTGCCTCTCCATTTAATTCTAGGCCCACATTAAGGTCCTTGTCCTAATCTTTTGAGTTCCTTGTGGGCTGGGCGTTGCTATTTTAGAGATAATCTTTCCATCTATAACCCCCTGATATTGCAAGGATGCTGTGAATATTGAAAACCTAGATGAAATTTTATTTGGAGTCTGGATTTCCCAGTTGTGAGTGAATTAGAAAAACACTTAAATGTAAAGACAATGGGTGCATTTTAAATGTTCTTTTCATTTTGAAAAATCCTGCCAGACAGAAAGAGATTCCTTAAACTTAAAATGAGGAATAGCTCTTAAAGCAAAGAAACTTTTTAAGTGTACACACACACACATTATAATAATTAATAATCAATCATAATTAATACATCTATATAACAGAAGAGGCACCAAAACCAAGGTTTATATTTTCTTCTAGCAGGAGATGATTTAGATAATATGACCATAAAAATGTAAATACCCATGAAAATATTAGACATATATAATAGGGGACAAAATAGCAGGTCCACATGATAACATACATGTTTAAAAGAAATGAGGATACAAATGAGTGAACTCTTAAATAAGAAATACCTTCGCTGATCATGTTAGCAGGACTTTTCAGTATCTCAATGACTGGATAATTACAAACATTAGACCATTTTTCAAAAAGAGGCAGTTAGATATGTGAATGCATGGAAATATTGGAAACTATTCTGTGGGATTCTTGAAAACATATCAACAAATGGCATAATTTGATTAGACAAAGCAAACATAGATTTACATGAGGGAAGGCTGGCATTAGTAACTTGTTGGAGTTTTTAGAAGATAAAATTGTCATGGGTAGACAAGCAAAATAAAAAGAAAGCAACACACATAGATTTTTGAAAAAATTTGGTACAGATTTCCAAGGTGTGTGATCAAAGAACAGAGTAATTGTGAAGCTTTCTGGACTTTTTCCAGAGAATTTTATGGTGACTGTCTCTGGCAGTTAATAAATGTTTGATAATGTGGAACAATATATGTATTATTCACACTAGTAAGGAAGTGCAAAAACCTGGAGTATAATCAAAGGTCAAATTCTGGCAGGATACTGTGCACAGACTCGTTAGGCTGAGTCATAGTCTGGCCTAGTAGTTCATTATAAGTCTATAATGAAATTAAATGAAACCAAGACCATTTTTCTTGCCCTGAGTGCGTGAAACTTACCAAGTTTTGATGTATATTTGTTAATCCAATTGTATGGCTTGAGAAGTATTAGGAGAGGATGTATTAATTGCTTAGCAAATGAACACAGTATAGAATATAACAAATAATCAACAATGACAAAAGTAAGATCTATAGAGAGCTTTAATAATACAATATTTCTTTACTAACTAACACTAATGATGGAGTGAGGTAATTGTGAATGACCTGAAGTTTGCAAACTAGTAATGGCCAGCTTCTATAACTCTTCCTCATGCTCAGTCTCAATGGGGCTACTCATGGAGTGTGGTATTACTCAACATCAGGAAAGAGTAAAATCTGGCTCTAATCACCTATTTCTTGGCCAGCTGCAATCAGTGGAATGACTCCCAATGACTTCAATAGGTTTCAGTTAAGGCCCTACCTGAATAAACACAATAAGTAAGCAAGCAAATAGATCACCAAATGCACCTTTAGGATTTATTTTGCCAATTTGGGGATAATAATACTTACCTCCCTTTGTAAAGCACTTTCAGATTTACTGAAGAAAATGTTATATAAGAACTAGATATTTTTAAAATTAGAATTCAACGTTAATTATTTATGATAATACATCACAACATACTAGTGAGTGTTTTATAGGATGGAAGCCTTAATAATATGGTGACTCAGTGCAACGCCCAGCTAGTCAATCTTTGAGAAGCTGTGGAGAGATTGACAGCTTTTTATACCAATTATGAAGTACCAGCAAAATGTTAATTAGCAAGGTACTACTCTATTATAAATATGGAACTGGGTTTGCCAGCTTCATCAAATAAGTAAATCAAGAAAATGAACACAGATAACCAACATTTTTAACCCGGGTGTCTGAAAATAGACTCCTACATCCACATAAAAATCTAAATAAAAGAGCACCTGCAAGTCTCTTTGACTTCAGTGGGGTTTGCCAGTTTGCTCAGCAGTTCTGAAAAGCTGGCCACTTTTATTTAAGTCTCCAACTGCTTTTCATCCAATTTTTAAGTTTTTAATAGATAAAGTTTGCATACTCATGCACAAGTTGTGTGGTTAGCTGTGGTGTTGTTCTCCAGATGAAGTTTAATTTATGACTTCTACTTGCTGTATCAAGTGCATTTCCTCAGTGTTAATGGGTTAGTTTTGTTATACAGATTAGCACATTGCTTGTCCACAGGAAAGAGTCCAGTTTCTGGACATTCAAATTTTAAACTGCAGAATTCCTAACATTCTTCTCCCTCTGAACTGAACTGACTGGGTGTTCCACTTGTTGATTGCTTGTAGGCCTGGATCCAAAGAACATAACATGGTTCTTGTTCTCCCGTTTGGATTACTGGTGATGCTGGAGCCCACAGGGGCAGATAGGCCTGGCACGAAGCACAGAGGATGCCCCCTCTTCACTAATGGCATAACTTCCACACTCCCTGAAACTCCAGGACTTACTGTGCCTGCTTCAGGCACCAATTTCTGCAGCATCCCAACACGACACTGTGCTTTGTTTTTTCCGATGTGCATGTAGTTGGGAGATTGGCTCTAGACTTTGCACCATAAACCTTCATGAGTTATGAAGTGTCACTTTTAGTGAGTTTTTTTGATGTCCACATTTTCAACTGCTGCACTTTATGGTCCTCTTTGCACAGAAAGTTGTCGGTTGTCAATAAAACTGTTCTCAAGTTTTTTGGCTTTACATTTCAAAAAATGACTTTGGTGAAAGAACTGCTTAAGTTTTTCCTCAACAAACTATTATGTTAATCATGATTCTTATAACTGATAAGTGGGGAAACCTGATGGTCAAAGTAATCTGCCCCAAGTTTTGCCAAACCTCTGGAATATTCTGTTTAGAGGACAAGACCCTCTAAAACAAAATGGATGAAGTGACGATTGAGCAAGGATTGTAAACAATAGGACTGGGGGTACATTAGACATAGCAGAGAGTTCAGATTCTGAAAGACTCATTATCACAATACTGGTTTCTTGCTAAAACAAATTTTGATTGATCAACTGCTTTGGCTTCAGAGGCTCCTTACCAAGAAGGCCTCTAGTGGTATAAACTGCTCTGATGAGCAAACTGAAAAGTGAATTGAAAACACAAAGAAAAATTACCCCAAGTAAACAAAATAGGAGAATTTATAACAGTTAGAGGAAGTGTTAATCTGACCTCCACAAGCCTAAGTTACATGGCCAATACTTCCTGTGTCAGATAACCACTCACTGATGTTGGCACTACTAGAGGAGAAATATTTTTACAAGGAGGAACAAGTAATGTTTCCAGTTTATTAAGTACCAACATGTTTTCTATCAATACCTCGCACAAACATATTAGTCTTTCACTCCTTTATTTTCAAACATACTGAAGTCATAGCATAAAATCCTCCACCTTTTGCATTTCATATGACTACAAACTGACGCAGCAATGCAGTAGCTGATCTTGCTTCAATCTCTGTCGGTTCTTGATCTTCTTCAATAGCACAGTGCAATTGCTAGTCTTTAGTGACCTTCACTGATAATATTCCTGTTCTTCATCAGCTTTATTATGTTAGAATCTGAGGGTGAAAGTAAAATTTGCTCCAATGTGTGAAGTGGATGAAACAAAAATACTGATACTGTTGGACATGTTAAGATATCAAGCATAGTGGTAATGCGAAATCTGAGTTGATGCAGTTTTCCCACCATGAGTTACTCTCTTTTTGGTCCAATATATTTTAATAGAAGTATACTCTGATACACTGTTGCTTTGTTGGTTAATAAAGTGTAAAGTGTATTCACCAAATAAACTTAATGGCTACATTGAGAAATCAGTTGTTTTATTTTCTGAAAGAAAGGGGATTCTGACCTGTTGATAGCTGAAATCCTGCTTAGACATCAGTATGTGGCCTCGTATTACAGAGATTGATTTTTATAAATAGCATATAGAGAACACACCCATTGGGCCACATAAAGAATTTGTGAAACAACAAAGCTACATCTGTGAAAGTCAAATACTGAAAAACAAAACTCTAGGTCTCCAATCTGCAAGTTAGAGCAGTTCTCAGGCAGTGGTTATTTATTTATTTATTTATTTGTTTTATCATGCATTTTAATTTATGGAAGTCTCTCTGAAAAGGTTTGCTTCAGAAATTTGGTCAGCTAATATCTGTCTGTGACAAATGCACCATATTAGAGTTTCTACCCTTCTGAACTACTTGGGATAACAAGAGTTATTTCTTCAATTTTATCTGGGAATATAGTGTGCAAACTTACTTATAGTTGGATAAGTATCAGTTGTAGAAAGTTCATGTAATTAATAAATGGATCTCCTCTCTTTGGCACTGTATATCACATGTTCTCCTTAGCACAACCTCTTGGAACTTGGGAGTGGCCTGTTCCATTAAACATATTGCTATTTTCTCTCATGACAATGAAAACACCTGTATTATACACAAAACCAATTTGAATGCATATGAACTTTTCTGAATGTAATGCAGTTAGCAGAGGTGCTGACTTCCTAGGTTCCAGGGGGTGGGGGAGGTGGGGTGGGCCTCGACCTCCACTCTGCCCCAGAGCACGTCCCCACTCCATCCCTTCACCCAACCCCCCACCCATCTCTTCCCACCCTGTTCTGTCCCCTCCCCTTGCCTCTTCCTGCCCCACTCCTCTCTCTCTCCCAGTGCCTCCTGCACTACACTGAACAGCTGATCACTGGTGGGCAGGAGGTGCTGGGAGGGAGAGGGAGGAGCTGATTGGGGCCTGCTGGCAGGCGGGAGGTGCTGTGGGGAGGGGGAGGAGCTGATCCATAGGGCTGCCGGTGGTTGCTGAGCACCCACTATTTTTTTTTCCGTGGGTGTTCCAGCCCTGAAGCACCCACAGAGTCAGGGCCTATGGCAGTTACAATCTCTGGGTCAAATTTAACCCTGAAGTAAGCATGCTAAACTCTACTCGAAGACAATGGGAGCTGTACTTGTCTCCCCAGAGCTCAATCTGACCATCTGCATTTGGGTTCTGATCCAGAAGAGCACTGAAACACATGCTTACCTTCAGTGCTGTGTTGAACTGGGGCCCTGGTAGGGTTTAAACAAAACAAAGGTATACTTCCATGTACAATCATACCAAGGAAAAAACCCAACACAAGCCAACCAACTAGCCAAACAGAAGAGTCTTTCTGCTTCATATTTAAGAGCAAAAATTAAGTGTTACCTCTAACCAGAGCCATATGAAAGATGGTAGTTTCACTTTGCAGTGGTTTTCATCTCTTGAGTTTCACTATGAAGTTCAGGTTCAAACTAACCAGAAAATTCAAAGCAAGTTTAGGTTTTTTTTTTTTACTTTCAATTATAAAAAAATCCCTATCACATGTTGGAAACAGAAAAGAAGGATTTATTTTTTCTGAAGTTATTCTACCTTATTAAATTGTCTGCTTATAGCCCGATCTTGCAAAGTACTATGGGTAATGCTTACTAACCCATTGTAAGCATTACTCCTAAGAGGAAGAGTCTGTGGGATCATGCCCCTAATATATTTTATTCATTCTATGAGGAAGAAATCTGGGCCACTGACATGAAGCTTCGGATTCCAAAATACATTTTATGTCTGCAATTGCTGTGAATTTTGACTCTTATTAGTTTAATGACAATATTTTATGTTACTTTAAAAAAAAACCTTTACAAAGACTATTTTAATGAAGGGATTAAAAATACAAAAAACAAAGACACAGGTAACTTGAGATGGAACTTTGGAATGTATCGGGCTAGTTCAAATGTGCAAGCTTGAACTTAACAAATGTTTAAAATATTTGAGTTTTTTAAACAGTGCCAAAATAAACCACATCTTTTCTAAAGACTACATATTTAGCTAGGCACTGGCAATGAAAATCTTTCAACCATTCTAAGTATTTGTTTAAAAGCCTCACAGAACACGTGCGCTCCCAACAAAACCGAAGAATGAAATGTTTAGATCACTGAAGCCCAGCAGCTGACTTACAATCAAGCTAAAACAAGACAAACACTTAGTTTTTTGGATTTGCGAATACATTTTTTATTTACCAGTGCAGTGGAAGAAAAAGGAATATTTTGCATAGACTTTATGTTAACTGGTACAATGATAAAAGCCAGATGCACTTCATGTAATGCTGCAACTCTGTCAAGTATAGTACAAGAGAAACTGCCATTCATTTGTTGCAACAGTTTTCTCTGCCTCACAGTAAATTCTTTATTCTGGTACATGGGGTACAGCACCCACAAAAAGCAGCATTATATGGCATTATTTTAAACAGAGAAAACAAAGGCATGTAGAAACTGACATTTAGATAGCAACTTCATTTTTGTGTGTGAATTAAAGTAATTACAATTCAAGGTCACCTAATAAGATTTTTTATAAAACCATTTTAATTTGGAAACTAAAGTGAATGAAAATCTTATAAAATATCCTATCATTTGAAAAAAACAGAATGTCTCTGCGGCAACACATTGACATTGTTAAATGATTTCAATATGATAGCTTATTTGTAAAAGCAGTCTTAAAATTCTCATACTTTAATAATTAACTAATGAGTCTACCTATCAGCTGAATATATTTAAAGAGGGTTATAACTGATTTCATCTATAGGGTTCCATTAACAAGACTGAGTGGGCTATGAACTTTTCAACTATCAGCAGCTTTCCTGGCACCCATGTACAAAACTATACTATGAGATTTTGGCTGTGGGCTGAATGAAAAACAGTACTAAATGACTAAAGGGCCACAGTTCTGTTCTGTTAAAGTTGACTTGTCACAATATTGTTAATTAGTGAGGGCTTAGGTAAGGCTTACTATGAATATAATTACAGTGCTGAAAAAGCATTAATAATATTCTTATCCAGAGACAACGTGACATTATTTACATATTTTATCACAGCATGCATCATGAATGGCTCCCAGTGCTGTCACTCGCTGCACGATCACACAGAGAAATGCACAAAATCTCATGAAGGATACGAAATGCACATATATCTCCATGCTACATCGAAGTAATGGTGACACAGCTTACACCAGTAATTACCATTATCATAGTCTTTGCCAATGGAAGACAAGCCCCTTCTCTGAATTGGTGGCAAAGGAACTACCACTACCAGGATGTAATCTGACACAGCCTCATCCTTTCCCCATAAATAAGGAGACTAAAAAAACCTATTTTGCAGTTATATAGTATGTTACACCTTCAATGTGCTGTACAGACATTAACTAATCAATCCTCACAACAACTCTGTGAGGAAAAACAAAAGCAAAATACTGCTATCCCCATTTTACAGGTGGGGAAAAATAAGAGGGTGAAATCCTGCCCCTCATTAAAGGTAATGGCAAAACTCCCCTTGATTTTAATGTGTCCAGGAATTCACCAACACTACAGAGATTAAAGGCCTGATCCCATACCACTGAAGTCACCAGGGGTTTAACCATTCATTTCAAGGGGAGCACGAGCATAAATCAATTTATTTCAATGGGTGTTTATCTAGGCACTTTTGAAAATCCCACTATGTGCCTATCTGCATCTTTAGGTACCTAGATACCTTTAAAAATCTGGCCCTGAGTGACTTGCCCAAGACCACACACCAAGGCAGCAGCAGGGCAGGATTAGAACTCAAGAGATTCTTCACATTTAGATGAGCCTTCCCAAGCATTTTTCCAAAGACAAATATCCATAGCTGAATTTTTAAAAAGTGATGGATAATTTAACAATGAATAAAAGTCATTTGTAGTTGCACTACAAAGGTGCTAAAAATCCATGCTAAAAGGTAATCTGACCTCATGCTTCATGGTGTAAGTGGTAACACAGAGTCAGGAAGGAATATTCCCTCATAAAGAACATGGCACAACTGTATTATGGACGGTCATCATCTTGCTCTGAAGAATCAGCTATTGGCCACAACCAGAAAGAGTATATTTGACTTAATGACTGCTGATCTGATCTTGTATGATCAAGCCTACTTTCCTGGATAAAAGGGGATGATATAAGCATGATTATGTAAAGTCTGCATGTAAAGGACTAGGAGCTCTTTCATTAGGGAGTCTGTTTTTCATTTTGGGGTTATTTTTAGCCTTTTTTTTTTTTTTTTTTTTTTTTTTTTTTTTTTTTTTTTTTTAGTTTTATGTAGCTGTCCAAAAATCAGGGTAGATTTTTTTGTGGGCTGTCTCTTTATATACACTGCAATGAGTGATGCATATTATATATACTGTATACTGTATATATACTGTAATGAGTAATTGTATATTATATATATTGTATATACTGTAATGGCTAATTTCTTTATAATGTTCCCTAGTGAACTTTAATACAGTACTCTTTCAAACAGCATTATGTCATAGCGCACTAGGGAACTTTTTGTGCATGCCAGCCGTGTCTACATGGACCAATTCATGTATACTACAGGGATAGGCAACCTATGGCATGTGTGCCGAAGGTGGCATGCGAGCTGATTTTCAGCGGCACTCACATTGCCCAGGTCCTGGCCACTGGTCCGGGGGGCTCTTAATTTAACTATAAAATAAGCTTCTTAAACATTTTAAAAAACTTATTTACTTTACATACAACAATAGTTCAGTTATATATTATAGACTTATAGAAAGAGACCTTCCAAAAACATTAAAATGTATTACCGGCATGCAAAACCTTAAATCAGAGTGAATAAATGAAGACTCGGCACATCACTTCTGAAAGGTTGCTGACCCTGGTGTAATACATTAGTGCACTTTAGAAATCACACCCCACAGTCCACATTATTGCTCCATGTAGGCAAATCCTTAGATACAAGTAACCATTTCCAGTGTTCATGGGATAAACACCAGTTTCATTTTTTGTACTAAGAGCGCTGTACCACTAAAAACTGAAAATTAGAAGCCCTACTCTTAAGAGTGAATCAAGGGGAAAATTCTAGATACACCTAGATAAATGTGAAAGTGACAGCTAGGTCACTGAAGCATGGATAACAACTTCTTCCTTCCTTATTTGGCCATTTCCCTCAAGCAGAATTGGCACAAGGGTGTCCATAGCATGTGGCATGCCACTCAGTACACCACTGGGGGTTCAGTAAGGATATTAGAATAGGGCAGTAGTTGCTTCCAATCTAGTGAGAGCAGCATCCTAGAGACAGTAATTACAGGCTCACTTTGAGCACAAGAAGAAGTAGGGCCTGGTGCAGCAGTCATAGGTTCCTCTAGGGTTTTCCCAGGTCTGGAAGCATGAAAGGGTCATCCATGGTTTAAAGACTATGGAGGTTCAGAAGCAATAATCACAGTCTGACTTGGGGCAGAGTGGGTGGTTAGGAATCACTCACAGAGTCTCCTGGGGCATAACATGTACTATGCACTGGAGGTAAACCTACCTTCCCCTGCAAGTGGACTAGTTGGAGGACTGAAACCAAAAGGAGCCTAGGTCTGCAGACAAAGAATGCCGAGTGTCTGACCAGAAAGACGGACCCTGAGTCTGATTCTCCACATTAAATGGCATATTGCAGATTTCTTTCCTTCATTCTTCTATTCTCTTCTTTCATTGCATCTATAAAAGCAATCACTAAAGAGAGACGACAGCAGAAACACACAAAAGCCAGACGAGGAGGGCTGAGCAGAATGCTCAGTGCTTCCATTTCAAAGGAGGAGGCAAGAAGATTGATATAGAAGAGGTGAGGCTGTGCCTTACACAGTGGAGGTGAACGGCAGTTCCTTTGCCCCAGCAAGGTAGAGTATTAACCCCACAGAGATTTTTTTCATAGGAGAGGGAGGAAGAGTGACATATAACAATCAGAATAATCGTCTCTACAGCTTCAATACTGATCAATGTAACTGCATTTTTACAAATTTATGAATCTACTCTTTTAGTGAAATCTAACTGTACATACATGTTTACAAGGAGCTGAAATGGATCTGGAGTAGGATTCTATGCTAGCTATAGAAATTCTTTTTAAAGCCATGTGTCTACCTTCCCCATGATGCATGTACATAATTCTAATTAACAGTTACAATACAGAGGGATTATGAGTGTGCATTAGAAGGAAAACATCTCCATGATATTAACATAGAACACTAAATCTGAACCTCTATTATCAATCAAGAAATACATTCAACATTAAAATATTCAGTTGTTTGCAGATTGATACATAGTATAGTAGTTTTACACTTTGCAGGACTCGCCCCTGAAGCAGGCCATATGTGACATGGCCGGGCTATGCCGTGCAGCACACTACAATCTGACAACGTTAACTATGCGAAGAGACTATTGTTAAAACAACACACAAATGATTTCCACAATACTCACTGACCATAGCACAATAGAGCTGCTTAAAGCAAATACATGTTTGCAGAGATACAGTTTGACAAATAACACAACTCAGCGGCAAAGTGGTTAAACATTTATGATTTGATTTTATCTCAGTCTGGAATGTCATTGGAGTGTCCCACTTCTAACAACTGTTTGCTAAGTTAAGGCTTTAGTGTTTATACAGTGCTGAATGATGCAGCCTGGTCACCAGATGTGAATACTTCCCTAGGCTGGAGCTTTCAATCAGATCACAGTCCTAATGGTCCCTGCTCCAACCTTCTTCCTCAGGACGTCCACCAGCCTTTCCAACCTGAGATGGGATCAATGGGGGGAAGGGAGGGAAGAAAATAAAAAGGAAGCTAACATTAGGAATGTTCTGGCTGAAAGAGACAGTGTTTGCACTGAACCAAGCTGTCCTAGTGATGGTCATGCTAAGAAACAAAGCATTACTGTAAAAGACAGACACTAGGGCAGAATGCAGACAACTTGAGAGAAACTTTTAACCTATAGTCCAACCCAGTCACAGTCAGAGGTGTATATCAACTCATCTTACCTCTGTGTAGTACATACAGTATCTGAGACCCCCATGACACACTAGTTTACACAGAACTATGAATAAATCTTGCTGCAGATATGCCGCAATACATGGGCAGCACATTTAATTCCCGGAGGAAAAAACCAACCCTACTCTGTGGTCATTGCTTTCACTAAACACAATACTAATTGTCTTATTTTCTTTTAGCACTTGCTACTAAAGCTATGTGTAAACTACAAGTGGTACAGTGGCAAGTTTGCAGCACTGCAGCTATGCTGATGTAGCACAAGTGCTTCCTACATTGACAGAAGGGTTTTTTCTGTCACTGTAGTTAATGCACCTCTCTGAGAGGCGGTAGTCAGGTCAACAGAAGAATCCTCAGCTGCACCTACAGTGGGGGTTAGGTTGACCTAACTAAGGTGCGGAGGGTGCCAAATTTTTCACAGTCCTGAGCACTGTAGCTAGGTCGATCTAATTTTTAAGGGTAGACCAAGCCTTAGCTCAATCGTGCAATGTGCCTTCCACATACTGTATGTTTACCTCTAAAAATCCCATATGTGTTTATATCAAAATGTCTTTTCAAAATACATGTAAGTCGAGTTTCTGAGTTGAGAGTGTGTAAGATGTTATGTCTACACTGGTTCATATGTTTTGAATTGATAATACAAACGAGAGCATACAATAATTAAGGGTCAAATCCTGCAAAATGCTCAGAGTCCTCAATTCCCATAGACTTCAATGCAGTGGGAGTGAGGGTGCTCAGTGCTTCACAAGATCAGACTCTTCCTGGCACATAACCACACCCAAATTCTAAATTTGTCCAGGAGTTCTCAGTCACATGCGTTTTGCTTAAGCACTCCAATGAAAGTGTATTTAGCTATTTCCTCAGGCTATCTATTTTTTTATGTAATTCTCCAATGAAGGTTCTCCCACAAATAAACACAGAGTATAAAGCTAGACATTGAGGGAAAGGGAATATTTTCAGTGCCTATGCCAATTAAAAGAGTTGTGACTTGTGAGTCCAATTAGCTGCACATATCACTGAAAGTTCACCATCTTTTCGGGTCTGAGAAGATTTTGTGTGTATATGTGTTGTATACTGCACAACATTGGTAACATAAATACATATATACATATATACTGCACAGCACTGGAACATAAATTCAATATAAAAGTAATTCAAGCCCTTTAAAGCTGAAAAATGCATTTGATCTAATGGATGCATTAGTGACTTCAGTGCAAAAGAATTAGTTCATGCTTCTTGGATTTACTGCCACAAGTTATAACATCTGATACTCACTGATGTGTACAATTAGGTACTGAAACACTCACATTTTCCAGGAACCTCTCAGCACCATGAAACTACACCTTTTATTGTGCTATTCAGATGGCTTAAATCCTGAAACCAGATTAGGAACTCACTACCCAAAAGCAATTGAGGGGAAGATTATCAACAGGCACCAGGAAATGACACATGGAAAATGTAGATGGTACTAGTTGCATTTTCCACAGTGAAGTTACTGGAGATGGAGTTTTTATGTCTGTGTAGTTTCACATTTTAAGTATTAGCATAGGTAGTATAATTACAGATTAACTATTCCTCCTCTTTCCCTTCCCCCTTTCCTATATATCTTTGTCATTTTTTCTTTTGTCTTTTATTTTCTATAATTTCCATTATTTGCCATAATACATGCATCAAACTTTTGCGGGTGAGGGTCAGGCAGGAAACAACTTACCCACCATGATCAACACAACTCTCATAAGTCAGTTCTTATGCAGTTTACCCTAACCAGAAATACTTTTCCAGGCTGGCTTTTAGGTTCTAGACGATCCAAGGATTTTACCTCATAGCTACATGATAGGCTGTATTTTTCTTCCCTGTTATTTAGAAGTTCATATATTTTATCATTTCCTATTTCAGGGACAATAATTAAAATAATTTGGAATATAGCTGTGAACATTTTATGATGTAATGTTTTTCTTTTGGAAAATGCTGATTTGACAAAATCAAAACATTTCATGGGAATGCATCTATTTTGTTGAAATTTTTGATGGGAAATTATTGAAACATTTCATAGGGATGAACAGTCCATTCAGACTTCATCATTTTGATAACAAATATGTTATTAATGAAATCTTTCAACTTTTACAACACTAAAAATAGTAAAATTATAAAAGTCAAAATGATAAAGTTGAAACAAAACGATTTGACCTTATTGAAATGAAATCTTTTAATAAAGTCCAAATGAAATATCTGGTTTCACAGAAAAATTCCAAGATTTCTACTTTTCATTCTAATGGCTTGTGATGGGATGTTAGTTGGGGTGGGATCTGAGTTACTACAGAGAATTCTTTCCTGAGGGTCTGGCTGGTGAGTCTTGCCCAGATGCAGGAGCGGCGCCAGGGTTTCTGACGCCCTAGGTGGACGGCCATTTCGCCGCCCCCTGCAGGTCCGGTAGACCTACCGCAGTCATGCTGGCGGACGGTCCGCTGCTGGATAGGCTCCGGTGGAGCTGCCGCAGTCATGCCGGCGGGCGGTCCGCTGGTCTAAAGGCTCCGGTGAACCTGCCGCAGGTATGACTGTGGTAGGTCCGCCGGAGCCTTTAGACCAGCGCACCGTCCACCGAAATCATTGCGGCAGCTCCACCGGAGCCTTTCCAGCAGCAGACTGTCCGCTGGCATGACTGCAGTAGGTCCACCGTACCCGCGTGCCACCCCCCTGGCAAAATAGCGCCCCCCCAAAATTCTAGTGCCCTAGGCCATTGCCTAGGTCACCTAAATGGTAGTGCCGGCTCTGCCCACATGCTCAGGGTTTAGCTGATTGCCAGATCTGGGGTCAGGAAGGAATTTTCCTCCAGGGCAGATTGGCAGAAGCCCTGGAGTTTTTTCGCCTTCCTCTGCAGCGTGGGGCATGGGTCACTTGCTGGAAGATTCTCTGCACCCTGAAGTCTTTAAACCATGATTTGAAGATGTCAATGGCTCAGACCCAGGTTTGATACAGGAGTGGGTGGGTGAGAGTCTGTGGCTTGCATTGTGCAGGAGGTCAGAATAGATGATCATAATGGTCCCTTCTGACCTTAAAGTCTATGATTCTATGAAACACAATTTCAAAATCTTTTCCCATGGGACGGGAATTCCATTTTTCAACCAGCTCTAATTTGAACAATTGAAGTCAATGTAGTTATACCAGTTCACATCAGCTGAGGATCAGACCCACTGTATCTTATCTGCTTTCCATCTGCAGGAGATATGCCCTCTTTCATTGAATAGACATCAGTTCCCCATCCTTCACTGACCAGGAATCACCTAATGTCTCTGCAAAAGATCTGGGAGATATCCAAGAAGAGCAGCTTTCCTTTGATGGCTTTTTTAGGTTAAGGATTAAGATGACATTTTTAATCTTCACGAATGGGGGCTGTAGGCAGGGCCAATTTTGGGGGTGGGCAAGCAGGGTGGTTGTCCTGGGTGCCAACTTCCAGGGGTGCTGAAGTACTGTGCTGGTTTCTTCCCCACTCTGATCCTGAATGGCTGGTTGTGTTTTCTCCCACTTTCAGCTACTGTCAGGGAGCATAGTCCTAAAACATTTTCTGTCCTGGCTCACAAAATGGCTAGGGCTGCTGCTGGCTCTAGACCTGTTCAGGCTCACAAAGCTCAGTGTTATTGGAATATGAAAAGGGAAGGAGGCCAGGCCTGATTTAGATGTCATCATTCACCTCCCTTTACTTCTAGCAGCTGCTAGGACCTTTGGATGTCTTCTTTATTATGTTCAATAGCATTGCAACAACCTTCTCAGCCTCTTTAAGCACCTATGAAAATCTCTCTCATACTAGTACTTGTCCTCAGGATAAGACAATCCCCGTTCTGGAACAAGAGGGATGAAGAAACTAATCTGATGCACTAGAATTCTGAGATTTGAGGGTTCATTATTTTTTTGAAAACAGAAACACCTGATAGTGTGATTATTTAAATCATTGTTGTATTAAAAGCAATGCTGTGCAGCTGCACATCTGGGGGAAAAACTATAATGGTTTCAGTTATTTAAGTACCTTTAAGATCATAAGGTAAATATGGAATAGAGGTCAATGTTTAAACTTTCTCCTGCAAGCTTAGATATGGAGATATTGTCACAATTTTGTGATCAACCAATGGCAATGGACACCAAAGTAGACAAGTTAGTGAAGAGTTGCCCATATTTGAAAAGAAATACCAGTAGGATGAAAGTTGCTGTCTACTGTTTAACCTTGCAACTGTCAGGCCTCATTGAAAATAATGAGGCTTAACAATCATAGCTTCTGCTCTTCAGATGAATGATGACTGCAATCATCAGAATGAGGTTTCCAGCACCAAGTACAAACTATGCAGATCTTATGGGCCTTTTATTTCTGTCCTGTATGGATTTGATTGTACTTATTATTAGAAAAATGATTATTAATAGTAGGAGATTAAGAAACCGCATCTCTAACATGGATCTAAACAATTCTGTGAAATAAAAAATAACAGCTAATTATGAATTCAATCACAAAGAGGGTGACATTCACCTTTGTGCAGAGAGCCAGCAAAATGCCTGCTTGTACCCCTAAAAGCCCTCTTAATCCCATAAAATAGTGCTATAGTCTAAATCAGTGGTTAACAACCCCTGGTACAAGCCTCCGGACTCAGTTTTGGGAACTATAATTCTGTGTCCCTGTTGTCCATCACAGAGCCCAATTCTGCCACCCTTACTTACAGAGTAGCACCTTTCTCTGTGAATAGTCAACTAAAGTTAAGGAGACTCCCTGTGCAGTAAGGTATTACCCAGAGTGAGTAAAGATGACAAAATTGGACTGCTGCAGATTTCCTGCCTCCCTTTCAAGGTTGTGCCGTCTAATCCATGGTGGAACTTGTTGCTTTGAATGCCATTCTTCTGACAGAGATAGTAGCCTAAATTCCATCGTGCATGCATAGCTGAATGGGAGGTGTAGGAAACTAGTTGGTACACCAGATCTCTTAATTTAGGTAATTTTTTATAAAAAGGATGGATGCCAATAATCTATAGGAAGTAATATTAATAACATAAGAATGGCCATATTGGGTCATACTAATAGTCTATCTAGCCCAGTATCCTGTTGTCCAACAGTGGCTGGTGCCAGATGCTTCAGAAGGAATTAACAGAACAGGGCACTTTACTGAGGGATCCATCCCCTGTCATATAGTCCCAGCTTCTGGCAATCAGAAATTTAGGGACATCCAGAGTATGAGGTTGTGTCCTTGACCATCTTGGCTAATAGCCATAGATGGATCTAGCCTCCCTGAACTTACTTAATCCGTTTTTGAACCCAGTTATAGTTTTGGCCCTCACAACATCCCCTGGCAACGAGTTTCAGAGGTGACTGTGTGTTGTGTGATGAAGTACTTCCTTATGTTTGTTTTAAACCTGCGGCCTATTAATTTCATTGGGTGAACCCTAGTTCTTGTGTTATGTGAGGGAGTAAATAACACTTCCTTATTCACTTTCTCCTCAATAGTCATTATTTCCTCTATACTACCCTCCCCCCCTTAGTAACCTCTTTTCTAAGATGAACTGTCCCAGTCTTTTTGCTCTCTTCTCGTATGGAAGCTGTTCCATACCCCTAATCATTTTTGTTGTCCATCTCTGTACTTTTCCCAATTCAATATATATTTTTTGAGATGGGGTGACAAGAACTGTATGCAGTATTCAAGGTGGGGGTATACCATGGATTTATATAGTGACACTATGATATTTTCTGTCTTATTAGCTATCACTTTCCTAATGGTTCCTAATAGTGTTAGTTTTTTTTGACTGCCACTGCACATTGAGCCGATGTTTTCAGAGTACTATCCTTGATGACTCCCAGATCTCTTCTTGACTGGTAACAGATAATTTAGACCCTATCATTTTGTACATATTAGAGCTGTCAATTAATTGCAGTTAACTCACATGATTAACTAAAAAAAATTAAGTGCGATTAATCGCACTGTTAAATAGAATACCAGTTGAAATGTGTTAAAATATTTTTCTACCTTTTCAAATATATTGATTTCTATTACAACACAGAATAAAAGTGTACAGTGCTCACTTTGTTATTATTTTTATTACAAATATTTGCACTGTAAAAATGAAAAAAATTATAAAAGAAATAGTATTTTTCAATTCACCTAATACAAGTACTGTAGGGCAATCTCTTTATCATGAAAGTGCAACTTACAAATATAGATTTCTTTGTTATAAAACTGCTCTCAAACAAAAAAACAAACAAAAAAAAACTAATGTAAAATTTTAGAACCTACAAGTCCACTCAGTACTACTTCTTGTTCATCCAATCACTAAGACAAACAAGTTTGTTTACATTTACAGGAGATGCTGTTGCCTGCTTCTTATTTACAAGGTCACCTGAAATTGAGAACAGGCGTGTGCATGGAACTTCTGTAGCTAGTGTTGCAAGGTATTTATGTGACAGATATGCTAAATATTCTTATGCCCCTTCACGCTTCGGCCACCATTCCAGAGGATATGCTTCCATGCTGATGAAGCTCATTAAAAAATAATGCAATAATTACATTTGTGACTGAACTCCTTGGGGGAGAACTGTATGTCTTTGGCTCTGTTTTACTCACATTCGGCCATATATTTCATGTTATAGCAATCTCGGATGATAACCGAGCACATTTGTTTTAAGAACACTTTCACAGCAGATGTGACAAAACGCAAAGAAGATACCAATGTGAGATTTCGAAAAATACCTACAACACTTGACCCAAGTATAAGAATCAGAAGTGCCTTCCAAAATCTGAGAGGGACAAGGTGTGGAGCATGCCTTCAGAAGTCTTAAAAGAGCAACACTTATCCCAAAGAATAAGCATAGATAATGACCAATTTGCTTCACCTTTTGAAGCTACCCAAAGAGTACACTCAGGAAAAAGATCTTTCTGACCTTTCAGTGAAGATTGAACATGCATGACTGACTGGTGGAAAAAAAATCAGCTCTAGTGACCAAGGTCCAGATGTTTAAAGATATTTAGGGCCCAGAAGATAACAGATAGGCTCATAGTGGAGTTCTCAAAAGTGCTTAATCTTGTTGGCACCTAACTTGCATTGATTTCAATAGAACAGGCACCTAACCTGCTTAGGTATTTTTAGAAATTCCACGAGGCACCTATTTTCATCGTTAGATGCCTAAATGCCTTTGAAAATCTAGCTCTATGAGATTATTTCACCTTACAAATATCACTTTACTGCTGTGCAATTTCTTTTTGCTATATTGTATCTATGTATTCAAATACCTATGTTAAAAGAAAAAAAACCACTGGGCCAAATTATTCCCTCATATGTACTGCTCCACCTTTAGTCATATTGAGCTGCACATTTCAAGGGCAATAAATTCCATGCTTAAAGAATGGATAAAATTTGCCATATTTGAAGAGCATAAAAAGGAGTGAGAAATATTCTTTATCTTATTTCTATAGTGCCTACCTAAGTGCTTCTCCTAATAACCCTGTACAATAAGAAAAGTCCTACAGGTTAAAGGCAAAGACATCTGCAAAGCTGGTACATGAGTATTTCTTACTTTAGCAAGAGATGTTTTGCCTTTAAGACTCTTGAGTTGTGCTAGACTAATGGTGCTCTTTTTTTATATGAAGTTGGAGTTAATTCTAGGCCAAAAACAAGGAAATCTGTGGCTGAATGTACAGTAGTAGCAAATAGCTTTACTGGTGGGGTCTGCTGCTGTGATGTTTCTAGGTGGAATAAATTCTTCATGAAATGTTCATAATCTTTGAGAAGAAGGTCCAATCTACAGAAGCAGACTGCCTAAGCAGTCAGGGATTTCTTTCCCAAAACATAGTCTGCTTGCTTGCTTATGCAGTTACTTTAGGTTTGTGCTTTCTTGTCCCGTACGTATACTGTTCTGGTTTGAATACTGGATGTGGTTAGACAGTTCTAGGTGCTTGACTGATTTGATTTTTAGTAGATTTATGGATTTTCCTTCATTGATGTTTCCTTTTGGGTTGCCATACATTGGAGTGGGCTCCAGATTTCCAGAGGCTGATGTCTACTCTGATTATGAATAATTCTGAATTATATAGAAGTTTCCTTATTAAAATATATTTAAAAATTCTTGATGACAGAAACTTTAATATTAGCTATAGGGCTCTACTCACTGCTCTTTCAGTTCACCCCTGCAACAGGAGACCAGATGAGGGAATCCAGCTTTAAACTGGGGTTTGGACTTACTATCAGATCTACTGAGGAAGGCTGAGAGATGTGCTGAATCAGCACATTCCCCCCTGTGCCGCTTCTCTGGCCAGAGCTGCCCATTTTATGGTGGACAGTGACATTTAGCCACAAACCTTGAGTAAGGGCTTGTGTAGAGCTGCACTGCTCCAAGGGGATCACTGGGGCAATTACAACTCAGGTCTACCTAAAATGTACCTCTACTAGATAATAGCATCCTTCAATTAGCCTTCTGTGCTAATCTGCACAGCAGTATATAGACTAGGGCAGAACAATAGCTTCTACCTGCAGATGGATGATAAAAGCAATAAAAACAAAACCCTTGTGGATTTTGAAATACTATATAAAGGCTTATAAACCTACACTCTAACCTTTGGTTATCTGTCCAACAGATTAGATTAGGCTCAAGCCATGAAGATGGCCTTACTTGGGTGCTTGATGGCTTCTTGTGGAATGTATTTTGCTGACATTAATGCCTCTCCCAAACCCAACAGTTCTGACACATTCCATGACGAGTAAGAGGCAGTAGACAGAAAGAGCGGGAGCTGTTGGTGTTTAACAGATCAAGTGGCAGATCTGCTACAATCCTGTAATAGATTATTTATCAGATAAAGCCTTGATATGGTTTAGAGGCATCATGCGGCTTTCCTCACTCTTAACAAATATTCTTCTATATCACGTCTGGATGTCTTTCTGAACGAAACACTCTGGTCTCAGCCAGAAGTTATGAACTGGATGCAGGAATTACTGGGTGAAATTCTAGGGTCAATGTTATGCTGGAGGTCAGAGAGGACGAATAAAATGGTCCCTTTTGGCCTTAAAACTTAAGAACGTAGAGACTGACTGAGCAGAGCCTGTTAGCTCTAAATCACATTACACCCCCGTGATTAATTAACCTACTCCAGGAACTTTCATCAACTACTGACTGGCAAACACTGTTTGTTACGTCACTCCAGTAAGCATGTTCCAATGAGCTCCCAGGCTTAAATTTGGCAGTGGAAGTTATTGTCTCACAGTTACACACTGACCTAAAAACAAGCATTTCTAATAAAACTCCTTCAGTGGTTTCTCTAGCAGAAAGAATAATTTTGTACTGGATTAAATTTAGAGGTAAATACAGCCAGTTGGGCTCCTTTCAAAATAAATTTGGTTTACATGGGCCTTGGCTAAAATATTAAGTATTGTTCTGTGGCCCACAATAGCTAATCTTGCCAAATAGTTTCCCCCTATACCTTCTGTCTCAAAGTTTATGAGCCTGACATCAGCATTGCCATGTACCTTCTACCATCACTTAAATCAAGGAAAAGTGAGTGTCAAACACTACCACTCTGTTTTTATAGTGTTTTACTCCCAAAGGAGAATTAGGCCCTGTGTCCGTATTTGGGACTTAAGTCATTCTTGCTAAGGGTAAGCTGTTCCCCTATTTTAGAGTACTTACTAAGAAGTGCATTTACAACTGGGTTTCAGTACAACCAGCCTCCCATGTATTTATCTTTTAGAGTGCATGCTCTTTGGAGCAAGGACTGTCTTTATTTGCTGTACTGTATCATTCTGTGCAAGTTGTTGACACTAAACAAATAATAATAATTAGAATAGATAATAAATTCAGATATTTAAAGGCCAGAAGAGATCATTAGATTCTCCTGGCCACAGAATTTCATCAAGTTATCCCTTTATGGAGCCCAATAATTTGTATAGTAGCTTCATTAGTGGCCTATTGATCCCACATGTATATTAGAAACCACTTTCTAAATTCTTTCTTTACATGTGACTTACTTTATGCTGGCTTCTCCATGACAGTTTGTCACTGACAATTATTGCTTCAGGTCATTTTGTTCCATAGTTTGTTCTGTTCCTTGTAGAGTTCATATAAAAAATCCTGCCATCAAAACATGTCTTGGAATGACCACATTTTCACAGCTTTTTTGCTTACATTAACGGGGGGTTTATTTGATTTACATACCAAATATTTACTGGAACAATTCTGTCTGTCACATGCATAAGAAAAACTAGCAGTTTTGCCTTTCAGGTCAGATAGCTTTACCATAGAACGTCTTTGTGCCAAAGTATTTATTGGTTTGAAGGGAGGAGAAATCACTACTTTCTATCAACCACAGAAGAATACTCGCCTTTCATTTTGGTAGTGCTGTTTGATGTTATTAAAAAGTCATGAACTTCTGAAAGGCTCAGTCTCTCTCCTAACAGCTCCCCACCCTTCTCTCAAGAGCATTCCTTCCAGAGAGAAGCTGCATTTGTATCTAGCTGTGGTATTCACGGGCAGCACAGTGTTTAAGAGCAGATTCTCAGCTGGCACAATCAGCATATTGACTCCAACAGAACTATGACGATTTACATCAGATGAGGAGTTGTTTCAATAATATTTCTGATAGGGTCACTTATTTTCTTCAGTTTCCGTGTTACATATAATCCATTTAGCAAGACAACCAATATTCTTTTTAGCAGTTGTATTTACTGCTGCTAAAGCTGACAGATGTCATAAGATACCCACATAGACAAAAGGCAAGTTACTGGCAATATGGAAGAATGGTGTGGGATACCAGTAGCTCTGTGGGATCTTTCAAATCTAAGCTAGGACCCTGAGGTGGTTGCAAGGTCCCAGATGAGGGTTTTTCTGTTTGTATGGCTGTTTTAAAGAACTATTCTTTGGATCCTGTAGTATTTCTACAGGTTACAGAACAGATAGTACTTATCTGCAGTGGAGCCAAAGGTAAGCCCTTGCTTAGCTTGCTGGGCAATGCCCAAAATCCATTTCTCTTTTTAACATCAAAACTGATTGCTGCAGCCTGCTGTGCCTATTGTCACCATGTAGAGTATTCATAAACTCTAGGCTGGAGTATGCAGTCATGGAACAATCATTGAACAGATGTTTTTCTTTCCACAAGAGATGAGGTTTGTGATCACAGAGATTGAGACTGACAGTGAGAAAGCTTGCCTGCTAACCAATAAACTGAACCAGTATGAAACTGAGAAAGCTAATAAAGCTATACACAGATTGTAAAGTAATAAGATCACGAATACGAGGGTCTCATTTTTTGTTTTGTTTTTAAACCACTGAAAAAGAATAAGATGATCAAAGCAACAAGATCAGGGTTTGAAATTTTCTCTGTTCCTAAGTCCGGTAGTTGCTATATTCAGTCTTGGATCAGTGCCTGCTAGACTGAGGCTTGGTCTACACTGGGGGCGGGGGAAGGGGTCGAACTAAAATACACAACTTCAGCTACGTGAATAGCGTAGCTGAAGTCAGTGTATCTTAGGTTGATTTACCTGGCCGTGAGGACGGTGGCGAGTCGACCGCTGCCACTCCCCCGTCGACTCCACTTCCGCCTCTCGCCATGGTGGAGTTCTGGAGTCGATGGCACAGCGATCGGGGATCAATTTTATCGTGTCTATACTAGACGCGATAAATCGATTCCTGATAGATCGATCACTACCTGCCGATCTGGCGGGTAGTGTAGATGTACTCTGAGGGACAGTGACAGATTTTAATGACTCACTGTCTCTCAGACACCAAGTTTGGAAAAGAATGTGAGTCCAATCATAGCGAGCTGAGAATTCTGCTCTTTCAATGCAGGGCTAGCTCTAGGGCTTCTTATGGGGAACAGGCAAACATTCTGCAGCGACCCACACTAGCAAATACTGAAAGTTTTGTTGTGCCAGGAAATTATTCTGTAAGGGACAGCAATCCCTATTCCAAAACACCTGTCTCTCCAGGGATGCACGTCTAATAACAAAATACACTATTACTAAGGCTAAGATTTTATCATGGTTATTTTTATAAAAGTCATGGACAGATCACGGGCAATAAACAAAAATTCACAGAAGCTATGACCTGTGACTTTTGCTGCAGCAGCTCCATGGTTTCCCCCACTACCATGGAAGCTGTGGGGATCCCCCTCCGCCTGCGGCAGCTGGAAGCTGAAGGGTGGGCCTCCCTCCACCCACGGTGGCTGGGAGCTGCAGGGTGGTCATATTTCCCAAAGAAAGAACAGGACACCCCCAGCTGCTGGCCCAAAGTGCCCCCTCATCCTCCCCCGACAAGAGGCTGTCACCCGTTGCTGGAACTCTGAGGAGGGGCACCCTCAGGAGTCTGTCACCTGTAGCTGGAACTTTGCAGGGGGTCCCAGTTGTTGCTGTCACCTGTTGCTGAAACCCTGCCAGAGTTCCGCTGATTGCCAGCTCCAGAGTCCCGCAGTCCCTGGGGCTGAAGCAGAGGACGTCACGGAGGTCTCTGGAAGTCATGGCTTCCATGACTTCCACGACGTCCATGACATAAATGTATCCTTAACTATTACCACTACTTAGCACTTAGAGTGCATTTTACCAAAAAAAAGTGCTTCACAATGGCGAGTGAGTAACATTAGCTCTATTTCTCAGATGGGAAAATGGATGGGCAGAGAAGTTACCAGTAAGTGACTTGCTCAAGCTCAAACAATAAACCAGTATGCCGCAATCCTGCAAACACCTAATGCATGTCTTTAACTTTATTCACAAGTAGTCTCATTGAGTAGGATTGCTCAAGCGTGCAAAGTTAAGCACATGCATAAGTGTTTGCAGGATCAGGACTTAAGAAAGCTGGGAACAGACCCCCTCTCTTTTGGTTTCCAGTTTCATGGCCTATCCATGTTCGTACTTGGGGATCTAGAATGCTTCCAAGTTTTGAGAACTCTCTTAATGATATGTATCAGAGGGGATATGCTGCAGGAATTGGAATTAATACAATAATATGTTCTGTTGGAGATTTTTGCCCTCTTTAGAAATACTCAAAAATGACCTAAAAAACAGATTATCTGACAACTATAAAAACTTTTTAAAGCATAAAAATCAGTTTTATAGAATTTTGCATTAGTTACACAGTAAGCCAAATGGTGTATTTTTAAAAGTCTCTAGGGAAGCTGTGATTATCTTTAAACTTTAAATGTTAATGCCACCATTCTAATGCCTCTGCATGCTTCAGACAAGTCTTCCTTGTAAGACCAGATCTAACCTTCTTGTCTGTCTATTCCATGTCAGCTTCACCTCTCTTATGTGTGCCCTAGTCAAATCTTGTTTACAATGAGGTTTGCAAAATTGCAAATACAGTTACACTGCCCAGGTTTGTGTTTCTCGAGCGCGTCCCACCAAGAAGTAGTTTTGGCGGTCTCTGCTTAAAACCCTAAACACCCTCTTGACACTGTAAACAATGAAGACAAGATTGTGTTCTTTCTTGATTCTGTGCATATTTTACAAACACTGAGGCAGACTCTTGGGCTCTAGACAGCCCTTCTTTGTCTTCTCCCTTCTCGTAGGTAGCCGCACCATTATCACAGAGAGCAATGAGGAGTCTGTGGAGCAAATTCTTCCTGTCCACCTACCCCATACCACCATCAATTCCCCTTCAATATTCTTTTAGAAAAAACCTTTTTTTTATCTAGGAGTGATGTATTTTAGTTGATTTTCCCTCCTGGCATAAGTGAGGTGATGTTGCCCAAGCTGAAATGGCAGAGATGGTGCCATAGAGAGATCAAATGACAATGGGAAAGGGTTTGGAGGCACAGGAACGTAGTTAGTTAAGCTCTCACTTGTGATAACTCCCTTATGACAGATGACATGAGTAGCCCAAACTGCCCAACCTTCTGGCAGAATCCAGTGGCATATACCAAGCAATACATCTTGCCCATAGACCTTTCAGTACCTCTGGATTTGGAGGTATTCACAGTTGGTTAAATCCTGCAAACCATTTATTGTAAAAACAACCGCAGACTATTTATTACTAGTCTCTCAATAATGTAAGGAAAATGCTGCAGATGAGCCATTTCTCTACCTACGTTATCTATTTCTTGTAATGTTTTAAAAATATTTTGGATGGGCATTATTAATGGAGAATTAACGGCAACTGGGGCCCCATAGTGCTGGGTGCTGTACAAACCCAGAGAAGAATGCAGAGGTGATCACTTGCTCACAATAGAAAAAAAGATCGCAAAGGCATTGTTTGAGGATTAGCATTACTCAGCAAAATGTGCCATCTGCACATGCACGGAACTCTTCTCAGATTATGCTGCAGACATGCTGCCTCTCCACATAAATTCCTTGTTTAGAATATTAGAACCTGCTCAAAGTCTTGTGGGAAAATCTGGGTGCTGGTTTAGTCATTTATTATTGGGTTAGAAATACGAAAAACTATCTTTTCTTCATAGAATTGGGTAGGTTCCACCTTCACAAAGCACTTGCACCCCTGGTTAACTTTAAGCAAGTGAGTAGTCCCATTAATTTCAAGTCTGTTTAAAGTTAAGCATGGGCTGAAGCGCTTTGCTGGATTGGGGCAATAGTTATTTTCGTTGGCATTGTAAAAAACAAGAGTGACTAGCCCAACCAATCAGTAAAACTTTATAAGTAATTCATAAGCCTCCAAAAAGACTGAATTTTTGCTGAGTTTTTGCAATTACAGCTTTATCTGGCTACAACATTCAATCTTTTGCATATTTTCAGAAATATTTCAATATTATTAAAAAACCCCCTTATTTATATTCCAACAGCCAAGTCACAAATAAATTATTTTTTACCATTTTTGATAAATGGTGCTGGCAAGACAATAAATATCATTTAGTAATGGCAATATAAATGCCTTGGGTATATTTTATTTGGATAGAAATTATTAAAGCTAATGGTTATTTACTGAGACACTTACTTTTTCACCTGGGAAAAAAAAGCAAGTTCCACAAAAGAGTTTTCTTACTTGTCTTTAAGGGGTATTTAGCGTGTTTTCAAAAAGGTAATTTAATAGTTTGTCATAGAACAGTTGACTATATGATTAAAAATGCTATGTAAATATGCTTCTTGGTACTGGACAAAGTGTACAACTCCAAGATCTAATTTGTTTGTGTTATTGGTCTTACTAAATATTAGTCTTTGCTAGTCTGGTTTACACCATTTATCTTGACTATGCCAACATTCTGATTTTGTTCTCAAGTATTCCACAACAAGCTGATGTTATACAATAGTAGCCTCAGAGCTAGCTTTTCCAGTTTACTGAGTATACTTAGTATATTTTGTTACTGATAAATCAATAGAACCACATTGTAATGTGCAAACTTCCATCTCTATGAAGCAGCTATAAGCAAACTGTAAATGAACACACAGGTCAAAAAATGGGATGCTGTGATTATGTTGACTCTGAAAACATTTGATTTTCATACATTTTACTGTATAGGAAAAATAAGTTGTAGCACTGCCTACATTTTCTTGAACATTAAAGTGATAAATATTCAAATGATGATAAATATGTGTGTTTAGATCCTAGTTATTTATGTTTAAAAACAATTATTGTGAGGATCTGTGTTGCAGGCCATATTTTATAGTAGACAAGTAAAATAAATGCACAAGTAGATAAATACCTGACTTAGGCTATGTCTATACTTAAAATTGTACAGCTGTAGCGGTCAGTGTAGTAGACACTTACTACAGTGATGGGAGGCGCTCACCCATCACTGTGGGTAATCTACCCTAGAGGTAGTTGCTAAGTCAACAGAAGAATTCTTTCATTGACCTAGCAATGTCTACAGTAGGGGTTAGGTAGGCTTAACTACATCTCTTAGGGGGTGTGGATTTTTTACACCACCAAGACATGTAGCTATGACACACACAGCTTTTCAATGTAGACCAACCCTTACATTCTGAGCTTGATTCTGCAGCCCATATGCACCCGCAATTCCATGAAGGCTATGCAAGTTTGGGTTGTGCAAGGAATGCAAGAATATCTCTGTAAATATCTTGGGGACAGAGTCTCTTGACTTCATTCTCATGTAGAACACTGAACATAAGGTTGCCATTCAACACAAGCCATCAGATGCCAGAAATCTCACTTCAATCCATGGCATCGGGGATCTCAAGAGAAAGATATCCCAGAATGTATCACTCTCTGACACCCCAGAGACTAGGCTTGCAATGAGACTTTTAGTATTTGATTTCAAAGACAGGTGCATTATGGGATATCCTCAAAGAAGTAGGAAGTGTCAGGAGGGTTCAGAGATGGGAAACAGATTAGATAAAATTCATTTCTGTGCTGAAGGATCTCCACAATCTGGCTAGTAGATAGTGGGGGAGATATTCAGCACATGCATCAGTTTTAATTTTACCTTAGTTCATATTTAAATATTTTGTATTAATTTACTGACTTAGAAATCAAGGTGATGTAGCAAATTCTACCTAGTTAATTTTAATCAGTATGTATCAAATTGTATTAACACTGAAGATAGGCCAGGGCTGAGACATACTACTTATTGAACAGCAACATAGTCAGTCTGCCATCAGATGCTCTGCTCTATTCTTGGACCACTAAGGCATTATTCCTGGACCACTAAGACATTTCAGGTGTTGTAGAAAGATCCTGAATTGTGTCTTTTACATCAGCTGTAGAATCCACCTCCGTGAATTCCTCTGTATATGTATGCTTCAGAGTCCACAGGAACCTTAAATATGTTTTCCAAATTATTTCTGAACTCATGTCCACTGTGTAGTTGTACTGTACAGGATCTGGGAGTATTTTATTTGACCAAAACTTGAGAAGGTTTCAATTTACCTCCTGGAGGTATCTCTTCTGAACACTAACATTTACTGGAGGGCACTAGCTTTATCATTCTGCTGTATTAATTTTTCAGCATCTATTTATGAACTATTAGCTTCTTTCTTTTAGTACAGTCTCTCTCGCTTATTTTAAATAAGCTGATTGCAGCTGGAAGTCTTGTTTTCAGATATCTACCCATTCATAATTGGACAGTTGATTCTGATTATTCTCTTTTTTTGAGTATATTTTTTGACCATTTTTTTCTGCTAATCCTTTTGATGTTGGATATTTTGAACTGGGTGTAACACGCACAGAAGCCCACTACACTACAAATGCTATGCATTTTGTACTAGTATGTAGCAGACCATTATCTGAACACATTTGATCAAGAATTTCATGCTTTGCAAAGACAGATTTTCAGGTGACTAATTTCTATTTTACTCAGCTCAAAGTAGCCTGAATATGAGTGATATATGGGAAGAAAATCTAAGCAAAAAAGGAATTCAGGAGAGCAGGCAGTTTTCCAAAGAGACAATATTAAAGGCACAATAGAAAACTATCTCAATGCAAAGGAAAGACGGGAAGAATAATAAGAGGCCAAAAATGATTCCATTAGGAGCTCTCAAAAAGAAATCCTACAAAAACGTGGAAACATAGATAAATTGCTATGGATGAGTATGAAAGACTAGCACAAGCATGTAGAGACAAAAGTCGAAAGGTTTAGGCACAATATGAGTTATATCTAGCAAGGGACATAAAAGGCAATAAGTTCTATAAACACATTAGGAGCAAGAGAAAGATGAAGGATAGTGTAGGTTCTCTACTTAGTGGGGAAGAAGAGCTAATAATGGATGACATTAAGAAAGCTGAGGTATTTTTTGCTTTAGTCTTCACTAAAAAGATGAATTGTGACCAGATACTTAAACACAATTAACACTAACAAGGGGGAAGAAACACAAACCAAAATAGGAAAAGAACAGGTTAAAGACTATTTAGATACGTTAGCTGTATTCAGGTCAACACTGCATTTCAAAATATACAAAGTATATATTCTTAAATCAAATGCTAATAAGTTCTCAAGCAGCATTTTTCTTACTTTGACTATTGGTAAATTTTTATTATTATTATTGATGGAAAATTTTTTTCATCAGTTTGTGTCTGGTGAAATAGCCAATTACGAATACAAATCTAATCCTACCAACTCTACCCGTGAGGAAAATTTAAAAATTGGGTCATGTTTACTCTTGAGAAATGAAGACTGTGGGGGGACCTGATAACAGTCATCAAATATGTTAAGGGTTGTTATAAAGGGAACGACGATCAATTTTTCGCCATGTCCACTGATAGTAGGACAAGAAGTAATTGGCTTAATCTGCAGCAAGGGAGATTTAAGTTAGATATTAGGAAAAACTTTTCCACTATAAGGGTAGTTAAGCACTGGAATAAGCTTTCAAGGGAGGCAGTGGAAGCCCTGTCATTAAGAGTTTTGAAAACAGGTTGTACAAACACCTGTTAGGGATGGTCTAGGTTTACTTGGTCCTGCCTCAGTGCAGGGGGCTGGACTAGATGATCTCTTGCAGTCTGTGACGGGGTTTTCATATGCCACACTAGGTGAGATAGGGTTAACCTCATGTTATGAGTGTCAGTATAAAGGGAGAAGCCCAGCTCATTCTGGGCTGACTGCTGGGGAGGAAGGATGCTCGGTGGATGCTCCAGCCAAGGAGCCACTTCAGCCCCTGACTGCAGGAACCAGAAACCCTGAGGCCCAGACAGGAGACCGATTGACTACTGCCAGCCGACAGGAGTCCCAACAAGCTACCAGCACCAGGGAGCTCGAAGACTCAGTGATGAATGGACTCCAACTCCAGGGACCCATGGTAGGAAGTGGCCCAGGGAGGTGGAGTGAGTGGTATCCCTCATCTGAGGAAAGTTGGCATGTTGCAGTAGGATCCCCACTGACTGGGTGGTGACCACACTCACTGCTGATAGGGCCCTGGACTGGTACCCGGTGGAGAGAGAGGGCCCAGGTCCTCCTACCCCAGCTGCCACCCACCCCTAGGTGGCAGCCCACTTCACCGACTCTGGCCATTATGCTGCACAGCCCTGAGCCCAAGGGCAGCTGTACTGACTCTGGCCACGAGGCTGCGCAGCCCTGAGCCCAAGGGCAGCTGTATAGACTCCAAATATTAGGCTGCCCAGCCTTTAGCCTGAGGGGAGCCATTTTGGCCCTGACCACTGAGCCATGCTGCCTTCAGTCTAAGGATCATCTGATAGATGGTAGTTGCAGTGATATCACAACCCCACCTCACCCTGAAACAGGACAGGGTGTGCATAGTCCGTGACACAGTCCCTTCCAGCCCTACATTTCTATGAGTCTATAAAACAGGTCTTGTCTTCAAAGGCGAAATGTATCAGCTTTACCAAGTTTTTCTTATACATACTGAGGATACAATGCTTCTTTAGGTTTTTCTGATAACAACATTTGATGAATATGACTTTCAAACCGTAACAACCATTAGTTTGTTCATACCTGGACAGTAAATGTTTTATCTGGTGCTTCTTTTACATAATTCCATGACCACATGTTCTTCAAGAAGGTTCTTTCCCCAGTCTGCATTAGATCACTCATTTCTCTGCTGAAAATTACATCACTAACAGCAGCTACTGCATTACAGAAAAATCGGCGAAGAAGGGATGAGCCATCTCTCTTTGCCTCTAGTCACGCCTCAAGTATCATCCTGTTCAGAATGTGTTTTGCAGGCACATAAGTTTCTTGCATCTACCAGTATAGACTTGAAGATGAGTTAACTTGCACTGCTGTGTTGTGGTCCATGGTAAAGGTAAACGACTGTGGTAATAAATTTGAGTTCTGGTAATTGTGCCACTTTGTCAGGCAGCACCTGCCAGACCATTTGTTTTGATATAAATATTGCAAAATAAGGGCTTTTATTTATGATTTCTTCACTATTTTAGTGTGTTTCAATTTCCATAGTTATTCACAGCACTTCCTTAATAATTCTTTAAGTGGCAGAGTTGCTGTGGAACTTGGTAGCAGGAATTTGAGAAAGTACATAATTATTCCAATCTGTCATTCCTATTTATTTTAAGGTTAAAAGAAGTTAGGTGATAGACTCTACTTGAGTGTCACCTTGCTTAGTGATGTTTCTAGTTAATACAGATGGAAATGTTTTACCCCTATTGCTGGCTTTGCAGCATTTGCCTTTATTTATTAAATCTAAAGCCCTATTTCCTTGCCACAATTTCTAATATCGTATTCCTTTCTTGGGCCACAAAATCAACAGCATCAGTGATACCATCACTATTCCTAACATAGACTACAAAATTCTACCTGGACACTCAGCTGAGGTAAGCAATTTATTTTTATAGGCAAGTAAAATCTTTTAAAATTATCCTTAGTGAACATGGGAAAGGATGGGTGATTAGATTTTATGCCTAGGCTAGTCAATTTTAATGAGAATTTTGAAAGAATGGCCTCTACTTTTTATGGAACATGAATAGTACACTAGATATACTGAGAGAAAAAATATATACCAAGAGATGTTGGAAATGTATTGTACCCAGAACATTCTCTAACTATCCAGGCAAATTTGTGATGAGTGACTGCATGCATCTAACACAAATTAATATTCAGCTCCAGTCCAGTCTACTACTTATTTCTTCAATAGCTAAGAGAAGAAATTGCTTTCACTTTATAGCTTTATTAAGTTCCTTTAGATCTAGGCATACCCTCACCAACTTGTTTGTTTTTTCCTACCACTACAAATAGATATACCTAGATAGTTGGTTCACTGAATTTTTTTATAAGTTGTAATTTCACCATGCAAGTTAGTTCCTGCATTCCGCTATCAGTGTAAATGGAATTTTGCTGAGTGGAGTAATAATGGGGATTATTTTAGGGTTTAAAACAACTGTGATGTGTGCAATTAGTTTTAGACATCTAAATAAATTCTTTTAGTACTGTAAATTGCTTTCAGTTAGATCACAAATGAACTTCTCTATATATTTCAATTACTCTTCATTCTTCACAAGTCTTAAACCCTAAAGCAGGCAGTTTCCATACCCACCATCACAAAATCTAGTGACTTTACATTCCCTCTATTCAAACCTTACTTTTGTTTTCTTTTCTATTTCAGACTTCCGCATATATATATCCATGCCATGCAGGCCTAAGAAAGCTTGCATCAACTGTGCCACACTTTGTAGAGTCCCTTTGGGGTGCATTGTACTTTTGTGCATTTGGAAATCTTGCTACTGACTGGTGTTGCCTTCCCAAACTGTAAAAGCCAGCAAAGGGAAATTAAACGCTTCATGGGGTCCATATATATTGTAATACTCACTTGCAGAAAACAATAGATTTTTCTATTGGGACACTGCAAGTAACAACTCCATCACACGCTGGCGGGACTGAAAACTTCCTCAAACCTCCCCTTCCCTGAAAAGATACATCATAATATCAAAACAAAACAACTTGCCTCTAAGTTAAATCACCACCTATTGCTGGAGGTGCTATCTACACTGATCATACAATATACATAATCTGCTTTTAACAACTGCATTCTTTCAAGACACCAGTCCTCACCTAGCATTTTCTCCCTAGCAGATCCTACCCAATAACTTTTGATCAATTATGAAACTACATAAGGTTGTTAATTTTCATTACTGTCAGTATTATACTAAACTTATCAATCACAGACCTTCCACAGAGCCATACACTACTGACACCGGATATCAACTCTATTATCTTTGAAAATAGTGGAAAGTTTGTAGAACCTCTCCAGATTTAACCTTTACTCCGTCATCTATTTTAGCTAGTTTTTTGAGTATAGACTATCTGTTTAACTATGAACTATGGGTCAGATCCTCAGTTGGGTAAATCAGCATAGCTCAGCTTAATAAAGCTATGCCTATTTACACCAGTTGGCCCAATATTTATATTCTTCCATAAAATAGCAGGGCTTACTTTATGTTCCAGAACATCAGAACTCATTAAAATTACTCACAATAATGTTAAAAAACTATCAATTATTCAGCACCAGTACAAACTTTCACTGACACAGAATTATAGCACTCTTCTTTAAGATCAAACCCACTTTTGACATTATGGGCCAAGTTATTTGCTGGCATAAATGGGTGAAACTCCATTAAAATGAATGGAGTTGCACCCATTTACTCCATTAGATAATTTGGTCCTATTATCCCCCAAATCCTGTTTTATAATTAAAGGGAAGAATCCAGTCTAAACTTAATAAAAGAATTTGAACATGTAATCATTAAAGATATTACTAAACTAACAGGAACAAACTAAATGTTGTGAAAGCGGCAAAACAAAGAAAATTATTGGTGATATTTAAAGTAAAGCCAGCTGAGTTCTCCAATACTGGGTGATTTCTCCAAAACAAATAGCTTTTATTCTCCATGAATGTACAACTTGTTTCTTTTGTGCAGTGCTTCTGCTTGTAATTTTTAATTAGCTAGACCCATCCTTATCTTTGAAAAATGACTGAAGACGTAAATGCCACAACATATACTTCAACTAAATATATTTAGGTATGATTTTTATAGGGAGATAACTAGTTAATAGCATTTACACGGAAGAAAAAGACTCAATCAGCATAATAATCGTGAAATCTAGTTTTTATCTGTTTCCGGTTTAACTGAAGTTGTACTCTATAGAATATAATCTGTACATTAAAGATATCATGCTTGCAGTTAAAAATCTCAAAAGACTTTAGACCTACAAATAAAAGATACCCATTTTATCCTTTTCTGAGACACTGACCTGTATCCTCATTTAAAAATGAACACCACATCTTTATGTTATTAAATCTTTGTTTTGATCTGTTAGTATTCACCAAAGTGCCATTTTATAAAACCCCACACTGAATAGGCAAGGCTGGAGGTAACCATCTGCAGCTTTAGAGTCTGCGTTTGAATTGATGAAAAGAGCTTTGTGTTTTCATTGCCAAGTTTGATTCTTCCAGTCATTAGGCATTCCTCTCAGATCGCATCAATGAAGCGGACTCTCTTACACCCATGTGTTAAATTCTCTTCTCCTCATGGTTTCCTTTGCCAGCTATACTCCAGAAAGACTACTGGGTCTTAGCCACATTCTTCTCACAGCTGTGTTAAAAAAGAGCATCAGAGCTTCTTCCCAAAACCCATATGTGTATCTGGTCAGTCCCCTGTCTGGGGGTCACCTCACATTGTGGTGTGATTATTCAAAGATTCATTCTTGTTCTTGAACTGCACTGCTCAGATCATTCTGAGAAAGATTAGACCCTCCAGTGGGCACTAGAGAACGTCTTGGACATTGATGTGAAATGCACACAACTCCTATACTCAGAAGGCAGATTAGTTTTACTTTCAGAGACAGAGGAGTCTACCGTTTATTAAAAGTTCAGTCGTCATTTCTTTTCATTTTCACATTCTTTTCACATGTCAAATGCCAGTATAAAACAAAAAGAGAAATATTCATTTTTGTGTGTCTCATTAATGGATATATTTGTCATGCAAAGCAAAGAAACAAAACAAAGTTTTATAGTAAAATACTTGAAAGCATAAAGAGCTTGCACACCAGAAATGCAATGGGAAAATGCAGGACTGTGCAAAATGGATATGTTTCATTAACAGTAAGGGTTATGCTGGCAAGGAACATGCAGGAATTCTCATTCTGCTTTACACTAAAAAAAAAAATCACCAAAAATTAGGCAAATCACTGGTAAGATTAAATACATCTTGTGTAGGGTACTGTAAGTCCCTTTGCTGAAATTACCTAATTCTATATGATGTACTTTAATTTTGTCTTGAATTTTTTTCCAATTTAAAAGCAGAAACATTTTTTTTTGTTTTTGTTAAGAAAAGAACTGAGCTTCAATAAACAATTACAGATAAAACAACTAAGAGTGTTATCACTTTTATATTTTCTTAGTTCATTAAGAAAACTAACTTGGCAAAATGTATCTACAAGCATTTATCACAGTTTGTCTTTATTTTCTTAGATTTATATTTTAACAGCCAACATGAATTTCCATTCTAGTTGTATGTATATCATTTCAGTTGTATGTGTAGAAATATTCTGTGCACACACACACACACACACACACACACACACACACGTAGAAATATTCTGTGCACACACACACACACACACACACACACACACACACACACACACACACACACACACACACGAGTCAGATCTTACTGATCTATCCAGTGTCATTAAATTACTCTTTTACCAATAAAAACCCATAACTAAAATCTCAAACACTTAAATTCACATTATCCTCAAGACTAATGTTATAGAAATGGGGATCTTCCTAGGGAAAATACATCATAACCACATCAGTCTTTACTGATCAATTATTAACAATGGTTATTAACAACACTATATTAGGACTATATTATTAACACTATATTAGGACCTCTTCCTGCTTTTAGTGAAATTGACTGCCACTGCCAATCCCCAGCAGTTCCACCAGGGAGGACCACTTTAAAATCCACCTTGAGCTTCATATGATCCAGGTTGGCAGGGGCACTAATTAATTCACATCATTTTCCAGCTGGCTTGGCCCCACCTCCTCCAAGTCAACCCCACTTTCCTTTTGGGGCTGCAACAGCTGGGCCCACCAGCACAGCAAATTTCTAGGGGCCTTCTGCCTATGTGCCATCGCTTCAGGTGGATTTATGCCACTACCCCAAATGCTTTGTTGATCAAAATGGAATAAAAAATTTTTTTTATAGAAAATTATATTTATTTTTACAGTCTGGTAATTACATATACTGTTGTAGACAGTTTTAAATATTATTTAAGTCCCTAAGCAGAGCAGGGAAAAGAACAAACTTGTTGGTGTGCTGGCTATTCTAAAAAAATTGGTAAAAATTCATTTGGGGTTGAACCAAAAACAATTTTTTTTTAATTATTGGCAAAACCAAAAGTTGAATTTTTTGCTTTGTTTTGAATCAAATAAAACCTTTAGTTCTACCCAGAAATAAAATGCTTCATTTAGAAAATTTAACATTTTTAATTAAAGAAAATTAAAGGCTGTTTTGAAATGAAAAGACATTTGAATTAAAAAATAAAATCTTTTTGTTTTGAAAATGTCAAAGTTAAACAGATTTTTTTTTAAAAAAGGTTTTTCCTCCCCAATGGAAACAATTTGGAGAAATTGACACAAATTCGCAAAATGTTTCGGTGGTGCCAAATATGTTTTTTTTTTTTACTAAAAACAATTTTGATCTAAAAATTCTGCCCAGCTCTCTACATAATAGATCTTATCTATTAAGTTAATATTTACTTTATTTCATATTATATATATGTTTGTGTATATATATATATTGCTATTTATATATTGCAATGCATTGAAAAAAAAAGTGAGAATTTCATTCTACCTAAGTATAAAACTGTACTTTGTTATATCCAAGTTTGCAATAAGCAAATTCCACTGTATCCCCCTTCTGGCTCACAGCTGCTGCTTCAGATGGGGTGGAATCCAGGAACTTTTTAGATGCTTTGTGTCCTATGCCAAAGGACAGAGCACTAATTTATGTGGGATATTAAATTGAAAGAACAACAATTACAGGTAAGTAACTTAATATATACACAAATGAATTAAACCCAATAGTGCCACCTTCGATGGAGAAATGAAAGCTACGTGTTTTCTAAACTGCTGACATAACATATATTGTAAGAATTAAGATTTATTTTAAAATCTTAATTTCTTTATACATTCTTCAGTAATATCAAAGAACCAATCATCTAAAGTGTGGCATATGGCAGTAAAGGACATTAAGAAAGAAAGATTTGCTTGCCAGACTTGATTTTGACTTCTATTAATGACGTGACCTCTGAATTACATTCTTCCTTAATGAAGCTCATGATTATTTCCCTTTTTAACTATAAGTCCATTACTAAATTACATTATTAATTAACACTAAAAAATATAAAATAACTTAGCACATCACCAGAAAATACTTCCCTCACAAATCAGAATTACACTTCATTTTGGCAGTTTTTAAAGATGTTATGGAGGAGAAAAGGTAAGCCTAGACTTTGAATTCTCAGTTGGGCTATGAAGTTTAGTTTCATATTTTAAATAAAAATAAAAATCTCAATAGGATAATGATAAAAAAAAAAAGACTAATATAGCAAAAAGCCTCCCAGCTGGTTTTAAAACTGTCAGTCCTTTTTGAAATGTAGAACATCCTACATCTTAAAAAAAAAGTAAAGCTAACAAACTAGTTCCTGCCTAATTGCCAAACACCAATTTGAATGAAGCAGTTGAGGTTACAAAGAAATTGTGAATTCTCAGCCTGGTTTCCCTGCTGATGAGCAGGAACTGTCTGTGTAGTTCTCCCAGAGGTGTCAGTGGAATCTCTATAGTGTCACACAAGGGTTCTTAGCTCAGAGTAAACACACTTTCCACAAACTCAGCTGCTTAATCTGTTTGCAGGTTGAATTATAGGATGGGGGTGGATGACTGGGTGCTGGGAAGATGCACTGAGCATTTCCACAGTTTCTTGATAAAAAGGGCGTGCTATTGTCATCAAAAGACTTCAACCAACTGTTTAATTTTGCTAGAGGACTGATTTTAGCAATAATGAAACTAACCTGACAGAAATTTTCCCAAGTAGTTATGCATGTTAAATTGAATGAATTCTTTTCATTATGGCAGTGCATTACACCACTATAGTTCAAGTTGTGTCTGCACTTCTCTTATAACTACTCTGATTTCAGGGGATTAAAATATGACTGAAAAATATTATCTGGGACAAATATTGGACTATAAATTCCTAGTTTACAAATAACAAGTGTTTTTTACACTAAAATGAAAAATAATAACATAACAGCTTTAAAATTATACTAGTGCAAAGAAAGATTTAATAGATGTCAGGACATGGACCATGAGTCCTCCAAGTTCTATACAGCACTGAGCACAGTGTTGACACTGAACAAATAATATACATTGTTTATATTAATTTGTCAAAAATGATATTAAAAAGCAACTCCTGCATATGCACCATATCTATTTTTCATAAGTTTATTTTAATTATGCATGTTTTATATATATAAAAGATTAACCCAACAGGGAAAAAACTTATTGGCTGCCTGAAATGAATTATGGACTAATTTCTGGTTGCTATGTGAGTATATTACACACACTAGGAAACTTGTTGGCAGATGTGGAACAAACAGAGGGAAATGTTCCCTGATTCAGGCACTGCCACCTTAAAAAGTGAAGGGAGTTCATTTTGGAGCCCCCAGGTGTCATACAGGTGTGAGCTGGGCCAAGAAATGTAAAGGTATGGTTTGCACATTTGCCCTGATCCAGCAATGAGAATTATGGGCAAAGAACTTACAGGTACAATAAATAACAAGGTAACTCTTAGGATTTTGTCTTCATATACAATATATAACACTTAACCTACGTTTTGACCTCAGGACATTAACATTGATCAAGAAAGTAACAAGATGGAACAAAATAGATCACATCTTTCTTCAGAGGAGGTCGGTGAATGTACTTCACTGAGAAATAATAATATCTTCAGAGAACAACAGTTTAATCCCCTTTGATTTCAATGAGAGCAAGACTAAATTTGGAGTCTTCACATTGGAGACTATAAAGTCAGAAATTTAGAATTAACATGCACATATTCCTCTTAACAGTATACTGTATTCTTTCTGTCTGTGTGATTTATTTCTCACGAGGTTGAAAGAGTCTGTTAGAGGAGCATTTATGGCAACAGGTTGGGTAGTGTATAATCTTGCAACTTGTGAAACATATACTAAAGCAAATATTAGGACTATATACAAATGGTCTAATTTAAATTCACAAGTTGAGTTTGACTTGCAGTGGCTATAATAACTCTATGTAAATTATTTTAAAGCAGACTACAAAGTAATATCTTTGTTTTATCATCTAGTTATTAACCAATATTCAACTATTGCTCGTAATTATCCAGATAACTGTCATTACGACTGTAAGATCTTATAGGTGAAATCCTGGCTCCATTGAAGCAAATGGGAGGCTTGCCATTGACTTCAGTGGAGCCAGGTTTTCATCTAGAATGTTGTACACTGACTGTCACTAAGATATATTTCATATTCAACTTTCACTATATAAGATTGTTTGATCAATTATGATGTGTTTCCTCTCTAAAAGCCTGCTATATGGAGCAAAGAATTGTGTGTGCACTAACTAGTACATTGTTAAAAGGAAACTTATAATGGACTTCAACACAGCTTAACTCCAGGGTTCAGAGTTTAGTAGCCTTCTAACAAAAAAGTCTTATGTTATGAAGCACTGTCATTTACCTGAACATAGGGTCCAATCCAATGTGCACTGAAGTCGACAAGAGTCTTCCCATTCACTTCAGTGGGATTTGGACCAGACTCAAACACCTGGCCTGAAACGTACCAGGTATGAACCAGACAAAAACTGATATATATGTACATTGCAAATATTTTCACATGTAACTATAAATTGTTGTAGACAGTGTTGTAGCCACATTGGTCCCAGGATATTAGAGAGACAAGGAGGATGAGGTAATATCTTTCATGGGACCAACTTCTGTTGGTGAAGAGCTCTGTGGAAGCTCAAAATCTTGGCTCTCTCACCAACAGAAGTTGGTCTCATAAAAGATATTACTTCACCCACATTGTCTCATGTAGCTATAAAAGCAAATATAATACTGCAGCAGGGATCCCATGTGTTCCAAGAACACTGAAAACCATTCCAACCTAACAGAAAATACTTTAAAGACTCTTGGATATGTATAAAAGCAGTGCCCATATGACATTAAGGAAAGCACATCATGAATCCTACTATTTCCTTACAATGCTCTTGAAATAATCAGCATCTAGAAACCTTTAACACTTGTAGCCATGGATGTCAGAGTTCTGGCATGAGAGGATTTAATTTTGCTCAGTCACTTCTCCAGAATGATCTGTCCCAGACTGAAGAGTGGTTTTACAAAACTCAAAGACAAGTTTCTTAGAATCTAGAGAGCATAAAACACTATGGGTTTGATCAATGGCTGCTGGATTTGGGCCAATTGGAGCAGGCAAATCCCATTCAGCTCAACATCTCAGTTTCTTTTAAAACATTGTCAAATTTTGAAAAGTGACTATGTAAAATTGGCGTTGTGAGTTTCCATGTTCATTGTTTCTTATTGACTTTCATATACAACTGCTAAATTTAGAAGTGATGTTGCCCTGGATAACTCTGTACACTCACTCTGCGATCTGAAAGTCAACTTGTGTTCACCTTTCTAGTTTGTGCCACAGTATCATAAAAATACTACATGCAGGGCCATCCTGAGAGAGGTGTGAGGCCCAGCACAAATCAGCCTCCCCATTGGTCTCCTTGCCATCCGCCCGGTGCCGCTTGCCTCCTCACTCCCCCCGCCCACTGCTCTCCTCCTCGCCCTCTGCCTACCCACCACTCGCCTCCTCACTCTCCTGCCCGCTGCTCTACTCCCTGGCCACCTGCCTTCTCCTCACTCCACTTCCGCCTGCCTCTCAGCAACCTGTTCACCTCCTCACTCTGCTTGCCCGCCCGCCTCCTGCCTCATCTCCACACCCACCTCTTCACTTGACTATTGGGACAAATGGCAGCCCGATTGTGCATCGGTTGGGATGTGGGACAAAGGGATAAATATCGGGACAGTCCCGATTATATCGACACGCGGGGCCCTCCAAAGTGCAGGGCCTGGTGTGGTCGCCCCAATTCACCCTACCCAAGGGATGGCTCTGACTACATGAAATCTGACTCTAGCTCATAGTCTGGCTATGCTGGTAGAAGGACAGAAGACACTGGATGTGGTTCAGTTAGGCTGCAACTTTATTCTTAAATGTCTGGGAGTACCTGGCAGATAGACGTGTACAGTACAGGTAATTCCATTTCATGTTTTCCCCCAAATAAGCCACTCCCCCACCAACCTGCTGTGGGGAAGGCAAAAAACCCCATTCTGGCGGTGAGGGAAAAATTCATTCCCAGCCCCCCGAGAAAGGAGAACTAGCACAGTGCCTATAGAGAATCTCAACAAAACCCAGTATTTCACCACTTCCATGGGTGGGAGAGTGGGGGCTGCTCTGTCTGGTCGAGGTAAAAGAGGGTTTTTTCTGCACTGGCATGGACTTATATAGTCCTCCCTCTCTTCTGATCACATGAGGGTGGTTGGGTCAGTGCTCCCATGCTAACTTAGTCCACAGCTGCCACAGAAAGTCACTCCCTGGCTCTCTAGCCCTGAAAGGGGCACACACATTTTCCAACAAGCCAAACAACAACTCCTATCCCTTAACGAGCAGTGAGGTCATTCTCCCAGAGGCGGGTTGGTTATACAGCGCTAAGGCAATAGTAGTGTTTTGTCACTAACGCAGCAGAAGTGACTCTTGACTATACAACAAGAAGCCAATCTGTGAGTAAGACGAAGCCGCTTTTAAACAGCCACTTTTGTGACAACCACACTGTAAACATCAGGAGGAATAACGTCTCATTCGGCTGTCAAATAACATTCTTCCAAATGTAAAGACAACTGACTTACGTTTGAACTTTTTCGTTGGCCTCCTGTGAAGCTTCTAGAGCTTGCTGAAGCTTTAATTCCATGTTTATTCGCTCTGTTAGGGCTTGCTGCAGTTGGGTAGCTAGCTGCTCATTTTGGCGATGTGTGATGGTTACAATATCCTCGCTGCTTTTCAGCGCATCTTCATATGTACTAAGAGTACAGTTAAACTGATCCTTAAGACTCACTTCTTGGGACAGAGATTTGTGTAAACTGGGAAAACAAAAATATACATTTTATTGACTCACAATGTAAGCTTTGAGTTTGAACTACAAGAATACCACACTTAAATGACATAAATGTGTTTAAAAATATTACACATATATCAGTATCAACTAATTCTGGAGCAAGATCTTTATTATATAACAAAATAAGAAGACTGGAAATGTAGAGACATAACACTGAGCTGAAAAATCTCTTCGAGGAACATATAAACTAAAAACAACTTCTGTACGCTTCTTTTCAAGTGTACAGAAGATATTTAAAAATTCCAAAAGAAAACAAGAGTGAAAAACTCAGATTAAAAAAAAAATAGAATACATCCCAAAATTAACTCTTTAAAAATAAAATCCATGCCACATTTAAGCATAATTTTTCTGTAGGTTGTATGATAAAGTTGGATGTGTGATTTACAACAAATTGAATTAATCAACATGAATTATTGAGTGTGCAATGGAAGATTCAGCTGTTTTCTCATTAAATATTGAAATAAGTGAGTAGAACGAAACAGAGGGATAGATTCTGATGCCCTTAACTCATTTTGGACAGCATGAGTTGACCCACTGTCTTCAATGGGATTACTTGTGAAGTAATCCCTCAACATGGGTAAGGATATCAGAATATGGTCCAAAGGGAGTAAAAATACAACTGACTAACTCCATATCAATAGTTCTTTGCATCATGGTAATCACAATTTCTTGCCAAGCCATGCACAGCCACCATTTTGGATTAATTTATATAACAAGTATATCACCTTTAGCAACTATTTCACATAGAAAAGCCTCTATCAGCCATGGCTATGCATTCACCCACTGTATTTTGACTTTGAGGCTGTATTCATGGAGACATCAAGTCAATAAACCTTCATTGGAAGATCTGGAATACAGTATTCAGTTCCTCAGTACCAGGAAGCTATAGATGGAGTTAAAAAAACAGCAACAAAAGTGGCTATATGTACACAGCAAAGAAAAACCTGCAGCTGGCCTGTGCCAGCTGACTTGGGCTTGTGGGGCTGTTTCATTGCTGTATAGACTTCTGGGCTTGGGCTGGAGCCCAAACTCTGGAACCCTCCAACTTCACAGGGTCCTAGAGCCCAGGCTCTAGCCTGAGTCCAGAAAACTACACAGCAATGAAACAGCCCCGCAGCCTGAGCCCAGCAAGCCTGAGTTGGCTGACACAGGTCAGCTGTGGGTTTCTAATTGCTGCACAGACTTACCTAATGGGTTGAAGGGACTGATTTACAAGAAAAGATTAAAAGAACAACATATGTGTAGAGTGATTAATAACTAAGGGCTTGTCTATATAGCGATTTAGTGTGCAGCAAGCCAGCACATGAATCTAGAGTGCACTAGCTTGCTGAGCACTAACTGGCCATGTGAACCCTGCAACCATGTACTAAAAGTTCCATAGTGTGCTTTGATGTACTCTCATTTCAAATGCTGAATAGTGAATATCCCTGCAATGACCAGGTAATGGACTAGCCAGTAGGTCTGCTCCATTTCTATATTCCATTATTTTATCATTCACTTGTGTGTGAAATGGGACCAAAAGTAGAGGAAATTCAGGGAGGACATTTATAACAAAGGTGGTAGAAATAAAAATGTTATAATGAGTAGGCAGTTTATATCATAGTTTAGGCTACTACAGAACTACTGCCTGTATACTAGAAACTGATGAAAGATGTTACCATATTGATGAATATGACTTGAAGTCATGTTTGAATGATGACTATGAGAATATTAACCATTCTTTAAAGTGTATTATCCTAGTCTCCTATCTGAAACGCAGAGTGAATAAAACGTGCCAGTCAAACTTTTCACCCAGGGTGCTGGTATGCAGTGGCATATTTATTTTCCTTTCCTTTTGTTAAAACATTTATACAGAAAACATCCCCCCGTCAAGCTATATAGGGAAATCACATACAAATTAAAATATAATATACATGCATAAGTAAAATATGGATGAATTAAAAGAAATCTAAAAGTTAAAGGTTAGAACATAGGTATGCCATTACACCTAGCACCTGAGGTTGTTTGAAAATGCTGTGAAGCACCCATTCAAATAAATCACAACATTTTGAATATATCCATAATTCATGAAGGGACATGACAGATCCACAGAGAAGAGGCATTAAAAAAATAAAATCATATTAGTGGCTGCATATAAAATATATTGACTGATGTTTTATTCTAGTGGGCAACTACTGAGAACTACTAGAAAAAGTAAACAACATCATTTGGAAGTAGTGCTAAAAGCTGCAAACTGAGGATGCTATTGCTCATTTTTATACTCCTTGGCCAAGATTTTCAAAAACGAGAGCCTAAAGTCAAGACCCTCAGGGTATGTCTACTCTGCAATTAGACACCTGTGGCTGGCCTGTGCCAGGTGACTCGGACTCACAGGGCTCACATTAAGGGGCTGTGATAGATGTTTGGGCTTGAGTTGCAAGGACCCTCCCACCTTCCAGTGTCCTAGAGCCCAGGCTCCAGCACAAGCTTTGATGTCTACACGGCAATTAAACAGCCCCTTAGCTGGCGTGGGCCAGACATGGGTTTTTAACTGCACTGCATCATAGACTTTAAGGTCAGAAGGGACCATTATGATCACTAGTCTGACCTCCTGTAGACCACTGCAGACATACCTTAAGTCAATATTTAAGTACCTAAACAAGTGACTTGATTTCAAAAAGTGCTGAACATTCAGCCTTCCCCATCACCTTAAATGGGAGAGAATAGTTTTTTCAGCACTCGTGAAAGTCAAGCCATTTATTTACATACTTGAATATAGACTTGGGAGCCTAATTTTAGACATCCATTTTGAAAATATTGGCCCTGAGTAATACTGTGTCTAATGTTCACTGTTACACGTTTCACTGCAGAAGTGATTGCATTTCAGTCATAGATAAAGTGATTCTGATGCGCTATGTACTGTAAGCCAGTCTAAGACCCTTCTAGATGAAAGCCCTGTTGTGTATAAATGTAAATTATTTTCATTACCCCCATTTTTTTCAGGCAAACATGATCACAAAATTTCTGTCTGTATGTGTTTTGTTAAAACCTCTTCTCCTTAGGACAATGCGTCAGGAGTAAGGCCCTGCAGCTGTGCCTGCTCAGTACTCCTGATGCCCTAACAAGCCCCCGAGGTTGCCTGATGGACCATGCTGCCTGATTAGCTTAGGAAGCTAGCATGTCAATTCTTAAGCCCAGAAGCAGCAGTAGCATCCACAGACTCCCTGTGCTCATGTCTCTGTAAGCCCTGCTCCTGCTTTGCTTCTCCCTGGCTCCAGCCCAGATCCTGCACTGCACCTAGTCTTATTCCTGTCCTGACCAAGGCTTGCTCCTGCCTGAGAACCAGCCCTGCTCCTGCTTTCTTTGATTCCTGTAATCCGCTCCCACCCTCAGCTCTGACTCTTGACTTCGACTCTGTCTCGGCTCTTGGCTCTGGTTCCTGGTTCTGACCCTGTCTTGACCCGTGGCTCTGACTTTCGGACTCCAACCACGAGGACTGACTTCCGCTCTGACCACTAGGCTTGACCACCTACGACCTGGTCCGCTGACAGAATGGCACATGCTCATCCTCTTCCAACAATTATGTATTTACTGATAGAACTATTTATTTCTTTATAATTTTAGAGGAAAATGAATCCCAAGTAAACCATTTTGATGTATGGACCCATGATATATGGGAGGCCAAGGTTGAAGAACAATCCATTTCAACACTCAAATTGTTTGAGGGTGAGGAAGGTTGAAAGGTTTCTGCCTCTTGGGTTACTGCAGTACATACACCTATCAATTTCCTGGCTGATCTTGGATGTGATGGCTTCAAATAATAGACTGGTCTGAACTGTGTCCAGGTAGGGAGAGGTGTGTGTCAAAAGCAGTTGTATGTCACCTATGTACTCCCCCAACCACCTACACAGCTGAGGGTTATTCAGCCCTCGGTGTTACAGCATCATCATGACTATTCTAACTTACACCAGCTAAAACAGTCTCCTAGAGGCTCTTACATTGGCGGGGACCACCGGAGTACAGCAGTGCTCAGGTCATGTCTCTTCCCATCTCACCAAGCATACTTCTGTCACACTCACTATTTGTTTAGAGTGTGCCTTGCACAAAGGGGTTCTGATCTATGTCTGAGCCTCCTAAATGTTATCATAATCATCATTATCACTCCCATAACCGCATTGGTCACTGGGGCACCATCATTGATGAGCAATCAACCAATTGTCTCCACCACTTGAGTCTCCGTGATGTCCATTCCCATCCACTCTTTTATGTGTCAGTCCATCTCTTCTTCTGTCTACCTCTTCTTTTCTTCCCCTGTACTGTCTTTTGGAGGATGATCTTGGATAGGCCAGATGATCTTGTTACATGACTGTACCACTTCAGCTTGCACTTCTTCATGGTCCTCAGGAGGTCATCATATGACCCAGTCTTTGGGTGATCATGTTGCGGACCTCTTCATTAGTGATGTCGTCGAAGTAGGAGATGCCCAGGATTTTGCAGAAGCATCTCATCTCTACTACCTGTATTTTCTGTTTAAATTCTGCTGTAAGGGTTCATGTCTCGCATGCATACAGACAAATGGAGATGACCAATGTGTCCAACAGTTTCAGTCTGGATTCCACGGAGATGTTCTTATTTCTCCCAAATTGGCTTTAGCTTTGCCACTGCTGCAGTTGTCTGCACAGTTTTTGCCCGAATTTCTGCCTTTGATCCTTCATTAGGGATGATTTTCCCCAAATTCTTGAACTGTTTAACTGTCTCCAGCTCGTGTCCACTGACAATGATATGTGAGCTGATCCCATCACGTTTGTTTGTCACCAGCTTGGTTTTCTCTGCACTGATTTCCATGCCATATTTTGTGGAGGTTTCATCCAATTGTTTCACAAGATTTGTAAGTTCATCTTTGCCATCTGCCAGGCCATCAATGTCATTAGTGAACCGATTATTTGAGATTGTTCGTCCCCCAATGCTGACTTCTAGGGCATCAGTCATTATGCTCTTCAAGCAGATGATGTACAGTGTGGGCGAAAGAAGGCAGCCTTGCCAGACTCCAGTGGTGTTGCAAAACCACTCTCCTATTGTGCCATTGACGAGAACTGCACTGCTGGCCTTGTCATACATTTGTTTAATGTTATCATAAAATAAAATAAAAATAAAACAAAAATGACATTTTGGGGAATCTTCATCTGCCCATACAGGGGAGATTTAGGGCACTTTTGCACTGCTGTTTTATGGCCAACTATCTAGCCCTATATCTATGCTACATCAATGCAAACCGTTTGTCTTATTGGTTGCTCTATTTGGCTACATTCATGAGACCTGAGATCTCAGTATCTTCTTTAGTCTTGATAACATTTTTGAATTTTGAACTTTGTGAAGAGAGTCCTGAATCACTTGAGATAACAAGTGATTAGGTAAGGTAGGATCTTAGGAGCTGATGCAATAGTATCCCAAAGAGAGTAAGTCTCTCTGATAATTTCTTTGTAACAGATTTCTTCAGGCCTACAAGGCACATGCATCTGAACTATTTTTGCTACAAAAGAGGGTGCAAAAATGGTCAAATCTGGATTATTAAATGTAAGCATGTTTAATTGAAAGTCCAGCAGAAGCCATTAAACAACCACTAGAATGGACTCCTCTGCAATAGGTGAGTATCTTGGAGTCTGCTATTGTACGGTTTCCTCCACAATTACGTGAGTTAAGGTCACATTTACAGTCTGACCAACACTGAAAAGAACACCTAGGATACACTGGTTCTAGTCAACTGCTCTTCAGTGGGTCAAACCTTCTGTTCCTGAGCAAGCTCACAAAGAAACTAGCCAACGGCCATTTTCAAGCTTATCTAATTGAAGCGAATATCCTAGACCTAGCATAATCTGAATTCAGGCCAGGACATGGAATCAAAACTGCATTAGTGGTACTGGTGGATGATCTGCTGTCAATGGATAGATGGCAGATAACTAGTCTCGTCCTTCTAGACCTCTCTGCAGCATTCAACACTGCTGTGGAGGGGGTCCAGAGTAATGCACTAAAAATTATTTGATTCCTTCTTACAGGGCCGCATCCAATGAGTCATGATGAGAAAAATGCACCTCCACTACTAGACCCCTCACTCATGGAGTTTCACTAAGAATTCTCTCTCCGGTCCTAATCAACATCCATATGCAGCCACTAGGTGAAATAGTGAAATGAGAGACTCAGGTGCCAGCAATATGGAAATAAGATACAGCTCTCTCTATCTTTCACCACATACAACCACACGATTACCACCAAGATCACTCTGTGCTTGGAAAAGATCTGCTCATGGATAAAGAACAGCTGACTGAAATTGAATCTCATGAAGATGGAGGTGATGCTGATAAGCAGAGGAAAGCCTCTGAAGAGTTTACAAACCATGGTTCAGTCTTCTTCGGTTGAAGGTACACAGCCACAACTGGTACGTTCTGTCCACAGTTTGGGCGTGCTCCTGGATTCCTCACTGACACTAAGTTTTCACACAAGGGTAATTGCTAGTGATGCTTTCTACCACCTCCACTTGGCTAGGAGACTCCATCCAATCCTGGAAAACTACCTTTATTCATGCCTGACTACCGCAATGCAATATATCTGTACATGACTCCTTCAGCACACAGGAAATTCCAACTAGTACAGAATGCTGGTACATCTCCTCAGCAACTTACTGCAAGCTCATCAAACCTGTCCTTTGCTCCTCCTACAGTGGCTTCCTGTAGGATATCAACTGTTTTGGTCCTTATCGTCAAGGTGCTCAATGGCCTGGGTCCAGGGTATTTAAAAGATTGGTTAAGGTTCTGGGATGAAGACTGTAATCAACAACTTCACTCCTCTGTCACATGGGAACTTTCTACAATAGAGGCAAAGCTTGCCTGTGAAGGAGATAAAGCTTTCTCAAAGGGGCTAATTGCATACTATGGAATGCACGCCACAAGAACAGAGGATTATCACAAACTCACTGCCTACTGTTCTAAGTGCTAGGCACATTTCTTTGACCTTGCCTTTTCCAGTAATATATACACATTCATCTGTTGCTATATATTATATAAAAATATCCAAAACAAAACGCTTGAATGAACACACTTCTAACCCCAGGAACAGGACAAGAGAATGAACACGTGACAGTGTTGGTCACACTGCTTAATGCACTACTTGGAGACGCTCGGATACTATGGTGACGAGTGCAGTATAAGCACCTATATAGAACAGAACAGGATATTCTGGATTTGCTGCCTTAATTCTGAATTTTCCTGTGTGTGTGTGTGTGTGTGTGTGTGTGTGTGTGTGTGTGTGTGTGTGTGTGTGTGTTTAGATTAGTGATATATTTTTTAAAGATATCCAAATACACTTACCTATTATTTGCAATGCATACTCATTCAGATGTTTTAATGTTTCTTTGCTTCCACATTTGTGGATTTTGTTTTCAAATTAGTGCAACTCCAATTGTTGTGAGTGCCCACTGTTACTTATTACATTACACACCTACATATTTCTTTGAGTAATCTGAATGTTTCTGTTGAGCTTTGATATAGAACTGGCTGTTCATAATGTTCATAAGAAGCAAGGTATACAGGATTTTGTACAGAGTCAAGGTGGGTGAGTTAATGCTGTTTATTGGACGAACTTCTGTTGGCGATAAGAGACAAGTTTTTGAGTTTACACAGAGCTCTTCACCAACAGAAATGAATCCAATAAAAGATATTATCTCAACCACCTTGTTTCTCTAATATCCTGGGACCAACATAGGTACAACAACAGTAGGGTAGCTGCATACAGCATTTGGTATAGGCATTCACAAATCTCTGCATCCTTAAAATTCAGACAATCCTGGCATGTTGCAGTCCTGCACCAACTGAGAACAAGATAACTGCAATGATGGAGTCATGCCCAACCTATAGAAAGTTTATAGAGTTGAGGCTGAAGGAACAAAGAGCATGAGGCCGACCATGAATGAGGTTGGAAGATGCAATTTTGAGGAATTTAAGAAGCCTAATTCCTTCCATACTGACTTTTGCCAGAGGAAAAAGACTTGCAAGAGACTGTTCAAGATGGAAGTTCATGCTACGTGCCACCAAGGCTACATCATAGGCATGTGACTCCACTGCTGCTGCATCTTTGAAATATCCCTTCTGACTAGGTAAAATTGATCTTAAATTTGCAGAATGGCTGCATTTTGAATTGTGTCATCTTTGTTTTATCCCACCATTAAAAGTTATAGAAAAGATTTTACCTATCTTTTATCTACTATTTATTGTCAATTCATGTAGTCTAGTCATCCTTAAATACTTACCAATTGCTTTTGGTAACTAAATAACTTTAATTTAGTATTTGCAATAATCTAATTGTTTAGGTAATGCATCAAATACTGAGGTAACCTTTTCTATTAATCAAAGGTAGAACTGGCAAGTCATTAAGAGTGACCTCAATATTTAGAGAAAAAAGATGTTTAAGATATTATCACGTATAAAATCTATCAGACAAACCTGATTATTTTACACATAAAGGGCTACGTTAACAGCTGCACCAAACCAGAGCTTGGGTTTACTGGGGTTAAATGGACCTCTAAGTGCAAGTTAATTTCTGTTGGCTTGTGGAGGCCACTACATTGTCCTGGTCTACACTATGAGTTTATATCGAATTTAGCAGCATTAAACCGCATTAACCCCGCACCTGTCTACACAACGAAGCCCTTTATATCGATATAAAGGGCTCTTAATACCGGTATCTGTAATCCTTCCCGATGAGGGGAGTAGCGCTGAAATCGGTATTGCCATTTCGGATTAGGGTTAGTGTGGCCGCAATTGGACAGTATTGGCCTAGAACTATTAGAGGCCAACATAGTGTGATACTGCTGCCTACATAGGGAAGTCTATGTGGATGGGTAGAGTAAAACCAGCTACACTAGCTTTATGGCAACTGAGAATTTGCGTATGTCAAGGGTTTACAGCAGCACAAATGGGTCTGAGGCTGGGTCTGCGGATCTACCCCAAGGGTTTAAAAAGGTTAATTTTTTATGCTTAGTGTGTGTTTCTAACTACACTAGTTTCAAAAGCAGCACATATTTTTGCTAAAAATTGAGCTCAATTTTTTTTAAAAACCCTGATTATATATTAAAATATTGCAGCTATTTTTATGCAAATTAAACTTGGTAGAAAATAAAAAGTAGTAGATATTATCCTCCTTTATTTATCCTTATTATGAGCCTGATTCTGCAAACTGTTTCTAGCTCATGTGAGGATCAAGCCCCAGAGCTGCATCCTATGAGGTGTTGAATGGTTCTGGGGGTGCAAAGCCCCCTCAATTCTTGCTGGCTTCACTGGGTGTTGAGAGTGCTCAGGAAATTGCATGTTTGGACCTTGATTCCCCTGCTGAGTCAGGGCCCAGCACCATGACATATGTGGTTGGAGGCTTTAATAATCTGTGCTGTTATGGTTGCTTGACTTTACATCAGCAAATATACCTAAGAAAACCAAATGGAAAATATACACATGGAAAATAAGATTTGCTTTTTGTTAGGAGTCGCATATAAAAAAAATACAGGGCACAAACAAAAGCAACCCTTGCCAGGGCCGGCTCCAGGCACCAGCAAAAGAAGCAGTTGCCTGGGGTGGCCTATGGAAAGGGGCAGCGGGTCCTTCACTCCCTCTCTTCCTCTTCAGCAGCACTTCGGAGGCAGCTCAATTGGGTTTTTCTTTTTTCTCTCTCTCTTTTTTTTCCCCGCCGCTTGGGGCAGCAAAAAAGCTGGAGCCAGCCCTGACCCTAGCTTCATGAATAGTTTAAAGATTTATTTTTTAAATAGGAAAAGTCCTCCCTGGAAAAGAATTGTCCGTCTATGGTAGCATATCACTTTGCTCTCTTTGATAAACTGCAAGAATAATAAAGATGAAAGGAATAGGAATATTGCCTCTGAAAACTGAAGTACCCAGTAAAGTGTTCACTCAGTTAAAAGCGATACTTATGATATATCAGCAGTCTGATAACACTGGAACCTATTATAACACAGGCAGAATAGGCTAAAAAACAAGTGCAACTTAATGACCATCCTGTGCTATTTACTTTTATTTTCATCTCCAGGGAATACTGTTTACCTTGCTTTAAAATTTATATGAGTCATTGTTATGTGCCTTTTTTAATTAGTTTGAAGGAAATAGTCATTTGGGAGAGAGAGCGGAAATCAATTCTGATTCGATATTGGTAGCTACTGTGCAATGTAAACCATGTGTCCTCTCTAATTAAATGTAAACATGTTCAGTTCTAAAGTCCAGCAGCGATGACAACAACCACTAGGAAGGATTGCTTAAGCACCGATCAACTGATTCTCCTGAACCTTTTGTTCATACCGTAGGTGCGCTTGTGCAATCTATGGCAGGGTAAATGCCAGTTGTAACTGACTTTATTTTAGGTCATCTTCAGAGAAAAGAATTGACAAGAATGTGAAGTGTTCTGTAATACCCCAAGTTACTCATTAACGATGTCCTTCTGATAGCTAATCAATAGCATCGCATGGAGCCAAAAAAATTGCACTGAACTGCCCCTCTTCCAAAAGCCAAATCTTGGTAAATATTTAATGGCAGTAAAGGTGTTTTGACTGTTATCACACTGATATGTTAAAGAACTCTTAAAAGAAACTTTATCTTGCTTCTCTCTGCATAATTTGTTCTGTCACCGTACAGTCCTGATGCAAAAGCACTTACATTAATGCATTTAAATCAGTGCTTTGGAGAGAGAACACTGAGTTTCACTCTTTGTGGTGAAATAATGAAAATAGCTTTGCTGTCACAAAATAACAATGAAAAATCAAAAAGTTTACTTCCTTGGTAAAATGCCAGCTCCAAACACACCGCAAGCAACCCAGCCCTTTATACTTCAGTAGTGAATATTGCACCAGACTTGTTCAAAACCTGTTATACAAGTGCATGCTTGAGGTTCTCTGACAACGTTTCTCTTGTTATAGAATCTCCATGACCCTCTAGAATCAAAATGGGCCTGGATTTTCATTCCTTATCCAATATAGGGGACCAAAAAAATCCAGTTTTAACAGTTGCTTTAGTTCCTGCATATTTTTATTTCCTATGACCATCCCATACAGACAGTGGATATGTCCCCCCCGAACTGGAAACATCCTTAGCCACTGAATTTTATTAAGAGGTCTTCCATTTGTCATGTTTTTCTCTATACAAGCAGCACATATGGAATTTTCAAGCACTTAAGACTTGATACCTCAAAATAGAGTATGTGGGTTGACTGGTACACCTTACCCAGTACCCAACTGATTTCAAAGGGGTTGGCACAGGGACACCAATGATATATGTTGCAGGATCCAGGACTTAGATATTTGCCCATTAGAGGATCAGATCATCAGGTAAACCTATGTATTTTGAAGATACTGATTCATCAACAAACTAGTTTTTTTCTTGGAAAATAACTGGGGAACATAATATTGAAGGTGCTTCAGCCTCTGAAATTTAAAACACTAACACTGAAGAAGTATAAGTCCTTATATTTATATTTGGAAAGGATCTCTTCACTGCTCTAGGAGCTAGCTGTCAAACAGATAAAACTATTGATTCATTATATTTTGGAATTATTCCAATATACACAGGTAAATCAGCCACCCAGGAGTTTCCAAATCAATAATCGTCATCTAAGAAGAAAACAATATTAATAAAATTATAAAAAATATAAATCAAACAATAACAAAGTGCGGAGCATTATATGAGAATGAACGACCAGTTGAAGAGAGGAAATCTTTGTCATTAAATGCTTTGCACTTAACACATTATTACTGTTATAAATCAAGATTAAGAAATTTTGTTAATGGTGAAATTATGGGTCTCATGGCTTGGGCATAGCAGTGGGGTGGCTAAATCTGACCTGAATCAGAGCAGAAAGAAATTAATGGATCAGATTGGAAACCAGCCCTGTCTTCCATCAACATCAAGCCTGAAAGGGAGAAGGCAGAAGTCTCTCCAGATGGAGAGAATAAAAAAAGATGGAAATGTACTTTAAAGCTAGACTGCCCAAATAGATACTACATTTGAGCAGCCCAGAAACAGGGATTCCAGTGGTAGCCAAGCCTGGGTGGAAGACTTGCACTGAACTATGCTATCTTATTATTCATTTATTAATAAATACAAGTGGTCAAAACTTTTTGAAATTAAGTATTAAAATTTAAAAATGCTCTATTTGAAAATGAAATTTACCACAAAAAAATTGTCAGTTTTAAAAAAAATGTGCATGACATTTCATCAGAAGTGCTACTGAAGATAGTATAGGAATTCTTCATTTACAGAAAACCCTTTAATAACAATTTTGATGTTTCAGTAAAAAAACACCCCAACAATAAGGGTCTGTTCTGAATCCTGCAAAACAAAAATAACTTTGAAATTTTGGTATTTTTCACAATTTCCTCCTGCCATTTTTCACCCACCTCTATCAGTAAAGTCAAGTCCCTGGAATGGAGCAAGTTCTGATGGTAACCAGGTTGTGTGGACTGCGTCTGAGGGCTTGTCTTCACTACCATGCTACAGCAGCACAGGTGCACTGATGCAGGTACGCCGATGTAGCACGTCTGATGAAGACGCACTATGTGGATGGGACAGCACTCTCCCGTCGACGTAATTACTCCACCTCAACGAGAGGCCTAAGCTGGTGGGAGAGCGTCTCCCACTAACAGCACAGTGTAGACACCGCTTTAAGTCAACATAACTTACGTTGCTCAGCGGGTGGCTTTTTCATACCCCTGCACAACATAAATTACATGAACTTAAGTGGTAGTGTAGACGAGCCCTTAGAAAAATCATGTGCACAAAGGCATGCAATGAAGATCAACTGCACTTTAATCCTTATATTTTAATTAGGGCCTGCTCCTGCCAAACCCTTGCTCATAGAAGCCACTTTGTTAAGTGGACATATAGATCTGTGAAACAAAAGACAGTTGAAATGCCAGCTCAAAATGATGAAAGGGAGGGGGAATGCCTGGGAAATCTAATTTGTTGAAAGTCTATTCACCAACGTACCAACCATTACTGAGACAACTGGCCGACTTGTCTGGGCCATCCCCCTGAACACTAAGGCATTATTCAAAGACTTGGAGTGGGAGAATGATCTTGTGGTTGAGGCATTGGACTAGGATTCAGAGATCTGGGTTGAATTCCTGGTTCTGCCACATGCCTTCTATGTGACCTTGGGCAAGCCACAGCCTCTTTGTGGCTGAGTTTCCCTTCTTCAAATGGGGAATAATACTTCCTTTCTCCCATACTGGGTCTGTCTAGTTTATTTAGATTATAAGATCTCTGAGACAAGGACTGTCTCTTACTGTGTATTGGAACAGCATCTAACATATGGGGGCCCTGACTGTGGGCTGGGGTCTTTACAATTTATTACTAACAATGAGAAGACTTGAGTAAACAAATTCACTGTAGGATCAGGGCCCAAGTGACTCACATGTAGCTTATAGGATATGGACGCAGCCTGCCATTTCTAGAGAAAATCAGAGAAGCAGCAGCAGCAGAAGACTCCAGGAAGTAAGAGTTGGAAAGGGGCCAAAAACAGATCTTGTATCCTGGAGCTTATAAGTCAGTTTCTCTCATTTCTTTTTTCTTCCTTTTTTCCTGCTGAGTCTGACTGCTGAGTGATTTAAATGACGTGGGGAAAGACCTATGCTGTCATGTACTGTAAGCGAGTCTGAGTTAAGAGGAAGACATATTACATGTACTTAATGAGGCAAGAATTCTGATGAAAAACTGCAGGTCGCTTCTCCGTAACTTGTAGGTAAAATATAAATATATAAGGAAGTGTGTTCATTGCTTTAAACCAAATGGCTAATTATTTCTGAGACCATGACAAGGAAGCTGAATATAGGATTCATCTGAAATATAGCCAATGCAGTGTGCACTGCAGTTCTTTTGGGAGAGGACAAGGGAATAGGCTAAGTATAAATATGACCTAGAATTATATTTTGAATCAGGATTTTGCTTTTTTCTTATTGGAGTTATAAAACTGCTCAAAAAGTAGAATTGAAACCATATCACAGGCCACTTGTTTTACTATTATAGCTAAAATAGAAGTAGGAAAATGGGCTTCTTATCAGGCTCATTTGGTTAGACAGAGTTAGAGTTCTCCCTTTTTAAAGGGGAGAACTTGGGTCCTCTGCATCTCTATCAAAAATCTGAGGAACCAGCTTTAGCCTATGGAACTCACTGCTGCAAAATATTTTTGAGGCACATAGCATCTGAAGTCAGACACGCTTGGATAAAATTACAATCCGTTCAGCCTCGTAGGTCCAGGGGTTAAAATAAGGGGAAGCAGGAGGAATGGGACAGGCAATAGGGAGAGGAGTTGAGCACAACTCCCCATCTTTGCTAAAAGCTCTCTTCCTCCCCTTGGCTTGCAATCTCCAACATCTCTCCTTTCTCCTTGCCTACTGGGATGAGACTGCCCCCATCCTATTTCAAGCTACTGTAACCACTGTGTAGGTCATTAGTGGATCTCCTTCTGAAGTCAAAGAAAAAGTTTCCCAGCATTATATTATTATTTATTTGTATTCCCATGGTGGCTAAAAGCCATAGTTAGGATCAGGGGCTCTTTTTGCTGGGCTCTGTGTATAATACAATTAGATGCATTATGGAAAATTCTACTCCTTCCTCTTAATCTTTCATGAATGGCCACACTTAGAACGAGGATACCAGACTAAAAGGAACAATCTGATGCTTCTAAAACATTTTAAAAAATCCAAAAGAGGGACAATATGAAAGAATTATTTCAATAATAAGAATTACTAAAAGTCTAGATGCTTGGAATTTGACATTAACCTCATTTGCCCCCTAATAGCCAAGAGATGGTTATAACACAATTCCTCAAGGGCATATTTTGTACTCTCTGTGCAGGCCTCTTACATTAATGGGAGGTGCACAGCTCAGAGCCCATGAATCAAGCTGATAATATGCCCCTAAGTTATTGTTTCATGGATAGTGAGTGAACTGATGTAATTCCTCTGTTCAGTCAGGAGTTAAAACATGTACAGCAATTCCTTCTTTTCACAATATTCCTTCTCACAAGATAACCATAAGAACAGTTCCCAGCTGGCTAAACCTGACTACAGGTTTTGTTAAGAAAAAAAATGCATGACTTAATTAATGAATGGATCTACTTAAGACTGTCCCCAACCAACTATGGCTGCTCCACCTACAGCTGAACTTCATATGACCTATCTTATGCAAAAAAATTGTAATAACTGTACTAAAAGCTATTACAGAGGAAAGGAGTGCCATGAAGATAAAGTATGACTCAGAAATGCATACAATGCCCTAAAGGAGAAAGCTAAGTAAATTCACATTTAAGCAAGGTTTACTTTTACAGTGGATAGATAGTTGACATAAATTTGTTAAACTGCATAATATTATTTCATCAGCAGTAATTATATTTGGTTCTATGAGTACTTGATTATACTGACTGTGCATTCAATCCACAAATAAATGTCCATAAATAAATCTCAATAGTATCAGAATAAAGTCAATTACTAAGACATTAGCGGAATAAATATTTTTAAGAATTCTACATTTTTATAAACTTCTCCACAATAATACCCAAAAGAGAGACCATGGCACTGATAGCTTTTTGTTTTCAAACTGTACATCTTTACTTAAATCTATAAGTTCAAGATCTTAAAATCCAAGAACAATTTGCCTGTTTTGCCCCCAGCAAGCATAATTCTGCAGTAACCTACTCATTTTACAAGTTTCTCTGTTCTTGTCTAGCGATCCCACGCTAACTGGTTTTCAAATTCACCTCCATCAAACACTGGCAGGTTCAACCCTCCTTCTCTCAACCAGTATTCCCCCAGTAATGCACTGCCACATTACTTGGCAAAGAAAAAGAACTCAGCTCTATTTACATAAACCAAGTACTACATATGTTCATGGACTGACCATGAACATTTTCCAGACCCACACTTATACAATAATAGGGCTCACCTATTCAGAGTGCAAACGTTCTTTCTCTGTATCGGAACAACATCATCTTTCAAATGAGGCTGTTCCAAACAACCTTTGTCCATATGTAGAAGAAATGTTAAACATATCTGGGAAGAAATTCTCACTCCAACTGATGGATGCTATAGGCCCCATCCATATACATGATGGTGAGCTGACACCTCGCTCCCCTTTATTGTAACTTGTATCTTAAGAGTAATCTAGAGAAACCAGACGGACCTGTTGGTCATTAAGTATCACATATAATAACTGGTCATTCATAATGCATCATTTGCCTGAAAAATGCACATAGTGTTCTCTAGTCTTGGAAAACTGGATGCAAGCAATAGCTGCCACAGAATACTTTTTTATCTACTTAAATTGTAGCAGAGAGTCTAATAACTAACACTTAAATTTATATAGCCCTCATAGTACTTTCCAATGATGAATGTGTCATTATTCCCATTTTACAGATAGGGAGACCGAGATGCAAAGAGATAAAGAACATTTTCAAAAGTTGCCTCTGATTCTGGATGCCCAACCTGAGATTTCCCGGCTGTGATTTTCAGAGGTGCTGTGCACCTACAGCTCAATTTAAGTCACTGGGAGATGAGGGTACTCAGCAACTCTGAACAACAGACCTAACATCTCTCTATTTGAGAACTGCAAATCACTCAGAAGCATATAGGAAACACACACCTCTGGGTTTATGCCATTCCTGAAGACCTGCTTGGCTCTTCTGGAGACCTCAGATCCTGGTGCACTAGTTGAGTGTCATGTGACATCCTCTCAGTAAGTGGTAAGTTTAGGAATGGCATTTCAGTAGAAACGCAGCCTCAATGAGCTTTGCTTACAGTGCACAGCCTAAGCAAAGATTCTTTTGGTCCTTTTACAGTTATATATACCACTGTATGCAAACTCTAGAAATTAAATGTTATTTCAAAGAATTTGTCTCTGACTAGGCCAAGGTATGCCTAGTAAATGGCCTATATTTTGCCTGGTCTGATAAACTGATGATTAATTTAAAGTATGCTATCTTGGGAGCCACCAGAGAAATTAATGCTATACACCAATGGAAAGCTTGGAATCCTTTTATTTTTCCCTAGCCTTAGTTATTCATGATATATCACATCTTAAAATGACAACATTGTGATAATCATCTTGACTTTTCCCCTCCTGCTTCAATTGTGACCTTAGTTAGGTGGCTGCTATCTCAAATTGTCCCTGAGTCCTATGAGCCTTACATATTGTCAAATAGTTGTAGTGCTGAAAAGCTCATTGAAGTCAGTGGAAAGACCCCCTCAGACTTCAGTAGGCTTTGGATATAGTCTAAGGTGATCATATGCATTCACAGGGGAAGGAAAGGATGGTTGGCACTAATAGGAGGCATGTTGCTTGTGCCCTGTGCTTTCATCATAGCCTCGTGCTCTGTGACCCAGCTCACTCCAGGAAAAATACAAAATTGAGTCTTTAGCACCATCTAAAACTTCGGAAAAGAAAACAGTTCACAGACAGAATCCAAAGAGCAGAGAATAAACAACCAATGTGCCTAGAGCTATATGTTTTCCAGGATGAAAGTAACCTGGTTCAGGAGTCATCTGCCACAGCAGAGCAGATGACAGGATAGTTTATATGGTATACAAAAGACGTGGTGTACACAATGCACAGATACTATGCAGCAGATGAAAAATATCAGCCAGATCTCTTAAACAATCATTCTGGCTGAAAGAATCTAGAGTCTCACAAATGTAAATTTGCTAAAATAAGAGTAATATGTTGCCTACTTCTACAATAAATAAAAGTGGTTGTCTGCTAAATTTGGGGTATGATACTGAAAAACCTTAACAAGGAAAAGAGAAGCAGAGTATGTAATTCTCAAAGTAACTATGGTGTGGAGAAGAATTTCAGCAGCCTGCCTCATCAAGTACTGACAAATGGAATGTGAGAACTATCCCTTAGATGAAAGAAGGCAGACTGAACAATCCAGCTAATGGGATCGCATTGAGATAATGGGATCACTCTGACTTTTTCTGCTTCTTTTGGTGTATGTCAAAACTTTAATGTTATTTTAAGGCTGTTCCTTTTATTTTTATATTCATTAGCAGTGGGCCAGAACTGGCTTAACAATTTTTGAAGGGATTGAGAGAATAAACACATCTAGACACTATAAAAATTCTGGGGAATACTGAGCCTTCTGCAACAAGACTGCACTGCAAACTTCAGCTGTTTTAAAATTGTGAGAACAAATTTCTCTAGCACTGTTACTGAAGACAAAACAGAAACCTTGGATTCTTTAATATCACGTTAAAAAGATGTTTACTGCTACTACAATCACCTTGAGATGAGAGGGTTACATATGGTTTGCATTCAAATAAGCCCCCTTCTATAACTCTCAGGTAGGCAAGAGAAGGGTGAATAAAATCAAACTGTCCTTCAGACATGGCACAGGATCAGGTAGTTTCAGTGTTCAACATTATTTGCATAATCTAGACATTATGGCTCCAATTCTGCTTCTGCTGAAGTCAATAACAGAAGTTCAGTTGACTTCCGGGTGCGTACTGGGCTCTGTGGTTAATAACTGTGTGACTGCTGAAGATGTAAATGAGTTATGTAGTTAAAATTCTGTGCACTGCAGATCTGCACATCTAGCACATTTGCGGGCACTATAAAATAATGTGATGATAATGATTGCTAGAAATTCTGGACTACTTGTATGACACGCCAGCATCAAGGGGTTAAGAACACCAATATGAGTTTTGGGAGTTTACATTCAACTAAATCATGAGGCTTTTTTAACAAAAGTAAGATGAGATCAAAATGTTCAAATCTAGGAGCCTAATGTTTGGTACCTAAATGAGCAGCCAGTTTTTCAGAGGGGCACTTGCAGTTCCTACTAAAGTCAGCACCTTTGAAAATCAGGCCACAGGCTACTTACTAAGAATATTTCTACACAACAAGTGCTAGAGTGGCACAGCTGCAGTTACACTGCTGTAGAACTGTAGTGCAGACACTTGCTACAGCGACTGAAAGGGTTTGCCCATCACTGTAATACATCCAACCCCTTGAGAGGTGGTAGGTAGGTTGACTGACAAATTCTTCTGTCAACCTAGTGAACTCTACACAGGGGCTTTAGTCAGCTTATCTACATTTCTCAGGGTATGAATTTTGACCCTAAAATTACATGTAGACCAGGCCTTCGTCCTTATAGAGTTAGGTGCCTAACTTTATGATCCAGTTTGAAAATTTTGGTTTTATGGTCAGATCTGCTTGTAAACAGATCTTTAAAAAAAGCCTTAAAATTCTTTAGATTTGATAACACAGAATTCAATGTGACTGTTCAGAGCAAGCAAACATCTTCATTGGCTTCCAAAGTTATGATTTTCTACCTCATGAACTTTTATTGACTAATGACAGGTTGAGTACCCAAATCAAGTCTTGTTTGGCATACATATTAATCATTTTGGAGTGTTAGCAGTTATCTGTCTAAAAAGCTGTGGGCAGAATAAAAGCATTCCAAATTGTAATTGTCTACGACTTCAAGACTGATTCCTGAAGTCACAGGAAACCTATGGACATGACAACTCTGACACACTGTTCACTGAAAAACTGGGGTCAGTGAACCCCTGCTTATAAACCTGGAGATCAGCTAAGATTACTTTTATTATCTACCACATCGTTAGTTTAATGATACTAGTGATTACACATAGATAAGCTTAAGAGATACTATTGTTGTCTCCTGTCTTATAACAGTAGGTATCCTACTGTGACTTCACACTGGTCAGTCCCTAAACCACACTTTTCTTTCTTACTAGTCTACCTTAAAAGAATAGGCTAATAAAATAAAAATAGCTTTTCTGATGCAAGCCACTGAAATACTAACACAAAAGCAAAACAGTACGAACAAAATATTAGGAATGAATACTCCACAGTATTTTTTCTCTTGGTTTTCCAAGAAAAAAAAACAGAAAAAACAAATGACAATCCCAAATAACTACTGTATCTGTAGTTAGTCTAATGTTAATTGAATCTTATTTGAGCATACTGGCCCAAACCCAACAACATGGAATTCAAATATAATGAACAGATTAAAAGGGAGAGTTTGCTGTAGTTGTATGATTGCCACTAAGAAGTCAACATTTGCCAACAAATTTTACACAATTGTCACAGTTATTTCCTAACTCAAGTAAATCTGGTATTTCAGATTTTGCTGTGTGTTATGTGTGGCAAACACTATTGGCCACTACTGAGAGGTGTGGACATAAGTTGACCCCTGTTGCAAGTCTGGAAACAACCAAGAAGCCAGACATTACACAACAGTATTTAAATTCCTAGGCACAAAAAATAACCCCCACATGAAAAATGCAGCCTTAAAGATAGTAGGCTGTGGGGGTGGTGGTAAGCATATTCCCTTCTTGGTTTTAGTGCAGACATACAACCCACCTGGAATGTAGGCTCAAGAATTGTGGAAAGAAAAAGAATACAATTGTACACTGAGTTTAGTCATCTGTTTAAGGCTACAAAAATGAGGCTGATACATTTAAGAGAGTTTTTAATGAGAGATGATGCTACTTAAGCCTGTTGGTGTGGTGTGTGCTCTTTTAGGTGGCATCAAAGCAGGAGTAGGTGAAATTCAAGACTGTGAAATATTTTGGGGCTATCACAAAAAGATTTTTTTTCAGTTTTGACAGAAATATCACCATAATTTTCATCCATTTTTTGTGCTATTTTACTGCTCAAGAACTATCTTCTCACAGACAGGTGTGGCAAAAAGTGGTGTAAAGTCTCACTTATTTGATTTCAGTGATTTTTCCACTTGGAACAAATAATCAAGAACTCATGTGATGAGTGATATCATTTTATAACTGTCAGAGACTATGAGCAAGGAGGTATTGTGTTTACAAACCAAGGAAGTAGAAGTGGAAGATTTTCTTTTCTTTAACTGCATGCCAAAGCTAAAGCTCCAACACGGTTCACACGGGCCAATCAGTGTGCAACACGCTAGTGGTCACTAGAACGTATGACTCCTCTACTGTAGGCTAATGCGCCATGTAGACAAGCCCTCAGAAACCAAAGAAAAGTCTATAATGGAAAAGCTGATTAAGAACAATAATAGAAAATCACAGAGAAAAAAAGGAAGAGAATTCCCTTAGATGTATAACAGAAAGTTGGTATGAAGGGAGAAATAGAACCATGAAACCACATCAACATCCAATTGCAAACAATTCCTTTGTCAGGTCAACTAATGACCCAAGACAGCTCTTAGATGACCACCTGAAAGAAATCTACAACAGCAAAACTGGCAAAAAATCATTCTTCTAGTTATATTTACTAAAAAGCAAAAAATTTGACATTTTCCCTTAAATAGTTCAATCTGATGAAAGACAGCATATTACAGATGGAGACTGCCTTTTTGATTTAGTGTTGACTGTAAGATAAATGGTAGGTTCCTGCCTTGCAGATTTTATAGACCTGACATTTTTCAGAGGATTTAAAAGTAGGCGAGTACGCAGAATACAAGGTATAAAATGTAACATCTCTAGAATACATAATATTCAGTAAGCAATTAAAATTGCATTATACAACAATTAAGATTTGCATTGAATTGAAACAATTCTTTAAAACTGAGTCTGCAGCAAAGGTAACCAGGAAGTGGACTACAGCTTTCATTTGATTAAGTCTTTGTCACATGAATGACATAAGGCAACTCATTATTCCATCAAGAAGTTGGAAACTTATGAAACACCTTCAGGAAACTATGAGTGCCCTCTCTTGCTCAATGTTTCTATAATTGCTTTAGTGACCCATCGGGTAAAAATTGTGTATTTTTAACAAAGTGAGGACCCAAGCTTACATTCCTTGCATTGCCCAAAATTCCAACTGAAATCAATTGGACTTTACAGATTGAGAATAAACCAAGACACATCACATGGTATCCTGCATAGGTGGTATCTACAATTTTTTTAAATAATGAAAGACAAACAAAAACTCAGCATTTCCTTACACTTCCATTGTTCTATATGAGTTGTGTTGTATCAAATTGCAGTGGGTTAGGCTCCTTCACTGGAAGAGAATAACTCAAGATATATCACATTGTGTCCCACTGCATAATGCATGTAAACAAATACCTCCTCTTCACTTTGGTAGAGCAAAAAAATTATCCTTCCCTCCTGTGCCCTGAAACCATAAGCACAAGAAGAATATTTGGAGGCAGCATGTCTGTACTTTATGGAAAACTAGTCAAGATAGGAAGTTTTTATAGTGTTGAAAAGAACTCCCACAAAATCAGAATGAAAAATAAGAACAGTATTATTTATCATATAATTGTTTGAACTAGTTTTTTATTGTTATTATTCTTTCATGACTACAATCAACCACACTAAAACGCTTTTAAAGCCATTGAGACTGATCTGTACGGGAGAAGAGAAAGGGCAGGAGGGTGGGAAGAAGGAGGAAAGAGAGTCAGCCTTATGTTTTTTTAAGCCACTATAGTTTTTAAGTTAAGATTTTTAAATGTTGACATTTTTCCACATCAGTTTAAAGGAGTGAGAAGCCGAGGAAGCATCTTTGTTGCAGACAAAAAAATCTTGAAAAATCTAAACACAGGAGCCAGTCAGAGCTGAGTTGGCCAGTTGGACAGATTTGCATATTCACAGTACTACTGAGAAATAACCATACATAAATTATGCAAATCTCTGTATTCTGAAGGCTAACACAATGATTGTCAGCCAATTAAAATACAGTCAGGATATGATTATTGAAAAATTGCACACAACTATATACCACCAGAGTCCCCACAATCAATGTGTAGGGAATTGCGTAACTGGACACAAAATCATGCAGTAATGTATCACGTGGTGCACAGATTCCAAGTACTATGATGGGTTGAGGTAATCTTATTTCAGTGTAATAATCCATATTTTGGACCATGAAGCTATAAAATGTAAGTAAGTTAAACACGTACCATAGTACACAGAGCCTGAATTTTGCCAAGAGAGCAAATACTACCCTGCAGAGCATCTTTCTTCTTTTATTTCTCCTGTTACAGTGTGTTTCAGAGCTAATATTAAAAGAAAAATCTAATATGTCTTCTTTACGCTACACTTCTACTTTTGTCACTGGAAGAAATTAACAAAAATTTTGATTCCCTTGTTTTTCAAGTCTATCCATTTTAATCTTTAGGAAGATCAACCTTCATGTCACTGTACAGTTTGCAGAAAAAATATGCAAAACTCCATAAAATTAATCGTTTTTGAGACTGTTTGCTCATGCCACTTAAACTATGAAGCATCAGGAACTGACTTTATAGAAATGCCCTTGGAGTAACTACATCACAAAACTAGGTTAAGGAAATACAATAGCAGGAGAAAATGTAAGGCAAAAAAGAAAGCTATTCAAGTGTGGAAATAGTACCTCCAGCTGCTTTGGGATTAACATTTTAATAAATCTCTTCAGGTGTACTTAACTCTTAAAAGTAACAGGACTGGTTAAAGAGTTGCATTGGAACAATTCACATGAGGAAGTTAACCTGTATTAATTAAGGGGCTGATTCTATTAATAATTACTGCAGGCCCTACTGCTATTATACAGTGAGTTGTTCCACTGAAGTTATCACTGTGTGGTTTTTTAAAACAACCACACTGATGAGTCAAGGTATCTTCTCAGCTCTCTGCCTGGCTATTAATAGCACATTGTATTCAATGACTGTGCAGTATGTAAATCCCTGCACTCTGACTTGCTACTGCCCTCAGGATTCATCACCCGTATGCCAACAACCAACATGTCTGCCTCAGCTTTTCATTTCACATTGGTGACAGAATTATATATTAAAAAAATCTGATTCTAGAGGAACATTAGTTGTAACGCAGTTGTACCACCTGAAAAATATCTGCTCCTTAGCTAATTTGATACAATAAAATCTGTTCATTAGAGCTGGTGAAAATGTTTTGGATATTTGGAAATTTCAGTTATAAGTGGCCAGAAAATTTTGATAGACAAGGTGGGGGAGGTAATATCTTTTATTGGACCAACTTTTGTTGGTGAAAGAGACAAGCATTCAAGCTTTCACAGAGCTCTTTTCAGGAAGAGGTCACGTGAAGAAGAGCTCTGTGTTGGGTTGCCAACTTTTTATTTGCATAAAACAGAACACCCTTGCCCCTTTGAGGCCCTGCCCTTTCCTTGCCCCTGCTCACTCCATCCCCCTTCCCTCTGTCGCTTGCTCTTCCCCACCCTCGCTCATTTTCACTGAGCGGGGGCATGGGGTTGCCATGTGGAAGGGCACGTGGGCTCCAGAGTGGGGTCAGAAATGAGGGGTTCATGATGCAGAAGGGGGCTCTGGGCTGAGGCTGAGGGGTTGGGGTCTGAGAGGGAGTGTAGGGTGAGGGATCCAGGAGGGAGTTTGAGTGCAAGAGGGGGCTCAGGACTGGCGCAAGGGGTCAGGGTGTGGGCTCCGAGTGGGGCTCATCTCAGGCAGCTCCTAGAAGCGGTCAGCATGTTCAGCTCCTAGACACAGGGATGGCCATGGAGGCTCTGCACACTGTGCCCGTATAAAGACACCACCCCCACAGCTCCCAGAACGCATTCCCAGCCAATGGGAGCTATGGAGCTGGTGCCTGGGGGTAGCGCGTGGAGCCTCCCTGATCTCCTCATGCTTAGGAGCCAAACATGCCAGCTGCTTCCAGGAGCTGCTCAAAACCATACAGGCTGTCTGCCTGCCCTGCTGAGCCACCAAACGGACTTTTAATGGCCCTGTCAGCCATGCCGACTGGAGCCGCCGGGGTCCCTTTTCGACCAGGTGTTCTGGTCGAAAACCAGACACCGGGCTATTGCAACCCTAAACCTATGCTCAAACATGGCGTCTGTATGGCCAATTGTCGGTCAAAAAGTCACACTGGTACCGTGTGCAACACCGCAGTGTCGTGTGCTATCCTATGATGCGGGGTGCAACATTATAGTGCTGTGTGCCTATTCTCGAACCTTCTGTCTGGCCAAAAGGTCAGTATAGGGCCGTGTGCTATTAGTGGGCCGTGTGCCACTTGTGTGCCGCGTGCTACTGCAGGGCCGTGTGCTACAAGTGGGCCGTGTGCAGTCTCTAGTGTGCCGGGTGCAGATCCTGTTTACGTAAAGGGCACCAGCTCGGAACCTGGTTGATGAAGGAGCTAGGGACCAATCAGACGCTGACACGAGTAAGAGTCTTCGAATAAAACTAAGTCTCGCACCAAAAATGGCAGGAGTATCCGCGTATTAGCTGAAAGGCCTGATCACCCTTTCAGCTAGGGTCTCCTCCGGATTTTGCCGGCTCGTGTCGTGTCGTTTCATTTTGGTTTTTTGGATTATTTCCCACCAATTCGTCATGCTCTCGGTGTCTGTACTGCTGGTCAGGTGCACTTGGAGTGTGGTATGTGCATTTTAATTTCTGTAAACATTCTGTTTGCTTAGCCGCTTCCCTTTTTCCCTTACTTGGTGCAAAGTTGTGTATACAGTATATGAGAGTCAAATTGTTGTATTGATTGCTATTGTGGTTAGTTGGTGTATTTTACTATATTCGGTTAATGTGTGTACAGTTTACTCAGTTTGTGTACCTGCTCTGGATTTTAGTGAGCAGTTGATTATAAATCGCTTGGTTTCTTGTTGTTGGATGTAAATAGACTGTTTCAACTTGTGTATGGTTTTATTCTGATAGTATTTCTAGTTGATAAATTGCCTCTCCCCGGTTCACGTTGTAACTTATCCCCGTTAATAAACGGCCATGTGGTTTGAAATTTCAATCTGTCATGTTTTGATTTTCCTCTCTCAATCAAAAACTTACTTGAACCTGCATCTGTTTCGGACATGGGCAAACCAAAGTCTGTGTAAGCTTGAAAGCTTGTCATTTCACCAACAGAAGTTGGTCCAGTAAAATACAGTACTTCACCCACTTTGTCTCTCTAATACTCTGGGACCAACCAATATGGCTACAACAACACTATAAACAGAATTTTTTAATAACATTTTTGGTAAAAAGTTTTTCTATTGTAGCACCCTTAAATTATTGTTAAGTTACTGCTGGTGCATTTAAGAAAATAAAACAAACTAAAACACTAAATCCTACATTAAGGCCCAGCCTTGCATTTATTTCTTGGATTGCACTTACTGCCATGAGTAGTCTCATTGCAAGGTAACGTATACTAACATGAGTTTATATATACTTTATATAGTGTGTACAGTTAACAGTAATGTTAACCTACATCTGTTAGGACTGAATGATATGATTATGGAGTGTTACAGTTTCTGATCACCATGTAACTTTTGAAATATGTAAGCTTAATACAATAACCCCCAATGTTTTATAATTTTGCTTTACCTGTTTATTTTTACACTAGTTTTCTGGTTTTGCAGTCCCTGCCTTCAGTTTCTGTTTGAAAACACATGCTCTGTTGCTGTAACTCCACCATCTCCTTGTAACCATCCTCACCCAGCTGCTTACTCCCTAGCCAGAAACTCTTTCATCACCACAACCACCACATAGGGAACTCAGCAGCTTGCCATCTCCTCCATGAGATGTGGTGAGTGTTAAGAGCTGCCCTCAGGAAGCTATTTATATTGCATAACAACACTTCATGACCCTACAAACTTATTAACAATGCTGCATATTCGTATATCCCAAGAAATGGAACTCTTTTTATTACCCAATACCTCCTTTCTGCAGGCATGTGTAGATCTTTTATTACATCAAAGAAAACCACAATAAAGAAGAGTTAAAGTTACAAAGTGAAGCACACAAAATTTTGGAAATGCCAAAATAATCTAGTCCCTTTATGTATATATGTTACGACAGAGTTACAGATCCCAGGGAGCACTCCATCCTGGCCACTCACTAGGACTGCTGTAAAGAAAATGCAAGCCTCTGTGCTCTGGATCCTCCCAAATGCGTTACATTTCTGGTGTCTCAACAGGCTGCAGCACTGGTTTCTCCCGTGGGCTCTCTGGCACATTTTCTGGGCACTGACTCAGTCTGCTACAATTTCTCAGAAATGGGGCTCCTCAGCCCACCTGCTCTAGCTCCCCAGGACCAGCACTGATTCCAGAGATATCTAAGTTATTTAAATACCCCCCTGTCCCAGAGCTCCATCCCAAAGGTGCAAAGCTTCTAATTTATTGTTCAAGTCTCTCAGGACACACAGTAGGTGTAAAGCAGTCAGCAGACACAATTTGCTCAGTCTAACACTTTTATGCTCCTTTATACTTAATCATGCAAAGCAAAGGAGAGCACAGAGCATACCAAACACATATCCCAGCCTTAATTTTTTCAACACTCCAGGCATTCTTTGGGCTTGAGTCTGAGTCTCTTGGGTGCCCAGAATCCTTGGCTCAGGAAAGCAAGTAGTGCCTTGTGCCCCATGCTAGTGCCCTCTTCTTTCTGGACCTCTTATCCAGTTTCTGTGACATTGCTCCCTCTTGCCCCATTTTGCTATTCCTCCGTGGTTCCCCTCATTCCTCCGTGTTTCTTTGTTTAACCCCCCTCATCCCTCCCGGCCAACTGGTCTCTTTTGTTCTAGTCCTGGTAAATTTCCACTACTCTTACCTTCCCACTCTGCCCTTTGGGGGGGTGGGAGGGGAAAGGGGGAGAAAGGGGTTAACTTCAAACTGGATTTCCAAGCCTAGTGCTGCTTTTTAGCTTTATGAGGTCTAAATATTGTCGCTAACTTTAAGTATCTCCTACTATTCCTGTCAGGTGTGTATCTGCTACAAGCCCTTTCAGCAATGGTGGATCCACATACATAATAATAATCCACTCATAAAACAGCAGTTTTTTCATAATACAACTTTCCTGTATCAATCAGAATTCGTAACTTGTACTGATATAGCCACAGTTCATCACAGATGATCTTTAATTATATGATCACATACTGTTTTTTTCTACAGAACCTCAAACTGGTAGTAGTACAAGCTGTTATCCTCTACAGGGACTGGCTGTTAGAGGGCTAAGAGACACACATTTGACCAGCGAGATCACAGCTATATGCTGACTACAGAGAAATATGAGCCTCATTCCCTCCATTGAGCCTATTTTCCCTCCCCAGCTTCTGTTCCGGTGTCCCTCAACTTTAGGTTTTGCTTGAAAACAATTCCATTTTGCAAAAAATTTCAAGGTTCTGAAATTTGTTTTCAATCCAATGCAGAGCACAAATGAGACCTTACAAAAGTTTTTGTGAAACAAAGAAAGGCTCTGATTCATACTAGGGATTTGAACCTAGGTTTCCCACAATCCAGGCCAGTGCCCTAAGCATAGGGCTAGAGAGAGAACATGTCACTTACTCTTGTTTTGACCAGAGTGATCCTAGACCTGAGAAACCTTCCTGATGACATTGTCCTAGAAACTGATATCTTTCTATGAAACATTTTAGTTTTGACAAAACTAAATTTTTAGACTGGAAAAAGTATCAGAGTGGTAGCCGAGTTAGTCTGGATCTGTAAAAGCAGTAAAGAGTCCTGTGGCACCTTATAGACTAACAGACGAATTGGAGCATGAGCTTTCGTGAGTGAATATCCACTTCCTTGGATGCATGCCTGGAAAAAGACTGAAAAAAGTTACCTCAAAAATATTTTGACCAGCCCTATTCAGTCCCTATCCTCTGATCCTCCTGTCCCTGTCCCCTTTCTACCTATTACTCCCAGCCTGCAACTATTCCTCCTCCTCATTCCTTTGCACTTCTCTCTCCTCATTGATGCCTACAAACTAGTAAGAGAACAGTGAAAGCACAAGAGAGAGAGAGTCTTCCTATTTGGTTTTGGTGCCACAAAAGCCCTAGAAGACACGAGGAGCAATGCAACCTTTGCAGCTCTGAGGTGCAGGATGCTCAGTCACTCTCTGGGGATGGAGCATACTCAGTGCAGATGAAAACTTAATTGAATAATACTGCCAGCCTCTATCAAACTTTTATTGAGTATGTACAAACTGCAGTTTTTCAGAGACTTATAACTTGGGCAAATTTTTACAGGGACAGCAAATGGTATACTTCTGGCATCAGAGTGACCACCTCACAAAATTGAAGTCCCTGTTCCAAAGCATGGAGGTGCTAGCGCTTCTCAGTGAAATGACTGTAAGAATTTTTTAACTTTGAAAAAAATAGCATATGTTTCCTTAACCTCTTCTCAGAAATGGCCTGAACTGTTTTAGCTGAAACTTTAATAAATGTCTGTCTGAGGCAGACAGACAGCATGGAAAATTTCAGCTCCAACAGTCTGAGTTTGGCAAAGTTATAACCAACTGAAAACGGGATCTTATAAATAGGACATGTCCTGCAACCTTAATTATGGGGGCCACTTCAGGCACCTTCTATAATATAGATCTGTGTGGAGGTGGAGCTCATCAGCAGCAGGATCTCTCATTCTCTGGGCCCAGAAAAGTCAGCAGCAGATTTTTCACTCCTCCCTCCACCCACACTATCAGAGCAGTGAGAAAGTAGGGCTGGTGAGCATTTTCTCTTTCCATTCCCTAGACAGTCAAAGAATTGGGGACTAGAGCCAAGGACTGTCTTAATTTTCATTTCTCGACTCTCAGATATTAGGGACTAACATAGAATAGGGAAGCAGGACCAACAAGGGAAATCCTGGGTTGTCTGGTCACCCAGTTTAAGCCACTGGGGAGAAAAATGGACTTGGCAACTGTTCAGCAGTTCTGAACTGTGACAACCAGGGTACAGCGTTTGTTACATCCTGTAGTTTCAGCTGTGAAAAGCCCCCCAAGATCAGCCAGTGCTTCAGCTCCCAGGTCCAATATTTGAAATCTGGCGTTTTCTATTCATATTCTTGTGGAAGTTAAATAGAAAGCCCCCGACAACAATTCTGTACTAAAATGTGAAATGCTATTTTGGATTATATAGACTTTTAAATAAAAATAAAATTAAAAGAAACTACTTGTACAAAACTGATATAGATCATGCAATTAAAAATTATGCAAGGAAAGAAAAATATACTTGATAAATTCAAACAATGGAACAATCTGAGAGGATGGACAGTAATGTAACCTTTCTACATAGTGCAAACCTGATTATTCTAACACATCCTTCATCATGTCACTCAAGTATCTATGATTTGCATTAATCCTGAGCCTAAAGGATACAGTTGTGAAAGAATTAGAATAACTCAGCTGGGAACACTAACTCGTAACTGTTATTCAAATTTTTATTTCAGAGTCACATTTGCAGGTTATGCATCAGAAACTGCAATTTTGCTTCTGAACTACAATATAAGAAAAATAAACAGAGCGACAAAGAACTTGCCTAACTTCATTCTGAGCCAACTTTCTTCTGGCTTGTATAACTGAATTTGATTCCCGATATATATTTTTTTCTCATTTCTCTTTCCTTTTAAAGCACGATGGAATCAATTTTGCTCACCCTCAGTTTTCAGAAAACTGAAATTTAAATTGAAATATATTATCAGCTTTGGCCTTTCAAAAAATTTCATTTTCTTTCCTTTCTGAAACTCTCATTCCTTCTAGGAGTTGCTCTCCATGTTCTTTGCATGGGAGCATGGCCTGCAACAGTGCCTTCTGGCAGAGAAACAAATAATAGTTTCAAAACAGCAGCAGCCCGATCACATGATATGCACAGGGAAGAAAAAAGAAGCACTGCCAGGGGCTCAAACATTGAGATATTTAGAAGGGTGGAAGGAAGGGCAGATAGCATTTGTGGCCCAACACATTTGGGATCTGGGAAAGTTGGGAGAGAAATACGTCCCCACTAAACTAAATAGAAAGCTGACGTGGGAGGGAGCAGGAGATGTATTGCTATTGGAGAGTCGGGGAGGGTGCATAAGGAAATATCACTGCTAGGGAAAGGGGCAGTACTCTACCCAAAGTCAGTGCCAGTTAGGTTATAAAGCCACCCAGGAGAAGTGAAGTAACTCCTCTCCTTCATGCCACATGGACTGGCTGCTTCTGTCCTCCTCCCTTGCCAGTGAAAGGACAGGGGTTTCTGCCAGCAAGGGTATGTCGACACTGCAAAAAAACACAAAAACAAAACAAACCATGGCAGTGAATCTCAGAGACCATGTCTGCAGACTCAGGCTTGCACTCTGGATCTAAAAAATAGCCATGTAGATGTTCTGGTTCGGGCTCTGAAGCCCACCCTACTCCCTGGATTTCCTAGCCCAAGCTCCAGCCTGAGCTGGAATGTTTACACAGCTATTTTTTAGTGATGGAGTATGAGCCCTAGTCTGCAGACCTGGGCGCTCAGATTTGCGGTCTTGGGTTTTTTTTCTGAACATACCCTAAATTTCTCCATTCCTAGGTCCCTGTCTGCTAGCATAGCCCATTCAGGACTCCCTATCTTTTGTGAATTTGCTGAGGATGGGGGGGAAGCAGTGAAGGAGGAGAGGGAAAAAAATCACAATGATAGGAAGATTTCCTTCTAGGACTATGTCCTGTGGCTTCCAGACATCTTAGAGGCGCAGGAGCAATCTGTTCCTCCGGTAAAACCAGACTTTTGATTTTCAAAAGTGCTTCAGCTCCTCCTTCACTTAGTAGGCAAATGTAAACATACAGGGGTGGCTCTAGCTTTTTTGCCACCCCAAGCATGGCAGTCAGGCTGCCTTTGGTGGCTTGACTGCAGGAGATCCCCGGTCCCGTGGATTCGGTGGCATGCCTGCGGGGGATCTGCCGGTCCCGCGGCTTCGGCATACCTGCCGCTGAATTGCACCGAATCTGCAGGACCGGTGGACCTCCCGCAGGCAAGTCACCGAAGGCTCCCTGACTGTCACCCTTGCAGGGACCAGCAGGGTGCCCCCTGCGGCTTGCCGCCCCAGGCACGCGCCTGGAGCGCTGGTGCCTGGAGCTGCCGCTGTACACATACACACCTGACCTCCTTCCACATCAATTTTATATCATTACAACATGACTGTGATGAAATTACTTCATCAGTTAGAGAATAAAAATTAGAGAAGAACCAGGCCCTATATAAGTAAGCATATACACATGTACTCACTCACCACTAGATATATATACATACACGGCCACTACACTCCCTCCCCCCACCCTCCCAAGGCTGCAGTTCTCTGACTCGGGTCCTGGTTGTTCTGCTCATGCGCGGCTCTCTGCTTTGGCAGCCCTTGCTTGCTGCCCTAAGGCTCTGAGTGCCAAGAGGTGCTTTCCTGGCTACAGTGCTTGAGGGAGTCTCTTGGCAGGGGCACTGCTGCTCTTTAAGTGCCTTGATGTTACACTGCCGGCAGTTTTTTAATATCCTTTTTCATGCAGTGCATGCCCCTGGAATGGATAATGGTGTTGCTGATGCTCTCTCAATTTCAGGATGACAGATTCCAGGAACTCGACCCACTGGCCAGCAGAGATTCACGAGTGATGTCCCAACAACTGGCTGAAGCTATTCACATCCAGAGGAGACATGCAGTGGGATCAGCTCATACTAGTTTTGCACTCCCTGACAGGCAAGGGCTGGGAGCCCATGTGGACAAGGCTAGAAAGAAAGTAAATAGGGATCACCAAGCTATTCCTGGAGACCTGGAGTTCAGTGAGACAGCATAGGGACATCTGTTTACAGTCAGCCAGAGGTTCTCAGGGAGGATGGCGTACATTTGTCAGATGTAGCAAAGAATCCTGTGCCACAGGATTCTTTGCTGCTTTTACAGATCCAGACTAACACGGCTACCCCCTGATATTTGTCAGATGGAGATGCTCACATATGGCTATGGAATGTAAGGGTGTATATTGGGCAAGTGTTACCATAGATACCATGTGGGGTGGTTGGGTGTGGGAATGGCCAAGCTAGTCACTGGCACCCCCTGTGGCCAGTTTCCAGAACCATTAAGGGAATAAAATGAGTGGATCCCAGAGAGAAAAAATCTGGGATTTTGGTGATGGACCATGGGTGAGACCTTGTGGCCTTCGTGGACTCAGGTCCCCACCCTGATACACCCTCTATCCCTCTTGCATGGGAGAGAGTGCTAAGACTCAGAGAGAGATGAGTCCTGGAGAGGAGAGGACAGTCTATCCCAATTTATGGGTTATGTGGTAAGGAGTCCTGTAATCCCTGCACTGGTTTCAATTAAATTTCTGGTATAGGAGAGTATGGGTGATGGATGGGTAGCACCTGCCCCCCTCCCTCCATTGTAATGTTTAATAAAAGCTGACACCTTCCACTTAATTCCATGCATGTTTCTGTCTTCATTTTGCTGCTGTGTCCACATCAAATGTGTGTGTATAAATATATACACACACATACACCATATATGGTGTTCATGTTATAAATCATTGAGCCATACATTTATACTGCTCCTAGTGTTCATTATTTTCATGAGTCTCATGGTATTTGCTTTTTTTAAATCCCCAGTTCCTGGAGTCAAATGATTATGTGAAAATCTCAACTTCCTTTTAAAAAATGAGTAAGTTTCCTTCATGGTTGCAGAAGAAAGTTTGAAAACATGAACCAGGATCATTCTAAAAGCTCTGATACCAGAATACAAATAACTAGAGGGTTGCACACTTTGTTGCATCTGTAGGCTAAGTGCAGTAACCACACCAGGGCCCCCTTGCATTCCTCCATTCCTCTCCCAAGCTCCCTGTGTGCCACTCCCCACACCCCTCTATTTCAGGGACTTCTTGCAATCACACACTCATTCCAGGGGCTACATGTGCCCCTCATCTCCACCTTCTGTCCTCATGACAGGGGTTCTGTGTGCTTATTTCTCCTTTCTCCCCATACCCCTAATTCTCCCTTTCTCCACCATGCCAGGGGCTCTATGTGCCCCCCCCACATGCCAAGGATGCTGTGCCCACCATGTCCCCCATCCCGATATCATTATGCCTTCTTTCTCCCCATGCCAGGTGCTCTGTGTGCATCCCATTCCTTTTCTGTCTGGGAGAGAAATCTTCTAGGGTGTCAACAATTTTAAGCTGTATTCAGAAGATGGGCAGAGCTGAGGTGGGGAGGTGTTATGTTGAAGGTACTAATGGCCATCATCAACCGCTTCTTTGACCACTAAATAATTACAGACCTTATTAAAGCTGGTGGGTCTGTTAACCAGATGCCAGGGGCTCTGTGTGTCCCCCATTTTCACCTTTCAGTTTTTCCAATTTTCACCAAAATCAGTAGGGTTCTGCCCATAAATACCTAGAACATTTCCTGAAATTTTCAAATTGATCAGATTCAGGATTCAATTACACTGCAGGCATACAAAGAAGCAGACAGAGAAATCCACTTAGCTGAGTGCCCTTGTTTACTTGGCCAGAAAGAACCCCAAAATGTATTGTATTTTTAAAAATCTCATTATTTTGAGCCAATGTGGTGATTTTCTGAGGCCTGACTCATGATGTTTGAATGCTTGGAGTTGCCACACATCTTGGACAGCCTCATCTGCACTCTGTTTGCTAATCCATCCCCACATGGGACATGTGTAACATTCCAAACTTCGAACAGCTTTAGACAGTTGACATTAAAATAAAACCAACCTGCCACAAACGCATTTCCTATTTTCTCCCCATATGTGGGATTCTTTCTACACTCCTTCCCTTAAGAAAAGCCCAATTTCCAGAATGAATATTTTAGTCCTGGACTAGTTATACAATTTCTCATGACCCTTCAAGGAAAGAAATGGCAACCGTATATACACCGTTGGATCTCCAGCTTTTCAGTGGAACACAAAGCACTTGCTAGTTATAGCCCTGGTAGGTCATAAGATAAAATGTATTACTTTCAGTTTAATTATGTACTGAAAAGCTTTTTATGTACTCCCTCCACCCCAACTTATTAGTTATACTTTTTCTTCCTCAGAGGCCTACGCTGGATTTATGTTAATTAGCCTGGTTTTATAGTAGGAGAGAGAAAATATTCAACCCAATAAATATTTTAAAAACCTCAAACATTTCTTAAATATGTTGCCATCCAGAATACATGACAGTGCCCTATAAAGATTTTATTCCCACTCTGGTACTCATTTGGGATGACCCCAAAATCGAATTCTAGTATATCACTCATACATATGGTGGCCATCCCAAACTCATGCTGATAACACTTTTTTCAGTGTTTGCACATATTATATATTTGCATATCTTCAGAATCTGGTCACTTTCTCTCAGTGTTTAATGGCAACAGAGAGATACAATTTGTTATTCCACAAAACTTTCTAGATTCAGCCCCCACTCTGTGAGCACCTTCAGATCGTTTACTGTACTATTTACATTGCACTGAATGTAACCTATTTTGACTTCACAGAATATATAATGATAATGTCTACAGAGGAATGCAACCAAAAAGCATTGGACAATCTGCATACAACAGCCAAACAATGGGGATTAAAACTGGATGAACAAAAGATAAGAATAACAGAAATATCAAAAATCAAGAAACAAGTTAAGTTAGTCATTTATCATGTAGATGCTGAACAAGTAGACAGCTTCTGCTTATTTGGGTTCCATCATAACACATGGCAGCCACTATGACGAAGATATCACGTTGAAAGTTATTGCAGCAGAACGTTTGTGTGCTTGAATAAAAATGTTTGGCACTACAAATCAGTGTCCATGACACCTAAAACCAGATTATATATTACATTAACTTATGTTGCAAAACATGGGTGCCTACAAAGCATCTGGAGCAAAAGCTGCAAACATTTGAAATGAAGTGTCTGTGCCATATTCTAGGCATGACAAGGCTAGATAGACTAAGAAATGACAACATCCGTAAAAGACAAAGTGTAGTGTGTGACTACAATCATCAAAAGCCGCCAACTGCAATGATTTGGCCATGTTACTAGAATGACCCCATACCTATTGCCTAAAATTGATCTCTGTGGAAGAGGTACTCCTGGGGGAATTCTGCACCATTGCACAAGCACAGAATTAATATCCTCCCCCTCCATCCCCTCCCCCCGATACAGAATAATTTATTCTGACAGGTAGGCAAAGGGAAACTGAAATTACACCTTTCTGCCACTAGGGGCTGATGTGGTGCCAGAAGAGAGGGAAGCTGGTTCAAAGGCCAGAGCAGCTAGCTGCAGAGAGGTAGGGGGAAGAGGCTGCCTTCCTCACAGTGTCCTGCCTGCAGGGCTAGGTGAGGAGGCATGGGATATTGAGGGGATGGACTGATCGGGGCACACAGGACTGGTGTGTGGGTGGGGTTGCACATACCGGGGTTCAGAAGGGCTAGTGTGTACAGACTGGGGTGGACACAGGAACTAGTGGAATGACAACATTGAGCCAGGGGCTGAACAGGAGTCGGGGTGCAGGGCCACATGGGGGATGGGAGGAATGGGGGTGACTGAGAAGGGGTTCAGGAACACATGGGGACATGTGCAGATATGCCTGGCTGAATGGGGAGTGGTGGTGCAGGGACACACAGGAAGAGGGGCAGATGTGCTTGACTGAATGGGAGAGGCTAGGGGTCTGCATGAGGGAGGCTCTCCAATTCCCTAACAACCCCCCCCCCAAAAGCACCTGTTCCATACTTCTCCCACTCACACCCAACAACCCTCCAGGTTCACATCCAGGCTCCTTCCCATCAATTACTTCCCTCTCCCTCAGCTCCTCTGTTACCCTTGACTCCCCTAAGTCTTTGCACTGCTTCTGAGGGGTGTGAGAAATACAGTTCTGTGATGTAGTTTAAATTAATTATTACTCAAAAGTTCTGTATAAATATGCCTAGTAAGGAATCTGTTTGTCAGAAAACATTTCCTGAATCTTTTTTTGTTGTCTGTACTGTTAAAGAGATACTTGAGGACAGGTATTTTGAAATAAACTACCAAAATAATTGAAACTGGTATGATTATATTATGTTATTTTGACAGGTAAAATATGCAGAATTTTAAAATACTGTGTGCAGAATTTTAAATTTCTTGGCAGATTATTCTCCCAGGAGTACAGAGCATGGTGAGAGAGACCGTGGACATCCAAGGAGACAGTGGTATAACAGAATATAAAACCATCCAGGGAACCCCCACAACTTGCTCAAATCGTGGCTCAGAATAGATGTAGATGGAATCTGCTCATAACTTTGGCCCTACTCAACCTTGGTGTTGGAAAAAGGAGATGAGGATGATGAATGGAAGTGGGACAGAGTAGGGGTTTATCACTTGTACTATTTTTGCTGATGAAAATAATGAAATTTCATGTTGTGTCAAGTTTGTACATTCTTTTATATAGACCTTTCTCATTTTACCACTAAAATATGGGAAGCAAAAAGGGAAAATATCATACCCTCTCTTCACCCTCTAATGAACTTGTGTCCAACGTGTCAACAGAAAACTTCATATGTGAGATTACTACTAAAGGTAGCACACTGTGCACTGGGAAAACTAGACACACCCTCTAAAAAGGTTTAAAGAACACTGAACTGCTAGTATCACTGTTATTACTTAACAATAAATCTTGTTCTGATGGCAGCAAACAATAGGATTTGGTTAGTGTTTGATTATTTCAGTTTGCCTCTTTTCTCAACAATAGGAAATATAAGGAAGCACTGCAAATCTGCAGAGAGACTTAGGCGTACTCTGTATTACAGAAGACGATGTCATTATTATACTGGCTGAGTCTTGGAATGTAGTGCTACTAGTTTGTGACCAAAAATAAATAAATAAAAAAACCCATATACTGAACATGACTCTGACATCTTTAAGTTTTATATTCTCTTCCTCAGCGAATTTGTTCAGGCCCAAACTAATACAAGTGGCTATCCATCACTGTTATAAGCTGATTTATTCCCCAATGATAAACAGAGGTGAAACCACAGAAAAGTTCAATTTAACTTTTGGGAGTAAACGTAATCCCTTTTTACTCTTTACCATTATATTGAGTTCGACAAAAGTTTTGGAGGTAATATTAAAAGCTGCATTGTAGCTTTTCTTGATGACATGTATGTATACACACAGGACTGAATTCTAAATGTGCTAGAAGAAAGCAACCAGTTAAGACATCAAGGAAGAAATGGCATTTACTGGTCAAAAGTTCTCTATTTCTAACCTTACAAAGGGCCCTGTAGCCTAGTTACTAGTTGGTACTGAAAATTCTATGGTCAGAGGATATTATTTTAATTCACCTTATAATTTCATATATATAATGATACCATTCCATAATCCTCATAGATTATAAAATACCATAATCAATTTAGCACTAAATTGTTAGGTGAAATTAAAGGTCAGAACTTTAGTTAACTATGTGGTATATTCAGATATGAATGCTGGCAAGTAGGTAATATTCATGTGACTGGAAGTTAAGTATTTGCATCAACAGACTATAGTCTATTGTCTGCTTTAAAGTCTGCTGCAGCGGAACTTTTTAATACTAGAATAAAAGTGTATTCTGAGTCTTCATGCTTAGAGGCCAACTCATAAATTCTGAGTTTGAATTTTTGAGTGGCATGATAAAAAAGTAAATCAAATTATATTTATTATTTTCCAAGTCCTTTCTAAGTGACTAATGCTGTTTTGTAATGCATTATTTCTAGTTTACTATAGTGTATCAAGGAATTGCTAAACAAATTAGTTAAAAGAAATGCTAACAGATTCCGTGGAGTTTCTGTTGACTAATAACCAAAGGAAAGGTTTCCAAAAATGCCAATGAGTTTTTAATAAACACAAGGAACATGGGAAGTATTAACAGCTACTACAAACTTGCAAATGGAATCTCCATCTCAACTGAAACATTGTCTGGAAATACAGAAGACACAAAAAAAATGCTGTGTAGTTGCAAGTTATTTTTTTTAGCTGTAACAAAGTAGTCCTCTTCTGTTTTAAATTTTAAATGAACACAGCATGCATGTATCACTGTATTATTTCTACATATCATGTCCCTTGTAATAGCTATACGTTCAACTTTCAGATTTTCTTCTTGTACTGATGTCAAGACTTCTGCATCTAATCTGTTGCCAGTATTGTAGGCTGATAAACTAGGAGTTCAGAATGAAGAGAAATAGTAATACAACTGCTCCCCCATAAAACAACCTAACTTCTTCACCGGACCACACAGCAGTTCCCTTAGAGACTAAACAAATCCAGTGATCCATGGAGAAGTTTTTCACAGGTCTCCGAAATTAATGAGAGAATGGCTGTCCCCTCCACTAACTACTGTAGAATATAAAGGCAATAAAAATTCTGCATTATATAGGAGTCTAGAAAAGAAAACACAGCTCTAGACTTCAACAAATTTTGTGTTTCCTAAATTAATGCAGCTAAAGCTAGGTAAGTGCAGATAATTAAGAAAGAAATAGGCTCTATCCAGGGGCGCTGGAACAAATTGTATAGTGGAGGTGCCAAGAGCCACTGAACCACGACAGAAACCACTTCAAGCCATGCGGTGTGGCAGCACTCCCAGCATCACTAGTTCTAGCACCTATGGGTCTGTCTGTTTTTTGGTGAATGCGTTGCTGCATCACAACTTTTTGAATTTCATCAAGAACACTGAATGAGAATTACTATACAGAAAAAAACCCCAAAGCAATAAAGAGCAGGACTATTGAAACAAAACCATATTAGCCAGGAGACCACCTTTATTTAAAAGATACTTCATGGCACTGAGTCATTGTTAAAAAACAAACAATTGCAGGAGATGACACCTTGCATTTTGGAACAGGGCTTGGAGATCAGAAAGGTGGGAAATCTAGAAAAGAAATCTGCTAGCTTCACACTGTTTGTAATTTAAGGCCCATGGAACATGTATAATCCAGGCAGTTATACATGTTCCTAACAAATACCTAAGCAGTAAGGCCATTTCCTCATTTAGAGTTATAAAGTCATGCAGAAAATTTTCTCTCCTGAGTCATCACATATACAATAATATAAATGATTTTACCTGTAATAAACACGTAGCGTCTGAATTTCTTCTTCTAGTTTTTTATTCTGTTGAACAGCAGTCTCTCTCTCTTGTTGTATAACTAGCAACTTTGCCTGCAAAAAGATAGGTGATCATTATTTAAGAGAAGACTGTGCTGTTTTAAGCACAATGAAAAAAATACAGCAATCCTTTATGAATGTTAATTTCAGCTCTATTGTAGGTTTGATTATACACAAAATGGTAGTCCTCTGTAATATTACCCATTTGTTCGTTACTAAGACTTTCTTATTTAGTTGGTATATTATTGTAATTGTTTGTAAGTATTGACACCTTTCAGTTGGTAATGTTCTAAACAAATTTCCCTACTGCTTTTCTATATTCTCAGTTCCCATATTAATTTCTTCTTCAATTTTATCCAACTGTTTGTCAACAAAAATATTTACATGGTATTGAGAATGCTAAATCTTGAACTAAAACACTGTTTTTAGAGTGCTAAGTAAGGGTATTAACCAGTTCCTGTGATTGTCTGAGAAGAGAGCTGGAGAAATAAGTGCACATATGTTTCATATAGCACCATAGCTTAATCACTTTGAACATTTAAAAATCTAGTACTAATAGTGATTTAGGACTCCCCAGAGTACTCAGGTTTCATATCATTTATTTAATATCTCACAGCATGATTAGCTGATTTAACTACAAATAAGACTGGGCTTGCATTGCATTTCTATCATAAATGTAAGTCTGAGCACTAGGCAGGCTTCCCTACCGTTCAATATATTTTTTCTTATATTGTACATTATACAGCTACTGCGGATCAACCAATTACCAGAAGTCATAGGACATAAAACCAAAAAGGGTGTGTGCAACTCCTTAGTGTATTAGCATGTGTGAACTCTGCCAGCGTCCCTGGCCTTGCACCCACCAACTCCCTGAGGCTGCAAAAAAAAAAAAAAAGATCTCAGTGAATTCTAGGCACGATAGAAGAGTTGTGCACACATGGAGTGGAAGGATATGCTTCAGGCACTGGATTGGGACTCAGTAGATCTAGGTCTGCCAGACTCACTGTATGTCCTTGAGCAACTCAATCTGTCTGTGCCTCAACTTCCCATCTGTAAAAACAGGGATAATAATACTTCCTTTCATCCACCTTTCTTTTGTGTATTTAGACTGTAGCTCTTCAGGGCAGGGACTGTCTTTTACTATTATATGTACAGTGCCCAGCAGACAGAGGCCCTGATATCAGTTGGATCTCTAGGTGCTACTATAATATAAACAAATTATAATAAGCTGTTAAGGGAATAACAAGCACAGACTGTTTTACTACATGCACAGTCTCTTTTAGCCTTGAAAGTGAAGGGTGTTAATGCTTAACCTCTCAGTAACACTGATTCAGAGCTCCTGATGCTGAACAGCAATGCATTTTGCATTAGCACTTGGAACTGGCAAGCCCTAACTCGTGGCACTAAGAGGTTAAACTACTCTCCAGGTGAGCTGTTTAAGTCCTGAGCCTGGTGCTGCTTACAGCTTTGCAAACAGAACTCACAGAACACAAGAATGTTAGCCAAACCAAGCTATTTTCTATAATTATACCGTATTGTCAGTGAACCAACATACTTAAAAATTGGAAAAAACATGCTTGAATCAAAGTAGGTGGTTTGTTCTAGAGGCCAATAATTAACATCCTTGCCAATTTTCAGCGTACTGTGAAGTGTGATTGAAATGGTAGACTGGAAGGAAATGTTTGCAGCAGACACACCTACGCACAGAGAGATTAACGGCTAGTCTCTTTAGTGAAGTATACAAAAAAGTACACCTAGCATTCAATTCACACTTTTCAGGACAAAATTCAGAAGACATTGGGGTCTGAGATTCTTATTTATGCCAACTTTGTACCAGTCTAACTCCACTGATTTCATTGGAGTTTCACCTGATTTATACCAGCATAAGTGAGAGGAGAATCCAGCTGACTAGATTCAATATAGTCAAAAATAACAAAAACAGAAAAGTAATAGGGATGTTGCCAATTGTCTCAGCATGTGATTGGTGGGGGCGGATAACAACAAATTTCAGCCTGGGTATGTGATCACGAGAGGGCAGGGAACTTAGCTGGGAGTGGGGTGAGAGAGCAAGAGCAAGCACCAAGCAGTGAGGGTATTATCCGGGATGTGGGATGTAGTTCTTATTCCAGCTATTCTGGGGTGATCTTTCGCCTCAATCGCGTCTGGTGGAACTATTCCACTTGTATAAGTAATAAAATATTCAGTAGGCCACAGAAAGACTGATTCTATAGCTCTGTGGTTATAGCACTCACCTAGGATGTAGAAGACTTGGATTTAAGTTCTTGTTCGGACTGATTTGGAGATTAAATAGAGGAAGAGAAAGCCCTGAATATTGTTTCAGTAGTGGATAGATGGTTTACACTTGGTACAGCTGTGGGGTGATGAGGACATATGAATCTAAGCTTTCTTTCTACTCCCTCAATCCTGGAGTTAAATGAAAACTGGCAGCACTTGGCCAGCAGAGAATTGCCCTGCATTACAGATACTCCCTTCTGGCCTAGGTGTGCTGGCTCCATTCCCTATGCCCACTGTCCCCCTCTAAGATGTGGGAAGGGGTGGACTGCATTTATACTCCACTAGCAGAAGGTCCATTAAGGGCCCAATCTAGTGGTGGAATTTAGACCTCTCTCACAACAGATCTAAAAAGAAATGGAGCTAGAGCTGGCCTGAGAATGAGGATATTGTAACTGGCTCTCTGACACAACTCTCCTGTGCCCAGCAGAAATCAGGTGTCCATAAAAATTTATGACTTAAAAAAATAGCTGAAATGTTTGAACACGACGGAAGGTTGTTACTGTGCTCCAGCAACAGAATTTTGATTAAACTGAGGAGAGAAGTGAGCATGGAAAATCAATGTTAATTGGACCTAGGCAGCAAATTTTAGAGTTCTGATCTTTCCTCCTAAATTTTGAAAGTGGTACCAAGATTCATCTATGTATATCCTAATGATCGAAATGAAAGTCATAAAATAAAGGACCCTTCATATTGCATTATCTGGGGATGCTTTCTAATTATTTAAAAAATGATCAACATACTGAATAAAATTCTGACCCCTTATCTGCACTATGGGACATCTATGGCATGCTACACGCATGTATCGCATGATGAACTCCTCTTGACATCAAGGAAAGCTTCTCATGGGGAATAAGGCTCCAGCAAAGTACTTAAGTATATGCATAACTTTAAACCCTTGAGCAGTCCCATTGAGTTTAATGGGATTACTTACCTACTGAAAGTTACGCACATGCTTAAGTACCTGGTGAACCAGGGCTTAATTGCGGAATGTATAATAGAGATCCCAAGTGGTGAGGACAACTGTGACTTTATATTGCCCACACAAGCATAATTTCTGAAAAGTACAAGGAAAGCGGTGTTATCCTCAAGTGGTTGCATATCTAGGGTTAAATCCTCAGCGCTGCCTTTGAAGTTGCTTTGCATCGCTGAAGTAGATCAAAGCAGCCAGAAAGCTATCCTAAAGGGGCAGCTGAGGAGTCCCCCTGGCTTGGGTGGAACAACGTTGGTGTAGCTGGTTTATGCCACCTAAAGCCCCTCTTGCTGGAGGAGGCATGGCAGGATTTAGGGGAGATTCAGATCCATTGACTGGCTGAGAGTCCTCAGGGGCACAAACAGGCTAGATCTCAATAGAGAATATGACTCTTATTAGTTTGTATCTAGAAATTTTAATCAGCAGGAACAGCAAATTAATTGTTTTACTCTGCAATCTAAGACCACGCTCTCCAACCCAATCCTTATTCTGTTATTTAATACTCTTCAGGATATTTGCAGCAGACATGTAAGTGACAACACTGGTAGGGGTCTGTGTTTTGCATCAGTCTTAAGGTTGCAGACAACAAATCCTGCATTAGAATCCCCTGTCTGTCCCACATGAATATTACTGCTATATCACATAGTCATTCATTTCTGAAAAGTTTGGTCCTGATTCAGTGTTATGGAAACAGGCTAGAACAAACATTTTCGAGATAGTACAGTCAAGAAAGAATATGGCTTTTATTGCTCTAGCAAAGAAAAGGAAAGAGCTGAACAGCAATTTTGAGCAGGTAGTGCACTCATATGATTTGTTTCATTGTAATAAAAGCAAATTGAGTCTGATGCGAGTTAACCCATGCAAAGAAAGGTGTTTTGTAACATTTTATTCATGACTTTAGTCCCATAGTCTGCCCTTATATGATCACCTCACACTGGGAAGTGTGGCATAAAATATTATTATAGCAAATATTTTACATGTAGGAGCTAACTATGTGCCCATAAAAATACTACACGCTAATTCTAGTATGTTATCACATTATGGAGGCAAATTGATATATGAAAAGTTCACATTATTCTGAATTACAGTTACCTTTACAACCTGCCTATTTTATCTTAGACATATTGATAAGGTTATCTCAGTATCTGCAGTAACATTTTTTAATATCCTATACTTTAGGAAATACCTGAAATATTGCAAATGCAGAGGTAAAATGAGTTAGTTATCTCAAGTGCAATCCAAGGCAAATACATGTGATTGATACATGGAATGTACCACCCAGAAATATTTTATTGCATATGGTATTTCTGAAAAACCAAAGGACTGTTTCAATCACATAGTGAAGTGGCATAGGGTGAAATCTTGGCCCTACCGAAGTCAGTGGAAGACTCCTACAGACTTCAGTAAAGCCAGGATTTCACCCTTAGTTTCTGTGGATTTAAGCACATAATCTCTAAAGCCCAAAAGTCACATGTAATCTATTCAACACATATGGATTATTACATATGCAAACTAGATAATTTACTTCAGGCAGAAGCCCATCCTGGTGTCAACAAAAGTGCTTCAAGTGTCATAGCACCAAGTAGTGCATTCAAAACAAGATGTCAGATTGATTTCTGCAGGCAGGTAATGTTATATGCAGAGATGACAACTGATTCCAGGTAGAAATAGTTTTATTATGAAATCCAGCTGCAGGCAATTTTTTAAAACAACAAGAATCCTGTATATGGAGGCCTAGCAAGTAGTTTCTTGTATCACCAATCATAACACAAACTGTGAAAAGGTGAGAAAACCACAGACTCCATTTGCATATATCAGCAAACAGTTATTCAGAACTGCAAGGTCTAACCGATTTAGAAGCCCAAGTCTCTATTAGGCTCCTCAGTGCATGAGCCACTTTTGAAAACAAGACTTGGGCTCCTAAGTCAGTTAGGTCTTGCAGTGCTGAGTGAAGCACCACTTAAACACCTTTTAAAGTCTGGACCTTTGTGCTTGTGACAGGTGCTATTTTGATATCGCAGGTGACAAAGTGGTGTGGGAAAGTTTCAGTGCTGATACCTGTTGTCCAAAGAAAGGGCGCCAGTAACCTATGATATCAAGTTAGCACCTGTCACAAGCACAAAGGCCAAGACTTTAAAAGATATTTAATTGTAGCTCCCCACAGCAATGCAAAGTCTAACTGACTTGGAAGTCCAAGTCTCATTTTCAAAAATAAATTAAGCACTGAAAGTCAATGGGACTTAGGCTCCTCAGTGCTTTTGAAAATGGGCTCTTAAGTCAATTAGACTTATAAATCTGGGCCTAAGTTTGTTCATCATTCCCTGTTCCAAAATACACCACCATACATCTCTCTTGGAAATCTTAAGCGTGACCAAGGACTGAATGGCCATATACAATCCCTGAACAATCTCTCTAGCATCGAGAGGGGGGACCTACAGAAGCTAACACTGCTGCTGTTATAGGTTGTATTTAGGCTTGGATTTCACTGTACATGCACAAACAGATGAAAAATATTTCCATCAATAATCAAAATTTACTCTTATGCAAAGTAAGAAAAATGCTGTTTGATAACTTGTTAGAGTTTAATTTAAGCAGGTTTAATTTGTGTATTTTGATGTGATGTTGATAATTTGAGTTTTAATGGTTATAAAGCTTTTACTTTGAAAATCTCAGTGTCTGTCATTAATGACCCCCCTCATAATTTCCCACAACTGTGAACATTTAAATTGATAATCTAAAAAAATGCTTAAAAATAAACTGATACTATCTTTCAAAATTATAAAAAAATAAAAATCAAATTCTGCCAACTCTAGTTATGCCCGTGTTGTAGACAAAGTATCAGCTTTCAGAGCTGTTAGTCCAATATTTTTCACAATCACATTTAAATTTCCCTTTGAAAGGAAAAATATACACATTTAAATTCTTCACTCCTCATTCAAGTAAAAAAAGTCAATTCAGGTAATTAAGCAAAATACTATACTCAACGAAAAGCAGTTAACAACCAATTTACTGTTGAATGCTTACAATTTATGCTAAATGGCAAAACATAGTTTTTGCTAAATTCCATTGAGCAAACAAATAATTAGTATATCACAAAGTAGTACTTTTTCATTCATAGGGCCAAATTCATATAGATCACTCTGTGGTACTTCTGCTGAGAACAGCATCAGAGTTTACTTGTTGTTTATATTGACTATTTGAAACTATTAAATAAGACCATACCAAAAAATTCAGTTACATCATGAACAGTTCACAAAGTCACAATCCTGCAAAGAATCACAAACATGAGTAGGCCTGTTGACTTCAGTGGCACTGCTCATGTGAGTAATTTTTTTGCAGGATTTGGGTAGGCAAGGAGGGGGACTTTGGGTTAATATCTATTTGTATATACATGCCCTGTGTCCGTGAAAGGGAAATTGAGCTATTAGTATGCACAGGCACACAAAAAAAATCTAATTAGATATCATCATCTATACATAATGCAGAATCAAAATGCTGAGTTTAATACTAAGACTTAAGACAAATATATCACTCTTAAGAAAAGAGCAAAGATATTATCAACACAGAATCAATATACCTGTGATTAGGAAAATTAAGATTAGTAAAGAATCAATGTTTATATCTCAAATAAACAACAGAAGTGAGTATGCTGCAAGTATCAAGTAACTTATCACTAAAGGAGCTTCTTTTGCAATGGACTTGTATAGAGCCCATTTTGTACATGTGTGTTCTCCTTTGATATCTGAGGCTCCAATCAGACCACCTAGCCAAACATTTTGAGCTCAGTCCCCAACTGGGCCAAGCTCTTGCTTGGCATATTTGGAAAGGGAAGGAAAAAGTAGATTTAAGCCATCTTTCCGCTTTCCCAAACCTGTGACTGGCTAGGGGTTGAACTGCTCCCTGGCTCAGTTCAGAGCAGCCTAAGGGCTGCAATAACTTGATCCATCTCATAATGACACTGGTGAAGACTGCTGAGACACAATACTTGCAGGTCCCTGGAATGTCTTGTATGCTGGAGGAATCCTCAACAGACAATTTATGGTAGCTTTAGGGTTCCTTGCACCATTCCAACGATACAAAAGGACCAATCAGAGTGGGGTTATGGATATGTCCTTTATGATTTATCATAACTTGTTCTAAATATAAGTGTCAATAAATCTTTATTCTGAATTATGCTTTTTTCTCACTCAAATACAAGTCCAGCCAGGGATTCTGATTAAGATATACCTTTTAAAACATTATGGGAACCCTCCAAAAAACATTTAGCTGTTGCAGAAGATGCTACTGTGGATTCAATAGGTGACACTCTTCCTCCTGAATCCATGTGGGACAAACACCTCCATATGGGGTTCTGGAGCTCTATACCGCAGGAAGTGCAGTCTGATAGCTCAGACATAAAAACAAGGTTCTGATGCTAAAGATTCGGGGCACTTTTTGTGAGAATGGTAGATATGTCCTTAATTAAATTTCAGTTGAGGTAATAACATTCTTCCTTACTAAAGTTCCATGTAGCTTCAATAGGAAACAATCTTCCTTTTCAATTGCTATCCTAAGCTGTGATGTGTAGTTGCTGTGCACTGTTAAACCTCTGTCACATTTCAATGCATGCTACAATTCAGCAATGAAAGAAGAAATCCCCGAGTATTTGATAACATAGGCATTTGAAATTTGGAAGGTGAAAAGAACTACAACAAAATGTTAATATATTTTATTTAAAATTACAGTTTTCCAAAGCCAAGCAAAACACATTTGGAAAAATAAATCCTTTTATTAATGAACTGTCAAATGCTCTGACACATTTCCATATCTATAATCCAGTGCAGAAGGCATAATTTTTGTATTATACTTGTGAAATGCTATTGAGCCCATTTCAGTCACCACAGACAAAATTATAGTGTGCAAAGTCATGTCTTGTTAAACCCACACAGTAAACATTTCCCTATATAACAGTGTCCTTCTGTTTGTTCAAAGGATCTCTTATACTTTCTCACTGCACCTACTGTACCCTTCATCACCTGAACACCTGCAACTAAACTGGTCTCGCCAACAAAATTTTTTAAAATTATGCAATCTGTATTCTGTCAATGGCAAGCACTTGGGTAGAATTTCCTCTATACCTTTCAACATAACCAACAGACAATTAAATAACTGAGTGTATAGAAATATTTGCCAACTGAAAAGTTAGGGAAACAAGTTTAATCAAGTGATCTTCACTGACATTTTAGCAGTGGTTTTGAGCATTAGCTGAATGTTTTAAATAAAACGTATGAGGGTTAACTTTAAATACTGGTTCATGGAAAATATTTTATTGCTTAACTCAGGCTATACAATCTGTAGTATGGGTTTGACTTTCTAAATACTTGAGGCACAACATCCATTAATATTTGAGAACCTTCTTTGCATGTGTGAAGCAAGTACTTAAATGCATGTATATAGCCTCAACTTTACGAAAATTAGGTTCTTAGAGAGGAATCCTGCCCCACATAAGTCAATGGGAGTTTTGCCATTAACTTATGTGTATATTCAAACAACATCTATTTAGACATAGATGTATCAAGTAAATATACATATGCTGTATTGTATGAAGGGAAAAACATATAGGATAGGTATGTGTGCATGCTCTCTTTCTTTCTCTGATTTTATGTTTACTGACAGATGCTATAAATGTAAAGACTGCAGAATTATTTCCAAATCTATATTATGAAAGCTGAGGTGCTATCTATTCCACAGTGGTAAAGGATTTTCACTTTTAAACTGACCAACGCACATAGATTTTTTTGAGCAGTGAAAACATCCTGGTTCCATTTGCACAACCCAACTTATGAAAGACCTGGACGGCAGCAGTAAAATTCTTCAGATGACCAGCCCTTTAGAATGACAACAACATTATTTTTTTTTCTGGGGGGGGGGGGGGAATCCAATGATATAAAACATATATAGAAAAGGTGACATGCATCATCCTCTTTTGGAGGTGGCAAGAGTTGGCAGCCCAATTGCCTAGGCACATCGCTGTGGATTTCAGTTGTTGTGTGGAACTCCACAAAATGCTTTTGATCCATTTTATCTTGCAACTTAGCAAAGAAATGTTGCAATAAGAAACACCAACAAAGATCTGAAAAACTTAAGCTCTGGATTACCATATTGTGTTCTCCTGCCATTCAATGCATCAGACAAAGGCAGTGGTGTTCAAAGTAGAAAAAGAAAAAAAGAAACTGGTCACAGAAAGTGCAGAGCACAAAGTAAATAATATTCCTCCACATCCCCACTCTTTCATAGATTGGTTGTTAAAAGAGTTGCAGCAATTAGGCTTTTGTTAATTACCAGCTGTTGAAACAGATGTGTTGACTGTGCTTATTAGCCAACAGCTGGGACAGGAGAACAATTGATGCTCCCTAAAATCAACAGCCAGCTGCTTTGCAGTAATTATCTCCAATCAATAATACAGGTGATAAAGGCAGTAAAAAGCTTATATCTATGAGTTTCAATAACTAAGGCACCGTTAATACATATTATAGGAATCTATGGTTATTTTTAGAAAATGAGAAAAATAGTAACTTGCTATGGCTGCCATCTGCATTATTTCATTTAAGAGGCAAGTGTCATGCAAACACTAACTGAGGCATACCCAGCAGAAACAGACACTTTAAAATTCTTCTAACTAGCTTGTCATATTTCAAACGTCTGCCTATCTTTAAGGGCTGTCCTCTCTTTCTCAGCTGGTTCTGTGACTGTTTTTTATTTACATTTAACGGACAACCTTGCCATATGCCTTTTTCCTAACTTCACTGTACATCACTTGATTTAATATATAAACACTAATTCTAGCTGTTAGGAAATGTCATTATACAACATATAATGAAAATGGTATTGTCTAGTGGTTAGGGCAGTGATTTGGTTCTCAGGAGAGCTGGCTATACCACTGCCTACGGAGGCAAATAATTTACTTTGTGCTCAGTTTCTTCAGCAGTAAAATGGGATAATAATGCTTGCCCACTTTAGTATACTATTTTAAGATTCTTGGCTACTGGCTGCTATATAAATGCAAAGTACACCGCTACCCCATTATAACACTAATTTGGATATAACGTGGTAAAGCAGTGCTCTGGGGGGGCAGGGCTGCGCGCTCCGGTGGATAAAATCAAGCTCGATATAACGCGGTTTCACCTATAACGTGTTAAGATTTTTTGGCTCCCGAAGACAGCATTATATCGAGGTAGAGGTGTATTACAGTATGCTATTGTGAAGGGACATTAAATATTTTTTATATTATTCAAGTAGGTCAAAAGGATCAAAATGTATAGACCATATAATGGCATAACACCCAGATCTACACTGGTGGTGGCCACCTGCATAATAGAAAATATCTGAATGGATCATACTACATCAGCATAGTCAGTCATATGGGTTTTATTTCATTTTGTTCCTCCTTTGTTTTACATTTTCTCATCTCCATGGCCTATTAAAGTGCATTTAAAAAAGAAAAGCAAAGGAAAATAAGAGTTTTTAGACTATTTATATTAGCCAGGCAGTTCATCTCAGGCAAACAAAAGACATGTCTACAACAGTCTACAACCATGTCTATTCACTAATTAGTCTGTACTTAAAGACACTGCCTTACTGAAAACAAGGATTAAGGCTGGTTGAATACTTGCCCTTTCATAGACTTCCCTTATGTCTCTGTTGGGTCATCATAAGCAGCTTGTTCACTCAGCTTTAAGTAGAGACGCTTGACAATCAGTTCTGCCCTCATCAGTAGGCACTAGTGCAATTTATAGGAACTACAGAAACTTTAAGAAACCTATAAAGAAAGCAGCCAACCAAAATGTATTTGTAAAACCGCAACTATATTAATTCTATATTAACTACATATAAAACAAGAAGCATTGTAAACTCCATGGTACTGAATCCTAAAGTAAAAACAAAGTCTTTCCTACTCCAAAAGAAAAAGAAGTGTTTTTAATGGAATCAAGAGTCATGGAAACAGATCTCTGCACATACACCTTTACATTCATTAATATGATTTCAGTTCATACTGTAAAAGAAACACCCGACCAAGCATGAGTATAAATGTCAGTTTTCTGTTTTTAGAAGAATGCCTAAAACAAATTAATGCCCTCTCTTAAGCTACTTGAATTTCCAACAGGAACAACTGTACAGTGTTAGAGAGTAGACAAACACCACAACAATATGCCACCGCAAGGTGTTATTCAACCATCCAAGAATTGTGTCAATAGCTTAATAATACTCATACACATATTGATGGGACATTGCTATTAGATTTTAAATGTAATTGAAGACAAAAAACCAAACCAAAACCCTTCCAGTACAAAACATGATTCGTGGGAGAAATAGAACAGAAAAAAGTCAGGACAAAGTGCACTCTGTCTTTACTATTTCAGAGCTTATACTGATCTCTTCTCTATTGTATTCTTACTTTTCTTTCTTTGCACTCCCCAAACTGACTAGACTATTTGGACTCCTCCTCTTGTACCTATTCCCCATGATTCCTGCTGACCTTTAAGATGCAGTTTGTTTCTCCGTAGCCATTTCTACTGTAGAAATTAAATTAGGAATATTATATATCTTCCCAGTTAGATTTTAGAGTAGGAAATGGCATCTGAAAATGGCACAATGGTCACAAACTGCTGGGTGAATAAGCAGTTTTAAACAACCACTTTTCATTCTCTTTTCTCCTCTCTCTGAATAGATGCCTCTCCCCTACAGTACCCATCCCTGCAGTTTCTAGTCCATCACAAACCTTTCCCCCTCAGAAGGCATGATTTGGCTCCCTACATTCTCTTTTATATCCATGAATGATTTGAGGGGGATAAGGAGAGGGAAAGAGTGCAAGTTGTGGCCTTTCTCCACTCTGCTAAGAAATGACTAAGATCTAGATGATACTGGGAGGGGATTATCTCGTGGAGTAGTGGACAGCATGGTACTACCCTTCCCTAGGGAGAGCTCAGGGAAGGATTATACCTAAGACTGAAAGATACTTTTAGTTAAATTAGGTTAGATCTGCAGCTGTCAGGACATTTTTCGAGTTTTAACAGTTTTAATGGATTTTTGATTGACTGATGCAGCAGCAACAGCAGTAGTAAGTTGGAGCTGAAAGACGAGGAATTCACTATTAGCATTAGGAGTTGACACACCCCAGCTGGGACAGAACTCATGACCTCTGGTGGTAGATGCATACCCTTTGGGGTTGGGGAGGCCTTACCTGCCTAACATTCTAAAGTTCTCAGAAGCTGGGATGACTAAACCAACTGCATGAATTTATTATAACCAACACTTTACCTCTATAGAATAAATTACTGGAACATAATCTAACAGTAACAAGCTACTTTATAGTGTGTACTGTTTGGCCTTTACCGTACTACTGGGACACTTGAAGGCACCTGGACTTAGAGGCCTCATACCTTGCAACAGTCCCACAGTGAGCACTAATAATCCAGGAACGCACACCCTAACTTGGCACAATTAAGACAACGTTGTACAATTAAGACAAATCTTCTTAGCCTTAAGAATTACATGAAAAGCAAACTAAAGAAATGTGATCTGGATGAAATCAGGATAAGGTGGGTGCACAACTGATTGAAAGAGTATACTCAAAGAGTAGTTATCAATGGCTCTCCGTCAAACCAGGAGGGAATATCTAGTGGAGTCATGCAGCAGTCAGTCCTGGATCTGGTACTACTCAATATTTTCATTAGTGACTTGGATAATGGAATTGAGAGTATGCTTATAAAATCTGTGGATGACACCACACTAGGAGGGGTTGCAAGCACTTTGGAGGACAGAGTTAGAATTCAAAACTACCTTGACAAATTGGAGAATTGGTCTGAAATCAATCAGATGAAATTTAGTAAAAACAAGTGCACGCTACTATACTTAGTAAGGAAAAATCAAGTGCACCACTACATGGGGAATAACTGATTATGCAATACTGGAAAGGATCTGGGCATTATAGTGCATCACAAATTGAATATGGGCCAATAATGCGATGCAGTTGAGAAAAAGGCTAAAATCATTCTAGGGTGTGTTAACAGTTGTGCCATTTGTAAGACGCTGAAAGTCACTGTGCCACTCCAATATGCATTGGTTAGGCCTCAGATGCTGAAATGTGTCCAGTTTTAGGTACCACACTTTAAGAAACACGTGGACAAACTGGAGAGAGTCCAGAGGAGGGCAATAAAAATGATAAAAAGTTAAGAAAACCTGACCTGTGAGGATATGTTTAAAAAAAAAACAAAAAAACCCTGGGCATGTTTGGTCTTGAGAAAGGACTGGGGCGGGAGAGGACCTGATAGTCTTCAAATGTGTTAAGGACTATTATAAAGAGGGTGGTGATCAACTGAACTCAGCTGAAGGTAAGACAAGAAGTAACTGGCTTAATCTGCAGCAAGGGAGATTTAAATTAGATATTATGAGAAACTTTCTGACTATAAGGATAGTTAAGCTCTGGAAGAGGTTTCCAAAGGAGATTGTGGAATCCCCATCAATGGAGGTTTTAATGAACAGGTTGGACAAACACCCGTCAGGGATGGTCTTGGTCCTTCCTCAGCATGGAGGGCTGGATTAGATGACCTCCCATTGTCCCTTCCAGCCCAACATTTCTGTGATATGCTCTGAATTCACACTCAACAGGACCACATTCTGTCTTCTGCTACATTCATGCAATCCCACTGAATAAGGCTCAGAACAAAATCTGGCCCATTGAATTTATTCCAATGCATTTTTATATTTCTTAATCTTTACCTTGCTAATGAAACACGATCACAACAGCACTGAACACACTAGAGGGGTATCCTGTTTATCCAAGTCTATAGTATGTCATAAACAATAAGAACAGTTCCCTAATAAAACGTTAAACTGATGCTTGGGACTATAACAAATCCTTTTTGATATCTCGTAAAACGTTGGTAAATGTTCCAATCAACCAAGCTCTCAACAAATTTTACCAGGCAACAGCTGCATTGAAACAAAGTTACTGCAGCAACAGGTAACGTCACAATGTTAATAATTGACATGCAAAGAATGAAAAGGTGAGCAAGGGATAAAGAGGACAAAGGAGAGATTTTAGTGTGAATTTATCCTGCTGTGTAATCAATCAAAATTAAGATTCAAAGTATCTGCATTCAGCATTATGTTAAAAGCTGAAGTAAATCTGATGTTTTGGACAGTTTTTAAATCAATATATATGATAGAAGTTGATTTGCAAAATGTGACAAGCAAATCCTTCACTGATTTGAATGTTCCTTCATTTGATTCTATCAAGAAACTAAAGAGAATGACATACTGTAGCTCCAAATGTTTATTGTGCCTAAGAAAACTGTGGTTCAATTCCTGGTTCTACAGGTTAAAACAGGAATTAGTAGTGTGGTGGTAATAAATGAGCTTCTAGGTTTACATTTATCTATCAAAAGGTCACACCCATCTGAGCGAGGAACTGGATCCTAGTGACACTGTTTAGATGAAGCTGATTCGCATGACTAAATTATCAACAGCCTTGGGTGAATTCTGCTATTGTATTAACATCCATGACTACTATTGCTAGAGGCACTGCAGCAAAGAAGCCTTAAAGAAAATAAATTAAAAAAGAACAAAAATAGTGAAATATGGATCCTTCAACACCACTTTTTTTTCTTACATGCACAATATGATTGACTCAACTCATATATAAAAGTTTTAAAACATCAATTTCCATGCTTCCAGTTAAGGCTATGCTGGTTTACACTGCTACAGTGACATTGGTAGAAGTTACATTTACTGTGCACTACAACTGCATTCAGAATTTTCTGTAAAACATGCAAACTAAACATAATTCAAGCATTGTATTTAATAAAGTAAGCAAATGTACACTGAAGTTAATTACTACAAAGGTTCTTGCAAAAGAAAGGGTTTTGCAAGATCAGACCCCTAAATTGTTTCCCCCTGAAATTAAAATCTCCATTTTAATTATATATAAACTACTGAAAATCTGTCAATTCTATTAAAAAAGATTCTGCCTTTTAGATGGATTTTTTGATTACATTAGAACCTTCCTATTTATTCCACACTTTTCAGAGTGCACACAAAATACTGGTCATTTTTCTTATCAGCAAAGATTTATTAGCCGATAGAGGCTATAGTACAATTTTACAAAATATACTACAGATTTAATTCTACTTCATGAAATATTGACATAAGTAATTAAAGTTGAACTATGATTGTCAAAATAAGTTAGCCAAGTATATTTGCTCTTTTGCAGGGGTTATTAACTTAGGGCCTGATTCTGCTCCCACTCAGGTCAGTACAAGTCTTCCCAATGACTTCAGTGGGAGCAGGATTGGGCCCTTCCTAGCTAGTTCACAATGGTCTTCACAAAATTAGAGAAACAAGGTAGGTGTGGTAATATTTTTGTTGGACCAACTTCTATTGGTGAGAGATGCAAGCTTTCGAGTCACACAGAATTCTTCTTCAGACCTTAGTTGCTCAAAGGCTTGTCTCCCTCACCACAAAAAGTTGGTCTAATAAAAGATATTACCTCATCCACTTTGTCTCTCTAATATCCTGGGACTAACATGGCAACAACTACACTGCATACTTTCCCAAAATCAGACTTAATAAGGTATTATATAATGCTATATTAACCTGTTTTAAGGTTAGGCTAGTTGCCTAAACATGTGTCTTATGAAAGTAGATAGATTTGGCAACTGATTAAGGTAAAAATAAACATACTACTGGATTTCCAGAGAGCACATCTTACCATATTGTCTTTGTTTCACTTTAAACAATGAAGGACAGAAATCAGGCATTCCTTAATTGTTTAACAAGTCATCAGTCTTCAGATATAAACCCATTAAACACAACCCACCTGAAACTCCTGGGCTCATTCAAAGTGAATTACTATTCTTTATCAACTAGGATAATCTCTTTATCAGTGTTATAACCATATCACATTGAGACTACCTGGGGGACAGAAGTGGTTCTCTCCAAACACTAAGGAAGCAGATTAAGACTTGGGCTACATTCTATAGTTCAATACAGGATGACTGAAGCACTATTTCTGAGGCTTGATTTGAAATATACTTCAACTGCAACTAGGAAAAATCACTATTAGTATAAAATATAGAAATAGGTTAACAGACTACATATGTAGTATATGTGTATATGCACACACAAAAAATAATGCTTAAAAAAGCATTATTTTGATTGCAACATCAAGCACTGCAATGTTAGGAAATGTCACAATTAAGGTTGTCTGTGCAATCTTAATTCAGTCCCCTTGTCCGTATACATTATGGCACAGTCTTTAATTATATGAATGCATATTATTTTTTCCACAAGACCCTTGTCTCAGTCTGTGCACAGGCTTAACAGACTTTCTGTGTGATGTCGCTTAAGCCAAACTTTTCACAGGTGGGCAGTCAGTTTCTGGATGCCTGATATAAGACCCTGAAGTCTGATTTTCAGAAGTGCTGAAAACTCACAGCTGCAACTGAAGTCAGTAGGATCTGTGCTTTGAACATACAAAGTGCTATATAATGCTAAGCATTCTGAAAAATCAGGTCTAACATGTCTCAAATTGGGCACTTAAAATTGGTGGCTACTTTTGACCCTAATCTCTCTTTTTTTCAGTTCCCCATTTGTAAAATGGAGATTTTAGTGCACTCTGATCTCACAGGGGTGTCGGGAAAATAAATTCATAAGTATTTATGAAGGACCCAGATACTATAGTGATGAACAGGATAGACATATGAGGAAATTAAAAATTCTGTCTACAGAGCACAATTTGAATAGTGGACAGTAAAATAAGTCCTGGGGCCACACATTGAACAAGGATAAAACAAAATATTGAATAGCTGCTCACTGATTGAGCACCGTCCATCCTGTGCACTGAATGAATCATGTGTTCTGTGGAAAAAGAGTATGTACACATGTAATTAAAAACTATAATAATGTACAGGGACACGGGATGAGGCAAACCAGCAACTAGACCAGGACTGCTCACTAGGCTGGCATAACTCATCCCTCCAGCACAGCCTGCGGTGACTCAGCCCTCAGGTATGCTGCAGCAGCCTATCTCTGAGCAAACCCTAGGTCGGATGACCCCCAGGCACAGATATTACACTGACTTTGCCAGAGCTGAAAGTTAGTCTGTGCAACAGCACTACATGGCAGGAATCCTCCTGCTACGTTGCAGTATTACAAACTCCTAGGTTTCCAACCTGCTTTTGATCCAGTTCCTGTTTCTTCCCCCAGCCTCGCCTGAGCCTTGTTCCAGCCCATTTCAGCCATGTTTGTACCTTACCCTAACCCTGCTCCAGCCCTGTGCCAGCCACGCACCCACCTTCTGAACAGGGGCAGCTCTATGTATTTTGCCGCCCCAAGCACGGCAGTTAGGCGACTTTCAGTGGCATGCCCAGGGGAGGTCCGCCGGTCCCACGCCTTCAGCGTACCCGCTACCGAATTACTGCCGAAACCGCAGGACCAGCGGATCTCCTGCGGGCATGCCACCGAAGGCAGCCTGACTGCCGCCCTCATGGCAACCAGCACGCTGCCCACTGCGGCTTGCTGCCCCAGGCATGCGCTTCGTGCGTTGGTGCCTGGAGTCGCCCCTGCTTCTGAACCCCAGGTCTTTGGACCAACCCAACTTCAACCTTTGACTTGCTTCCTGACTCTTGACTACAATCCTTATTTGGCTTGTCCATGGACTCTGATCAGAGTTCTGACCCACAGCCTGATCCCGGATCCCAATTTCAGCACTGTCCTTGGCCCAATCCCAACTCTGACTGGCTTCGACCACCACTTCAACCACCAGTTCTGAACATCTAGAACCCAGAGCCTGACACAAGGGGGTCTAAGGTTGAACAGGCAACCTTAACTGTGGCATTTCCTAATCTATGAGTGCTTGACTTTGCAACCATAACAACATTCTTTCAACATAGTTTTTACTCACACACACATGCATGCATGCAGGATAGTCATAATCTGACCAGATAACCTGCTTTACTGAGAATGAGGAACTGTGTGACTAATTCTACTATGCCTTGAGATCTATGGATGAAAAATACTTTGTAAGAGCTAGGCATTATAATTACTGAAACCAAGAACATTTGGCCATCCTGTCTTATGCTGCTCAAATCCCCTGCAATTTCTGCACTGTGAATATTGTGCAACAGTGTGTCCAGTGGATACCAGAAGGTTTTTCTCATCCTGCCCACTGTCGGCCACTTTCCAGTTGCTTAGTGTGGACTTGCAGTGATCTTTGTGCTTCATAGCTCAGCTAAGAGGAACAAAAAAATACCAGTGTCTTAGCTGCTGCTCCCAGCATGGGAGAAAGGTCTTCAGGGCTGTTCAGGCTGGCCCAATATTTGGGTAGGCTATGGATGAGGAAGATGGGGGGAGGAGGGGAGAGAGAGAGCACGAGAACCTGAGGAAACAAAGAACAAAGGAGGAAACATACAAAGAAGGAAAGTGGGAGGGAACACTTCAAGGAGGACCATAAAGGAGACCTGAGAGGTGCCAAACCGATGATGTGAAGGTTTAGGGTAAAGAGAGAGAGGGAGGAGTAAACAGCACCATCTTCCTTTCAAAGCTGGACCAAATAGAAAAGAAAAAAAGAGAGGGACAGAAGAAAGTTAGTGAGAAAAGAAAATAGGATGTGCAAAGTGCTTTAAATAATAAATTAATCTGGTTAGCTTTATCAGATTTTTAATGTTTTTAGTGCTCTTTTTCACTCTGACGTATTTACATGAACATAAAACAGATTTGAAAGTTTTTTGATACAAGACATACAGGTCAAGATTTTCAAAAATGGCTAGTGATTTTGAGTGTCCAGGTTGAAATATCTTAGATGGACCTGATTTTCAGATTTTCCTGAACACCCAGAATCTGAAAATCAGGTGTCCCAACCTAGAAACCCACTCTAGGAATTATTTTTGAAAGCCTTGGGCATTAGACTGTTATGGTAATCTGTGAATGACACGTAACAATTCTTAATGGTTAAAAGGGGCGTGATAAAAATATTAAGGTTCTTGTTACATCTTTTAGGCCTAAAAGTTTTGGAATAATCTAGACGCGTAGAGAGGAAGGAAATGGTGGAGTCACTGGGAATTGGAGAGGGGCATGCTTAGCAAGTCAAATCAACTGTTAGTGGATATTTAAGGGAGAGAAGTAGGTAGAATTCCATCTTGTCTTCAGTTCACTAGGTGGTGACTTCTCAATTTAAACAGTAGTAAATGTGAAAGCTGCAATACAGAAAATGGCAATTTTTTAGTGATTACTAAATGTCGGTATGAATTTATCTTAAATCCTGCATCTTGGCAGGGAGCAAGACTAGATGACCTTTACAGTCCCTTCTAACTCTATGATTCTATGATCTGGCCCAACATTCCTAGAAAGTTAAAGGAAGTGTAGAAAACAAGTTACTGAATAGACTCAAGTAATGAAAACAGATTATTCTTCTAAAACAAAAGGTACACATTGTTGAAAATTGTAAAGTAACAGCAAGGATTTGTGCTCTTCTAAAACAATAAATCACAATTGGTTCTTTAGATTTTAAGATCAAAAGTGTCACTGAATGAACCTTTGTCTATAGAAGTCAAAGAGCAGAGTGGAAGAGTCTCTGGTCGTCTTCAGCCTCAAAAAATGTTTAAACAGTGATTATGCCATAAAAACAAGTGAAAAGCAGACGAATTTCATAGGAATCTGCAACCTCCCTCTATGCTAACATCACCAATTTCAATGCAGCGTACAATGAGCAATATAAAAAAAAAGATTGAAGCTCTTCACCGTGAATATTCCTCTTGGCAGATTTAAATTTGCAGGTCCACTACAAGATCCTTAATGTCAAGACATAGAAGAAAAAATAAAGGAAGAATAAACAAAGGCAGTGACTCCTAGGGAAAGTGGCTGTAATCCCTGTGGGGCAAGGATCTCCCTGAATGGCAGTATACACCTCATAAAACTATTGTACAATACATACTTTATGCTTTTTTTCAGTTACTTTATTCAAAATAAATAAACAAAAACAAAAACATGGAGATCATGTTCTCTTTAAAGAGAATTGCATTTTCCTTCTCTCGTCTAAGGAGTGGAGATGTGTCCCAGTCTCGTAGGAAGAAAGACATAATGAAGTAAGAATAACCTACTGATTCTGATGAAAATCAAGAGGGCCCTTGCGCACTAAGGAAGGAACAGTGTGCAGAACAACTTTGTCCACATGGAAAATTTAGATAGTTCCTTATCAAAAAAAAGGATTGATATTTGTAGAAAAGGTGTGTGTTATAGCAGGTCCTTACCAGATTGCTCCCTTCCTATGTTGTGTGGTGCTCAGTTCACCTGGTCCTTGCTCTGCACCACCTCCATTGCCTTCTAGGTTCCAGAAACTTACTCCTCCAGCTAGGTCACTTACAGTTCTAACCCTGCTGGGATACTCAAAATCCACAAGTATGAAGCAACATAAAAACTCCTCCTATTCCTCTGGGAGAACTTCTAGGCACCGGTCTTCCACCAGTCCATGACCTTAGTCAGCCTTTTCTCCCACAGTGAGAAATCCATATCAGCTTCCCTCCTATTGCCCAGGGCTCTTCTATTTAAACCACTCCCTAGAAGCCTACCAGGGAGGGATAGCTCAGTGGTTTAAGCATTAGCCTGCTAAATCCAGGGTTCTAAATTCAAACCTTGAGGGGGCCATTTGGGCATTGGTCCTGTTTGAGCAGGGGGTTAGACTAGATGATCTCCTGAGGTCCCTTCCAACCCTAATAATCTATGATTCTATTCCAAGTATCTCAATTTGAGCTGATCAGACCTTCCTACCTTGAATGGTTGCATGTATGCTGCATTGCAGGCTGCCATCTCAAAAAACCAGTGAGCACAGACAAATGCAACCCAAAACAGGACCTTAAGGGTTAAATTTTTTAAACTATCTCCAAATGAGGAATGCAAAGAGCATATATTAGATTCAGCATCCAAACTGGAACCAGCTGATTCACAGGAAGTTTAACTGTTTCACTGAGGGTATTGATTACCAATATATAGTTGAGCAGTGTCCCTATTCATCCCCAAAGCTAATGCCAGATGCCTCAGGGAGCAGATTAAATTATCTTCATAAAAACCCTGTTGTGATAAAGTCTGGGACTTTACTGAGAGAGGGTTTGGTAGGTTTAATGGATCTCTCCTTACCGCTATACTAGAATCTCTTCCAGACTTTTTAATAGGAAAAGAACACAGAACAGCACCTGAGATTTTAACAGGGTCTCAATGAATCTTATTCAGAATTAGAGAAATATATTGAATTATAGAATATCAGAGTTGGAAGGGACCTCAGGAGGTCATCTAGTCCAACCTCCTGCTCAAAGCAGGGCCAATGCCCAGACAGATTTTTGCCCCAGATCCCTAAATGACCCCCTCAAGGATTGAACTCACAACCCTGGGTTTAGCAGGCCAATGAGCTATCTGTTCCCCCATTAACCTCTTATGTGCTGGCCTGTCAGACCTAGTCACTGAAAGTTCACGTGAAAAACCACCTCTTGTTGGTTAAGTTATGCTATTTCAGATATATTCTCTGTCCAGACTAACATTGGTCTGTCTGATACAATTTCCATGAGGCACCGTCTCTTTTAGCTCATAACTCCAGAACATGGATCTGGAACCTTGCTTCCAAGCAAAATGATTTTCTCTAATTTAAAAAGGGAAATAAAAACAACCCAGGAAACTACAGACCAGTTAGTTTAACTTCTGTGCCAGGGAAGATAATGGAGCAGGTAATCAAAGAAATCATCTGCAAACACTTGGAAGGTGGTAAGGTGATAGGGAATAGCCAGCATGGATTTGTAAAGAACAAATCGTGTCAAACTAATCTGATAGCGTTCTTTGATAGGATAACGAGCCTTGTGGATAAGGGAGAAGCGGTGGATGTGATATACCTAGACTTTAGTAAGGCATTTGATACAGTTTCGCATGATATTCTTATAGATAAGCTAGGAAAGTACAATTTAGATGGGACTACTATAAGGTGGGTGCATAACTGGCTGGATAACCGTACTCAGAGAGTAGTTGTTAATGGCTCCCAATCCTGCTGGAAAGGTATAACAAGTGGGGTTCCGCAGGGGTCTGTTTTGGGACCGGTTCTGTTCAATATCTTCATCAACGATTTAGATGTTGGCATAGAAAGTACGCTTATTAAGTTTGCGGACGATACCAAACTGGGAGGGATTGCAACTGCTCTGGAGGACAGGGTCAAAATTCAAAATGATCTGGACAAATTGGAGAAATGGTCTGAGGTAAACAGGATGAAGTTCAATAAAGATAAATGCAAAGTGCTCCACTTAGGAAGGAACAATCAGTTTCACACATACAGAATGGGAAGAGACTGTCTAGGAAGGAGTATGGCAGAAAGAGATCTAGGGGTCATAGTGGACCACAAGCTTAATATGAGTGAACAGTGTGATACTGTTGCAAAAAAAGCAAACATGATTCTGGGATGCATTAACAGGTGTGTTGTAAACAAGACACGAGAAGTCATTCTTCCGCTTTACTCTGCGCTGGTTAGGCCTCAACTGGAGTATTGTGTCCAGTTCTGGGCACCGCATTTCAAGAAAGATGTGGAGAAATTGGAGAGGGTCCAGAGAAGAGCAACAAGAATGATTAAAGGTCTTGAGAACATGACCTATGAAGGAAGGCTGAAGGAATTGGGTTTATTTAGTTTGGAAAAGAAAAGACTGAGAGGGGACCTGATATCAGTTTTCAGGTATCTAAAAGGGTGTCATCAGGAGGAGGGAGAAAACTTGTTCACCTTAGCTTCCAATGATAGAACAAGAAGCAATGGGCTTAAACTACGGCAAGGGAGATTTAGGTTGGACATTAGGAAAAAGTTCCTAACTGTCAGGGTAGTTAAACACTGGAATAGATTGCCTAGGGAAGTTGTAGAATCTCCATCGCTGGAGATATTTAAGAGTAGGTTAGATAAATGTCTATTAGGGATGGTTTAGACAGTATTTGGTCCTGCCATGAGGGCAGGGGACTGGACTCGATGACCTCTCGAGGTCCCTTCCAGTCCTAGAGTCTATGAGTCTATGAGTCTATAAGCCATTTTGCCTACAATTGGCCAGACTTGCATCTATTGAAGGCTTAACAGAAGTCCCAGAACCAGTCAAACAAATTTTAAACAGAAAATGCAGTGTTGTTGAAACTGAAACATTTTGTGGGAATGTGTTGATTTGGAGAACATTCTTTTGACTTCCTTGTTTCATTAATTTCAATAATTTTAATTTCTATGTCAAAACATTTTGTTTCAGTAAGGTTAAAATATTTCATTTTTATTTTATCATTTTGATTAATTTTGTTTCAACTTTATAATCTATTAAATATTAATTTAAACTGTATAGTACATTTATATATGACATTTAATATTAAATATAATTTATACATATTATATATTTAAAAGTCAAAACAAAGTGAATTGAAATAAGGTAAAATATTTCATTTGGATTTCATGAAAATGACATCTATCCCTTATTGAAATGCTACATTTTTACCTTATTGAAATGAAACTTCTTGATGGTCCCAAATAAAATAAATCAAAATGTTAATGTAATGGGAAATTTCGGCTTTTTGTTCTGATTCAGAACCCTCTCCCCACCAATGTCAGGTTTCTCCATGGAATAGAAATTCTGATTCCTGGCTGTCTCTACTTTTAATGGACTGAAGCCTTGGATCCACCACGAGAACATTTTATCCAGAGATATTTATCTATTTGTCCAGTTGTGTCTCCTAATTCATTCTAGCTCATAGACAAAACAACTGTAGAGGTCAGAGCTGAAAGCAAGTTCAGAGGATTACTTTGAGCAAGATACATGTAAGCGAAGACAGGATACATTGTCTGAGGATGTGAACCATGCTGTAGAGAGCACAGAACTTCTGTATGTCTGACTTTAATTGTCTTTTCTTCAATAGAAGAGTTCCTTCAATAGTGATGTGATCATGGTGGAAAAGAGTCAGTAAAGTTTGAGTGGAAGGGATCTCAAAAGATCGTTTTACAGACCCACCACAAATGCTAAGGTTGCCTCTGTGTTGAACTGGATTCCCAGGTGAAAATTCTTGATGAGATTTAAAACTAGAAACCAGAACAGACAAAACCTGGACACTGCTGACTGCATCTCATGCAAAGAGTGGCACAACAGTCAGTTATCTAAGACTTCAGGAAGTCTAATGTAGAGTCAGCAAAATTGTGCTTTTTCTTAAAAGACTGACTGCTTCTCTCTTAAAATTATCATGCATTTGTAAAGACACTGGGCTAATGAGAAGCCAAAGGAAGGATCTCAGTTCTGGAGGTACAGATTGCAGAAGCAGAACCAGAAGAAAAAATTGGTGCTGGAGAGCAATCCGCAAGTACAGATAAGCATCTTGGTGAATGGGAATGCAAAGAAATTTCAGAGGAACAACTAGAGTGACTGCATGGAATCCACCTTGAACGTGTAGGAAATTCCTAACTTTCTAATTAATTTTCAAATCCAACATTTCTTCAGTAAGAAGCAGAGTGAATAAAAAGTTCTGAATCTTTTATGTTACGAGTCTGATATTACCTGTATGGAGAGGAGATGCTGAATTGTCTTTAGGCCTTTGGCTTTCTTTTCTATGTATTGGAAGAAAAGAGATTGAACTACTGTATGCAGAGTGAGAATGGAAGTTAGAGAAAACCTATTAAATAAGGTTACACTGAAGAACAGACTAAAAGCGAGTGATTCGTTCATGACAGAATTATTTAGCTACATAGTGTGTTCATATCTTGTAAAAACAAACCTGTTTATAAGCACTTGATCAAACAACCTGAGGGTCACATAGGCAATGATATAAGCAACATACACATTTATAAAAATGATAAGAAAATACATGGATTTATTCTGCTTTAATGTCAGTTATAGAAATACAGCCTGAGAACATGCGCGGAGTTGGACTTCTAGCAAGCCAAATTGACAAACCAATGGAAATCAAACAGGTCAGATTTCATGATCTTTTAGAAGCAATTCCAATTTGATGGCCACTCCAATTTTAAATGCTAGGGCACAGTAGCCCTTGCATTTGATGGCAAGAGGTTCTCCAACAGCCTTATTTCATTGTCAGCACTTATGGTGAGTAGAGGACAATTTTAAGAGAGAAAGTGAGCAGGGAACCAGATTTTGAACGATATTTGGTGCTTAAAGATGCAGATAGTTGCTTAATGGGATTTTCAAAAGCACTTAAGCAAGCTAGGCACCTAATTCCCATTAAGTTCAACTGGCATAAGGCAGATAACCTGCTTTAGAAAATCCCACTATGTAGGGTTACCAGATAGCAACTGTGAAAAAACGGGACAGAGGGTGGGGGGTAATAGGTGCCTATGTAAGAAAAAGTCCCCCAAAATGGGACTGTCCCTTTAAAAATGGGACAGGTGATCATGCTACCACTATGCAACTATCTGCCTCTTTGCTAAATACATTAGGAAATCTGGCTCTAAAACCTATCTATGTCTGACCCAGCCTTTAAAGTAACAGTTGCAGTCCACAAGAATATTTTCCCTTTCAGATATTGTCCTTACCTTGCTCCATTTTTAAAAACATTTACACTTGGTACTTTTATTAGCAATTTATTTAATTATACAGATATATCACCTAAATTCCCTTTGAGCCCTTCCTGAGCTTAAGTGCTCTTCTTGTCGTTGTTGTTGTTCTCCCCAGCTCTCAGTCCAATTTTTGGATCACATCCTAAAATGGTGTGAATGAGCATAGAAACATTTATTTCAATGACGCTACACTGACCTGCACCAGTTAAGGACTGGGTCCACCATGTATCCTCCATGCCTCCAGGTGATTCAGACAGGTCTCCTTGAGATCCTTCCATTAGACCCGGTTGGGAATCATTTTTTAATTCTTTCCATGACTTCCTTTCTTCGCAGTAAATTAAGATTGCAGCCCACTTGCTTGGCTGCTTTGCCACCTGAAGAGAACTTCATCAAAGCATTTGCCAATACTAATATCACTTTACTTTTCGAAGTAGAACAAAGTGCTTTTTTTTTTTTTTTTAAATCACAGCTGCTATATTATTAATCACATTTTGGAACATAGTAGAAATGTTTCCACTTTCCTGCGTTTGGCAAATTGAGATAATTGTGATACAATCTGTAAGTCTTTTGGCATGCTTGGAATGGAGGGTTGGAATGCTACCATACTGCTATGCTGAGCTATCAAAAAAAAAGGTAGAGCTGGAAGGGACCTTGAGCGGTCATCTAAGTCCATCCCTCCCACATTCAGGCAGAACCAAGGATAGTTTGGCAATCCCTGGTCGGTGTTTGTCTAATCTGTTCTTAAAAGCCTCAGATGATGACCTCATGTGGTAACCAATTCCAGTATTTAACTTTCCTACTAGTTAGAAAATGTTTCCTAATATCTAACCTAAATTTCCCTTGTTGCAGGTTAAGCCCATTTCTTCTTGTCCTACTGCCAGTGGAAATGGAAAACAAGTGACGACTGTCCTCTTTAAAACAGTCCAGAACATAATAAAAGACTTATCAGGTTTCCTCCCTTAGTCTTCTTTACTCAGGACTAAACATTCCCAGTTTTTTTTAACCTTTCCTCATAGGTCAGGTTTTTAAAAACATTTTATCATTTTTGTATCTCCTCTGGACTCTCTCCAGTTTGTCCACATCTTTCTTGAAGTGTGGCACTCAAAACTGAACATAATACTCCTGCTAAGGCCTCATCAGTGCAGAATATAGAAGGACAATTACCTCCTATGTCTTACATATAAGACTCCTGTTAATACACTCCAGAATATTAGCCTTTTTCTCAAACGCATCACAATATTGACTCAGATTCAATGTATGATCCACTATAATCCTCAGATCCTTTTCAGAAGAACTACTGCCTAACTAGTTACTCCACATTTTCTATTCATACATTTAATTTTTCTTTCCTAAGCATAGTATTTTACATTTGTCTTTACTGAATTTCATCTTGCAGCTTTCAGACCAATTCTCCAATTTATCAAGGTAATTTTGAATTTTAACCCTGTCCTCCAAAGTGCTTGGGATCATCCACAAATTTTATAAGCATACCCTCCATTCCATTGTCCAAGTCATTAATAAAAATACTGAATAGTATTCTTTGAGTATGTTTTTTCTACTGGTTGTGTACAAATACCTTACAGTAATCCCATCTAGACCACATCTTCTTAGTTTACTTATGAGAATGTTATGTGGGATTGTGTCAAAAGCCTCACTAAAATGAAGATACATCACGTCTATAGCTTTCCCCCTGACTCACTAAGTCAGTAACCGTGTCAAAGAAGCAGGGCTGCACATTAATTGAAGTTAACTCACGCGATTAATCACACTTATAACAATAAAATACCAATTGAAATTCATTAAATATTTTTGGATGTTTTTCTACATTTTCAATATTGATTTCAATTACAACACAGAATACTAAGTGCACAGCGCTCACTTTATATTATTTTTTATTACAAATATATATACTGTAAAAATGATAAAAGAAATAGTATTTTTCAATTCACCTCATACAAGTACTGAAGTGCAATCTCTTTATTGTGAAAGTGTAACTGACAAATGCAGATTTTTTGGGGGTTATATAACTGCAATCAAAACCAAAACAGTGTAAAACTTTAGATTCTACAAGTCCACTTAGTCCTACTTCTTATTCTATCACTAAGACAAACAAGTTTGTTTACATTGACGGGAAATACTGCTGCCTGCTTCTTATTTACAATGTCACCTGAAGGTGAGAAAAGGTGTTTGCATGGCACTTTTGTAGCCGGTGTTGCAAGGTATTTACATGCCAGATATGCTAAACATTTGTATGCTCCTTCATGCTTCGGCCACCATTCCAGAGGACATGCTTCCATGCTGATGATACTTATTACAAAAATATTGTATCAATTAAATTTGGGACTGTACTCCTGGGCGGGAGGGAGGAGAATTATATATCTCCTGCTCAGTTTTACCTGCATTCTGCATATATTTAATGTTACAGCAGTCTCGGATGATGACCCAGCACATGTTTGTTTTAAGAACACTTTCATAGCAGATTTGACAAAATGCAAATAAGGTACTGATGTGAGATTTCTAAAAATAGCTACAACACTCAACCCAAAGTTTAAGAATCTGAAGTGCCGTCCAAAATCTGAGAGGGACGAGGTGTGAAGCATGCTTTCAGAAGTCTTAAAAGAGCAACACTCAGATGCAGAAACCACAGAACTTGAGCTACAAAAAAAGAAAATCGACCTTCTGCTGGTGGCATCTGACTCAGATGATGAAAATGAACATGCATCAGTCTGCTCTGCTTTGGCTCGTAATCAAGCAGAATCCATCATCAGCATAGACCATGTCTATGGAATGGTGGTTGAAGATGAAGGGACATATGAATCTTTAGTACACTTGGCACACCTGCTACAACAGTGCCATGCAAACGCCTGTTCTCACTTTCAGGTGACATTGTAAACAGGAAGCGGGCAGCTTTATCTCCTGCAAATTGTAACCAAGTTTGTCTGTGTGAGCAATTAGCTGAAATGAGACTGAGTGGACTTGTCAGCTCTAAAGTTTTACATTGTTTTCAATGCAGTTATTTTTTGTACATAATTCTACATTTGTAAGTTCAACTTTCATGATAAAGAGATTGCACTACAGTACTTCTGAGATATGAATTGAAAAATATTTTTTTGTTTTTTTACAGTGCAAATATTTATAATAAAAATAAATATAAAGTGAGTGTGTTCCTTCCTCCCTGTTGTTAATATTAAATTGTGTTAAGCATCTGGTCACAATTTACCTTTTTAGTGAAGACTGAAGCAAACCAGGCATTAAACAGCTCAGCCTTCTTGGTATCATCTATTATTTAGCTCTTCTTCCCCACTAAGCAGGAGACTTTCCTTTGTCTTTCTCTTGTTCTTTTGTTTACCCCCCTCAAAGAATTCTTTCACCAAAGATGACACCACCACAACTACTACACTCCCATGGTTAGTCAGAAGAAAACAAGAATAATTTGACTTGACATCCCACATTGGACGAAACCACCCACTTGATCATTACATTGATTGCTTAAGGGGAAAAAATGACTCTGAAATCCTTAACAAACAACTTTCTTCAGAAACTCTGCAGCATTAACAACCTCCCTCAGAATAACATCCTTGCCATCACAGATGTCACTTCCCTGTACCCCAACATCTCTCATAAAGACATAATCACTGTCTGCATCACATGTCTACAAGAGAATGGACAACACTCAGATATCCACCCCAAACACATTGCCAAACTCATCCATTTCATCCACACCCATAATAATTTTACATTCAACAACAAACATTTTGTCTAAACCATGTGAACAGCTCTGAGGATTAGAATGGCTCCCCAGTTGGCATAGGCCACCTCAAGGAAGAATTTCTGGACAAATGCATCACAAAAGCAATGAAATCTCTCAGATACACTGATATTTTCATCCTTCGGACAGACAATCTAAAATCCATTATAGATTTCCAGAACATCAGCCACCACCATCCATCCATCAAACTCTCTCTCTAGAACACTCTGACAACAGCATCAACTTTATGTATACCACAAAATGCTCTTCAACAATGGAACCCTACAGACAAATATACACAAGAAAGTCACTGATTACCACATTTACTTTCACAGATCCAGTAACCACTCCACACAAACTAAGAAATTAGTTTTCTGTAGCCAGGCACTCAAATACCAAAGAATGTCCTCTGAGGAGAAAGTCTGGGATACACAGTTTAACACACTTAAAACCTCCTTCACCAAACAAAGGACGCTCCACTAGAGAAGTAGATTGCATTATGGAATGGGCCACCCAAATATCCCAAGAGAACCTGCTTCCTTACAGAATAAATAAAAACGTGTGACAACACCCCCCTTGCTGTTACCGAGCCCCCTACACTGAAGCCCATACAGGGTATCATTAAGCAATTACAAACCATACTTGTTGGGGCTGACATTCTGAAATAAATTTTTCCTGTACCCAGTGGCAGATTAGCCACTGGGTCAACAGGGCCCATGCCCAGAGGCCGTGGCCAATTGGGGGCCCCTAGAAAAATGGGTACCCATGTGCCACGATCCACTCCGCCCACCCAATGCTCCTACCAGGGACTGGGGTTGCGGCACAGGGGCTTGCCATGCTCCGCCCACCTGGTGCTCCTGCTGGGGAGCAGGGCAAGTCCCCACACCCCAACCCCATTTCCCCAGCAAGAGTGTGTGTTGTGTGTGTGTGGGAGGAAATGCAGGCAGAAGGGGTGGTGAGGGGCCCCCATTTGCTCTGGCCCAAGGCCCCACAAAAGCTTAATCTGCCTCTGCTGGTACACACTCTTGGAGCCTTCAAACAACTCCAAACCTCACCAAGCTCATCATCACAGGTAAGCCCCATACAGACCAAGACACACCAACTCAAAGTGGCACCAGACCCTGCCAAGACAACAGATGCAAATCTACAGACATATCTTCACTGTTATGATAATCAATACCTCCCAATACACCTTTCAAGATTTATGGGTCTTACATATGCCTATGTAAGGTACAGGTGGTGTACCTTTTCAAGTGCACTAAATGCCCCAATAACAACTATGTGGGTGAAACCAGACATCACTACGCTTTCAAATGAACTGAAATAGGAAAATGATAAAAGACAAAAAAACACTGTATCACCTCTGGGTGACACTTCTCACAGAATGATAATTCCACATACGACCTTTCAGTCCTCATCCTCAAAGGAAACCTGCACAATGCTTTCAAAAGACAAGCAAGTAAGCTTAAATTCATAACTCTGCTAAACGCTAAAAATCAGGGAATCAATAAAGACACTGGATTTATGGCAATTACAACAATCTGTAACACACTAACCCTCCTTTGTCCTATGACTGTAGAGATGTTATCTGCCCACTTCCCCTAAAATGTTCTCTTTTCTAACTGCTTATGCTAAACCATCTATGCCATCTTGCATTTAGCTGTGACATTCTGAGTTCCTTTCCCAGACCTGAAGAAGAGCTCTATGTAAGCTTGAAAGCTTGATTCTTTGACCAGTTGAAGTTGGTCCAATAAAATATATTATTTCACCCACCTTGTCTCTCTTGCTCTTAATATATTTATAGAGCCTCTTCTTATTGCTTTTTATGTCCCTTGCTAGATGTAACTCATTTTGTGCCTTTTGGATTTTGTCCCTTTGTGCTTGTGCTCTGCTTTTGTACTCATCCTTTAACAATTTTTCCATGTTTCCATTTTCTGAAGGATTCCTTTTTAATTTTCAGGCTATATAATTTCAAGAGCTCCTGATGAAATCACATTGGCGATGATGATGACGTCGACTTCTTCTCCTTCTTCTCTTTCCTTCTCATTGGGATAATTTGCTTTTGTGCCTTCAATATTGTCTCTGAGAAACTTCCAGCTCTCCTGAACAACTATTTCCCTTCGATTTTTCTTCCCATGGGATGCTACTGACCAGTTGCTTGAGTTTGATAAAAGTTGCTTTTAAAAAAAGTGCATTGTCCAAATGCAGCTGTTCTTACTCCTTTCTTTCCTTAGAATCACAAAGTCTATCATTTCAGGATCACTTTCACCTAAATTGCCTTCTACCTTCAGATTTTCAACCAATTCCTCGCAGTTAGTCAGAATCAATTCTAAAATGGCTGCCCACCTGTTTATTTCCTCCCTCTTCTGAAATACGTTGTCCCCAACACATTCTAAGAACTTATTGGACATTTTGTGTTTTGCCATATTACTTTTCCAGGAGATGTCTAGGTAGTTAAAGTTCCCCATTACCACTAGCTCTTGTGTTTTGGATATTTCTGTTGTTTCTTCTAGAAATGCTCCATTCATTTCATCCTAATGATTTGGAGATTTGTGGTAAACCCCTACCATGATATCACCTTTGTTATTTTCCCCTTTTTATTTCACCCTGAGACTTTCGCCTGGTCTGCCTGTTATCACCTTCAAACAATGGTATATATTTTTGATGTACAATGCAACACCTCCTCCCTTCTTATCCTGCCTGTCCTTTCTGAACAAGCTATAACCTTTTATAGCAATATTCCTGTCATGAGATTTATCTCACCGAGTCATCTGAGATACCAGTTAAATCATAATCTAGCTTATGTACCAAGACTCCCAGTTATTCATGTTTATTCCACATACTCCTTTGCATTTGTGAATAGATATCTAAGATGTTCAGCAGATTCCTCCACTGTTGTCCCATTCAGATGTCAGACCAACAATATCACAGTAACTGTGTTCTGGCTTATAGGTTTTGATCAAGGGTTTCATGTTGTTCTTTCCCCTACACTGACTCCGAAACGATCAAGCAAACACAAAATTCTAAGGAGAACAAAGAGTAAGAGGGATATAGAGCAGTGGTTCCCAAACTTGTTCCGCTGCTTGTGCAGGGAAAGCCCCTGGCAGGCCGGGCTGGTTGGTGTACCTGCCACGTCCACAGGTTTGGCCGATCGTGGCTCCCAGTGGCTGCGGTTCACTGCTCCCCGGAGCACTGGTAGCCGCGATTGGCCGAACCTGCGGACGTGGCAGGTACATAAACTGGCCCGGTCAACCGAGTAACTTTTTCTTTCACTCTCCTTCAAAAGCACAGAACTTGATCTAGATTGAATAGTTCTTAAGGAAGAACTATTGCTACAATTATGAGACAAATTCTATAGTCAAGAATACCAGGCATTGTAGAAAGGTAAAATAGAGGTCTAATTAATTAGAAAATATTAAAGAAAGAAATTCTTAAAAAACTATAGAAGCAAAACACACCAGCAACATTTAAAGGGAATAATAAATGGCAACTGGAAGCAGCAGTAGACAAAAATTTCATCCCATCACAATATGAATTTCTTAATAGTAAGCCAAAACAATATATTTCAGAGCTCCAGCAACACCATTAAAAATACTTGTTGAATTTCCATTTTTCAAAAGAGTGTCCAGTCTACTGTAGTTAATTTTAAAGAGATAAACCAATCCAGATGGCACCAAGCTTAATTCTCTGACTGACAACAGAAGGATAGAAAAAATATCATCTACATGATAAAATAGAGGCAGACGTATTACCCATTATTTAAAAAAATGTTTCTTTAAAATAAAACTCTCCATTCTAAAAAGAGTTCTAGATTAATTTTTTTACTGGAGGATAATGTGTACAATAAACCTTTTGACAATACGGTGATACGATGCTCAACATTCAACTAAAAGCCAAGTTTATATATTTTCTTATTTCACCTCTAAAAAATAAAATTGACAAAGATACAGTTAATTCTTACCACACAATTCTGTAAGGTACTGAAAAATAATAATAAATAATAAAAAAAATTCATGGTTTGCTGGTTTGTCCCCAAATTTCTCTATTCAATAACATTTCAAATAGAGACATAAAATATTACTAAAAAGAATAGAATATTGGTAAGACTAAAATTAGCTACATAGATAGATATGATCTGGTGTCCTACTAAATATAAGAAAAAAATCCAAGTGTTTTCAACTTGGGGTTAATGATTAGCTGCATAACAAGGTCTGATCTCTCTCTCTCTCTCTCCTTTTTTTTTTTTTTGGTATTGCAAAGGCAATACAGCCATCATGCAGGTCTGTCTGTGTCATTCTTAGGCCACTTTCAGGCAGATTGAGAAAAGCTGGAAAGTAAACACAGGTGTTTTAAAACTGGAGCCGCTGTCAGGGACAACCACAAACACCCTCAACTCTGGTGTGGCAACGCCTCTATCCCGCACTCTCTTTTTTAAAGCAATGCCCAAAAAGAAAATGTCAAATGTTTCACCTTTCACCACCTCAAAATAACTTGGAGCTTAAAGTATTGTTTGGCAAATCTCATGCAAATAGATCATTTTTTCATTTCTTTTCAAATGTAGCCAATTAAAAATTATCCACATAAAAATAAAGAGTTATTTTATTTCTATTTTATTTTCAAGATAAGTTTGCTGGTTTAACTGCAAGCACTGTGTTGCAAATTGAAAATCCCCCCCAACCCCCCCCAAACTAGTTTAGACTGCTTGCTTCAGTTTCAGCTAGAAAAGATGAGTGGGAATTTTGCAATGCCTAACAGATAGACTTAATCCAAAGGATAAGATGATAAAAAAATCCATAGCTTTTTGGTCATTGTGCAAGAACAGATGCAACTCTCTAAAAGTACTAACTTGTCTTAAGTCAGCTATCTCAGGAATCTGCACATCCTGTTTAACAGCCACAAAGAGGTATTGGCACTAGACAGCAAAAAAGTATGGTGAGTAAAAGTAGAACAATTCACCACCAATTATGTAATTAGTTTCCACTTAGGCAGCCAAGGTATTAAAAAATCATTAAAAATGTAATAGCAGCAAAGAATCCTGTGGCACCTTATAGACTAACAGACGTTTTGGAGCATGAGCTTTCGTGGGTGAATAGTGCATCTGACGAAGTGGGTATTCACCCACGAAAGCTCATGCTCCAAAAAGTCTGTTAGTCTATAAGGTGCCACAGGATTCTTTGCTGCTTTACAGATCCAGACTAACACGGCTACCCCTTTGATACTTAAAAATGTAACAGCTATAAAGAGACTTAATATTTCACCTTCAAAAACAGGTAAACTAAACAAATGTGGTTAACCCTGGACCAAAACCATCAACACTCCTCACAAAGTCTATAATTGGTTCATAACCTAAATATGAAAAGATATGGCAGATAAACCAAGAACTCCTTAAATGTTATACTCAAAGTTGAATGAAACTTCCTCTCCTCCTTGCATAAGCAGTTGACATAATTCAAAAAGTAGTGTCGTTAAAAAAACAATGCCTATCAAAATCAGGTAGAATATTACTTATCTTAAAGGATGATTTTTCTTGTCAGTTTCCACATCAGGACTCCAGAACAATTTTCTTTTGGAAATAGACACTTATACACGCTGAACAGTTTTAAAAACCAGACACCAGACTTATTGTTTGTTCCGTGTTCTAAGTTAAACAAACATGTGCAGTACTTGATGAGGTAGACAGTGCTCATGCATACATTTATTTATGTTAAAACACAAGCAGTTTTGAGTTGGGTTTTTTGAATTTCTCAGTATGGTGAAGGGAACATATTGGTTTTAAAAGATCTGGCTGAGTGATCCTTAGCACCCTCCCATTCAGTTAACCTAACTGGGAATTCAAAGGTGCTCAGCATATCACACATCAAGCCTTAAAAGAGCAAAACTAGGTAACTCCTGAAATTTAAATTATACAAGACAAATCAGTTGTCACATTTAGTCATTTTCAGGCCATGTTAGATTGATATTGATTCTTTATGGAAACCTGGATTCACAAAACCTATGAATTATTTTCTAATGTGGTATTAGAAGTCTGAAGGGGGTAGTATTTTCAAAGCTGCATTCTATCAAGAACAAGAGGCAACAGAATGTAAATGAGAGTAAAACAAGTATCAAAATTCCATCATCTTGCAGGGAAGCATCCATGCCTTGCATCAGCTCACACATACAGACAAAATAATGTAATGTTAAGATTGTGACCTAATCCATAAAGAGTAAATAAATTATTTAGCATTAATTGTCCTTAACTCCGCCCCCTGCACCAAGCATAACACATATGCACTGTAATATCACACACTATCCTGAAACCACTGCACGTAATGCGGCAAAAATTAGGGAAAACATGTCAAATTTATACATATATGTTAGCTTGTTTTACTGGTTGGTGTTAAACTTAATTTTTCATAAACACAAGAAGGATTTATGCCTTCACAACCCCCCTTTCATGGCAGTTTTTAATAGGAAAAAAACCCCACAACATGTTTTTTTCAGGCTTTGTTTTTTTTAATTCACACCACAGAACTACAAGATACAATGTGAATTTTGAGTCACATTTCTCATATGCATACTTGACACTAAAGAGAAAAAAACTCTAATTTAAAAAATTTGGATTAAGTACAAGAGACTTTACAAAGGATTGTTTACTAGTGGTTTTAAACTGTGTGATATTTACCTAGGGGAGAGAAGCAGCAATTATGGTCCATTACTTACTTGTATGTCTGAAAACATTTAAAAAGTGCATTTTTAATCCGATAGACTGGAGTTGGTTTAGTTTACCAAGTCACTGGCTACCATTAAATAATGAATGATTATCTTTCATGCACGATGCAGCCGTCCTGGATGAAAACTAAGTCCTTCCAAGCCTTTGTGCTCAAAGTTATTACCCATGCACAAAAGGAACCAATTTTCTAAGCAAAAAAACCTCATGCCCTGCTCCTTTGCAGTGCTGAGCACTCACAACTGCCACTAACTTTTATAGCAGTTGGAGATACTCAGCACATCTGATTAATTACTGGATATATCTTAAATTACCTTTCGGCAGAGACTTGTCATTTTCTGTGTGTCTTTAAAGCACAGTACTGTGGTGCTGAATAAAAAAGATATTATAATAAATTTTAATCAATTTTTGTTACGGAAAACAAAACTGTTTTTAATAAATGGTAGAAAAGCATTTTAGATGCTTGGCTCATTTTATCTTTTAATAAACAAGAAAAAACATCAAACTCATTTTTAAAATTAAGGCCCCGGTCCTGCAAGTCTTATTCATGTGAGTAATACTTATTCACATAAGTAATCTCATGAGTGAAACTCACTGAATTAGGCCCCAGTTTGTGAAAATGTTGTTTCTGGACTTGGACGTGCTATTCTAAGTTTCAGTCTGGAATGAAGTTTTTACTGTTGAGTTCTTGAGCCCAAAAGATAGGAGGTTAGAATGGAAACAATTTAGTAATGTGAATTATGCTGCTGCTAGAATGTCAACTCTGCTGGGCAATTTTTTCAAGTCACTAAAGAGAGGAAACGAAGTCTGATGTCATTTTCTTACAAACATAAACAAATCCCAGCAAGACTGCAAGTCTCTTTTTCTTTTTCCTGAAGAATAACAGAAAAAACAAAACTATGAGAGGCAGACATTCCTTTGCAAGGTTACAGCTAATAAAGCATTTTATGTTGAAAAGTAGACATGACACAATTTGAGTTTAAAGGTGCATTCAGCTTTGTCCTAATATTTTAAATTGGACAACACTACATGTCAAAGGACGTTAACATTGTTTTGTGGTCCGACAAGTCACTCTGCAAGAATAATTTTTAAGCAGCTTTTCTTTTTGTTTCAGTTAAAATTAAAATCCATGCCGTCTAATCCTTGGAGTCAATCTGTAATTAAGGGGATTTGAAGAGAGACCATGCACTGCATTAATGATAAAATTTAATATCTGTTTTAATACTCCAACATAAGAAAAAAACTAAGCAACACACAAAAACAATCTTCTCTCTATTGTGTGTGAATACATAGTATATGCACCATTTCTCTGTGTAGTTGCAATGCTATATTTGATGTCAGCTTTTTTGTTTCTAGAGTGAATATTTCAGGATTTAGTATCTTTGTAGCTTAAAACTGCATCTGGTTGAAAGTTGGCACACAGCGCTAGTAGGCTAGATAAACAGATTTTATTTTATCTAGTATAGAAAATTAATGTTGGATGTATAACTGCTTCTACTTGGAATTCCTAACAATCACACACTCGAGATTTCAGACACTTCCCCCCACACCTCCAACATCTAAGACAAGTATACCTCAGAGGTGAGAGAGAAGAGTAGACAAGCAAGTTGACCAATTTTATTTGGTATTTTGATTTTTTTAATAGGTCAATAAGTACTTTTATAAATTCTATTAAACATACTGCAAAAATGGTTTTTCATAATGTTTTTAATGTAAATCCACATTCTGTACTATGTACCATAGAGCACTGTACCTCTCAGGATAGAGTTTGATATCTTAACTATTTAAAACTGCAGCAGGTTGACACCTATTGTAATATTGAAGCTGTTCACTCATCTGTACACCTTTAAATGAAAACAATCAGACAGAAACTGATTTTAAGTAGTCATACTTTATTTTTGTACAAACTAGAGAGTAAAAGATCTAACTGAACAAAGAGTGCCGTTTGTACTTAGAGTGGTTCCTAATTACATTTTGGATGGGAAGGTTTGAAGTGATACAATATTTGTATTTGAGAAATGGATTCTACCTTGGATCAGTAATTTTACCTTGGAATCAAGCATTTTCCTCTATAAAATGCCTACTTCTCCTGAGCCTTTCTGAAAATTGTATAGAACCACAACTTATTCTAGCAACAACTAATAGTACTGTACAACATACATATGTGCTTTACTACACAGATCTACACATAGCTTTTAATGATGTCACTGAATATTAAATGGTTTATTTTTCTACGCCAGCATAAGTGTGCATCTAATAGATTCACAAAGGTGCTCATCACAAAACTGATGGAGGTGGTCAAGCTTCCCCCATTATATCTCATGGCCCTAGGGTTAGAGTGGTCACCTGGGATGTGAGTGATCCAGAGAGGTCAGAGTGAGAGAGTGAAAACTTAACAGCCTGGTGGTTATGGGACTCACCCGAGATCCAGTCTTTGCTCTGATGAACACTTAATTATACAAAGTGGTTCAGCTCATCTAAAATGCAAGAGACCCACGTTTAAGTCCTGCTCCAAATCAAGCAGCATGGGGAGTGGAACACATATGTCCCACATCCCACACGAGTGCGCTAACCACAGGACTATAGGGCAATACTAACCATCACAGCTTCTTTGAACAGTGCCTAAGGCCCGTTTTGAATTGAAGCCCACCCAATTTTTTTTGGCTGAAATTATTCGGCAAACTCATGTTGAATTTGTGAATAGTTTTGGTTGACTCAAAACTGCATTTTTTGGCAAATAAACTATTTGTTTGAAAAATTTTACCCAGCTCAATTACTTGCATTCTTAAATGTATATTATTCTAAAGCTCACTGTTAGGAGCAAAGCTAGAGTCTAGCACCCAGACCTAGAATCTTGGTGGAGATGAAAGAGAGGGCCATGGTAGAGAGGACAGGAATATTCCACTTCATGGAGGTGCCCTCCATGGGGGAAAACTAAAGGATCACCTCAGAGGCAAATCAACTAGCCCCACTCCACCCCTCACCCAGTCCCATCCTGTGTGCTTCTGTGAAGGAAGAACCTATGAAACAAGACTCCATAGCCTTCAGGGTGTGCATGTCCCCCATGTAGCACCCTCAAACACAGTAGAACTGCACTCCTCCCACACACCCACAAAGGTAAAAGTGGGATTTAACCCTTAGTTATGATCAAATGGGTGGGATTTTCAGAAGTGCCTTGGTGATTTGAGAGCACAAGTCCCATTTTATCCAACGTTGCACAATACCTGGGACAAACAAACAGACTGGGAATTAAACAGGTGAGGTAAGTAGAGTCTCCAGAAGCTATTTCTGCAAACAAGTGACAACCGGGAACCAAACTGCAAGTTCTGATGTAGCCCTTCTGACTTGATCTATGTACGCAAACCAAAGGAGCTTCCCCACTCACAACAGCAGAACAGACAAGATCTTCAGATTAGGGGAGAAAGAAAGATGGGTAGGAGCAGATATATAGTATCTTGTGGCTTCTGAGGCAAGACTGATCAGCAGCCTTGAGACTGCATTAGGGCCCCATGCTTTAATGTCATTGCTGCTACCCCCCCCCTTCTACTCAAAGTCACTCATTTTTGGTTCTTAAACCACAATAAAACGCCTATCCAATGGTGCATAAGACTGAGACAAACTGGGCAGATTTTCAGATACAGGGGCCCCAGAAGCCATTTTAGCAAATGTGTAAGACTAAGAAATATTTAGATTGATACCCCACCCCCCATGTCTCCTCAGTGTCTACCTCAGACCTAAAGTGGATTCTATTAACTCAGAAAGCCTTTTCAGATAAGGAGGTCATGGGTGGGTCAGAGCAAGACCTTTGCTATTTAACACTCCTTTTGGGAGAGGGCTTAGGTTACTACTACCTTTTATACATTTTATTGTAGGACAAATAACCAATGTGTCATCACGCACTCAGGCTCCAGATGTTGTTTACAGTTACTGCTCAAATAAAAGTTGTTTTCTCTGTGCATCCTATACGTTGACGATGTAAAGTAGGCCATGAGCAGGGTGCATGAACACGGAAACTGGGATTCGTTGCACTGTCAGGGGAGGATGGAAACAAGACTTACATACAAAATTAAGTAAGTTTAATAATACTTAATAGCAACGTATTATTTGCCATAGCCATTCACATAGGTCTGGTACCTTGCCTCCAGGAGAAGCCTCAGAGAAAGGGAAAATAAAGAATGAGCTAAACTTTTTTGTTTGTTTGTGATGGAGCTATTCAGTTAAAAAACAAAAGAAGAAGTAAAGCCAACACATTACAGTAACAGAAAATAAAAGGAATAGTAAGGAAAAATGCTCTATAAAGTTTTAGTACAAGGTCTGACTCAAAGCCAGATGGCCAGAGCCACCTGCTCCCACCTGGCAGTCGTAGCTCATATAAAGGGGAAAATCCCCAAAGTGATTACAGTTATCCAAATTCCAGTATAAGGAAATTACTTCAGGATCAGATCATGAAGAGCAGAAATAAAACAGAATCAATGCAAAAAGAGTCCAGAGTTCAACAATATGCAAAAGCTTCACAGTACCTATAATATTCAGAGTGAAGAACTGCAAGCAGCTGCACACCACGTTGCTCTCAATACTTTACTAATCCAACAAGATTCTACTCTCTTGACTATGATATGGTGGGGGTGGTTGATTCATGCTCTTCAGTCTTCTCTCTTCCATGCTGTCTCAAGCCCATATCAGATCAGGATCCCTATGCCAGGACATTTAAATCCCCATTTTATTTACCTATAGTGTGTGTGTGGTGACAAGTACTCAAGCAGTCAATGATGCACCAAATAAAAAATGTCTGACAGACACAGCATCATCTGGGACCAGAGTAACATTACTGTTGTTTCATTGCTGCAATCACCCATTTACCACTGCTTTTAAAGTTAAATCCTCAGCCTTCAGAATTATCAGATGTTATCAAATATTGGCTCCAGACTCATCAAATTGGCTTTTGTCATGAAGGTTCACACCATGTCCAGGAATAAAAACAAAACTCCCCAAAGAACAAAGATGGAGGAAAAAGTTTTCAAAACACCTAAATGGTCTAGGAGTGTGAAGACACTTAGGTACTTTTGAATATTATATTCAGATAAAGCTCTAAAATTTGGTACACCTCTCCCCGATATAACATAGTCCTCAGGAGACAAAAAAATCTCACCGCCTTATAGGTGAGACCGTGTTATATCGGGTTTGGTCCGGTATGGTGTGCCGGCAAGAGCCGGTACATCATGCTGGACTGGACTGGCTTCCCCAGCGGTGATTTAAAGGGCCCAGTGCTCCAGCCCCTGCAGGGAGCCCCGGGCCCTTTAAATCACTGCCGGAGCTCTGGCAGCAGGGCTCGGGCGGGGATTTAAAGGGCCCAGGGCTCCCCACAGCATCCAGAGCCCCAGGCCCCTTAAATCCCTGCCCGAGCCAGGCTGCCAGAGCCCCAGATTTAAAGGGCCCAGTGTTCCAACTGTTGTGGGGGGCCCTGGGCCCTTTAAATCACCATCGGAGCTCTGGCAGTGGGGCTCGGGTGGGGATTTAAAGGGCCTGGGGCTCCCCGCTGCTTTACCATGTTATATCTGAATTCATGTTATATCGGGTCGTGTTCTATCGGGGTAGAGGTGTATTGGGAAAATTTCTTGTACTCCTTCCCACATAAAGCAAGTCTGTCTCAATTAGCATGAGTCCAACTGTACAGCCTTCTGAAGGACAGGAACAAGTTAACTGATACATTTTAGACTCCTCTAAAAATCACATAGAACAATAACTATTCCATGCTTAATAATGAGACAGTTTTAAGGTCCAATATCTTATAACCTATTAGTGCTGGAAACATGTCTGACACAACTGGAAAGGTGTGAGTGGGAGAGAAAACCCAGGTAAAAAGAACCCATTTCTAGTCCTGAAATATTAGACCTTAACCTACCCCTCGCTGAAGACTAAAGCAGATCAGCACAATTTTTAAATGCAATTTTATATTTGGGGGAAGGGAAGAAACATTTTTGTAGTAGGTTTTGATTTGTATTGCACTGCAGCTAATTGAAAACTGCTTGAAGGCTTGGAATGTCCAGAGTATATCCCACTGATGATGGATTGCTGGGCAGAATGAAGTGAGACGGTCAAATGTGTATGCTAAATTAGTTAGCGCATAGATAACATCATTATATATGGAACAGACATAAACAAGTGTTGTTCCAGACATATGTATCTGACAATGGATTCGGACAGAAGACACTGGCTGCGGGTCTCAGGACTGGAATTGACCAGGGAGCAGGGCTAAGGAAACTGGAGAGCAGGTGAATGGTATCTGATGTTTAAAACTTCACACTGCTGGCAGAGGAAGCTCTAACTGCTGATTAAACTTTCTCCACTTGGTGATCCACATAGACAGAGAATTCCCTGAAACTGTGTGGTTATCTGTGGTCTTTTCTGCCCCACTGTGTCTGATGATGCATGGGCTGGTTGCCAAAAGTCTATGACATATCTTTAATGGGACTTATAGGACAGTAAGAAGAAAACACACTCAAATCACATTGGACTTGAACATGAACCCAATTTGTTATGCCAGTAATTGTAGATTGCAGTTTTAAAGGTCCGCTAGTGCATAACACAGCTGCTTACACAGAATCCAACCCTGCAATCCTTAGTCATGTTGACTAATACTTAAGGCCATTTAACTAAGTAAGACTGATCATGCAAGCACTATTCAAGTTGAGTGAGGGTTGCAGAATTGGGCCTAGATGTAGTGAAATCCCACACAGACACAGAGCACAGTCAATACAACTTAGTCTACTAGCAAACAAACATTATATTTAGTCAGAGGTAAGGTTCTGGCAGAACACACCTCATCCACCCAAAACCGTAAAACATGGAAATAAAAAGTTAAAAGAAAAGGCAAGCGTATTCCTTTCCACCTTTGTATTCCTTCAACATTGTCAATAACACACTCCCATGCTCTATGAGGCTTTCACTTCCATCTGCAGCAGATACCCAAAAGCAATATGCATCCCTGCTTTAACAAACTTACATTATAATGCAAAACTTTAACAGTGATCTCATATGCTTTTACATTAATTATATCATCAGATCAGCACATCAGACTGTCACACATTCCATGCACTTGTGAAGTTATTTTGCCTTAACACTGTTGAGATCACTGTTGCACTTGCACTCAAATGGCAAAGCCTTAATCTGCGGTGCATACTGCTTTTGGGTGTCTGTTTGAGATGTAAGTGAAAGCCTTCCATAGTTTCGGTGTGCCTCACTGGACAGCTCCCCTGAGTCAGGGAGCAGAGAAGCTGCACCTGTCTGGGAATCAGAGGAAGAAACTGAAGCTGCTGCTATGTCAGTCCTGCTGAAGAGCATGAGAGGTTGTAATATGTCTCAGTGAATTCTGTGTCTATAACATTCCATCCCCATTGAAAAGTTCCTCAGCATAAGTACAGCAAGACCAATCCTCCATGATGGGCAATGACAACTTAACTGTTCACAGAGGAAACTTCCATGAAAAAATCTATGTAATCACTCACTTCCCAAACAACTCTGTCACCTCTCATAGACTTCTGGAAATTGGACACAGCCAGGTGCAGCTGCAGCAGCAGGGTATGCATTCTATACTGCACCAGCAGATCTGCCTATTTCCCTCCCCCTTCCATGGCAGTATGAAGCATACATCTCAATCTCCAAAACGAACAGAATGTTGGAAATCGTTAAGAAAGGAATAGATAATAAGACGGAAAATATCATCTTGCCTCTATATAAATCCATGGTATGCCCACATCTTGAATACAGCGTGCTAATGTGGTCACCCCATCTCAAAAACAAATTGGATTAGATCCCTGGCTTTTACCCTTACTATTTGAGGTGAAGGAGTACAGTAATTGTCAGCCCTTTTGTAGAACAGCTACTTGAGGAAGACTTGACACTCAACTTCTCAGAGGGTTACACAGCTATTTACTTGTCAGCAGTAGAATATTGGTGATTGGAAACCCTGGATTCGATCTCTGACTCTAGGAGAGCATTGTAGTTTATTGCAGTTAGAGCTAGGATAATCAAAACTGACTAGTTATTCAATATGGGGCTTCTCATGGAACAGACCTGGGATGTGGGCCTATACAAGCCTTATATAAGCTCTCTGCTAACTTATTAAAAAAAAGTGGATAAGGGAGTGTTCAGCAGCTCTTCCATAACTATCTTCTAGGTTACGGTTATTGGCTATAGTCAAAGGTAATTTGAAAAGCAGTTACGAGACCAGAAGTTCATCTTTTCTTTTTCCCAGCTCAGGGAATTTTCACCTGAGCTACAGGCATCAGAGTCAGACACATTCTCTGTCTCTCTCTCTGCCTCTCTCTTTGTCACACACACACACACACTTTACTGCCTCTCTCTCTGTCACACACACACACACACACGCACACACACGCACACACACACACTTTACTGGTATCAGTTCAGCTGCTTTGCAGTAACAACCCAGTTTCGGACACTTTAAAAATGAAGCTTTGCTGGCCATGTGTGCCCACAGTGTTAACTGTAGTCATTTTTTAGAAAAGGTAGAAGCAGGCAATATAATCTCTCTCTTCAGAAACAAGCATTATATTCCACATTGTATATTACCTAATATTAGAATAATTCCAATAGGAGTTAGCATATTAAAGTCTATGTTACAGCTAATGCTTCAGATTCATTATAAAGTCAAGGGTTATGTGCTTCACATGATTGGCTGAATGCTCAGCTTTGCTGCTCTTGTGATTGCCACACCTTCCCACTCCAAAAATCTTGGGATGCGGAGGGCCAAAATGGCCTCTGACACAACTTAGGGAAGCCTAAGGGATGCTCTAAATTGTCCCACCTGGAGTGGGTCTCCTGTCACTGCCACATACCATATGCAGAGAGAAGGAAGCATGAGATGTAGAGCCAGGCAGTGTAGGATTTACCTGCTCCAGGGGAATCTTTGACTGAGCCTTTAGGGCAGCTTTTGGGCCCCCTTGCGCAGCAGGACCAGGAGCTGAAGATCTGGCCTGAATGTATTAAGTTCTTAATAAAATCATGAAAGTGTATAGGATGAATTCTACATAAAATTACAACTAGAGAGATGGCCAGGCAATAAAATACAATAAAACAATCATAGCCAAATATTAGCATTCTAACAGCTTTGAAGGAGATGTATAACCTTTAGAAAGTGTACTGACATCACACTTGGCTGGAATAAACTCATTAAGTCATTAAAGGTCACCTGATTTGTTTATCATTGTGAAACAGTCTCCCTTTCCCCATTTTAAGGGTTTAGCTTAAAAGTAAATTAGTGTGTCTCTTTGGTGTTTAAAGCAGATTAATAACAGCTTTACAAAGAATGTGCCACCTAATTAAAATTTGCAACATAAATCATGAGCCTTTGAAAAAAAAATCACCCCTCTAAACTTCCTATTCAAATCCAGTTAAATATGTTCCATGAGTTTTCACATGAAGTTTATGATTTCACAAGACGAATTCTCTATTTTTTCTTTAGCAGAGCAAAGAAGATATTCACATAAAATACAATAATGTTATGATGATGGTGACTGAGGTATGGCAGAAACATTTCCTTTTCTTTTTTTGAACATATTCTCCACAGCTACCAACTACAAAATCAACAAGAAAATAACTCAAGGTGGTATTCTAATACTGATGAAGAAAACTGTGATTCCTGAACACTGCCCCATTTAATTGAGTCAAGTATTTCAGTGTAATGTGGGAATACATTTATCAGAATCAGTAGAGATCAAGTGTTAATTACGAAGGCCAAGCACAAATGAATAATCTTATATATAGACCCTGACATATTAGTCCCATAAAGCACTTTGCAGATCTTATTTTATGAAAATCTACTAAGGCTCTATATACATTTGTGCTCTTAGGAAGCAATTATTTCTAAAAGATTTAGATATAATTCAATCTGGAATATTGTAAGAGATTTTTCTTTAAAATGGTTTCAGATAGAGGAGGATTATATTACTTTAAAATGAAAACACTGATCCAAATTCTCCTCACAGTGACAGCAGTACAACTCTGGGTGTCACTATGAGAAGGATTTGGGACCGACATTTTCATTCAAATGAGTGCAATCCTCTAGTATGTGCGGGGAAAAATGTAAAATAAAATTCAGAGCACAAATTTGGCATCAGAGGGATTGGATCACTGTCACCATCAGGAGCATTTGGACCATTACACTAATTAGTCACATAAATCCTAAACCCCATAAACTGATCTGCATGAGAGAGATTGGTTTAAACCAACTACCTTACCAAAAGAGTGAAGATAAGATGTATTGTACAGTAAGCTAATGCAAATGACTGACATGGAACTAGAGGAAAGCTGTATACATGTAATAGCGTCACAGTTCATACATGAGGCATGATCCTCAGGTCTGACACAAGACCTAAGGGCTCACAAGGGTGGCTTTACTTCACCTTAGTGTCCCCCTAATCTGGGTGCTGGTTAGGGCATGGTTCACCCCTAGCACAACTTACAGCAGCCTTCTGCCCAATTTAATTCCTTTGCTATGATCCTAGGAAGTGCTAAAAGTCCTCAAAACCCACTCCAGCACGAGGGTAATTAGCAACTTACTGAAGGTGGCCTGTGCTCCCAACATCTAAAAGAAACAACCATTTCACAAGAGACCCACATTACAAACTATATTCAGCAGCTATTAGTGAAGGAGAATACATTCATTTTAAATTATGTACTTCTGTCTCATTTATGAAGTTAGTCATTACATGACATTTCATATTACCTTTTTTTTAAGCCACAGAGAATTGTAAGGCATGGGAGCATTTCTGGGAAGCATTAAAGCACTCTGCAATTCCCTGTCTGTCTTCCCCGCTTTGCAATTTGCAGAGAGAGAGTGTGAAAGGTTCTTTAGCTCATCCATAAGAAGAAAAAACCCTATTAATCCTTTATACTGTACATTCGCTTTCTTAATCCCCCACTTCTTTACTTTAGCAATAACACACCAGAGGCCTCATAGCCCTTTTCTGAGACTAACTCAGCACCTTTATATAAACTATTACCATTAATTACCATTCATTTGTAAGGAAAGTGATATGCTCCAGTCATATAGACATTTATGCACGTGAGTCACTTGACTTCCATAAATGAGTCGATGGGATCATTCATTTGAAGAGTAAATTGTGTGAGAGTTTCTGCAGGATCAGGGCCTTACTGTTATTTTTCAGTTTTTCTCCTTTTATTTTATGAAGGAAAGAGTTGCTCAATTACAAAACAAGTATTCTCTTACTCAAAGGTAGAGTTATGGTTGCTGCCACACAACACTGCTTCCTGCTTCCCATACCCCAGCATCCCAAATCAGAGCACTTTCCCCTAGGCTAAGAAGCTCTTTCCTTATCTCTTTCCCCTTATCCTCCTCTCCTTCAGTCAGTCCCTGCACACTGCTGGTGCTCCATGCAAGGATTGCAGCAGTCCTGTCCTACTCTGGAAATAAAGTTGAATGATTATTTATGAAGTTTGGCAGATTGTTTTAGGTATCAGCCACTAAATCTCAACAATCCAGTGTTGTATGTTTAGAGAGGACATTGCTTATGGATTTTTCCCTTTCTTTGAATAACAAAGTGTAAGGAAACCGATATTTTAAAAATAGGTAATTATCTGTATCTCAGAAACCCTATGAACAAATGACCTCAACTTTGTATCACAAACTCTACCTCAGGCCCTGAATTGTCATAGCAATTTTCAACCCAATCTGACTATGCATGTGGTCGGTATTAAAATTCATTACAAAAGTTCAATAAGTAACCTTAACTCTAATCCTATATTCCTGCTCTCTCCATCCTTTCTATACTTAAGGGTGCAAATATCTTTCTATTGTCATCCTGATTTTGATCCCTCCTTTATTTTTTTTAAAGAAAAATCCAAAAGGCATGAAGTTTCTCTTTTTTTTTTTTCACTCTCAACATAATAGATTATTCTGGCAAACTTGAGGTGAGTTGGACAAGAAGAGTTAAATTTATGGGAGTTTGAAAAATATGAAACATTTCACCTTTTTTTTTTTAAATTGGTGCAGAGTGGACAGAGTAAAGGTGGACATCAGCCTTGTTTCTGCAGTGTGAGATCTTACAGCCATATTTGGAGGATGGATTAAGTATATACATGGTGATTTATATATGGGGTGCATGTGATGCTGACAGACCAGATGCCAGCTCTTCCCAAGGTTGTAGATGTCAGCTCAGCATTGACAAATTTATAGCTGGAAACTAGACCAGCTCACCTGTATGTTAGCATTGTTCAAGATAGGTATTAGACTTATAGGAATGTGTTTAGTGTTTAGACACTATGGAATGCTTGTAAGTTGTTGCATGCATTGATTTCACTTGTCATGTCTGTATCCCATGCTATAAGGTGATATGTAAATTTTGCTTTATAACTGTAAAAATGCTTGCTCTGAACCTTTGAACTCAGTCAGGAGGAATGGTTCATCATCCATCAAGAAGGACTATCAAAACTAAATAGGCCATTGTGGCACATCACAATACAAAAACGTGGTTAACAGCCCCCTCACACCAGTGAAGCTTCTATGTGCAAGAAACGCTGTCCCATCAGCCTGAATTCTGTAAGAAGGGGATAAAACAGGAACACAAAAAAATTCTCTCTCTTTTTGCTGTTTGGCCTCTTATAGCACTGGAGCTAGGAAAAAGAAACAGAGATCCCCAGGGTCAACCTGGGTTAGCCTTAAAAGACATTCAGTGCTGGCAGATTACTACAACTCCATCACCATTTGGAACCATATACTGTAACTCATATATTTCCTAGTTTAACCTGTAAATAACTCTCTCATTTCTTCTTCCTAGTTAATAAACACATAGTTTGTTTACTATAGGATTGGCTACAAGTGTTGTCTTTGGTGTGAGATCTGAGGTACAAAATTGATCTGGGGTTAGTGACTGGTCTCTTGGGACTGGAAGCAACCTGAATCTTTCGTGATCTTTGGCATATGACAATAAACTATCACTAAGTCCAACTTGCCTGGGTGGCTAGACAGAGTGGATTGCCCAAAGGGACTATCGGTGACTCCATGGTAAGACTGTTATAACGCTTCAGGAGTTCACATTTGGTATTAGGTTGGTGAAACCTAATCACACAAAAGATACCAATTTGGGGTGTCAGCTCCGCTTTTTGACAATCTGCCTTGAGGTTGGCACTCTCAGTCATGAACCACTCCAGACCGCGTGACAGGGTGGACTAAGTAAATTTGTTTCCCTGGATCAGAGTGGGACAGTAGGAGTTGGGAAGATTCGCTTTTGCGCTGTACATTGTATGGATAAAAGATATGGCATGTTTCCCTGAAAACAGTCAGGTGACCTAGAGGATATTCTGTGGCTGATGTGAGGGGGCTCCTAGATTTGTAACTACTCTATGTGTGGTGAAGGTTTATGGTCACTGTTAGAAGCATACCAGAGGTGAGACCTGGTGGTTGGAAATGAGAAGTGGGGGAGGAATCTGTGTACGTGCATATTTTCAGTCATGCTCTGTCTCCCAATAGGGTGTTTGTGAAAATTCTGTCACAGTGAGCTCTTGTGCTAATAGTCATAGGGGCAGGTGGTCTAGATTGCAATGGTAAGAGGAGGGCAGCTGCAGGAGAATAATATGTGATTTTTAAGAAAAATTACTGATGTAAACTTTTACATCTAGTGACTGGTTTACATTTTCTAGGCTATTTTTAAAACAAAAATGGCTGATCAGCTTCGTGTTCTAAATGAAAGCTTAGTTACACATCAAAGACTACAAACACTCCTGATGGGAGTTTTCAAAGGTTTTAAGTTCCTAACTCAAATTAACCACCCAATCTTTCAAAAGGTATTCAAAAGGGACTAGTTCTCTCTGAGGACAACAAAATACAACAAATCTGGGACTCACTAGAGACCCAGAGGTATAATATTAAAAAAACCCAAATGCAGCTTTTCCAAAAGTGAAAAGGCTTCCATATTTCATATCTCCAGAACAACTTGACCAATTAACCGCTAGCTTTGCAAAATGAAATATGCCCGAGAAAGGCCAGGTAGAATTTAGATTCTTTGAGGACTGGATACAGGGACAGCAATAGCAGGATTAAAAATAAAATCTAGCTTCAATTTAAACTCATAGACTCATAGACTCTAGGACTGGAAGGGACCTCGAGAGGTCATCGAGTCCAGTCCCCTGCCCTCATGGCAGGACCAAATACTGTCTAGACCATCCCCGATAGACATTTATCTAACCTACTCTTAAATATCTCCAGCGATGGAGATTCCACAACTTCCCTAGGCAATCTATTCCAGTGTTTGACTACCCTATTAGGTCATACTTATGGCTCTGAAAATAAAATTATACAGTAAGCACCATTTCAGATAATATTAAAAGGAAAAATTGTAATTTCAATAAAACATTATTGTTTTCTGATGGAAAGAATCTCTCCAGTAACTAGGGGTGCTGGAACAATTTTTATAGTGAGGGTTCTTAAGGGCCATTGAACCAAACCGGAAACTATGCATATAATGGAATCCACTTCAAGCCAGGGAGTGCAGCAGCACCTCCAGCACGCCTAGTTCCAGCACCCATGTGAGCAACTATTCAATGACATTAAATAACTAACTTAGTACAATTATGGGAAATTACTTAAAGTCTTTTAAACATTTACTATTTGCAATCAACAGAATATCTGTCAAACACTAGCTTTTAGTGACTCCAGATTCAAGGCACCTGCATTACTGTGATCACAAATGATTCCAAGTTTCTCTCTATGATGTCCATCAGTTATCCTGAAGAAGGCTGTACTCCTTTTGATAGCATAGACTTCATTTTGCAACATTCAGTAAACATTTCACTGACAACCTTAAACTCATGCAACATTTGATATTTATGTGGTATAGTCTTTTCTAGTTTATTCAATAAAAAGCTGTTTCCAAAAATGGCCTCAAAAATTGCACACCAATTTTTAGCTACTAAATTTATGTGTATGCTGTTTTATATGGCCAAGTTTCTGCTCAAGCAAAAAGTTGGATTTGCGTATGCAACCTCTATTCTCATTCTTACTTGCAAATCTGAACATTTGCATGTACAAATATATATGTATGCAAAATTAAGTCAGTAATTTTAGAAATTAAGTGAAGTCTGCTCTGAAAATTCAGCCCTCTACAGCCACAGTGATAAAGTGCTGTACCTTCTTTTTGTAATTAGTGAAGGAATAACTAAACAAGTCAGCTGACAGTCACCATGGTCTACTTGAGAACCTGTCTCAAATTTCTGCACACTCAAGTGCCTTTTGCGCATTCCATAGTAACCAACCGTGGATCAGCTTTATTGTCAACAGAAAGGCCAAATTTTAATTTATTTGTTCCAGCATGAAGGTTGCACGTCACTGTAACCTGAAAGTGACCAAGGGTAAAAAAACAAACTCACTCATCTGACTAAGATGAGTTGTCTTGAATTGTCTTGCTCTGACCAAATCTACCAAACAAGAATGACAATTCTCTCATGCTCTCAAGAGTAACAAAAGAGGCTAGGCAACATTTGACTATAAAGGAGATACGTTCATTTCCTCCTGCCTAAATAAAACACAATTTTAAAGTGATAAGATTAAAGAGATAGAGGAATACTGGCTTCTACTGAAGATTTATTTTCATTCCTTTGCACATAAACAGGAAATAGATTTCTGAACATATTATAGGTTGAACACACTTACAAGTTTTTGCATCTTCACCAAGCAATTTCTCTTATACTGGCAAGTAATGGTGCCTGCAGGTAGGCAGCTACCACCTTCAACAACATCACAATGCTACTTTCTCATATCAAAGTAGAAAAACCCTATCAAATCTCTTTATTGTCTTTTCTCTGTCCCCCTCCTCCTACTTTCCTAATTTTTATCCTTATTGACAAGGCTTATTATTCTTCCACTCAGTTCCAACTGAAATAAGCTACCGTTTTGCAAATAGTAGTCTCAACTATGTGGTCACTAGTAGTATAGGTCAATAATGTTATTAATATAGCACATCCTGCTGAGAGCAGATCAAACAGCCATGCTTTAAAATGTTAGTATTGTGCAATTGAGACAAACCGCAGCAGTTTTCGACACATTATAAAAATGTAATATTGCAAGGACAGAACCAAAACCAAATCTAGTGCTAGTTAACACAACACAGCCCATCGATTTGGAGAATATATTCTTTCTTGTTGTTTTCACACAACACACAAAATCAAATAATACCATAACAGAAGGGTGCTGTATCTGTGTTTAAAGAAGGGGTTGTTGGCAAACACCACAGCTCACTACTGCCGAAATGTACACAACTGATATATGCAGCACGGAAAGCTGGCACCATGGGCTTACAACCTTAATTTGCCTGCAAGAAGGAACGGAGATTTACCTTCAGAGCACGTTCTTGATTGTTTTCAGCAGTCAGATGTCTCGTGTTGTTTGCTGAAGTCTGGTTCTGCTCTTTCAGATGATGAAGCTCCTGCTCCAGCCGTTTGCACTGCAACGAGGAAAGAATTCCATTAAGTAAAGGAGATAGGGCATATTTTTTTCCCCAAGAAGCCAAATGAATTAATGTAAATAACACCATCACCGTTTTTGCCATGGAAAAAGCTTCCAGCAAAAGCAAGTTATAATCAAAGAGGTGAAATCATATTAGATCTATACACTACACACACACACACATACTCGTAAATCAATCTTTTATTCATTGTCTTGTTCAGATCCAATTGTTTGAAGGAAAAACTTATATATCAAGTATAGTATATCAAGAAACTCTGCCAAATAATATTTAAATATATTTTACAAATGAATATGACACTGAGCCAAATTTTGGTCTCAGCTGCCCCAGTGTAACAAAGCAGAATTTGCTCTATTATATATTTAAATATAATTGAACATGAGAAGAATAAGTATGTACCTTTACAAAAACCTTCACTTATTAATAAGGAAATATATGTATAGATTTATACAGTACATATTAATAAAACTCAGACTGCATTCATTCCCAAATGTATATCAGATCTTGGACGACAATTAGTTTTAAAAAAAAATGTTTTTTAATAATCAACTTTTTAAAATGATCAAGAATGGGATAGAAAATGTTAGTTTTTCCTGTTCTGAGTGTGTGCATACGAACACTTACAGGAGTTAACTTCAATAAATATTTTAAAGGCCAAAGTATTTAGGATATTCAAATTGGCACCCAAAGCAGGTTTAACCAGTTTTCAAGATAGCAATGAGGGGCAAAACCCAGCTATCCTGGCTTATCATAGTAATTAACAATTAACAGAAAAAACTCTTATAAAAACAGGGAAAGGGGAACTAGAGATGAAGATTCAATGTCTTACTATGGGCATGTAAGAGGAATTGCTAAAGCAAAACTGAGAGAAGAGAGCATATTAGCTGAAAACATTAGCAAAAACAAAATACTTTTAGCATACACCATACTACTGGGAAGTAGAAGGAAGTAATTATGATAGCACCATTGAAAACCAAAGCATGGAGGAGCTTGACGGCACAGCATCTGAATATTCAAAGATGAGGAACATAGTCTGCTGAATACTCAGAGTAGGCATAGAGGGGAGAAGATCAAAGATGTAATGGCCACTAGCACTGTGATCTCAAAACTAAAAATTTAAACTCAAATAATATTACTAGGGACAGATAACTTATGACCCTGGATTATTTTGGAAGCTATGTAAGGAATCAAATTTCCTATCAAATTTATAATCTGTCATGATACAGGACTAGCGAGCAAGGAAGCATGGTTCATGTTAGCCCCAATGTTTAAAAAAGGTAAATGGTTCTGAACCAGAAGACAACAGGCTAGTGAGTCTATCTACAGTCTCGAATAAAATTTTAAAGCTATAACCAAAAGTGCATTTTCCAACACAGGTTTAGATAACACTATTTTATTTCCTTCTTTAAACTCTTAACCACAAATAATGGACTCTGGGCCCCATTACCAAACACTCGCACCTAAACTGGATGTCAAATCCCAAGGCTTGCATGGGTATCCAAATAATGGCAGTTGCTCAAAATGGGCAAATAAGGGCTGATCTAAGCACCCAAATGAAGTATGTGGGTGTCTATTTTGTGTATTTGCATATGAAACCTGAGTTCAGAAAAGTTACCAGCTCTAGTGAATTTCTCCTTTTTAAAAAGAGGGAATATTTCTGGAACTAGTATATTCTCTCAAACTGATAGTAGTGTGCAAGTATGCTAACTGTATCACAGCTATTTCATTTTTGTAGTGAATAACAAAGGAGAAAAAGATAGAGAAAAGACAAAAAATATCTGTTAAAGTGCACCATGATGGATGGTTGTTGTGTATTTTTTTTTCCTTGTTAAAACCTAAGGCTAAGATAATATATTAATACATTTGATTTGATTTGTGTATGTCTGTGTTTATTTGTATAAAGCAATGGTTCAAGTATTGAATATAATTTTAATGCTCCTTTTTACAGACAACAGCAATCACAAATCATGTCCCTAATATGCCTTTTCATAACAAATGTGCGAGAAGTAAGGTGGTATGAAAATAATGCCAACAACTCTGAATCGGTTCTAATTAAATCCATGTATATGTGGGTACAGTTTCTCTGGCATGCAGATTCATAACACCTGAGTTTTAAAAATCAGTTAGTTAACTCATTATCACAAAGCATGAGTTTTCTGTTTCAACTTAACATCAGCAAAATTGCCATTTCAACCTTTCAAAAATGCCTTCCTTTAAAAAAAAACAAACTTTTCTCTTGAAATCTCTTAACAGTATACTAATTGTACCAATGGCACTTAAAACAGACTGGGGTAACAAGGATATGGGCCAAAAATTTAATCCACCTGAAAAATATCACATATTTTTATTCACACTGCCCCCCTGGCTCCAAAAATAACACTGGTACATAGACAACATTAAAACTAGTTATTGGATAATTCAATAACAAACCTCACATACCTGATGTTTTGCACAACTGCAGGCCTCTGTGTGCACTTCATAATATTATTCTACTCTATTTGTTGCACTCTTGTGAAGACAGGATATTGACATAAACAGAAATAGCAAGATTCTTGCATTATCCTAGCTATTCACAGGGCAAGAAGGCAAGTCAAAGAGAAGCAGCACAAAGCATGCATGCCCACACATCAAAGCAGCTGGTAGAATTAAAGGTATGTCAATTTCAACAGTGTCTAAGTTGATTTAAATATGCTAGATGTGCACTTTCCCATCTTAAGTGAATAAAATGCTCTCATTTTCACTAAAAACACTGACAATAGAAAATCAGGACTAGTGTTGCTAGAATTCATTTTAGGAGCATCACAAAAAACCCCAAAAAACAAACAAAAAAGAAAAACAAAACCAAAAAACCCAAAACAAAGTTAGTGACTTAATTTATTTATACAGGAGAAAAAGTGTCTAATTATTTAAGTCTATGATAGTGTCACCCAAGTAGAAGACACAAGTCACCTAATTCATTTAAAATAATTCATTAACCAAACCTGTCGCAGGTACGTCAAAAATCAAATTTATTTTCATCAGTCCAGGAAATAGCAACTAGCTATGCCTTGTCTATGAAGAACTGTTATTATGGTGACAATTTTTTATTTATATGTTAAGGGTGTATATAGCATAAAAATCATAACTGCACAAAAATGTACAGTTAGAATATTTTTAGCATTAACAATATTGTACTAAAAGTACATTTCTTTTTCACAAGGGCAAGAGTATCTGGAATTCCTGTGCAGCCAATATTTTTGCTGTTCGGAAGGAGTGGAGTATTAAGAACAGTTTTAGACAATGTGGGCCTTCTACTCATTTCAGCCAACATGGTTGTTAGCAGGGTCCAATAAAAATGGATGTTCTTTAAAAGAACATGTGTTTTTATTGGTTACCCACTTTGCTGAAAGATGCCAACAGCTGCAAAGATGAAACTGGACTTCCTTCTAAAAACATGTATAAAAATCTTTTTGGAGTAGGGCGGAGAGAAGACATGACCCAGTTTAATACTGACAAGGAAGCATCAGATATTTGCTTTTAAGGCCTAAAGGAGGAAGTCTTTTATTTTTAATATTATAAATGCGAATTTCTAAACCCTGCTATATCAAATGTGTGAATATATTTATTTGTGAAACATTCAAGCTATATTCTAGCAATATCAGAGATGAGTGAAACTATTTTAAAATGATATATCAACTTAAGTAGATTTTGGACTGTCTACAGATTCTTATTTGATAGAAAACTGCTCATGTAGAGGAAATCCTAAATTAAGCATTATATTATGTAAAAGGCAATAATCATTTAGAAATCTGTCTTTCCTAGTTCGAATATCTTACATACTTCGGACATAATCATGGCACATATGCACAGGTCAAGGGGGAGGATAAGCATGGAGTAGAATACTGGAGAAATAGCTAGGAAGGGGTCATTAGAGCCTTGGTGAAGGAATGTGTCGTTTCATGGAGCTTTCATACAAGTAACCCATTGAAGATCAGCTAACTCATGTAAACAGATTTTACCACCAAGAAAACCTGTGTAGTCAAGATATGCATTGCCTATGCAGAGCTCCAGTGTGTAATGTCAAAAAAGGGTGAAAGGATTTGATAGAAAAACAGGAGACATTTTCCTAAAGAACAAATTATTATAACATCTGGATGCACACATTAGCTCTAAAATTACCAAGCTTAAGTTGGCTTTGCCCATGTCACTAACAGCCTCTAACCCAAACGGTGCTCCTCTTTAAACCCACGCCCCAGCTCTGCTCCCTTAGCAATAAGTCTTTCCATTTTGCACAGCAGTTGCCAGTAAAACATTAACAGTTCCCCACACTTGCACTCATCGTTGTATTAATTTTCTTCTATAATTAATAGGAAACAACTGCAATGTCTAGAGAACCACTGCACGGTAAGTGTTGGCATATGGTGACACTTTAATGGTGATCACCACACAATCATTCAAAATGTAATAATTTTGGACTTGATTTTTATATTCCTCCTACTGAATTACGTATGTATAGAGGGCTTTAGTTTTACATCCATGAATTTCAGAGAGGTAGTGAGAAAGGGACAGATATGATGGGCAACATAATTAGCATTTGCTAACCAAAGGGCTGAAGCACTCCCACCCAGCTCAGCCAGTCTTCTTCCCTCCTGCTAGGCCTGAGAGCAGGGCAGTGCAAAATGATCCTCCAGAGAGCTTTTCACCACTGTTCCTTGAAGGTAAAAGAAACTCCTAGGTCTTGCCCTCTATCAGGCCTGAGGCAGGTGAAGATGCTTCTGCTGTGTGCCCACCCCCAGACTCGGAGTTTGGGGAAGAGCGGTCATTCTAGATTAGTCCCTCACTCAGGTGGGGGATGAACATCCTCCAAATCTGGAGTGAGGGGGCTGGGTGGGGGTGTGCATGTGTCTCCGTCCTCTGGAGGCTGTATCCCATCCCACACCTGGAGGGTTTGAGATCTTCCTTGTGGTGGTATGCAGCATCACAGGGGTAAAGGAAGAATAAGGAAGTCAACTGTGTGTGAGAGAGAACAGTAAATGTGAGCAAGTGTGAGAAAGAAACTGGTCTGTGACTGAGAGTGAGAGAGCTCAGAGGGGAAGGGGAGGAAATGTGGGGAGCTGAGATGCACAAAGACAGAAGAAAAAACGTTGAGACCCCACCTCCCATGGTGACAGATTCAGAGTGGGGAGAACGGAATAGACAGAAGTATGTTTTAAAAAAATACATATTCATCCTCCGCTTACTTGAAACCCATGCAGGTGCCTGGGGCGCTGGAACAATCTGTACAGTGGGGGGCTAAGAGCCATTGAATCAAACTGTAAACCCTGTGTATAATAAAAACCACTTCAAGAAAGGGGGTGCAGTAGCACCCACAGCACCTCTACTTTCAGAACTTATGTGGGTGCTAAAGGCCCATTACAGATCAATTGCTCTTTCTGTGCACCTGACAGCATCTGATGTGAGATTCAGCTGAGTGAGATAGGTCTAATGAGGAAAGGTAGATTTGAGAGTCATCACAGAGGAGGTAATTGGACCCCCACAAACCAATGAGGACACCCTGACAAAAAAAACAGAGGGAAAATATGAGAAAGCTAAGAACAGAGCCTGGAAGACCCCTACAGAGGTGGGGAACAGGGCAGAGGAGGAACTGCTGAAGGTGGGGGACAGGAACAGTCAGGGATAGGAAGAAAACCAGGTAAGGACAGTGTCACAAATGATCAGGAAGGACAGCCTGACAGCATCAGAATGTTAAGGAGGATAAGCATGGAGTAGAGTCCTAGATACTAGGAAGAAATTATTAGAGCCATGGTAATAGTAGTTGCAGTAGCGTGGAGAGGATAGAAATGGATTGGAGTAGGTTCAGAGTGAGTTAGAGGCAAGGCATTCAAAGGAACCATCTCATCATATTTCTCTTCACTAGAAAATGAGGTTGTATTAACATGATAGTACAGACTTTATAGTCAGTACAGACAAGTCATGCCAAACACATTGTATCAGCTGATCAGGGGTAAGCCCTCAGTGTTCTCTTTCCCAGGGTTTATCTACAACTAGCTAAAGTGTTGTTACACACCACTTTCCTTTGTCTATACTGACTACTAAGTTTCTTCTCTCACATTACTGAGTATGAGTCTTCAAAGTTGGGTTATAACATAACTTTATTTTCTAGTGAAGACAAAACCAACAAGGTTACAGACAAAAGGGAAGAAGAGAAATGTGAAAGTAATTGGAGAAACAGCTAAAGTCACTAGTTGTTTTAAATGTGGGGGAAACAAGGCAATGCTTATACAGGATTAAGAGCCATACTGTCACCCTCCTGTGCAATGTACACACAGCTCTATAGCTTTGATTCAGCAAAACATCTAAGTATGAGTAGTTCCATTGACTTTATTGGCTAGGGCAGCAACCCATCATTATGCAGGTTGAGCAAAGTAGGAGGGGATTGCGGCAAGAAAACTGTATTTGTAGTGTGAGGGGAAATATAGTTTTTAGGGCTATTTGAGCCTGCTAACTTTTGCTTATGTTTTTAATATTGCTGCACAACACCTTTGTAAAGAGTGGGGCTTTTATTAAAATGAAAAGAGCAGTTATGGCAAGATGCTCCAAAAGAAGAAAATGCATTGTACCTTTCCTATGCTACACAAATTATGAGTAGATTTCTACTTTTCACCACAGCTTTGAAGTTACAATTTGACACCTGTTTACAATGTCATTTGTTTGAATAAAATGCACCAGGTATAAACCAGGGCAGAACTTGGCCCAGAGTTCTTTATTGAGATCTAGAATTCAGCGGAAATACCTAAAACAGATAACTGCATTATGAATCTAATCTAAAAACAAAACAATTTTATTTAGCTCTTCTATGAAACTATGGAGCAGATCCTGCAGTCCTTATCTGAACTTGCACTGTTGATAATTTTGTGACTAGTTCTTTATTAGCAGTCCCATCTTGATGTAGACCCTATATTTGAATAGTGATTCTCTTTATGTATTTGATTAAAACAGTATTTATTAACCTTAAAGACAAAAAGTGAGTCACTAACCCAAACCATTTTACTGAATTATACTAATACAGCTACAGGGATAATTATCTACATGAATTTATTTAAATTTGATAACTTAAAAAAATCCAGTTTGATAGAATACACTTAGTTGTATGTCCTGATATATAAAACAATTGCTTAAAAGAAATCCCTGTGGATCTTTTTTTCCCAACAAGTGAGAATCTAAATTCCCAATCTTGCACTGACCTCATTGAAGCTCCATATAGGTACAGGATACATTCTGATGCAGGATCTAGGTCAAAATCCCTACAGTCCAGTCCAGCAAGGTATTTAAGCATGAACCCAACTTTAAGCATGCAAGTAGTTCCATGAAACTCAATGGGATTACGCCAGTGCTTTATGTTAGTCCTGTTCTGAAATACCTTGCTGAAATACATGTGAAGCAGTGAAATTGACAAGAACCAGGTTGCAGCCAATACACAAAATAAATACCTGTAAGGGGAGAGAAATATTTCCCTCTCTACTGTCTTTCAATTATGGTCAACTTAGGTGTTCATTTAACAATACAGAAATGCATTTATCCCCTTACACAGAGTCAAGAGAACGTTACTGTTTTGCTGGGTGAAAAGAAATTTAATGAAAAATAAATTTTGATGTATTTCAATAGAAATATACAAGAGAGAAATTAAACAGACCTTTGAATATCATGTCCCTACTGGCCAGAGTAGTATTTCTGCAAGTGATAAATACTAGGTACATTTACAATAGCAATCACTTCATCAGTAGCATAAGCAACTCACATACAATCTGTACATGGAGCACTAGAATTTTTTTTTTTTAATTATGGCTATTTTTTACGTGTGATTTTTTTTCTCAGTCATCTATAGACATGAGTGAATACAATAATATGAAGCAGACAGAAATAGTTTAACTGATTTTACTCTTGTTTTATTATTCTATTATCCTTTTCTTTATTTTCTTTTTAAAGATCTTCACATGAGAATAGCACCCAACTCGAAGAGTCCTAATGGAATGCAAGCATGCTTAGTTTTTGACCATTTTTTTTTCTTTTTTGAACAGTCTGCTCCTTGTCCCTAATTCATCATGATTGCTTGAGAGGCAAACATCTTGCCACTTGGATGCTACACAACTCTTTCCTTTGCAGACAAAAATAATATCAAACTCTTCCAGTCAAAACACAAACCAACCTTTGGTGTCAACGTGAATTATGGACATTGAACTGCAGATGTTTGGAAGCACTTATATCTATATAGATAGTTTTTATGCTTTTTCATGTAGAAGAATTATTTTTTGTTCAAAAATAAATGAGTTTCTATACAATTATCATGAGAAAGATTTTTCCATTAAACTATATTTTTGAATTACAATTTTCTACTGTCTGAAAGAAAAGGTTTTCTTTAAAGTCTTGGCAAACATTCAACAAATGTGTTTAAATGATTATTTATACAATGCCTAGCATCTTAAAACTACCGGAATTTCAAGAAAGAGAAGTGCTTTTATAGCGCTTAGGCCTCAGAAACATCTGCCTCTTAAAAAAAAAATTATATTCCATTAGTAAGAGAAACATTTCAAGCTAGAAACATTTTTTGCAATTGGGGTCTTGCTCACCCAGAAACCATCAAAAGAAACATTAAAAAACAAATGAAACACTGTCTGCATTGCTACTGTGAGCCAACTGGAGCCTGGTGGATTAAAGGAACCAGATAATACATAGTGTACATCACAAACTGTGCATTTATGAACATGACAAAGAGCAGCAAATCAAGAGTTCATTTATTTTCTTTGGAATACTTTAAGGAACCATAAAACAAAATGAATGGAAGTTTCAGATTATTAACTCCTTCTGTCCCTCTTCATTAAAAAAAATCTAGACCAGTACAACTAAATAGTGCCACTAGCCACATCTGTGCAATTTCATTTGGCCTTGAGTGTAATTTAGCTGTAACTTTTATGCAGTCATACAGCCTTTTTTCTCTTTCAGGATGAAGTCTGGAGGATCCATGGCAAGATCAATTTCCTCTTCAGTAAGTCTCAATGTATATTTCTACATATCATAATGAACCCTCAACATTTGGCAATGTGGGGAGAGAGTCAAATCTATGATGTAGGACCACAATCATGGCCTAGAAATGATCAAAACTATCTTTGTCTTTGCAAAGGGCAAAGACTGGTAATGGCTAGACCTAAAGAGATAAGTTGGTTTGATTTGAATAAGCAGTCTACAGCTTGGATTGCTTAATCAAACCTGTTAAGTTCTGGAAATCCAGCTGGAAGTCTTGCAAGCATAGGCTATTTCAGAAGATTTTTATTGCCATGAGTGAAAACTTTCATTAAGTAGGCCTGTAACAGAGTCAAAACTGGTGTCAGGCCCCAATTTTCAGTGTTGCTCCATTTATTGTTGCGAAGTCCAAGTGACCTAGTAGTATTAAGTTTCACTTTCAAAAGTGAATTTGGCATTTAGGAGTCTAAGTCCCATTGATTTTCAATGAAAAGGTGAGAAAAAATAATTTAAAAATGTAGTATCTCTAAAATTACCTAAAATAGCCTTTTGTAGGTCTAAAAAGGCCACAAAATTAGAGGCCATTATATCCTGGCCTTTCAGGTCTTCAAGTCCAGCTCCCTGCACTGAGGCAGGATCAAGGAAACCTAGACTGGGGTCAGCAACCCTTGGCATGTGGCTCATCAGGGTAATCTGCTGGCAGGCTGCAAGGCATCTTGTTTATGTTGGCTGTCTGCAGGCACAGCTCCCTGCAGCTCTCAGTGGTTGTGGTTTGCTGTTCCTGGCCAATGGGAGTTGTGGGAAACTGGACACAATTCCCCAGTTTGGAGAACTCACCAGTGCTGAATAGAACAGGACAGTTACCTTCCCTGACTTACATACAACACTGCTGTTAATACACCCTTAAAGTATATGGAGATATACCTATCTCATAGAGCTGCCCTCTGCCTTCACTAGGAGGACCAAGTACTGATTTTGCCCCAGATCCCTAAGTGGTCCCCTCAAGAACTGAACTCACAACCCTGTGTTTAGCAAGCCAATGCTCAAACCCACTGAGTTATACCACCCCCAAGATTATTAGCCTTTTTTGCAACTACATCATATTGTTGGCTCATATTCAATGTGTTATCCATTATAACCCCCAGATCCTTCTCTGCAGGACTATTGCCTAACCAGTTATTCCCCATGTTGTGTTTGTGCATTTGGTTATTCCTTCCTAAGTGCAGTACTTTGCACTTGCTTTATTGAGTTTCATAGTGTTGATTTAAGATCAATTTCCCAATTTATCAAGATCATTTTGAATTCGCACCCTTGTCCTCCAAAGAGCTAGCAACCCCTCTCAGCTTGATGTCGCCGACAAATTTTCATTATCCAAGTCATTAATGAAAATATTGAATAGTACCAAACCCAGAACTGACCTGTGGGACCTCACCACATACATCCTCCTACTTTAATGGCAAAACTATTGATTATTAAGCCCAATAGATTTAATATGGATTTCTACAGGGATACAGACAGAGCATAATTCAACCCACAATATTTTTAGCCACGCTCTGGACAAAAAAACCAAACCGAAACAAACAAACAAAACCTCCACTGTATATGCTAGATAGAATTAGATGTAGCTTTTCATTCAATTAACAATATAAGCATATATCACAGTCTCTCGCTAAGGCTAGTGGGAGGGAAATTCAAATCTGGCATAAAGCATAAAGGAATAGAGCTTCTGGCTCAGGAGGCACGTTGAGGCTGTGGCAGAGTATAACAGCTAGGAGGATATGGGGTCAAACTCCACAGCTCTTATGCTGCTCTAAATTGTCTAGAAGCTGTTTTGGCCCCCAGTGGCCCCAGGATCCTGGAAGCAGAACGATGGGTTTAGAGCTCAGTCCACTTGAGCATCTGATCCATTATAGACAAGTCTACAGGCCTTTTGTTAGATGTTCTCACCACCAACCTTCAGAGCAAGTGTATTACTTTTGTCTGTTTTCTTGCACGGATAGCATGTATACAAAAGTATATATTGTATCACATGACATAAAATAATTGCATCAGTATCCAATGGAAGAGAAAAGACTGCTCTCACATTTTGTTGGAAGTAATCGATCAGAAAACTGGTGTGCTGGGTCCCAAGGAAAAATAGGGAATATCTCATTCTCAATGGGGTACTCCTTCTATTTCTAGTCCCACGAGGCCATGAAGTGTCTTACTTTCAAGTGATGTCATTTTTAGGTCTAGAAAAACTGCCATTGGCCCACATTTGAATCTTATTCACTGGGGACCTAGGAATTTGGAGGTAAATTCCACATTTGGTGGAAAGGTTGGTAACATTCTCTTTGCAAATTAATTGCTGTTGTTTGAAGCAGCTCAGTGGTCTGGAATGGTGAAGTCCCAGAAAATGGATTAGGCCTCAGTCCTTCAAAGATTTATGCATATGCTTAATCTCAGACAATGTGAGCACTCCCACTCAACTATCCACTCCTAGAAAGTTAAGCACATGCATAAGTCTTTGTGGGACTGGGGTCTTATTGGGCAGGTAATGAGATAACAGGTATAACACTTTTCATATGCATGTGCAATTTGTCACAGGACGTATCCATTTATCACATGGATCTCACTTCTGCATACATTTTATATAACTATTAGTGCAATTCTTCTCAATTCCCTGGCATTTTGGGCTTGGTTACAAGATGCAACCCAGTGTTCTCTCTTCACACAGTATATAGAAATGGTCTGTATAATGAATGGGTAAACTCCGTGAAGTTCTAGGTTTTGCAACCTGTCAAACTGTTTTAGGGGGTTGCAAAACTCATTTGAGTGTGTGACCCTTGCAATTTACCTAAGAACATTCAATTAAAAGACAAAAAGCAATATGTTTTTTCTAGCAAAAGAGAATCCTATACTGTGTACTGGAAAAAGACAAACTCCCTTCAACTAATGCTGGAATAAGTAGGAGCCTTGTACTTGGCACGTATATTGCATATCTTTTCTCTGGATTGTATTCCTTTCTTACCTTTTATCCCCCAGTGGAGTTTTTTCTTTGCTCTCCCTCTGCTACTTTCTTCATAGTCCTTTCTAAGCAGAATGCAAAACGTAATAATTCCAGAATCTGAGTGAAACTTTTACACACAATACTGTACTGGGTTTGAAATTAAGCAAAAATATGTTCACCCATGTTTAGGGTTTTTAAATGCATCTCCTATATAAATAAGAGACTTCTGTTTTACATGGAGGTCACATTATTCATTCAATTTTCTAATTTCAGACCTATAGTTCTAATAAATAATGTATAAACTAAACATGTAAGCTGATAAGTAGTGCCCATGGTAATAGGTTAGTGAGCTCATGCACGGGAAACCAATATAGTACAATCAACTTTAAATCGTTCATACTTCAGTGCATTGTACATATCAAAACAAAAAACATTACCAGTGATCCCAAATTGTTCAGCTAATTGCACATTTTAATTAAGAGTTTATCGTGGGAGAAAAAAGGTGCAATAATTTAAAAATCAAAGCTTTTTATTTATCACTGTCATTGATAATGAAACACAAACATTTATTCTACCAAACAATTTGTGGATCTTTGTTAGCAAAAATCATTATCACAGGATTGAGATCTAGAAGTACAATATATTTGTTGCAGGATTCTTTATTACATTCAGTGCATAGTAGCAACTTCAAAAAAAGAATCTCAGCGTGTCTGTTTCCTTCTTTTGTGTCTCTTCCTTTGAAGAGCAGCATCTTCTTTCCTCTCGTCCTCACCCTGTCCTGCGCTGTCCACCCCATTGCGTCCCCACCATTACAATGTCTATTCCCCTTTAGTCTCTTTGATCTGTCCTCTCTATCCTCACAGAAGTTCTTTGCATTATATGTCTTCCCTCATAAGTCTCTCGTTATACGCAGCAATGTTATAGCAGCTGACTATCATAAAATAATAAGTCATTAGAACAGCTTTCTGAGGTTAGCAGATAGGGCCAGCAATACTTGCCCATTTTATGGGATGGGAAGTTAAAAGAGAAAGTTCAAGCGGCTAAATCAAAAGGAGCTCATGTTAGAGCTAAAAGTAGACCCTTGCTTTCACTACTATGCTAGCCCATTAGACTACATGATATTTAGCTGTTGCTTCTGGTGGCCACATGTTCTGCCTGTTCAGCAGAGAAGCTGGTTCCTCTGCAATCAGATGGCTTACAGCCAGGAGGCAGCTTGTCAACCATTTGGCACAGCACCTCCCCTTACAGACAGCAGCAAATTGCTCTGCTTTACTTCTTCTCCTCCTACCCCCCTTAAAAAAGTTAAGCAAGCCACACCAGCATTGTTCACAGGAATATACATAACTGAATGGAGGCAGTGGACACAGCCTGGTATACCTGAGTTTGAGCCTTGGAAACTGGGGAAGCTGCTGGAAAAGGTTGGTAACCACAGTTTTAAATGGTTGGCTAGAGCAACATATTTCCAGACTAGCCTTTTCTCTACAGACATTCAGTGCTGTAGAAGCAAACATCCAGCAAAATCCACCCTCTTTTCCACCTATTTCTAGTCACGAGGAATATGATTCTCAGGCTAATGCAGAGTATTCAGCTGTTGATATAGGTATGTTTTTGTACAACTGTAACCTTGTTTCATTGAATGCAACTAATGTAAATTGATGGACAGGAAAACAAAATTCTGAAAACAATCTGTCATTCTAATGAGCTGGTTTTCAAATAAGCTTCAATGGATTTTCTTGAAATCCATATGCAAACAAGACTATTGCCTAAATGTTAAGTTGGCAGTTATTTCACAAAAGGACAAGAAGCATTTTAAAATACCACCACATTAGTTCAGGAAACAAGTATCAGGGATCGCTGTGCAATAGCCATAGATTATTAATTTCCTTGTTCGGTTATTATAATCATGGGATTACAGGTGTTTCCTCATGGTACACAAACTAGCTGTTTGCCATGATGATAAGTACTGTACTCTCAATTGAGCTGTCAATTGCTTAAGTGCCTGGTCTTGATTTTCCCGCTGAAAATGTATATTCCCCAAACATCTTTAAACCCTAACAAAAGCTACTTTAACTTAGACAGGCTATGGGAATCTAAATGAAGATAACTAATAGGTACATTAGAAGGGAAAGTTTCAACAGCTCTAACAGTGGCAACAGGTACTTTTTCAACAATCAAAGAGTAGTTCCTCTTTTCTGCTTGGAATGAGGAATGGAGATATAGGACATGTTGCTTTCATTGTTCTCACTGAAAACAGCCCCTATCCCCCAACACGCACACGCTACATAATGCTACATAGGGCCAAGAACATCAATTATATAGAAGAAAAGGAGCTCTGCATGCATAAACACACAACTATAAACCTTCAAACTTTAAAATTATTAAATCATTTTTTTCTCCAAAACATTACTACAGTTCTTCCTTACGGAGAGCTGAACAAGGACAGAATTGAAAATGTAAATTTCAGATATTTTTGTTAAATGTGATCAAATGCAGCCAAAAATATTTTTTTCCAATACAATCAAAGGCCAATTTTGCTCAAACTTTTCAAAATGAATGACATATGGAGAGACTAATCCTGTGATGTTACATCAAATGAGGAAAGTATTTTGAAAAATTATATAAAACAGAAAAGACTGAGCAGCTTTCTCAGCTTCAACTATAGTGTATGCTATCAAAATGAGATTTATTACATGTGTGTGTATATATTTAAAAAAAATCTTTTTTCATTAACGTTATATCTGGGGGGATGGAATTAGCTACCCAAGCTGATGGGGGGCTTCTGAGAGCATGAGCTCTGAATGGAAATTTCCTGTTATTTCAGAAAAGCCACCTAAAAGTTTTCAGACCACTAACTGAGAGGCAGAAAGGCCTAAAACTAAACACTGTGGTTCCCTCAAGACCTCTTCACGTTTCCCCAAGAACTCAGTTCAACTTCAGCCTTATCACTCAGGTTCCTTTATTTGGAGACAGCAGAGCTATGCTGAGTTAATCAGACTCAAGCATAGGCATGGAAAGTACAGGTGCAGGGGGTGCAGCAGCACTCCCAGGTTTTATGTGGGGTCCCACTGCTGACCACATGCCCACCTCCAGCTTTAGACCCAGCCTTGGCTCCTGTACCTCTGTCCAGGTTCCCTCTCCTAGAGACACAACCCTGCTCCCGGTCCCCACTATTAAAAATGTTTCAGCGCCACTGAGCATAGGAGGTGAGCATAGGGTGTACGACACATCCAAGGTTACAAAGCAAACTTCTTCCTCCATATACATTTACGCATTACATCGCATATACTATACTGGCATCACTGGGATTGGCTTGGTTAATCTGTGGGAACCAATCTCTGTACAGCATGCTCTGTCCACACACTGGCCATGTACAATTTACTCTTTGCCTCATCTTTACATTTCTGACTTATCCATTGCTATCTTGTCCATTGTAAATACACTACTACGTCGATATAATGCGATGTGATATAACACGAATTCAGATATAACACGGTAAAGCAGTTCTCCGGGGGTGGGGGGGCGCACTCCAGTGGATCAAAGCAAGTTCAATATAACGTGGTTTCACCTATAATGCGGTAAGATTTTTTGGTTCCTGAGGACAGCGTTATATCGAGGTAGAGGTGTAATTCCCTGGGTGTTCCCCTTTATCTTAGCTAGTACACATATTCTGTTTCCAGCCTGCTGATTTGTTTACCTCCAAAAATGATGCCTCACCCACGTCCGGTTATTCATGTCAAGCCAGGCCTACACTAAAAAGCAGCAGAGAGAGTTTCTCTGAAGTGCAGCCTGCTATATGTGTAACCCCATCACCCACACCCAGCTCAAGGTCTCCAGGCAATTCCATCATTCACATTTACAGGGAAAGACACCCTAAGTAGAAGGAGATCTGAGGAAATTTTAAGCAAAACAGAAAGCTTACAGAATGTTATGACATCTCTTAAAAGCAATGGGGTGGATCCATCTGCCAAAACAAACAAAATGAATAAATGTCTCACAACGGTTGAGAAGTATCTGTATACCATGGAGGACAGTATGCAGCACATAAAAGAGAAAGTGTAATGAAACACACAGCAGCTGTCTATGTAAGAATTTGGCCCCAGCATGGAAAGCAGAATGGTTCAAGTATTGGTTACAAGTGAAGAATAAAGATCTGGAGTTTCTTCTAAGAAGAGGCTGCTAGATGCCATTAGTTTCATCAAGAGATTTATTAGGCTGGTTTTGCTGACTGGTTTAAATTAAGGTTCCCATCCCCATGCAAAGTCCTAACATGTTCTAGTTGTCATTGGGACTTTCAGAAGTGGGGTTATAACCAGTGCTTTTAGACTGAGAAAGAATAGTTGGGCTTAGAGGAGTATAGAAGTAAAGGAAGCAACCTACAAAGGGATAAAGATTTTCACTTCCTGATCAGAGCTCCCCAAACCAGGCTTGAAGCAGGAGGCCAGAGATATCCAAATTTCTTCAGGCACAGTGGAAGCCTTCCTCTTCTACCCAACACCAGTTTGCACTGTGCACTGTAATCCCCTTTCAGGATACAAAATCAGATCAACACCTTCTGAAGATTACTTGGAAAAAACACTTGATTAGTAACATCTTAGAGCAGTGGTCCCCAACATGGTGCCTGCTGGTGCCATGGCACCCTCCGAGGCATTTATGTGTGCCCGCCTAGTGCCCAGCAGGGGAGATAAGCCATGGCCCCATGCCTGATGGGGACAGAGAACTCTCCGGGGCTGCAGGAGCTGGTGTTCTCGGTCCCTGGCAGGCGCGGTGCTGCGGCTTAAGCCGGAGAGAAGCTGCAGCCCCACACCTGTTGGGGACAGAGAATTCCGGAGCTGTGGGCTGCAGGTGCCGATGTTGTCTGTCCCCGGCAGGCACGGGACCCACCTAGTGCCCAGCAGGGGAGAAAAGCCGGAGCCCCGTGCCTGTCGGGGACAGATTACTCCGGGACTGCAGGCTGCGGGCGCCTGTGTTCTCTGTCCTCCCGGCTTCTCTCTGCACTGCCCAGAACTGGCGCCAAAAACAAAAACAAAAAAAATGCTCCAACTCTGCAGAACGGACGGAATGCCGCCCTATAGCATGTGCTGCCCCAGGCACGTGCTTGCTCCACTGGTGCATGGAGCCGGCCCTGTATGTGAGTAATTGTGGGCACCCGCCACACTCTTCTGAAAACATGAATGTGCTACTGGCCACGAAAAGGTTGGGGAGCACTGACTTAGAACCTTTTCAGTGAGACTGTAATGTGAATAAAACAACTGATCTCATTCATTCAACATAATCCTTTTACCCTTACTTTCTAGTTCTGTGTGAACTTTAGTAATAATTAGACATGAATGCCTAAGGCTGAACTGCTTTGCAGAAGAGGATGGAAATCAAAATAAAAATTACCTAAGAAAATAGAAAGGTTGTGAATGACTGTAAAAAGAATCACGAGTCAAACACTAATTCCAGTAAAACTTTTGGTTAATATATTTATTATGTTTACTAATTTATTGTATTTAATTTGTTAATTCTGGGGCAAAAAACATTTATTATGGTTGAATTTTTCTTCCAAAGAGACACTCTATATTATCAATGGCATAGAAAATTAGAAGTAAATATTACTGATATTTATCCAGTACTACAGTATTAGGTCTATGCTACAGTATTTTACTTTAGCTATGGTAGACATTAAATATTTATGACTGTGAAAAGCAATTACTGTAGTTACATGTCAAAGCAATAATGAGCCTAAACATACAAGATTTAACAGATGGCCGTTCATTTATTTTTACTTCAAGTTTAAAATATCTTTTATTGCCTTCTAAATATGAATGTCAATGAGGATGTTACTTTTCAAATGTACCTTTCATTAAGAATCTTCAAATACCTTTGTCCATTACAATTTGGCAATTTTTTTTTTACTATAGCGACCAAAGTATAAATTTGAATTAAAAAAACTTTTCAAAAAAGATTGTTTTTACTGTACCAACAGCATACACCATACTAAAGGTGCCAAAACACACTACAGAAAAGAATGGCGATAAAAACTGCGTAGAGCACTGTGGCGTTGCACTCTATATGATTTTATGAATATATGCTAATATAACTGGAATATGCTTCACGCAAAAGGTCTCTTGTAAGGATATCATTACAAAGCTTATAATCTACTGAGTGTGATCATCCTATTTGTATAAATGTACCACTCTTGTATTTAAACCTAGAAATATGAAATACAACTCTGAGGGCCTATTGTAATTATCCAAAGTGTGGGCAATTAATGGTGGTTTGGAATCTTGATGGCTCCCATTAACCAGGACAATTGACTGTGGATGGCTCTGTTTGCAGGCAAGCCTTCCTGTGAGTCAGGCTGGGGGAAATAAAGGCTTAGGGTCTTACAGTGACATGTGATCATGTCACCTGAACTGGAGTCCATCTTTAACCTGGTGCCTTTCCAGTGAGGAGCGGTGGGAACCCAAAGGGACAAAGAATTCCCAATTTATGCAAAAAATATATAAGTGGGTGGAACAGAACAAAGGAGCAGCCATCATGAGGAATCCCCTAGCTACCGCCTGAGCTGGAATAAGAGTTGTACCAGGGGAAAGGACTGTGCTCAGACTAGGAAGGTGTCCAGTCTGAGAAAAAAAAACAACATACTGAAACATCTCCAAGGGTGAGATTTTACCTGTATTCAGTTGTATTACTGTATTAGGTTTAGATTTGCGTGTTTTATTTGATTTTACTTGGTAATTCACTGTGTTCTGTCAGCCACTGCTTGCAACCATTTAAATCCTACTTTCTGTATTTAATAAAATCACTTTTTACTTATTAATTAACCCAGAATATGTGTTAATACCTGGTGTGGGGGTGTCAAACAGATGGTTAAGGGTTAATGTCTCTTTTACCTGTAAAGGGTTAACTAGCTCAGTAAACCTGGAACACCTGACCAGAGGACCAATCAGAAGACAAGATACTTTCAAATCTCGGTGGAGGGAAGTCTTTTGTTTTGGGATGTTTGTTTGTTCGTTGTTCTCTCTTGGATCTAAGAGAGACCAGACGTATATACAGCTTCTTCTGTTCAATTTAGTAAGTACCAGTTAGAAAGGCGGTTTAGTCTTTTGATTGTCTTCTTTATTTGCAAATGTGTATTTTGCTGGAAGGATTGTATTTCTGTTTGCTGCAACTTGTATTTGTGCTGGGGGGAGGATTTTCTCTAGTCTCTATAAGCTGAAAGACCCTGTAACATTTTTCCATCTTGATTTTACAGAGATAATTTTTTACTTTTTCTTTCTTTTATTAAAAGCTTTTCTTTTTAAGAACCTGATTAATTTTTTCCCTTGTTTAAGACTCAAGGGAATTGGGTCTAAACTCACCAGGGAGTGGTGGGGAGAAAAGAGGAGGGGAGAAGGTGAATTTCCTCTTTGTCTTAGATTCACGGAGCTTAAATCTGTATAGTCTCTCTAGGGTAACCCAGGGAGGGGAAGCCTGGGAGAGGAAACGGTGGGAGGAAAGGGTTTACTTTCCTTGTGTTAAGATCCAAGGGGTTCGGGTCTTGGGGTCCCCAGGGAAGAGTTTGGGGGCCAGAAAGTGTCCCAAAACACTATATTTTTGGGTGGTGGCAGCTTTATAATTTCTAAGCTAGTAATTAAGCTTAGAGGGGTTCATGCAGGTACCCCATCTTTTGGACGCTAAGGTTCAGAGTGGGGAATCATACCTTGACAGGGGGGGAAACAGCTGTGCATCTCTCTCTATCAGTGTTACAGAGGGCAAACAATTTATAAGCTTTATACAGGGTAAAACGGATTTATTTGGGTTTTAGACCCCATTGGGAGTTGGGCATCTGAGTGTTAAAGACAAGAACACTTCTGTAAGCTGCTTTCAGTTAGGTCTGCAGCTTTGGGGCAAGTAATTCAGACCTTTGGTCTGTGTTGGAGCAAACGGACATGTCTGGCTCAGTAAGACAGGGGTCCCGAGCTGGCAGGGAAAGCACGGGCAAAAGTAGTCTTAGCATATGAGGTAGCAGCTCCGAAGGGGTCTTCTGTGATTCAACCCATCACAGCACCATGTCCAAAATCTCTTAGACAGTAATATCTCACAATGTCATGCTTCCTCCTTTCAGTTTTTCCAGTGGATACCTGGCAGAGCCAGTATCCCCTCAAGAATAATAATAAAGGGGTTTCTATAATTGCTGTAAAGAGAATTGATACTGTATTGATATTTTAGGTAAAAAATGCACAATACAGGGCAGGATGGAAACTCCTTCTAATAAAGATGTGCAAGCTTTCTTATACATTAAACCTAGCCAAAAAGGAATGGGGAAGGCGAGCCAGTATTTGCAGATAGGATTGGGTATTCATCTCAATCAATTCCACCAATCCACCTCATCGAGTGGGAAACTTGTTGGGGCTGGTGGTGATTGGAATACTGCAGTTGAACGGAGGGGGAGAACATATGCTGAGGGAGATGTGGGGGTGGTCCCCTCCTCGAGCAGAATCTCTAGCCACTCACTGGCCAGCTGAAGGAAGGGAGCTGATTGGTCCCTCAGCCTCCCCTTTCATTAATTTCAAACTCTAGCTCAGGCCACCTGAAGCCCCTTTTTGCTGTTTTTCAGCCACCCCACCCTGTGTTGGCAGCTTCAGAGCTGTGTTTTGTAGATAATGTTGGCATGACTGCTTGACTGTTTTGGGGACAGGGAGAAATCTTTTTTCTTCCCATAAGGACAAAATTGGCAGAGGTCGTAGGAGGTTGTTGCTTTCCTCACAGCATCCTGGAGGCACAGTTAAGTTGAATAAGATTTAGTAGTTAGTTGCAGTACTTGGTGAGGATGTTAGTTCATCACAATTTACAGTCAGTTTCCACTATGGTTAAGAGGAACAGTAGCCAGAAGAAAAACACCTGGGATTTTGCTGATGGGCCTTGTTCTTATGGTGTAGAGGGAGAGATAGTGGCCTTCCTGGGCTGAGATCCCCCTTTTAGTTACCTTCTGTCCCCTTCACAGAGTGAGGTGGAGATGGTAGAAGAGCAAGTTGAGTCCTAGGGTAGGCTGAAAAGAGTCTATCCTGGGTTGTGGGTTATATGTTAGTAGACCTGTAACCCACACACTAGAACCACTTAAAATGGTATGTGACAATATGGGTAACACTCCTCCCCTGGGTTAAGTTTAATAAACTTGCTCCCTTCCACTTGAAATCCATCCTTGTGTTTATTCTCATTCACTGCCATGTCCAGATCAATTGAGGTCATTTTGGACCAAGGGAGAGGGAATTCAATTCTCAAGTCCTCATGGAGAACAGCCTGTGAACAACTCTCTTCCTTGTAAGCCAGAGAGAATTCAGCTTGAACCTTTCCATTACTTGCAACTGCAGTACTATCACAGGAAAGAGTGGGATCCCCACAAGTAGGCAAGGCTCAAGTCATTCAGGGCTTTCGGTCAAAGAATAGAGAAGATGTCACAACCTCCTTACCAAATGCAGATGTCTTGGTCACTATTGCTATCAGGCCACTTAAAAACAGGTAGGAATTTAAGAACATGCCCAAGTTGCAAATTCATCTATGAAAGAGGCCTATACAATCTCTGCTATAGACACTCTATTGTTTCCACCAAATCATCATCATCATCATCTCCCCATTCTTACCAGAGCCTCAATCAACTCAATCTCATCCACTGCTAACCTCACCCAGACAAGGATAAAAAACACTTGGTCACACTCCCTGTAGCAGAAACTCAAAGTTATGAACTGACCAGTTAACCACACATGTGATTTGGAACCAGAAGCACACAATCAAGCAGCAGTAAAGACCATACAGTACAGTACTATGTTAAACATAAATTACTTCTTCTGCATAGGAAAGTTTCAAAACTGTATTAAATCAATGTTCAGATGTAAACCTTTGAAAGAACAACCATAATGTTTTGTTCAGAGTAATGAACATTTCAGAATTATGAACAAACTGCATTCCCGAAGTGTTTGTAACCGTAAATGAGTTGGAGATATTAACTTAGTTGCCACCAATATACTAAAGCTGTCATGGTATAATTCCCCACTCTGAACCTAAGCATCCAAAAGATGGGGTACCAGCATGAATTCCTCTAAGCTCAATTACCTCTAAGCTCAAGTACTTGTATCGCTGCCAGCAACCAGGAATTCCAGTGCCTGGTACACTCTGATCCCCCCAAAACCTTGCCCGGGGACCCCCAAGACCCAGACCCTCTGGATCTTAACACAAGGAAAGTAAACCCTTTCCCTCACCGTTGCCTCTCCCAGGCTTCCCCTCCCTGGGTTACCCTGGAAGATCACTGTGATTCAAACTCCTTGAATCTCAAAACAGAGAGGAAAATTCACCTTCCCCCCTCCTTCTCTCTCCCCCTCCCAGACTCTCCCTGAGAGAGACAGTAATCCTAACACAGAGAGAGAAAATTAACCTCTCTATCCCCCTTCCCTCCTTTCTCCCCACCAATTCCCTGGTGGATCCAGACCCAGTCCCCTGGGGTCTCACCAGAATAAAAAAACCAATCAGGTTCTTAAACAAGAAAAGCTTTTAATTAAAGAAAGAAAAAACAGTAAAAATTATTGTTGTAAATTTAAGATGGAATATGTTACAGGGTCTTTCAGCTATAGACACTGGGAATACCCTCCCAGCCTAAGTATACAAGTACAAAGTAAAATCCTTTCAGCAAAATACAAATTTGAACTCCTTCCAGCCAAATACACATTTAAATCCTTCCAGCCAAATACACATTTGCAAATAAAGAAAACAAACATAAGCCTAACTCGCCTTAGCTACCTAGTACTTACTATTTTGAATATATAAGAGCCTGTATCAGAGAGATTGGAGAGAAACCTGGTTGCACGTCTGGTCACTCTCAGAACCCAGAGAGAACAACACCCAAGCACTAACAGCACACATAAAAACTTCCCTCCCTCAAGATTTGAAAGTATCCTGTCCCCTGATTGGTCCTCTGGTCAGGTGACAGCCAGGCTCACTGATCTTGTTAACCCTTTCCAGGCAAAAGAGATATGAAGTACTTCTGTTCTATTAACTCTTACTATCTGTTTATGACAAAAGGCATTTAATCGTCTTTTAATACTTCTGCACTCACAATCTTTATAGGCTCACGGGCATCTTGAAGAGCACATACGGCTAAGGAGAACCCTGCAGCAACACTGGGACATTACTACACTTTGGGAGCTCTTAGAAGAAATTACATCGCTACCAGAAAATAGCTCTTCACATTTCTGCTTTGATCTGTAGACAAATCAACTCCACGCTCCCCCTCCATACCCACCCACCCACCCATGATTCATATCAAAGATAGCAGATAGATTTAACAGCACGTAGCAGCATGAACAAAGATGTATTTGACCACTATTATTTGAAGGTGCCTCCATCCATTGCTCACTTTGCTATTAGTTCAGAAAAACTATGAGTCACTGAAATTAATATAATGACTCTGATTTACACCTGCTGAGGATATGGCCCTAAATCTCAACTAGAAAGATAATTTTGATCACAAAAGCAGCCTCTTATACAAGTTATAGACTTCAAAATAAAAATGGCAAATACAGAATTTTTTAGGATTCATTCTTAGAATAAACATGATAGCTTAAAACAAAGAGGAGAGAATGGGGAAAAAACCATTACAACAAAAGGAAATAAAAATTATCTCCCACCTTCTCTTTCCTAATTTCATTTAGACAGGACTGGTAGAACATTTGATATACTTAGCTAATTTTCTGTCTTCATAAACTAAATGGACTGAGTTTTCATTGCTATAATAATAAATAATGATGCTTTGTACTTGTAAAGTGTGCTCATATGCAACATTAAATTGAGAAATGTATAATCAATTACTCTTTAAGTAGACTCATCAGGATTTATGGAGGCTGAGTATAAAGATGCAAATTTTTTTTTACATTCAGAAATATTTTATGGGGTAATAGAAAGACAGACCGACACAATCTAGGTACCAATTTTTCCACATAAATGCTTATACAGGATTCAACTTATGTCATTAGGAAGGGAGCGTATCATAAAAATAAAGTCAAGCCAATCTTTTTTAGAATTTCTTTTTTTAAACAAAGAGCCAATTCAAAGGTATGAGAATGTATTTCTGAGCAATGTAACCCTAAGATTTCAAAAGCATGTTGCCTGTGCATACTACAATTTAATAGGAAAACCTCCCCAACGGTTTGGATAATGTATATTTTTAAAGGTAATACCCACTGAGCCAAATCCTCACTCAAGGAGAGTTTTCATTAAAGTCAGTGTGATTTTACCTGCTCAGTAAGCAAATCAGATTTTGGCCTAACACTTAGGAAGTGTACAGCACTTTACATCTTCAAAGTACTACAGAAACATTACTTAAAAAATATCTGAGCATATAATTTCAGGCATCTATACGATTTATTTCAAGCACAGTGAGAGCACTACATACTGTATACTCTCCATTACTTGTAACACAGTAGAAATTTCTTCTACAGGTTGTTAATGAAACAGGCCACCAGTGATAAACCATTTTTTCCTTTTCATCCTAAGGTTTTGACATTAAATATTTAAATTAATTCTAGAAAGTGGTTTGGGAGTCTGAGCTGTGTGATCCTAGAGCTTAGCACTATGATAGATGAGTCAAACAGCAATTAATCAAACAAGCTTGTATGCAAATTTATGGGCACTACCTACTGTCATTTTCAAAAAGGGAAGGTGTTCTTATGTACTGAATAGAAGATGAATGTTCCAGATGAAAATTTATTAAAGCTTATAATTAAAGATAAAAGGCTTAATCATGCCCTCAAATACTATGTAGATATGTATCTTGTAAATTCTGCACAACACATTGTTTGCGTAAGCACAACAGGTGATTTAACAATACAAATAGTGATGTGTCTCAGGGCAGAATTCAGCCAAAAGTTTGTGACATTAAATGGAGAAAATGCAATATTAATTAAAATTTTGCTTCAGAAGTTCAAAAAGACACATTTTAATCCCTCTTTTCAAGGAAGTTATGCATTCACATTTACATATTTACTCATATTTAGCATTCAGACTAGATACAGGCATTTATTATAAGAACTTCTTGAAGGAAGATTAGAAAATCCTTCCGAAACCTCTATTTTCACTGCCTCCATGTCCTAGAGGCTGACCTGTCCTTCCAGCTGAGGAACACAGTTCCCAATGCCATCAATCAATGCCATACCTGTAGTCAAACTAAGAGGATAGCTTCAGAGATAGTGTGACAGATTCACTTTCCTAGAGTGAAATCCTAGCTCCAATAAAGTCAATGGGAGTTTGGCTACTGAGTTCAACAGGGCCAGGGTTTCATGCAGCGTCACAAAAAATTTGCCAATACAGAAATCACAGCCTCTGCCATGTCGAAGTGAGGAAACTAGTTGAGATTCCAAACATATAGATCTCTAAATCTTCTCAGACTGCCCTATTAGGGAATAAGAACAGCCATACTGGGTCAGACCAAAGGATCAGCCCAGGATCCTGTCTTCTGACAGTGGCCAATGCCAGGTGCCCTAGAGGGAATGAACAGAACAGTAATCATGAAGTGATCCATCCCGTCACCCATTCCCAGCTTCTGACAGAGGCTAGTGCAGGGGTCTGCAATCTTTCAGAAGTGATGTGCCGAGTCTTCATTTATTCACTCTAATTTAAGGTTTTGCGTGCCAGTAATACATTTTAACGTTTTTTAGAAGGTCTCTCTCTGTCTATATTATATAAATAAATTATTGTCGTATGTAAAGTAAACAAGGTTTTCAAAATGTTTAAGAAGCTTCATTTAAAATTAAATTATGCTGATCTTACGCCTCTGGCCCGCTCAGTCTGCTGCTGGCCTGGAGTTCCGTTCAGCTAGGCCAGCAGCAGGCTGAGTGGGACTGGCGGCCAGGACCCCAGCTGGCAAGGGGCCGGCAACCAGAACCCGGGGCCGGCAGTGGGCTGAGTGGGGCTGGCGTCTGGGACCCCAGACCAGCAGTGGGCTGGTCTGGGGTCCTGGCCATGTCCACATACAGTGGGTACCTACCTTCTCCTTGGTTCGAGCCCATTCTCTTCCTCTCTCTCTGCACTGAGCTAAGAGTGGGAGTGCACTGAGCACAGGGCTGGAGATGAAGGAGCAGGCTGGGGATTGGGGTGTAGGATCTGGCCAGGAGCTAGAATGAGGGAGGGGGCTCAGGGTTGGGGCAGAAGGTTTGGGTGTGGAGCGCTTACCTGGGTAGCTCCCACTTGGTGTGAGGGGTGCAGGTGGGAATGGGGGGGCGGTGCAGGAGCTCTCATTTGATGCTCAGGGTGGGGGTGGGGATATGGGGGGTGCAAGATTCAGGGCATGGGGTGTGTGGGGGCTGGGTATATGTGGAGGTGAAGGAGTCAGGGCAGAGGGCTGAGGGCATGTGAGGGGGTGCAGGAGTTAGCGCAAGGGGTGTGAGGGTGCTGGAGTCAGGGCAGGGGTCATGGGGGGTGCAGGGGTCAGGGCAGGGGGCTGGCTGTGTGTGAGGGGGTGCAGGGATCAGGGCAGGGGTTTGGGGTGTGTGTGTGGGGGTGGGGTAGGGCAGGGAGTGGGGTGGGAGTTGGGACTCCTGGGCTTCGGGAAGGGACTGGTGTCTGATGCTTGGGGGAGGAGTGCTGAGAGCAAGGACTCTGGATTCCTAGGTTTCCAGCTCGGCTCTAGTTGTTCGAGAGGGTGGGGGGCAGATGGAAACTAGGGCTCCAGACTCCTGGATTCTGCCCTCAGTGCTGGAGGGGAGTGGGGTCCAGTGACCTGGGGTGGGGAAAGAGGCATAACCCAGCTGTTCCCAGGGTCCAGCAGGTGGCGAGCCACAGCCCCCGGACTCGGGCTCAGGTTCGGGCTGTGGGACGCGGCCTGCCGCAGTACAGAGCTGAGCTCATCCCAGCACTGGGGCTCCAACCCCAGGGCAGCCTGCCTGAATCCAGGGAGCAGGCCTGGCTGTGCTCGGGGAGGGCTGGTGCATGGCGCAGCTGGGACCTAGGACCCTTCCCCACTTAGACTTACAGACTTTAAGGTCAAGAAGAAACCATTATGATCATCTAGTCTGACCTTCTGCACAACACAGGCCACAGAATCTCACCCATCCACTCCTGAAACAATCCCCTAACCTATGTCTGAGTTATTGAAGTCCTCAAATCATGCTTTAAAGAACTCAAGGTGCAGAGAATCCTCCAGCAAGTGACCTGTGCCCCATGCTGCAGAGGAAGGCAAAAAACCTCCAGGGCCTGTGCCAATCTGCCCTGGAGGAAAATTCCTTCCCAACCACAAATATGGTGATCAGTTAAACCCTGAGTATGTGGGCAAGACTCGCCAGCCAGCACCCAGGAAAGAATTCTCTCTAGCAACTCACATCCCACCCCATCTAACATCCCATCACAGACCATTGGGCATATTTACCTGCTAATAATCCAAGATGAATTAATTGCCAAAATTAGGCTATCCCATCATACCATCCCCTCCGTAAACTTATCAAGCTTAGTCTTGAAGCCAGATATGTCTTTTGCCCCCACTACTCCCATTGGAAGGCTGTTCCAGAACTTCACTCCTCTGAGGGTTAGAAACCTTCGTCTAATTTCAAGTCTAAACTTCCTTTAGTGTCCAGTTTATATCCATTTGTTCTTGTGTCCACATTGGTACTAAGTTTAAATAATTCTTCTCCCTCTCTGATATTTATTCCTCTGATATATTTATAAAGAGCAATCATATCTCCCCTCAGCCTTCTTTTGGTTAGGCTAAACAAGTCAAGCTCTTTTAGTCTTCTTTCATAAGACAGGTTTTCCATTCCTCGGATCATCCTAGTAGCCCTTCTCTGTACCTGTTCCAGTTTGAATTCATTCTTCTTAAACATGGGACACCAGAACTGCACACAATATTCTAGATGAGGTCTCATCAGTGCCTTGTATAATGGTACTAACACCTTCTTACCTTTACTGGAAATACCTCACCTGATGCATCCCAAGACCGCATTAGCTTTTTTAACAGCCATATCACATTGGCAGCTCATAGTCATCCTGGGATCAACCAATACTCTGAGATCCTTCTCCTCCTCTGTTACTTCCAACTGATGTATTTCCAATTTATAACCAAAATTCTTGTTATTAATCCCTAAATGCATGACCTTGCACTTTTCACTATTAAATTTCATCCTATTACTATTACTCCAGTTTACAAGGTCATCCAGATCTTCCTGTATGATATCCCAGTCCTTCTCTGTATTAGCAATACCTCCCAGGTTTGTGTCATCTGCAAACTTTATTAGCACATTCTCACTTTTTGTGCCAAGGTCAGTAATAAAAAGATTAAATAAGATTCATCCCAAAACTGATCCCTGAGGAACTCCACTAGTAATCTCCTTCCAGCTGGACAGTTCATCTTTCAGTATGACCCGTTGTAGTCTCCCCTTTAACCAGTTCCTTATCCACCTTTCAATTTTCATATTGATCCCCATCTTTTCCAATTTAGCAAATAATTCCCCATGTGGAACCGTATCAAATGCCTTACTGAAATTGAGGTAAATTAGATCCACTGTGTTTCCTTTTCTAAAAAATCTGTTACCTTCTCAAAGAAGGAGATCAGGCCTCACGGGCGCAGCAACTCCTGTGGGGCCAGGTCCCTCTTCCTGCCCCTGCCGGCGGGGCCACTTCCGGGGCCGCTCAGACTCTGCGGACACCAGGTAACGGTATGAACATGCTAACCCAGAAACACAACCTCCCGCCGGAAGTGACGGAGGTCAGGAAAGCATGTGCAAATGCCAGTGGGAAGGGCAGAGAAGAGTGGGCCAGGCCGGGCTGGATTTTTAATGACATGCTACTGCCTGCGAGGGTCCTGGCTGCCAGCCCTGCTCAGGCCACTGCCGGCCTGGGTTCGGCAGTGGGCTGAGCAAGGCCGGAGGCCGGGACCCCAGCAGGCAGCAGCGTGCCATTAAAAATCGGCTCATATGCTGTCTTTGGCATGCGTGCCATAGGTAGCTGACCCCTGGGCTAAGGACACCATCCTGGTTAATAGCCATTGATGGACCTATCCTCCATGAACTTATCTAGTTCTTTTTTGAACCCTGTTATGGTCTTGGCCTTCACAACATTCTCTGGCAAAGAGTTCCACAGCCTGACTGTGCGTTGTATGAAAAAATACTTCCTTTTGGAAGTATTAAAGATCTTTTATTCCCTCTGGACAGTCTCAGCTTTCCTCCCTTTATGCAACAACAACATATAAACTCAGACTATAGAACTATATGCAATGATTGAAACCATTACTAAAATGAAAACTGAAGTGAATATTATTTTCTCTGGGTGCGGGGGTATTACAAGTGAACATACTCAACCCACCGTCTAGAGAGGATTAAGTTTGGCGAGTTCACTTACTACAAGACTCCGGAGGACTACAGTTCACATTAAAAACAGCAACAATCCTCCCCCCACCAACCACCACCACCACCACCACTTTACACATTTTCTCAGTGTGAGCTAATACAACGTCACTCAAAATTCAGGAAAGAGCAAAAGGTGAGCTAACATAAAGGTTTAATTGCATGTCACTCCATGAAATATTCATACAGCAGAAAACCACACTGATAAGTACCAGAATCACATATGTTTTGGTTTGTTTATCAGAGACCATTTCTGATTTTTTTTGGGGGTACCTGAATTAAAAAAACCCTCTATTTATTGAAGAACAGACTGACATACAGTCAGGTAGGAAAGAATTTGACCTCTGGTAAGACTCTGGGGACAGGGCAACCCCCTGATGCCATTCCCAGTACCTCAAATACCATGAGAGAAGTGGGTATTCTGTGCTTCACATCCACGGAGGCTATTGCCACTTCTGAGGAACCCAGCCAGTTTGGAGCTTCTGTAAACTCTGCATCAAAGAGGTGCATTTTACCTATTTCACTCCCTACGGGAAGTAGCACAGAATATAAGCATCAAAGACATGACCAGGAAATGGGTGGTTTGGCCTAAAGGTTGGAGCCTTGGGGGTAGCTAGGCCAGGAGGTTAGAGTGGAACTGAGCTGAAGTCAAGAATCAGGGCCATGGGACACCTGGGGACGTAGTTGAGAGAAGAGCTGAGGTTCAGAACCAGTGATTAGAAACCAAATGCAAGGGCCACTGGGAGAGCTGGAGACTTGGTTGGGAAGCAGAGCCAGGGATGTCAAGGATGGAGAATGATAGGAACTGAAGCAGGCACAAGAGCAGGTGGGGCAGGAGCAGGACCAAATGCAGCTGCAAGCAGGAAACGTGTTGAGTAGCCAGCAAGCTCCAGCTGTTGCTGGGTTAAATAGCTGTTGGCTCCACCCCTCCACCAATCAAGAAGTTTAAACATGCAGCCTCTGTTAGAATCAGCCATCCAGTAAGTCGCTAAGAGACTGCCCTGCTGTACAGGGCTCCCCATACAGTACCACCCCTCTCCCCGCAAAGACAACTTTTAAGGGCCATAAGGCCCAGTTTTTTTGGTGAAAGACAAGTACAAGCTCAGGCATTCCCTTCTGGTTCCCAAGATTGTTCTTCCAAGCCATAACATTCCCAGGGCACCAGGTAGTAAAGTCGACTTCTGATTCGCTTAGAATTCAGGATTTCTCGGACTTCCTGACCTTGAAGAAAAGTGATGGAGCAGAGCAGTCAGGGAAGTGATTTTCTATGTTGGGCTTCAGGAGGGACATAAAAAATTGGATGGACATTCAGGAATTCAGGCAGTTGTAGTGGGACTGCTATTGGGTTGACTTGTTCAGTAATCTCAAATGGATCCAGGTACTGGCAGTCTAATTTGGCAGATGGGTGGTAGGATTTGACATGGTTAGAGGACAGCCAGACCTTCTCTGCACTGAGTGTCGGTGCAAGTGGGCGGTTTTGGTTGGAATGACACTTTTGGTTCCTTGGCAGACTCCAGATGCTCCATACATTCCTGGTGAACTTGAAGGTGGGTAATGAGATCTGTCACAGTAGTAACTTGCGAGTGTGACTAGATGGAAATGAGGGTGAAAACCATAACTGGCATAAAATGGACTGTGTTGAATGCAGGTGTGGATGGAATTATTTTAAGCAAATTTGGCATATGGCAGGAGAGTGACCCAAACCTCTTGGCAGTAGTTAAGGAAGCACTGAAGGCATTGCTTGAGCATTTGATGTAACTGTTCTATTTGCCTGTTGGTCTGCAGATGACAGGATGAGGTGGTAAAGAGTTCAATTCCTAGGAGTTTACAGAGCTCACAACGCAACTGAGAAATGAATAATGGGCTCTGATCAGACACTATTCTGGCCGGAAATCTGTGGAACCGAAAAACAGTTTAGGAAAAGACAAGCTGTTTCCTGAGTGGTGGGGAGACAGCGAAAAGAAATAAAGAGCACCATCTTAGTGAAAAGATCAACTGCTAGGATGATGGTGCAACCTTGGGAACAAGATAGTTCCACAGTAAAATCCAGGGTTCAAGTGGAATGGGATAAGCCTGGAGTTAACTGAACAGTTCAGCATGTGGGCACTTGTTCTGACAGCACAGGTCATAGGAGCGGACATATTTTTTTCATGTCAGTACTTGCCCCTGGCCATCAGTGAATTTTGTACCACCAAGTCTGGAGTCTTATGGCAGCCAGAATGGCTGGCAATCAGCATATCGTGGCACATTCTCAACACTTTGATTCTGGGCTGACCTTTTAGCATATAAAGACACTTCCCGTGATACAGAAGACCATTGTGCAAATAGAAAGCTGAGCTGGCCAGTATGTTGGAGGAATCAAGTGCCTGACAGATTTTGGTCACTTGCAGGTCTTTTGGGAGTTGTGTCAGAATAAGGAAAACCAAATCCCAGGCTATGGCTCCACAAATACAATTAGCTGGGCATAGCACAGTGTCTTGGGGAGCTGTGTTTGTTTTGGCTTATTCATCCTTGCAGGTGTCTATCCTGGGTCACGAAACAGGAAAGCAATCAGTAATGAGGAAATCAAATTTGGTAAAGAAAAGTGACCAATGGATCTGCTGTTGTTTAAAATGATGGGCTATTGAAACATTCTTTAAGTTCTTGTGATAAGTAAGGACCTGGACTGGGAACTGAGTCTCCTCCTAAAAATGTCTCTAGTCTTCAATTGCAGTTTTGATTGCCAGCAGCTCCTTGTCTCAGACATCACAATTTTTCCACAGCAGGTGCTACTTTACTGGTATAATACACGCAAGGATGGAGTTGGTTATATGGCCTACATTTTTCAGAAGTACAACCTCCATTGCAAAATTCAATGTTTCAATGCAAAGTTACTGCTTCCACAGTAAAAGATTTAGCAGGGCATAGATGCACAAGAACAGGAACTGAAGTGAAAGCTTTCTTTGGCTGATTGAAGGCTGATTTCCTCCTCTGACCAGACAAAACTAACCTGTTTATGCAGGAGTATAGTTATTAGTGCTACTAGCTGGGAGAATCATTTAATGAAGCGTGGATAAAAACTGGCAAATCCAAGAAAATGCTGAACCCTCTTAATTTTTTTGGGGCCCTCCACCTAGTGATGGCAGACACTTTACATAGGTCATTTGCTAGGCTCTTTGGGAGAACTGATGTAACTGAGGAACTCAATAGTATCATTGTCAAATTCACATTTCTTCAGTTAAGCATAGAGGCGAGTCTGGTGAAGTCTATCAAGGACAAAGAGAATGTGTGTACGATGTTGCACTCCATATGTTTATGGAAAGATGCTAATGAGTGTGAATAAAATGTAACAAATATGCTTCACGCAGAAGGTCTCTTGTAAAGTATCATTGCAAAGCTTATAATCTACTGAGTGTGTTCATCTTATTTGTATGACCGTATCATTCTTGTATCTAAAGCTAGAAATATGAAGTATTACTCTGAAGTCCTATTGTAATTATGCAAAGTGTGGGCAATTAATGGTGGCTTAGAATCTTGATGGCTCCCATTAACTAGAACAATTGGCTGTAAATGGCTCTGTTTTCTTGTAAGCCTTCCTGTGTTTGTGGGAGTAAGGTCAGAAAGAATGGAAGCTTGGGGTCTCACAGGACATGTGCCCTTGTCACCTGGTACTGGAATCCATCTTAAAACTGGTGCTTTTCTATTTAAAAGGAGGGGTGGGAACCCAGAGAGACAAAAAATTCCTGCCTTCAGGGCTGGCTCCGGGGGTTTTGCCACCCCAAGCAGCCAAAAAAAAAAACAGCTGCAGTCACAATCCCGATCTGCAGCAATTCAGCAGGAGGTCCTTCACTCCAAGCAGGAGTGAGGGACCCTCCGCCGAATTGCCGCCGAATATCTGGAGGTGCCGCCCCTCTCCAGAGTGGCCACCCCAAGCACCTGCTTGATAAGCTGATGCCTGGAGCCGGCCCTGCCTGCCTTGTACCACAGTTCTAAAAGGGGGTTGAACAGAACAAAGGGGGCTGCCAGTCATGAGAAATCCCCTGGCTACCATCTAATCTGGAACTGTAAGGAGTCTAGTCTGTGAAAGAAGCTTAATGGAACATCTCTGAGGGTAAGATTTACTTGTATTCAGTTTCTTGGTGTATTAGGCTTAGACTTGCGTGTTTTGTTTTATTTTGCTTGGTAACTTACTTTGGACTATCTGTTATTACTTGAAACCACTTAAATCCTACCTTTTACACTTAATAAAATCACTTTTGTTTATTAACTAACCCAGAGTAAGTGATTAATACCCAGGGGAGCAAATAGCTGATGCATCTCTCTATCAGTGTTCTAGAGGGTGGACAATTCATGAGTTTATCCTGTATAAGCTTTATACAGAGTAAAACGGATTTATTTGGGGTTTGGATCCCATTGGGAAATGGGTGTCTGGGTGCTGGAGACTGAAAACCACTCAGCAGGTTAGCTATTAAAGCCTGCAGCTTTGGGGACGTGATTCAGACCTGGGTCTGTACTGCAGCAGGCTAGCGTGTCTGGCTCAACAGGGCAGGGTTCTGGAGTCCCGAGTCATCAGGGAAAATAGGATCAGAGGTAATTTCAGCACATCAGGTGACAGTACTAAAGGGGTCTTTGTGACCAAAGCACATCACGGTGTGCTCATGTAGTTTCTGGTTTTCAGAGAACACAAGGATTATCTAAACAGATAACAAATTGGTCCATCATGTCCCAGAAAATGTTGTTCACAAAATGCTGAAACATAACTGGAGCATTACATAGCTCAAATGGCATAATTAAGTACTCAAAATGTCCCTGTCAAGCATGGAACACGTTCTTCCACCCATCACCTTTCTTCACACAAACTGGCCCATAACTGTGTGAAGGTCCAGTTTAGACAAAACCCTAGTGTCATAAACAGATAAGTGAGAGTTAATAGAACAGAAGTGCTTCATATCTCTTTGCCTGGAAAGGGCTAACAAGAACAGTGAGCCTGGCGGTCACCTGACCAGAGGACCAATCAGAGGACAGGATACTTTCAAATCTTGAGGGAGGGAAGTTTTTGTGCTGTGCTGTTAGTTTTGGCTGTTGTTCACTCTGGGGGCTCAGAGGGACCAGATGTGCAACCAGGTTTCTCTCCAATCTTCCTGATACAGGCTCTTATAAGTTCAAAATAGTGAGTACTAGATAGATAAAGCAAGTTAAGGTTACGTTTGTTTTCTTTATTTGCAAATGTGCATTTGGCTGAAAGGAGTTTAAATGTATATTTGGCTGAAAAGAGTTCAAATTGGTATTTTGCTGAAAATATTTTAATTTGTACTTGTATACTTAGGCTGGGAGAGTACTCCCTGTGTCTACAGCTGAAAGACTCTGTACCTATTCCATTTTAAATTTACAAAGATAATTTTTACTGTTTTTTCTTTCTTTAATTAAAGCTTTTCTTATTTAATTGTTTTTTTATTCTGGTGAGACCCCAGGGGACTGGGTCTGGATTCACCAGGGAATCGGTGGGGAGAAAGGAGGGAAGGTGGGGAGAGAGGCTAATTTCTCTCTGTGTCAGGATTACTTTCTCTCTCAGGAAGAGTCTGGGAGGGGGAAAGAGAAGGAGGGAGGAAGGTGAATTGTCCTCTCTGTTTTGTGATTCAAGGAGTTTGAATCACAGTGATCTTCCAGGGTAACCCAGGGAGGGGAAGTCTGGGAGAGGTAGCAGTGGGGGAAAGGGTTTGCTTTCCTTGTGTTAAGATCCAGAGGGTCTGGGTCTTGCGGGATCCCCGGGCAAGGTCTTGGGGGGACCAGAGTGTACCAGGCACTGGAATTCCTGGTTGGTGGCAGCGCTACAGGTTCTAAGCTGGTAATTAAGCTTAGAGGAATTCATGATGGTACCCCATCTTTTGGGCGCTAAGGTTCAGAGTGGGGAATTGTACCATGACACCTAGCCAACCAAAGTCTCTCAAAAAGTTCATTAATAAGTGGCAAAGGGTGGCAATTTTGAACTGTCACTCTATTCAGGGGCTAGTAACACAAGAGCATAGGGAGCCATCTTTTTTCCATGGGGAAAACCCCCCCACAAAAGGATGCCCCTACTGGAGAAGTGGAAAGATGAATAAATCCTCTCTCTAAATTCTCATGGAGGTAGTCCCAGAGCACCTGGAATTCCAGTTCTGAAAGGGAGTAAATACGGACAAAAGGAATGTCAGACTTGGGCTGCAGGTCAATGGGGGCAATCATAACTGTAAAGTGGTGGCAAAACATCTGCCCTCCTTTTGTCAAAGACATCAGCAGTCTTGATATTTCTCTAAAATATCTGAAGGGGACAAAGGAGTGACAGAGATGGTGGCATCTACTTTTAAAGTCCCCCTTTCATCAATTGCATTGCAAGAGAATTCAGGACTAACACCTAACCTTGGAAGACATGACTGGCAGCAGAATCTTGAGGTAAAGGGTATTGTGACTCAGCTCCACTGGATGTGTGGGTCATGGGCAACCAGCCAAGGAATATTGAGGATGATAGAGGAATGAGGGGGCAGATTAGTTGACATTTCTGAACCTCCCAGTGGCTTTCGAGGGTGGTCACAGTCAGCAGTGTTGTCTGATTAGTAACTGGGCCAGAGAAGGGGCGGGGGGCCCATCAATGGATTCTACCAAACCGGGGATGCTGCTAAATCAAGTGGGGATGTTATGGGTCCAAGCAAAATCTAGGTCCATGAAGTCATCTGGGGACCTTGAATCCACCAGCAGTCTCAGCCCAATCTCAGACCTGGCAAGTAATCGTAACCAAAGAGGAAGCTGGAGGCTTGCTGGCCAGCCACCGCCAGGAAGTATAGAAGGGGCTTTCCTGACTGGGACAGGACAGGAATCTTACCGGGCACACCTGGACATAATCTAAGACTTAGTGCTAGCTCCTTTCTGCATCAGTAAGGCAGGGTTGAATTTGGTTGGCTTGTGGGGAATCAAAAACTGGACTCCTTTTGCAGTCACTGTTCATCCAGACAATCACCGATGCTCATGCACAGCTTGACCAGGAGATCTAAGTCAGATGCTGGCCTTACCCATCCTGGCTCTTCATTCAAGCTATGCTGAAAATGGTAGCTCTGTCAGATGGTAATCACAGGAATTCCACAGGGAACCTGGTGACTGGTCTATTTCCCTGGCATACATTCTGAAGCATGCTTTTGGCAGAATGAGAATGGTTCAGGTCATCCAAAACAATTGCTATGGCTCAACTGAATTCCGCCAGTTGTCTCAGCAAGGGACTGGAAGGCTCCAGGAGATAGAATGACCAGGCCAGGGCCTCCCTGGTTAATGGAATGATAATGAGCTCCACTCAGGCCTAGTCAGTGGGAAATGACAGGGATGTAGCATGAGCAGGAGTTGGCATCGATTCACAAAGCTGTATTTCCCGGGGTCACTGTCAAACTGGGCTGGCAGCAGATCTTCAGGTCCTGAGGGATCTGGGTCCCAGATACCAAGATCTATGCCTACAGGGCTGAGATCTGGGACTGTAGCTTCTGCAAGGTGTTCATTATATCCGTTGGAAAGAGGGAGGCCTTAACAGGTGTTAAACCCACAGCCAAAGAAAGTCTGAAGACTCTCTCTCTTGCACTAATCAAACTGTCAAGTACATGACTGGATGTTGGCAGTCATGCCTAATGATGAGATCCATGGGGGATTCACCAGGCCTGGAGGCTAGAGCAGAGCCAAGCTGTAGTGAAGAATCCAGAGCCTTGGGACACCTGGGGACATAGTCAAGAGCAGAGCTGAGAATTAGAACCAGTGATCAGAAGCCAAATGCCAGAGGCAATGATCAAGCCAGAGACTTGGTCAGAAAACAGAGCCCAGGGTGTCAAGAATGGAGAAGGATAGGGGCTACAGCAGGCACAAGAGCAGGAGGCAACAGGAGGCTAGACAAAGAGCAGCTGCAAGCTAGGAATGTGTTGAGCAGCCAGCCAGTTCTGGCTGTTGCTAGGTTAAATAATAGTTAGCTCTACCCCTCCACCAATTAGAAAGTACAATCAAATAGGCAGCCCGTTAGGATCAGCTGTGTCCAGTGTGTCCCTACTAGATTGCCCCTGTTGCAGCTGGCTCCCTGACAATAAATCAGTTGATCTACTCACCTTTCCCAAAAAGGAAGGTTTGGATGAATCTTTGTAAGGAAACTCCTAAAAATCATTAGAATTGCAGTGTAATCAAAGTATTTACCCCATTAACTCTGTGGAACAGAACCAAATGGAAAATTGAGCCAATAAAACTCACTGTTTGCGACTGGGCTTTGTTTTTTGGTGAATTTCTTAAAACGGTGCCTGCTGCCCAGCATCATTGGCTTGGACTTCAGAGTGAGGGGACAGCAATGTATCCCTACAGACACCTGTGAGAAAGATGACTCAGGTCTAGTAGTCATTTCCCCTGTTTTACCCTCCCAGAGTGTTATTTTTTGAGTTAAATCCCACCTTTTAAATTAGCACTTTCATTTTGTATTCTATCTTCCCCCAGCTCTTATCCCTCTCTAACTGAAAGCAGAGCTCACTCCAACATGAGCTCTGCAACATAGGCATCTTGCAGGCAGAGTCTTTGAGCCTATATTGACTCTCTTGTGCTTACTGCATTAACTCCATTTGCTCACTCTTCCTGCTGGTAGTTTCCTCCTCCCATCCACTTGTCTGCTACCAGCTAGAGAAAAAGCACAGGAAATGCGTGGGTGTAGGGATCCTGCTGCTGCTGGCACAAGAGGGGAAATGAACCAAGATAGTCCTAGGGCTAATCAAGTTGCAATCACACTCCACACAAACCAGTGAGTTTGAAAATCACCCTCACCCCCACAGCTGTCTGCTTTGCAGTGTGAATCTTTCTAAGAATCTGGTGCTCTCCTTCCACCCTTAGTATTAGAGGCAGCAGAAGAGGGGTAGAAGGAGCAGTGTCCTAGCACAGTAGCTAGATCACTATCAGATGCTCCTTCTAGTGTGCTAGTGCCAACACCAGCAGAGTGAACTCAGCAAGTGTTGGCAAAGGCTAGAATAAGCACCATGGAGCAAAACAGAGATGCTAATTAGAAAGGTTTAGTGTAAAAAGGTAGTTTCATGGCAAAAAGAAGTTTCCTCTGTTCTAACAGTCCCCAGCTAAAACCTCTCCAACACATCATCAGGGACCTACAACCCATCCTGGACAATGATCCCACACTTTCACAGGCCTTGGGTGGCAGGCCAGTCCTCGCCCACAGGCAACCTGCCAACCTGAAACATATTCTCACCAGTAACTGCACACCGCACCATAGGAACTCTAGCTCAGGAACCAATCCATGCAACAAACCTCGATGCCAACTCTGCCCACATATCTACACCAGCGACATCATCACAGGACCTAACCAGATCAGCCACACCATCACCAGTTCATTCACCTGCACGTCCACCAATGTAATATACGTCATCATATGCCAGCAATGCCCCTCTGCTATGTACATCGGCCAAACTGGACAGTCGCTACGGAAAAGGATAAACGGACACAAATCAGATATTAGGAATGGCAATATACAAAAACCTGTAGGAGAACACTTCAACCTCCCTGGCCACACTACAGCAGACCTTAAGGTGGCCATCCTGCAGCAAAAAAACTTCAGGACCAGACTTCAAAGAGAAACTGCTGAGCTTCAGTTCATCTGCAAATTTGACACCATCAGCTCAGGATTAAACAAAGCCTGTGAATGGCTTGCCAATTACAGAACCAGTTTCTCCTCCCTTGGTTTTCACACCTCAACTGCTAGAACAGGGCCTCATCCTCCCTGATTGAACTACCTCATTATCTCTAGCTTGCCTGCATATATATACCTGCCCCTGGAAATTTCCACTACATGCATCTGACGAAGTAGGTATTCACCCACGAAAGCTCATGCTCCAAAACGTCTGTTAGTCTATAAGGTGCCACAGGACTCTTTGCTGTTCTAACACTGTGGTCATGCACTATTGCCCCCTCAACATGAGGATACAGATTCCGTAGTTTAGATTGCAGCCTCAACCTATTTTTCAAATAACTACTTTTTTGTGGTTTTTAAAGTTATTGCAGCTCACAGGTGTATTTCTTAAATGAGAAATGTTCACCGATGTGTGGTGAGAAATCTCGAATGATCTAGGAACCACAGAAAACACTGAGCTCTATACCTTATTTGGTGTAAAACCAGAAGAACTGTTTGAGAACAGCCTCAGAAAGATTAATAAGAAGTTGGCCCACTGAGACTATTGACATTTCTTAGTTATTAGCTGAAATTGATAATGGTGGGCAGGGAAGCGTACTGCTTCTAATCTTTGTTCTCAATTACCATAAAACACTGTCTGATGCCAAACAGTGCCGTGAAATGGAGAAAGGCACTTTAACTTGTTTCAGATGAGCAACTGAGAGTGTGCCAGTTTTGTACATGAACAGTCAGAAGCATGTTCCTGCACAGCAGGATGTGATCAAACTATTTAGAACTGTAAAACCAGGGTTGCTTGCCAATTGCGTTACTGCTTCAATCCAGGGTATTAAAAACAGACAACGCTATACTGGCCATGAAACTATTGCTTTTCTTCTACAACAAATTCTACACCTTTAATATTAAACTTTCCATAGCAACAGCCTATACCTTGGTTACAAAATACCTACTCAATGGGAGTTAGGGCTGAAAACACAATAAATACATGATCCTTCTGTAGTATGATCCATGCTCTTGGTTGACTTCCTTTAAAAGCACCTTCAAGCTGTACCAATAAAAATCATTTCTTTTCTTTCCTCAAAAGGGAACAAATTTTTTTGCAATGCCTTACTGAGTGCCCCAGTTTCAGCTGCCAAACCTTTAATCATATTAACATTCCTATCCAGAAGGTGTAAAATGGCTTATAGCCAGTTGCTACTTTAAGGCATTACACCATATTGCCTCCTGCTGGTAACTATTTCCTTTAAAGTATTTAATGAAGATAACCAAATAGTGACTACAGTGATTTGCATTTGTATTAAATGTTAATCACAAATATATGTGATTACTCAATAAACAAGCAAGACTTGCGAAGAAAAACAAGAACTACATTACATACATTTAAATGAACAGGATATTTCCATGAATGGGTTAAGGTTAAACTGAATATAAACCAAGAAACTGAAAAGAAAACAGAGAGCTGCTGACTGCCATGAGAATGAAGAAATCGAAGAGCAGCCATAAAACAGACAAGTTCTACACCATAACACAGTATCTGTTCACTGACAAATGTGTCTTGGCAAATACAAGGGAATGGTTGTGTTTGTTTGTTTTTTTAAAAGGGGATTGACATTGGTGTGTGTGCTGGGGGTGGGAAGGGATGGATGTCAATGTTTAGCCATACTTTAGTTGTTTGTTTTTTATTCATTTGAAAATACATACTAAAAGTAGTATCAAATATTTGAGTTTATATCATTTTATTTGTTTTCGCACATACAAAATGTAGTTTGCATATTTGCTCAGCAATCTAGTGAATGATCTAAGATTGCGGACACGTGTGCCGCTTGATATGGTGATAACAGTGTCCATCTTTCTGTTAAGACATGATGATCCCATTTAAAATTCCAAAACAAACAGGGGGATCTAGATATTTGTGATTCAAAGGGTTTTTTTAAAAAACAAATTTCCTAAAAATTAGTGAGCATTTCTAGTTTGTGCAGCAGTAAAAAATTCAAGCAAAATTCAAAGTCACAAAATATAACTAGTTAACTATTGTCAAGCATGTGTACAATAGAGTCTAATTAAATACAATAATCTAATACAATAGAGCCACCACAATGTACTGAAAGGAAAAATAAACAAACAAATAAAAAACACCCAACACACACACCACACCACACACCTGAAAGACTACTTCAAGACAGCCTATATTTACATGCTCATAGGGGGCACCCAATTTATTACAGTGCATCCATTATTTAAGAATATTAAATATTGTCCAACTGAAACATAACTGATAAGTTAAAGGTGCATAGCCTTCTGTGTTACAGTTTCTGAATCAGAAAAATCTGAAAACCTATAAATAATACCAGAAGAGCTAGATGCTGTTCAGGTAAATTGTGGTTAACAGTCAAGGGTCAGGCTGTGAAGGGACTCATTCAGAAGGTTAATGGATTAGCTTAATTAAACATACTCCCTGTAAAACCCTGAAAGCAGGGAGGAAGTGAAATCAGTTATGCTGGTAACTTAAGTGGCACTGTTGCTCCTTCACCAGATACTAACAAGCTGCATAGGAGGATGTAGTTTTCACAGAGCCTCACAAATTCCGAACTCTTAAATGCTGTGCTCCAGAGGACAGCCACAGACTACAAATGTCTCTCTATGGCTGTGACTGATTGTAACCCGTTTTGGCTCAATTTTTATGATGTGCCTTTATGTGAATGTGATTTTATGTTCACTGAAAATGGAGAGATAGCATCTTGCAGATGCTAACAATACCTGTGACAAGGCCAAATCTAAATGACAATAATTTGGGTTTATTATAGTATAATTATAGATATCCCCTGAGCTCCCTTCAGTCCTCTTGTGGTCTAATGCAAGATTCTCTCTCCTGTTCTTCTTGCTAATAAATTGTAATAACTTATTACAATCTTAACAAAAGACCAGTAATTTGTATACAGTGGAGTCGCATCTTATGCGGGTGTAGGTTCTAAAGTCAGTGCGTAAGGCGAAAATCATGTATAGTCAAAACTACCCTTGAAAATCCCTTAAATCGCCCATAAAGTACAGTATACTGTACATGGTTTTGTGTGTACGACCCTGTACAGTAATATGTATAAATGTATAATGTATACAGTAATGTACAGTATATAATAAAGAGTATATATGCAAAATATAATTTTACAGTACTGTATTTTTAATTACAGGGGGTCATCAGGGCTTGATGTCCATCCAGGAAACAGAGATGATGGAGAGCTTGGGTGATGGAGAGCGAGTTGTAGACTAAGTGGTTGGCTCTGGTTCAGCTCGAGAAGTTGATTGCGTAAGCTCATCTGCTGCTGGCTGTTTTTCCTTGAAAAACATGGTGATCGGCAACTGTCGCTGTTGTCTCTTGAGCTGCTCAAACATTTCTTGATACAGTCTCAAATTGTCTGTAATACTCCATGTGATTTTGAGGCTTCATTCCATAGAGGAGTCATATTCAGAAATTAAATCATTCAAGTGTTTCGCTGCTTGGAACACTTCAGCAAATTTATGAAGATTCCAACTTGCTGGCTCTTCCTGTTTGTCATCATCATCTTTGTCTTCTGTAGACAATTTTATCAGTTCCTCTAACTCTTCGTTAGTCAATGTTTCTCTATGGCTCTCAATTAATTCTTCAATTTCTTCCTCAAGGATGTTGACGAAGCGCTGGCCACCTAAGCAATGCCTTTCACTTCTTTGTCAATGGTCGGGAAACCCTTAAAATCATTCACACATTCTTTCCATAGGTTCTGCCAACATGCATTGACTGTTTCAGGCTTGATTGCATCCATTGCCTGTTTAATATATGTGATGCAATGTTGAAGGACTTCCCACACTCCATCACATTGAGATTGGGATCAGCATCCATAGTGCTACGTATCCATGAGAATGTACGCCTCATGTACGTGGCCTTGAAACAGCAAATCACACCTTGGTCAAGAGGATGGAGGTGGTACTGGGGGGAAGAAAGACGACTTCAATGTCATTATGTGCAACCCAGAGTGCCGCAGGGTGGCCAGGAATTTTGTCTACAATCAGCAACACTTTAAAGTCAAGTCCTTTCTCTTCGAGGTACCGCTTGACCTCCGGAATGAAACACTTGTGGAACTAATACAGAAATAATACTGCCATCACCCAAGCCTTTTTATTTGATTGCCAGAACACAGGCAGAAGATTTTTGTTCTTGCCTTTTAGGGCACGGGGATTTGCAGTCCTGTAGAGCAAGCCCGGCTTTATTAAAATGCCCAGCCGCATTGCCACAAAACAACACAGTCACATGGTCTTTAGCTGCTTTGAAGCCAGGGGCTTGTCTTTCTGATTTCAAAATGTAAGTGCAGTTGGGCATTTTTTTCCAGAAGAGCCCCAGTCTCATCAGCATTAAAAACTTGTTCCGGAAGATAGCCCTTTTCTTCTATGATTTTCTTTAATTGTTTGGGGTAGGCTTTTGCTGCCTCTTCATTTGCAGATGCAGCTTTACCAGTAGTCGGCACATTTTGAGGTTGAAGTGGTTCCTAAAACTGTTAAGCCAACCTTGGCTGGCTTTGAATTCCTTCTCATCAGAAGGCTATCCCTCTTCGGCAGGAGGTTTGAAGAGCGCGAAGAAGCTAAGAGCCTTTTCTCGCAATGTGTTACGATCAATAGGCACACGTTTATGATTCATGTCTTCTAGCCATAAGTTTAATGCCTTTTCAGTCTTCATTAAAGTCTTATCATGCAGCTGGCTCACCACTTTAGCAGTTATTGGAGCACTTGATGCCACGGCTTGACAAATTTCTCTCTCTCGAAACTTGATGGCACAGATGCTAGATTCGTTGTGGCCATGTTTACACGCCATGTTGGAGACCAACATACCGTCTCTCAATAAGTCCAACACAGCCAGTTTTGACTCCAGCGTTGGAACAGATCATTGTTTCTTCAGCTGAGCACCAGCGGAAGTAGTTGGCTTGCGTTTAGGGGCCATGTTGTAAGAAAAATATGTATCTTTAAACACTAGAATCACACTCAGCGCGGTGAGATGCTTACACTATGCGAGAACTGAGACCGACTGAGGGAACAGCAGATTCACGTCTCCCATCTCATGCTCACTCAAGGGCATACGCTCATTGGGTGAAATCGCCCGCACTATTCACAGGTATCTTGTTGTTTTTCTTTTTTTTGCCGAGCACATATAGTTGAATTTGCGTAAGTTAAATACGCGTAGGATGCGACTCGCTTGTATTGCACAAGTACCCAAGCCATTATCGATTAAGAAATATGGTTTGAAATGGTGGCCACAATTCCAAGACTTATAACTAATATTCTAGAATGTGTAAGATAAGAGCTTCTTACATGTAAAAATATGTTAGTTTTTCCATCAGTAAATTTCATAGAGTTCTATTCATAATAATTATTTACAATTTATAGTAGCAGGATTTTTTAATGAACATCAAGTGGAGTAGTACTGCTTGGCATCAAGTATCAGAGGGGTAGCCATGTTAGTCTGGATCTGTAAAAGCAGCAAAGAATCCTGTGGCATCTTAGAGACTAACAGACGTTTGGAGCATGAGCTTTCGTGGGTGAATACCCACTTCGTCAGATGCATGCATGCATTCATTTGCCATTCCAGAATGTATTTGATTATATTTTTATTTTGTGCTTTATGCATCTGACGAAGTGGGTATTCACCCACGAAAGCTTATGCTCCAAAACGTCTGTTAGTCTATAAGGTGCCACAGAATTCTTTGCTGCTTGGCATCAAATGTTGGTAGCACAATATAAATCAGATCACAATGTTTTTTTTATGACCAGCACCAGCTACTTAAAACTACCTGTGTACTATGCTGACAGATGTGTAAATTGGCTGTGATGCTCTTGGCACCTAAGCCATTATTATGTGGAATAACTGACCTTTTATTAATGCTTGGTTTAATTATTTGGGAAAGCAATGTATTATACATGATTCTTAGAGAGAGACTTTTTTAAAAACAGTTTGTTTAAATAATCTCATTCTCTCACTGTGTGTGCACGCGTGAACCATATCACTCAAATGGTGATATTCAAGAGTGTACAGGTTTTACTGATGAAGATTACAATTCCTATTTGAAAGGACACTGACAAGAAAAAAAAAACAGAACATAAAAGCAACAAACCAAAACTAAAAATACCAAACATATTCTCCTTTGCCAAAATCTTTTCCCTTATTGGTTGCCCAACTTTCAATGTCCTATGTAAGGAAAGCCAATAATAATTTAAAAAAATAGCATAAAATTTTCACAGGACTGTTGAGTGTTACACTAGTAACCATGCTGCTAATAAGCTTTTTAAAAAAATAAAAATATAATCAAATACATTCTGGAATGGCAAATGAATGAAGGAGACAGGAAGTAGCCAAAGATGGACTGAGGAGAAAGAATGACTAAGATATGTTCAGGTAAATTTGTATAATTTAATCAACAAATTAAAAATAGTTGAGAAGTCAATAAAAGTACTATGTCCTGAAGTACAGGTGATTTGGCAAACTATTTATGCTTTGCTAAAATAATTTTTTATAATTCTACCTGAAACTCTTGTCACACCTGTTCCTTGGCTAGTCTATCAGTTGTACTCTATTAATTTTTATCCATTTACTGTAGAAAGCCCCAGCCCCACTAGTCTGTGAAGGATGCTCACACCTGTGCAGAGGGCCAACATAGGACCTTTTGTTTTAATGGTACATAGATTCTGGACATCTCTATGAAGGAAGAGGGCCCTAACAAGGCTGACTTTAGTAGCCCTGTGTGGCTCCAATAAGCTCCTGCAACAGGAACAAGGACCAAAGACTCTAACAGAAGTAGGTCCTCTGACTCTACCCCTTTCCCTGCTGCAGGAGCCCTCTCTGCATTGTGTATGCACCCCCTGCACAGATACCTCTTGCACAGTGAGAACAGAATTTGTCTCTAAATGCCTATCATTTATTCAATATGTACATTAAGACGCAGATCCTACTCCCTTTGAAACTAAAAAATAAAAATATTCACATCATCTGATGCTGCAAAGTAACTGTGCCAACACATGCACTCAGAAATTCTCTCTTTTTAATAAATTTGTCCTGAGCAAAGAATGAACCAACAGATGAGGGAAGCGTAGTGAAAAAAAAAAAATCTGAACAGTTTCTTAGTCACCCAGCTCATTCATGGCATTTAATGAAATACAACTTTCCAGATTCCCAGAGATATTATTTCATCTTAAAGAAAACTTACTTATTTTATAATGTTTGTCTTCTATGTTTGGAATGCGGTGAGGGAAAAATGCAAAAAAACCCCCAAAAAATAAAGGAACCCAACATTAACGCCTGTTGCAATTCCATAACTACATGAACATTACATGGTTGCATGAACATTACATGGTTGCATGCCAAGTAAAGGTGGCTGGCCAGGGTAAAACAGGGTAGAATGTAAGAAAAGAAGTGACAGCAGAAGAGGAGGAAATTTCAGGGTTTGGAGAGGATACTCTGCTACCTGGTAGCTTCTTGGTGCAATGTAAATTCAACAACAAAGATATAAAACGACTTTAAAAATGAGATAATCCCCAGATGGATGCTACTTGGAGACCGAATAATTTAGATAACTAAGGTTCAGGAAGGATGTTGGGTTTCTGGCCCTCTAAGAGGCAAGGCCAGATCACAGCTCTTGCATGGGGTGAGTGCTTAATGGCGGTACGTACCCCCTATCTAAAGTCTCCTTATTCTCCCCCCAGCTGCCTATCCCTATGACCTGATCCCAAAGGACAGAACCCAGGAATGTGGAATCAGATCATATCAGGTGCTAAGTCTAGGAGCAGCCAAGACTGGGCACAGAACCCAAAGAGATTCTATGGTGAGGTATGACTTGTAGCCCATGGAAGCAATTGAGGAGCAGGAGGGCTCTCTGCTTGCTTCAGGGAAGGGGAGCTGTGTTTTTTTTATGAAGCTAGGGAGATGGAAGGGGCAATGTGTTCAGAGGTATCAGGAGCAGGAAGGGACATCAAACGTCTGTTGATTATAGTAAAAAAGGTAAAGACATTGAAAACCAGAACAGTATATCAAGGACCTGATTTTCAGCTCTTGAATGCAGAACCCTAGGGAAGAATTTCCTTGTCTTAAAGAGTAGTTACATGTGACAGTATTTCTCTGCCATTTATAATGGTTATCCCTTTACAAATATTGAAGGCCAAGTGCACTGTTGCCCTGCACCTTGTGTGCCCATTCACACCATCACAATGACCGCTCTGCACCTTTAAGTGGGGGGAGGAGGAGTAATTTGGCTGGATGGCCAAGTGAACGGAACAGTGCTTTATGGGGGAATGAAAACTGTTGCAAAAGGGGTCAGTGTGATTGCTGATTCATCCCCTAGGAATGCAGAATTTAAAAGGGGCAGCTCTGGGCTTGAAGCCTCCCTTTTACACAGAGCAGTCTGAAGCAGGACCCATCCTCCCTCCCCTTCAGGTGGCAAAATACCAGGTTTGGTCTAGATCTGCTGTGAGCATAACTCTAGCTGCCCCTTTTTTAGCAGGAGTAGGAAGGATTTTTTCTCTTACCACTATATTGGTCTAAGTGCAGGGTTTTTTGTTTTGTTTTTTAAAATCTTCCCCACAGCAGATTCAGCCAGGCTCTGTTCATGCATGGCATGATGGGCGGTAGGTTATATGTTGCAACTCATTATTTAAGTGTAGGGCGGATGTCCAGTGCAGGTACTCCATAGGAAAGGTATACAGTGACCAGATAAATGGCTTGGAAAAGGACATTAAAAAAAAAGAGGTGTTTGTTAAAGGAATGAACAGGGAGTGGTTGGGAACTCCTATGATTGGTACAGCAGGGAGCCAGCCCCCATTCTTATAGCCCACCTTAACCCTTCTATGAGGGGGATGGATGGTAAATTCCTAGCAATGGATTTGCTGGAGGGACCCGGATGGATAAAGAGGGGGAGCTGGTAAAGCCCCCCAGGTAATTACAGAATAAACATGGGGTTACCTGCACTGTACACTTTTATCTGCTGGGTAGTCCCAGATATCTAATAATAAAGTTGCAGCCTGATTAAACCCATGTCAAATGTCTCCTATCCTTCTTCGGCATAGCCAGACAATGAGCTGCACCCCTGAGCTCTTAGCAGTTTTATAAAGGTTAGTACTTTGGAAGCTATACTTATAAAAAGAAAACACAGAGAAGCATCTTTTGTAACCAGAAGTATTAGATGCAAAAAAATAATCTTTTCTCTTTGAACAGTGGCTTGCAAACAGTGTTAAGGCCATTTTAAATAGCATTCTTATGGTACTACAATAATTGCATAGTGTTCAGGAGTTCTCTATGTGGAAGGACTTTTTAAAAAGTGAACTGTGTATGGGAAACATGCATGGAAGACTTTGCTTCCCCAAAGATGGGGGAGAGAGAATTTGGCATTGAATGTTTTTATAGATTAGTAGGGACTTACTTGAGACAAAGCAGCATCCCGTTCTTCTATCACTGCATTCATTTCCTCAGCTGTTATATTCTTTCTACGCTCCTTGGTCCTGTGTATTCGATCCACAATTATAGCTCCATTCTTCTGTATAGCTATCCCTGTGTCTGCATTGTTTATTCTATTCAGTAATTCCTGTAATATCTACCAACAGCATTATATGTTAGTCAGACATGAAGTTTTAATATATTTTATTTAATATAGGGTTTTAATTAATAGGCACATGTGAATTGTAAATTGACTGAGTGAAGTTATTGAATTTTCATATTGCAGCAAAGATGTACATTATTAGTGTGTCAATTCTTCTTTTTTCCCACATCTTAGTTCTTGAAACCCACTCAATTGAACTTAAGCCTCTAAGATATAAGACTGACATCAAGAAATCTCCTCAGAGAATGGCTTACCATGTCATTTTCTTCAGGGTTAATATTTTCTAGCCTAGAAAAAAGGGACACAGAAAGCCTGATCAGTAGCATTTCCTTAGTGCAGCAAAATGAGTTCGCTTTTTAAATCTTTAGAACCTCAAGTAATTTCATTCTACTAGTCTTTAGAGTCAACCATGACACTGAACATATTAAAGTGCCACCTGCTCGACTCCATCTTTCAATAATGCTCCATATCTTCAGCACTGACTTCAGACTGTTAAGTTATTAATGTTTACTGCTATATATGACTACAAGGATCAATTGTTCATATGTGCTTAGATGAAGAAAGTTCCCTAGTGATAGAAAGCACTGGTGCTCTTATTTTATTTATTTCTGGACTTACAACTTTAACCTGAAATTATATTCTTGTTGTCTTTATTGCACCCCAAAATGAAATGGGACAGTAGGTTTGTGGGGGTGGGGGAAGAAAGGGTTGTTTTAACAAAATGTAATTCTTCCCCTCCACCTAGGAGGACAAACATTATAGTTAAAACTCACTTAGAAATTTTGTTTTATCCTATCATAAAATAGAGGAGTTAATTTAAGCCTCCAGTGGTGCCCTTCCTTAATTCTGGAACAAAAATATTGAACTCTTTCTTTCCTTGTTTCGCTGGCACATTTACTCATATGTAAAGAAGCAATACACAGTTTTAGAGTTTTGCCGAACAACTACAATTGTGCTCTGCAACAGCAATGAGTAATAGCACGAAATTCTGCATACAGAGGTGATTAAACAGGAAATTACACTTTTTTCTATAATAATTAAAAAGTTAATTATAATTAACATCTAAACATCTGATTATCTACAGAACATTTGGGGGTCCAAAATACAGAGATTAACACCTTGTTAAAAAATAAGCTTAAACATTAAAGAAGTGCAGTCTCACTCCGTTCATGGATACTTAAGCAAGTGGTGGATCCAGCACATACTAAGTAGCTTAAGAAAAAGCAGTTCTGGCAGAGGCTGTAATGTAACATTTCAAAAACGGATACTGTAATCATCAAAGTTCCAATGTCTGCCAAAGAACTAGATATAATTTGTACTGTGATGCTGTTGTCAGAGATCACCCTTCAAACATCCCTCTGCCACACAGCAATTGACAGCATACTAACACTGTGCCTTTGAATGCACTAATCTTCATGAACCTAAATATGGTATAGCCTCTTATGCACACGAGGCTAGGAAATCAACCCATTCTTGCCATCTGACCTTTGACATTTAATACTAGTGCACTTACCTAGTATGGTAATTAGTGAATTTCCTCTGTGCTTTTTGATCAATTTGTACAAGTTCATAGTCAGACAAAGCCTCCTGAATTCTTGTAATCACGGGAAGCAATTCAGAAAGGAATGCTCTATTGCTGCTATATAGTGGAACACATTTATTTGGGAGGTTCTGAGCAGATGGTATTCCCAGCATACCCCAAAACAGTAATCATGTGCTGAGTAGGTCTGAATCTTACCTCTTTGATGAGATTTGACCTTATTAACAAGTTTACACACAAAATGTAAACTCCAGCCTGAACTGTCACTCCGAGCTTGGTTATCCCTAGAGTTCCTCCTTTAAAACAGATCAGTCCAAGTCCCTACGCTCCTCTGACTAATGGGGCCATCATCATTTCCAGAGCAGGCAAATGATCTACGCCTGCCTCTGTGAGTCAGCAGGGTTCAACTGGCATCTCCATATGCGTTTCCAACACCTGCTAACAGGGTGGGTCAACAGTAGAACTCAGCCAACTAGAAGGAAAAAATGAGTATTACCACCCTTTGTGGGTAAGGCTATCTCCTAGATCTGATTTTGGGCCAGATTTATGGGCAGTGATACTTAAGAAACTTGTAAAACTCAATTGACTAAGGGTATGGCTACACTTGAAATTTCAAAGCGCTGAAGTGTGAGTGTGGTCGGAGCGCCAGCACTGGGAGAGAGCTCTCCCAGCGCTGCACGTAAACCACATCCCTTACGGGTATAGCTTGCAGCGCTGGGAGCCGCGCTCCCAGCGCTGCGGCACTGATTACACTGAGGTTTTACAGCGCTGTATCTTGCAGCACTCAGGGGGGTGTCTTTTCACAACCGAGTGCGAAAGTTGCAGAGCTGTAAAGTGCCAGTGTAGCCAAGGCCTAACAGAGCACACATTAAAGGCAGCCATACTATTGCAAAGGGATCTAGTTTTATTTTAACCCATTGGCAACTGGCATTTCTCAGCTTTTTTCTCTAATACAATCATCAAGTATAAACAACAAAGCATGAATGCAAATTGCCAACTCTCAGTACCAAGAGGTTGAATACAAATGTAAAAAAGTAATGGGGAGCATTTCTGTCTGGAAAAATGCAGGTTGTTTATCATGTAAAAATCAGCAGCACCACCAAGAAAATATAGCAAAGAGTCCTGTGGCACCTTATAGACTAACAGACGTGTTGGAGCATGAGCTGCATCTGACGAAGTGGGTATTCACTCACGAAAGCTCATGCTCCACTACGTCTGTTAGTCTATAAGGTGCCACAGGACTCTTTGCTGCTTTTATAGATCCAGACTAACACGGCTACCCCTCTGATACCAAGAAAAAAGTTTATAAGGGAAGCTTCATGAGAATAGTTTTTTCTAATTTAAGTCTTTCCTACCAGTTATCTCTGATACAGAAACCACATTTACTCTAGGGGATTAGAGTAAGAAAAAATGCCTATTGCTTCAGCTAATAAAAATACTCAAAGAGAGGCAGATATCCATTTTGACCCAGAGAAAAGAAACAGTTAATGAGGTTTCCTACTAAAGTCAAATATTTAAAAAGTAGCAACTAAGTACAATGCAAAATCTATTGAATTTACTTTATGTGGTACAAACTTACAGATACTATACTTGTTACTGTGAAATACTGTCTGTTCGCAGTGATACAACACATTATGGGGCTGAACTCAAGTTGCAGCACAATTTCCAGAATTGTGAACATTTGGAACAATACTTAATTCTCATTCTGCAAAGAAGGACCAATTCCAGGGCTCATACTGAGGAAACAGAGCCAGATATATCATCCTGATATTCTTTACCTGCCTGATACATGGAGCCATTTAGTGGCTTCGTACAAACAGACATGCTTAGGGCTTTCTCTGGCTCCCTGGAGCAATGGTTCCCAACCTTTTTCTGTTAGAACACCTCTCTTCTGCCAGGTCAGCAGATGTCATCTTTCCTTTCTCCCTGGCTATTTTCTCTTACTTCTTCTTTCTCAGATGCTTCCCCCCCACACTTCTTATCTCTCTTTTCTGTATACTTTTTCTTTTTTTCCCTTTTTAACTTATTGCATATTAACTTACATATGTTCTTTGCTGGCTCTTCTTCCCTTATGCCCCCATACCTTCCTCCTTTCTAGTACTCTGTTCCCCTTCCCCATATACCCTTGCACCAACAGGGTGACCAGACAGCAAGTAAGAAAAATTGGGACAGGTGGGTGTGCAGTAATAGGAGCCTATACAAGAAAAAGACCCAAAAATCGGGACTGTCCCTATAAAATCAGGACATCTCGTAACCCTATGCACCAGAAGCCTTTATGCTGCTGTTGTGAGAGTTGTCTGTGGGTGAAACCCAGGCTGAACAAGAGCCATGAAAGGAGTAAAGCTGCTGCCTGAGCCTGACACTTGGAACTATACACAAGCTGCTCTTGCAGTGTGCTCCATTAGAGTCCACAACAGAAGCAAAGAGGGAAGGGGAATGGCTTACAAGAAGCTATCTATTGTTTTATCTTCAGTACAGCAACACATTTGCAGAGAGAAAGAGTGAGTGTGTATTGGGGGGCATCTGGGTCCTGCATCTTTCTCCACCCACACTAAACCTCTGCATTCATAACAGTGTAAGAATGGCCACACTGCATCAGACCAATGCTCCATTGAGCCCACTCTCCCATCTTCTGACAGTGGCCAGTGCCAGATGCTTCGCAGGAGTGAACAGAACAAGGCAATTTGTTGAGGGATCCAGCCTCTTTCATCATGTCCCAGCTTCTGGCAGTCGAGGTTCAGGGACATCCAGAGCATGGTGTTGTGCCTTTAGTTTGAACCTCTATTATGGTGTTCTTAAGAAGTTTCCATATAGCTTGCAGGGATTTTATTCATGACTTTAATTTCCTCCTCATTTTTGTGTAGTTCCTCTTTTTGAAGTTAAATGCTACTGTGGTGGGTTTCTTTGGTATTTTCCACCCTACAGAGATATTAAGTTTAATTCCACTATAGTTGCTATTACTAAGCGATTCAGCTACATTCACCTCTTGGACCAGATCTTGTGCGCCACTTAGGACTAACTCAAGAATTGTTTCTCCCCTGTGGGTTCCAAGACTAGCTGTTCCAAGAAGCAGTCATTAATAGCGTCTGGAAATTTTATCTCCATATCCTGTCCTGAGGTGACATGTACCCAGTCAATATACGGATAGTTGAAATTCCCCATTATTATTGAGTTTTCTGTTTTTGTAGCCTCTCTGATCTCCCTAAGCATTTTCCAAACGCTGTCACTATCCTGGTCAGGTGGTCAGTAGTATTTTTCTACTGCTACATTCATATTAATCCAGCATGAAATTGAGATTCTATGGAATAGTTTGATTAATTTAAGATTTTTTACTACGTTGGACTCTATGCTTTCTTTCACATATAACGTCATTCCCTCACCAGCATTACCTACTCTATCATTCCACTGGCACACTCTGTGATTGGAAACACTAGACGGGTTTGCTCACTAGAGCTGGCATTTTTTGACAGAATGTTTTTTCACTGGAAAAAAGCAGATTTGTCTAAATGTATCAGTTTCAATAAAAGTTTTGTTGGGATGGGTCCTCAGATCCAGAATGCAGTTTCTGGTCAGACACACACACGCACCCAATAGTAGTTAGAGCACTCTCCTGGGATGCGGGAGACTCAGGTTCAAGTCCCTGTTCTGCCTCTGGCAGTCCTTCCCACATCTCAGGTGAGTCCCTGATCGCTAGGCCACAGATTCAGTCTCTCAATCTGTCCTGTTGGGGCTGTTCCATTTTCTATAAATATTGGGTGGAAGGAAGGTGGAAATTGTTGGCCAAATGAGAAATAAAGGGCAAGCTAGAGAGGATGTACTGGGGAAACGGGGAAAAGGAGAAAATTAGGGGTGGGCAAGAAAGTGAGGAGAGAAAACAGTAGAAGAAGAGAGAAAGATCAAAAAGGATAAAAAATACAAATGAAAAGAGAAAGAGAATGAGAAATTGAAATAGTTCCTCCTAAATTAAGAATGACTTTTGCATAAAAAAGAAGGAGTAGGAGAGTAATGCACATATTTTTTTTTGTACTTCCTCTGTAATTAGTAGATATTTTGCTAAAAGAAATGTCTAGTGGACTCAAAGATTCAATTGATTTCCTATACAGTGCAACTTCTGACCAACAACCTTGTACTCCATGTGACAAACCCCCTGTATGAAATGTCACACTTCCCTGATTTATCTCTGAATAAATCAATAGTGGATCTTTTTCTTTCTTTCTTTTTTTTTTTCCAGCCAGAATCATTCACCTTGTTCTCCATCTGGGGAGAACAACATGACCTCATTTGATCTTTTTTTTTTTTTTTTTTTAAACCTACATATACAGTTGGAATATTGAGACTATTGCTGTTCTCTTACATTCTATCACATTGAAATTCATGTTAAGATTTACCACATATTCACTTTTGAGTTCTATCAGGTTTCCCTTGGCTTCCAATAAACAGCCATCTTTTTACACATAGCAGAAAAAACATACATACCCTTTAAGAGACTGCTCCAAATGCTTGGCTCGAAGAAGTGCTTCATCTCGTTCTTCATTGGCTAACCTAAGTCTAGCCATGACAGCTTCATCACGTTCTCGTTGAGCAGTATAAACTTCTTCCACGAGTGCTGCAAAAATGACCAGCGTGTTTAGCACAGCATTAGTTGTATCCTCACATGGGGCCCTATCTAATGCCTATTGAAATCAATGTTCTTTCCACTCACTTCAGTGTCCTTTGGATCAGGTCATGACTGTACTTCCTATAAAAAACATTTGCTTATGTGAAGATACCATAACAAGATTTTGCTTTACAGTTTTGAGAATATCGAAGTGCTACTGCTAGTTAACATACCTAGAGGAACAAGGAAGGGACAAGGTTTCAAGATTGACCTTTAAACTCATCACACAGAACAAGGAAACCATCACTTGTGTGAAGCAGTGACTCTGAATACACAGCAATTCCTGATGCTCACATTCATATCAGATACAACTAGACCCCTTCTCTTACAGCAAGACATCAGATTAAGAGAAAGGATCTCCTGAAGTTGCTTTAACACTACACTTTAACCAGCCCCAAAATGGTGCACAATTTAGCTCTTGCATGGTGCCTCTCTGGTATTACAAAGATAACATGGTCAGCATCCCTCTCTCCCTGTCAAGCCTTTACTTTATTGTTAATATATCATTCTATTATCTGTTAAAGCATTCAGGGACCTTTGAGCATTAGGTGCCAATAAACTAAGATTTACTGTTAGTTTGCTCCCAAGGACAGAAACTTAAAGTCATTCTTCACACTGGGCTTACTTTTTCTTCCTACATCTCTCTTGTCAACATGGCTAACACCATCTCTGGTACACTATCAGAATCCCTACCTCAACCCTGCTTCTGCTAAAATCTTTATTCATATTCTTTCATCATTCTCCCTCTCTAATATTGCAGATCTCTCTTTGCAGTTATCCTAAATCCCTATTCTCAACTTCAAGGCACTCAGGATGCTGCAGTGAGACTACTTTTATTCCAAGAAGAAGGACTATATCCTTTACCATTGGCACTGGAATTGAATCTCCAAATTCAAATCAAAAGTTATTCCCCTGGATTTCAAAGTTCTCCGTTGGCCCCTTTCACTCTAATGAACTAATCTTTAATTCACATAGTTCTCCTGCACCCAACCCTGATGCCTCCAAATGCTGGCATGTTTTCCAGTATTCTCAAGATTCTGCTGAGTCAAAGGCTATTGCATTTGTACTTCCCCCTCTGTCTGGAATTCCCTCCCATTCTCTGAGTCATGGATGAGTTATTTCCTTTCTTCAAGTCTCACCTTAAATAGATCCTGTTCACTTTAGCCTAGAGCCAACTCTGCTGCTTTTTCTATTTTAGTTTCTTTTTTCCTGCTTCACCTTTGTACATTATTATTACGTCTGCATTAAAGTGGCTCTGTCCAATTTAGTATAAAGCTCTTTACCATACTTCACGGGAATGGCACTATATAAAATTGTAATTATATTTTATAATACACTTTTTGCTTACTACTGTATGTATATCATTGGTACCAAATAAATACATTAAAAATATTTACAGAAAATATTCAAAGACAAACTAGCAGTAGAATGTCACTGTAGTCAAAAGTACCAGAACAAACTGTTGCTCATGACTAAATTTTGTTGAGAAAATACCCCATGATGAAATGTAATTTTTTTAGTTATTTTTCAGAAGTTTTAATATATACACACAGATATATTCAAATACAATGACAAAGAAAACAGCTAGACTATGGATTTAACAATATCACAGCATGAAATATTAATAGATAATTACTCCTGAGTATTACAAGATAAATAATTCCTTAACAACCTCCCACTGCAAAACTAAAAAAGGGGAGAAGCATCAGACGCCTAATCTACCTGGATTCAATTGTAATACTCTCATGAAAGACCAAACATCTTCATAGTTGGATCTTATGTCTCCATAGATTAATGTCAGTTTTTCCAAGAGGGCAATGTTGGTTTGGTTAGTTAGCCAATCAAAGAATGCGAGGGGAAGAAGCTGATATCCATTTTCATAAAATGACTCTTTTGGTCACTCTAAGTGCTGCAGCAATTCATTTCCTGGCATTACTCGAACAGGGACCATCTGGAATGCCCAAAACACAGAGGCTTGACATAGGGGAAACTCCTACCCTGGTCACCTTAGATAGAGTATCACAAATGCCACGCTTTCTACAGTTCTGCCTAATGTGACATTAGGACTGTTCAATAAATGAAGTTATTTGAAGGGTTAACCACAAGAATATCAAAACATTTGGATGAAAATGTTATCTATACAGTGAATATCCTTTAGCTTGCAGATTTCTTGACCCCTTCCACAAGCAGCTTTGGCAGCTGAGAGCTGTAGTTCACTGGGAAAAGGTGTGGAAGAATGAATCCTGACAGATCATCTAGAAAGGAATTCTGGGTATGAAATACTTCTGTCACACCTGTAGCAGAACCAGAAGCATTACTGGGAAGTGGATGAAAGGAGGAAGAAAGATGTGATTTTTGTGCTTCTGAGGGTAGGGCGAGAGGGCCAGTCTAATAGGCTGGATGAAGGAGAATGGGGACAGCTACACAAGTTGCTCTAGGGGTACGGTCTACCCTTTTGTTCACTATTGAAGAGGAGCCCTCTACTCAATCACAGAAGATATTGTGTTTCTCGCAGGAAAATAATTTCTGTGTCATAAGAAAAATCACACCCGATTGTCCAAGAATATTCTGCCCAGATCTGGAGCGTCCATTAAATACTCATTTAAATATCTTCAACCTGAATATAGTTTGGTGGCGAGAGGAAAAGAATTTTTCTGCTGCAAATAGATGTACAGTTTGGGAGGGACACAACACCAGAAGCTACCTGCCTCTTTGTGAGACAATATCCTTGCTACTGTGCAAGGGATAAAGCTAGGTGGATGGGTGGAGCATTGAGCTCCAGAACTACACACGTGATTTGGAGACAAAAGAATTAGTAGCACATGCAAAGAATGATTCTCACATCTGGACAGCTGTATGGCACAGATAATGCACCGTGTCCTTACACCTATCAGGTTCCCAAAGGGACATAAGATTTCTGAAATTTGTGATGGCATCATGGTGCCAACTGACGAGGCCTACATAACAGCCTTTGTGTCTCAGCAGCGCCTGGGTAAGCTGCAACAAAACTGCTATGTCCCAGATAGATCTGGGATATACAGGTTGGTTAATTTGACATGGCATTATCTGTTTGTACCATAATGTGTCTGTTTATCCTGGAACGGAATTCCACAATTCTCCTGCTTTTAGCCCAGGCCCTGGCCCACAGTATCCTGTGTATCAACTGTGCTAACTCAGGAGTCTGATTGGCTTCAGCATCTGCTGTTCTTCCCTTTGGGGGTTTGTGACCAGCGGTATATAGTGACCAGATAGCCTTCTTAAACCAAAGTACTGGTTATTTTAACTGGAGGAACAAAGCATTTAGATAAAAAAGATTTTAAAACAACAAACAGAATCTGCACACCTATGTTACCTAAAGGCTTACCATCCCATGATGGTAACCTTAGCAGGCCTAACTTCTTCAGACCTGCCAGCAGGGTCCATGTAGTTCAGTCAGGTTCCTCTAAAGAACTTTCTCCCCTTCTCTCCCCTCCTCCCCCGAGAGAGAGACCCTTTTAAACTGACATAGTTCTTTTCATCTCCAGTATTGCTGGGCCTTTTCCTGTACTGGTATTGTCTCTTAACAATCCTCAAATGTTTGTGTAGATGTGGCTTATCTTGAACCATTTCAGATCCCTATTAAACTAAACCAATATATTCATATAGTAAACATCCCAATAACCACGTCAACATATAGTATTAATAAATTATTACAGAGCAGCTCCAAATCTGTCACAAGTGGTTTTTTTTAAAGTAATACAACGTTTTAACCTTTTCTTATTTTAAAAGAACAATTATTTGGAAAGTCAAAGAAAAAGCATGTATAAGGCTGGCTAGCCTATCCGAGCCAAAACAGAGATGGACTCTTAGCAGCAGGCACCCCGAGAAGCCAGAAAAAAATGTGTTACAAGGTAAATCCTTGAAATCAGCAGAGTTCTTGCTGAACTCACTTGGCTGGTTGTAGAAGCCTTATCTGCCATCTGCCAGATTCCTCTGCTGGCCAGATTATCTACTGATTCTACATACATATTTTCATGTTCAACATGTACATTCATTCTGACAGTATCTGACCATTTTTAGTATTCATAAATGTAAAAAGTTCTAAAATTATATCAATATTTCTTTAAAAAAATCCTTTCATTTCATACAGGGTGCAATTATTACAGTAGCTAAATGGGCTGAGGAATTTATTTTCACAGCAATAGTCAACATTTTAAAGAGTTATTGATATGCCATGTATAGAAGTACAGTCCCACTCCTACAAGCTACTTGGAAAAGGCAGACTCCTGCAGCTGCACAGAGCCCTACTGAGTTCAGGAGAGCTGTAGGACTGGAACATAAGGCTAATTCTTCAAAGTTACTAATGAAGAGAAATACCCAACTGCAAAAAAAAAAAAAAAAAATTATCTTCCACCCAATATCAAGCTCACATTTAAAGATAAATAAGGAAAAAAGGATTTTTCCTAGACCTACCCCTGCATGAATGTGTAAGGAGTGTGGAGCAGGGGACAAGGTATGCCTTCTCTCCCCCAAACTCCAGTGGAGGGTTGAGCTAATCTCAGTCCTTGTGATCCTATGGGGACTAGGACTGAATGACACTAGTCACCCCACGGATGGCCAGGAGAAGCCATGGTCACACCCACTCCAGGGGCAAGGCACATTGAACCCTCTTTTGTTGTTGCGGTGGCCATGCTACCTGTGTCCACTGGAGAATTCTGGGAAGCATTATGTCATTAGTGAGCACTGGCACATATCTATGTGGCTTATACGTATCACCTTCCTTTATTGAAAACGGCTCTATAAATAAGGACCAAAAAGTGAACAGGAAAAAGAGAGTATTATTATATAATTTAGCATTCTGCTACAGAAAAATACTACTATCAACAATACCACAACTTTACTTATCTATATAGCATCTTTCAACTGGAAGGATCTCAAAATGCTTTACAAACTTTATGAGGAAATCATCACCCACTGAAACACAGCCACCTCTGGAGTGAAACAGAACATCTGTTTAACAGCGCCACATTTTTATGCTATATTTAAGACAGGATCTGAAGCATGAGAGTCCAAATAAAACACCATGGGAGATATTTTGATAGAAAGAATGCAATTATCCAGGTTGGAACATCAGAATCCACAGCCCTGTCTATGCTTATGAAAAGTGTCATGGGATTGTGAATGAACATAATCAGGTTCTTATGTCCACTACAAAAGATGGCACCTCCAGCAGCACAATAGCTCATAGTTCCATGCTAGCACACTAATTCAGTGCCTGACTCTTAAGAAATGAGAACCAGCTACTCAATCACCAATTCCACCCCCCTGGGTTTTCCTTGGAAGCCTGCCATCGAAGTAACAACCAACCCTCCCCTGTTTATCTTGAGAACTCACCAACAAGAATAAAATTTTGTATACAATCCCCCCCCCCGAAATATGATACATGAACTGAATATGTATATTCAGGCATTTAAGTTAAAACGAAGACTTGTTTTTTAGCAATAGCATGTGTATCTCAGGACATGCAAGAGTTAATAGAGGTTATTCCTACAATGTTAGATAAAATTCACATATTGAAAAAAAAAACACCTCAGACTGTTATCCAATGCTTACTAAAAGTGCACTTGAAATATATTTATATATTACTTTTAATAGCTAAATTTTATCTGGTCTGGAATAATTTAATAACATCTTTGTTTTTGTAACCAAAAAAATCTATTATACTGGAGCTCTTTATTTAAAAATGATCATTATGGTAAGCCCATCAACTCTAAAACATTTTTAGTTTTTAGTAAAGAAAACAACTGTAATCAGACAGCTTTGGTGAGGTAGATAGCTACTACAAAGTTCACTTAGAAAATCAATATAGCATTTTAGTTGGAATTTGCTCATTAAACACCCACAGCTCTAATGCAAATTATGATGGAATGAATAAAGCAAATACATATGCTTCTTTCTTTTTATTAAATGTAAAATCTGCTGTTAATTGCTTCTGGTATGTCATATAAACTTTTCTCCTTAACTATTAAACGGAAGCTTTTACAAAAGTCATTAGAGAGTCTCTTTCTTTGACTTGTATAAATTTCAATATTTGTTCAGTAAAGGTTCACAGCAGTTAAATTACATTAACAAATATTATTAGCTACTATGTAAGCCAACTAAGTAAAATACTTATATTGCAGGTAAAACAAATCATTGGGTGTTTACAATAATATTTGGATATGCCCATTTTTAAACAAGCTTATCAAATATCCTGTAATTCTTAGTCAAATGAGAAAGACTCAAAGTAGATTTTTTTCCCAAATACTCAAATTTGTTTAGTAAGCTAATTGTTTTCTAATATGGGTGAAAGTAAATATGAAGAAGATGAACCATACCAAGTATGAGTTTACTGAGTCAAAGTAGTGTACATATTTTCTTAGTTAAACCTGATTCTGTTGGCAAACCTGTCTTCCACACTTTTTAAACTACCTTTAAAATACAGTAGTAGCAAGAGACTGTGTTAGAAATCATTCTAGTTTAAACATTAGTTCATGATTCTCAAACAACAGAACTTTGGGGGAAGGGAGGGAGTATGTTTCCCAGGAACGAAGACTGTTTGCTGATTTCCTAGAGGTCATCTGTGTAAATAGAAAAGCTGAATAGGAAAGGCAAGAAAGAAGAAATTGTTAGGATTTAAAACATCTACCTCAGCAGAAATCACTTAACATTACTCCTATCAAAAAATGAAAAAGCCAGAATAAAGGCAAGACCTTATAACAAAAAGATGAGATCACTACCCACAGTACTATCTCAGAAGATATAATAAAATATTACAGCACTGTAAGGATTGACTTTCAGAATAATTTCCTATTGTGAAATATACTAATATTTTGGAACTTTATAAGGTGTTTTAGAAACTAAGTAATAAAATTTTGCCTTATGCGTGTGTGTGTGTGTGTCTCTCTCTCTCTCTCTCTCTCTCAGAAAAAAAGCCAAAAGCTCTAAGAAATACTGCAACGATTTATTTGTTTGTTAGTATTTTGTTACTAACTCTAGTTTGATTGTTTATTGAGCATTTTCATGGAATAAGAGTGGCAAAAGCAACTTGCTGTTAATAATATATTGGTGGATGATATGAGGGTTCTTTTGGTTTTGGATTTAGTATTCAAGATTAGTGGTTGTTGAACTCTGCATGACCTAGGCTTTTCTTTAGAGTTGGTTTTGGAATTATCACAGTACTTGTAATGGTTATGCATAGTATGTATTTTTAATGTTATGGTCAATGCTGGGGGTAACAGGGTACATTTTTATGCAGAAATGCTTGGAGTTTCCGTAGTTAAAATTTTCCAGAACTAACTGAAAATAAAATATTTCTAAGTCTTTTTTACTATATGATTCGACTAATACTTCACATAGCTCTATGGAGAGTTAAGATTTAGTTTGTGGGAAAATAAAGTAAATGATGTATTTTCTATTTCCCTCTCCCCACTGAACATATATTAAAGTGAAAGTAAAATACAAGAAACCACACTTGATAAAGTCATACTTTGAATGTAAGATTCCTGTAATGGGTCTCTATTCTGCTAAGTTGTTTCTATGAAGGAGCTGTCAGCTGAAATGTACCCTGTGGAATGGGTGTAAATGGTTTTGGGTTTTTTTGTGTTTGCTTGTTTTTGGAAGGAGGGCAAGGGTGGGGAAAGAAAGGAGAAAAACAGGGAAGACGTTCACTAAGAACCACCTTCCTTTTCACCTTTGCAGCCTCCTCCAGCATTGGGATGCCCTGTCCTTCTGGGCAGAGAAGGCTTTGAAGCCTGTCTATGCCATTTCTAGATAGGCCGGTACTATTTATATTTGTTTAAAAACACTTGCCAAAACTCAATTTCCATTAAAAATATTTTCTTTATTCATTTATTTTAGAAATCAAAATAAATTGACAGATTTTTTTCAAGTTTGGATCTAGTCATTAACACACTTCTTATTTTAGAAATTGAACTTATAATAGTCAAATAAACTGAAACAGAGTAATTACATTACTGTGAATGTCATTAAAATCTACTATTAATCTGCCTCCTCACACACATTGCAAAATGCTGATAATTCCTGGACATGTTCTGAACCTAGAGGCCCTGTTCTACTCTCATTGAACTCAATGGCAAAACTCCCATGTCTTCCTTTTTTTTTTTTTTTTAAATGGTGTGTAATATTCTGCTATGAAATGGACACCTGACCAGGTTCTTCATTGCAATTTTGAAAATTACCATTAATTTATTTTAAATTTTGTCATGTAACTAATAGTTAGAAGCACATTGCTGATGAGCAAAAATTGCAAAACATTTTTGACTAGTCTATACTAGGAGTTACCGACTATAAGCTATTTACATATTAATGTGAGTCTGTAGATAAAGCAATCTGTACAAACACAGATAGAAGCACTGAAACTTATATTGCTTTGTGTTTGCTATATGTATTGAGTTTGTTGTATTCATCTGCTCCTAAATTTCCAATGCTGTAAACACACTGATTTAACTAAATGGCTAAAACGGTTTAGTTGGCAGTTATCAAACGTGACTCTGTACCGTGGTTTCACTGTGTACTCAGATCCAATTCAGTGAAAAAAGAAAAAAGAATTTTTGTGGGTTTAGATACCGACTCTCCACAGGACTTGCCTAACCTGGCTCTTGTGAAAGCTAATCCTTGTACAACTTTAACCCCTCTGCTTTCAACATACTGAATTCCACACAGCTGACTTTACAAAAACTGCACAGCAATCTTGTTCAGCCTTTTTCTGTGAATAACCGTTGATTCCTGAATAGCTTTACTTAATTATTTTAATGGAAAAAGGATTGGTAAGCAACATGGGTACGTATACAAATGTAAGCACATTATCGTCATGTTTGTGCATTATACTTCAACAACTATAGTGGGTTTAGTCCATGCTATTCCTTAAAAAGAAGATGAACTGAAGTCCGTTCTTTTGTATATAAAGGAAAAACAGTTCTTATATTTACGGTTTACATAGCGTCATGGAGCAAAAACTGACTAACTGGGCCTTATCTGAAATAAATGATGGATTTATTTTTACAAAAAAGCAAAACTGTATATGGCTTAATAACTAAAATACTGAACTTGTTCCATTCAATCAAATTTTATACTTTAGACCTCTATATTGTTTTTGGACTATTGATATTTCTGATCATTTCAAAGTAAACTTTTAAGTGAAACATTCATTATGTTGCCAACGGCTCTCCATCAGAGTTGCAAGGAAAAATCTACATTGTCTGTTCTTTCAACAGCTCAGTGTACTCTCCCATCCTCATAACTCGAACACTATTGTCTTTTTAAAGATTTTACTATTTATAAAGACACATTTTGATAAAACATTTAGAAGGTGGGTTTGGATAATGCAACATTAATGACAAGAAAGGCAAGAAATAATTATATATACTGTATACACAGTGAATAATTACACACAGAGAGCTGAATAATTAGTGAAAGTATATGTATTACATACTTTTAAAAAATGTAGAATGTCATACGTATTTAAGTTTATAAACATAAGGGTTGGGAACCAGTGAGTTCTTTTGGCTAAAGCCCAATATTGGCCTTATTTCAGTTTAATTGGAAGAGGATCTTGAATTCATCTTCTCCATGAATTATCAGGAACCTGGATTTCTCTTTGTACCAAAGGTTAATAAGAAATGTGTCTGCAAAAGTCAAACAGCATTAAATACCAAAAACTGATTATTATTCCACAGGAGTTGTTCTGTCATTCATAATCTCTCCATGCTCCAACCTTCCTCAGCTAATCTTTAATGAATGACATGCAAGAAAGAAAAATAACTAACAACTAAAAAGGGGACTCTGAAGCAAGCTTTTAAAGAAATGGAATATACTTTTCTCAGTGCTAGAAATAACCCTCACTGGCACTTAATTAGTGAAAAGACCACTTAAGCAAGAGGAAATAAGTAATGTTAAATTAAACTTTAACTTCAGCCTTGCATCCTATTGGATGATTTGTTTTCTTCAATTTTGCTGTTTGAACTGTTGCACATTTATTCAGTAATTATAATTTTTTCAAGTAAAATTTAGGACATTTGAAATAATGCTCTCCACTTCATTATGTTTATTCTCTATACCACATCTGAGTATTCCAAAGAACTGCACAAACATTAATACACAATATTAAGTACTTGAACAGACTAAAAGAAAAAAAGTTTTACTGTATTATAGCTCCATAACTACTGTGGGTTTTTTTGAAACAGAGAGACAGACAAACATATAAAGCTGCAAAACAGGTATAACTGTAAGTGATATAGAACACAAACAGGCGATAATAGATTGAGAAAAAGGTGGGACTTTTCCTTTTTTATTTTTAAAAACAGAGAAAGATAGGAAGAACCTCCAAAACAGTTCACAATTTGCATAAAACATAGCAATGTAACTGGGTGACTTTTCTATATTTTAAACATTCATACAGCAAAATTCACCAACCAATCTTTTTCCAATACATTCATATGTAAACACAAAAACAAATGTTCCTTAATTATCTACTGGATTTTTAATAACAAAATAATATCCCGCTTCAAATTCAGGGATCTCAAAGCACTTGTCTCACAATTTACAGTGCTCTAGAGCTGTAAAGAATTTTACCTTCACAGTATGAGTCTCCTATTTTAAGAACACTGCTACAGTCAAAAACTTGATGTAAGCATGGAATATCTGCTAAGCTATTTTATTTTTGTATCAGATTCTGAATGCATTTTTTTAAACTCATAAGCACAATCCAAGTAATGACCAAGGTTGCGACTTTCAAAGGCTTCTTTGAAAATCCCAGCCCAACATTAGTTTTCTGTCCCAGCCAGTACACTGGATATGGATCTCTTTACTACACTCCTGTTCCTCTCCTCTCACCACCAACTTTCTCTCCCCCAAGATTGGTACGAATTATTTTCTGCTGTTGTTTCACAATTTCTGAATTCATGATGGTAACTGAGGACAGGTCTACACTAGAAGCGCTACATTGGCGCAGCTGCTGTAGGGCATCTGGTGCGGACGCTCTATGCCGACAGGAGTGCGCTCTCCCTTCGGCATAATTACTCCACCTCCATGAGAGGCGGAAGCTATACTGGTAGAAGAGCATCTCTCGCTGACATAGGGCTGGTGCGGATAGTGCTTATGTTGCTGTAACTTCTGTCGCTCAGGGGGTATCTTTTTCATACCTTGGGCAACGTAATCAGTTTGACTTAAGTGGTAGTGTAGACCTGTCTTTAGTTTGGATTGTGAATGGGGGGGAGGGGAAGGGAACAGATCTTCCACTAATAAAAACTAGCCAAAAAAGAGAATTACAATACTGTAAATTTTGTCAAATAATAGCAATTCTAGTGCAATTGTCATTTAAAAGATATATAGAGCAAATTTTTCCAGTGGCAACATAGCTAAATGAAATATAGTGGGTGAAATCCTGAGCCCACTGAAATCAATAGAATTATAGAATCATAGACTTTAAGGTCAGAAGGGACCATTATGATTGTCTAGTCTGACCTGCACAACGTAGGCCAAAGAATCTCACCCATCCACTTCTGTATCAAACCTCTAATCTATGTCTGAGCTACTGAAGTCCTCAAATCGTGGTTTAAAGACTTCAAGGTGCAGAGAATCCTCCAGCAAGTGACCTGTGCCTCACGCTGCAGAGGAAGGTGAAAAATCAGAGGGCCTCTGCCAATCTGCCCTGGAGGAAAATTCCTTCCTGACCCCAAATAACACGATAAACTAAACCCTGAGCATGTGGGCAAGACTCACCAGCCAGACACCCAGGAAAGAATTTTCTGTAGTAACTCAGATCCCACCCCATCTAACATCTCACCACAGGCCTTTGGGCATATTTATAGCTAATAGTCAAAGATCAATTAATTGCCAAAATTAGGCTATCCCATCATACCATCCCCTCCATAAACTTATCAAGCTTAGTCTTGAAGCCAGATATTTCTTTTGCCCCCACTGCTCCCCTTGGAAGGCTGTTCCAGAACTTCACTCCTCTGATGGTTAGAAACCTTTGTCTAATTTCAAGTCTAAACTTCCCAATGGCCAATTTATATCCATTTGTTCTTGTGTCCACATTGGTACTGAGCTTAAATAATTCCTCTCCCTCTCTGGTATTTATTCCTCTGATATATTTATAGAGAGCAATCATATCTCCCCTCAGCCTTCTTTTGGTTAAGAGTGTTCTAGGAGTTTTGCCATTGACTTCAATTAGGCCAAGATTTCAACCATTAACTCTAATAGGCTGGCAGTGTTTATCTGAAACACTTCACCACATTAAACAGTGTTAATACAGCTGGAAAAGAGATAAGTGGGTTTGGCTGATTCACTGCGGCATATGTCTAGTTACCCTATGTAGATATAAGAGAGGGGGAGTGGCTCTCAGAGATAGGGGGTCTTCTAAGATGGTGATGGAGGAACCCTCGCAGCAACCAAGGTTTCCTCAGCTCTTTAATTGTATCTTGTTTTGTTTGTTAATAGAGCTGAGCTCCATGAAGGGGGTGACTTTAGACTTTATGAGTTCATAGAGCAGGTTGGGAATGCTGCCTGCTAATGTTAACCAAGTGAGGCAACATGTCCAAGTAAATAGCTAAAACCAGAACAGAAAGCAACAACACAACCAGCCATGCCTCACACATCCACCAGTAGTTAATTCCTTCATCAGTAACTCTCAAAAAAAACCCCAATAAACCAACATTTTCAAAAGAAGTTTGTCTTCACAAAATCTAAAATTGTGCATCAACACTGTAGTTATATTACAAGGTTTTGATGACATATTAAAACGCAAATGAAAGGCTAGTGGTCATTTCCTAACTGTTTATCGTATTTCTCCATGTCTTTCCTTATAGCCATTGTTTGGGGTGACATACAAGTCCTTCTACAAGTAAAATGATTGCGATGTCACACCCTTAGTAAAGCTGCGTAACCCTGCTTTGTTGACCTACCATGATATTTCATTAATTCACATTTCAGAAAAACAATTCCAACCCTATCAACACAACAAATACAGGTTGCGATGTTTCAGGTTGTACAGTCAGGACTTGGAGAAACTAGGTTATTAAGTAAAAAGTTCCCAATCTACATCCTCCTCCTTTGCTAACCTAGATAACAGGAACGCCAAAGTGGCATCCAAGAAATGTGTTGGCCTATTTCTTTGAGAGGAAGGGAAAATTATTTACATGATCTAATGGAATGTAGGAACAGACCATTCCTTGTCCAAAATGCACTGGATAGAGCAGATAACCTGGAAGTCTTCTTATGGCTGGTCAAATTAGCCAGAGTAATTTTTTAGAATCAGTATGCTGATCACTTGCTTAATCAGCATGGTTGGATTGTCCCTTTTGGAAAGTACGAGTTCAGAGATGTGACTTTTCCACCTCTCCTCACCCTGAAGAAATTTTCTCTTCTTCAGGGTCATTGATCCACATCTCATCTCCCATATCCATGTGGGGAGGCTAATCTACTGTGAGAGAAAAGGTATTTTTGTGCTTGAGAGAGACTGTATTGGCCATGAGAGTGTACTGAGCAACCATGAAATGCAATGAGCCTGAAGCTCAGACCAGAGAGACTTGAGAGAAGACATCACTGGTGCCATTCTTGGTCATCAGTCTCATTCTGCATACTTCAACCCCTTATATTGCAGTGTGACATTGTGTCACTAAGTACACTTTGTGGCAGTGACAGAGCCCTACTAAAATAAAGAGCCTGCAAGACTCTGCTTTCTATATAGCAAATATACCTAGAGCACAAAACCAGTGAAGGAGCAACCCTCAAAGGTCTGGTGCTTTAGGAAGTTTTTACAAACCCTTCAACTAGACCCTGCAACTCCCCCTTACACTCAATTGCTCCTTCCTGCTAGCAGACACTGGTTGCTCCCTATATATCTATTTGTTTCTTCTTGGGAAAGGTCTAGTGGGCTATCATCCTCGTTCAGACTGAGATCCATTCCCTACTCTCACACCTTTGAAGGGATATTCACCTTCTGTCTCCCCATCTCTTCTTTATAGTGTCTCCACCCTTACTTTCCACTCTCCCTTTACCTTTTTTGGTGTGGTTCCCCCTTCTCCCACCCCTGGGGAGAGCAACTTTCCTTTTTTCTTTTCCACCTTTGGTGTCCATCCCTTCCTCTGTCCCCTTTGAGAGGTTTCTCCTTCCTCATCACAGTCCCTCCTGTGAGATCTCCTCCTTCCTCTCCCACAACCTTCTCTCCCACAGAGTTCCCTGTTTCCCTCTCCATCATGCTACTCTCAATCCCTATATGGCTATCTCTTCCTCTGCCTTCACCTAATGCTTCTTCACTTACTCCCTCCTCCACCAGGATAATTAAGTTCACAATACCTCCACAGATGATGGCTTAGAGGAGAGAGAATCAGGCAGGGGGAGTAGTAAAGAATTAGAAGAGAGAGAGAGCACACGCCAGCCTATGGCAAGCAGCAGCAGCAGGAATAACAGCCTCTAGTGGTCAAAGAACTGCAATAACAACAAAATTCTCCCCTATTCCCAGTCCCAGCTACTTGAGGCAGAGACGGAAACCCAAGACAGAGGCTGAAACTCACTGTCTGGGCTGTAAAAAGGAATGATAAAGACTACATTTGACAGTATGTTATTTCTTATATCTATGACTACAAACACACACCTTGTGTTTCTTTCCTCACTCTTTTTTATTTAAATCTTTTGTTATTCTCCCATCAACCCCCTAGATATTTCTGCTCTTCCTCTTTAGAAGCTCTAGAAATGAAAAGTATATAGTGACAAGCTTTGGGTTATTTGCTCCTGAACTCTATGGCAATTTCCATTTAAAAATGAGCTCTCTTTTTAGAAACAGTGCCAGTCCCAATCCCAAGTGTGGATAAAAACGGAGGCTTCTGCAGTTGGGTTTACAACCCACTCAGGTAAAGCATTATTGTAACAGAAACAGTTCTCTTAAACCAGAGGTGGGCAAACTTTTTGGCCCGAGGGCCATATCTGGATATGCAAATTGTATGGCGGGCCACGAAATGCTCATGAAATTGGCGTTGGGGTAGAGGAGAGGGTGAGGGCTCTGTCTGGGGGTGCAGGTTCTGGGGTGGGGCCAGAAATGAGGAGTTCAGGGTGCAGGAGGGGGCTCCAAGCTGGGGCAGGGGGTTAGGGTGTGTGTGTGGGGGTGAGGGCTCCAGCTGGAGGTGTGGGCTCTGGGGTGGGGCTGGGATGAGGGGTTTGAGGTGCAGGAGGGTGCTCCAGGTTGGGACCAAGGGTTTTGCAGTGTGGGAGGGGGCTCTGGGCTGGGGCAGGGGATTGGGGCACCAGAGGGGCTCGGGGTGCAGGCTCCGGGTGGCACTTACCTCAAGCAGCTCCCTCGCAGAAGCAGCAGCATGTCTCCTACGCAGAGGTGAAGCCAGGCGGCTCTGCGTGCTGCCCCATCTGCAGGCGCTGCCCCTACAGCTCTCATTGGCTACAGTTCCTGCATAGGAGCCGGATGAAGGACATACCACTACTTCCGGGAGCCACACAGCGCCACGGCATGTGTGCATAGAGCAGCCCCCGACCCAGCTCCCTGGCTGGACTGTGGGAGCAGGGCAAGCCCCAGACCCCGCTCCCCAGTGGGAGCTCAAAGGCCAGATTAAATCGGCTAGTGAGCCGGATGTGGCCCTCAGGCCGTAGTTTGCCCACCCCGTCTTAAACCATGGTAGATGGTAGATGCAAATGGAGCTTAAAACCCAAATAAGACAGATCTCAGTGAAAGCCAAAAAGAAGCTAGAATCAAGACATCGAATCCTGATGACCAAATTTGTAACAAGAACAGGCATGTGGAATTATGAACTTTGTATAGTACAGAAAAACTGGCACAAGTTACATAAGAAATACGAATAGTATCAGTGAAATGATCTGGGCAGGAAGTGGCAAGATGGTGTTTGATAGTACCACAATCTTATACTCAGGTGCAGGAATTATGCTGGATAATATCACAGCAAACACTCTGCTGACTCGGGAGGCAATGAACGACAGAATAGACAGCCATGCTCCAAACAAGACATTACACCTGTACAAGTATATGCACCAACAAACAGCAGGCCACAGTGAAACAGATACATTCTATAAGCAGATACAGCAAGAACTGGACGATGTGCCTATCCACAAAATCAAGCTGATTATAGGTGACTTCAGTGCACAAATTGGTAACAGCTCTACTGGCTGGGAAGTAATCACAGGCAGAGAAGCGGAAGGCATCCAAACTGATAATGATGAATAACTCTCGATTTTCAGTGGCACAAACACCCTAAAGATAGGATGACAAGAGGATTCACAAGGTCACATAGAGATCACGAGACAATGCAACTATCCACCAGACAGACCACGTGTGTATCAAAAATGGGCTATATTCTTTGAGGGATGTCAGAGTCAGTAGAGAAGCAGACGTTGGCTCAGATTATTATATTTTAGTGTCCACATTACAACTTAAGGTCAAAGATCATGAAGACAGACAAACAGTGTTCTAGCAAGAGAAAAGTTCAAGGACAAGAAACATAGATCTGATTCCAGATTGCATTCAGTAACTGTTCCAGGATTTTAAAGGATCAGGCTGATGACAGAGCAGGACATGTTAGAAAAGAAAGAAGGCTCAGGTGGTTGGGACGTGAACACCATATGGCAGATCGGAAATGTGCTAAGCAAACACTGAATTGCATACCCGAAAGAGGAAAGAGAAAGCAAGGAAGGCAAAAGGAAGAACTGGCAGAAGTGACAGAGAATACTGAATACATTGCCATCACCTGGGAAGAAGTACCACAACTAGCAAGCAACCATAATCAATGCAGAAACTGGACTGCCCGATATGTCAGCAGCACAGGAGGAACTAAGGTATAAGGTATTTTTTTCTGCCTTTCTCACACAGGTTTTAACTCAGCAAGGCCTTATATAAATTGGAAGGTTCATGTTTAAACAGTGAATAGTAATCCCTCCCAAAGAAGACGGTAAATGTTTTTATTATGTCTTCATCTAATGCTTTTTACAATGTACTTTTCTGGAGTAATTTTCTTATCACAAAGTCAGTACTAAGCAATAGGAAGAATGCAAACACCCATACTTATAACCTTCACTCTCCATGTGTTATATACAGTAGCAATTAAACATTAACTAGTTAAATGAAATCATAACACCATGTGTTCCCCTTTTCTCAACAAAATGAAAAAAATCATTTGTCTCAATACACAAAATCTTCATTACTAAACTCTTTAATGATAAGGTAGGTCTGTCCCTGACGTTTTTATTAGACAGATCAGCAAACCTCCACAAGTCCAGTTTGGTTCAGATAACTCAGATAAGCACTCCATAGTTTGGAGATGTCTGAAACGTTTAGACTGGTAAAACCAAGAAGGACGTAAACACTCGAAAGATATTGGAGACTTTCTCCTTTCAGTCAGGCTAGAAATAAAAGGACACCCAGTCTCCCAGCAATTAGAGACTTCTGCTCTTCCAGAACCAGGAGATGCAGAAACAGAGAAAAGATGAGAGGGGGAAAATTTATTAAAAAGTTACCCTAATGTTTTTAAAACTTCAAAGCTTTGATTCACATTCACAAGTCTGCATGGTTTACTGCTATGTCCATATCTAGTTATCATATCATGTTATATCCTTATGGAGAGGATATCATTAATACATTTACTAAAGTAAACAGAAAATTAAAAACTTAAGTGGGAACTGATTGCCAACAGTTGTTTCTTCCTGTCCTTACAGGAAACTGATTAGGATTTTGACTATGTTTTTTATCTCTACAGGGGCTTTTTTCCTATAGGCTTTAATGAGCAATGAAGGTTTACTTTAAATAGAATATTTCTGTATTATATACACATAGGTAAGACCCTATGCAAACATCCAGAAAACAAACAGATAACTTGGAATTTAATGCAAACAAAAGATTTTATCATGACATATACAGAAGATTTATGTTTCTTCTGAATATACACAAGACGGTTCATTCAAAAAAAGAAACTAGCAGAGTTTAATAATATCCAGAATTCTCTTATTTTGTTTCACGCTATCTAGCTCCTCACCCCCATAAACCTCCTCTTCCATCTGTGATACACACACAAAGAATATTGTATTCTTAGGAGCTTGACATTAAACAGATAGTCAACCATCTGATTTTTCAGCTGGAGAGTTACTTATATTCTTTTCCACTATTTTTCTGGCGATGAGTAATCTCCCTTTCAGTACCAATATCTTGGGGACAGGTCATTAGACACATATTTTACACCTTGCACCTAACTTAAACCTAATAAAATATGGCCAAGAATAAATTGTGTGAAGCATTTTACAAAATTCTGGTGCAATTAACTGTTTAAATCATATGGAGAAAGATCTCAAAAGAACATTGTCATCTTTCTTTAAGGTACGAAACATCGTCTCTGTATAATATTATAGCCTCACAATGTACTGGCTCTATATAACACACAGCAGCCTACATAAAAAATCACTTGTCAAATGTAAAAATATTCTACTTAAAATATAACTTTTTGCAACTTAAAATAATTTTTTTTTATATACCTACCCAGAGAACAATGGTTAAATATATGCACATCTGTACTGTTCTTAAAATTTCTTTTAAAGTAGTCACTTTCAACTGTAAACTTTAAAATCCTTTCACTTTGGAAATATTTTATAAATCTCATCCTCTGGGGACATACCATCATCAATGTCATGAGATGAAAATTCATTAACTACCAGAAGAACAGATTTTTCAAGTAAAGTGCAGGTCTCAAGTTGAGGTGAATCTGTGACTATCTCCATACAAATGGGGGGGGGGGAAGCAGGTGGGGTAGTATTGCTCTGAACAAGCTAAAACAATAAGTGATATTTGAACTGCTGGTTGAAAGGTAGAGGCACTGGTAATCATTATTTCTTCTTGTTTGTTCAGGACCTTCCAACAAAACAAACAACCTTTTTGTGATTGGATTGACATGGTGTTAACAATGCATTTAATGCCCAAATCAGTATGAATACAGGTAAAGCTCTCACTAATACCAGTACCAGGATGTTAAAGCCACCTATTTTCTAAGCAACTCTAAACAGCCACACATTAAAAAAAAAAATCAAACCTTCCCTCCTTTAGCAAACATAGCTAACAGTCACTAGGCCACGTCATATAGCAACCGCGGGTACTGTATGATCCATAGGACCATCTGTTAAATGCTTTTCTACTGTACCTGCAGTCTTTTCCGCAATCTTAGCTTCTGTAGCTCTCTCTTGCAGTTCTAAGTCCAGCTTTATTGTCTTCAGCTCCTTGTCTTTTTCAGACAGCTTATCCTGAAGCTGAATTGAAAAAATGGACAATACGATTTTTATCTGACAAATATATCCTTGTCCATTAATCTTCAGCAAAATATAAATTTCCCTCTTATAGAATGATTCCTCTCCTCCCAAAGAAAACAAATATTAAGCAACACAACACTAAAACAGAAAATACCATCTGTTTTCAACCCCCTTGTTTTCATCTACTCTGTACGGCACGGTTTTTATTTGGGATACTTCATCTCAGAAACTACTAGCTGTAACAGAAATTCAGAAGCAGCGTGGGATGAATGATGCATCTTATTCCCTGGAATATTCTTTCAGCTCACAGCCCTTTCATAACTTCATACTTCATACTTCAGTTCAGATAAATGGAAAGTTTTTGGTAAGTTTGTAGGTGCAATGCATTTTTTTCTGTATTCTTTTCAAGCCAGAATTTTGACTCTTTCTCCCCATACTGAGGCCTTCTTATATTTGGGAATTAATTGAATCTACTTGGAAACAGTTAAGTGTGGCTGTCACTTAACTGTAAAAAAATTTTACCCGTAGAAACATCAGACTCTGCCATTTGGTTTTGCACATGTGACTCCCACTGACGACAGAAACCTCTGCAACGTGTAACCAATGACAGAAATTACCCCAAATCTTACATTAAAACAACCAAATGACATTACGGCCTGCCTATCAGATGGACTATATACATACAACAAGAGCTCCAGTTTACAAATTATTGCTCTTATTTATAAGCTTCTAGCCATTGTTTATGCCAAATAGTTGATAACAGCATCATGAAATGCTTGAGCTGTCTGAGAATGAGGGAAAAGTCATGTGGATACATTGTTTAATAGAACAGATTAAATGAAAGTCATTCTGGAAAGTAGGTTTCAAACTTTTCATAAAAACATGGAAGCACCATCATTCAAACTCTCCACCATCGACATTATATTAGAAGGCTGAAGTCTAGTCTAGAACACATGAAAAAAAACAGAACAAAACCCAAGACAAGGTGGTGATGGAGGCTGAGGGACTTAAAGTAACACTAATAAAACATGGATTGGGGCTCATTTGGTAGATAGAATAACTTTGGAACTAAGAACTTTCAGAGTCTCAAACTCTTCCAAATTCCAGAGAGAAAAATCCAATGGAAATTACAGTACATAAAAAGAGGGATGCAGAAGTTATATTAAAATGATCAATGTTTAAGAATTTATACAATCTCTAGGGTTTCCCTCAAAATTTAGTACATGTGGGGATAGGGGGAAGATCTCAAATGTTTTCTATCTAAAATGAGAAAAATTTGGAAAAATATATGTAGAGATTACAATTGTTATTTTGATATTAGTCTAATTAAAGGTGGAATTAAACAAACAGGAGCGGGAATGTGAGAGAGTAGATAATTAAAACTTGGGATGGAAAAATGTGGTCAGCATTAAACAAAAAGAGTTGCTGTTAGAGGCCAAGTACAGTAACAGACCTGAAGCGGCACTGCTGCTAAATAAATCAAGTTCAGTCAATCAGCTGAAATGCAGAAATTAATTAATTAAATGACAACAGGGAAATGCTAATAAAAAGGGAAAATAGATACAGTGGAACTTACTAAGGCGTCAAATCTGCAAACATTTCTGTACTTGTTTTCAAAAAGACAACCAAAATGAGTAGGATTGGGGCCTGAAACAATTTGCTATGTCTAATTATTTGCATTCTGCTTTTAAAATATTGGCCTCTTCCCTCTTCTCAGAAAAGATTTAATAGGAGTGCACTGTTGTGAGATTTCATGTTACTAAATATCATTACTTCTGCAAAATATTGTATGATACCTTTACTACTAGTTTGCTATGAAATATCAAATTATTAAAGCTAAATAGGTATTGTAAAAATAAATGGACAAAGCACATTTTGTGACACATTAGTCTTGCTTTTGTACTTTGCTTACTTAATCACTCATTTGCAAAATTCTGTGATCTGTACTGGATTTCCCAGTCATTAATGTGAATGACTGACATGAAACTAGCCCAGTGTGGGTCCTGATCCAAAGCTCATAGAAGACCATGGGAGTCTTCCCATTAATTTCAATAGGTTTCAGATTAGCACTTATGTTTCTAAATTCCCCAGTCTCCACAAGTCTGACTGAAACCCAGAAAAATGTTAATGAACGGCCCTATAGTGATATGCTTATTTTGAACTTATATCTATGATATATGAGTTGATGTCACTGATTAAAAAGCTCAAAGAATAAAAGATTATTCACTTCCTTGGAAACATTCATTATGTAAATACTAAGAGTAAAAATGACAAGGGATCTATTGATTATTAATGCAATAAAATAAAATAATTAGTAAAACTATATTAGCAAAGGTTAAAATGAAGGTTTAATGGGCAACAATAAAACAGCAAGTACTGTAATCTGAATATCTTTATTATACCTTTTTATTCTTTGCCCTTACAGCATCCAATTCTTTCAAAAGGAATGTGATATTCGTCTCTTTATCTAGGTCTCCAGTATTCCAAGAAGCCATAAAGTCAGAGAGCATTCTACCGTGTTTTTCTGTAATACTATGATTTAAAAAAAAAAAGATTAAATAATTCATCAATCAATGGAACAGAGATTCTCTCATTCAACAAGACATCCACTACCTGCACCTGAAGTTCACAAAATCTGATAGTTAACTGTCACAGATTTAGGATTTATAAATTAGCCATAGAGCTGGACAATGCCTAATTCTCATCTTTCAAACCTACAAGAGCAGCAGCATTTGAAATAATAAATGTATTAAAATGCTAGTATATAAAATAAACTAAGCTAAATAAGCTATGAAGTCTATAAATTGGAAATGATTAAAGGAAGTAAATATAAAAAAAGATAAGATTAATCTGGAGTGATAAAGTAAGGAAAATATTGGGGGATCAAATTTACGCTCAGGCTAAAATATATATTTCAAGAGAATGGGCCACTCAACGAAAAGAAATGTAATTATTCAAAAGATATGAGACAAAGGAAAACATCTTTATGGAATTCTAGAAAATGATTTTATATTATTCTAAATATATCCGACCACAGAATGTCCCCACTTTATACCACCCAATTCCAAGAGCATTTATTTAGTAATGGAAAGAAGAGAGATAAGGTAGAGTTGAAAAGGTTAATTTTTGGAATACAATGTAGTGAAATTTACTGCTGAAACTTTATAGTAGCTATTTTGCTACTAAGGTCTGATACCAGCTACCATAGGGAGCTGATAACAAGGAGTGAAATCCTTTCCTGGTTAAAAACTGAATTGGGAATTCTTGCTATACCAATCAGATCAAAATTCAGGCTTCATTAACAGTATACTAATGTCTACAAAATATTGTCTTGTAGTTTACCTTTCTAGGACCCAACTCGAAGTAAGATTTAAAAAATTCCTTTTACTCTGTCACCTGTTATTTACATATAACTCAGATGTTAATAGCTCTAATGCAGAACCAATGTAGACATGTTCATGGATTAAGGGAGAAATTCTTGGATTATAAATAACAGGCACAGAAAACTTAAATTTTATACAATATAACCCATTACCTTTGACATACCAACTCTGCAACTTTTCTTGTGTTTGCTATCTTCAAATACATGTCCCAAAAATAAAGAGGAGAAAACCAAGGGTGGTCTTTCCTAGACAGCTGAAGACCTAGCAAAATATTTTCAAATGTGCCTAAGTGTCTTTGGAGCCAAAATCCCATTTTCAAAAATTTACTTAGACACTACAGTCCCATTGACTTTCAATAAGACTTCCTAAGTCAATGGCTCCTGATTGCCTAAGTCACTTTTGAAAATAGGATTCAGGCTAGAAAGTCATGAGAGTGCATTTGAAAATTTAACCCCTAGTAAATAAATCAGAGTTTCTCATAAGTACATACACAAATGATTACATGAAGGTGTATTTTACATTCTAATCATAATGAAAATGCAATACAGATTATCACAGGACTCAAAACAGGTCAAGATAAAGAACTGAAAATAATACGGATAAGTCTACTAAAGGCCTTACAGAATATCTGCATTAAGATAACCAGTGATTAATATATATATAGACCCCAGAAATTTTTATTGTGCATAAACATGAATAGATCAAGGATGAAACTATGGATCCTGTCTCCAGCACACAAAGAAACAAATCTTGGATCCATAGAGCCATGGAGAGATCAGCTGTCCCCTGGAATGTGTTGAGAGAACCATGCATGGAATTCTAGGGCTCCTGCAGTTGATTCTTGGGCCCGTTCACCACTTTCTATCAGAGACATCCATATTGAGTAGCATGTTAGCACAATTATGTCAAACAAGGGTAGATTGCACTGAAGCAAAAGGCAAGCTGTGCAAGTGGTAGGACCAGATTTCAGTTCAACTGGACTCATCAATGTAAGAAGTTGGTATTATGAAGGTGAACACAAGAAGCGTTATTAGCACAGAAAAAAACTAAGAGGGAATCTACGTGGAAGGCAGAAAGATGTACACATGTATCAACTTGCCCCTCCTTTCACCTTTGCTACTGACAATTTACTCACTTGCTCATTTCACATCTAAGAGATGCATTTGACCCTTTCACTTCTCTCTCCTCCCAGCATTCACCACTTCTAAAACAATCCTTTCTTTTCAGGCCCTATTGCTAACACCCTGGCTCACATAACATGCCTCTCTCAGACCTGAACTAGAAAATAACCACCTCATCCTCAGCCTCCCTGATCCTCCCCTCTTCAATCTATCCATGATTTTGTAGCTACATTATAATCTCTCTCACACTCCATGGAACATTCCTCTCTTTCCCACAGTCCCCTAGATTCCTTCTGTGGGTGCTTTCCTCAAAGTGTTATAACTCCTAATACTCACTCTTAAGGCTTTGCCTACATCTCACCTCCCATCTGCCTTTGTTCCCCCAATTCATGCCAGATGGTCTGCCCACTCCTCACCCCTCATTGCTCCCTTGGTTTCTCCTCTTCCTACACTTGTCTTCATTTCCATCAACTCAATTCGCTCGTGAATGAAAGCCCCTCTTCCAGTGCATCCAATGGCCTCACTCTCCTCTTTCAAGCCCCGTTTTCAAGACCCATTTCTTTTGCCTTGGTTTTCATAAGTGGCCTACACTGCTGTGCTCTCTCTCCTGTTGCCCAGCCCGATACCCACTTCTAATTAGTGTCAGAACTTCATTTGTGACATAAAGAGATTTTGTTTTAACCATTGCCTCTCATTTTGCTACCCCTTGTTTTCTACAGTTAGCTTCATTTTCAATGTTTGTCTGATGCAGATTTTACCTTTTTGGAGGCAGTGGCCATGCCTTGTTTACATTTCAGTAGTGTTTTGTACAGGTTTATTATAGCCCTATGTAAATATTTATCAGCACCACAATAGCTTTGGATTAGTGCTTGAGGAGAAATAGCTGAAAGGAGTGGGAGACACACTGGATTCCAGAAGGAGACTTCGCCTAGGGATGAGAGAGCATGGTGACCATTTTTATGAATCCGACACACAAGCAGCCTTATATTCATTCAAATTACACAGAAATGCTCCATATTTTTGGAATTTCCAAAGCCTAAGGGAGTTAGGCACCCAAATACCATTGAATTTTAATGCAAGCTGGGCAGCTAACTCCCTTCATCTCCTTTGAAATTTTTACCCATATTGAAATATTCTCAATCCAGAAAAAATATATAAAAGAAGCTTGTATTTACCTTGATTCTTCAGCAGTACAAGGGGCAATAACACTATCTAGACACACATTCTGGGTGCTAGCACTCTGAATGTTGAGTGAGGTGGCTGTTGGCAAATCTGACAGGTTCATTGCTTCAGCATTGCCTTGGATGACCAATTCATGTTGTGGTTGTAGGCTTCTTGAAGAACTTGGACAAAGCTGAAATTTCGGACAAAAGTCTTCTCTTTGCTGTTCCAGATTACAGATTTCTATTTGAAGATCAAAATTAACAAAAAGTTCTCCTTGAACTACTTTTTAAATTGAAGTAAAGCATACACTTAAAATAATTTATGAAGTTTTAAAACCCACCCACACTTTTCTTTGAAACAGGAGGAGGAAACATACCAATTTAAGCCCATTACTCCCTTATCCTATTGATGAAAGGAGAGGAGTGTTATCCAAAGCACTGACTCAGGAGATCAGTCCATATACAGGAGTTACTGATTTTTACTGGATATTTCACATGCAAGTCAAAATTTTCTCCCCATTTCCTGATTTCTCTCCCCCCTCAATTACTTATTAACAGGATAGATCATTGGACCTTACAGATGACCTGTTATAGCCAGGGTAAGCGTGTATTATAGCACATTATGAACCTGATTCTCGTTTACACTACGGCCTCTTGACTTCAGAGCTTACGTTAATTTTCTCCTTAGCTTTCAAAGCACCTGGTTCTACTCAGCTCTCCAGCTTTCACAGCAATATGATACTTCAGCATGTGCTATGATCATTTTGCCACCACAATTTGTGGAAGTCTACTGAAATATGCAGCCAGTGCATGTCGGTGCATTATTCACCCAGAGAGTTTAACAATATTTGCAAATCTTCAGAAGCAGGTATACTCTTAGCGATCTGTTTTGTGTAGATTAAACAGAGCCTATTAAGAGTTTCATTTCTAAAACTTCTGGAGGACTTTGTTTTTGTTTTGCGTCGTTGTTTATTATGATAGCTTTTATTCTACACATACTTGGATCAGACTCATTATTTACCCTCAAAATAGATAGAAGAAAAAAAACTGTCTATGCCCTGTTACTGTTCTATGAATAGCCTTAAAATACCCATTAAGCAAACCCGAGGTACTGTACTGCATAGAAAATAGAGAAGCAGAGACTCTAATTCAAGAATACTCTAATGAAGTAATTCCCTAAAATCTGTTGATATTGTGGGAATCTCTCTTTGCTGAGGGAGGAACAGCAATGACACACAATCACTTGCTGCAAGCTCTGCCTCAGCACTGGGACTGAAGCTTGCTCCCTCAGGTCAGGCTATCACAGTGCTATTATGGAACTTATGCAGGGCAGGCAGGACTCCCGAATCAGGTGTGCACTACTGCTCATTGTCCCATGCACCCCTGGTTTCTGACTGGCCATTCATTGAAACTGCTGCTGGATTTATGAGCTACTGGGGGAAAGTGGTTCAGCCTCTTGCTCCCTGCTACAGTACACAGCAAAGGAAGACCTCGATGTAATGAACAAGGCAGAGCAGAGACACTGAGTACAGATCTCGCCTGCACTAGGGTGTGGGATATTCTGGGTATATTCAGTCACTATTAGCTAGAGAACTAAGGTAATGGGAGTTTTTATTGCCTTTAAACCCTTATTGCTGGGTGGGGAGGTACCCCTTTTGGTTGTGTAACCACTAAAGGGAGTTCTCCTCAAACTACCTTTAATTGATTCCCTATCTACCAAAGTACACATTGAAGAATCTTGTCTGCAAATGCATTGTCTCCTCCACTTCTCCACTTTAGATACCCTTTGTGTTGCATACAAAGTAATACAAACCACCCTCCTGCGCATTGTAGGATGGGTGCTGCATACTGAAATTCGTACTTGCTCTCAATAGTTTGGTTTAATCTTGGCAATTTTTTTCTTTCTGTATCATAGCAATAGTATCCATTAACTAGTATTTATTTGAAGTACCTCAGGCAGGGATGGGTTAGTAACTGAAAGGAACTCTCCAACCACCACACACCTACTATTTATTATTTGTATTACTTTTGGGCCTTGAAGCCTCAGTCATGGACCAGGGCCCCCTAGGACTAGGAACTGTATAAACACAGGACAAAAATATGGTTCCTGCCCTAAAGAGTTTATCATCCAAATATATAACAAGCTATCAGCCTTTGTAGTTACACTGGGACAGATCAAAATATCAAGCGATCTCAGTCCTCATGCTCCACAGCATAAGGAGATCGGTAACAGGGGGGATTTTCCTTTTCCTATTTTTCAAATCTGCAGCTTTTAAACCGCAGCAACGTATGTACTGAGTTCTTGCAGGAGGATGAGCTGAACTGTACTGTTTAGGGCACTAGTAGGGTGGTGCGCTGTGATTCCCAATCCAGGAGTGGTTAGGATTGGAAATCTATGTTTCCTTTGAGTCACCAGCAAAGCCAGTCATCATTGCGATGGTTTCAAATTTGCATGGGACAGGGGCCAATCTCAGCACACAATGCTGGCAGCAAAGAGCTTTACAAAAGCAAGCAATTTTGCAAGGCATTTTTCAGCAGGATGTTTCAATTAGCTGGTCTTAGGGCCTGTAATTGATCTGGCTTGGGGGATGCTATTTTGACCTGGTCCTTCCTTGCTGGTTTTATAAGACAGAGAGGAAAAGTGGAAGCCTCTCCCTCTCAGAACTGGAAGGACTATCTGCCCAGGGGCATTAAGGTTGAAGTTGTTGCTTGTTCAATAAAGCTGCATCCTTTCTTTCCAAGGCACTATATCTGTGTCATTGTCCTCATTTGTGCATGTCTGGACCAGAGTGCTTTGAGGAAAACTTTGCAAATGCAATCAGCTTTGCTATGTATAGTGACTTTTATCAATTTCAGATATTTTTTATTCCTCAAATAAACATGACCATTTGTCCTAGCTACAGAACCACCCTCAACTCCCTAACTAATAATGTAAACCCTGGGGCTGATGCAAGATGATAACTTGGCTTATTGCTAAATTATGCAACAATATGGATCATTGCCCACCTTGGGTGTGTTGCTTCATGCCTCCTGTGAACCCTAAAGTATGCATTAATCAGCACTAGCGCACAGACACAATAGACACTAAAAGTATATGGGTAAAAAGGCTGCCTGAAAAGTGCCACGGATGGGACTCACAGCAACTTTTCAGACATTCTGGAATATATTTTCATTGAAGTGGTATCACAACATGGATTTTGACTCTTCTTGCAAGGGCCAACCAACCTTTTTTCTATATATTTCACTGCAAAGGTGAAACTAAACAGCTGATCATTAATTTATCTTGAATGAATTGCTCATTCATTTTGAGCGAAGGGGAGGCAAATGTTAAGAAGGGATATAAAGACAGATAGACAGAATTGAAGCTGACAGGTGTGTGGGGTGGAGAAAGTTAAAGGTGAATTGGTTTGTGTTGAGAATAAGATGGAGGGAAATTTAGCATGTTTAACTTGGGAGTGATGGAAAGTGAAACAAGTAGTAAACATGTAACCAATAAAATATACGCCTATCATATAAATGCACCCTTCCCCCTAGTCCTCCTCTGTCTTTGACTTTTTAAACTGTACACTCTTTGAGGAAAGGACCATGACTTCTTCCGTGCACGGAAAACACCTAGCAGTTTTTGAAAACTGCCACAGTCTAAGTTACAGCAGTCATTACTATTTCTATCATCACTGAAATGTCAGAGACATTGGGGCGGGGAAGCAGACTACTGGAGAATCCTGTAGCTACACAGACCATAAAGGAAAAGGGGAGATATACTGGTTTAAAATGGGTAATGCATAGCCCTCTGGGATTTCCCAACACTCCACTTGCTATACTCAGCTAATCAGCACTTAGTTTGTCAGGAAATATCTGGAGACCTACATATATGTAAAGGGAAAGGAAAGAACTGATTAGACAATAGGGTAGGTAAGATAGGAGTTATCTGCAGAGAACAGAAATGGCCAAGAGGGATGGTACGTGAAAATAGACAACGGAAGGAAGAGGGAAGTTGGAGAAAGACAAAGAGTAATATACATTCTGGAAAATGAACTAAGCTTTCTGGAAATCAGATTACTAAATTACAAGATCATGGGCCCATGCTGTCATTGTTAAAGGGACATTCAGGTTGAAAATCATATTAAAACCCCCATACTTAAAAAAAAAATCACCCACATTTCCATACTTATGATACCAACAGAAAGCTTAGATGGTTAAAAAAAGAACATTAACAAAACCTATGTTAACTTTTCATTATTTATTCTGTTAACACCCTCTTCCCCCCCCCCCCAGTTTGAACAACAAGAAGTCTAGTTTCACCCAGACCTGGCTTACACTTAATATGTAGGCCGACATAGACATGTCACTCAGCGATGTGAAAAATCCAAGCCTCTGAGCAACATAGCTATGCTGACCTAGACCCCACTGTAGATGGAGCTAGATTGATGGAAGAATGTTTCCAGTGACCTAGCTACAGTCGCTCAGGAAAACCCCTTCCATGAGTGCAGGCTGTGTTTATGCTATGGGGTTATAACACCATATAATCCCTATAGTAAAGAAATATCCCCAATCTGTTTCTAGTTTGCATACACTAGCACAAAGCTACAATGTTTTGGTTACAAACATTGAGCAAATATTCATTTGTTTAAAAAGAAATATAAAATCTACTCCAACCGGATTTTTTTTTAAAAAAGAAACCTTTATAATGGTATTACAAATACTTATTCCACCACCACTGACCACAATACACATATCTGATCAAATTTGAAAGTCCAGATATTTATATTAAACCAAAGACCACCAATCTATACAATGTCAAGGTGCTAATATCAGTCAACAGACCATCACCTAAAAGCTTCACTGCAATCCTTCCCTCTCATTTTTGTGGCAGTGATTGATCTTGTTACTTTTATTACTGATTTGTCAAAAAAGTCCAAACCAAGCTGAACTTTTGTGGAATAGGGGGAAAAAATTCTAAACATTTCCCATGACCTGTAGCAATCCAGATGTTCCTGCTTCAGAAATTCCGCCAGCGGTGTACATTTGGGTTGAAAGAAGATGTTTGTTCTGACAAGACAATTGCCACATCATCTTCAAGCAACATCTAACCATTTCAGCTGAAAATAGATTAAAGTGTTTGTGACGTGTCATTGCATGAAAATACAGTTATGATATGAATATGACATAACTAAGATATACTTTATGCAAGATGGCTCTTGTGAGATATCATTGGAAAGGTTATGATTTACTGAATGTGATTATCCAATTTGTATGCTTGTATCATTTATGTATCTGAAGTTAGCAATATTGAATATGTATCTGTATTTCAACTATGCTAGTTTGAGTGATGCCCACTGCTAAGAACTTCAGGTACAACAATGAAAAAGCCCAACAGTGTTGACGGCCCATCAGCGAGAGACAATGGACTGTAAAAGAGCTTAGTCTTTCTGTGAATGTGTGGGTCAGCCTGTGAAGAATGGCTACAGGGGCCCTACAGAGGCATGTGACCATGTCACCTGATGCTGGAACCCATCTTGAATTCTGTACTTTTCCACAAGAAGCTAAGGGGGTCAAACTAGGAATCAAAGGACTCCCGCCTTATGCAAATCCTAGTTAAGGGTGGGGAGTAAGGTAATCCAGTTTACATGCATCTTTCTCACTGATGTTGTCCTTTACGTGTCTGCAAACCAGAAGTCTTCAAGATTTAGCCCAAATAAATTAGTGAGAAGATGGAGAAGGACTTGGGAAATTCAGTGCAAGTAGATAATGGAAGTAATTCCAACTTCCGTTTGGCAAAATTGTAACAGGTGGCTGAAGCATTTAATACAGAATATTACTACAGGATCAACATCTCCCATTTTCAAAATAAAAATCTCAGGTTACCTCAGCTTGGGGATTTGAACATAGATTGACCTAAGTTGATCATTTTATTGACCTAATAGTCATAGTATTGAGTGTCTAAACTTGGCATTCGTCTAGGAGCATCAGGCTATTATCTTGCAACTGTCCTTTATTGAAACTCTCTTTTAACTAGGCCCTATTACGTATTTTCCTTGTGTCAGGACTATCTGAATGGATCTTAATATGCTTTTTTACTAGGATTCCATATGAGGCCTAACAGCATTACCTGTGCAGAGTTCAGAGCAGCTCCATGGGGAGGCTGGGATCTGCAGTCACAGAAGTTTAGGGACATCCGGGGGCTCAGATCACACTCAGTGTAACACTTAATTGAATCCCTTCCCCTTCCTGTAACTCCACCTAGCCTGACTTCCACAAATGACAGTCAGGCCCTTGAGAATTACATCAGGGAAAGTGCTGCGCAGGTACAGTATAACCCAATTCCCTCATCTGTTCCTAATTGTCAGCCCAGTAAAGACTGAACAGGCCACAAGGCCTGAAGACAGTCACCTGATTCACAACTGTTGCAAGTCACGGAGAAGAGAGCCCGATTAGGCTGAAGACCCTAAAATCTCTGGCAATTAACTGGGACAGGCAAGGGTCTCTTAAGGAATTCCTCCAAACACAATGTACGGCAGATTTAGTGTGGCGTTTGTTTTCTTTTGAAAAACACACACGTTTAAGAAGCTGTAGGTTGATGGCCTGTCATCTCTGCCTGTGGAAGACTCAGGGCCACACCTAGGGTCTTTATTCAAGCATAGTTTTATTTTCCAAAAATACAACTTAAGCAAAACCCTCAACACAGATGCAAGATTTTTCTTCTTTATCTCTCTTAGCCCATCTCACTTCAGAGTCGACTCTAATCTCCCTCCTGTTGCTACTCATTCCTTCTCCAAGCCATCTGCTTAGGAGTTGCCCTTCTCCAGGGCCTGCCAGAGGAGCCAGCTCCCCTCACTAACTGAGCTCTATATCACTCTTTGTAGATTCCTCATTCCTCTGACTCCTTCCCAGCTGGGTAAATAATTGAATAGGGTCATTTGATCCTTAGCCCATCAGGATCAGCTGGGAGGATCACAAGTGAGGCAGGCCCTGACTCCCCTGAAAGGGCTAGTCACTCTGTGACAGGACCCATAAATAATAATACCACCTCTTATATAGATAGCACTTTTCATCAGTAGAAATCAAAGCCATTGCATTAAAGAAGCTCAGTCTCATCCCCATTTCCAGATATGGTAACTGGGGCACAAAGACATGAAGTGAAACTTGCCCACTGTCACCCACACACCAGCGGCAGAAATGGGCATAGAACCTAGGTCTTTTGAATTCCACTCCAGTGCGCTATCTACTACCTCATTACTGGCCCTTCTCCTTGCCCCCTTCTATTCTGATGCCATATAGACATTACTCCTGCCCTAAGTTTCTCTTTTCTTTTTCATTGGCTTCATTAGGACCCTAAAAGGAACAACAAAATGGTGAATGCGGAATAATGTTTCCCTATCAAGGAATAAAGAAGAAATTCAAATAATTATAGTGGTATTCTTCCAAACCTCAGGATGGCCATAACTTTCATTAACATGCCAGATCACAATATGATCTCACACAAAAAAACCAAGAGACACATTTACAAATTTTTTATAATTTTTAATGGTTTGTGTAAAAATAATTGTCCTCAATTAAAATGAAATTGTAATTCTCAAACGTATAACTTTTCAACTACAAAAACTGCTTTGACAGATAGTTGCATCAGTACAGCACTGCAGTTTAAGGGCTGGGGCTTTTCTGGTTTTGGTTTGCATTCTCAAAGAGGTCAAAATGGTGATGAAATGGACAGAAATTCTTGTTAATGGAAATTAAGCAAGAAAGGTTTTTGCGAATAGTTTACAAAGCAAAACTTGTATTAGTTTTATTCCGAAATGTCACTTATTTCACGTGATAAACTTTTAAAATAACTTCTGAAAAAGTCAGATATCCTTTGTCTGCTAGAATATAGACAAAATTCAAAGTTTAATGGTTCATTTCTTTAAATCTTGATGGAATCTAAAGAGAACACTGAATTCTTTCTCTGTAAGCAATTTAAAGGACATCTGTGTTACTTTGAATGTGTCTTTATTTCACCTGTACTTGTTTGGAAGCCAGGCAACATCCTTGAGAAAGAAAGAAACTGAGAGAGCTTAAGAACTGTTGGAGTTATTCTGGTAGAATGGCAATTTTTACAGTTCTCCAAGGACACTGGTTATTTTAGCTATTATATTCTCTCTCTCTCATTATTAGCCTTTTACTATCTTTCTTTGTATCCAAAATGCTAAAGTAAATGTGAAGACTTAAATATTTACAAGACTGAGAATTTATTTTAAAGATGTATCAAAATTACACTATCATTATTTCATATTCACTGCAGTTAATCATGATGCAATTATTAAGGACATACTTCCTTTGGCATTCCATTCTCATGTTGCAATTATCTTTTTTTTTTTTTAAAAACCTAGCATTTGAGAAGAAACACAATTTTTGTTGGACTGATTTCTTTCTTACTCTAAAAGCATTTTTAGATTCTGAACACATCAAAATAGCAGAATCTCTAGTCAGACACTAAGTGGGATTCACTGAAACACAATGTTAGTTCTAATGGATGGATGATTGTGTTTGGTCTTTTGAAACTTTGAAGTATAGGTAAGTCTTGATCACACAAATTAATAAATCCTAAAGCTGGAGTTAACAATAACCATTACACCCAAATTCTGCAGCTTAGCCCAGCCAATTTTTCAAAAGGTCAGGTTGTGAACTGGAGAAGATCAGGGAGGTCCACCGCATAGCTTTGTTGCCAGGCATCTCTCCGTCTGGATTGTTGCAGGCATTTATTAGTATTCGTCAGCAGACTCAACAAAGCAAACAAGAAATTCAAGCACGAATAATAAAATGAAATGCTGCTATATAACCCTTTGTCATTCAGCAAATATGGGACTTTTTAGCTACATTGTTCCTAAACCTGGGTTACTACTTTAATTTTTCTCCACAGTGCTGACTGAATGAGTATGCATGTGTGTTAAATGCAGAGCTCCCTTAACAACTGCAGGACTGCCATTTAATCTGTTGGTAGATGGACCATTTCCTGTGGGAATTCTAGCTATGACTTCCAGATCCACCAAATAAATCTCAGATTAAGATTCCAAATGAAACCTGCCTTTGGCAGATAAAAAATGTCAAGATGGATATAAACAGTAAAATTATAAATTATCTAGGTGTTGCACGATGACTTTATGTGCGATTTTTGTTTACACTTTCCCTGATATCACAACTATACAAGGCATTCATCAAATGTCACACTTTCATAATATTGGAAGCATCATTAAAACTGTTTGGCTAAGGACCTTGAAGTGTTTAAGCAGTAGCTCAAAAGTATATTTGTGCAAAGTAGAAGAATAAATTTACATATCAGCAGCAGCTCATAAGGGATGGGTAAATATTCTGTTTATCTCTCATTGTAATTCAGGTTAGTTTAAATACAGGGTTTCAGGATATCATTACAGACTATACAGAGTTATTACATAATTTCCAAACAGTGACTGGCAGAGTTTTATTCATGCACACCAGTATTTATGTTTTCTAGAACAACTGAAAACATAAATGGGATAAAGTAAACCTTCCCATCTCATTTTCCTGCTGTTACTATGATACCAGATAATTACAATTTATATATGACCAGCTCAATTAGCTAAATCTTGATTATTCACAATTCCCTTTTATCTGCAGCAGGGTCATTAAGTACACTGAAAATTCTCTGTATTAACCAATATATTCAACATTCCTCATCACATTTAGATAATTAAAGTTCTATTATACTTAGAATTCTGAACAAAACAAAAACAAACTACTCTTTAAATGATTTTTTCTTTAAAGATTTCTTTTAATTAAAAAAAAAAGAATGGAAAGGTCACTTTTGGCAATAAAATGCCAATAAAAATCATTCAGAGCAAATGGCCTATTAAAGATGTAGGTGAAGTCTCTGACGCTAGTCTCCAATGCACTCCCCAGAGAACAAAGGCTGTTTTTTAATGAAATTTTTTGTTATGTCTTTGCTCATCTTACCTGTGCTAATGCAGGCCTGTTCTGGATTTAAGCTTCATACTAGATGATAATAAAATACTAGCAATGAAGGTTTCAAAAGAAGGAAACAACCAATTTTTCTTGTACCTGTGATAGTTCATCTAAAGCTGATTCTGAGGTATAGTATAAAAGATGTCTGTGGTAATAACTGCCACTACCGTGAACGCACAATTGAAGTCTTTTTAAAGTTAGCAGTACCCCCAATTTTAAAGACCAAAATGATACAAAGTGAAATATTTTAAAGGGTGCATTCACTCCACCCTTTAACCAAATAATAAATGTGCGGTACTTATAAACCACTGAGTTTTCAATTCAGGTTATAATCATTAATAACAATCTTCACAACATTGCTCTGAGAGTTCGCTAAATGTTGCAAAGCTTTAACTTTGTGTTTGGTGGGGAGCAGTTAGGGAGACTCTTACAGCCCCCATGCTCCATCCAACACACATGCAAAGAGTTTCCAATTTAGTGATTTAAAGTTTACGGGGTGGGGACTGAGTGGCTGAAGGGGGAGGGAAGGTTGTTTTTGGAGGGCAGATCAGATAATATGTGAGTTCAGTCAGACAGTCATTTAGTGTGGCTAGAAATCTAACAATCAAAGAGAACAAAATGACTCTCCCACAAAATTAAATTTACTTTCATTTTTAGATCTCTCAAACTTCAGATCCCTTCTCTCTTCCCAGGGTTCTTTTGTGGTGTCCTGTTCCACATTCCTCAACCTGAAATTTTTTTGTCTCCCTCCTTATGTCCACTGTTGCCACATTGTTTCTACCCCCTCCACCTGTAATGTTTTCTCTTGACCCTTGTGCCTCTTCTGCTTCAGACATCAAGCTGCTTATCCTGCTCCCCCTGTGCTTGCTCTTTGAGGGTCCCTTTATCCTGATGTAAGCATTAGAGTAGGTTTCCTTTCCCTGAAGGCAGAAGGAGAGGAGGAAACAGCTGTGGTTTCTCCTGTTGCAGCATTTGAAGGGAGAAGAACTGAGCCAAGCATGTTGAGTGTGGTTCCACTCTGTCCCCACACAACCACTGTACTCTTGGAGTGAGGGGCATCAGCCACTACCTCCCCACAACAGCTGCAGCAGCACTGTGTCTTTTGGAGAAAGAAGCATCACGTCAGGTCTGTACCCAGTCAACTCTTGAGCCAATTAGGGCATTGGCTGGAGGTGAGAAGCAGTTTTACAGCTGTGTCTTACCCCCAGAGCTTCACTGAGGACATTAGAAGGCTAAACTGCTAAATGGCAGTGGAGCAGAAGCTCACCATCCCAAACAGCAGAGACTCCAGCCACATTGAAGTCCCTGTAATTGCATGGCCAACTTAGAGCTTTGTGCTATCCTCATTTTACAGAGAGAGGGGAACAGACACAGAGAAGTTAAGAGAGACTAGATCAAGGTGACTCTGCAAATCAGTAGTAGATGTGGGACTAGATTCAGCAGTTCCTGGCTCCCAGACCCACATTCAGTCTGTTGGACAATTTACAGCTAACTATATAGGTGACTAATGCAATGGAAGTTTCAGAAACATAAGGAGAATAGCACAGACTTCCCTCAATGGCTTAGTATTGCTTTTCAGTGTTACATCAGGACTTCGTGTTACATTTAATTCCATTTAGAAAGAAAGAAATCATAGTAAAATCTTTATGCTACAAAATCACCACAATCAGATGGAGATTCTTACTAACATGGTCTACATCTTTCATGGAAATGGAGGGTTTTGTTTGTTTGCTTTTAATAAAAACCATCAACAACAACAGTGTCTTGGCTAACTCTTTATCCCATTTTACGTCTACAGCTGTACATATCAATTACAATGAATTTATCTGGGATTGTTGATAACTAAGGGAAGTAATTTGCAGGTGAAGTAAATGCAGTAAATACACAATATATATTTCTAAAGAGGTTTCATTTCTTAATACATTTTCAGTATGCTACAAAATGGAACAACATATTTATAAATTTACTGAAATATATATCATAATTTTGCTGACATAAGGAAAAAGAGCCAGATTTTCAAAGCTAGATACTAAAATTTGCATGTACCTAACCAACATGTGTATAACTCCCATGCATGTACAAATACATGAAGCAAATACACAGACATCACATATGTGCACACACAAAGCAGCTGTACACAAACACTGAGTATTTAAATGCATAAACCAGGGACACACAAATATATCTGAGGAACTGTATATATCTAACTATGATAATCTAGCCCGCATGTCTATTACTTCCCCCCACCCTGCTTCTGTTTTTCTGGGGGGTGAAGTGGAAAATTCTTGACCATGACAGTAAATTAGAATCAGCATAGCACACAGTAAATTCTATGGCAATTTCCACACACTGCTATGCCAATGCAACTCAAATCCAACCTACATCATCACAACCTGATTAAACTGTGGGCCTCTCAACAGCCAGCGACATGCATGCTAAATTTGCTACAAATTAAAGTACTTTTTCTGAAGCAGACAAATGTCCTCTAAGAACTAAGATGAAACCAGTGAATTCATTTTAATTGTCACCACATTAGAATTTGACACCTGATCTTTTGAAACACTGGTTCATTAGCTCACTATGCAATCTACCCCAACACGTAAAATGAGAGGGAACTATATTACTGATCTTATTCTGTGATACTTATATAACTATGGTTGAAGGTGTTAATTAAAAACTCCTATTTTCAGGATTTATAGACTTTGTGCTAATAACTTCTTCTCCAGAAAGAAACTGGACATGCAAGATTCCAGCCAGGATTATAATTTGTTTTAAAATACAGTTTTAAATACAAATAATCAGAATCTGATTATAGAAAACAGCAGTGAAAACTTTGGATACTTTTTGGGCACTCTCACAAATAAAATAAATGAGGGAGTTATTATTTACTTTATAGTAGCACCTACCCATCCAAATCAGGGATTGGGCCCTCATTATGCTGAATACTGTACACACACTTACCAAAAGACAATTCCTTCCCTTAAAGAATTTAAACTCCAGGGTTGTTTGATTAACACAATGCTGGTGACTCAAATCTCATACTTTTTTTTTTTTTTTTTTTTTTACTATGTAATCATATGGGGCAAAAGGAGTTGCTGGTCTGGTGACTATTTATGCCTATGTATCTTTGAAATTCAGTTCTTCCAATAATAAAATGTAATCTTAAAAAAAAAAATCCAAACTAAACAAAAACAAACTAAACAAAAACAAAAGCAAAAACCACAAGCTTTGTAAGTATTTGGCCCGTTAAGTGAACAATCCACTTTGCCACTTTTAAAAGCAACAAAAAAAAGGACAAATTAAGTTACCTACTTTTACAAAGTTAGTAATTCTAGATGCACAGCAAGCAGATTGTCATGATAATTTTCTCCAGTTTGGAGTCAGTGACAGAATCTCTCTTGTCATTCTTGGTTAAGAGATCAAAATTTATCTTACATATCCAAGAAGGGTTATCCCCCTCCTTTCCTTAAATCAAATAAATTCACACACAAAATCACAACATAGACAAAAAGATCACAACTGCACAAAGTATAACAAATGCGAACATATTTGTAGTTAGCAATGAAACATCCCCTGAGCCCTTCAAGCACACCTTTCAAATATAGCTCTTCACATTGGACATTACTCAATTTAAACACAAACACATATTTACCTCCAAGTAAATTTACCTGCCATTTTCCCAAATCCTGCTATTTCCTATGAATTGGTATAAAAATGTTGAATCTTGAAGTTTAGTTCATAGAAACCTATATACCTAAAAGGAGACAATGCTGTTCCAAGCCACCTCATCTGCTTTTATTTATTTATTTACTTATATTTGTGTGTTCTCCATATTTTGGTGCTTTGCCACACATTTAGGCCATCACCAGATAAAAGTTTTACATTACAATTTACAACTTCTTTTAAATTTTTGTGAAAAGTTTATACATTTGTCAGATTAAATTTTTTTTTAGAATAGACCTTAGTCCTATGCTTTCAGGCTTCATCTGGAAATGAAACAGTTTTCACTGGCCAGCTGCCAATGATCCTAAACCATTCCATCTAAGAATACTTGAGAGAAATATGTAAGAACCCACTATCCCCCTATTAAAAATGAGGTCCTGTGGACATAAACAGTAAATTTAAATTACACCCAAGACCAAAATGGTAATCCTTACACACAGATTAGTTTTTAACCCTTTCTAATTCGTACGAACAGAGGCAAAAGCATGTCTTCAATTCATGAAGATATTTATAATCCAAACAGTCTGGAGGTTTCAAAGACTGACTGAATTCCAAAACAAATTTAAAATACAGTGTCCTTATTAAACTGCTCTCTCTGAAATGTTTTATTTTCTGGAATACATAAACAAATTATCTAATGTACCATGTAATTATTAAAACTGCCATTTCTCCAGAGGTAATAACTTATCTTTCCAATCTCTTTGTTTGGTTGAGTTTCTTCTGACCACATGAATTTAACCTCAGCCATGCCTAATGGTATTTGCTTATGTTGTAAAACAGGTTCTGAATCAGAAATAGTCATTAGGATCTGTTTCTAGAAGCAAACCTATGTGGAGGGGAATATTGGAGGCCGTAAAGTATTCAATGTAGGAAGGTAAAACAGCTAAGAGGACAGCATGGAGTATTGAGGGACACAAATAATGGCAAGTTACTACTTTAATTATTCAGGAAGAATACCTGAAGTCATTTTGGATGTAGTGGGTCATCCAAAAAAATCAGATGTTCACCTTGGTTACATAAAAGGCCTTTACCTGTTACCAAGATGGCAACCAGACCAATTACACCAGTAAAGTACCTAGGCTCTTACTACTGGAAAACAGTTTCAGGGCGTTATTTGTTTGAAATAATATTGTTTTTCAATTTAAACCAAAGTGATGACAAGGAGCTCTGTATGCCCAACAGATCTCAGTAAATCACAACATAAAAACTATTAACACTGTTAATAGCAAGTACCTCTTTCTTAACTTTCCTATGGATACAAATGAGTAAGAATCATACGATTTGTAAATTACTAATTACAACTTAATTCTATGTTATGCTATGCATGCTTTCATCTTCAATATTTCATAAAATTAGATAATATCTTTTATTGGCCCCACAAATACATAAAACATTTGCATGAAATAATGTCCTTTCCTAAGCAATATAAAAGTTTGAAATCTTTTCATCAGAAGTGATTTCAAAAAAATGGAACTCATTAAATAGCCAGCAGTTTTTTTAAAGATTCTGTAAGCTATGAAATTAATACCATTTCTTGAAATTTGACAGAAAATGTTTAATGCACAGTGATTTTAAGGTACTCGTTAGCTCCTTTGGAACAGTTAACCTTTTGAACCTTTCTTAGGGTATGCTGACCCCTAAAGGTCTAAAGGTACTACATTTGAATTAGCTACATAAAATTGAAAACATAGTATAGTGAAAGACCAGTTTTCCACTTAGCTACTGCACTGGGAATATTTCTTAAGTATTTGGTTCAGAAATATTTTTCAGCTATCTCACCACGCATTCTACATTACGGGGATTAAAATATGCCTGTAGATTGTTTTTACATACAGTATCACTCCTAGAAAATTATGAATCTCCAGACCAGTAAGAAGCAAGTCCCCTCCCCCAAGACTGGTTTTATGGCATATTTGAAATTTATTCTCTTTGGAGAAACAGTGAGGAGGTGAAAGTTTGGGTCACAGATACATGAGGTGCCACTAGGGGCTGTCACAGCAGAGGTCTTTGCGGTTGAGGCCATTAGTGGCCTGATTCTTCTCTGCCCCACTCTTCCCAACCCTATCTCTGTGCCCAAAGTAATGGTCATTTCCCTGTGAGCATCTTTCTTCCATGAGACACTTGGATTCTACCTCCCACATCCTTTCCTTTCTTCAAGATATATGGGCCACCTCATGTCTTACCATCTCTCCATTAGACCCCTTAGGCATTCTGTTCCTACAAAGGATCTAGCCCATTCATGTGATATCATCTTACACACTTAATTCTCATGCAGTTGCCCCACGAGATACCCCCTCCCACAGAACTCTCTGTGTCACCACTGAAAAGACATACCTGAGAACTCCTTTGGTTCTTTCCAATATAAGATGACTCTTCCCCAACCCAATCAGGATGTCAACATTGCAGCTGGAAAACTTGCACTACCTCAGCTAGAACTAACATGCTAGAAATAGCTGTGTGGACGTTGAGGCAATGGCAGTGGCTTGTGCTAGACCCTGGACTTCAAGACTGCCCAACCCCTCAGGTCCAAGCTTGGTTGGTGAGCCCAAGCCCCTGCCAGCACAACAACATCCACCCTGATATTTTTAGCATGCTAATTTAAGCAGAACTATTGCAAGTCTGGCTATCTATGCTGGGACTCATACCTCACAGATGCAGTGTAAACATATTCTAAGAGCCCCAACCCCTAACAAGGTGCCAAGTGCCCTCAAACCCCCATTGAAGTCAACAGAGGTGACACCGCACATTGTTGGATCAAATGCTACACTGTCATGTGATTTGAACTAAGGTAATATTAAGAAATTATTTAATATTAATAACAAGATTTTGATTCCCACCAAAATGAGGGTCTGAATAACAGAAAAATACCATGACTCTTAATTTTAAGATAAACTTTTTTTTTTATTACATTCGTGAAAAAACTAAGTTAGAAAGTAATGGCACTTTGGGGGCGAGGGCTCCTTTTGTTCTGTGTTTGCACAGAGCCTAGCACAATGAGGTCCCAGTCCATGACTAGGACTCCTTAGAACTACAGTAATACACATAAGTCATAATAATGCTGAATATCATAACTGAGAGTTTAACTGAAGTCCCTTAACATTGCAAAACACAGAAAAGCTATAGTAATCTACAAAAAACTACATTGGTTGAAGATTTACACATTTTTTCTTTCACGGAAGTTTTAAAACTTGATTTTAAAAGACGTAATCTTGCAGCTGCTTTTCTTTCACCCCAAATGTTTCCAAGAGGCAGAGCAAAATGATTGGAAAAAAAAAGTCACTTCAATATATCGGCAAGAACAAATACATTCCAGTCAGTACCTAGCACTGGTACACCACCTGGGGTTACGCATTAACACCTTAAAAGTCCTTACCTTTTGACCAGTCCTCCATTTGTACTTCTGAACTTGTTTGATCTGGCACTCACTCTGGTTTTTGCTCCAAGATTGCAGAGCTAAAATAAAGCCAACTCTAGATAAATAAACTTGAAACAATATATTAGAACACACCTATACCTACCCTTTATTTGACAGAGAATTTACAAGACAAATGATTTTAAAAATATTTATAGTAGGACAATAAACTCTGTGTATTTTAACAGTTAATGCTAAGCTACGTTTCTCAGTAAAAGATTTTTTTCTTCACACATTTAGTTTATATAATGGTTTATTCAGCTTTCTGATGCATTTTATGCCTTTGTTCAAGTATTTATTAGTTTGCCTCCTTCTTCAAGTCCTGATCTTGCAAACACATGCTACCAAGTGCAGCATTTACTACAGCAAGAAGTTCCGTTGAAGGCAAAGGCATTGTTCACCACTGTGGCAAGTGCTACTCGTGGTAGTAAGCACTTGTGGAATTGAGTCCTTGAGCTGTTTGTAATATGCTTGTCTTTGTGAATTTCATGAGAAACACACAAAATAACCAGGCACCTTTTCAACTTGTACTTTAAGCTTGTATTTAGGAAGACAATTCAAACCTCTATAATAAAAAAACTGCACTTTATATATATTTCCTTTTCCATATTACATACTGTAATATAAAACTAAACTCTTCAAACAGTCATGACAATATTTAATTACAATTTATGGTAAACTTACTGTCTTGAAAAGACCTTTTATTTCTTTAGATTTTCATAAACTATTTAATATGATGGAGTTTTAAGACTCTCTCTATAAAACATTTTATTTCATTTTTACATACAGCATATTATCTTACGATATTTTGTCTAAACATTTCACCATACACTTTATTTGTGAGCTTTGCTTTTTGTTTAACATCTAAGTTTACCATAAACTTTAATATTTACTCTAGCGTCATTTTTAAAATTATCTATAGCAACAGCAATTTTTTACCCTTCAAGCACAGGTGTTGGTGGTGTATTCTGCATTTGTCTAAATACAGTGTGAAAAGGTAATGTATGGGCTAATGAAAATGCACAGGGAATTACCATATCTGCAAATAAATCTGATGTACTGTGAACAATCTTAAAAGTGAATGTATAAAATCCAGTAAATGATACCAAGATAAAGGTTTCTCTTCCCTCCTTCCCCCCTTACTAGTGAAGAAGCAGCAGTGGTGAGGGGGAGAGTTTTCCTTCTATCTTACATAAAAACCTGAAGGGCCTGTCATTTTTAAGTTGAGATTATAAAAATTAATTCTGAAGACCACTGATAAGATTTATAGAGACTAACATTTACAGTGAACATTCAGGAATTAGTAGTATCTCTAGCTCATATTTGTCCTAAGTGTAAGTGTACATGATGAAAGCAGCGCAAGTGTTTATTTGATGTGCCTGCTTCTTAAGAGTGAAAGAAAAGATAACTTTACTGCATACCTAGAACAGTGAGTGCCTTACAAAAGTCCTCAAACGAAGCTGTAAGCTTCTTCTTTTTTGATTGTGTATAAGTGTGCTGATTTGGAGTTGGCAACCTTTTTCTAAGTTCCTCATTTACTTTTGGATTAGGTGAAAATATAGAAGGTTATTAATATCAAAGAAATATGTTTCAGTCAATGAAGCCATTTCCCTACATATTGCACAAAAAGATTCATAATAATTGCAGTATTTTAATAAGATATTCATATAGCAAGACATGAAGAAAATACAGTCTTTAATAACCTCCAGAGTATTTTAAAACATGTCTTAGAGCCTTAATGCGGCTAGTAATATACTATTTAAAACCATAATTTTATCCCTGTACAATATACAGTCATTCTTCCTCGCGATTTACCCAGCTAATGAATGCCAGCAATTAGTAAAATGTAATCCCATTGCACAATCATTTTAATGCTTTTAGCACTCAGAAAAGTAAACATCAAATTAATACTGCTCAAGCCATATCAGATCCTAGCTGGAAGCAAGCAATTATAGTTCAGCTCCTCAGGTGTAATTAAATGATTGGAATGATTTAGTTCCATAAATGCAAGTTAATTCATAAGCAAGCAACAAATATACTGGGAGTAATTACAAGAAACATTGACAGTCTAAGCAGGGCATGTTCTTTTATGTACCTGTTGTAGGAAAAGGCTGCCCTCTCCTGGAGATAATAGTGAATAATAAATCTACTGAATAATCAGCGCCATAACCTGGAGCATGGCATAACTTTTAGAGGTTGTAGCTTCTCTCAGACGTTACACGAACACCCATAATTAATTAATAGAAACAGTTTTGTTTTACACAGAGAGAAAGTAAAGTATGGTGATCAAACTATGTTGAGTGACTTACTGGTAAAAGTCAACTAATACAATTTTTTCAGGCAGTTGGGTTTTTTTATTTGTTTTTCCCCCTCTGCTATCAACAAAATATTACTTTTCAAAATATCTCACTATTCAGTTTTGCTAAGTGTCCAGGCTTATTCTTAAAAAAATCCACAATAAAACGTAGCTTATATGTAATATTTGCAAGCAAGACAGCATATGTTTCCAGGAGGTATTTAAGTAACATTGAGTAACAAAACTAATTACAATGCTACCATTCTGACCGCATTGATTAACTCATACAAATCAACAAGAAGTTGGGCATGGTCATAAAAGTTTCTTTCTGAATGAATCACTAAAGAATTGCAATGCAGTGTTCTACTTAAATTCCCTTTTAAAATGAAATAAAAGTTTTGTAACAGATCTATTACCACAGGCATTACTGAGTGCTTTGATTAAGAAAACAGTCTTCTGGTTAACCTAATGAAGGTGATAATCAAAATGAATGAAAATTTAAGAAACAATAGATAGGAAACAGAGTGTTAAACTTAGAAGTGAAGGGTAAGAGAAGGATTGGAAGACGCAAAACTAGATGGATGGATGTCACACAAAAGGATTTGATTAGCTGCAGACTTTCCAAGGAACTGCTGCACGACAGACTGGAATGAAGAAGAAGGACTCAAAGAGCATCGATCCCATATAGATGGGTCTAAGGCGAGAAGAAGGTGACCGTATGCCATTGGGGAAAAGGTTAAATAAAATTCTAAAAATAGTAAGAGGAAACTAAGGCCACAAAACAACATATTTCAATGACACAATTCAAGTTTGATTTAAAATGCTCTTCCCTTATTCCACAATCCTTCAATTGCAGGTGGGACCAATTATACATATCCTGTTTTGATATAATCATAACATTCTATTACAGCTTCCATCCTGTACACATCAGCAACTAACCAGGATATTAAGCAAGGAAAACTATGAATTGACTATAATTGTGATAGATCCAATAACTGTGCAAAAATAAGGCTTTGCAAATTTAAGTGAAAAGTTACTTATGTACCTGAATATAAATGTACTAATAACTTCCCAGTTTTTAAATTAGTTCCAGCCCTAACCTGTCTTTACATATTGCTTTCTAGTAAAGTGTACAAAGAATATGTAAGCAATATTTGCAAATGTCCTGTATATGGTCATTTCCACAGACACTGAACTTACAAAAAGTACATTCACAAACATGGTTATTGCTCTTTAAGACATTGAATAGTTCCTTGCTCAGGAGACTGCCTGTGAGCAAAATAAGTTTATGTTATTGCTCTTTACACACTTAAAAACAAGCAGAGGCCATGGACAAATATCTGCAGACAATACACTCATTGTCGAGATGAAATAAATCAAATTATTTTAAGAAGTCACATTTCCAAGTTTAAAATGTACAGCACATTTGCTTTGCCCTTTAATGTCACAGTCTTATTTTTCTATTCAAATCTTGTACACTGTAAGTTAATTGCTTTTGGAAACTACTTATTATTCATGTAAAAATTAACGTGCCAATGTGTTTAAATCCTTTTAAATGACCATTCATGCATCTTTCTTCTTTAAGTACCAATGAAATCTGTCAAAGATATCAATGCAAGATGGTCTTAAAGAAAGTTCTAATAAAGATTCTTTTCTGCTAACATAAGATTTTCATTTTTGCCAACTTTACTTAAATTCCATTAATTTTTTAAGCTGCTTTTAATAAATTCACCAAGTAAAAATTTTTAGGCCCCATAGTCTGTCATTTGTGTTCCAGCTGACTTTATGAATATTAATAACAGTGTTATCCTGATTAAATAGGCTTCATATGAAATCCCTGTGAATCCTATAGCTCAGACATCTCATTTTTCCAACTCTTTATGAATTTGGATTCAGATATTAAACTGGAAAAAAAATCTTAAAAAACAGATTTAATGGTACATTTGGGTATTCTTAAGCAAAAATTAGATGTTCTAATGATTCAAATAATTAAAACGGAGAGCCTGAAATCTTAATATGTGGACCTTTCTGTAAACATGCAACATATTTTAACTCTAATGAAAACTTCAACACTTTCCAGAACAAAGGATTAAGAATCTATTATAAAATACTAATGTCTGTCCTTACACTCACCTTAAACAACAGACAATATAGTCTTAACTCCTGTGTATGAGTTTTAGAGTTGCAAAAAGGATTTCTAAAGTTTCCCTAAAGGAAAATAACTATTGATGGATCTTTGGTTATGTAAGTTTAAATACCAAATACATGCACACAGAGTATCTATTACATCTTAAGTGCAATGATTTTAATCTTTTTAATACATATAAAACCATATTTATATCAGACACTCAAATTTAACTAAACATTAACATTAACCTGGTGTACTTCTGTCCTCATGCAAAAGTGGCCTACGTTTTCTAACAGGGTCACGCTAAAGTACACACGTGCTCTCAACTAACAAATCCTTAGCTTCGTGCACAGGCAACTCTGACATGCACATGCACTAGAGGTTCTGTACAGTTTTGTCAGACATCAGATTGAAAATCTAGAACAAACTGTCCTGTGTTATAGCCAGTACAAAAAGTTACTTTATTTTCATCATGCAATATAAAATAGAAGCATCACTTTACCTCATTCAGTTAGGGCCCAATCCTGCAAAGGAACCCTGCAATCTTTAGTCCTAGGTATAAATGTTTGTTTAGATGGATTCCACTGCAAGAACAGGGCCTTAATTATTGTTTTTATTAATCACCAAGATCATTTAATTCAAACATTATCAGAAGAAGTTATATGTTATGTTAGAAGGAATATTTTAAAACGTTTAAACTTTCAGAGTAAATAACTTCTGAGGATGATTTATTTTTAGACTTCAGTCACTTTCTACAATGTGTGAACAAATTAATTCTTCAGCTAATGAGGATTTTCTACAGCCTGCATACACTGTATGTGTATCGCTGCCTTCACTATAGTATGCATTTTTATTGGCTCGGTGCCCATAACATGCCAGGTGCTTTGCCGACTTGTTAAATGATTGAGCTGGTTCCTTATCTGTTTTCCCTCCTGCCTGAATTAGCAGAGTACTTTTTTAGTTCACTTGGTAGAGATATATGTTTTTGGCAGTATCAGTATAAGGTTAGGCCTGGTCTCTTCATGTACCGTTACTTAATTATATAATTACATATTGGGCACTGAACTCATAGAATGCACTTTGATGAACCACCAATACCCTGCAAAGCACTGTTTTGAGTGGAAGTTGGTGCGTGAAGGGAAATGAGAGAGGTGTATGATCTACTGATTTCTGCACAATTGTTCTACTCTCCTTTACTAGAAGGAATATGGTCAAATTCATTTAGGATGTGTGTGAGCTGACCAAGCAATTTGACAAAACTCATTTACCGAAACCAAACCGACCACTTCTGAAAGATGCATGCCAGGGGTTCTTAAACCTTAGATGTAAACAAGGTCTTCAGAGAGTGTGTCTCATGGACACCTCCTCTGCCATACAGAATGGAATAGCAACCCAGGCAATCACAACAATCATTTATAAGGAAAATATTCGGAAAGCCTGTAATTTATCTATTACTACTTTGACTGTGATTTAGCCACGTTAATAAAGGAGGAGCTGGAGGCAGCACCTTGTGACCAGCCAGTTTTCCATACACCCACAGCAAGTGCTCCATCAACCACATTTTGGATACTACAGATTTGTGCTACTGCTTAAGATTAAAAAAACAAAACAAACCACAACAAATAATTTTCTTTAAACATTTTCTGTACCAGATTCTGCTTCTCTCTTTGAAGTGTATTAAGTCCACTCTTCTTACTACTGTTCATATGGCAGTAACATCCAAACACCCAATCAGAATCAGAGCCCCCCTGTGCCAGGCACCGTACAAACCCACAATAAAACATGGTCCTTATCTTGAAGAGCTTACTGTCTACCTTGAAACAAGCTACAGGTGATCTTATGTGCACATATTTATGGTCCTGAATTGTGGTTTTGTATGTTTGAGTTGTTTTATACATATATATTCGCTTTCCTGCAAGTGCTGCTCAGTGCGTCATTATTTGTCTGATTTTCTTTTAGCTGTCACACCAAATGTGGGTCTTGAACAGAGGTGCTGGGATAATTTGTATAATAGTGGTGAGGAGAGCCATTGAACCAAACTGCAATGCCTATCTATGATAGAAATCACTTCAAGCCAGGAGGTGCGGCAGCACCTATGGACCTGAGGAGTGGTTTGAAGGAGAGAGTGGATGGATTAACTGATGGATTAACTCTGGAAGTGTGTTACATGTGGAAGAGGTGGCATGGAAGCATGGAGTGAGTTGTAGGTAAAGTGAAAAATGGGCATTCACTTGCAGCTTCCATCTCTATCATCTCTACCACAGGAAAACCCAATGTCCCCTTCTCAAATGACAAAGGCAGACAGTCTAACTGTGCTCTCTTGAATAACTATCTCAATTAGCTATTTTGGGAAAGGATAAGTTTCTCTACGGAGGGCTCGTTTCCTCCTCTCTCCTTGACAGCAGGCTCCAACTCCTTTCACAAGTGACATAACATTCCTCATATAATGAAAAGTCTGAAATTACATACAGAGAGTGGCCTCATGTCATATTACCTTCCTTGACAGAGTAAGGCTGAATAGGATTTCACTCAAAGCTCACCAAAACTTATCCTAATGTGGTTACCAGTTGACTCCAGACAGCAACATAAGTGCTCCACCCCTCCAACCCAAGTCTAGCTGCCTTCCCATGCCAGCCTATGAAGCAAGAAAGAGGACCTTGGATTCACTCTAGTGATTCTCAAGTCATCTTAAAAGGCTTTGACTGACATCAAGTCTTTATCCTTTTTCTAAAATGAACTAGTAGAATCGCTCCATTATCTGAACAAGTAGAGCGTGTTTGGAGCCAAAAGGCTGTGAACTATATTCCTAATGTTATGTATACTTAGCTAGCTGAAAATTATTCCCTCTATATACGTGATCAGAGATTGTTCATTACACTAGGTCAGGGGAATCTACAGGAGAATCTACAGCACACAGGCTGGATCTGGCCTGCTGCTTCATTTCATCTGGCCCACGGCAAGTCTCTGCACCATGGGCAAGAATCCCCGAGCCTTGGCGTCCCGCCTCTCCCCCCCGCCTCCCCCACAGGGCTGGAGCCGCAAGTGCCAGCTCATCCCACAGCGGGAGAAGCTAGGGTTGCCAGGTCACTAAAAGTCTGGTCAGCTCTGCACAGCTCCTGGAAGCAACCAGCATGTCCCTGAGTCCCCTAGGTGGAGGGGCAATCAGGGAAGCTCTGCACACTGCCCCTGCCCCCAGCTCCAATTGACTGTGGCCAAGGGGAGCTGTGGGCATGGGCAGCACACACTGTGCAGAGCCCCTGACCCCTCTGCCTAGGGGCCAGACATGGTGGCTGCTTCTGAGAGCAGCCCAGAGCCAGGGCAGGCAGAGAGCCTCCCTGAGCCCTGCTGCACTGCTGACCTGGAGCTGCCTGAGGTAACTGCCGGCCGGCCGGAGCCCACACCCCGAACCCCCTGCCCCAGGTCAGAACTCCCTCCCGCACCCGAACTCCCTCCCAGAGCCCACACACTGTGTCCCCAACCTCTTCCTCAGCCCTGAGCCCCTCGGTGCACCCAAACTCCCTCCCAGAACCTGCACCCCAACTCCCTACACCAGCCCTGAGCCTGTCCCACACTCCAAACCCCTGCCTCAGCCCAGAGCCCCCTCCCACACCCTGAACTCCTCATTTCTGGCCCCACCTGGAGCCTGGGGGAAGCCCCAAGCCTCCCCCCCACACAGGGCTGTCTAGCCTGTGACTGATTTTTGATGTGGGTCAGTGGCCCCTGATAGAAAAAAGGTTACCCACTCCTGCACCAGGTAAAATTCTGCTGTTTTTACACAAACGTTCTCTTGGGATTACATCTTTGATAGAAATGCTGTATGCTCTAGGAAAATACCATTGACAGCTCAGTAGATCTGGTTAAAACATGCAATAATATAAAACCAATAGATGCCAACATTCTTCAGAGGTGTGAAATTCTAAGCAGTTTGTACTTAAAAGAAAAAAAAATGGATATAGATCAACATTAAAACTACAAATTGGCCATGAAAACATGGATCACATGGCAACACTAGATGGAAGAAGATATTGGCATAAAAAAGGCAAAATACAAAGTTTACTTAATTTGTGCAGTTCATATTTAGCTTGATAACACATATTACAAACACCTTTTCATCTTCAGCCACTCCTCCGTGGCTTTATTGTCTTTCAGGCAAACAACTCCTGTTTAAGTGACAGGAAACTGAGCTGGCACTCATATAGTTTCCAGTGCATTTTTCGCTTGGTGAAGAAGGGTTAAGAGAAATGCAGATTTTGAGTTGGAAGGGGCTGGCATTCTGTCCCTAAACTCATCAGATTTCTGGGGATTTAAGCAATGCTAGTACCATCCACACTGAGATGTAGGACGAGTTTCACAAAGGGAACTTAGACACCTAAGTCCAACAATTAGCCACAACTGGCATTGAAAAATTCCTGCTCAGTTGCTGCCTAACCCCGCCTAACCTAAGGTGCCTAAGTTTCCACCATTAGAGGTTCCTGAGGTGCCTAACTGTTGTCATCTGGGCATGCACATAACCACTAAGTCCTGACACTGACCAGTTGCTCAGCACTTAACTCATGCTTAAGCCCCAGTAGGATTCACAAATCAGGAATTCTCCACTTATCTTGCCTTCGGGGCCCAGTTCCATAGGTGTACTTACAGCATGCCCAAACCCATGGAAGAAGAAGAGGTGGCAGTGGTGCCCTTATGACTTTTAGTCCAGTGATTAGAGCACTCACCCACGATGTGCAAGAGCTGGATTCAAATTCCCCATCTGCTTGATGTAGAGCAGGGATCTGAAGTTAGTCTTCCACCTCCCAGGTGAGTGCTCTAACCACTGGGCTATAGAGTCACTCTCTCTCTTTGGCCTAAGGAATATTTAAGTATTTCTACACAGTGGAACAGCTTCAACACAAGACACAGCAAAACCCATCCCACCATATCCCACAGCACAGTGATTAGGGCATTCTCCTGAGAAGAAGATCCAAGTTCAAATCCCTCCTCCGCATCAGGCAGAGGGGGGAGGATTTGAACCCAGGTCTCCTACATCCTGGATGAGTGCTTCATCCACTGGTTTTAAGGTGATAAGGAGGGGGCAACCTCCACCTTCTCATTTTTTCTTGGAAAAGAACTGACCTGGATTAGGCACCAAACTCCAGGAGGGATTCACAGCGGTGAACTCTCAGGTGGAGATGGACACTTCCTTCTGGCCCGAACTTGGGCACCTAAGTCCCTTTCAGAGGCAAGGGCTAGGCTGCACTCCACCCCTCAGCATCTTCTCCTGGCTAGCTTAGGTGACTCCTGAGTCAGCATGCTGGCTTTTGTGAATCCCATTCTTAGGCATCTAACTCTCCTCTAGGCATTGTTTAGGAAGTCTGGATGCCTAACTTAGGTTTGTGAATTCCACTAGGCAGCAGGACCTTTAAAATGTAGACACTGTGTGTATGTTTACACTACAATTAGACACTCGCAGCTCACCTACTCCGAGCTGACTGGGGCTCGCACGGCTTGGACTGCAGGGCTGTTTAACCAGAGTCTAATTGCAGTGTAGACAGACAGTGCAATTCTGAGCAATGCAGCCCTCGAGCCCTTTCCCACCTGTGGTCCCTTCAAGCCCCACTCTTGTTTCTTGGCAGCATAGTTTCTGAACAGCCTTGGAGTAGAGACTCCTCCTGATAGCTGCTACTGCTGTCCCCTGAATCACCCCCAGGGGACTGGGTGTAAGTTAATGCTGATAGAGTTAGCACTATCTTACCAGCAAAAGTTCTGTAGACTAGGGTGGGGGGGCTGCTACAGAGCTTGAATGACCATCCTCCCCTCAGCTCTGCTTTCTCCCAAACTGCAGAGACTGATCAATTCCTCTTGGAGAGCTTTCCATGGGCCTGTGAAAAGGCGGCAGTATCTGATGCTAAGGTGGACAGCACTCCCTCCTTACATGCTCCCTTACCTAGAACTCCTCATTTTTCACACCATCCACCCATAAAAGCAAAGGTTCAGTGTCCTTTTACCAGCCACAGTTTTGCTACTTGTCATGTTGGAAAGAGCTTGTAGATATGTCTAGATATAGCACAGTAAAGGGAAAATTTACACAGCCTTAAAAAAACCCAACAAACTGCCTCATCAGGCCACTATACATTTGGAATAGTTCCAAGCCAATATTTGTCCTGTACACTGGCTGTAAGTGACAGTTACCATTGACACATTAGAGGGTGCAGGGAGGGAGCCGTACAGCAGAGGGAAGATTGTATGCTCTATTGATAAGGAAGTAAACTTTGAAATTTAGGACTATTTTCATAGGGTTAATTAGATACCAGGATCTTCTAAAATATCATGAAACGTTTTGCCCTAGGCCAAGCTAAACTAAATCACTTAATCTAGGAGGGTACAGCATATAAAAACAAAAGTTAGCTTATAGAATAGTTTCCCCAGGGAACAAACAGTCTGTTTTGTTTTGTTTTTTTTTTGTATTCACATGGAAGCCAAGTTTTGATGAAGTGACACACTCCTCCACAAAAGGCTTATATTTCCATAGAACCAACAAAACTTACCAGAAAATCAGAAGTCTATAAGCACCCAAAGCAAGTTCAGATCAATCTATGAAGACAACTAGTACGAAAAGTCTCTACTGTTCAAAAGAAAAAGATTATAAGAAACAATTGTAATAATTACTTCACATACATATCAAACACATAATAAAAAACACCAGACTCAAGTTTCATTTACATACAGTAGAACTGTTTTACTATTATATAGATATATTAAAATCAGTGCCCTTCAGGGTTTTTTTAGGTGGGGTGGGAGAAGCATTTTTTAAAAACATCCTATACACAATAAACTCGCTTTGCCTCCTTCCTGCCCTCTAACCCCCATAACAAGCTCCATTTGCACCTTTATTTATTAATCCTCTTCTGTCCATATGTTCTGCTCTCCTTTTCCTGAATTTTCTTTTGTTTCCTATTTCGTTTCTTTTTTTCACTTTATCTTTTGTTCTTTGCTCCTCTTTCTCCCTGCCTCCAAACCAGAGTTGGAGACCTCCTGGACTACGACCAGGGAGACTGGCTGGATCCTCTGACGCTTGCTCAGTGCATGGGACTCTCCAGACCTTGTACTCCCCGGTGCATACTTCAGGAGGTGAGGGCCATTTTACCGCCAACTGTTTGGGTATTCCTCGACAGGGTCCTGCAAGAGGACACGCCCCGCCCACCCTCCACCCTAGGCCCTCCAGACCTTTTCATCGGGTCCCTGCCCCGTAGACCAGCTAGGCCATCCCACCCTTTTACCGCGAGCTGGCTGCACGAGTTGCAGCTGGTTCAGTTCCAGACTGCGCCACAAAAACATCTATACACGCTTGTGCTCCACACCCTTTGTGTCCTCACCCTTGCATCCTGCCCCGACAAAAAAACAAACAAACAAAAAAACAAGCACTGTCCTGAGGTTTTGAAAGAGGTGTCTCTGCTGTTTCCTTTCACTCTCTTTCCCCCTACTTTAAATTCAATCTTCTCTCTCCCTATACTTTTCCCCTCAAGTATATTTTTCCTGCTAGGCCTCAACATCTCCATTCTCCACATTTCCAATCTGGCTAAGTATTAGCCCAAAGAGCTTCCTGGCATCTGAGCTTGGATAAACCCTCAAATCATCCATGCCAGGGCAGTGTGGAAAACCACTGCTGAAGTCATAACCTACTTTGATCAAGCATGAAATAGTTCATTTTAACATCTAAATGGCCATCATTAGGCTTCAATGCAAAACACCCCTTGCGATGAAGATGGGCAGTTGAAAATTCTCAAAGCTAATGTTTCAGCCAGCCCAGAGCCCATTCCCCCTCTGACACCCCAACTCCCTGCCTCAGCCCAGAGCCCCTTCCCATTCTTCGAACCCCTTGGCTCCATTCCCCAGCCTGGAGCCCCCTCCCACACCCTGCACTCCTCATTTCTGGCCCCACCCCAGAGCCCGCACCCCCAGCCAGAGCCCGCACCCCCTCCCACACCCCAACCTCCTCCCCTAGCCCAGTGAAAATGAGTGAGTGAGGGTGGGGCGAATGAGGGACAGAGGAAGGAAGGATGTAGTGAGCGGGGGTGGTGCCTTGGAGAAGAGGTGGGCAGAGGTGGGCTTCAGAGGAGGGGTGGGTGTGGCAAGGGTGTTTGATTTTGTGTGAGTAGAAAGTTGGCCATCCTAACTACATTGCCACTAACTGTTAACACATACAGTCCTGTTACATGTACTCAATCCATTCTAGACATAGAACAGAAAAGCTAGAAACCCTTTTGCATCCCTTACAATCAGCAAAACAGTATTTCTCATGTGCCCGACAGGTAGTTTTCCAAATAAGAATGCACTTCCTTTTTTATCATAAACTGTTGGATGTGCAGTGGACAAATCCAGAATGGCTGATCCTCTCCATTTCTGTGGCATCAGGGCCGACGCAACCATTTAGGCAACCCAGGCAGTCGCCTAGGCGCTGGGATTTGGGGGGTGGCATTTTCTTCGGCAGCGACCGTGGCGGCCAGATCTTTGGCCTCCCTGGTCACCGCCGGCATTTAGGCAGAGGGAGTTGGGGCAGGGGAGCGCAGGGAGGGCTGCCTGCAGCAAGTAAGGGGGGGTGGGGCGGCACGCAGGGGAACTCCCTGCCTCAGCTCACCCCTGCCTAGCCTCCTCCCCGAGCACGCCGTGGCTGCTTCACTTCTCCTGCCTCCCAGGCTTGCGGTACCTAAGCGATGGCGTGCTCGGGGTGGAGGCGGAGCAGGGGTGAGCTGGGGCGGAGGGGGTGCCTCAGGGTGGAGGGTGGGGAGCTGCCGCAGGGGAGGCGTCTCAGGGTGGAGGTGGGGAGCTTCCGTGGGGGGGGGGGCCTCAGGGCAGGGGCTCGGGGATGGAGGAAGACGCAAGGTGGAAGTTTTGCCTAGGGCATGAAACATCCTTGCACCGGCCCTGTATGGCATACTACCAGGGGTGGCTCCAGGCCCCAGCATGCCAAGTGCGTGCTTGGGGCGGCAAGCCATGGGGGGCGCCTGTGGGAGGTCCGCCAAAGCCGCGGGACCAGCGGACCCTCCGCAGGCAAGCCGCTGAAGGCAGCCTGCCTGCCATGCTTGGGGCAGCAAAATGCCTAGAGCCGTCCCTGCATACTACACTTATAGAGGCCAGCCACACCAGGGTTAAATCAATCATTAGAAACCTATAGAGAGAATGAGAAGAAGGCAAATTAAAAAAAGACACTACCACTGAACTGGACAGGCTTTGTGAGGAGAATTCACTTGGACGTCATATTCTGAACTAAATGCTCGAGGAGAAAAAAAATCCAGAGACTTAAGTGCCAAATTCTTCCCCCGCTTACACGCTACTTCTGACTCATTGACGCCAATAGGAGTGCACTGGTGTAAATGAAAGCATACATTTGTCTGCAGATCTGTAAAGCTTCAATAGCAATTATTGGGCTCCTCTCCTCAATTTAAGATGCTTGATAAGTACTGTAAACACATCCAGCAAGTAAATGCTTCCCCCACCCACTACAAAAATAGCCCAACATTTTAAAATTGGCAAGAAAAAACAAAGCTATGAAAAGCATAATGCATTTCAGGGTCTCTGTGTTATACTCCATTAACAACACTTCACAGGTGTTGAAAACACGCTATATTAGCCTTGTGCCTTATATCACACCTAAGGCAAAGGGTATAACACATGCCCTATCATGTGCTGTTGCTTATTTAGCTATGATAAGCAGACTAGTGTTTTTTGCAAATGTAACACAGATGTCCTCACAGACTATACATACCACTAAAGTGAGCTAACAGGAAAAGGGGAAAAGTACTTAGATAAGAACACCTGAGGCGGGGGGTGGGGGGGCAGTCTGGGACCATCCCAGGAGAATAAGGTATTTTAAAGCAAGCCAGAGCCTAATGAAAACAGCAGATAAGTGCTGGATCTCTTCAGGAATTAAATATGATGAAAACAGTGTTCAGAATGTAAATGGATGATGAAAATCAAAAGGACCAAACCCTGAAAATGAATATTGCCATGAGTTGTCCCACAGCAACAACCGCAAAAGGTGAGCTGAAACTTCAGGTTTACATCTACTAGCCAGAAGCCAATACAAAAGAAGAATCTCCCATGAATTGTGCTTGAGTGGCTAATAGGCTGGTGGTATCAGGGAGCAAACACCCAGTTAAACATAAAGCAAGACTCTCTCATGCTGGAGGCAGGGAATAGCAAGGTGATTCTCAGTCCTGGCTATCCTGAGAACTATCACACCTCCTCCTTCCCCGCTAGTCAGGGCCCAGAGACAATACCTTGATAGAAATCCCAACATCCAGCTATGAAAGGCAAGGGGCTGGGCTTATCACCAGGGCATTTCTGCTGGACCTCTCGGTGAGGCCACTGACCTCTCTGGGTGTGTCTACACTGCAATTAAAAACTGGCAGCTAGACCACGCCACCTGACTCAGGCTAAGGGCCATTTAACTGTGGTGCAGGCATTTGGACTTGGGCAGGAGGCCAGGCTCTAGACACTGCAAGGTGGGAGAGTCCCAGAGTTTCAGCTGCAGCCTGAGCCCAAACATCTACACCACAATTAAACAGCCTGTTAGCCCGAGCCCAAGTCAGCTGGCAGAGGCCAGCCACGGATGCCTAACTGCAGTGTAAACATGCCCTCTCTCTCCTGGATAGTAGGTTTTTGAAAAGTTTTTCAAGACCTGCATTGCACTTTTTATTATAATAATATATTCATACAGACACCAGCCTAGCACAATCCTACTCACCACTTGCAAGCAACACCAAGACTTCGGATCACCAGGTGATTATTGTATTTTAAAACACAATGAAGCAAAAGGTCAGTGCAGTAGGTGACTGCAGTTGGCTACAAAGCCAACATGTTGGTACATAATGAAGTTCTACTTTCCACCCTCTCAGCCCAATACTTTGTCTATATACTTTACTACTACATAAAAATGCACTAAAAGAACATTAAGATACAAAGTCAAGCAAGGAAGTGCCAGAATTAAGGTTGCCTCTGCAACATTAATCTGGCACCCTTGTCAGCATATGCATTATGACATAGTCTTTAATTAAATGATCACATACATGTTTTTCCACAGGACCCCTGCCTCAGTGCTCTGGGAATGAACCAGAATTGTATCATGAATGACTACTCATTCACTGAGGCCATGTCTACATCTAAAATTTTGCAGCGCTGGTTGTTACAGCTGTATTAGTACAGCTGTGTAGGGCCAGCGCTGCAGAGTGGCCACACTTACAGCAACCAGCGCTGCAAGTGGTGTTAGATGTGGCCACACTGCAGCGCTGTTGGGCGGCTTCAAGGGGGGTTCCGGGAACGCGAGAGCAAAGCGGGAAAGGCGACCAGCTTCGCCGCGGTTTGCTCTCGCGTTCCCGGAGCCACCCAGCAAACCGCAGGGAAGGAGACCTGCTTGCTCGGGGTTCCGGGAACGAGAGAGCAAACCGGGGAAGGAGACCAGCTTCGCCGCGGTTTGCTCTCGCGTTCCCGGAGCCACCCAGCAAACCGCAGGGAAGGAGACCTGCTTGCTCGGGGTTCCGGGAACGAGAGAGCAAACCGGGGAAGGAGACCAGCTTCGCCGCGGTTTGCTCTCGCGTTCCCGGAGCCACCCAGCAAACCGCAGGGAAGGAGACCTGCTTGCTCGGGGTTCCGGGAACGAGAGAGCAAACCGGGGAAGGAGATCAGCTTCGCCGCGGTTTGCTCTCGCGTTCCCGGAGCCACCCAGCAAACCGCAGGGAAGGAGACCTGCTTGCTCGGGGTTCCGGGAACGAGAGAGCAAACCGGGGAAGGAGACCAGCTTCGCCGCGGTTTGCTCTCGCGTTCCCGGAGCCACCCAGCAAACCGCAGGGAAGGAGACCTGCTTGCTCGGGGTTCCGGGAACGAGAGAGCAAACCGGGGAAGGAGACCAGCTTTGCCGCGGTTTGCTCTCGCGTTCCCGGAGCCACCCAGCAAACCGCAGGGAAGGAGACCTGCTTGCTCGGGGTTCCGGGAACGAGAGAGCAAACCGGGGAAGGAGACCAGCTTCGCCGCGGTTTGCTCTCGCGTTCCCGGAGCCACCCAGCAAACCGCAGAGAAGGAGACCTGCTTGCTCGGGGTTCCGGGAACGAGAGAGCAAACCGGGAAAGGAGACCAGCTTGATTACCAGAGGCTTCCTCCTTCCATGGAGGTCAAGAAAAGCGCTGGTAAGTGTCTACATTGGATTACCAGCGCTGGATCACCAGCGCTGGATCCTCTACACCCGAGACAAAACGGGAGTACGGCCAGCGCTGCAAACAGGGAGTTGCAGCGCTGGTGATGCCCTGCAGATGTGTACACCTTCAAAGTTGCAGCGCTGTAACTCCCTCACCAGCGCTGCAACTTTCTGATGTAGACAAGCCCTGAATAAGGCATAATAAGGAATAATTCTGGCATTTCATAGCTTTGGAGTGCTTGACTTGACAAACTTCACCTTTGTTTAACACTGAGAAAAACAACATGATTTCCTTAAAAAATAAATTCCATCACGTTAAATTATATTGATCCCCAGTTGATCAACAGGATTCTGATCTTCATTTCTACAGCACAGACCTCAACTATGCAGTTAGATTAACCAGTAGCAGTAGTAGGCTGTTATTCTCTATAATGCGAACTAAAACAGGATGAGACATACACTTTGCGAGTGTGTTTCACCGGTATTTGCTGATTACAGACAAATGGAGAGACAAAGGAATCCTGGATTCAGGCTTTACAGGGGAGTGTTCTCTAGTGGTTATAGACCATTCTGCCCCTAACTGTCCCTTGGCTCTGTAACCCCTTCCCCTTCTACTCATATCCAAGCCCCATCCCTTGGTTCTTGCCTCCCCCAGCTATAGTGCCCCACCAAACCGCCTTTGCTCCAATCCAGCAGCTCCTGTCCCTTCTCTACTGTTCCCATACCCTCAGCTTCTACAACCCCCTATTCTCTACCCATTTCTCACCTCTCTGCATTCTAGCGTGTCTTCTTCTTTGTCCCCAGTGCCAGAGCACCAGGAAGGGGAGCAGAGAGCAAAAAAGACAAATCTACCTCATTTCTCATTTCCAGTAACTGGCAGATGAGAGGAGCAATTGCAGGGAAAGCCATGCTCATCCCCTGCAGTCCTAAAATGGAGGATGCTCAGTGCAGAAGGAATCTTCAGATAATTTAGCTGCGAAACTCAAACAAGCCTCTTCTGAGCATGTGTGAACTGAGATCTTTTTTCAAAGGCTTATAACTTGACCAAATTTAGGAAGACTTTCACAGGGACAGCAAGAGGTGCATCCTGAAGACTAGAGTGATCTCTGTGCCAAATTTCAACCCCTGCTGAAAAATATGAAGGTGCTAGAACTTCTCAATGAAATAGTGTAATCATTTTTTTAACGTGCAAAACAATGGATTTTTCCCTAATCTTGCACTTGGAAAAAGATACACCTTTTCAGCTGAAGGTTTAAAAAACAAACAAACATCTACTGGAGACAGACAACCAGCATGGAAAATTTCAGCCTAAATTGTTAGAGTTTGTCAGAGTTATAAGCAACTGAATAGAGTCTTATGAGGTGAACCAGTGGGCAACTGTAACTATTGGTGACATTACCAGCACCATCTATCAGAGAACTATTTATTCATCTCATGATTTCTGTATTTTCTTTTTGTCCTCAATTAAATTATATTATTTAAATCTTATTTGCAATACATAGTGTGAATAAATGGAACATTCTAGTTACGTGATCCTTCTATCATTTATAAAGTTATACAACCTAGGTCATGAAGAAGCTGAACAGACCTGCTTTGTTAAAACATTCCTTTACTGTGACTTGAATAAAGATCAATTGCAAGCCTTTATACGGTGCATATGACACACACATGACAAGCATATTTCCTGGGCCAGAAATGTGAATAGAAAATCATGATTCACACATAATGAATAAAAAACCCCTTCAAGTATTCTTCTGAGGTCATTTACCTGAGGGTGAAGTACAGATAAGTTTTAGGTTACACCAGGGATTGGCAACCTTTGGCATGTGGCCCATCAGGGAAAGCCACTGGTGGGCCGGGACAGTTTGTTTACCTGCAGCATCTGCAGGTCCAGCTAAACGCAGCTCTCATTGGCCATGTGTTGCTGCTCCCGGCCAGTGGGGGCTGCGTTAAGTGGCACGGGCCAAGGGATGTGCTGGCTGCCGCGTCCCACAGCCAGTGGGAGCTGTGATCAGCTGAACCTGTGGACACTGCAGGTAAACAAACTGTCCCGGCCCGCCAGCAGATTTCCCTGATAGGCTGCATGCCGAAAGTTGCTGATCCCTGGCTTACACCATTGGCAGAGAAATTTCTATCTATGGTTCAGATCCTCAAATCCAAACAAAATAGGTTTTTGCTACCAATATGTTATGGCAAATAGTCAAACAGAAGCAAACATTTTTCTTGTTGAGACATGGACAACCTAGCTTGTGTCAGCAAGATTCTCTACTTGAAATTCATCTAGAAAAGAGAAGTTGGACAATCTCTTCTATCCTGTAACTATAATGTCAGCTTAGCAAACTGTGTATTGATTAATCATAGAAGCCCAGTTACAAACAGAGATTGTCCTTTTCATCAAACTATAACAATATGTTTTCACTAGCAGCACCCTAGGTTTCACGGGGAAAGGGAGAAATTAAGTATTGATGGATTGAGGATTTGGACTACTATATCAGTATCAAAGCACCTTCACACAATTACTCTTCATAGAGCAGGAATACATTCGTGGGGAGGAGAGAGCTGCACATGTGCTTATTCTCCACCTGCAGATAGATCCTTGCTCAGCTCACAATTCTGAAACCCTCACTCATGCTGAGGATTATTTATTCGTGTGAGTAGTCTTGCCGAACCTCGTCAGTCATTAGGAGCCCGTTTTTCAGAGGTTTTGTGCATCCTCCACTCCCTTTGCTCAGTATCTCTAAAAACAGGCCTACAGCACTAAAAGTACTACTTTATAGGACAGAAATGCCTAGCTTACAAGCCAAATACTTAAGAAACATATTGCTATTTTGCACTGTCAGTGTCTGCTGGACTCTAGGTTTGATCTTACCAACCATCCTGAAGAAGCACAAGAGACTATATAGAACATTCACCAATAATGGTCTAAAATGGATGCAAGGACAAGTCTTAGCATGATGAAAGACTTCCAGATCAACCCACACACCCTAAGTTCACAATAAAACTGGAGGAGGGCAAGCAGGGAGATAAATTCTTAAATCACTTATCCAGAGAGTCAACATTTCTTTAAAAAAATTCACTTTCCTGAACCAAACTGTCAAGCTGTTAGCACAAATCTTATCTGATTATCGAAAAGTAAACCTTAAAGCAAAGGAACTTGAATTGTCTGAGAGAAGATCTGTGGATATGTGTAAGGCCATCCGAGCTGTTGTTATGGATTTTAGCCCCATTCTTTGAATTTCTTCAGGACTTTGAGGACAGTATCATCTAATAAGTGGTTTGGCCTTGTAAGAAAATATGCCAACGCCCTTTCTTTGGGTATCTACAAAAAAGGTATTCTTTGCTGAACTACCAGATTGTGAACCTGCTCAGCAGGCTGGCTTGAGAATGGAGGACACTATAACAAGCTGGTAGTTTTTACCTAAAATGCTTCACCCTGTCAGAAGACAATCCTACTGGAAAAGGGTTAAGCGAGCTCAGTTTCCTCACTGAAGCAAGTGGCTTATTGCTGAAGTAAATGTAAGGAAGAGGAGAGTGGCGACAAGAAAGATAATCTTTTCCTGGGCTGACCATTCCTGATGTAGGCACTCCAGGAATAGCGAAGCCTAGGGAGAAGCCTTGAGCTGAATTTTGTTAACAAGGAAATTCACTAAAACATACAGTCAAGTCAGAGGAAATGGGTAAGCTTTTGATACTACGCATCGTCAGAATTTTGTTTTATAGTAGGTTGAGCAAGGCACCTGCTCACAGATGCCCACAGCTAGATGCATCAGTTACATATTACACACACCCTAGTTCTTCAATTAGAAGAAAACTGCTGCATTGGTTTATGAATGAGCCTGAAACATTCCAGAGGATCACAAACATAAAAACTTAACATACAGCTAAGACTGAAAGCATGTTTGAATGGAGCCCAATTAACAACCTAAACAAATGATACTGTCTTTACAAAAATGCCACTTTTTTAATACAAGGTGAATTACAGTGTGTAGCTTTGAATTCCTGTTAAACAGAGAATCTTTTTCTATAGTACAAGCGGAATTTTAAAACTGCAGATCTGTAGACAAGTTCTTTAACTTTCATTCATCCGTCTGAATGGGTAGGATGGCAATATTATTGCTGGATACCAGTGAGAGAAATTCACGTAATTTTTTAAAACTTTCATATAAATAGGTGAAAGTGTAGATAAATCCTTCCATTTCTTTAAGCAGTTAAGATATATGATTTCCAACTGTATAATATCAAACAAAAAAACAAGTACCAACAGGCAAAGTCATGATGGCCCCCTTAGCATAAAGTAAAATTTCCTACTAAATATTCAATCATCATTTGTGGTCTAGTTGTGAAACCCACATCTAAAGTTACATATGAAAAAACAGTGAATGTTTACCAGGAACATTTACACACACCAACTTTTTTGGAATGTGAAACAGAATTAAAAAATATGAACAGAATTAAAAAATTTTCCTAATATTTTAGTAACCTTCACTTACTGTAATTCCACTTCAAATCCTGGAAAACAGTCTAGAGACAAATGTTAGCCTAGCATAGGATAGCAAAGTGAAGGAACAAAATTACATTTCAAGGTGAAACTGTATTTTAATTAGTACACCCACACAGCAGTCACCTTCAGTGCAATGAGACAAAAACTGTTACACTCCACAATGTCTTTGGCTGTCACTGCAAAGCACGGAAGTTGGAGCCCCAGCAAGAAGTGGGCAGGAAGATAAAATGGTTTCAAGTCACTTCAGTGCTACCCCAGTTCTAGGACAGCAAACAAACTTACAACAGTTTTATATGACTGCTCGGTGGCTGCTCTGCAGCCCAGAATAACCAGAGTGCTCTCCACTCCCTTTTCCATCTCAATAAACCCCCATGGCAACCCCTGCACTGGAAGAAATCTCCAGGAGGCTATTCCATCCCTCTTTTGCTGCCACAGTGGCATCAAGAGGCTGGTGCAGTGGATAAATCTGTCCCATGGTGGCCTTAAGCAACTGTATTCCATCACAGAAACTCTCTTTTGAGATCCTGATGGTGAAGGAAATTCCACTATACCACGGAAGTGTGGTGCTGACCCAGTAATCACACAGAACTGCATTTGCCCAACAATCCAGCAAGGTAATGAGATTGCTGGCTCAGCAACTCCACCAAAGTCTGTGCATTTGTGTCATCTAAGCAAGCAAGACTTTTTGAGCCACAAACATCACAGAGGCCTGAACTGTAACGTCAGCCCAGCGTGCTAAAACTCCTGAGCTAGTGACATCACAGAGGCCCCTGTACTGACATCACACCACTCTCTACAGCTGTTGAGCTGCCTCAGGCACCTGAAAGAAACCTGAACCTTGAAATTTACACAGCAAATTGTATTTCTTCGGATCTATTTTACCTGCATTCTGTCATATATTTCAAGTTACACAGTCTTGGATGATGACTCAGCACATGTTCATTTTAAGAACACTTTCACTGCAGACTTGTCAAAATGCAAAGAAGATGCAAATGTGAGATTTCTAAAGATAGCTACAGCACTCAACCCGAGGTTTAAGAATCTGAAGTGCCTTCCAAAATCTGAGAGACACAAGGTGTGGAGCATGCTTTCAGAAAGTCTGAAAAGAGCAATGCTCCGATGCAGAAACTACAGACCCACCGAACCACCAAAAAGGAAATTCAACCTTCTGCTGGTGGCATCTGACTCAGAAAATGAAAATGAACATGTGTCGGTCTGCACTGCTTTGGATTGTTATCAAGCAGAATCCGTCATCAGCATGGACACGTCCTCTGGAATGGTGGTTGAAGAATGAAGGGACATATGAATCTTTAGCGCATCTGGCACGTAAATATCTTGCAACACCGGCTACAACAGTGCCAAGAGAACGCCTGATCTCACTTTCAGGTGACACTGTAACATGAATGAGGAAGCGTTATCTCCTGAAAATGTAAACAAACTAGTTTGTCTGACCGATTGTCTGAACAAGAAGTAGTACTGAGTGGACCTGTAGGCGCAAAAGTTTTACATTGTTTTATTTTTGAATGCATTTTTTTTTTGTACATAATTCTACATTTGTAAGTTTGACTTTCATGATAAAGAGATTGCACTACAGTACTTGTATTAGGTGAATTGAAAAATACTATTTCTTTTGTTTTATTTACAGTGCAAATACTTTTAATCAAAAATAAATATAAAGTGAGCACTGTACACTTTATATTCTGTACTGTAATTGAAAATCAATATATTTTAAAATATAAAAAACATCCAAAAATATTTAAATAAACGGTATCTCTTATTATTAACAGTGCAATTAGTCAAAATTAATTTTTTAATTCTGTCAATTAATCACAATTAATTTTTTTCATTGCTTGACAGACCTAATATACAGTAAACTAGCCACAGAAATCAAGCAGGTAGGTGGCCTTTGCCAACTTACTTAATCCAAATTCATCCTTTCCCTGAGGTTTAGTTTTATTAATATGGAGATAGCTGTGATATGGGGTATGGCAGAGGAAAAGAAGGTATGTGATAAGCTGTCCGTGTTTGCTGAACACCCCACCCCATTACTATGTGTGGATCCTACTGCCAAATGTTAAGTGGGTTCCACTGACTTACTGAGGCACTACCCCAGCTCATGTGGTGACAGGTGAAAGGGTCCTCTGCTATCTGCTTGGAGGGGGAGAAAGACAGGTCTTCAGTATCATAAGCATCCTTCCAGTATCATAAAGAGTCCAGGCTGGGCCTGAGCAGTGGGAAGTAAAGTGGGCTGCTGTGGTTATGGGACACACCCACTTAGTTTCATCTCCTCTCGCTGGCTATGCAGTGTGAGAGGGGCAGAGGAAGGGCAAAACTCAGCAGAATTATATGATTGAATATCCTTAATTCATTCCTAGAGGTACCAGACTGGGATTGAAGAAAAGTTACATTTGTAGCAACTGTTGTCACAGAAGTATTAAATGCTTTACATTTTCACAGGCTGAGCCAGCCTTAGCATTTTGGGTTGGTTGCAAAGCCATTTTTGCTGCCTACCCCACAAATGTAAGCTCTTTCAGTCCACGACTGTCATTGTGGAAGGGCAGCGGAAGGGCAGTACTCAGCAGAATTATATGATTGAATATCCTTAATTCATTCGTAGAGGTACCAGACAGGGACTGAAGAAAAGTTACATTTGCAGCAGCTGAGTCAGCCTTAGCATTTTGGGTTGGTTGCAAAGCCATTTTTGCTGCCTACCACACAAATGTAAGCTATTTCAATCCACGACTGTCACACAGGGACAACCCAAGGACTGTGCGGAGGGTGAGAGAGGTGACTCTGGAATCTACCTCAAACAACTGCCTTCTTTGACAAAAATGGTACATGCAGAGGGGATCTTTAGTTCCACAGCTTCCTGCTGCAGAAACAGAGCAGAGCTGCAAATTCTTTTCAATCTTAGCCATCAGTTTGCACTGGTTTATGTTTTCAAGGCTCCCTCTATCAGACTCAACCGATTCTCTTTTACCAGGCTTACACGTGAGATCTATTAATAAAGGTTCTTTGTGAGTTCCTGTGAACCCCCTCATATCATTGATTCTACCAAAAAGATGGCACAAACTTTTGTCATTCTCAATAGTTGTTCTATATTTTATCAAGAAAGAAATACATTCACTGTGAAGTATGAAGGTTTTTTTTCCATTTTTTAGTTGAAAGTAATTTACCAAAATGCCACAGCAAAACATGTAAATATGTAAGCATCTGGATTACAAGTAGCATGTGAACCAACATGTCTCTCTCCAATTTTTGACAAAATAAAAACAAAGGATCATTTCCCAAGAACCCGTGCTTACGTGCCACATGTGTTAGCTGAAATCACACTCCTCATAAAATAATGTTCACTGAGCTATGCTGATAGACAACTTCACAGAGCTGTCTGCCTCCACGTAATGTTAATTTGGCAACTTGTAAAGAAGGCTGAGAATGTGACGATGGTATATATAAAAGGGATTTATTAAAGGGGTACAGTAACAATATACAGGAACACTTTAAAAAATATTAACGAGTATGTACTATTATTGAAGGGAATACATAAATTACAGGTGATCAGATTTAGTTTTCAGGAAGCCTACCTGATGCTATTGTCTTCTGACATCAACTGCTTATAATTTTTTTTGGCAGAATTGGTTCACTTGAACTATTTACAAAGAGTAGTTGTTGTATTGCAACTTCAAATCTGATGTATGGTGAGAGAGATGATATTCTCCCAAAACTCAGACTTGTAATTATCAATGCTATCCTCCCTGTAAGAAAGGTTGTGATATATTTACAGCAGCAAAGGCTTAAATCAGAGGCTGCACCTGCCCATACTAGATTTGGTCCAGTCAACAGCAGTCCCTGATCCTGACTGACCCTGTAGAAGTAGCCTATTTGATTTCCGCTAGGTGGTCCTGGCCGAGTGTCCCCCCACAGCCTTAGCTGCAGCAAAATTTACATTAATCTCTTTTTATATAAAGCTACTTTATTTTGGCTACAAATAATATGCGGGATGACACTAGGGCCTTAATACATCTCCACTCCCTTATAACACTGAAATACCTGACTCTGTAACTTATAATGAAGGTGGAGTGTATATAATAACAAAGGGCGATGTATTCAATCTCATTTTATTCATTTTATATTTCAACAAAAGAAATGTATTTTGCAAATGAAAGTGCTCTATCTACTGACCTTGGCATTCATCAGGACCATACTGTGATTTATATTGAGAATTCCAAGACTTTATCTAATCTTATAAATAAATGTAAATACATAAAACAATTATCCTGAGTAAAATTGAATTTTATCTCTCTGTAATCAGCTTTGTCATGCTACATATTTATGTATTTGAATACAATTCAAAATTAATAACAGCTATAATTTATTTCTGACTTTTCATTATCCTGACATTTAACAATCAGTTTTTATATACATAGGCTTTACTTTATCTAGGGCTTCAACCCCACAGTTGATTTTCAGCCATGTACAATGTACTCTTCCAGAATACCTGTTCAAGGAATAAGCCTTTTAAAAGAATACATTTCCAATCTAGCAAACCAAAATATACAGTATCAAGAAATAAAGGACTTCATTGTAAAGGAAAAATCAGACTAAAGATGACTTTGTAGTGCGCATGTCAATAATCCGAATACTGTGTGTACTTCAACATCTGCCTACAGCAAACTGAATTAAAGAGAGAAACTGGCTTTGATTGATTTCCTTGCTTTTAGAAATTTCCCCAATTAGGAACACAAGACTAGCTAGAGCTCCAAAGTGAGGTGAGTATCATGCACCCCCACTTACAGATCAGGAAAGTGAGGCAATAACTTGCCCAATATCACCCAGCAAGCAGTGGTTGAGCCAGAGCAAGAATAGAACCTAGATCTGCTGAATTCCAGTCCAGTGCTCTATCCACTAGAGAATACTGCCTCCTCTATCTAGTATACTGCCTCTGACAACAGCCAGTATCAGATAGCTTCTGAGGAAGGTACAGAGACATGAAATACCAAAATAGAGCCTATGGAATAAGCTGCCAACAAAAGTTTCTTCCCTCTCAATTAGTGGGCTGACTTATGTCCTGAAGCATGAGAGTTTATATTTCTTCCAAATTTTTCTCTACATATTTCTAATAAAATATTTTCATCAGAAGCTAGCAAAAAAGAACCTTTAATGATGTAAAAAAGTCTTTTTTCCATTTTTTTGGGGGGGCAAAAAACTGCCATCTTGTTCATTTTTTCTCCTCAGTTTTGTAAAATGTCATGGCCCTTTTCAAACTCGTATTACATGACTGTGTATATATGTTATGATTACATAATTATATGTAGGACTCTACATGTACACAGGACTCAGAGAAGGCATGGTACTTGTCCAAGAAGCTTACAGTTTAGCTCAGGCATTAACAGTGATTAACACTTGAGGTACATGGGTGGCATTGGCACGATCAGTGTGAAAAATCCACCACTGGAAGGCTTTACCAAAGAAGTATTCTTAAAAAAACAATATGAAAGAGGAAAGGGGAGGAGAGTCAGTTGGCGATTGATCCAAGATGCCAAATACATTCTACTTCCACTAACTTCAGTGGAAGCTGAGGGTGTTCAGAATCCTGATGTTACAGAATAGGTTGGCCATTGATTATTTGCTACTCAAGCACGGCCACCCCTGCCAGGACTTTGCCAGCATGTGCTGCTTTAATGTTACTGATGCTGGGCCCACCGTAGAGGCTGCTTTGGAGCGCCTTTGCCACTTGGCGGAGGGCATTCACTAGCAACAGGGGATTCCTGGCTCTGGTCCTGGCTCACCTCCTTACGTGGTTGGGCTGCCCACTTGGTGCAAGGTCTGTGTCTTAGCCTTCTTTGTTTATTGAGCTTATATGTGTGCTGTATGTGTAGCCAAAGCTGTTATTCCTGGTGCTCCACACCTACTCCCTTGGGGTCCGCATGGTCGCTGGCGTCGCTCAAGAAAGTGAGGGGAGGAATGTAGGGAACCGTGGAAGACTGTGTCACGGCCTAGCTAGGGTAGTTCCGCTTTCTCGGCAGCCAGTCACTGTAGGACACGGCACGCCAGTTATAACTTGCTCTTAACTGGTTAGGACCAGTTTGCATGGCCCTTGGCCAAGGGACAGACACAGCCTGTGGAAAGCCCCTATTTGCTTAGGTATGAGTTGTGTTTGTATTCTGTATATATAGTTGCATGGTCCCAGTCCCGCCCTTGGACTCCATACCAGGCCGAGCTTCGGTGTGCTGGGTTCCCCGCCTCTGTGACAGCAACGCCAGGAGTCCCCGTTGTGTGTGTCACTTTACCTTCATTAAAGCCAATAACTCACAGTGTGTGTGGGCCTCGTTCTTGCAGAGCACCCTGGGTAGGCCTGTAGCCTCCCAAGAACCTTACACCTGACATGATTTCTCAGCACCCTGAAGGATCCAGTCCTTAGTGAGTACATCGTAAAGGGAAGTTTGAGGCATAAAAGTCAGCATAAAAGAAAGTACAAAGCCCATAGCAGGAGGAGACAACAAAAAGAGATGTTAGGAGAAAAACCTGAAAGAGGGAAGGTAGGCTAAGGCGGAGCTGAGTAGAGCCTTAAAAGTGAAGGCAAGAAGCTTGATCTTTAACCCCATTCAGGCACACCCTTCAATCACACAAAAATACAGTGCTGATGTCATAGAAAGTCCTCAAACAGCATGGACAAAAACACAAAAAAACTTTGAGTAAATAAAAGTGAAAAACAGATCTGGCTCGGCTGCAATGTTGTGCGTCATGAAACTGGACAAGTATTGCTCAGGCAGCATTCTGTAGGGCAGGGGTTCTCAAACTTCATTGCATTGCGACCCCTTTCTGACAACAAAAATTACTACATGACCCCAGGAGAGGGGACCAAACCTGAGTCTGCCTGATTCCCACTACCCCAGGTGCGGGAGCCAAAGCCCGAGTCCCATTGCCCTGGACAGGGAAGGGATCAAAGTCAAAGCCCAAGGGCTTCAGCCACAGCCAAGGGGCTTTGGCCCCAGGTGGTGGGACTTAGGATTCAGCCCCAAACCCCAGCAAGTCTAAGCCAGCCTTGGCATCCCCATTAAAATGGGGTTGTGACCCACTTTGGGGTCCCAGCCCACAGTTTGAGAATCGCTGCTGTAGGGCATTAAAATGGATAAGGGAAGGGAGTAAGGAAGGAAGCTGGCTGTGTAAATGCCACCTGTGCACCAATGGTGGATTGGTAGTTGCATTAGTATCAAAGAAGGCTGCTCACCTTTCCTCCCTGGTTGCAGGAGGAATGTCATAACCATGGTGGTCTAGACTGTTGAATAAAAACAGCACTCCCAAGAATGAGTGACCTTGAGTCTGAAGTGGCCTGGGTCAGACTGAGACATGGTTAGGAAGAAGGCCATTGAATTCCTTAGTGGTAAACCCAGCAAGCAGAGGGAGAAATAGTATGAAAAACCACTGTAGTTAACTAAAGAAAAGGTTAAAAAAAAAAACGATATTTTTGCAGCTTAGCATTTATTTGTGAACTGCTGGTGCAACTCTATGTTCGATGGTAAAGCTATGAAGCTCTTGGTTGCTTGACAAGACAAGCTACAAGCTTGAATGAAATGTTCAGCTTAAAGAATTAGAATAAATCTGATGACTGATGTGTCACTGAATGTGACGGGCTGTCATCCGTTTTAAACAGGATCTTTGCTAGGATGTACTGAAAGCAGTTTTTCCATTACCCAGAACATACTAAAGCTTTTTCCAATGACATCTGACTTCAGACTATTAAGAGAAAAGACCTGCTCAAACTGTTGCTATTTAAATAAAACAATGAAACAGAAATTGAGCTAATTTGAATAATTAATCATTCAAACCAGAACTGTATATTTGTGATTAATTCACACCCAATGCACAAAAACATACAAACCAAAACTGTACACTCATTTTCTAATTACCTCTAAAAATTACAAGATACAAGCTATTTTAATCATTTATTTGCTCACCCAAGCCCTACTGATATAGGTGATTCCATATTTTGAAATATCTAACTATTGCAATAGACAGTATTATAAACAATGAAATACAGTGTTAACTGATGCGAGAATGCATCTGATACTACCTGTTCTTAGTATTCTGTTAGACTATGCAAAAAGATAGTGATACAGAGGTTCTGCAATTTTCTTTTCAAAGTAAAAAGATTCATTAAAGAAAGTCATGGAGTGGAATTGTGTAATAACATAAACGAGACAAGAAATCAACCTGCATTTCTCTGGCCTGGCTAAATTAAATTTGTACTTAAGTTTAACCTTTGTCCGGGGTAATTAGAGCATATGCTCATTTTTAGGATGTGCATATAAATCTAAAATAAATAATTAATTAGAGTTGCCTCTGGGTAGTGCCTTATACCAGTAGTTTACAAAAACTGTAGCCTAGCCACAAGTAGTTTTGGCAGAGAAAATACCTGGCCTACAAATGCTGGCAATTCCTTAAGTAAGAATACTCTTTCCCCATTAGACTGTACGTACATACGTTGCATGAGGAATTAGGTGGTGATAATATTTTAGGTGATCTTTTCACAAAAGATCAACGTTAAAGACAAATGAAAAATGAGTTTTGTGGCCTGATCCAGGGTCTCTACATCACAGAACTTCCACATGTAGCAAATTGGCACAACTGATTATCACTGCAGTAACACAACAATATAGGTCAGAACTCAAGTACATTAGCAGAGCTAAGAGGGAAAGCTTGCCCAGCATCTCTGCAATTTGCTTACGCCAAGCCATTGCAGTTCATGAATCCAATTTCAAGAACATTAAATTCACTTGCAACTTTAAGGACAATAAAGTCAAATAATATATTACAGCCTTGAAGATGTCATAATAATGTTCAAATTGTTCTTTCCTCTAGTTATTGGGCAGCCCTCTGCATATAGTTAGTAGATTAACATCTGACTTAAATTTCATACCATATTATTGTAGGGATTTTTAAAGCTAAATCTTGCCCTAAGATATGTGGCACTAGATATTTAACAATATACATCTATACCTATATGTCTGAGGGGAAGAGCTGCATATTTACATGGAAAAAGTATTTGCACCTGCATGAAAATAATTAAATATAGTCACAATAAAAAACAATCAATCAGAAGTGGCAAAATCATTAGAACTAACAGTTTAATAATTAATTGTCATACGTTTCTTTAATACCTTTAGTCTCAAAGAATCCCTAATGCTCAAATATAAAAAAAAAAACACACCATAAGATTCTACCACTAAGATGCAACTACCTCTGTGGTGAAACAGAGCAACTTTTCAACAGCAGCAACACACCACAGTTTAAAACAGGAAGTGAAGTTTATTTAATCCAGTTCAAAGTGCAAGTAGAAAGGAACCTGGCCAGATACTAAGACCTCTGTTTTAGACCTTGTCGGAAGGATGGCACATCCTGCTATCACAGTGCCTCTAGCCACCACACTACAGCTTTGGTTCAGTAATGGGTCTGTGAACAGTTCCATCTGCTGATCCACACAGCCACTACTCAAGACTCAGTGGGTGGAGGCCAGTTTCTTCATAACTCTGGTTACTTTAATTTTTCTTTTTTGAAAACATTTTTCTTAAAAAAACAATCAACAGTTCCAGACATTGATGAAATGTCCATTTGGAAAGGTCCTATATGGTGTTTCTCTCCTCCCATTCCCAGATTTTGCTCCACAAAACATCTGTTGGTGGGCACCGGCCAAATCATTTTAAAAGAAGCTTAAATACTTTCCTAATATTTTTCCATGTAAGCAATTGCTACGATTTACCACTGGTTATGCAAACAGATGGGGAGGTGTCCACAAGACACTTTATCTATTAAGACCTAAGTCCATGCTATACAAAGTTTAAGAATGGCTATCTAGGAATATAAGCATGTAGGGTGGAATTTTCAATCCTAACTTTGCTCCCAGTGACTTCAATGGAAACTGGAAAAATATAATTAAGGCCCTGGTTAAACCTTCAAATTCTATTTGACCATGAAATCTCACTCAGGTGACAAATTATTGGGTATGAGTCTTTTGTTATTTTCACAAAATACAAAAACATTGAACTAGAGGTAGTGATGTTATGACAAAGGTAAGCCAGAAATAATGGAAGAAAACCCTTATATTTTGTTTTCATTCCAAGATACGCTTCTCTCTAAGCAAAGATGCATATGCAACTAAAAATTCTAAAACCATTTTTCTAAGTTCTGAAAAGCTTTTCAGAATGCTTTCTGGAAAAACGTCTCTGTATTGTCACTCCTAGAAAAATGTTAAATGTCATTTTTCACTTCCACTTGCCCATCCATGCACAAGGATGTTATATATAAGAAATCATGATAGTTTCACCCCAAAACTCTATTCAAAGTAACAAATTCCTAAATATGACTTGCTGATGCTGCTATGCAATAGCACTGAATTGTGCTGTGAAAAAAATCCCATAAAGTTAGTCTGCAAAACCACAATATGTGAGTAAAAGCAAGTGTGCGCCAACCATCAAAGAACCCAAACCGAAGATGGTGTTCTAAGGAAACTAACTTGTTCTGTTAAAGTTCTTTTTGAGAAACGCCAAAACATTACCTTTCACTGTCTCATGTATAACATCATGCCTTGAATGTATTTGTTTTACTTGCATAAATAGCAGTGTGCAGACTCACTTTATGACACTACTTCAGTTTGCAATTAAGTATTACTACACAGTAGTAACCCAAATCTGTAACATTTGGGCATAAATTAATCCCTTATTTTTGGGATATCAGATATTGCACAAAAGTGTTATTGTACTATAATATTATTCAGATGTAGGACAGTTGGGACTCAATCAATTTCCAGATTTTCTAAGACAAATATGAATGACCAAGAGCATCAAATAAGAGATGCACTGTATTTAATTTCTTTTCAAACAACACCAAAACAGTCCAAATTTAATAGTTTTAAACACTGATCTTTAGTCTTGACAGATTTTTTTCAATCAATACTATATATTTACACTCTTTCAGACAGTAATTTCAAGAAAACCTTGGTTCCCCTCACAGTAAAAATATAACAGAACTGTAGCATCACTGTAATCACATCATCCTGCTCTTTAGATGCTGTTTCACTCTCATAGCTAGTGTCAACACACAGAAATGGCACCATTTAAATTAAATTGGTTTCAAAATGTTTTTAGCGTAACTCCCCTTGTGTGGTTTCAGAATAGCAGCCGTGTTAGTCTGTATCAGCAAAAAAATGGGAGTACTTACTCCCATTCTTTTTCCCCTTGTGTGGACGCTCTTAAATCAGTTTAAGAGTGGCCAATATGGATTTAGCTTCATTTGGTAACAAGCCAAATTGATTCAAGTCCATTCACACTACTTATTTTTTAAGCTGAGGGTATGAATATGCATCAGGCACAACAAAGTGTGCAGTTTTTTCTGACCTATTTTCTGTAGTTGCAGGATCAGTGTCCTTGACTTGTACAATACATTTCAAACAAAGTTTTAATACTTCATTTTTTGAACGTGTAATACAAAATCACAGGCACAAAATCACTCTCAATTATATATGGGGTTCTGGGGAGGGTGGATAGCCAGTATTCTCACCTGTTATTTTAAAGGTCCACTGTTGGCACATAGCTCCATCTAGTGTTTAAAGATACTAAAGAAACTCTCAAAAAGCTGTATTTGCTGAAAGATGTTTTAACAGTTCAGCATGTTAAACATGTAATGAGGGCATGGCCCTCAGAAAAACTACTGAAGAAAAGAAAATAGTTAAATGACAATCTTCATCAGTGTATGATCTCCTTTACTGTTTCCAATAAATGTAGTCTCAAAATGTATTTCAAGAAGCTCCTAAACTACCATCATTAGACAAACGGGTACCCAAAACAAGACATGAGAACCAGTATAAAGTATTCATTCCTGATCCACATGTAAAGTTTAATGTGACCTAGAAAAAATACATACCACAGATAACTATTATTAGCACAACAGCATTATTCTAGACACATATGGACTTCATTTCTTCAAATTTACAGAAATGTAAATGCTTCTATGACATGCATTTACCTTTTAAAACAGTAAATATGATCCCAATTTAATATTTTTCCTCATATATAGGTAAAAAGTGTGCTACATTTGTTTTCCTTCTTGATTATGCTCAACATATTAGTAATCTGCTGTTTGGTAACAGACAGTAAATCAGAGAATTGGGGTGGGAGATAGACAAGCAGTATCAGATCACAGATTACGAAACTTGCAGTTTGTTTTGGATTTTTTTGAGGGGGGGAGGTTAAGTTAAAGAAAAACAAATATCTCAACACTGATGTTGGCATTACAAAATTACTGTAGTTTGTTCTAAGAAGTATTTTTAAAATGTGAGAAGCAATAATCATATGGTTGTTATTTTATGTACTGTTCCTTTAAGGAACACAGTGAAATTAAGAAAATTCAACTTCACAAGGATATAGGTGTGGAAACTATATCCTTTTTCACTATATGTGTCAGGTGCAAATATAAAAGCTTATCTTTAAAGTTCCTGTGGTCTAATAAAACAAACAGTTTTAGAGACAGAGCCAAGAATGCAGATTTATAAAATTTTGTATGTTTGCTTTTCTTAAAGATAATCGTGCGAACTGAAATGTTTAATTTCATCTTTGTATTTTATTTTTAACTAATCTTAATTTAGAATGTCAACAAGCTTGTGAAATCTTGACATAACAAGCAACAAAAAACAACTGTAAATTAACATGTTTGAAAACAGATTAAAATCAAATAGCTAAATATTTGAATGTTTTACTTTGATACTATAAGCAATGTATCTGATAGGATATTTCTTTATTACACATTCAAGATAATATTTGTTAGAACAAAAGCAATTTAACCTGAGGAAAAAATTGTTTATAGATACACCTGATAGGATTATTTTACCAGGATTTAAAGTATACTTCATAGTGTACCATCATTTTTACCATTTCACAATGACAAGTTACACAAGTTTATTAGTGTTTTCTGAAATGTACATATTTACATGCCCATAAAGTGTGAAAGAGTGTACACACACAAAAAATAGCACACTTAGTACACAGACCTTCTTTGGTTACCAAACAATGTCTAAATAACATAGAGTGTCTGATTATTCCCACAAAAGCAAGAAAACTACTTAAAGTTGAAATCCTGGGTTTACGCTGCATAATTCACAAATGGCCTATTTCAAAACCACTGAAGTCAATGTGAATTTTTCTGCTGACTTCAATGGACTTTGGGTCATGCCATAAGACTGTTATTTTAAAAGGCACATCTTCATTTAAGTATCAGAGGGATAGCCGTGTTAGTCTGGACCTGTAAAAGCAGCAAAGAGTCCTGTGGCACCTTATAGACTAACAGACATATTGGAGCATGAGCTTTCGTGGGTGAACACCCACTTCATGCATCTGACGAAAGTGGGTATCACCCACGAAAGCTCATGCTCCAATACGTCTGTTAGTCTATAAGGTGTCACAGGACTCTTTGCTGCTTTTATCTTCATTTAAGTACATATTTACTCTAAGTTTTCTTTCATTTTGCAGCATTAACATTGTTCCTTCACCAAAGTATTGTACTGTTGTAGGGTTTAATTTTCTTTTTTATTTCAAAGTACAAAAACAAAATCAACACTTTTAAAAAAATCCTAAATAGGAACAAGTGAACTTGTAAAAATTTCCAACTATTTTTTTCAAGAGTGTTTTTCACGAAGTAAGTCTGTGTTTTGGAAATCCAAAACTTTCAAACCATTCCCATAGTCTCCACCATCAGGCAGGAAGAAACTGCGCTGCACCCTCAGACATGGGGAAAAGAAGAGTGAATATACCACAACCCTATGCCCAGACTCCCTAAGCTTCTCATATACTATGAATTGCCTCGGTCTTTTGGGACTTTACATAGCACTGTGGAACATGGTCTAAATTATTTTCCCTGGTTTTGCTGCTGCTAGATGAGGTGTTGAATGACCAGTCTTCCTCCCCTCCCTGCTCACCAGAACAGTCTCCATTTGAGGGTGGGATGTAGTAGACTTTTGCCAGGCTACCTGAAGACAGAAAATGTGGCGTGAAGCAATTTGCCTCCTATAGAAAGTGCTAGAGGGAACAAAAAATGCTAACCACACCCAACCCATCAAACAACATTGGTAAGAAAGTGTGTATGGCACCTGGAGCCTTTTAGGGTGGGTGAGTGCAGATGGACATGGATCTCAAGGGTTGTGAGACCTTCACTCCCTGATCCCTTGAATGACAGAAAGCGGTTATAAATCTCCATCATCTCTTCCTGACAAAGGGCAGGGGAAAAGGTTGCATTTCATTTGTCATCCTACCCAAAGCCCAGGGCAGCTACTGATAGCAAAAGGAATTGGCAAAATATCTGTGCCGAACAGAATGCAAGCCTCAGAAAATTCAAATTCTGTTCTCTGTTTCAAACTAGGGATACTTGAGTGGGTTTGAAATTAGGCAAATCGTATTGAATAAATGTTGAAATTATTACTGATATTTTATGTTCTTTTCTTCATTCACAATTCTTTATTACAATACAAATTGCCACAAGCAAGCAGCTCATATGATATTTGTATCAGAGATTTCTCTGTCAAGGGAAACCATGTCCTAATATTTTGTTGCAACAGAGAATGGCGTTTCTGTATAAAAAGCAGGAAAAATTGTGATATAAATGCAATACACATAATGCTGAAAAATAAAACAAAACAGAGGAAATAAATACATATATACAAATAAACAAGATGAGAAATATTGCTACTTTCATTTATTGGGACTGCATTTAAAATCAGCCAACCAAATTTCTCTGTAGGTCCATCACTGCTGAACACCCAATACTGCAAGGTCCTGAACAACCTCAAATTTCTATTGACCTGCATGTGAATTGCAGTTCTGTACCTTTAAGAATTGAACGCTAAAAATCCAACTACAGATCAAGAACCTTGGAGAAGGAGAATTGTGTTTATGGGAAACTAGTGCCACTTATTTTGAAGCCCAGCATTTAATCAGCATTAGTAAATTTATATAGTTACATACATTATCTACACACTCAAATAATTAATATAATATATACGAAAGCACCCACATCATATAAAGGGTAAAGTCTCCTACTGAACTGAAAACTCTAATGTAATGTTGCCTATTGTCTAGCTACTGCTCCACCATAATATAAAACATGCATATGCTATTTACACTGTTGCCAATTTTGCTTGGACGTATTCCTGGAGTTTTCATCACATGACAATCTTTAATTAAAGATTAATCTTTAATTCCTGGAGACTCCAGGACAACTGTAACTGTGTACGTGTTGATATGAAGGCAATAAATGGCATCACCACATGCACCTTGCTTGCACTCTACCCTCTAATCCACCTCAGACAGAACTATTTTCTCATTTCTTTTCTTTTTTAAAAATGTATAAAATAAATGATTCCACATGGCATACATGCTTACAATTTTTAAACTTCTAAACAGTTTTCAGGTAAAATACCACCATTTAGAAAATAAATGATTTTTCAGAAAACAACACTAAAAATTACTTCTTTCCCCCCAAAAATATGCTATCCAGTACTTGCAGCATTTAGTTCTGGGGAAGAAAAAGATTTAATATTCAGTACTTGTGAACCATCTGGTCTGGAAATAAATGTACAATATGTAACATGCAGGCTAATCATGTCATATCCCCCTCTAGTGACTAGAGTAAAATCTACTATTGCTACCAGATACTGTACTGTAACAGAGTTACTCCTTTGGCTCAAATGGTAGAGGCCTGTGCTTTTGATGCTGATGGCCTTATGTGAATCCCGAGTGACAATCCTGGGAAAGTCATTTCAAATAGAAAAGGTTCACCTCTTTCCAATGGACTATAGCACTTGTTTCTTTCCCTGACAATATCCTGGATTTTAACATCATAACATTATGAATTATTGTAATTTACCTAAGAGATATGAACAAATATTCCTATTATTATTAGTATTATTATCATCATCATTATCTTCCGCCAAATCTTGTGTCATTCACAGTATGCCACACTAGCTTACAGGTCAAGAGATATACCACATTCTTAAAATACTGTCTAAACGTTTGTAAAATAGTGTTTTGTATTAAAATGTGGCAAGAACAAAACATACAGGATGAGGTGTCGGATAAGTGCATTAGTAATAATTTTATACAGACAAAGGCCTATGTTGTAACTAAATATTCAGGAATAAGACTTCCAACACATACACTTTTGTACAGCAGGATAGTATCACTCAAGCTTCTAAGTAAATTCTTATGTTGCAAACTGCTCCATCAGACAATCAGAATAAAATTAATTAAATAATAACATGTATTCCAAACCAAATAAAGTTACTTGAGTAAGTAATACTTTCTGCACGTACATATGGAGCGTGGCTGGTAAGCAATTCCTATTTCTGAAATGTTTAGATACGCATCCTGCCGCAATGAACTGAAAGGCCACTGAGTGGTGTGCTTGCACCAGTGAAACAACACATGAATGCAAGCCTTCCACAATGTTATTTTATCCATTCCAACTCTGCCGGAAACAGCCACTTCTCTGTATATAAACTTGTATTTCTGCCAATCAAACAAGCTCTTAAAATTAGCTAATCTAGAACGCACAGGGGAAAATTGTCAAAAAAACAAAGTATGTACCAAGATATTTTATTCTTATATCAGAAGTATTTTTAGTACATCCAAGAAGGGAGCAATCTACTCACTAGCTGATGGAGTGGAATGCAAAGAAGGGGTTCAAATCTGAATCCTGCACTTAGTATGTACCGCTGAATGTAATACTGCAAGAAAAGTGCAGTGGAACTCAATTCTCCTAAAGAAAATAAACTGATGTAACTCGAAAACACAATTAAGACCCCAGTCCTGCAAAGATTTATGCACTGAAAAATTGGAATGAAGCACATAATTTTTTAATTGTACAAATTCGTGACAGATTTTAAAAATTGAAATTCACACATATCCACTAGCATGCTTGAAAGAGCCTTATTCTGCTTCTCCCAAGCCAGTCTAAGTTTGGTACCACTTGCTAAATCGGTATCTGTAAAATATTTAAGTAATCGATTCCATGCAGAAATTTGATCAATAAGATTTTCAGTGTTAAATGCACCTTTCCACATAAAGTTAAAATACAAAGCAAGCAGAAATCACCAGAAAACCTCCATATTTCCTAAATACTATTAAAAACTCAGCCAACGTACTCAAGTACACAATTCTGGACCATAGAAGAAGCTTTCTATTAAGCTCTCTTGCATTTGGATACAAACTCAGACCAGACACAAAAAAAACCTGTGCTTTTACTCAGTTACTGAACTTTGTAAGTGGCATTCATTCTCAAGGAATTAAACTTTCCCCCATTTTATTAATATAGTAATTATCTTTACATTCCAAAAGCATCACATTTTGTACTAGCAGTAGAGAATCTGCTGGAAGAGATTTAGATTTTGCCTTTTTGTCTGTTAGAAATGCATATCATTTAATTTACTGCAAATCTGGCTCCAATATTGCTATTCAAATGAACATAGTACACAAAGTCAAAATTCAGCCTTCAGTGGAGTTACCCAGGATGAAAGTAGGGCTGAATGTGGCCATTATGATGTTAAGTGAAGCTCCTCCGCTAATTTTTGATAAATTCTGCATCATTAAAACCATACTGACAGCAAGGAGATTAACTCATTACCAATTATTTCTTCCATACCTAGGACCCAATCCCACAATATCAAAATTGATGGGAGTTTTGCCATTGAATTAAAAAAAGAAGATCAGGCCCTTAATTGGCTAGTTCAATTACTATAAATTGTGATGTTTGCGGTATCAGTTTTCCTCACTACGAAGAAGTCATCAAACCGAGATCTATAATATCAGCCTAGTAGACTTATTCTCTACTAAAACCAGAGAACAACATTTTAATGATACTTGCATCTACTTTTGTAAATAAAGTCACAACAAAATTCTGTGACCCTTTTCGATACTGAATTTTTTAAATGAAGTCCAGAAACAAGGAAGGCAATTACTGCTCATACTGTTTTTCAGCATGTCTTTTTCTTCTATTTTTAAACAGAGATTTAAAAGTAGGATAATGAACTACATATTAAAAGTAAAGTCCCTGCATGTAACCATTACCTTTTTGATGCCAATAACACTGTAAGTCAATTCTTTTTTAAACAGAATATTTTAATTAATTCACACACATCAAAGAAAGAGTACACCTGGTTTCAACCTCAAATCAATTCAATTGTGCGTTATCCTCCTCCCCATCCTTCTGAATAAAACTGAATACTGGAGGGAAGAAATGAGAATGAGCTAGAGGAAGATTTTAGGGCTGTGAATTACCATAACTGCAGTTAACTCAAGAGATGAACGCAAAACAAATTAACTACATTTTAAAAATAGTCACGATTAATCACAGTTTTTAATCGCACTTTTAAACAATAACAGAACACTAATTTAAATTTTTGATAAATGTTTTTGATTTTTTTCTACATTTTCAAATATATTGATTCCAATTACAACATAGAATACAAAGTGTACAGTGCTCACTTTATATTATTATTTTGGATTAAAAATATTTGCACTCTAAAAAAGAAAAAATAAATAATATTTTTCACTTCACCTCATACAAGTACTGTAGTGCAATCTCTTTATCATGAAAGTACAATATACAAATGTAGAATTTTTTTCAACATAACTGCACTCAAAAACAAAACAATGTAAAACATTAGCGCCTACAAGTCCACTTAGTCCTATTTCGTGTTCAGCCAATTACTAAGAGAAACAAGTTTGTTTACATTTACAGGAGATAATGTTGCCCACTTCTTATGTACAATGTCACCTGAAAGTGAGAACAGGCATTCACATGGCACTGTTGTAGCTGGCGTTGCAAGTTATTTATGTGTCAGATATCCTAAACATTTGTATGCCCCATCATGCTTCGACTTCTAGATTTACAGTTCAAATATTTGTAATAAAAATAATATAAAGTGAGCACTGTACACATTGTATTCTGTGTTGTAACTGAAATCAATATATTTGAAAATGTAGAAAAAATCAAAAACGTTTATCATAAATTTAAATTGGTATTCTATTATTGTTTAACAGTGCGATTAAAACTGCGATTAATTGTGACTATTTTTCAATCTCACAATTAATTGTGATTTTTAAAATCATTTGACAGCCCTAGAAGATTTCAAACAATCATTTCTGCTTTCGTTCAAAAGTGTCCCAAGAACAAAGTCACTATTTTTTTGCATGCAGAATAACTTGTTTTCATCCATGGCAGTGTAATAGTTTGCTGCAGGCATTCTAAATAAGGCTGCGTGTCTGTCATGGAGGTCACACAAGTCAGAAATTCCGTGACTTTTTGCGACTTCTGCAGTGGCCAGTGCGGCTGGATCCAGGGCTGCCTGAGCAGCTCAGGCAGTGCCTGGGCCAGCCACACCGGCCGCTGCTGGAGCAGTCTTGGGCCATCATCCTGCCCCCTCCTCTCCCCCCACAGCAGCAGTAGTTTAGGTGTGGGAGGGGGTTTAGGGCTGGTGCAGGGGCTGTGCTTACCTCAGGAGGAGGCTGCCCGGAAGTGGCCAGCACGTCCCTGCAGTTCCTCGGTGGAGATGCCAGGGGGCTCTGCCTGCTGCCCCTGCCTGTGGGCACTGCCCCCACAGCTCCCATTGGCGGTGGTTCCCAGACAAGGGAGCTGAGGAGCCGGCGCTCTAGGCGGGGGCAGCATGCAGAGCGCCCTAGCCTTCCCTCTTCCTAGAAGCTGCAGGAACATGCTAGCTGCTTCTGGGGAGCCGCACGGAGCTGGGTTGGGAGCCTGCCAATCTCGCCAATTCTCCCCCCCCCAGCATCAAGGGGGAATCCAGGCCGCCCCCCAGCACCCGCTGCTCCCTGGCCCAAGTTTTAGTTAGGGGTATATAGTACAAGTCATGGACATGTCACGGGCCACAAATATTTGTTTATTGCCTGTCCATGACTTATACTAAAAATACCCATGACTAAAACATAGCCTTAATTAGAAACAGTAACCTCTGTCAGACAAATGACAGTATTACCTACATAATTTCAGCTAAGATTCATTTCCCCTAAAATAAAAATAAATCTGGCAATGTGTTCAGTGAGATTCAGCCAACTTCAGTGACACACAGTATTATGCAAGTTATTTGTATATGCAGTTGACATTTTCTCATACTGTTTATTGCTACACACACCTTTTGGAAATGTAATGCTGACCTAAGATTGCTGTGTACTGACTAAAACTAAATCTTACATATTAGTCTTGCCAGGTAGCAATCAATGCTATAATTAAGGTTATGAAAGCATTTTCATTCCGAATACCTGGTTTTTAGTTGTTAATAACATTTCTTTAAAGTTATCCTTATACACTAAAAATACATTTATTCTAAATTCAAAGGTGATTTTTAAAAATTTTGAGTAAAATACCTTCAATCATGTTGTAAACAGTTGGTGCAATTAAAAAAATTACATTTACCATCCACCATAATTAAATTTACTTCAACATCAGTGTTATTTCCCATTCTAAGTATAAAGAAAGCCACAAAAGCGCTGTAATACATATTCACTGGTATTCAGTGTATGTGGCCATATGTCTTCTTAAGTGTTTGTACAGCATCTACTACAAGGGAGACAGAAGAGCTATAGTAAAAACTCTCAAGCAATTGTTAACTTGTCTCTGTTCTATTGGATTAGGGTGACCAGATGTCCCAATTTTATAGGGGTAGTCCAATTTTTGGGTCTTTTTCTTAGGGTTGGTCTACACTAGGGGGTGGGATCGATCTAAGATATGCAACTTCAGCTAGGTGAAGTATCTTAGTTCGCTTTACCTGGCAGTCCTCACGGTGGCAAGTCGACTGCTGCGGCTCCCCCGTTGACTCCGCTTACTTCTCCTGCCAAGCTGGAGTACCGGTGTCGATTTGGGGATCGATTTACCGCATCTAGACAAGACAGGATAAATCAATCCCCGATAGATCGATTACTACGTGCCAATCCGGCAGGTAGTGTAGACGTGGTCTTATATAGGCTCCTATTACCCCGCACCTCCATCCCGATTTTTCACACTTGCGTCTGGTCACCCTATATTGGATCTGCACAAATCAGCACATACTAAAACTTCAACTCGTATTGTTTAGCTCATTAATATCAGTGCGGATAATCAAATATCACCTCCTGCCATCTTCAAGTTCATAATATTCTTTTTGCCATTCTAATTTTAAGCTATCTAGCTATATCCATATAATTTCTATAACATATCTAAGCCAGTCCACTGAAGATATTATTAATATTTCCATTACAAACACTCATTTTCCTGTTGAGTTCCTAGTGCATAGGAGTCCACAACAAATAACCACAATCAAATTTGGTAGCGATAAGCACCCCTGGTGGTAGTTTGTACAAATCATTATTTATAAAACGGTTTAACTACAAAAAGTGGATATATTGTACATGCTAAGGAATGCTATGTCATCTGACAGCATGGTTACTGCCCTCTCATGCTTAAGAGTTGGTAGACCCACAGCAGCATTGAGGCATACTGATGGAGAAGAATGAAGTAGCTTACACTGATACTTTCCATGCTGTATCTGTTCTGCGAATAAACAGAACTTCTCAGTCTCCACTGAGGTTTACATGACATTTCACAAACAGTTTATTTTTAAAGAGAAAGGAAAAGGCAAAACCAGAAATCCTCTTTTCAACAGTATTTAGTTGCTGAAATATTGCTGTAAGATGAAATTTACTAAAATAAGCCTTAGTCTGGAAGCAAGTTTTTAAAATAAATTTTAAACTATTCACTAATCCACACAAGTGAAAGGAAGCTGCAGCACAGCTTTGAGAGGTTTGAGCTAACACGTTACAGGCTACGTTTTTATATTTTTGGGTTCTCCTGCAAAATATATTTTACCACTGGCCTCCTTCCATAAATGTAACTGATTCCTGCCTACACTACTATGCACAAGGATGGCCTAATGATTTGGGGAAGGGTTAGTCAGAGGATTCTTGGGGATATACCTCAAAAGCAATTGACTCATTTTACATAAAATTGTGGGTCACAGAGGTGAGACAAATCTTTAAGCCCTCAGCCTCCTGCAGCAGAAGTTGAGCCCAGCTGTAGCTTCCTTCCTTCCTTTCAACTCTGGTGACCAGTTTACATTTTCAAGGCTATCTGCACATGGGGAGGGGAAATAAAAGATAATATATTTAACTGAAAGCTGAGCTTCTCCTTTAATTTTTCACCAAATTAGAGGAGTGAGTAGTTGAGAGCTACACAAGAACAGAGCTGACTTTTGGACCCTTATAGAAGCAACACCACACACTCTCCTTCAGGGCAATAACAGTGTGCTACAGCATCCCCTACACCAGGGGTAGGCAACCTATGGCATGCGTGCCAAAGGTGACACGCAAGCTGATTTTCAGTGGCACTGACACTGCCTGGGTCCTGGTCACCGGTCCAGGGGGCTCTGCATTTTAATTTAATTTTAAATGAAGCTTCTTAAACCTCTTAAAAACCTTATTTACTTTACATACAACAATAGTTTAGTTATATATTATAGACTTACAGAAAGAGACCTTCTAAAAACGTTAAAATGTATTAGAGTGAATAAATGGAGACTCCGCACACCACTTCTGAAAGGTTGCCGACCCCTGCCCTACATTATCATGTATCAAGATGGCATGTCAGAATGATTAATGGTAAGTTTGATCTGATTTAATATGCTCATTAATGATTGGGAAAAAGGAGTAAATACCGCAAGAGTGAAATCTTCAGATGGTACTGAACTGGGAAAGGTACCAAATACCAGTGAGAACAGAGAATGGCACAAAGACCCAGAGAAGCTAGAAATATGGACAAAAAATGGCAAGCTAATAACTCAGAACAGAAATAAAGTGAAACAGTGAATGAGAGAGAGAAAACTGATTAGACGTCAAGGGGAAGCACTGGGTGATAGAAAAATCATATCTCATTTGCTATCACCTAGGCAGCAGAGCAGCAAAAAAATAAAAATAAATAAAAACAAAATGCTCCATGTGAAGAAGCTTCATCAGCAGGGAGATAGTAGTTCCTTTCTGGTGAAACATATGCGCACCCACAGCCCCACTCTGCCACCTCCACGCTCGTCAGCCCCAGCCCACCAACAAACTCATAGACTCATAGACTTTAAGGTCAGAAGGGACCATGATGATAATCAAGTCTGACCTCCTGCACAATGCAGGCCACAGAATCTCACCCACCCACTCCTGTAACAAACCCCTAATCTATGTCTGAGTTATTGAAGTCCTCAAATTGTGGTTTGAAGACCTCAAGATGCAGAGAATCCTCCAGCAAGTGACATGTGCCCCATGATACAGAGGAAGGCGAAAAACCTCCAGGGCCTCTGCCAATCTGCCCGGGAGGAAAATTCCTTCTCGACCCCAAATATGGCGATCAGTTAAACCCTGAGCATGTGGGCACGACTCACCAGCCAGCACCCAGGAAGAATTCTCTGTAGTAACTCAGATCCCACCCCATCTAACATCCCATCACAGACCACTGGCATGCTTTACCTGCTGATAATCAAAATCAATTTGCCAAATTAATTGCCAAAATTAGGCTATCCCATCTACCATCCTCTCCATAAACTTATCAAGCTTAGACTTAAAGCCAGATATGTCTTTTGCCCCCTGGAACCTTGAAAGGCTGTTCCAGAACTTCACTCCTCTAATGGTTAGAAACCTTCATCTAATTTCAAGTCTAAACTTCCTAGTGTCAGTTTATATCCATTTGTTCTTATGTCCACATTGATACTAAGCTTAAATAATTCTTCTCCCTCCCAATATTTATCCCTCTGATATATTTATAAAGAGCAATCATATCCCCCCTCAGCCTTCTTTTGGTTAGGCTAAACAAGCAAGCTCTTTGAGTCTCCTTTCATAAGAGAGGTTTTCCTTTCCTCGGATCAGCATCATCTCCCTGGACTGTAAACTGACAATCCTGTAAGTCTCTGGAATAGAAGGCTTGAGAGAATTAACATGGTACACTCTGGTTTCAGAGAGAGGAATTGGGAATGCTATGAGGTAGTAACAGCTCCCAGGCGCTCTTGGACCTTGAATGGCTCTTCCCATGATGCTTTCCTCTTATGGGCCTGTTGCGCCTTCAAGACCATAACCTGGTCTCCTACCTTGAAGGAATGTTCTCTGGTATGTTTGTCCTACCAGGCCTTTTGCTCTTCCTGAGCATTTTTTTAGGTTTTCCTTAGCAAGCGCTAAAGAGTATCGGAGGGTGTTTTGTAGGTTGCTTACAAAGTCCAGAATATTAGTCCCTGGAGAAGGTGTAACCCCTCCCATTGCTGCTTCACCAACTGTAATGGCCCCTTAACCTCGTGACCATACACAAGTCAAACGGTTGAAAACCCATAAACTAGGATGTGGTACAGTCCTGTAGCAAAGAGCAACTGCTACAACACTGGGTCCCGATCATTGGAGTGTTTGTTGATGAATTTACATATCATGGCCCCCAAAGTTCCATTAAACCTTTCCCACCAGGCCATTGGTTTGATGGTGGTACGGAGCAGCAACCAAGTGGGTTCACCCCATGAGTTTCCCATAGTTTTTTCATGGTCCCTGCCAGGAAAATAAGATTCTGAATCTGTAAGGATGTCGGAGGGCCAACCTACCCTGGCAAAAATGTTTGTTAGGGCCTGGCACATGTTAGTGCCTATGTTAGTGCTGCAGGTTTAAGCTTTTGCCCTGGCCTCCATGTTCAGGAAACGAGCAAGCACGCACTCTCAAGCGGGAAACATTTCCGAAAGTTACCATTGGGGCTAGGCAAATTTTGTGGTCAGCCATTTCCAGGAAACCCTCCCCCTCCCTGAGGGTGGTAATGAGGCACCTGTAAATCTCCTAATTAGGAGAAACCTGGCCAAAAAAATTGGGACACGTCATTACCTTATAAATTGCCCACTGTCCGAGAGTGGGCAGGGAGAAAACGCAGAAAGCTGTACCCGAAACCGAGCCTGATCAACTCGAGGACTCCCTCGGCTGCGTGTTCTAAGAAGCCTACCCGTCTGCCGGTTATGATGAAACTTTTGTGGTTTGTGTGGTGTGAGTATGCTTAACTGCTGATTTTGTTACTTTTGCTATTTTTGCTAGCTAACTGAGTCTGTAATCGTGTTGTAAGCTGGAGTCCTCACGGCAAGCTTTAGTTGTCTATTGCATTTTGTTTTATTTATTACGAGTACTTGCATTTATGCTTAATAATAGCACCAATAGCACCCTTACTAACCCTTGGAAGGACCTAAATAACTACTGGGACCTAGAGCGGTACCAGGGTCAGCTTTTGTTTGTAATTGCAGTATTTTTATTATTTGTTCTGGTATTATATTGTAAGCCCAAGTTGTAACTAGTATTAAGTTGTTCTCATCCTCACTGTAACCCAGTTCATAAACCCTCAATTTTAACCCCACGACTGATTGTTTGCGTTATCCCCATTGCTACCTTCGGGACACTTGTCACCCCTCCCGAGGGCATCCAGTGATCGAACCTCCGCCCTATCCCAATGCTCATTACCCGGTAGATAATGGGCATCTTGTGACCATATCGGTGGAGCGAGGGGCGAGAGTAATCGGTAATCAACATGGCGTCACGAACAGGATGCCTTCGGGAGGGTCAGTGCCCGTGGCGTAGTGGGGACCGTGAACAGTCTGAGCTCGAGCAATTTCAACACCTACAATTTCATCAAGTGGCCAGCAGACAATCTGAGAGGCCCACCCTAGATTGGTTTTGCGTTATGGAGTCAGGGTCAGGGTCAAAAAGCTATACAACCTCGTTAACCCTGACCGCCATAGGGTGTCTCCTCCATTGCCATCCCACATTTAAATGTCAGCCGGCCGATATTCCCTGCAACCCCAGTGCACGGGGGTCGCGGATATTAGTCGGACCGAGACACCATCCAGCATTTGGAAGGAGTGTAGCCGTATCATTAAAATCCTGGCCACCGTTTCTAAACTATACCCCACCCCGGGTACAGCTGGGTGACCAGCCCACGGATTGCTAACCCATTAATGGAGGAATTAGAACAGACCAAGCGGTCAAAGAAACTTAGACCGGACGAGTATAAGTCGGAAGACGTGTCCACGGTCTTGTTCATGCGCACTAAACAAAGCGCTGGACCTCTGTGCGGTCCTTTCATGGAAGCACTATGTTGCCGCTAACCGGCCACCGCGAACGGCAGCGATAGCGCAGAAAGCGAGATGAGTGACAAGGAGGAGGACGACGGGAGTCAGGCTGGTAGAAACCCACCCCCCTATGAAGCCCCCCTCCCCCTTCGATCTATCCTGCCTCTCCCCTCAGCCCCACCTGCGCCTGAGAAGGAGATGCGGATGGAGGCAATGCCTGTTGCTATTACAAAAAGCAAGGTGGACTCTATACAGGCCAAATTACTACTACCACCGATATCGTACCGCACTAAGGCAGAATTGAAGGAGTTTATGGTAGACACTAGGCGTGGGGAGAGTGAGCCCGCCCTCGTTTGGCTGGGCCGTCTGGCCCTGGATTACGGGGCAGAGATAGTGAACAGGGAGGAGGCTAGTCTCTTGGCCAAAATGTCCACCTGGTCGGGAGGATTTTCAGGCCATAACCTCTTAAGAAATGGGGTCTGGCCACTTACTACACCAGCCGCAGCCTCTTTAGCCATGAAGGGCAGTTTTAAGGGCATGTATATACCTCCCGGCAGCATAAATACACCCCATGAAATCATACGGGCTATTGCCGGGGCATCCATCGTAATGTGGGACCCACAGACGGTGCCCTTGAACTTGAATCCGCAGCAAGTCCAATTGAACACACCGCTCATTTATGTCGGGGACCCCACTCAGATCCCGGTCAACAGGGATGCAGTGGACTTAGCCACAGATGGCGCCCCACCGATTGACACAGGGGGAACCCTGCTGCTGCATGGTTGGATTGGGCGACCTCTTATTACTTTATATGAGGCTATGTCCCGTCTTCGAATGCCACAAGCCCCCAAGAGCCCCATCTCAGCCTTTCCAGCTGAGAACCCTGTTAATAAGGGTCAACCTAAGCACCCTGAACGTACCAAGGCTGAAAGGGCGCGTTTTGGGTTCCTATTACATAAGGGGATGCTCAAGGAAGCACTGCGGAAGATGTCTAACTCCCAACAACAAGACCTGGGGAAACAGTTAGGATGGAAAGACTGGGACGATTATTTGAGAACAAAAAACGAGTAGAGGCCGGGTGCGCCCCGGCCTCCACGGAGACATGGGATGAGCGACCATATTACACCCTATTGGTAGCCGGTCCCAAACCCCTTCACACCCCTGTATCTTTCCTGTTGGACACCGGAGCTCAAATCTCCGTTATTAAACCCAATGTACTGCATGTACCCACAAGTTCTACTATGTTTATTCAGGGTATTAACAGCATTGAAGAAAAACCCGTAGTCTGCTTTACTCTGATTCACAAAGGGTATAAGCGGAAAGTTAAGGCTTTGTTGGGAGGAACAAATTTGCTGGGGGTTTGGGATATAAAACAACTACGATTACAAAATTAGGTCTGTCAGGCCTGCCTGTCACCCTGTTGCCCGATGCCCCCCCCCTTATAGCCCGGAGCTTGTTAATAACAGTTCATGGAAATTTCCCCCTATTCCCACGAAGCCTGAAGGCATCCCCCTCATTAAGCAATTGCTCAACCAATTATTAAAGGAGGGACGGATAGCGCAGGCAACCGCGTCAAACTATCTATCGCCCGGCTGGAGTATCCCCAAGCCCGGCAATCCCTCTGAATTTCGATTGGTCATCGACTATAGACAAGCAAACAGTCGAGTGATCTGGACAAAATGATCTGGACAAATTGGAAGGAACAATCAGTTTCACACATACAGAATGGGAAGAGACTGTCTAGGAAGGAGTATGGCAGAAAGAGATCTAGGGGTCATAGTGGACCACAAGCTTAATATGAGTGAACAGTGTGATACTGTTGCAAAAAAAGCAAACTTGATTCTGGGATGCATTAACAGGTGTGTTGTAAACAAGACACGAGAAGTCATTCTTCCGCTTTACTCTGCGCTGGTTAGGCCTCAACTGGAGTATTGTGTCCAGTTCTGGGCACCACATTTCAAGAAAGATGTGGAGAAATTGGAGAGGGTCCAGAGAAGAGCAACAAGAATGATTAAAGGTCTTGAGAACATGACCTATGAAGGAAGGCTGAAGGAATTGGGTTTATTTAGTTTGGAAAAGAGAAGACTGAGAGGGGACCTGATATCAGTTTTCAGGTATCTCAAAGGGTGTCATCAGGAGGAGGGAGAAAACTTGTTCACCTTAGCCTGCAATGATAGAACAAGAAGCAATGGGCTTAAACTGCAGCAAGGGAGATTTAGGTTGGACATTAGGAAAAAGTTCCTAACTGTCAGGGTAGTTAAACACTGGAATAGATTGCTAGGAAGTTGTGGAATCGCCATCGCTGGAGATATTTAAGAGTAGGTTAGATAAATGTCTATTAGGGATGGTCTAGACAGTATTTGGTCCTGCCATGAGGCAGGGGACTGGACTCGATGACCTCTCGAGGTCCCTTCCCAGTCCTAGAGTCTATGAGTCTATGAGTCCGACACCTTCCATTTGCGGGCCCAGCCACCATTCCAGAAATACGGCAGCAGCTAAGCGATGCCAGTGGGAGGTGGGCCTGCACCTTGGATTTAAAGGATATGTTTTATCAAATCCCGTTAGAAGACAACCCCAAATCCTAAACTTCGCATTCCCAGGGCGCACAGTACCAGTGGAAGGTGTTGCCCTCAAGGGTTCTGTAATTCCCCCGCCTTGGCCACGTCCGCTCTTGCAAACACCTTAAAAGGGATAGAAGCCACTGGGGGCACCCACCATTTTAGCCTATGTGGACGACATAATCATAATTGGGCCCAACGAACACATAGTCCAACACGTAATTAACACCGTGGTAGCCGAACTAAAGGCCAATGGGTGGCGAATTAATGAGACAAAAAGCCACCTCGTGCTCTCTCAAAGCTTTTCCTTTTTAGGCCAACATTATGACCCCTACAATTGTGGCCAACCCACCTCGGGAATTCTAGACCCTTGGGTAAAAGACCGCCCGAAAATAAAAAGCAAACTACAGAGACTTTTAGGCCTAATTAATTATCACTGACACTTCATCCCGGATAAACACCTCGTAGACCTTGAACGATCCAGGAACCCCTCTCGTCAACGGAAGCGGGAAATATGGAGTCCTGAGGCCCAAAAAAGCCTGAACAAATAGCGGCTGGTTTGCCTCTAACCCACGGCTAGCCGCGATATAAAGGGACTCACCTTTTACCATTACCCTTTTCTTTACACAACATCACTATGGGTACTCAGTATCACAAGACGGGCAAACCGAGTCTATAACTGGGCCCGACGGCTCAAGGGCCCTCAGTATCGATCTGGACCCATAGGACTTATGCTGCTAGCCGCAGGCGAGGCACGCATTGGGCTCCGCTATCTAGTAAAGGAAACCCCTGATCGGCCCAGAGGTCACACTCATTCCTTGGCTCACGCGGCTGCCCCCCACCCCAGTTTTCACGGGACCAGCCTAACTTGGCAAAGCTGTGTACTTTGGGGGAAATCACGTGGCGGGGAATGGACGCTAAATCGCTGCCAAACGATGTCCGATTCCCAGCAGCTCGGAGACCTTGTGTATAGAAACAAAATATGACCTCTGGATTGTATCCGCGGGGGCACTTCCCCGACCCCCCGGGCACGGAGTCCTCTGTGGCTAAATGCGACACTTCCAGGTTGATCTCCTTCCCCCGGGTCATCGGCCCTAGCATAGCGAAGTCCATGGGGTGTTCCTTCTCGCTGCCCAGCACGTTACCCGGGCCCATTCCGTTTCTATTCAAGTCGTGTTGGGCATAGACTCCAATTTTGTCTCAGCATTCTCACTGGAGAGGCTACTCCACAGCATTTACGCCCCCGTGGGACACTATTTTCAACCTTGTACGTAAGTTCTCCCGGCCCTGGTTTATAACCCATTGCCCGTCACATCGTCCTAATTCTAACCCCTCTCCACTCCAAATTGGACCAAAAAATAAGGGAATTCAAGCGCCCCAAGTGTGCCTGGGGCAAACAGCTCCAGCTCAAAACCGATGCATTCCTCCGTGGCTTCATGAGGATTGGGGCATTTGGCCTAGTGGCCGCCCTACACAATCAGTTAGCCTAGGTGCTCAGGGAAACCCCAGAGGTACGGCGGCAGGACTGCGAAAGAATAGTGCAGTCATGCCCTTAAGTGTGCACAAATCAAGTCCCAAAACCGCCCGCGTACGAGCGGTGGGCGTACGCTGCAGAGTACTTCCTCCCGGCGCAGTGTGGCAAATAGATTTAATGGGACCCCTACCCGGAGCCCGTCGCCATCCAAAGGCTCTTGTGGTGGTGGATTTGGGCTCCCGTCAAACTCACTGCATCCCCCTGAATACCACCACGGCTGCGGCCGTGGCTGGGGCGCTGCAACAGGTGGCCGCGGCATGGGGTGTGCCCTCCGAAGTTCAAGCAGATGGGGGACCCCCTTTTACCAGCAAGCATTTTGAAGCATTGGTGTTGGGATGGGGGGCTTCCCTCCATATTCACTTAAAATATCACCCCGAAAGTAATGGCGTTGTAGAGCGGAAAATCGGGGTTCTGAAAACCATGATACGTTCAGTCAATCCCAACGTTGACTATAAGGGTTGGAGTGCGCTATTACCACAGGTTCTTATCTCCCTCAATGCAAACTATTCTCGTTGGCCTGAAATCAGCCCCAGACCTAGAGGCCCCTGGACTCCCGTATATCACCCTGACCAACTTGTCTGGGTGGCTGAGCCACAGGCCTCAGGTCACCGAGAATCCTACGCTGCACAAATTGTAACTGCAGGTAAATATCCCAATACCTATACGGTTGTAGATGTCCAGGGCAACCACACCTTGGTCCACCATAACTGGATAAGCAAACGTTCTGAATCAGGAGCGAACTAACGGGGGCCAATAAGGCCGCCTTCTGCTTTGTCTTGCAGCTCGCCATAGCGGTGGGAAGCCGGGACGACGAGCAGAAGGGCCCAGATTTGCTAAACCTAAGACATCTGTATCCTGTGGGCGAAAATACCCATCAGCTTATGTTTGCAGCCTATTGGATCCAGGAAGCCCTGGGAGGAAACATCGACTTATCCTCACTGACCCCTGATAACTGCCTTGCATGTTCCAATAGGCTGTCTGTAAATACGCCTTTGTTTGATTTATTGCCTTTAGTGTTTAATTTTAGTAGCATTAATAGTCCCCTTAATTCCTCTTCCCCCTTTGCTCAGTGGCTCCCCATCGTACAATGGACAGGTTGCACAAACGATCTTTTCGACCCCCATTTCCCCCCTTGTTTTTTCTATTTTTAATGAAACTAGGGTACGTCGTATGGGCCCACTCCCTTGTCACCTGGGAAAGGCCCATGGCATCCCACTGTTGGGCCCTTTTGGGAAATAATCGAACAGAAACCATTTGGGTTGGGGCCTACCCCAATTGTTCCCAGTGGCAGCTTGTAGATGGAAATGAGATGGCCAGCAGCCCTATTTTCAATCGTACGTCCCCACCCCCCGTTTTATGCGGTAGCCGCGGCCGGAAAATTGGGTCCGGCGGCATCACTTATAGCGGCAAAAAATTCTATCAGCCCCTTAAACATACATATCTATCCCACAGCCACATTAAGAAGTTAGTTTTTAAGGGAGGCTCGGCATGCCAAAACTCTGCCTTTTCCCCTTGGTCCCCCAGACCCGGTCACTTTTGGCTGTGTGGCGAGGCAGCCTATACGGCGCTCCCCCCTAACCCTAGAGGTATATGTACCATTGGCTCTATCCTGATAAAAGGGGGTGGTATTTATGTTAAGACCTGGCATCCCAACTCAGCCGGACGGGTCCGACGTTCCTGGGGTTGGTGGGAGAAGGCAAAGGGTGCGCTATCCTCTGTAGTGTCTTCAGTGGTCTCGTTTAACCCCGTTGGATATATGTTATTACGTGAGCAAGTATTATTACAATCACTGGCTATTGAAACGCTGGCAAATACCACCGCAAAAGGTTTTAATTTAGTTAATCAGCAGCTAACGGAATTATCAGATTATTCTTTTCAGAACCGATTAATGATACAATTTCTGTTGCAATCACGGGATTTTTGTGAGACCCTCATATCCATGTATCCACAGTTTAAGGATAAGTGTTGTGTCTCTGTTTCTTCTGTATCTGGAAATTTAACGGAAGTAATTAATAACCTCAGGGCTTTAGGAACCGCCGTGCGTGAGTCCAGGGAGACCTTCCGATTTTGGTCCTGGCTTGATTGGTTGGGTCTCGGAGCCTACAAGGCTTATTTCCAATCTCTCCTTATCTCCCTCCTGGTCAGGTGTATCCTGCTCTGCCTTGGCTGTGCCTGCTTAAAAGCCTGCGTCCATCGTGTTATCGGGTCGGCCTACATTGCCTCTTCCCCCGACACACGCCCTCTTATAAAAGGGGACGGCGAGTCGGATGAGGAATCTGAGGTATAGGCATAACTTACACATGGAGCCCAGGGCACGGGGGCATGTTAGTGCCTATGTCAGTGCTGCAGCTTTAAGCAGCTTTTGCCCTGGCCTCCATGTTCAGGAAACGAGCAAGCACGCACTCTCAAGCGAGAAACATTTTCGAAAGTTACCATTGGGGCTAGGCAAATTTTGTGGTCAGCCATTTCCAGGAAACCCTCCCCCTCCCTGAGGGTGGTAACAAGGCACCTGTAAATCTCCTAATTAGGAGAAACCTGGCCAAAAAATTGGACACGTCATTACCCTTATAAATTGCCCACTGTCCGAGAGTGGGCAGGGAGAAAACGCAGAAAGCTGTACCCGAAACCGAGCCTGATCAACTCGAGGACTCCCTCGGCTGCGTGTTCTAAGAAGCCTACCCGTCTGCCGGTGATGATGAAACTTTTGTGGTTTGTGTGTGTGAGTATGCTTAACTGCTGATTTTGTTACTTTTGCTATTTTTGCTAGCTAACTGAGTCTGTAATCGTGTTGTAAGCTGGAGTCTCACGGCAAGCTTTAGTTGTCTTATTGCATTTTGTTTTATTTAGACGAGTAATTGCATTTATGCTTAATAATAGCACCAATAGCACCCTTACTAACCCTTGGAAGGACCTAAATAACTACTGGGACCTAGAGCGGTACCAGGGTCAGCTTTTGTTTGTAATTGCAGTATTTTTATTATTTGTTCTGGTATTATATTGTAAGCCCAAGTTGTAACTAGTATTAAGTTGTTCCTCATCCTCACCTGTAACCCATTCAATAAACCCTCAATTTTAACCCCACGACTGATTGTTTGCGTTATCCCCATTGCTACCTTCGGGGCACTTGTCACCCCTCCCGAGGGCATCCAGTGATCGAACCTCCGCCCTATCCCAATGCTCATACCGCGTAGATAATGGGCACCTTGTGACCATATCGGTGGAGCGAGGGGCGAGAGTAATCGGTAATCAACAGCACACAGCTTTAGCCCTGGTGTTGCCTAGAGCTACTGCTTCCGGCCATCGGGTAGCAAAGTCCATGAAAGTCAGTACGTACTGCTTTCCTCTGGGTGTCTTTTTTGGGAAAGGACCCAGAATATCCACAGCAACTCGCTGAAATGGGACCTCAAGTATGGGGAGTGGCTGGAGAGGGGCCTTGACCTGGTCTTGGGGCTTTCCCACCCTTTGGCATATCTTACAAGGACTGGACATACTTGGCACATCCTTGCCCATCCCCTCCCAGTGGAAGGACTTCCCCAACTGGTCCTTGGTTCTGTTCACCCCAGCACGGCCACTGGGATGATCATGGGCTAAGCTTAAGAGCTTTTCCCGGTACTTAGCTGGAACCACCAACTGTTTTTGCGGATGCCAGTCTTCCTCGTGTCCACCAGAAAGAGTCTCCTTGTATAAAAGTCCTTGTTTTACAACAAATCGGGATCGATTAGAAGAGCTGAGAGGTGGTGGGGTGCTTCATGCCGCCGCCCAAGCTTTCTGAATGCTGTCATCTGCTTTCTGCTCAGTCTGGAACTGTTCCCTTGAGGCTGGGGACACCAGTTCTTCCTCAGACTGTGGACTTGGGCTTGGTCCCTCTGGAAGCGATGTAGGTAATGGAGTTGTTTCCGTTGCTGGTGAACCGCTCTCCGCTGGTGCACCAGGGGTTATTTCAGGCTCCGGCTGAGCCTCTTGGGTATGGTTGTCTGTTGCTTCTGCCAGTTCTGGCTCACTGGCGACTTCTGGTGACGAGGTTGAAGATGTGGTTGCGATTGCTGGTGCTGGTGCTGGTTTTGGGGGCTGTTCCAGTTCCGGGCCTGGGACTGGAGATGCTGTGGCTGTTTCCATTGTTGGCAGGGAATCCGGGTCCACTAACTCTGTCTGGGTCTCTGGTAGCACAGACGGGTTTCCTGTGGACGGCTCAGGAACAGGAATGGGTCTGGAAGCTTGCCTGGTTTGGCTACGTGTAACCATTCCCACTCGCTTGGCCCGCTTCACCTGGTTGGCCAAATCTTCCCCCAGTAGCATGGGGATGGAATAATTGTCATAGACTGCAAAAGTCCACATTCCTGACCAGCCTTTGTACTGGACAGGCAGTTTAGCTGTAGGCAAGTCTACAGCTTATGACATGAAGGGGTAAATGGTCACTTGGGCCTTTGGGTTGATGAATTTGGGGTCTACAAAGGATTGGTGGATAGCTGACACTTGTGCCCCCGTGTCTCTCCACGCCCACTCTCAAAGTTTCCCTTCGCTCCAAGGGTATTTGAGAGGCATCTGGGCCTGGGGATCTTTGGTGTGAGGGTGGTGTAATAAACTGCACTCGGTTGGGGTTCTTTGGGCAGTTGGCCTTTATATGTCCCAGTTCATTACACTTAAAGCATCTTCCAGCTGACTAGTCACTGGGTCGAGGTGAGTTACTGGAGACTGGTGAAGTGGAAAAATAGGATGTCTGTGGCTTTCCTTGGGTTGTAGGAGGGGTCTTGGGTTGCCCTCGGTTGTAGGGTTTATTGTCGGTGTGCCCCCTGGGGTATTCATTCCCCTTGACAGTAGCTTTCTTGCTTTTTGCCACTTCCATCCATTTGGCTCCAATCTCTCCTGCCTCGGTGAGATTTTTGGGTTTTCCATCTTGTATGTACCGTGTTATGTCCTCAGGAACACCATCCAAGAACTGCTCCATTTGTATGAGGAGGTGCAGTTCGTCTAAGGATTTAACGTTGTTTCCTGATATCCAGGCCTCATAATTTTTCCCAATTTAGTAGGCGTGTCTGGGAAATGACATATCTGGTTTCCACTTTTGGGTTCTGAAACGCCGACAGGCATGATCCGGGGTTATCCCCATTCTGAATCTGGCCTTGGTTTGAAACAGTTTATAATCGTTCATTTTGTCCTTTGGCATTTCAGCCGCCACCTCTGCTAAGGGTCCACTGAGCTGTGACCTCAGCTCTACCATGTACTGGTCTTCAGGGATGCTGTACCCAAGACAGCCTCTTTCAAAATTTTCTAAGAAGGCCTCAGGGTCATCACCTGCCTTGTAGGTGGGAAATTTCTTGTGCTGTGGAACCATAATTGGTGAAGGGTTGTTAGGATGGGCTGGAGCATGCTGCCCAGCCTGCGCTAACTCCAGTTCATGCTTTCTCTGTTTTTCCCTCTCTTCACTTTCTTTTTGTTGTTTTTCCATTTCTCGGCAGTGGGCCACCTCTTCTTCTTCTAGTTTTCTATGGTGGGCTGCATTTTTGGCTTCTTGTTCTCTTTTATGGGCTGCCTGTTTGATGTTTTCTTCCTTTTCTTTCAGTTCTACCTCTTTTTCTCTTTTTTCCATTTGTCGCCTGTGGTCTGCTTCTTTGATTTGTTCCTCCACCTCCATTTTTGCCTTGGAAGTCATGGTTCCTGTTTTCTTGTGTTGAGGTGCCCTCCGGTGTTTATTGTCTGAACTGCTGGCTCTGTTGTCTCCTGGGGTTTGCCTAGCAACAGTGCCTTTTTTTTTCTCTAACTAATCTTTTAAATGTAAAGTAAACCAGAAAAACCACTTTATTTGCATGTGTGTTGTGCTGGGTACTTAACTCTCAGTCAGAGTGCTATAGTATAACAAAAGACCCTTAATAGTTCCTTGCTTAATATGCAAGCCAAACTGCAACCAGAGAACAGAAAAAAAAATTCTCTCTGGCTCTATTTAAAACCACCCTTTCTCTCTGCATAAAAGCCCTAGCAGAGAAAAAGAAAATAATATTCCTACTGGCTTCTGGATTCTTGTCTTTCCACACCACTGCCACTCATGTCATAACTGTCCTACTCAGATCCGAACCTTAGAGTTCAGAACATGAGAAGCTAGCATGAGACCTCCAAAGCTTAATTACCAGCTTAGATCTGATAGCGCTGCCACCAATCAGGAATTTTAGGGCCTGATACCCTCTGGTCCCCCCAAACCTTCCTAGGGGACCCCAAGACCCAGATTCCTTGAGTCTCACCACAAAGGGAAATAACCCATTTCCCTTCTCCCTCTTCCCCTCCAGGAGTTCCCTCCCTGGGTTCCTGGAGAGATATACAGATTCAAGCTCCGTGAATCTAAACAAAGGGATTCCACTCTCCCTGCTTCAAGTCTTTGAAACACAAGTACCGAGAGATCAAAGCTCTCTCCCCCTTCACCCAGAGGGTATGCAAGGTCAGACTTAGTAAATCTAACACAAAGAGATTTTCCCCCGCCCTTCATTTCTTAGCCTTAGCCATTGAAAAACACTCAAACAGGTCTTAAAAAGAAAGCTTTATATAAAAAGAAAGAAAAAGGACATAAAATGGTCTCTGTATCAGGGTGACAATATACAGGGTCAATTGCTTAAAGGAAAAAAATGAATAAACAGCCTTATCCAAAAAGAATACAATTTAACACATTCCAGCAACTACACACATGTAAATAAAAAAAAACAATATAAACCTATTGTCTTACTATCCTTGTACTTACAACTTGGAAACAGAAGATTAGAAAGCCTGGAGATTGAAAGATCACTCTCAGAGCCGAGAAGAAGAACAGACCAAGAACAAAAGGACCCACACCCAAAACTTCCCTCCACCCAGATTTGAAAAAGTCTTGTTTCCTGATTGGTCCTCTGGTCAGGTGTTTGGTTCCCTGTGTTAACCCTTTACAGGTAAAAGAACATTAACCCTTAGCTATCTGTTTATGACACCAGTTTATATCCATTTGTTCTTGTGTCCACATTGATACTAAGTTTAAATAATTTCTCTCCCTCCCTAATATTTATCCCTTTGATATATTTATAAAGAGCAATCATATCCCCCCTCAACCTTCTTTTGGTTAGGCTAAACAAGCCAAGCTCTTTGAGTCTCCTTTCATAAGACAGGTTTTCCTTTCCTCGGATCATCCTAGTAGCCCTTCTCTGTACCTGTTCCAGTTTTAATTCATCCTTCTTAAACATGGGACACCAGAACTGCACACAGTATTCCAGATGAGGTCTCACCAGTGCCTTGTATAATGGTACTAACACCTCCTTATCTTTGCTGGAAATACCTTGCCTGATACATCCTAAAACCACATTAGCTTTTTTAACGGCCATATCACATTGACAGCTCATAGTCATCCTATGATCAACCAATACTCCGAAGTCCTTCTCCTCCTCCTCTGTTACTTCCAACTGATGTGTCCCCAATTTATAACTAAAATTCTTGTTATTAATCCCTAAATGCATGACCTTGCACTTTTCACTATTAAATTTCATCCCATTACTATTACTCCAGTTTACAAAGTCATCCAGATCTTCCTGTATGATATCCCAATCCTTCTCTGTGTTAGCAATATCTCCCAGCTTTGTGTCATCCGCAAACTTTATTAGCACATTCCCACTTTTTGTGCCAAGGTCAGTAATAAGAAGATTAAATAAGATTCATCCCAAAACTGATCCCTGAGGAACTCCACAAGTAACCTCCTTCTGGCCTGACAGTTCACCTTTTAGTACGACCTGTTGTAGTCTCCCCTTTAACCAGTTCCTTATCCACCTTTCAATTTTCATATTGATCCTCATTTTTTCCAATTTATCTACTAATTCTTCATGTGGAACCATACCAAATGCCTTACTGAAATTGAGGTAAATTAGATCCACTGCATTTCTTTGACTAAAAAATCTGTTACCTTCTCAAAGAAGGAGATCAGGTTGGTTTGACACGATCTACCTTTTGTAAAACCATGTTGTATTTTGTCCCAACTACCATTGACCTCAATGTCCTTAACTACTTTCTCCTTCAAAATTTTTTCCAAGACCTTACACACTACAGATGTCAAACTACAGGCCCATAGTTACTCGGATCACGTTTTTTCCCTTTCTTAAAAATAGGAACTATTTTAGCAATTCTCCAGTCGTACGGTACAACCCCTGAGTTTACTGATTCATTAAAAATTCTCACTAATGGGCTTGCAATTTCATGTGCCAGTTCCTTTAATATTCTTGGATGAAGATTATCTGGGCCCTCCAATTTTGTCCCATTAAGCTGTTCGAGTTTGACTTCTACCTTGGATGTGGTAATATCTACCTCCATATCCTCATTCCCATTTGTCATCCTACCATTATCCCTAAGCTCCTCATTAGCCTCATTAGAGAATGAGGCAACATATTTGTTTAGATATTGGGCCATGCCTAGATTATCCTTAACCTTCATTCCATCTTCAGTGTTTAGCGGTCCCACTTCTTCTTTCTTTGTTTTCTTCTTATTTATATGGCTATAGAACCTTTTACTATTGGTTTTAATTCCCTTTGCAAGGTCCAACTCTGCATGGCTTTTGGCCTTTCTCACTTTATCCCTACATGTTCTGACCTCAGTAAAGTAGCTTTCCTTACTAATCCCTCCCATCTTCCGCTCCTTGTAGGCTTTCTGCTTTTTCTTAATTGCCTCTCTGATTAAGCCCAAGTGCAGACAGAGGAGAACGGTGGGCACGCCCTTGAGACATCAATGGGGAAGGAGGGGAAGGCATGCAGCTCTCAGGAGCATGCAAAGCGAGCCCCAGCAGGGAAAGAGGCGCAGGAGCACAGCTGGGGATGAAAGGCGGAGCTAGAGTAGGAGGGTAGGAATTGATCAAGCTGTTCACTGAAGCTGACAAGGAATTAGGGGCTGGGGTCTTCAGTGGATGTTTTTACTGGGGGCTGTGGCTTATTGCTGGTGGCTTGTTGCTTTGGAGAGAGCTGTGGTGGCAGGGCTGCAGGGGATTTGGGGGGAAGGGATGCAAAGCCTAGGTATTTCTCTGAGAGATGGCTAATGGGAAAGGGCTAGAGCACACTGGAGTTTTTTGGGGGAGAGGGGACAAAGTTCCTATGTTTGTTTGCTTGGTGTTTATTGTTGTGTTGCTAATGTTGTTTGCTTTGTTAAGAAAGTTATGGGACCTGAGGAATCTGATGTGTGTTTCTTGCTGATGGCATGGGAGGAATTGTCCTTGTTTCTGATCAAGAATGGAGGCCCTGACAGGAGGCTGATTTCAAGCATAAAGTTGGTTGAAGAGTGTGTGTGTGTGTGTATATATAGAGGGGGGGGGGATTATTCACTAATAATTCGACACCTAGGGTGATCATACATTGTGTTTTGGCTGAGACAGTCCCCTTTTTAAACCCTGTCCCGGATGTCTTGACCTTTTTTGGCAAAAGTGGGCATTTGTCCTGTTTGATGATCATTTGGCAAGAGCAAATGGGACAAATGCCCGGTTCTGCCAAAAAGGTGGGGTGTGCCCCCAACAGGGTGTGGGTGGGGAGCAAGAGGAGTCACCAGCCATGCACAATGGGCTTGGGCTAACGGTGACACCTGCGGCTCAGGTGTCCTGTTTTCACTTTGAAAAATATGGTCACCCATGATGCCTTACAAGGTAAAAATCATCAAATAAACTATATTTTTATAATAATATTACTTAACTAGTTCTTTTAAAGAGGAGAATGCTGTGCTCTAGGTAAACACAGGTGATGCAGTGTTTGGGAAGGGGAACAGAAGGAAAGGCTAGGGGAACACAGGATTAAACCATGTAGTGCTTTGGGAAATCTGTCCAATGGGAGTGCAGCCATTAGAATTTTGAGAGCGTCAGCAGATAGATGCCAAATGAGAAAAAGTATATGTTATACATTAAAGTAACCTGCAGGGGTGTTTAACCATGTTTTTTGGGGTATATGACACCTAGTACTAAAGTAATAATGGATTTGTTTTTATTTTAATATTGTAGATCCTCTAAAGTAGTAGTTAATGTTTTACATAAGAGAATGATTATATGAGGATACGTATCCACAACAGACACACCTCAATGTCAATTAGACACCTAAACACCTTGGCTATTTTATTTTGAAGTTTAACATTATTCTGTAGAAATACACAAATTCCTGTTTTGCTGCAATGGTATTTATTGCTGAAGAAAGATCTGATCAACTGTAGACCCTCCCCCGGCTGATACTGTTAGGCCAGTGGTTCCCATACTGGGGTTCATGAACCCCTGGGGGGTTGCGAAATGTTATAGGGGGTTCTCAGGAAAAAATTCCCTAATGGCGGACAGAGCTGTGCCTAGGGACCCTGGGCAGCATGGGGCCAACAGCCTGGAGCCCCTGGACTTCCAAGAGCTAAGCCGATCAAAGCAAGCATAGTCTATCACACTGAGGAGATATAAACTTCAAGACTCCTTACAAGAAATGGAAAGGGAGGTGGATATATTTTGCTATTTTTAAAAACTAAATAGGCAGCTAAACTTTGTTGTAACGTGCATTGTTTGCCTGGATTGCTCAAGACTTGAATGCTTGTGTAGAAGGAACTCTTTGAGTTGGCTTCTTAAATGCCGTCATGCTGTTTCACATCTGATACTCCTTGATGAAACATGGGAGCCTTGTCTTATAACAGGCTTATTCAAAGTGATACAAGCTACGAAAGTGAGATCTTGGAAGAGTGTTGCCATTTTCATAATGTAATAAAAATACTGCAATGATAAATAATAATTAAAGAGTGTAATAAGCATGTCATAAAAACAAATTTTATATTTCCAAGATCACTGCTTTTATAATTTATACTCAGGTAAGGGAGAAAATCCCTGGAAATATTCATTTTTAGGAGGGGGTTTGTGAGACGACATTTTAGTGAAAGGGGTTCACAGGTTGTTAAAGTTTGGGAACCACTGTGTTAGGCTGAACTGCTACAGTTAGTACATCCTAATACTATTTCTGTTCTTTGTATCAAAGGGGATCTTGTACAGGAGATTCTCCATGTCTGGATAAGCAGTGATGCTCAAGTAGTTTTTTGACAACCTAGAATACTGGGGGCTTGATGATCCTGCATTATTTATCAAGCAACGTTCTAACTGAGAAAAACCAAGGGAACTAATGCAAATGTTAATGGAACATTAATGTTGAGATTTTAATTACTTGAAGGTCACTACATACAAAGTTTATTATCTTAGGGGAGTTACTCTAGATTCCCATCACAATGATTACTCAGTCTTTATAACATGCATATATTAAAGAATTCACGTTACTATTTGTTTCTGATATGTGCAAGGGGGATCAACAATGCTGTGGGAACAATAATTTTGAATGTCCTGATTTTTTTAAAATTAAAATCTCAGGCTTTAATGCTGCATATTTTTTTTACATATAATTAATGCTCTCCATGTTCATATACTGTATAGTGAGAATCACAGGTTTTGCAGAGTCTTTGCTGTAAGCAATTAACAGCTACATTTTCTTACAACACTGGAATATCTACTTAGTCAGCAGAACTTGCTGGGAATACTTTATCACAAGAAGTGAGGCTCAGCAAATGAACTTATCAGAATTGTACTGTAGCTTGGTGAAAATATCTTTCTAACAACAAAATATTTTCAGGTCTTGGCTTCTGAGTACTAACAAACTGACTAATTCATTTTCCAAGTAGCAGAACACATTTGGGGGAGATTTGACAAATTCTCAGAAAGGCCTGCTTCTGGGGGGAAAATGTGCTGTATCTCAAAAGTTCATTCACAATAACTACCTACAGCCAACTAAAGTATCTTCTTCGACATGCCACTTGTCTAAAAATTATTGCTTTTTTGCTAGTAGAGGACCTGCTTTTTCTGCCACATGAATGGGCTGGAATGGTAAAATTAGATGAATTTTGGTTTCTAATGATTTAATAGTCTAACTTGATTTCCCTTTCTGTTCCCTCTGTGAATCTAAACCTAGCCTCTTCACAGTCCTTCCATACAATCTCTCCATGAGTAGTATAAGAACCTTCTCTGCAACTCCTGCCTCATGAAACAATTTTCCTTTTCCTCTATTGTATTTTGCCATTATTGTGACACCTTAATCCTAGCTCAAAATATATTTTCCCTTTCCAGTAACTTAATGTATTTTTCCTCAGTTACTAATTATTTAACTCCGTGAAGGCATTAACTCTGTAAAACATTTTGGGGTATTGTTAGTAGGAAAAAGACCATACAAAATTAAGTTGTGCTGTAATCTTACTATCTGGTTTAGGTACTTATATTGCCCTATTGCCACAGTTTCTGGGCACCTCACAGTCTTCAAAGTATTCATCCTCACAACACCTCTATGAGGTAGAGAAATAGTTATCATTATTAAAAATATTACACTTTTCATTTTAAATATATTTATCAGATTATACACCCAAAGAATCATTCCAGATAAGAAGGGAGAAGAAAAGTTATTTTCTCCAAAGCTACCAGATTTCATTTAACCCCAGACTTTGGCCCATATTCTTAGCAGCAGACTGATCCTAACTCCCACATTTTAAAGTAGTCTAATGTCATTATCTCGTGCAAGAGTGTCACATGGTACCACAGCCCATGGCAATTCCCAAATGTCTCCAATCATCAGTTCTTTACTTTCTGTTGCATGACGACATTGTTTATTGTTACTGTCATAACTTTCCTACTCAGATCTGAACCTTAGACTTCAGAACATGAGAAGCTAGCATGAAACCTCCAAACTTAATTACCAGCTTGGATCTGATATCGCTGCCACCAGCCAGAAAATTCCAGTGTCTGGCTCACTCTGGTCTCCCCAACACCTCCCCTGGGGGACCCCAAGACTCAGATGCCCTGAGTCTCACCACAAAGGGAAATAGCCCACTTCCCTTCCCCCTCTTTACCTCCTCCCAGATTTCCCCGCCCTGGGTACTCTAGGATATTCCCTGCTTCAAGTCCTTGAAACACAAGTACCGAGAGATCAAATCTCTCCCTCCCCTCACCCAGAGAGTATGCAAAGTCAGGCTTAGTAAATCTAACACAAAGAGATTTTCTCTTCCCCCCGTCTTCTTCCTCCCACCAATTCCCTGGTGAGTTGTAGACTCAATCCCCTTGAGCCCCCACTAGAAAAAAAAATCCAACAGGTCCTAAAAAGAAAGCTTTATATAAAAAGAAAGAAAAAGACATAAAATTGGTCTCTGTATCAAGGCGACAATATACAGGGTCAATTGCTTAAAAGAAAAAATGAATAAACAGCCTTATCCAAAAAGAATACAATTTAAAACATTCTAGCAACTACACACATGTAAATACAAAAAAAACCAATATAAACCTATTGTCTTACTATCCTTGTACGTACAACCTGGAAACAGAAGATTAGAAAGCCTGGAGATAGAGAGATCACTCTCAGAGCCGAGAGGGTCACCGAACCAAGACAATGAACAAAGGACCCACACCTCAAACTTCCCTCCACCCAGGTTTTGAAAAAGTCTTGTTTTCTGATTGGTCCTCTGGTCAGGTGTTTGGTTCCCTTTGTTAACCCTTTACAGGTAAAAGAACAGTAACCCTTAGCTATCAGTTTATGACAGTTACACACCTCTTATTCACTCTTACTCAATGAAGTTTTGGTGCCTTAGTCCTCTTATGTGAACATTTTCTCTTTAAAATAATCTAGTTTTCCCTAAAACTTGGCTAAGGAATTATACACGTCTTCCAAAATCCTGCTAAAAAGGAAGAGAAGAAACATCACAGTGACTTCAAAAACTCCTCCATTTGTGGTGACATTCACTGCAGGCTAAAAGGACTGGTGTTTGGTGAATCTTTTGGCTCACTGAATCAATGACTGGACCTAAATGCTTTGGATGAAAGCCTGGCTTTACTGAAATCAATGGCACTGACTTCACATAGAATTTCACCTTATAAGTCACTGTGGCCTGGCAGATCTCGGGACAAGCACCCAAAAGCTCCCTTGCCCTTTTATTAGCGTGTCACATAATTATGACAAGAAATTGGTTTGTAATGCCTTAAAGTCAAGAGCCCTGAATGAACATAACAGAGGCACCAGGAGGCAAATGATGCACTTTATTAGTACCACCCACTTTGACACCAATCTATTGAGTTATACAAGGGTAAATACCAGTTCAGAATATGGAAAACAGCTCACAAATTCACTGAATTCAACCCAAAAAGAAAACAGGCAGAATTTAAAAATATTATCTGTTTTGGCTTGGAGATGACTTGGCACTAAGGTTCATATGGTCTTTGGTGGCTGGGGTGCAAGAGCATGCAGACACACACGGCTACAAATATTTTCTGTCGTAAAGAGGTTCAGCAGAAGCTAGGGTTCCTGTTGTATGATTGTGAACATCTTTTGAGGAAGAAGTTAAGAGCTTCAGAGTGAAGGAGACAAAAGCCATCCTTCATTCCCTCACGTCTGTCATCTAGTCCTTTCAACAAAAGCCACCAGCCAACCTAGACCTCTATATTCAGGACGCTCATGTTCAGGGTGTTCATCAACCCTTTCGGATAATCCAAAATGGCCTTGTACATCCCTAATTCCAAGAAACAAAAACGTCTGGCTTTTTAAAGGGTAAAGAATAAATAGCTAGTTGGTATCCAGTTTGGAGAGTATCCCTCATGGAAGCAAAATAGGAAGCTTTTTATCCCAGATGATCCCTAGTCACCTTCGATAAATGGTCCCTCAGCTTTACCAAGAGAGGTTACAGAATGCAGTTAAAAGAAAATCCACCAAATTCACCATCTAAGCTATGTTCAAGAGTGCCTTTGAGATCAACAGAATCAGTAAGAAATTTCAGGAAATCCAATCCCTTCTGGAAAAGAAAGGAATCAAGTCTATGAATATGTACTTCCTGATCCTTAAAAAAATTAGAGGGCTGAGGAATATCATGGTGGACAGACAGCTCAACTTCCATGTGTCAAAAGAAAATTCTCAGTGTCTGTAAGGATAATCATACATTTGGTTTTTGTTTCTTTTGTTCTGTTTTTTGGAAGAGAGTAACTGGATATATTCAGTTTGGACCCTGCAGATGCTTGTATATTGAAATATATACAGCTGAAATAACTGAATTTCATTTAAAAACTACCTGAAGGTGCAACTTGTGTATCTGAAACAAGTATAGGATATAGGAGCCCTGCCAGGCCTGACTCCTGAGCGAGTAGAAGCTAGAGGAAGAGGTTTGGGATCACCTAGCTGAAGGTAGGAGATGGGAGGTTAGACAGACATTCTCAGAAAACAAAAGCCACTGCCTCTCCCTTCTGAAGAGTCAAAGGTGCATAGGAAATTGGGTCAAGGGTCATCCAGAGGAAATTAGGTGTTGGTTGGCTTGTGTGGCTCTGTTGGGATGAAAGCCTGAGGGGTCCATGTCTAGCCCATGAGAGGGGAGCTATGGGATGTGGACAAGATAAGGGAACTGTAGGAGGGTTATAAGAAGCATGGGGGGTCAACTGGAGGAGAAAGGGGGTGGGGCAGCCACATGTGTGTGTTGGAGGCGGGGGAGATTGGGGCAGCCAGGAAGCAGAGAGTTATTTGGGAATTAGAGAGCTGAGGAGAGTGCTGGGGATAGTGGAGTGGCACAGTGGGGTGGGATGGGTAAGAAGAGCAGGGAAGCTGGCTCAGTTGATCGGGTTTGAGTGATGAGCAACCTGGAGGCCCTTTCTGTTTTCTCCTCCACTGGCTACTAGGATGCTCTGTCCTAGTACCATCCCTGGGGCTGCCGCCTACACAGTAACTCCTTGCTTAACATTGTAGTTACATTCCTGAAAAATGTTACTTTAAGCAAAATGTTAAGCGAAACCAATTTCCCCATAAGAATTAATGTAATGGGGAGACACATCCTGGTTCCAAGCCCCCACCAGCTAGCTCCAAGGGCTTCTCTTCCTGCAAGCAGTGGACAAAGCAGGCAGCTGCCAAACAACGTTATAAGGGAACATTGCATAACTTTAAACTAGCATGTTCTTTAACTGATCAGTGACATAACAAGTTAACCAGGACCACATTAAGTAGGAGTTACTGTACCTCCTGCCTCCCTGCCCCTTGTGACAGGGTTCCCCCTTTCCACTCTCCGAACTTGCTTCCTCCCAGTCTATCGGCAGGGACTGAATTACAGACCGCAAAGCAACAGGGGACCTGCCCTTTGGGACAGAGCAGCGGCCCTATGCCCAGGATCTAGTCCGTAGCTGCCCCAACCCCCCGCCCACTGGGTATAAAGGTTGCGGGGGAGGGGGGAGCGCACGCAACAGGCAGGTCTCTGCACGTGCCGCTGGGTTCTTTCTTCGCTCTCAAGCCCTCTGCCTCTTCCTCCTCCAGCCCAGCCACAGTCCCAGAGTGGAGCGGCGCCCGCGCTTCCCCCTACCAGCTGCCACTCTCTGTCAGGGGCTCGTCTCCGCCCCCCCCCGCTCTTTCCCCTCATTGGGGCTGGCGCTAGTTCTGCCCCCCAGGCCGCCTCTGCCGGGTACTTCGGGACTGACCGCTCTGCTGCTTTCCCAGCGCAGGTGAAGATGTCCAGGAAGCCGGGCAGCTTTTTGCAGGAGGCTTCTCAGCAGATCGCGGCCGGCGGCTCAGCGGGTAAGTCAGACATTTTCTTCCCAGGCACTCTGCGCTGCCTGCTCTCTGATTATTATATATTGGGGGGTGTGATTCAGTTCACCAACATTTCCTGACTTTGGCTAGCCGTGGGCACAACCTCCGCTGGTGTATGCGCTGCGAAGCTGAGCCTGGGCATGTTAAAATCCACTCTGCTCCCCGTCTTCTCCCCCTCCCCCACGTGTCCTGGGCATGGAGTCCAAAAAGCCTTGATCAAATGCCCAATCTCGTCCCACTCCCTGGCTGTTGGCTGCTCCTCCCCGTGTGTGCGTGCAGCCAGTTGCACTGACTAAAGGAGACGAGGTGACAGCCTGCTCTTTGGTTCCCTGCTTCAACAGTTCCCCTGTCTGGGAACTTTAAAGCCGCCTCGTTGGCGTTCTGATGCTGCTCTCTTAACGCAGAAGAACCGAGTGGGTTTCATCTCCTTTTGATTTTACAAATAAATTGAACGAGTGTAGAAATTAGCATGTGTCGTTCTCTTGTCAGTGTTTATTGCAATATATAGCAGTGGATTGTAGGTTGCTGGTAATATAGTAACTCCTTACTTAATATCCTCCTGGATAGGCAGCCACCTACTTTGTCCACTGCTTGCAGGAAGAGCAGCCAGTTGGAGCCAGCTGGTGGGGGCTTGAAACCAGGGGTGGACCAGCAGCCCTCCTATCAACTTGCCTAAGTTCGCTGTGCAGCAACCGCCTCGCAGGCTATCAATTGCTGGGCAGTTCAGCTGTCCCTCCCCCTACTGCCTTGTGTTGTTCCTGCTCTCTGCTTTGGAGCTGCTCATGGGAGCCTCCTGCTTGTTGTGCAGGGGGTGTGGGGAAGGAAGAAGGGTGCTGATGTCAGGGTGTCCCCCTCCTCCTGTACCCCACCTCTCAGAGCAGGGGAGGCACACTACAGGGCTCAGGATGGAGTAAGCTTGCTGACAGCAGCTGCTGTCTCAATTTGCTAATCTGCTAAAAAGTCAATATACTTAGAGTGGGGTCAGCATACTTAAAGGGGCTGTGCATGTCTCATGCACATGCATCCCCCAGGCACTTAGGAAAGTGGAGAGAGTGGTGCGCTCCAGTGGAATAGAATGGATTCATCATCACATTCAGCCACTACCTGAAAGGGGGTTCCAAAGAGGATAAATCTAGACTGCTCTCAGTGGTACCAGATGACAGAACAAGGTGTAATGGTCTCAAGTTGCAGTGGGGGAAGTTTAGGTTGGATATTAGGGAAAAATTTTCACTAGGAGGGTGGTGAAGCACTAGAATGGGTTACCTAAGGAGGTGGTGGAATCTCCTTCCTTAGAGGTTTTTAAGGTCAGGCTTGACAAAGCCCTGGCTGGGATGATTTAGTTGGGATTGGTCCTGCTCTGAGCCGGGGTTTGGACTAGATGACCTCCTGAGGTCCCTTCCAACCCTGATATTCTATGCATCTACTGTGTCTCCTCCCTCCATTAGTGCTGCCTTGTGGAGTGTGAGGCTACGTTAACAGTTCATTTAGCAGTAAGGCATTCCCTGGGAAATATCCCACCCTCTGATTCCACCACCTCAACCAAACTTCACAATCATCATTGCTATGTACAGTATTACATTGTTTATCTATCTATCTGTACACACACAGTATAAGTTTTAAAGTCTTTTGTCTGGCAAAAACAATTTCCCTGGAGCCTCCCCTCCCCATTTACATTAATTCTTATGGGATATTGGATTCACTTAACATGGTTTTGCTTAAAGTAGCATTTTTCAGGAACATAACTACAACATTAAGTGAGGAATTACAGTATTCTCTCTGAGGCCCCAAAAGCTACAGTTTATGACAGTGTTACAACAGTATTTTAGGCCATTATGGAATAATGGTGAAATATTTAAAACATAGGAATGGCCATACTGGTTCAGACCAATGGTCCATTGCCTTCCAACAGTGGCTGATGCCCGATGCTTCACAAATTGCCCTGTTCTGTTCATTCTCTCTGGAGTGATCCATCCCCTATCCCAGTTTGTGGCACTCAGAGGTTTTGAGACGCCTGTACTTTGTATATAGCATAGTGTGATTATTTTTTAAAGGCTGCGAAGATTTAGATTGGTTTACTGTTTAACAATAATGTCGCTACTGGCCCACTGTAGTGTCTTCTAACAAGTAACTACTTCATCTTTTCCTTGCAGAAGCATGAACTTAATGTAATATCTTTTTCATATTTGCATACCACGATCCTCTATAAATCCTTATTGGAGTTTTCTTACCATATAGAAAGCAGTGTTAAACTTTGGAAACTTATTTTATGTAGCATTTTTGTAGCACATTTTATGTAGCACATTTGATATTACTAAGTTAAAATAGATGCTGAATTGTTATTACTGATGTAGAATATTATGTCACATTGTTAATAGTACTTGAAGGTATGTTGTTCAGGGTTTACAATTCTGCAATATTAATATTAAAAATTGCACTGCATTGAAACTGTAACTACTCTATTTAAAAGGGAAGCACACTGTACTGCTTTTTGTACTTTAGCAGTAATCTTTAAAATCAGATATACTGTTGCATCTCCAGGAAGAAATGAAAGTAACATCTTACACTTTTCTGAGATAAATATAGCATTAAACTAACAAAATCAGCTTATAATAATCAATGACATTATTTTAAAAAATATACCTGTCACTAATTGATTAGATTAAAACTGTGAACTTTAAATATCACACATATATGATGATCAGTTTTTGTATTTAATTCAGCTCGGACACTGACAGTATTTCTAGTTTCTGATTGTCATGTAGTAGAATATTTCTGGGTTGCAAATAGTGCAGAGTGCGCTCATGTCTAAAGAAAATATTACTTTTTTAGTTATATTTATTTAAATCATGTAAACATTTTAACTAGGTGGTATAAAATATTTTTTATTAGACCTAAACTAATAGACAATATCTCTTTTGGCTTAAAATACTTAACTCAAGTCTGTCATTGAGGTACTATAGTCTATTACAATGGTTTTCAAACTTTTTTTCTGGCAACCCAATTGAGGAAAATTGTTGATGCCCCTAACCCGATGGAGCTTGGGATGAGGGGTTTGGGGTGCAGGAGGGGCTCTGAGTACAGAGGCAGCTCAAGGATCTGGGCTGGGAGTTCAGGCTCTGGGGTGGGATGGGGATGAGGGATTTGGGGTGCAGGAGGTGGCTCAGGGCAGGGGATTGGGGTGTGGGGTTGGGTCATGGGCTTACCTCAGACCACTCCTGGTCATGCAGCAGGGTTGCTAAGGCAGGCTTCTTGCCTATCCTGGCACCGTGGACTGCGCTGTGGCCCAGAAGTGGCAAGTAGCAGGTTTTGCGCCTAGGTGCAGGCACGCAAGCGGTTCCACATGGCTCTTGTCCGCATGCACGCACACACACAGCTCCCATTGGTTGGTTCCCAGCCAATGGGAGTGCAGAGCCGGTGCTTGGGGTGGGGGCAGCATGTGGAGTCTGTACCTCCCCCTACCAGTCCACCTAAGGAGACGGACCTGCTGCTGACCAGAGCCACCGTGACTCAGTGCCTTACATTCCATGACCCACAGTTGGAAAACCACTGGTCTGTTAGGCCCTGATACACTGCAGAATATAAATGTTTAATTTCAAATCCCACAATATACAGTATGAACATGACAAATATAAATACTGGTAAATAAAGCGAACAGAGTCAAAAACAAAGCCACGTAAACACAACAAACATCAGTCTGGAAAAGCAGATTTTCCATCACAGATCATTATCCAAATCTAATGGGTTTTTCTCTTCTTGACTGTCACACTTTTTTTGTTGTTTTTTAATCTTTGCTACAAGCAGATAACACTCATTTACCATCTTTGATTTGAAAAAATAAATACATACAGTGATTCTTAGACAGAATTAATAGTTTGGCAGAAAAATAATAAAGCCATGTCATGCCTAGAGCTATGATATGCACTTTACCGCCATAAATACAAGTAAATATCTAACCCTAAATGACTGACTGAGGCCCACTGCTCAGCTAAGGCCTTAGATAATTTTTCCAGTTGTTCTACCTCTGTCTGTCCCCCCTCAAACCTGAACACCTCAAACCTGAAAAATGTAATCTAATTGGGCAGAACATTGTGAAAAGAAAACAACATGATTTAAAATAAATATGCTATTTGGCAAGTGACAAGTTGGAGAGTAAAAAAATGGGGAATCCCTGTGGCACATTATATACTAACAAATTTATTTGGGCATAAGCTTTCATGGGCTAGAACCCACTTCATCAGATGTATGAAATAAAAAATACAGGAGCAGGTATAAATACATGAAAGAATGAGTGTGCTTTACCAAGTGTTAGGTCAGTCTAACGAGATATTATCAGCAGACCCACCCTAGGCCACAGGCCCACACTTTCCCAAAGGTTATTTCCTTCACCTTGTGTCCAGTCTGTCTCCTACTTCGAGCTCCTCCGATCAAACAGACTGCAAAAGTTCCTTTAACCACTTTTTCAAGAAGCCTTTCCCTGAGCTTCCTCAGAGCCACCAAATGCTTCCCTCATCTCCAGGGTTCTTTACCCAGTTCAGATCACTTTAGCTTTTCTGGTTGCTGCTCACAGGAACTCCTGCTTCTGCTGCACATTTCTCTCTTAACTGGAGAAAAAGTACCTCAGCAATTCCTTCTCTCTATCTATCTATAAGGAAAAGAAGGATGCTTTTATGCCTTTCTCTTCCTAGAGTGCCTTGCTATCAAGCCTTCAGTTCCCAAGTACCCTGGGAACAGCTGTTCCTCACAACGTCTGTGCTCTGGATAAAACTTGGAATAGGGCAGAGCTGGAAATTGATCCCCTCTTAAAGGGCCAGCTTTGCTCTAGCATACCGTGTGGGTGGATTATGTTGTCCAAGAAGCCATATCAAGGGAAGGAGCCAAGAAATGAGAAGGAAAACAGGACGGTTTGACAGTTTGGCACTGGAGAAGTTGGTTAGAAAGGCACATGGAGGTGCGGGTTTATACCTGTGAGGGAAGTGTGTACGAAATGGAAAGTGTGACTCTTGTATATGGTGGGTGGAGTGAAAAACAGGATGGAGACTGGGAACTGTATTTAGAAGGTCAGGGACTGTGTGCAGATTTTACAACTGGGGGATGAGGTGGAAATTAGGACTGGGCATTTGTTACTGGAGCAGATAAGTAGAGGGCAGAGTTTACATCTAGAAGAAAAATTGGGTGTAGATGTTCGCTAGTGGAGTAAGAGTTTGGTAGCTGAGAGAGGGACTGGGATGCTTGTTGAGGTTGGGAGGATGGTCAGCAGAGAGGAAGAGGGAACAGTCTGGCTGTTGTTGAAAGGGGGTTAATGAGAAGATTAAAACAATTGTAGTTTCGGTTCATTGCCTGTGTGGGCAGGTTATAATTATGAGCAGGAGTTTGGATTGGATGACTGAAGCTGGACCATTACATAAGTAAATGTATTTCAGTACAGTGAATTGAAGTGTACTCTTTTTTCAGTGCTGTAATAACTAAACAGTGAGTCAAGGCATGAAATATTATGTCTGCAATTAACAGGAAAACATAAGTTTTCTTTAGTGTTAAACAGAACAAAAATAGAAGATTACAAAGATTTCATTAAAAAGAAAATCCTAGTGCAGCTTCAGCTGTGGATGCTGCTATCAGCACATCCATAATACACCTAAGGATGGCTGACTGAAAACCATTATTTCAATAGTCCAATAGAAGATAAAGTGGCCCATCTGTATTCGCTCTCCAATTCAAAAGGACCATAAAATCCCTTTGCTTATTCTGTCACTACAAAGAGTCCAGACCAAGAGGTAGCCCTGCCCATGGAGTAAGTGCAGACCTTACTCAAGGTAGAAGAATAATTGCAGGATTCTATTGATCACCATCCAGGAGTTGACTGACTCCCAGACTGCTGGGCTGAGTCAAATAGTGTGCTGAACTGCCTGCTTAATATTACTAAAACACTGTAACTTGACACCTTTCCATCTGCAGGCCCTTGATGCTAACTGTAAATTCACAAGTTAATCATTAGAGGTGACTACCTAATTTCTACCTTTTTTGAGTTTAATATATCTACTTGTTTAGGACATATGCATGTGCCAATAATAGAATTATAACCATATTTTGAAGTTGAAATTCTGAAATATTGACTTAGTGTTTGTCAATAATAAATACAAGGAAGGATTTCAAATCCAATGTGCTGATTGGATCATAGAATGTCACCCTTCTGCTGTGATTCATGGTTTTCTTTCTTCTATTTATCCTGTTTAATAAATAGTATTGTACTAGAATCAGCACTCATGTCTTCTAGTCTTTGAAAATACTGGAAATTGGAATTTCATATATAATAAAACATCCTTCATATAAAAACTTTTTCATTTTAAACTGAAATATTTGTGACTGATCTTTTTCCCTTTGTTTTTTCATAGAATAATATGGTTATTGGTTGACTGAACTTTTTGGCTCAGATTTTTTAAAAGAGGCTACAGGAGTTAGATACCCAATCTAACTGAAATTCAATTGAATTTAGGAGCCTTGCTCTATTGGACTCCCTTGGAAATTCCAGCCTTTGTCTTTTGAAAGATTTCAGAGTAGCAGCTGTGTTAGTCTGTATCCGCAAAAAGAACAGGAGTACTTGTGGCACTTTAGACACTAACAAATTTATTTGAGCATAAGCTGTCAAAGAAGAAACAAACACACACACCATGAAAAAGTGGAAGTAGCCATACCAACTTTAAGAGGCTAATTAATTAAGATGAGTTATTATCGGACTCCATGCCCCTAAATGCCCCCCGCTGCTCTATCCACCCCCCTTCCTGACTGCCCCCACTCAGGACACTTGCCCCATCCACCCTCACCCCCACTTCTCCCTGTCCCCTGACCAACCCTGGAACCCCCTCCCCTGACTGCCCCCTGCTGCCCCATCCAATCCCTCCTCATTCCTAACGCCCCCCAATACCTCCGGGCCCCTGCTCCATCCACCCTCTCTGCTCCCTAACCGTCCCTAGAACCCCCTGCCCCGACGGCCCCCTGTCACCCCATCCAACCCCGCCTCTCCTTCCTGAGTGCCCCACTCCCCGGGACCCTTGCCCCATGCAACCACCCCTTCTCCCTGACCGCCCCCGGAACCCCTGCCCCCATTCAACCCCGCTCCCTGCCCCCATACCGCGCTGCCTGGAGCCAGCCATACACCGGGCAGCACAGAGGACCAGGCTCTGCAGGTACGCTAACCCAGGAGGTCGCAGCTCTGCTGCCCAGAGCACTGCATCCACAGATTCAGAGATGAAATAGCAAGGGAAAGCAAATATGAGTTACACAGAAAATAAACAAAGATGTGACTTCAGGCTTTATATTTGCATATTAGCTAAAATCACTTTTCTCATTCAAGTTACTTATTGCTCTTGAACAATTTCCTGGTATGCCCTCTAGCATTAGTCCCACCAACAGAAGTTGGTCCAATCAAATATATTTCCTCATCCACTTTGTCTCTAATATGCTAGGACCAGCATGGCTACAACAACACTGCAAATAATATATAAATAATGTCATTAAGGCCCTGATCAGGCAAAGCACATAAGCATCTCTTTCATTTTAAGCATGTGGGTAGTCCCATTGAAGTGAATGTGTTTAGAAGTGTGGAAATTAAAGACAATAATAAATGACATTAGTACCTCCTGGAACATCATGGCTTTCACTGTTAGGCTCTGATCCAGCAAAGTACTTAACTTTAAGCAGGGAAGAGTCCCACTGATATCAGGAGTTTGATTTTTTTTTTTTAAGTACATTTAGCTTCCATACTCCAACATACATCTTAAAATCCACCCAGAACTATTAACCTCGTTTCGTGTCACATGTTCATTTAAAAAAACGTACTGTTTGTCCTTTGGTAATCAGAATCTGGTATTATTTCTGAATTGTGCGCTATATGCACAAAGGAATTATGGAAAGTAGTTTATAAACTGATATTTGAAATAGTTGCATAACTTTCCACATGCCAGAGCTCCTATCACATATAAATAATGTGTGACAGCATTCAAGGGGTGATCTTCACTAAACAATTTTTAGGTCCCTGTGCTGAAAAGCTTAGTCTAGAGGCATGGACAATAATATGACTTCAACGGGAGCAGGAAAATGTCCTCTGCTGATTATGCAAATTCATTATTGGTATTGGTGAATTTGTCAGTCTTTCTTTGTACTGTTTCCTCATTTAGATTTGAAAAGGTGCACCGGGGGAAGAATGCAGCAGACTGCTGCCAGAATCACTAATCTCACCTTCACAAAGGGGGTCTTAGGAAAAGGGAATAACTAGTTGGGCACAAAGCAACAAAGTCAGCTAATGATGCCACTACTTCTTGGGCATCTCCTTGACCAGGATCTGCAGATTCAGGTTCCTTCATGCAGACAGAAGGGAGCATTTGTCTCTAAAATTTTATACCTGTAGTCCGACCTACATATTAAAACATCAGAGAGGTAATATGATTCTCTCAGGTGGGTTGGGGTTCTTCCTAGTTAAGGACTCTAATTATATTGAAGATAATTGTTCTTTGTTTAAAAAAAAAAAGACCATAAGCTTGGGTATATAGCAAAAGGAATCTTGAAATTAAACGGTTAAAGTATATATTAAAACAAAACTGTTTACTTTTGCCACTCATTTTCTGCATTATCCACAAGATGGCAGTGTAAGACTTTAAGTTGTATACTTAGTTTTTGCAGGTGAGATATAAAATTTCAATATGTCAATCTAGATAAAAAATGTTTGAAAAATTAATGTAAAGATAGAGGAAGGAAAGGTGCATATACATTATCAATAAGGCCTGAAAACAAACACACATACTACATTATCTTCTGTGTATATGTGCATACAATAATTTAATACATTTAAACATTCTGTTTTATTAGGAATTCTAAGAAACATCAGTATCTTTTTCCCCAAAAGTTAATACTGTGAAGATAAGTGACATCAAATTTTCTGTTTTACAATGAATCTACAATAAAGATCACATAACATAGTAATGGAGGAGGATGGTCTTGTGATTAACATACTATGTTATAAATCAGGACATCCGGAGTGAAATCTTGGTTCCGTTGATATCAATGGGTGTTTTTTGCACTGACTTCAACAGAGTAGGATTTCACCCTTGGATTAGAATCCAGTTCTGCCACAGACTTCATGTGACCTTGTAAAAATCACTTAATCTCTCTGTCAGTGGCTCTCAACCTTTCCAGACTACTGTATGCCTTTCAAGAGTCTGATTTGTTTTGTGTACACTCCAAGTTTAATCTCACTTAAAAACTACTTGTTTACAAAATCAGACATAAAAATATAGAAGTGTCACAGCATACTAAGTCATTTTTACCACATAATTATCAAATAAATCAGTTGGAATGTAAATATTGTACTTACATTTCAGTGTATAATATATAGAGCAGTATAAACAAGTCATTGTCTGTATGATATTTTAGTTTGTACTGACTTTGCTAGTGCTTATGTAGCCTGTTGTAAAACTAGGCAAATATCTAGATGAATTGCTCTACTCCCTTGAAGACCTCTGCTCCCCCCCAGGGTACACATAGGGCTGGTTGAGAACTACTGTTCTGTGTCACGCACCAATGGGTAGGCAGCACAACCTGGTGGTCAGAACAGGAAGCTGACTTAGTGGTCAGAGCGGAATCAGAGGTCAAAACCAGAGGCATGGTCAGGAGACAGGCCGATAGTTGGTCAGGAGTCAGAACAGGACCAAAAGATAGGGTCAGAAGACAAGTCAGAATCAGGAGTTCTGAGGCTGGCAGGGACTAGGACTAGAGTAGAGCAGGCAAGGGTGGGGGGAGCAAGGGCTGGACAGGAAGCAATCAGGTGCAGCTGCAGGCCTGGAACCCATTGAGCACCTCTACTTAAATGGTGGTCAGTTGGTTCTTCTGGCCAGTCAAGAGTGCAGCCTCTTAATGTGGGTTTATTGGACCTATCTGAACTAGGGTTGCCAACTTTCTAATCACACAAAACCGAACACCCCTGCCCCTTCTCCAAAGCACTGCCCCTTCTTACTCCATCTTGCCTCCCTCCATTGCTCACTGTCCCCCACCCTCATTCACTTTCACCTAGCTGGGGCAGGGTTGGGATGCAGGAGGGGGTGAGGGCTCCACAGGCTCCGGGGTGGGGCCATGAATGAGGGGTTTGGAGAGCAGGAGAGGGCTCAGGGCTGAGGCTGAGAGATTTGGCCTTTGGCTGGCAGGCGGTGGGCTCTGCGTGGGGCTGGGGATGAGGAATTTGAAGTACAGGAGGGAGTCTCAGAGCTGGGGTAGGAGGGTCAGGGTGTGGGCTCCTTCTGGGTGGCGACTACCACAGGTAGCTTCTGGAAGCGGCTAGCATGTCACTCTCCTAGGTAGAGTGGCCAGGGGGCTCTGCGCGCTGTCCACGCCCACAGGCGACGCTTCCATTCGCTGTGGTTCCTGGTCAATTGGAGCTGCAGAGCCGGTGCTCAGGGTGGGGGCAATGTGCAGCGCTCCCATAGCCGCCCCTATGCCTAGGAGCCAGACATGCTGGCTACTTCCAGGAGCCGTGTGGAGCAAGGGCAGGCAGGGAGCCTGCCTTAGCCCTGCTGCATCACCAACTGGACTTTTAGTGGCCTAATTAGCAGTGCTGACTGGAGCCACCAGGGTCCCTTATCAATCAGGCATTACAGTAGAAAACTGGATGCCTGACAACCTTAAGCTGAACTCATTGGGTTGCTAGGTGACTGAGCCTAGAGGTAGCTTGAGTTCCTGATGCTTTATGCCTCAGTTTTCTGAATCTGCTTTAAAAAACAAAGGGGGGTAGGGGGAAGGGAAGCATGGATGAGTTTGTGAGCAATAGTGCCACTAAGGCCTGGTCAACACTTAAAACTTAAGTAAGCATAGCTACAGCACTCTCACACTCTTGAGTGCTCTAGTTGTGCTGAGATAATTCTTAGTATAAATGTAGCTAGGTCAATGAAAGAAATGCTTCGGTCAATGTAGCTACCATTGCTCGGGAGGTAAAATTCCTAAAGTGATGGGAAAAACCCTTCTGTTGTTGTAGGCTGTGTTTACACTGTACGGCTATGCTGTTATACTTCCAGTAGTGTAGACATGGTCTTAGTCTGGTTTTGATTGCACCTATAGCTGAGCCAGTTCCTCAGCATGCTGTAAAATGCCATTAATGTAAATGCTGAATTTCACCACTGTAAACACCAGACTCTCCAATGACTGAATGTCTAGTGGCCTGCACATCCCAGTTTATTTAGTCCCTTGGACATTTTTTTCCCTCATACAAAGATTGCAATGCAAGCATCTGGCCTTCTTTTTCCTGCAGTTGAAGACTGTTAAGAAAGGTGATGCCCCCAAAGATCATTTCATTGATATTCCAAAGCCCTAGGGACAACCTGTGTATAGTGGTGTAGTCCTGATGGACAAATGTTGTTGTCTGGGGGTGCCTGAAAATTGTTTTGTAGGATTAGAATTCTGATGTTCTTGGATCTTAGATTTGTATTCAATCCATTAGACTACATGGTTGCTGCTATTTTTGTTTTCGTTCTCTAGATTCTCTTCAATTTTAATTTTGGTAGGAAATTTAATTTACAGGTCACTTTTCATCCTTCGGTTAATAGATCATTTCCCAGTTTGGGACATGCTTTTCATGGTTTTCTGGGCATTACGTTGTTTGTGTTGCACTGAAACGTGTTGATGACTGGTTTCTTCAGGACCCCCCTCCTGACAAAAACAAAATGTGATGCTTTCCCGGTGCTCAAAAAACTTATAAATAAATAAATAAATAAATAAAAAGTCTTCCTATTTAACTTATACTCAAATGCTAATTCTGTAAGTGTTATTATCACAGAACTGGGAAACTTCCCTGTTCTCTTATAAATTCAACTCTGAATAAAAGTCTTAACTTTTTGTTTTTTAAAATGCATGTAATGTTGCTTACATTTGCAAAACATATATGTATTTGTAAGATACTCATAAAACTGAAGAGTAGCTTAACTTTTGTCTTTCAATTGACATCAGGTACCATCCTTGGCTGACTGATCTTGCATGAGAGAATGATTATTATACCTGTTCTGGTTCTACTACCACATTATCAGGCACAGTGGCAGTGTTCCCAGCTTTAATGATTTTTATTATGAGTTTCATGGTATTTGGTGTTTTCTTCAGCTGCTAGAGTCATGCGATTATATAAGAATCTTAGCTTTCTTTTTTTTTTAAGATAAATTTTTAGTCCTCATGGCTGTGGACAGAAGCTTGAAAGTATGTACCCTAAAATCTTAAATCAGAAGACAAATAGAACCCCAAAAGTAATTATTTATTACGAATCTCATAATTAAGTCAGTCTGATACTGTTCTCGTGTGTGTGTGTGTGTGTGTGTGTGTGTGTGTGTGTGTCAGTCATGATTTTTGACTGGTTGGGTTGGTAATACTTTATGGCCTTAATTAGCAGGTGCTATGAAGACGTAATCTACAGGCAAAGCTTGAAATGCTGTCTTGGAGCTAGTTAAAATACACACACACACTATAAAGGAAATAACTGTCTCACGGAGGCCAATGGAGCCCTTGTGAAATGACCATCCTATTGCTTATTGAAACTATTCCCAAATGTCTGGTACATGAGTGTCTGCTTCACTGTGAAATCTGACAAATATGGCAAAAAAATGAAAAAAAATGTATATATCTAAAAATACACATAAAATAGTACTAATTACTAATTTATTAAATGTGGCGATGAGAATATGTGAAATACACAATACTTAAACTGGGTAGATATATGCGTTAGCGTTGGGATAATTTGGTCTCTTGTAAATATCTGGTAGCATGCTCTGGGTACCAGAAGCTCCTCTCAGAGCTATGCTACGTACCCTGATTACATCTGCCCTTTGATACAGTCCCCTACCAAATAGGCAACCTGAAGAGGAGAGAGGGAAGTAGTACAAGTTAATGTAGCCTTGGAATGTATTAATTTTGTGCAGAGAGGAAAGGATTTTAGAGACTCAATAGAGGAGCCCAGCTACTTTTCATTGTCCCAATTCCCCCCCTCATTGCTTGGTTTGTAAAGCCTGAACCATACAGGGGGACTTTGTGGGATTGGGGGAGTATATTGCAGAGGTGATCACTTCCTTCCTTGCTCATGGATGAAAGCAGAGCTGCAAGTGAGTGAGGAACAAACAGCAGCTTTATTTAACTTGTATATGTTCTTAAAATGATCATGTATCAAAGTTGGGATGTAAATAGGGATATGCAATGGTGCTTCGTTGAGACAACCTTCACAATATTTTGTTTCTTTGTGAATGGTGAAGGTAATGCCCACGCCCCTCTCCACCCCCTGCATCTTCACTTCTTTCCCAGAGGAAGAAAATGGAGATGGATAACTAAATTTGAGATCTCTGTAGTGTTGACAAAGAATATATATAATTTTTTTCTTTCATGTAGTAGTTGCCCAAAGGGAAGGAAAATTCAGAGGACGCTTGTAAGCAAGTCACTGTGCCAGCACAAGTATTCATGATAGACAATTTTAATATTTCTCTAGTCTCTCTGAGCAGTTGTTTGCTACATATCTATAAAGGGGAGGAGAAGAATGGTATTTGTGAGGAAACGGGCACAAGGCTTTTTTTACCCCCAAATATTAAACATTGAATATTGCTAAAGATCAGAGTAAATGGGAAAAAAATGTCGTCTTTAGGGTATGAAACTATTTTACTGTAATGTCAATACATTTAAATTGGTTCAGACTTTTCTTATTAGAATAAATGTTTCCTCTTAAAATGCATGATAATCATAATCAAGACAAAATTTGTTCTGTTATTTATTTTCAAAATGATTGTACATGTTTAGCAGACTTTTTTGATTTAAATCCCTTGGGATATATTGGAGACAGATGTTTAGATGACCTCATGTTTAGAGTCATGTTGTATTTGGACAGCAGATTAAATTTTGCTTAAAATCTTTCCTTATATGTTAGAGTGATCTGGGATTCAGAAAGTAATCAATAATTTATATTGGAAAGATACTACTATATTTCTTTAAAACAGAAGATGTTTTTTCCAGGAGTCTATATGCTACAAAAGATCTGATTATGAAACAGCTTGTTTACAAATGAAAATATTGTTTCTGGCTAGAGGGCTAAATGGGAAACAGATTTTAAAGTTCCATGAATTTAAATGCAAATTTACCATGTCATTTATACCTTCCATAAAAAGCTGGTAAAACCCTGCAACAGGATTTATAATGTAATATCACTTAAAGATTGCTTTGTTAACCTTAATGAGAGCAAATATTTTATCATTTGCTCTCTTTGAACAATGTTGTCTACCTGGTTACAATCAAAATAATGGTAGGTAAGTATGATTGTTCTACATGGGAGGCAGTTCAGTGGCCCATAATAAAATCTTCAATATTTCAACAAAGAGTAATTATCAAAATTGGCCTATTGAAAATATATGGACAGATATATTGACAGATAAAACAGTAATCTTCAAAAGATTGAAGTGACTTACTACTTGCATTAGGCAACACTTTGCCTTTAATGTGTTTTGTCAGATAAAGAGAAATGTATTCAATAAATGGCATGCAGCCATTTACAGTTGTAACTAAAGTTACTGTGTAGCTATCCTTGTCACTACTGACTGAAAAACAATTTTTAATATTTTACTGGAATAATAAAACCATTCAGGTTTTTTTTCTCTGTAAGCTAAAAGAAAAGATTACCCAAAAACATTTAGTGATAATTACAATTCTTGGGGCTAAACCCTTCTTTCACTTAAAAAGGCGTATTTGGGTCTAAAACAGCATAAAAGCTATAGAACTGTTGCACATGAAGGACAAAGCACCAGAAACCCAAAGCAGAGGGAATTTGCACCCTCTATACATCATGTTTCTGTGGCTCACTACAGGTGTGTGAAATATAGGTATATCAAATATTGCCAGTAGGTTCCTCCAGAGCATAGATCCACTTGGTGTTTGGAGGGTGTGTAGGGGGGGTGAATGTAGTGTCTACCCACCATTGTTTCTGGGCAAAGACGTTTTGCTCAGGCTTTTCCTGTGTAGGGTGACCAGACAGCAAATATAAAAAGTCGGGATGGGGAGGTAATAGGAGCCTATATCAGAAAAAGACCCAAAAATCGGGACTGTCCCTATAAAATCAGGACATCTGGTCACCCTGTTCCTGTGGGAATCAAGAGTTGGGACTTAAATGCTGATACCTGCTGAAAAATATTGGCAGACATTCTGTTTACAAATAATTTACTAATATTTACGCTAATTTCTTATTAATAACTTTGCATGGAAATCAGGCTCTGTAGTGTCCTAAGAGTTCATCTGTTCCTGCTTTTTCGCATAAAAAGCATAGGGCCAAATACAGAGAATATGTCTAAATTTGACTCTTATATTAGTAAGTGTAAGGAAGTTTAAAATGCAAGGAAGTTGATTTGGAAAAAGGTATAAATAACACCAATTTAGAGTCTCCTCTGAATTTGTTCCATAATCTTTGCTGACATCTAACAACTGACATATTACAAATATAACTTCAGGTGAGGAATAAGCAACAGAAGCACACAAACTCTAAACAAAAGTTAGTTTTATTTTTTTCATGGAAATTCATCAGAAATAAAAGGACAAAAAAGGTAATTAAAAATTCTGTCTCAGCAGAATTATTTTATCTTCCTAAGTCTTCAGAGAAGCATTCATAACTTTAAGTAACAGCCACACTTTCACAAACACACAATAAAAATATTTTGCAAGTCACTTATTAGGATTATTGTTACCAAGGTGAACAACCTTCAATACAGAGAAATTAGATTATATTGACACCCAAACTTGAGGAATCAGTAGACTAAATATTAACATCCAGATAGATTTACATTCAGAAATGATCTGACAATTACAGTACAGCAAAATATTGATAAATTGCTATGACTCTTTAAATTGGGCTGCTCATTGTTTTGCTGTTTATTCAAAGTTGTTAATTTTAGTGGATAGTACTGGCTTTTTTCTGCTCAACTTTTTTCAGGGCTTGTGAAAACTGTTCATTACTTGGGGAAAAGCAACCCCCAACTCAGAACACTGCACTAAAATGATCTTACAGTTGCAAAGTCAAGCACTCAGAAGTTAGGAAATGCAAGAATTGAAGATGCACTAACTTTAATTTTGCCTTCTTGTGTGTCTGTATTATGGTACATTCTTTAATTACATTTTCAGACTACTTCTTCCGCAGCACACTTGCCTCATTTGGTGCACAGGATTGACCATGCCCACTGTGTCAATAGTCAATAGTTCTTTTATCTTTGTCATTCAATATTTAGCCCTGTATCATCTTTACTGCACGCCATTCAAACCCTGCACTGAACAAAGATTATTAACTTGCTCATGTACTTTTCTATAGAGCTTAGGATTGCCAGCCCTCCAGGACTGGCCTGGAGTCTCCAGGAATTAAAGATTGTCATGTGATGAAATCTCTCGGAATACACCCAGCCAAAGTTGGCAACCCTAATTAGAACTTATTGCCATGATATCCGAGGCCCAGACCCACAAAGGTACAGTAACTCCTCACTTAAAGTTGTCCCAGTTAACATTGTTCCATTGTTACATTGCTGATCAATTAGGGAACATGCTCGTTTAAAGTTGTGCAATGCTCCTTTCTAACATCGTTTGGCAGCCACCTGCTTTGTCCACTACTTGCAGGAAGAGCAGCCCATTGCAGCTAGCTGGTGAGGGCTTGTAATCAGGGTGGACCGGCAGCCCCCTATTAACTCTCTGCTCTCCTAAGTTCCCTGTGCTGCAGCTGCCCAGCAGGCTATCAATCAGCAGTTCAGCTGTCCCTCCCCTCACTGCTATGTGCTGCTCCTGCCCTCTGCTTTGGAGCTGCTCCCAGAGACTCCTGCTTGCTGTGCAGGGCGGGGGCTAATGTCGGGGTGTCCCCCTCCCCCCTGCTCCTGCACCCTGCTTACCCCTTCTTCATATAGAGCTGGGAGGAGACATGGATGGAGAGAGACAGAGAGCTTGGGGCAGCCCCTGCTGTCTCAACTTCCTGATCCACTTAAAAAGACAATGCATTTAAGAGTTAGTCAGCTTACTTAAAGGGGCAATGTGCATCTCTCTGTCTCTCACACACAAGGTGTGTGTCTGTTAGGCTGACTCTCCTCCCTCATGTTCGTGCTGCCTTGTGTGAGAGGCTACATTAACAACAATATGTTAACACTTGAGGGCTCAGCCGACTGCTGGTTCATCATTTAGCAGTAAGGCATTCCCTGGGAAATATCACACCCTCTTCCACCCTCTAACTTCACCACCTCAACCAAGCTTCACAATCATCATAGCTGTGAACAGTATTAAATTGTTTGTTTAAAATGTATAATGCGTGTATATCTACATAATATATAGTCTTTTGTCTGATTGAAAAAAAAAATTCCCTGGAACCTAATCCCTCCCCCTTATATTAATTCTTATGGGGAAATTGGATTCACTTAACATCATTTCACTTAAAGTTGGATTTTTCAGGAATAATTACAACGTTAAGCAAGGAGTTACTGTTCTTAAGTGTCTAAAACTCATACTTAGGTGCCTAATTCCCAGTGTTAGGCTCCACTGTGATCAACAGAATCCCTGCTCAGATATTGCCTTACCTGGTAGGTGCCTAAATTCACTCCACAAACCTGGGGAAGTTAGGCAGGGGAACATATATCTCACCCCGGGGGCCCAATCCAGTAGACATGGTCAGAGGCTGCCTAGCAGATCAGGTCCCTTTCAGGAGGTATTAGTAGTGCCTGCCTTAACATTTATCTCAGTTGTTAGAGCACTCTCCTGGGATTGGGGGGGATCAAGGTTCAATTCCCCACCTCTGCCAGATGGGGGGAGAGGATTTGAATAAGGGTATCCCACACCTCTCAGGCGAGTGCTCTAAGCACTCAACTGTGGGATGTTTTGATCTGGGGCTCCCTCAGTCTCCCTCTCTGCTTTTTCTAAAATCTTGAAATTTAAAAAAGAGACTGGAAAAAAAGAGATTTATGGATTTCTCCCTCTTCCTACCCCCTATCCCCCCCCAGCTCATTATCATGATTTGAACCTTTAGATTTACAGTACAATGCTATGCTACCGAGATAATGGAGAAACTTAGCAGCAGTAATAGGCTGGCTGTTATCCACTGTGTGACCAACCAATTGAGGGGAAAGAGACCCATACTTTGTCAGTGGATTTCACAGCTGTTTGCTGGACAGCAGAGACATGCTGAGATTCAGTTATTACTGGATTCTATTCCAAATTCTGAAGGGGAGTATGTGCTAATAAATACAGATGCTTGTTCCTTTAGCCTGAACAGCTAAATTTCTCTGTCTGCTGTTGCAATGGAGGAACAAAAGAGTTTACGATTGATTACTATTCATGGTATGAAACTGTATTTCAAAAGTAGTGCAGTTAAGAGAAAATTCTATACTTAATTCCACTCTTTGAATTAAGTTGACCTCAGTGTAACTTGAAATTCTTTTCCATCCCCTCTGATTGCACGAGACAGTCCAGTGAGTCTAAGAACTGATAGTATTTCATTCACTCTTCATATTCCTTTTTCACAGGAATTTGCTGCTCTGCTAAAGCACCTTTCTGCTTCTGTAATGTATAAATTACTACTGCGTTTGCTCTAAGAATCACTTTCTTCCAGATTAAGGGACAGAAGCATCAATGATTATATGAAATTCACTTTGAACTTGAAGAATTTGAAGAATGTAAACTTAAGCTCTTCCAGGGTATTTTTTTATTGGAAAGAAAAGACTTACTAAGAGATCTCTGTGTCCAGTGAAACTGAATAAAAGAGATGTCCTTTTAGGTTCTCTGCACTATTTCTGCAAATTAGGGGACTTCTTAAGTACTTGTAATATACGGAGCTTTGACTGGCTGCCTAAGCTCTACTTCCTTTGTGGCTTTGCATTTCTTATGGAATTGCATTTGGGAATTTACTTTAGAGTCAGACTAGATTACTTTCCGACTCATAAAAGTTACTATCTTTTGAAAATCGGTTATTTTAAAGCGGGGGTGGTAAGCTCTTGAACCACAGTGTTGTACACTTCTCAACTATAAGAGCTGTGCAGCCTGTTACGAAACAGCAAAATCATTTCACTGGAATGGTATTATAGTAATTCTCCAAAAAGTTGAACACTATTTATTTATTTATTTATTTATTTATTTATTTATTAATATCCATGTAAGCCCTGAAGTCCTGGATACTAGGGAAGTCACTCTTGGCACCTGTTGGTGAATAGTGAAAAGTGCAGCCCAGAGCTGTTTGAGGACAGAGGCTCCATAGAGGAGAAAGCTCCATTCCAACATTTGTTGATGAGCAAGGGGAAACAACTGAATGGGCCATTTGAATTTAAGTTATATGACCATTTGGGGCACTTTTGAGTTTGGGAGCAATCAAATGCTATTGCCCCTGTTGAGAAAGCCATATTTAAATCAAACCTTATACTTAAATATCTTTCACCCACAACCTTTACTGAAGTCCATAGGAGTTGCAGGTGCCTGACATTTATGAAAATAGACAACTTTTATATAAATGGATTTAAGTGCCTATGTTTAGATTCCCAAGTTTGAAAGTTTCAAGAGTGGCTTAAAGTGGAGGATAGACACTGAGCTCAGGGCTTCTAACCTGAATTCCTATTTCTCTCCCAAGCACAGGGCCAGGTGCATAGCCATGGCTTACTTGTAGCATTCAAGTTACACATCTCCCCAAAATCACTGTGTAGTAAGCATCCCTGCTGAATGCATGGGGCCCATGCCTGTGAACCAGAAACTTACCCAGATCCTTCCACTCCTCCCCCACATCACTATCTTCTGTGACTTCCTTCCCCTCACAAAATGAGCCTAAAAGCTATCTCAGAGGAATGGTGCCATAGGAAGTACCAAGTGGTGAATGACATGAATAACCAATCTCAGCTGCTAGCCCCAGGTTGTGTTGTACTGTAGACAATGTATTACATTGCTCACTTGACTTTGTTTTGTTGTTTGTGTTGTGAGAATCTCTCCTCTGTGCTCGGGTAGCAAAAATCTATTGCTACATCTGGTTATCAGGAGTTGGAATCATGCAGGAAACTGCAGATAAAAAAAATTCAGTGAGGAAAAAGCTAGTGTGTGGGATGGACAGAACCACAGACAACTCGTGCTTCCCCATGCTGGGTGGGACACAATCTAAAAGGGAGGACACATGACTGCCTCACATGTCTTCTCTGCCCAGTGACCTCCCCACCCTGTGTCCAGCCCAAGGCCACTGTGCTTTCCCCACCCCATGTTACCTGTTTGAGGGTGGGGGGTGCTCTGTCACTCTCCCTTCCCACTGTACGTTCAGCCACTTTCCCTAACAGCTGAGTGGGGACCAGGATAGAGTCGCTTCTCCCTGACAGTCTGGCTGGGAAGCAGTGGTGGCCTGCTCCCTGATCAGGCTCGACTGCCAGGGACAGAAAAAGAATGAGAAAAATACAAATAATTGCCTTTGTAGTTGAGGACAAACGAAGGGATGGTGTTGGTTGTGCTAATGATGGTTCATTAGACTGAAGATTCTCTTAAGTTTACGCAGTGATTAAAACACATAAAAATTAGGGCTGTCAATTAAAACTGTGATTAATCACAATTTTTTAAATTGCAATTAATTTTGAGTTAATTGCATGAGTTAACTGTGATTAATTGCACTGTTAAACAATAGAATACCAATTGAAATTTATTAAATATTTTTGGATGTTGTCTACATTTTCCAAATATATTGATTTCAGTTACAAAACAGAATACAAAGTGTACACTGCTCACTTTATATTTTTTATTACAAATAATTGCATTCTAAAAATGATAAAAGAAACAGTATTTTTCAATTCACCTCCTACAAGTACTGTAGTGCAATCTCTTTATCGTGAAAGTGCAACTTGCAAATATAGATTTTGTTATGTAACTGCACTCAAAACAAAACAGTGCAAAACTTTAGAGCCTACAAATCCACTCAGTCCTACGTCTTGTTCAGCCAATCAACAAGACAAACAAGTTTGTTTACATTTATGGGAGATAATGCTGCCCACTTCTTATTTACAATGTCACCAGAAAGTGAGAGCAGGCATTCGCATAGGACTTTTATAGCCAGCTTTGCATGGTATTTACATGTTAGATATGCTTAACATTCATATGCCCCTTCATGTTTCGGCCACCATTCCACAGGACATGCTTCCATGCTGATGGTGCTCATTAAAAATAATGCTTTAATTAAATTTGTGAATGAACTGCTTGGGGGAGAATTGTATGTCTCCAACTCTGTTTTACTGCATTCTGCCATATATTTCATGTTACAGTAGTCTCAGATGATGACTCGGCAAATGCTCTTTTTAAGAATACTTTTGCTGCAGATTTGACAAAATGCAAAGAAGCACTTGAATGTTTAAGAATCTGAAGTGTCTTCCAAAATCGGAGAGGGACAAGGTGTGGAGCATGCTTTCAGAAGTCTTAAAGAGCAAACTTTCCAATGAGGAAACTACAGAACCCAAACCACCAAAAAAGAAAATCAGCCTTCTGCTGGTGGCATCTCGCTCAGAGGATGAAAATGAACATGCATTGGTCTGCACTGCTTTGGATTATCAAGCAGAACCTGTCATCAGCATGAACGCGTGTTCTCTGGAATTCTGGTTGAAGCATGAAGGGATATACGATCTTTAGTGCATCTGGCATGTAAATCTATTGCAACGCCAGCTATAACGGTGCTGTGTGAATGCTTATTCTCGCTTTCAGGTGACATTGTGAACAAGAAGCGAGCAGCATTATCTCCAGCAAATATAAACAAACTTGTTTGTCTGAGCTCTCTGAACAAGAAGTAGGACTGAGTGGACCTGTATGCTCAAAAGTTTTACATTGTTTGGTTTTTTAATCCAGTTTTTTTGTACATAATTCTACATTTGTAAGTTCAACTTTCATGATAAAGTGATCGCACTACAGTACTTGTGTCAGTCTCTTTCCCACTTTGAACTTTAGCGTCCAGAAGGTGGGGACCTGCATGTCCCTTCTAAGCTTAATTCCTAGCTTAGATCTTGTAGTGCTGCCACTAACCAAAATATAGCGTTTAGTACACTCCTTGTCTCCCCAAAACCTTCCCTGGGGAGACCAAGACCCAAACCCCCTGGGTCTTAAAACAAGGGGAAATAAACCATTCCCCTTCCCCTTTCCTTTTCCTTTTCCTTCCCAGATTTTCCCCTCCCTGGGTTATCCGGAGAGATACTGTGATTCAAACCCCTTGAATCTTAAAACAGAGAGGAAATTCACCCTCCCCCCCCCTTCTTTCCCCCACCAATCACTGTTGAGTTCCGACCCAGTCCCCTTGGGTCTTACACAAGGACAAAATCAACCAGGTTCTTAAAAAGAAAAGCTTTTAATTAAAGAAAGGAAAAAAAGTAAAAATTATCTCTGTAAAATCAAGATGGAAAAATGTTTACAGGGTCTCAGCTTTACCCAGACCAGAGGGACTCCCCCTCCCAGCCCAAGTATAAGTTACAGCAAACAGAGGTGAAATATCCTTCCAGCAAAATACACATTTGCAAATAAAGAAAACCAACATAAATCTAATCCGTTTTCTATCTATTACTTACTATCTTGAACCTGAGAGACTGTTTCAGTAAGATTGGAGAAATCTGGTTGCACCTCTGGCTTCTCTTAATCCCAAGAGGGAACAAAGAACAGAACAAACAGCACAAAACAAAGACTTCCCTCCACCAAGATTTGAAAGTATCTTGTCTCCCGATTGGTCCTCTGGTCAGGTGTCAGCCAGGTTCACTGAGCTTGTTAACCCTTTACAGGTAAAAGAGACATTAACCCTTAACTATCTGTTTATGACAACTTGTCTTAGGTGAATTGAAAAATACTATTTCTTTAAAGTGAGTACTGTATACCTTGTATTCTGTAACTGAAATAAATGTATTGGAAAATGTAGAGAACATCCAACAATATGTAAATAAAGGGTATTCTATTATTGTTTAACAGTGTGATTAATCTCGATTAAAAAAAATTAATCATGCAGTTAATTGCAAACTTTTTAATTGCTTGACAGCCCTAATAAAAATTGGAGGAGCTCTCCAAATCTGCTGATTGTATGTCATTATTGGTTTTATTGTCACATGATGAGGTACTTTTCAGAGAGAAGAGAATGGCGACAAGGGAATAAATATTTTCGTAAGTAGTTCATGTCCATATATAGACCCTCGGATTACAAAGTGTGTGTGTGTTCATACAATAACTTCTTAAAATGAAAACTGTGGTATAGCTCATCCAGTGCACTAAATGCCCCAATTACAATTATGTGGGTGGAACCAATCACTATGCTCTTGATTGAACTAACATGGGAAAATAAGACACAAACATCTTCTCATCTCTTGATGAACACTTCAGAGTGATCACTTTGTCTGACCTCTCAGTCCTTATCCTCCAAGGAAACCTGTACAAAACCTTACCTTCAAAAGACAAGACTGGGAGCTTAAATTCATAACTTTGCTAGACACTAAAAATCATGGGATAAGCTATAAAACCAGTGTCCTTCTTAAGACCAACAATCTGTAACCCACTAAACCTCCTTTTTGTCCTGTGACAACAGCCATGTTAATGGGTCACTTCACCTTGAATGATTCCTTAGTTTAACATAAGTAGTTATCATAAATTTTAGCTGTAGGACCTTTGTGTTTAGCTGTGACACTAAGTACATTTTCCAGACCTGAAGAAGAGCTGCATGTAGCTTGAAAGCTTCTCTCTCACCAACAGAAGCTGATCCAATAAAAGGTATTACCTCACTGACCCAGTTTCTAGATAGCAATGTTCCCAGTACAAATGGCTTGGCTTACTCTGTTTTTTTCCTGGGGTCCTTCCAGAGGAAATGGATACAGAAACTAAACCTGTGGGTAAATAAATAGGGAAAATATCCTCAGGGCAATTTGTCATCAATAAATAAGCTGGTTTACATGGTCCCTGATCAGAGTCGCATGTAAAGAGCTGCACACATGAAGCTTTTTCAGTGCATAACATAGGGTTACCAGGTGTCTAATTTTTCAACTGGAACACCCAGTCGAAAACGGGCTCTGCGCTGCTGCCTGGGCTGTTAAAAGTCCAGTTGGCAGTGCAGCGGGGCTGGCAGGCTCCTTGCCCGGCTCTGTGTGGCTCCCAGGAAGCAACCGGCATGTCCAGCTCTTAGGCAGAGAGATGACCGCAGGGCTCTGTGCACTGCCCCAGTCTGCAGGTGCCACCCACGCCAGGAACCGGCCAATGGGAGCTGTGGGGTCAGCATCTGCAGGCAGGGCAGCGCTCGGAGCCTCCCTTCCACCTAGGAGCCAGAGGAGCATGTCACTGGTTCATGGGAACCGCCTGAGGTCAGTGCTGCCTGGAGCCTGCACCTCGAACCTATTCCCGCACTCTCTGTCTCAGACCAGAGCCCCATCCCACACTCTGAACCCCTCATTTCTAGCCCCACCCTGAAGCCCACACCTCCAGCCCAGAGCCTGTACTCCCTTGTACACCCCAACCTGGAGCCTGCTCCCACACTCCGAACTGCTCGGCCCCAGCCTGGAGCCCTCTCCTGAACCCCAAACCCTTCATCCCCTGTCCCACCCAAGAGTCAGCACCCCCAAATTGACCCCTCACCCCCTCCCTCACCCCACTTTCTGCCCCATCCCAGAGCTCCCTCACACACTATGAAACCCCCAGTCTGGAGCCCCCTCTGCACCCCAAAACCCTCATCCCTGGCCCCACCCCAGAATCCACACCCCCAGCCAGAGCCCTCCCACCCCCTGGCACCCCAGCCATCTTCCCCAGCCTGGTGAAAATAAGCAAGGGTGGGGGAGAGAGAGCGATGGAGGGAGGGGGGATGGAGTGAACAGGTACGAGGCTTCGGGGGGGGTGTAGGGCAAGGGTGTTCAGTTTTCTGCAGTTAGGAAGCTGGCAACTCTAGCACAACAACAAAGAGCTTTACTGGGCCTACAAAATCCAGGAACAAAGTTGCATGTTCTTGGGCACCATGTATAGTCACATTATCTATTAACTGACTAATTGCATATATAGACATCTCTTTTATAGAGCACTGTCATAACAGTCTCTAACCTAACAAGATGATTCTCCAGATCATTAAAGGAAGTGTCAACAGTTTTGCTCCCAAGACTCTGACCTTGGGCCCCAAAAACACAGCTGGGGACCATAGGACAGCATGTTAAAAATATCACCATGTTATTCTGATACCCTGTCACACATGCCATGTTTATTGCCTTTAAAGTGCCTAGTTTTAGAAAGGAACACATTAAAAGGAAAAAAACTGTTTATGGATTATAGTTCTTTAAAATTCAGATATATAGCTTTCTCCCCAAACCTTTGCTTTGTAACTGTGAATACAGTTTTGAAAGATAGAGAATGTTATCAGCACATCAATATATAAAATACCATGAAACCTGAGCTAAGGGAAAAAATTTTAATTGGAAATGGCTATTTCAGTGTTTGATAAATTATCCATGACCTCTGACATTGTTTACTAGGATTTTTCTTTCAAGTTATTTGTATAATGTTACCACTTTGCCTGTTTAATGGCATCTCCATGTATATGTGCAGATAAGACATAAATTGTTGGCAAATGCTCCACAATAAATACTAAAAATTCCATGAATTTCTTCCCGAAGTAAATTTCTGAAGTCAACTTTCCCACATACCATACATTTGTAGTAATTTACTGTCAATTTTAAAACCATTCTATTTATTACATATCTAATTTATATTTCTGTGGTGAAATAATTAGCCCTTGAGGACAGCTGTCTTAGAAATCTTATGTGAGAATGTGTACTGTTTCTTTTAAATCCGTAGCAGGAAGAGAGACTGAAGTGGATGGAGGAAAGTTCTAGGTAAAACCAATAAAGTGAAGCAGACAGAAAGCAGGAACATTGTGTGTATGTATATGCGTGAGAGAGAAAGTTCAGGTTTAGAATAATACTGTTTTTTTTTTTAATCTAAAGAAGTTTCTTGTTCAGAATTAGAAGAAAATGACCCTTTACCATGGCCACGTGACATGGTGTCAGAAGCTAATGCTTTAGTTTTGGACCTGCATAAATTAGAGGAAAAGAAAATGTGAAAGTTCAATAGTCCCCTTTCAGCTGGGTAACTCCATATAAAGGTCTGAGTGGTAGGAGTACTTCACCAAATTCTGAACCTCAGTGAAGCTTAACACAGACAGCAGCAAAGTATAGGCTGGCTCATTAATTTATGCAATGAAGTGGGAAACTGAAAATATTTAGCAATCATTTGCCACCTAGTTGCTGACAATGTGGAATGTGTGGGTGGTCTCATCTTGCTTTGCAATGCATAAGCATCTGTATCACAGAAGCTGCCACCACAGTCAGCACTAATCTGCAATATCAGCAGAGAAGCCAAGGAAGGAAACCACACTGAGACTCAACACTCCTCTTCCTCGCTGACCCCATTTCCTCCAGGGAAGTTGAGAGTGTGAGGAGATTTGCGCTGCCTGTATTGAACCTACTCTAGAAGCAGCAAAGAATCCTGTGGCACCTTATAGACTAACAGACGTTTTGGAGCATGAGCTTTCGTGGGTGAATACCCACTTCGTCAGATGCATGCGTCCGACGAAGTGGGTATTCACCCATGAAAGCTCATGCTCCAAAACGTCTGTTAGTCTATAAGGTGCCACAGGATTCTTTGCTGCTTTTACGGATCCAGACTAACACGGCTACCCCTCTGATACTTGAACCTACTCTGTTAACTCCGGTCTTCTGGTCTGTTAATCTGGCATTTGTCGAGCATTAAATTCAAACACTTTCAAAAATAATTTTGATTAAACTGTTTTACCTGCCATTTTGAACGATGCATACAAGAAAAGTTAGCATTCTGAAGGTGCTTTGTGTTGCCAGAACATTCCAACTTAAAATATTTACTATTCTTTTTATGCCTATGATACTTGTACTTCAGCATTTAAAATGGAGATGGCAGTGTTGTCTGTTCACAATCTTTGTGTTTTCCAGAGTCGTAAAAGCAAGTAACATAACAGTTGGCTAAAGTTCTGTCTTACCTCTTGGGACTGTCTTTGGCAACTGCTTTTGCTGAATTCATGTGTGCAAACAGAAGCTTCAGCACTTGGTGTTTGCTATAGATACTCTATACTATAAAATATATTGAGTATAATTTAATTTTCTGGCAATAAATGTAAGTATTAAATTATTACAAGTGTGAAAATAGTTCTTTAAAAGTTAATACCACTCTGCGGCCCGGGTGTGGAAGGAGAATAATTCATTAATTGAAATGGCTTCTGTAAGGATTTATCAAGAAAGGTTAACTTTCTTTCCTTTATAAAAGTCTCTTGAGATCTGTTTATATTACATTTGTAATAATTTAAAATATTTCACAAAGACTTGGTATTAATTTTATTCCATATACATTTTCCTTTTGGTAGTTCTAAACACACAGGAAAGCTCTGAGTTTCAACGTGTTCATAGCCTAGTAACCTAAATAGTTTTAGTTGTCTTGTTTAAAAAAAAGTTTCCCCTTATGAATAATGTGGATGATCAGTGCAAAAACAACTTGAATAGCTACTATATTAATTTTTGCGCCCACCATGGGAGACCCAAGCTGAAAATACAGCCTGTCTTAAATTTTCCCCCCAGCTCTATTTATCTAAAACTTTTTTGGGGCAAAAAATACAGATTTGGGGATGCCAAACAGTTTAGTGACTTTGTGGCAATTTCACCAAATTGTTTATTTCAAGGAGGAGGGAAGGGGCAAAATAATATTTGAAAAAATTGAACAATTACATTTTGACTGTTTTTTTGAATGTTTTTTGATTTTTCAATTCTAAATGAATTGAAGTTTTCATCCATATTATTTAAAAAATTAACCTTAAAAAGGCTCAAAATAATATTTCATTTTGGGTTGGACAAAGCATTTTGTTTGACCTGAAATGAAAATTTTTAACTTTTTGGTTTGCTGAAAATTAAAAAAATAATAATTTCAGAACAGCCTACAAACAAAAGATGATTTTTGCCACTTTTAATTTTGAAACAGCCAGCAAACTAAAAAATCAGTTATTCCTACAACTCTTTGTGTTAAGTGAAACTTTATAGAACCACATTAGTAGTAATTGTCATTTGAAATGTTGACCTCCCATATTGAAATATATCAGACCACAGTCTTGCAACTTGCTCTGCACCTGCTGACCCCTGCATCCACCTGGAGTCTCATTGACAAGAGCAGGGGTCTGAACTAGGGGTCTGCTTATCTGGAGCCTCAGTTGGCTTTTTAATGCTATCAGTTATGACTGCCTCTGAAATTAAAGGCTAACAAATCCATGTGGTAGAAGTACTATATTTGTTTAGTTTTGCAGTTTTTGAAAGTAGAGCTTTTTCTCTACATCAGATTTGATGAGCTTTTAAATTGTTGCTACATATGAACAATAATTAATGCAGCTAATAGGCAACACTGTTTGAATTCTCTCATATGGTAGTGGTAATGACATCTTTATTTCAAGTTGTTCTGGGATATATTTAATGATTTTTTTTAACCCCTAAGAAAATTTATTCTCAGCTGGATTCTTTCATTGTAGGTATTACTCTTAACTTTATGGGTTTATTTATAATTATTATTGAAAGGATATAGTCTAGTGACTTTGAAAGGTATCCATTAAAAGACTTCAATAACAAGTGCATGACTTTGAAAGTCATGTTAGACCATGCGTAACATAACATCAAATATTTTACAAATAGTATGATATGCATACAATATTCAAGATTAATGTATTGTATATCAGTAGTGGTGCGTGCATTTTTAGAGCTATCTATTCCTCTTGAATCTGCCGTTGACATAAATGGTAGTTGCAAGAGCATTACCCTTAATGTACAAAGGCAGGGTTTGTACTACTGCCAAAACTGACCTATTTTATCTTACAAGTGAAGTCTTTGATACTTAGGCATTTGAAGATCTAGAAATACGTGAGAAGAGTTGGAAAGGCTTGAGCATGATACATTTATGTTCTGTATATACTATTCGTTTCTTTAATGGATGTAACTGTATTTATAAGGGCAGGTCTATCTGCAGTTAATGTACCTTAATAAATTTGGTTGGTATTTAAGGGATGACATCATTCAGATTTTTTAGTCCTGATTCTTTGTAACCTATTCAAGCTCTGTTTTACTTTTTTCCATTCTCTTCTGCTGAAGCAGGAATTTCCTGAGAAATGGGCTCCAGTCAATTAGGAAACGATGTAGCACTATTTTCAAAACATAAATAATGTGAAATATATTCCAACGAGACTGTTTGCTTTTCTTTCAGATTAGATGATATCCTTATGATAGTCTAGTCTATACAGGTGGAAAAAAGTAATCTGATGTTATCAGCATTTTAAGATTTTAACAATTACTATAACTTTCTATTACAACTGAAATAACTGACAGTTTTCTTTGCTATTTATTTTCTTAAATTGAAGTTATCTTACTGTCCTGGCAACATTTGTTCTGCTTTTTTAAAAAATCATGTGTGTTGGTTGCAAAGAATATATTAATTTTAAAACCAGAAATACTAATTTTTTTCAAGTTATTATAGTTGTGACACTTCTTATGGGTATAATTCATACATTTTTAAACATGGCCTTTAGAAATATTTACGTTGCCTTGTTGTTGAAACAGCTGGAAAATGTTCCCCTCCAAATCTAATTAATCAGAACAAGGGGTTCCTAAAGAGTAGGGGCCAAAGGACTAACCAGGGAGGTATGGACAAATCTCAACTTTTCTTTCTTCTTAAAGAAAAATAAAAGTCGGTCTCTAGTTGTTATGCATGCAAAGAAAACTTTCAAAATCGAAGTGATTATAGCCAGTGCAGTGATGTCTGCCTCAATTTGCAGAGAACTGGAAACTTGCTCTGGGTTGTGAACTGCCTGTTCATTTCAATAAGTGCTTACTCGTATGTCAGTGATAATACTTTAAATGTCAATGTTTTGTTAACTATTTTGCTGCTCATCAAAACATGTAAGAAAGGAGAGGAAGTATTGTATTATGAAGATATACATCCACATTTCCTAAAATGTGTTGGGGCAGAGGCAGGGAGCGTATGAGGGGCGGTTGTCTTAAAGGACTTGCTAGAGGGGAGGTGGGAAGATGTCTAAAATAAGATGGTTAGGCCTTTAACAACATATGCTGGGATTTCAGGATGGCATGACTAGTTTTGTTCTTCTAAATGGATTCTCAGCTTTCACAAGTTTGGGAAATACTTCTTCACAACATGAACACCTCGATCCTTAGGGATATTGGTCATAGTCTGACCTAGTGTCAGTAGGTGCAACTCCATTGACTTAAATTTCTGAATTTGGCCTAATCTGTAGATTTTTCAGGGCTGTGATATCTACACAGTAGTCAATAATTTTACTCTTGCGAAGCTGTTATTATGAGGTAAAAATAAACTAGCTTTCTCTCATTCCTGCCTTTCCTGTGCCTTGGACTTAAGCAGTGATTAACTGTGCTCTCTGCTGGCTTTTGCTTGAGCTTTTTCTTCATTCAGTATGCATTGCCAGACTTCTCTGTAGCACTTCAGTAACGAGAAGGAGGAGTACTACAAGAAATAGGGTGACCAGATGTCCCGATTTTATAGGGACAGTCCTGATTTTTGGGTCTTTTTCTTATATAGGCTCCTATTACCCCGCACTCCCATCCCGATTTTTCACATTTGCTGTCTGGTCATCCTAACAAGAAAGGACACACACTCTGAAGCCATGCATCATGGGAACCTTTAGCAGTACTGCTTGTCTAGACTCACAACTCATTATGTATTCTGAGCCTTTCTCTTGGTCAGGATGTTACCAAGAAAGAAAAGAATTCAAGAATTTGTGTGAGATCAGCTTTACCCTACAGCACACATTGCCTGTTTTGGTTTGGTAGTAGGCTTGATACAATATTTAGCGGTTGGGTTGATGATATATGCAGGATGGCCACGCCCCAGTGTTTGGACTAGTATGTTAATGTTTTCATCTCAGACTGCCAAGAACAACTGATACTCTTCAGTTGAATTGGTGTACTGTTCCCTGGCTGAGAAGTCTACCTTTAGTGTATATACACAGTTGCATGGCTGTGGCAGTTGAGGGTAAGTAATCTGTGCAGTCTCCCTCATCCAACCAATGAAATCACTGCATGCAAATTAATGGTAGAGTAAAGGTTGTGATTGGCTGAGTTACCTCTAATGTCACAATGGTCTTTCTAGGACTCTTGGAATTGCATAGATACAGGATTAACTGTAGCTGTACACTACATGGCTGTAATTTATAAAGTCAAAATGGCTGAGAACATAAAAGTATATATTTCTCAGAGTTTGTGAACAGAGCTTTCCCTTTGTTGGAAGCACAACCACCTAATCGTTACCCTACATGGATGTTACTCTCACCATCTCTGATCAACTGTCATAACTGGAACAAATTATTAAACAATCCATTTGTAACTACCTAGAAGATAATAGGGTTATAAGGAATAGCCAACATGTATCTTTCAAGAACAAATTATGCCAAATCAACCTAATTTCCTTCTTTGACAGCGTTGCTGGATAGGGGAGAAGCTTCAGGTGTGATATACCTTGATTTCAGTAAGGCTTTTGACATAGTCCCACATGACATTCTCATAAGCAAACTAGGGAAATGTGGTCTAGATGAAATTACTATAAGGTGAGTACACATTTGGTTGAAAGACCACACCCAAAGGGTATTTATCAATGAATCTCTGTCAAACTGGAAAGATGTATCTAGTGGGGTCCAGCAGGGGTCAATCCTAGGTCTGGTACTATTCAATATTTTCATTAGTGACTTCAGTAATGAAGTGGACAATGTGTTTATAAAATTTGTGGATGGCACCAAGCTAGGAGGGGTTACAAGCACTTTGGAGGACAGGATTAGAATTCAAAACAACCTTGACAAATTAGAGAAGTGTATGAAACCAACAAGATGAAATTCAATAAAGACAAGTGCAGAGTACTACACTTAGGAAGGGGGAAAAAATCAAATGCACAACTGCAAAATGAGGAATAACTAACTAGCAGTAGTTCTTCTGAAAAGGATCTGTGATTTGTAGTGAATCACAGATTGAATGAGTCAACTTGACGTAGTTGCACAGAAGGCTAATAACATTTTGGGGTATGTTAATAGGAGCTTCATATATAAGGTATGGGAGGCAACTGTCCCACTCTGCTCAGCGCTGGTAAGGCCTCACCTTGAGTTCTGTGTCCAATTCTGGGCATCATCATGCTTTAGGAAAGATGTGAATAAACTAGAGAGAGTTCAGAGGAGAACAACAAAAATGATTAAAGGGTTTAGAAAACCTGACCCTTGAGGAAAGCATGCTAAAATTTAGGCATGTTTAGTCTTGAGAACAGAAGACTGAAGAGGACCTGATAACAGTCTTCAAATATGTTAGGGGCTGTTATAGAGAGGATGACACTCAATTGTTCTCCATGTTTGCTGAGGGCAGAACAAGAAGTAAAGGGCTTAATCTGCAGTAAGGGAGATTTAGGTTACATATTAGGAAAAATTCTCTAACTAGCAGGATAGTTAAGTACTGGAACAGGCTTTCAAGGAAGGCTGTGGAATCCCCATCACTGGATGCCCCCCCCCCCACCCCCGGAGAATAGGTTAGATTAGGGTGACCAGACAGGAAGTATGAAAAATCGGGACGGAGAGTGGGGGGTAATAGGCGCCTATATAAGAAAAAGACCCCAAAATTGGGACTGTCACTATAAAATGGGGACATCTGGTCACCCTAGGTTAGACAAATATAGTCACGTATGGTGCACATTTATTTGGTCCTGCGTCTGCCAAAAGGGGTGGACTTGATGACCTCTCAAGCTGCCTTCCAGCTCTGCATTTCTGATTCAAACTGCCACAGAGCCTTTGGACTCCAACATTTCTTCCGGTTCTCACAGACAATATAAGTGAGTGAGGAAGACAAATGTGTGTGTTGTGCTGGGAGAGTTGTTGATTAGTGTGGGGTGTGTTCTGTGATGAAGGTCTGTGTGAGTTTTGGGTTGTGTGCACAGTTTTATGGGGGGTTGTGCTGGTTCTGTTGATTTGTGTAGGTGGCAATGAGGTGCATGGATGTGGCGGTTGGGCCAAGTGTCCACCACCGGTGCGCTCTTTCTCTGTCTCTCCCATACAACCAATTAAACTGTTGCATGCAAATTACCTGTAGAGTAAGGGTGGTGATTGGTCGAGTTACCTCTGATAGCATGGCATAGATATATGCCTTACTTTAGCAGTATGCTGCATGGGTGTAATTTGTAAAGTCACTTAAAACTTAAAAAATGGATAGTAATAGACCACAAAAGCCAGTGATGGTTGATCCTGGGATAGTCTAAACAAAAAGAGCTCTCAACCATGCTTCTGTCACTTCACACTGAGGGCAGTTGTACACTACAGCTGAGATCGACAATCTGAGATTAATCCACTGGCAGTCGATTTAGTGGGCCTAGTAAAGACCCACCAAATCGACTGCAGATCGCTCTCCAGTCAACCCCTTTATTCTAACCCCAACGAGAAAAGTAAGGTAAGTCGACGGGAGATTTTCTCCCGTTGACCCCCCGCAGTGTAGACCCTGCAGTAACTCGACCTAAAGTACGTCGACTCCAGCTACATTATTCACATAGCTGGAGTTGCGTAGCGTAGGTCGACTTACCGCGGTAGTGTAGACATAGCCTGTCTCTACAGATATTTTAGGCTTTTGAGTGACACAGAGTGACATTCTGGTTTGAATAGTTTTGTGTTGTAAACAAAGATGCAACTTTTTCATATAATATTAGTAAACTACTGAGTTATTAGCAGATCAAGGAAAGGTGTGGGATTAGCGCACATAATATGGTATGTGTAATCTTGGTTATTTAAAGTTCTTTCCCTTTTAAAATACTGTGCCTGTTTAGATCACTAATGTATTTTAATTGTTTCCATCTTTCAAAATATGTCTAGCAAGTTCAGTTTTTAGTTGTTGTTAGACAAATAAACTGGTATTAGATGCAGTGCTTTCTTCCTTTCAAACATAGTTTCAAATTAGTGCTTAATGTGGTTTGAAGATTTTGCCAGAATATTCCCCCAGATCCTACTTTTGTATGAGGGTGGTTGATTACATCTATTTTATTTTTTTTTTTAGTTTACAAATGCCAATATATTCAGAAGAATGCAAACCCTGGGACCATTTGTCATCACACTTTGATTGTAGTTCATTTCATTATTGTATGTAGGAGGAAAAGCAAACAATTAGATGTCTGAGAGTGGATACATTGGAGTGTCAGGGCGTGCTAAGCATTATTATTGCATAACATAGTTGTACAACCTTCGATTATTTTGCACTGCCTTTAACACTTACCTGCCTGGATTTGGAAGATACACATCTGCAAAAAGGCTTTTTGTTTAAAATATGCTTTAACATAAATATGGAAATACTGTTGCAACAAAAGTAAATTAACAATACTTCTGGGCTTTTGGAAGGGGAGGGGGAGAATTAAAGCCCTTCTATGGGGAATGGGGTAGTAGTAATTGCATCCTCGTTAAATAATAAGAAAAGTCAGAGGAAAATCAGGGTCCAAAATAAAAACTCCAAACTCTCTCCCAGCAATATTCAGATAAGACAATTGAAACTCCAATTTAGAAGCACTTAGGGTGTCTTTTACTTTGTTCTAGAGCCTACTCTAGCAAGCAAAATAGTGATACTCAGACTGAGGGTCGCGAGAGCCACAAGTGGCTCTTTAGTGTTTCTCCTGCAGCTCTTTGCAGCACATGATATTAAAACACTGTGTGATTTCATTATTAACCAATCAGGATGCTTTCACTATGTTGTTAACCAATTATAGTTGATAAAATAATACGTGGCCTGCCATTTTGCTATGAGCATTATATATATGAGAGAGAGAGTAAATAAAACAATGAATTCACACTACTGTGGCTCTTTTGGGTAATGCTGATCACTAATTTGGCACCTGAACCACTGAGATCTGAGTATCACTGCTTAGAACGTGACAATTCTATCTAGGTAGGGCAATATACCTCCATGTCTGATACTGGAGGAAGAGAAGACATGGAGGATTAAGTGAAAAGAGAGACGCTAGTGGAGAGTAGTGAGGTGACCTCTACTCATCCACAGAGGAAACCTGCACAACACCTTCAAAAGACGAGCCTGGGAGCTTGAATTCATAATTTGCCTAGACACTAAAAATCATGGACTGAATAGCCACACTGGATTTATGGCTTATTACAACAAACTATAACCCGCTATATCTCCCTTCCCCTGGCTTTTTTTTTCTTCTCCTCCCCTCTCTCTCCATCCCCAGCCTTTGACTGCAGAGATACTAACAGCCCACTTCACTTTTAATAGTCTCTTGGAAAATATGTTAATTTCAGATGCTAAACCATCTGTTCCACCTTGCATTTAGCTGTGCCACTCTGAGTACATTTCCCAGACTGAAGAAGTCTGTGTAAGCTCAAAAGCTTGTCTCTCTCACCAACAGAAGCTGGTCCAATAAAACATATTACCTTCCCCTACTTTGCTTCCAATGGACATTTTCAACTAATTCTTTGACAGTGCTGTGAGCCTGGAGAACAGTGAAATTGGAGTCACTTCAGTTGACCATGGTGTCAATTCCTGAAGAAAATGAGAACCATTGAAGCAGAAGAGATGTGTTTTCTTGAATCACAGGTAGTGACTGATGGATGCTATGTATGCATCAGAATTGATGACCCAACTGCTGCTTGGAAGATATGTGTGTTGAGATAATTAGAAGATCATTTGGTAGTGGTTGCAAGTCATGACTGCTCATAGTTAAGGCTGGAGTTTGGCAATGGCCTCTTCTGCAAAAATTCAGTTCATCTGGTAGCTGGGACCATTACCAGATGTTCTGTCCTTGTCCCTTGTAACTCTGCTAAAGCTCCTTTGCTTTGACATAGCACTGTGCCATGTCCTGCACATATCCCTTCTTCACTAGCGCTGCAATCCACTTGTAGATCTTGACATTCTGGTGACTGCTATTCAGATGGCACTGGACAGGCTCCTTTCCTCAGAGGAAAAGGAAATTAAGGGCCTTCTGATGGGATCACAGAGGCACAGGGCATGGCTGCTATAATCTGTATGCTACTCCAGGTTTGGGACTTTGCCACAATCTGGAATTGCAAATGTACACATTGGTCTGTATGCCAGCAGTTAAATGGGGGAGGTGATATCTGCTCAGGATAACCCTGGAGCAGTAGAGGACATGCAGGCCAATCCAGAAGTGAAGCAATGTACTTACTGTAGGATAATAGTGAGAGGACTGCCAGAAGCAGCATAGTTAGTCTGAAATAGAGATGTGTCCACTGGAACTTATACTGTATAACTATTCTGGAATATTTATGTCACTTCCAAAGCAAATTAAAGTGGGATAAGATAAATTGAAAAAAGAACTTGTGTGTGTAGAGGTGAATACCATTAGGTCCTGGTGACTTATTACTGTTTAGCTTATCAATTTGTTCCAAAACCTCCTCTAATGACACCTCAATTTGCGACAGTTCCTCAGATTTGTCACCTAGAAAGAATGGCTCAGGAATCTTCCTCACATCCTCAGCCATAAAGAAGTCAAAGAATGCAAATAATTAATTTAGTTTCTCCACAATGGCTTTATCATCCTTGAGTGCTCCTTTAACATCTTGATTGTCCAGAGGCTCTACTGGTTCTTTAGCAGGCTTCTTACTTCTGATGTACTTAAAAATGTTTTTCGATTACTTTTTGAGTCTTTGGCTAGCCGTTCTTCCCATTCTTTTTTGGCCTTCCTAATTATATTTTTACATTTCATTTGCCAGAGTTTATTCTCCTTTCTATTTTCTTCACTGCAATTTAACTTCCATTTTTTAAAGGATGCCTTTTGGTCCCTCATTGCTTCTTTTACTTTGTTGTTTAGCCAGGGTGGCATTGGCATATCTACATTGTGGTGGGGTTCCATTAAAATTTAAAAACATGCACACAAATTTTATTTTGTTTTTACTTTTTAAACCATGAAATTCATTTCAGGTAGGGATCCTGGAAGGAGGTGGGTTTTTAGAAGACACTTTCATGACTATAGTGATAGCTTCTATCAGCATGTCCAGGCACTTAAAATGAATCTGTGTGGAAAGTTTACCTAGAGTGACTATTAGATTTCTCCCAGTTAATAGTCAAGATTTCTTAAAATATTTCTAAGCACTTGTGTGTTTGGTAGAAGATCAGGAGAAGTAGGAGAACAAATGGTTTTCTCTTCTCCAGACATGTTAGATGTTTTACTGGATGGTGATGGATATTCTTCTGATGTACACTAGCTATCTAGAACCTACTGCTTTGGATATATGTGTCACAGATCTGGACAGGCACTCCTTTCTAGCCACTCACTGGACTGCTCTGAAAGGAATCCAAGCTTCTGTGTTCCCTGGATTCCTGGGTGTGTTAAGCTTGTGGAGCATCAGCAGGGTGCAGGCTCTCTTTCTTCCCTTGGCTTCTCTGGCATATTTCTTATGCACTGACTCTGTCTGCGACCCTGTCATGGAAACAGAGTCCTGCACCCCATGTACCTTAAGCTCCTAGTACCGATGGTGAACCCAAAGACACGCCCATTGCTTAAATGCACTGTGTCCCAGAACTCTACCCCAAAGGTATGAAGCTTGTGGTTACAATTTAACTTTCTCCAGACACATGCAGTGGATGTGAAGTATTTAACAGAGAGGGAAGGCATTTTGCAGAGTTCAACATCTTAATGCTCTTTTACTTAATCATATAAAGCTCAAGATACAGATGATACAAAACAATAAACATCTAATATCATTGTACCCCACTAGCTCACCCTTTCCTTGTAAGACCATCTGGGTCCAGGCATGAAGGCAGGCTCCCCTGCCTCATGAGATGCTACATGCTGGGTGGTTTCTCCTTCATGGATTGGCAAAAATGGCCCTGGAGCATAACAGTTTCTGTCCTTTGAAAACCTTTTAGCCCCTTCTGTCAGGTGATATCCTTGCCATCTACCTGTATGAACACAAACCCCTGCCAGGTGACTTTGTTGCCAAGGCAACCTCTCCCCTGCTAAACCTGTTCCCCGGGTTGGGAGCGAGTCTGTTGTCTAGTCTAGAGCAGTTACGTTTCAATAGTCAAGGCATTTTAAGTCAATGACTCTTTTGTTATTCTTTTGCTGCCAGCCTTTGGATCTCAACTCAACATAGAGGAAAACAGACTATGAAGAAAGCAAAAGGCTGTGCATTCAGAATGGAGTTTGAAACTTGGTAAAAATACACAGAGTTAATAATCTCACACAGAATTCATACATTGTACAGACAGATTCCCAAATAGTCACAACATGTAAGTCAGTGCAGAGAAGTTATGGCTTGATCCAACTGAAAGGCTCCACCATGTTGACTGCTGGTCAACAGAAACTCCAAGAACTTCCTGTGCTTGCGAGCCATTCAGGCCATTGTTCTATTTTAAAAGGTAAGCACCTCACCTCTAGCACCCACAGAATGCCAGAGAAGACAGTTTATGGTCATGCTTTTCCCAGGCCAATCACCTCTGCTGAAAAGCCTTTCTCTTATTATACCGATCTCAATCCACCCGTCTTGTATTTTTGAGATTCTGGACATACAATCTTGCTGGCTTCACTTGCACAATTTCCGTTAGCTTCAGTGGGAGTCTTGTGAGAGGAAGATGACCAAGATTTAATTTTGTGTCTTGCAGGGTATGGTCTGGATCTAATGTAGGCCCCGATCCTGCAGTCCCTGCAGAAACCTGCAATTACATGGGCATACATTTAATGTCCAGAGAAGTCCCACTGAAGTGAATGACACTGCTTATGGATGCAAGAGTCTGACTGCAGGATTGGGGGCTTAAATTGCAAGCCCCTCAGAGTTGAGGCTGTGTCCTCCTCTACATACCTGGCAAGCTTTAGGCACTAAGCAAATAGTTAATAATATGGGAATTGTAAACTTGGGAATAATGTTCATTGAGATCCTGACATATTTAGGCCTGATCCAACATTCATTAAAGCAAATGGGAAGACTTCCATTCGCTTCAGTGGAGGTTAGGTCAGTTCTTCAGTGCATGAGTGGTATTTTCCCTGGTTCAAGGAACATCTGTCAGCTGGGATGGAATTGTAAACATGCCATGGCCTGAACCCATCTTCCCTGCACTTATCCCAAGTGATGGGCATTTTCTTTCTTTCTTTTTTTTATTTTATTTTAAAGACAAATAAAAGCAATGTCTGTCCAGAAGCTGACCCAGAACATGTCTCCCCAGTCATGGCTTTTCAGAGGTATTAAGCTTGCTCAGGCTGTGTAACCCCAAGTGAGGAAATGGCCTGCCTTGGGAATCATGACTTTCACAGCATGGAAGGTATTTGCATAAGCTGTCATTTTCCATCTTTGTCCCCTGCTTTTGAGAACTGCATAGCTCCTGACCAAGGAGCAGAAATACTTCAGCGGTTTTTTGGCTTTCCCCTAGAGCTTCTGTTAGCTATAAAGCTTGCATCTGTTGTCTTCTGAGGCTTGTGCAGCCTGGAAGGCATGGATATTTAGTTCTGGATCAGGTCACTAAAATGAGGGATAGAACAATTTTGAGCATTACTTTTAATCTTTGAAGAAACTTATGTCTAGTTTGTATTTTGTTGTTTTTATGGTAGTGAGGAGCTCAGGACTCAGCCAGGCCAAAGAAAAGATGGGGGGAAAACCTAGATAAAGATCTATTTCATGTTGCCTTTAAAGTTCCCTCCATGGAAAGAATATGTATAAATTTGCACAGATCTTGGTCCATGTCCTTCAGCAGCTAAGAAGAATTGCCAAGAGATAAATGTAAACTTAATCTTGAGGGTGCAAAGCATACTTCTGTACAGTTGCATCAAATACACTATGCTCTCTCCCCAGAACTTTAATATTTAAAATTAAAAATAAAGAAGTTTCCTTCTTTTGTGCAGGCATGTTTGTTTTTGCTGTCCACCATTCATACATCTCCTTTGAAACTGCATTTATTTCTCTAACAGTTTTTTTCTTCTCCCTACTAGGAAAACATTTTGTTTTGCCCTTGTTCTAATGCTGCCATAACCAGCGTGGCTGCCTTTCATGACTTCTGTTTCTCAGCTATTATTGTGACATTTTTTGGCAGTCTTAAAAAAAAATTCTGAAAATTTAATTGTGATTAGCAAACTGCTTTGCACTCCAGAAATTGCTGCTGCTTTGCGTGAGGACATATTAACGTGTCTGAACACTAGGAAGAGCTCATACGAGATACACTTTGAGTCTGTTGCTGATCTCAGTTACGCTTGTTTCAGTGTAATTTCCTTGGTGTTACTGAAGAATATTCCTGTATAAGTGACATCGGACAGTAATTATTGAATGACAGCAGGCATTCAATAATTCAAAAAGTGAAAGCTTTATAATCCTTAAAAGACAAAATAAATATCCTTAAACCAAACTCTAATAAGTTCTCAAATAGCATTTTTGTTACTTTGCTAATCCATAAATTTGGATTATCATAGATGGAAATATTTTTTCCTAGGTTTGTGTGTACTGTGAAATCCAACACTTGCCAGTAAAAATCTAATCCTTCCAAGCTTAACTGTATCTCTGCTGTATGATGTGCCTTAAATCCTGGATAAACTTCTTCACATAAGATTATAATTTTTTTAAAAATGTATCAAATATGTAAACAGGAGAACAGTCCCTTTATTACTCTACTTAGCATTTCTAGATTCATATGGAGGAATGGGAAACCTATAGTTTTATACTGAGACCTCTCTTTCCATTGAGTTTTTGTGGATTGATAGTGCAACAGGACTGTGTGAAAATTCCTACACATGTATTTGTGTGAAACCACTCCTTTGCACATGCAAAGATTCCTGCATGCATATGGTCAGTTAGGTGCACATTTAAACATCCAATTGTGTGTGTGTGTGTCTTTCTGGTTTTACTTACTGTATCTACAGCTGAAAATATGACTAATTTTAAATAGTCTTGTACAACTATGGCAATACTAACAGTTTTTAAGACTAACTAAAATTACCTATATGTAAATTCCTTACATGTGAGATTTTTATCATGCTCTATATTAAACAGGAAAACCTTAGGATACGTTATATTTTATTGCTGAGTGCATATAGAATAAACTTGTAATGCTCAAGGCCAAGTTTCTAGTTTTCAGTGTAAGTTGTTCCTTCACGTTTCTGTTGCTTCCATTTTTTCTTTGCATTTTTAAACGTTTTTTGTAGTTCAGAAGTTGCTTTTTGCCTCATTGCAGTGCTTTCTTAGGACACAGCATCAAGTAATAGAAGTAGACAGGAAATGTGTTGTTGCTCTCCAGAGGATGATTAAACAAGTCTGAAGAAGTAACCTGATGTTCCCACAAATGGCTCTTATGTAACAATATGGAATTTTTACTTGGGAAAAACATAGTTATTGAAGAGATTTAGAAAACATGGTCTAACGTTAAATCAGACGTGATTCAAGAAATAATCATGATACGCACAATAAAGAAGGATAATAAATGAAATCATGTATTACATTCTTAAAGCCCTATCACAATGGTTCTTGTTTAAATTCTTCAAAAAAAATCTTTACAATCCGCCACCAATCTTTGGAGCACACTTATAAACAAAGGACTCTTATCTTGCAACCCCTTACTCAACTGACTAAAGGGTTACAGACTGAGTCCTAAAGACTCTATGGGACAAATTTTGGGACAGATCACACTCTGTTTCTTATGTAAGCAGTCCAATTTACTTCAGGGGGCTGCTTTATTAAGTAAAGTAAAAAGGATTTGGCCCTCTGCTCTTGGGCAGTCTTATTGTAGGCACAGAATTTGTTTCACAGCTTTCAAAAACATTATTATTATTCTTTCCTTCTCTGCCTTTTGCTTCTCTTCTGTTTTCCCTGAATATGATCTTAATAATATATACTAGCATTAGACGAAGTTATTATAGTTATTGATGAGTCTGAGCCATTAACATTTGCAAGTATATCTTCTTGAGAAACTTGGTTTGTGTGCATTTTATTTTCTTTAGTGAAAGGTGTATATACAATTATAGAACACAACTAGTTTTTCTTTTCCATATTATGTGAAAAATGGAATACTTACTTTATTTTGATGGTTCTAAATAAAATTCTAGTCAATGTGATTTTACAACAAGAATTTTATCTTTAGAGCTGTAAAATAGATTATTTGAAGTCAGATGGGGGGAAAATAGATCCAGCATAGTACATTTTGTCTACTAGGGTGTAATTTATAATGTATGTTTGTTTCCATTGGCAAGGACATACAATAAATGTATCGGAACAGACTATTTTATGGTGGAATTAGGTTAGAGTTGTATTTCTTCCACGTGTTTAAGAAAACTTCATAGTAGAAATACTGTTAATTTCCAGGTTAATACTGAAGCACTTATGGTTTTTATTATATAAATTATTAAGATTTGAAACTGTACGGGTAGAGATGGAGTTGTAACCACTTGTGAAATTTGACTATGTACAACTTAACAAATTCTCATTGATGCTATGAAGTCATTGTGAAATTATTGTGCCACAGAATGCCTCTATGTGGGTTCCACCATTTGCTCAGAGGAGCAGTAGCACATACATTCCAGACCAAGGGCAATGGAGAGTCTTTAACCTTAATGACTATGCTGTGACCAAACAATAAATATGCTAAGGCAGTTAGCTGGAGCTGGAGCTCCTCCAACTTGTCTTCAGAGAGGGAGAATTGGAGAGTGGAACAGTCCCAAACAGGACAGAGATGGGAAATCGAGGGTTTAAAAAGGACTCAGAAGGAACAATGGGGAAGGCTTTTGGAGGGACAGGAAGCTTTGGACAGGAAAAGGGAAGAGGCAGGCGTACTCTTGTAGCAAGGGAGTCCAGTTTAACTGCATGACTAGCCAAGATCAGAGAAAACTAGCAGACCTAGAAAAGGCTCCATCATTCTGAGGAAAAGCTGTAAGCTGCAGGGGAAGGATCCAGGACACACCAGTGGGCTCAGCCCAAGCCCAAAGAACCTCCAGATTAGCGAGGAACCGAAGACAGGAAAATACATATGGGTGTATCTCTTATGCTAAGTAAGTAAAGAGTAATGATGTTTTAGAATCTTGTAAAAGTGTGTTTTGTTGGCTCTCTATCATGTGGTCCTGAAGAGAAAGTGCAAACCAAGAGTGTTTACATGGCTGAAGTTCTGGGAGAGGGTGTGTTTAAGCTATGGGGAAGTCTGTGAAATTAAAACTGGTCAAAGGGATAGGCAGTTGGACCATGGGGTCCCAGCTCTCTGGAGGTGTGATATACAGAAGATCTGCACCTCAAAAGTTTGCCTAGAGAACCCAGCCATTAGGACCCTGTTCTGACATAAAAGGCTTAAATAGCACTTGGGGCCCAGTGAGTGGGAGTGGGACCCCTAATGCAACAGTTTGGGGAGTGTTCAGCCAAAGAGAGCTCTACTAGAGCTAGATGTGCCATGGCCAGGAACTCCAAATCTGAGTATGCTAACATTGAAGATAATAAAAGACCAAACCCCAAATTACATGTGAATTTTCCAGCTCAAGCCCACCTTCAGTAGAAGGCCTTGAATGCTCTAAAAACTCCTTAGGTCTTACAGTAGTAAAGCTGGCTTCTATAAACTGTGTCATGTAAAGTATTTTTCCATAATTCAGAGACAAAGCTTCATATTCTCTTTGTTAAAAGATGTAGAAAATAGGAAAAGGTTGTCCAAAAGCTTTATCCATATTTTTGGGGTCATGAAGATTAATACATCAGGCAACAATTACCCTTTACACAGCAGTAGTAAGTGTCTTGAACTGGCTGGATAATCTGTATATTGAGTGTCCAAGTGATTTAAAACAAAAGTACTTGTATGCTTCTCTATTCAACTTTAACTAATGGTTTGATGTCTTGGTATGTGACCAGGTGACTAATGTTGAAAAACCCTTATTAAGAAGAGTGGTAGTGAACTTTTTGATAGTACCATTCAGTCATAGAAGTTAGAGATGGAAATGACCTACTAGTCCATATTCCTGGCCCATGCAGGATTGTTCCTTTTAGTACATTTTCTAAAATGTTTTTTAAATGTCCCTCCCAAGTAGTGAGACTTTCACCACTTCCTTGTGAGCCTATTTCACAGACTATAGATTTAACATAAGAACATAAGAATGGCCGTACCGGGTCAGACCAAAGGTCCATCTAGCCCAGTATCTGTCTACCAACAGTGGCCAATGCCAGGTGCCCCAGAGGTAGTGAAGCTAACAGGCAATGATCAAGTGATCTCTCTCCTGCCATCCATCTCCATCCTCTGATGAACAGAGGCTAGGGACACCATTCTTTACCCGTCCTGGCTAACAGCTATTTATGGACTTAGCCACCATGAATTTATCCAGTTCCCTTTTAAACATTGTTATAGTCCCAGCCTTCACAACCTCCTCAGGTAAGGAGTTCCACAAGTTGACTGTGCGCTGTGTGAAGAAGAACTTCCTTGTATTTGTTTTAACTGTTAGGAAGTTGTTACTTACATTTAGCCAGGCTTCCCAACTTAGCTTCCTACTAATGAATGGTACTGTTACTCCAAATCTAATTATTAAATGGTACCAAATGATGGTCAAACTAGACATGTTAGGATTAGAATAATGAGAAGTCAAAAGCTATTGTAGTGCAAATGTTTCATTATCAAATGCTTCTGCTCTTCTTGCAAAAATAATGCTGGTCAAAGAATAAGCTGATTTTAAAACCATAAATTGATAAAAAAAAAATCTAATAATTATTCTAAATATTAAGCAGGAAGGAAAATCTTCCTTGCTTCCAGTGAAAATAAATTGAAAAGATGCTTTGAAGATAATAGTCCATCCTACTAAAAATATATAATCCATCCCCATCTTGGAAAATTATGCCCTTGGCTTTTTATCTTCTGTTGTATGACTTTCCCTTTCTAGGACATGCTCACTAACTTGCTACTGGAGGGTAGTCTCCTTATTGTGAGATTGGAGCAACTCCAATGGTTTTTCAGAAACTTCTGCTTCTGTTGTGGTTAACTCATGGCTAATCTTTAACCTTTAAAATCTCTCAATATCTAATTTAAACTTTTCATAGAATATCAGGGTTGGTAGGGACCTCAGAAGATCATCTAGTCCAACCCCCTGCTCAGAGCAATCCTCAGACAGATTTTTGCCCCAGGTCCCTAAATGGCTGCCTCAAAGATTGAAATCACAACCCTGGGTTTAGCAGGCTAATGCTCAAACCACTGAGCTATCTGTTCTGCCACAGTGCTAGGGTTATAATCAATAAACCTAATTGACTCGTGGCATGTGAATCCTCCCAACTATGCCAGTTGTCAGGGTCTGGAGTGGTTCACAACTGTGAGTGCCAACCTCAGGGCAGATTGTCAAAAGACAGGGCAGACACCCAACACTAGTTGTGTGTTCTGTAATTAGATGTCACCAACCTGGTAACAAATATGACCTCCTGAAACTCTATAACAGTCTTACCATGGAGTCACAGACAGACTGGAATGCCCCTGGGGACTATCTTGCCACCCAGGCAAGCTGAACTTAGTGCTAGCTGGTTGCCATACAAGAAGGATCACACAAAATTCTGGTTGTTTCCAGTCCTAGATGACAGCCATCGAACCTCTCTGTGAAGCGTTCCCATCTCATTACATAGAATGGAAAAGATTCTGGAGTTCAAGGGTTGAGCTTTAATAAAGCTTACCATCTTCACAGCATTGTCCAACACCTTCAAGTTGGCGGGCATGCTTTTGGCAGCAAGTGCTTCCCTATGTATGCTGCAGTGCACCCACATCGCATTGGGAGTGAGTGCTCTGATATGTGCCATTACTCCACTATTTCTACCAGTCATTGACTTTATTCCATTGGTGCAGATGCCAATATATCATGACCAGATGATATGATGTTGATTTTTGAAGCTGTCAAGCAACTGGATAATCTCCTTAGCTGTTGTTCTGGTAGGCAGTGACAGGCAAAACAAAAAATGTCTTCCTGTACTGTACCTTCATAAATGTACTGAACGTACACTAGAAGGTGAGCTAAGCCTGCCACGTCCATGGATTCATTCAGCTGCAGCAAAGTACTGGCTGCTAGTGACACAGTTCACTAACTGAGTTAGGAAATCATTGGCCAGGTCATCAGTTTGATAATGACTGAATTAATTTTTGGACCTTGTCTCCAAGCATAGTGCTTATATGTCTGCAGCCACAGGTAGTATTAGTTCCTCTGCTATGGTGGGAGGTTTTCCTGACTTTCCAACTCTGTAACTTACATAAGTATGCTGCTTCAAGGGCCTTAATATTGTCAGCAGCAGAGCACAAAACTTTCTTGCTTACCATTATCTGCTTGAAAAATTCTGGTGATTTGTCCTTGTGGTGTTCGTTTTTTTCCCCCTAAGTGTCTGCATAGAAGAGATGGTTTTAGGTTGGTAGTTGACAGGACTTCACCACACAACACATGCTGCAGCTGAGAGTATTCACTGTCACCAATCTAAGAAAATCCCTTTTTGTTGTACTTTTCATCATATTTATGTCTCTTTGATATAGATCCTGTTTTGTCCCTGGTGTCAACGTTTCGCTTCATAGGTAGAGAGCCGCATGTTGAGTCAATAGTCTTTGTCTGACTAGCGATTTCAGCAAGTGCACTGGCACTGACGAGACAAATTTAATCACTTCACTTCTCATCACTGATATTTTGTGTGTTCTTAACGCTACCTGTCTTTAGCCATTTGTCCATATTTCACTATTATGTAAAGATATAGTTATAGTGTGAAGCGTTCAACCAAAGAAAAGACCCCTAAGTTCTGAGCTCAGTTAGACTGGACAATTGCTGGGTAACTGAACCCGAGCTGTACAGTGATTTGACGTGAGGGCGCTATACGTCAGAGTTTGTGTATCTGTGTGCTCATTGGTCCATCCAGAAGTAAATTAGCTACCATATTTTATATAACAAATTACCACTGAGGCTATTATGAAAATGCAATAAATAAAATTATTAATAAATCCACCATTACATAATTTCTTCCATGTAGCCCCCTGGAGAGGTCTTATGTACCCCCAGGGGTTTGCATATGACATTTTGAGAACCCTGGCAATATAGCATGTTATATACAGACTTGCAGTTTTGATTTTGACAAATAATACCTTTTCAGGCAAGGCATCATAAAAGACTACTAACATATTTCATTGAAGAAAACATTTTTTGAGAAATATGCAGTTAATTTGGAAGAGTTTCAATTTAATCTTATTTCATCAACTGGTTGGCACAGCAAAACAATATCTAACACTCAACTCAATGGGATTTCTCTGTCCGTCCTTCTGTAATGTGATAACTAGCATGCCATATAAGATCAACTACCAAATTTAAAGGAATGTTCTAGGCACCAGTGGGCAGAACCCTACTGATTGATGGACAAAAATGAAAAGAGGGATTTAGGGGACCTGTAGCCCCTGACATCTGGTTACCAGAGCTAGCAATTCCATCTGCCTGTGTAATTTTGTATAGATCAAAAAACCACTTATTGGAGTCATTAACACCTTCCAGCATAAAAATATCCACATCTCAGCTGTGTCCATCCTTCCAATACAGTTTTAAGATGTTGACACTCTGAAAGACTTCTCTCTCAGAGAAGAAATGAGAATGATGGGAAGGATGGGGTGCACACAGAATCCCTGGCATGATCGAGGGAATGCTGGAGTTGTAGGGAGTCCCTGAAATAGAGGGGGATGAGAGGATGGTATGCAGAGTCCTATGGGGGGAGGAGGTGGAATGAAGGAATGCAAGGAGCTCCTAATGTGTGCAATGTACTTGGCCTACAGAATCAACAAGCGTGCAACCCTCTAGTATTCTTAGTATGAAATGTTTTATAGGATTGTGCTGGTATAATTGTCTCAGATCCAGATCCCGATCCCAATCCCCTGACAGGTTTGTTATGTGAGTATTTGTGTATAAGAAACCTAATAGTAGTGTAGTTATACATATGGAACCAAGTCATAAGCATCATCTTGCTGGGTATAGCTGAGGCAGCCAACCTGGATTCATATCAGGTGTCTGTCTAATCACATGAGATATATAGGGGCAACCTACCCTATTCTGTTCTGGGCATCTGCAGAGGATTGAAAAAAAATACAGAGAAGAACCATAGTCATTACGGAAAAAAAAAATAGGAATACTTTAAACAATGCTGATAGTGCACAATCCAGAGACCAGTGAAAGAACAGAACTGAATTTTAAGATAAACATATTTTGCAAGTGGAAGGGAGCCAGTGAGGAACAAACATTAGACCTTGTGGCGCAGTGGCCATGTCTTATTAAAACTGCCTTTGTGAGTTGTTTTGGTGTCATAAATCTGTCCTGGCAGCAGTGAATGAAGGGACAGCTACAGCATCTCTGGGCTAACACTGGTCTCTCCCACTTTACCCCATCCTTTCTTTGATTGAATCCAGAGTATTTTAACATGTTCCAGGATTAACCGGCTCACTTAAATTTAATTCTCTGTTCAGTCCACATAAGACACTAGACAAAAATGTCCCAAAAATTTGTTACAAAGGCTCTGACCTCCTTGCAAATCCAACATCCTTTTGACACACAAGGTTGATTGATGCCTAATTTTCAGGAAAGGGTACCCTCAGCAGTTGACCTTAGCATGTTCTGAGATTCCAGTAGGCATCCCCAATAATTCTATCCCTTTGAAGGGAAATTAACCGTCTGCACATGGCCCATTGCCTAAAATGCTGATACTGTACTTATTGGCAGCATACCTAAGTAGTAGGTATCTACTTGTCCCACCTCCAATGTCTCCCACTATCACACACTGCGGCAGCCTGTCTTTTGGTGGGTGTTGACTCAATCCTCTGGTCAGGTACTCAATTATCCTTAATCCTCTCTGGAGTAACAGAATTCCCAGGAAGATATGGAGTCCCACACCCTGACCGGGGCGGGGAGAGGGGGAAACTGTCAGTCCATCGATTGACCCCTGCAGACGTCCAGTCCCAGCCACACAGTTTTCAAAGTCTTTACCCTGCCCTTGCTTCATCAAGGAAAAGTCTGGAAGTGAGGGGTTTCAGGCTCTTCATAACTAGGGGGGTTGATAGGGGAGCCTAGGCCCTCCCACTCTACTGGGCTCCAATCCAGGATCCTGTAAGAGATAACAATGTCCAGCATCCAGGAATGTCTTAAGGCTGCTTCCCTTGGCCACTTTCTACTACCCACTTTCTTGCCAAAGTCTTACAGTTTGATACAAAGTAGTAAAGAAAAAGAGTAACTGAACCTTCAGCCCCTCTGGGCTCAGCAGGCGGGTAGATCTCTCTCTTTCTTTGCCCTAGCTGATTCCCTTTAAGCTTGACCTGCAGCTCGAGCATTCTTGGCAAGTGTGGATGGGAGGGTTGGCCTTGACCCAGAGTTTCTCCCTTGAACCCCATCAGTTCCAGTGTGGGGTTTATATACCCCATCACACTGTGAAATAAAAACTAAAAAGTGAATTGTGAAACATGCTTTTTGGCTAATTGATTGTGCCCATGTAGCACAAACTATACCACTGTTTCCAAAGCCAGATGTACCCACAGAAACTGATGGCCAAAATCATGTGTGACGGTGCATGCTCATCTCCTGTCGACTGTTGCCCTTGTTAGATGGGTCTTCAGAGACGCAGGCCTCCAGCTAAGTCACACAGTCAAATGCATGAACGAACCCCTTCTGGGGTAAAAGGTCCAACAGGGCCTGTCCCTGTGCCCTGGGTAATGTCCTTAGCCTTGTCTCTGGGCTCAGTCCTTAGCCTCTTCTGGGCTAGCTTTAAGTCCATGCCTGCCCTGGTACAGAGCAGTGCCCCTAGGGCTTTCTCCCTATGGACTCCTTGCCTTCAATTCTTATTACCCCAGCTCTCCAGTCAGGCCACTACTTCAAGTTCAGTCCCCTTCTGGAGGTAACAAAGGTCAGCAAATGGTTTGCCCTCTGCATGGTCTTCAGCCCCGTCCTTGAGTCTCTTTAAATTCTAGTCCCTTTCTTGGGTTTCTTAACAACACTCTTCCCCTTCTCAGGGCTTTGGCCACTCTATTAGTGAGGGGACCCAGGCCTGTCCACTTCTACAGGTCCCAACCCATGGACCTTACAAATAGCAACCACGAGCTGTCAGTAGTTGCTGAACATTGGGTGGGAAGGGGAGTTGAGGGTGTTCTGAACCTGCTGGGAGGAGGGGGTTGGGGTTGGAGGGTTTGAGTTGGGTTGGGTAGGCAGAGTTAACTGTAGGTGAATGTGATGGGGTGGTGTTGGTAGAATGGGCTGTGCATGTTCATGAATTTTGATGGTATATATGGATAAGGAGGAAAAAGGAACGTAAGAGTTACATTGCAGGGGGGAGAGTGAGTGGGAGGGGCTTTGGTTTGGAGAAAAAAGTAACTATTTTCTTCCATCCTGTTTACAGTAATGTGTCCCAGGTTTTCCTTATGGAAGAGAGAGTATGGTGGCAGAGGAAGTGTATGTATCCTTTTCTTCCCCTTTAACTACTATCTTTCCTGTACGTCTATCAAAATCCTTCTCCAAGACACACCAAAGCAGACCGTCCAGCAATTCACTGGAACAATTCAGAACAAAAGAGAGTTAATCCCATGAAAAAGGAGCAAAGCAGAAAGTTCAAAGGAGAAGTGATGGAAGAGTCTCTCCTCTTAATTCTCAGTTTTCCAGTTGCATATATAACCACCCCAGGGAAGAAAGATACAGCAGAAGAAAAGACTTCCAGTAGGAACAAAAACAAACAAAAACAACCCTGTTGAAAATAGCACTTATAGCCACTACATATTTAAGGTGATATTGGAAGTTCCCCCTTTCTATGCTTGCTCTTATGCGTGCAACAGTTAACACTGTTCCCAGTAAATCCTCTCTCCACATAAACTGTTACTGGATTTGAAAAGAATTATTGCACTGCCTTTACACACAATCTTAGCATTCTAAGGTTGAAAAGAGGTCACTTCATTCTTCCTTCTGCAGGATTTGGAACCATTTTCTTTACTGAAATAATGAAGAATTTCTTAGTTAAAGGATTGAATATAAAGGCTTGTAGTCAGATGGAGGAGGAGGAATCCACATTTAATTACTCATGCACTTGAATAAATTAAAAAAAAAATTCATTATCCTTTTAAAATTAGAGGTAGCACTGGGATTTTTTCAGCAGTTAGGAAGAATTCTAAGTGTTTAGATTCCTCTTTTGCTCTTCCTCCTGGAATGCTATCATTTTATCTGTAGCACATATGGAGAAGTCTAGCTAGAATGCAGGAGAGCCAGAGCTGCTCCCTTGTCTGGCCCCTTCAGAGCATAGCCTTTGTTTCTGCTTGATCCAGATTGACAGGCTAGTGTCTTAGGCCCGTTGCCTATGAAATGAGTGCTAAAACTATCTTTATATTAAGCAGAAAACAGAACATGAAATTTATAAGCCAAAAAATCCAAGATTTGAGCTCTTCCGAAAAAATCAATACTTGCATTTATAGATGCAGAATGTTAATTACCTAGTATCAATACAACAGTAAATAAGCATGCATCATTTTGATCTATTGTTGCATCATTTCATTTAAATGTGTAGTACATTGCCAGCAGTCAGTATACTGACTGAAAACTGTCACAACAGTGATCACTACAATCTGGGAGTTAAGTTTGACTAAAACATATGTCTTCAATTTTAATAGCTCAGCTTCCCAGATGCCCTAGAGGAGAATATTGCCTGAGAAAGAGCTTTTCATGTAAGAATAATTTGTGTTAAGTAGCTCAGTGATCTGTTTGTTAGGTTAGAGCTGACAGTTTGTTTATATTTCTAAAGGGGTATGATGAATGGGAGAGAAGTTGATGCTAATTAGCCTAAATTGTTCCTAAGAATGTAGAGAACTTTGCCATTTTCATTGTTTCTGTTTCTTTGCACATTTTCAATAATTGAATGGAGCTCAGACCATTCATCATAATTTCAGGCAAGAAGGAAATAAATTAATATAGCACAGGCCAGCCTGTGCGATGGAAGATGTCACTTTAGAGGTCAATTAGGTAAGACATCAACCGGGGACTGATGAAGCATTTTCTAGTCCATTTTGTATAAATATAGCAAACATGAGCATTTTCATCTAAGAAATTTATTCTCTCTGTCATTACACTGGTATACAATATTACTACATGGAAAGCTTTTTTTTTTCTTATTAACATGATGTTTCTTTGTTTTTGGAGCTTAACTATAATGCCAAGATGTGGACCTGTAACGTTATATATGAGACAACTTGCTACTTTTCAATATACCGTTTATCAATTACAATAAAGCCAACAAATCTGCTGTTGGGAAAACTAAAGCATGGTATGGTCAAGTGTGATTTTCAGGAGATGTCTGCAAAAGGACCTGAAAATAATCAGCTGTCTGGCATAGTTAATAATGAAGAACCATTTAATACTGCTCAGAGTGTTTTATTTTCTACATATTGTATGATGTATCAATATCACCCTTTGTTTTAGATTTGGGACACACAACTTTTTCAGCTCAAATTAAAAACATCCTTTACATACATAAACAGATAATTTTATAAGAACATATAATTGAGCATTTTTCCTGGAAAACTAAATCTAAATTTAGAAAAAACTACCAATGTCACGTTTTTAGGCTTTATTCAATACCATTCTTTTTTAATTTATGCACATATAATACCACAGGAAGAGATGGTATAAATTTGTGGACTGTGGAGAATGAGTGAACATTTTTGAATCAGGATCTTTAAAAGGGGTGAAATTTGAGTATGATTAAGTTAGGAAAAAGGCTCGCTTACGGCGGAAGTCAGAGACTCTGTATACATTATAGGCATGTCATGGCTTTTAAAAAGTTATGTTAGACTTCTATACAAATTCTTTCACAATTTGTATTAACCCCCAAACAAAATTCTGTGTGGTTCTGAACTCTTACAACAGCGCAAAATAAAGTAAAATAAAAAGGAGTGAAATGATAATAATAGTTAGTATTCAGATCAGGAGTGAACCTTGCTGTAGGGCAGTCTGGTAGTTTACACTGCATGGGTGTTTTGCTGGTCACTAATTTTCTCGGAAGGAAATGATCCCATGGCTTATGCTATCCACATTTGTGCATATTTGCCCTATAATTGGCATTTATTTAGGAGACTTTTGGTTTGATGGATGACTGTCAGGTTATAGCCTGCTAGCTTTGATGCGGATTGCTTTTTTTTTTTTTTTTTTTTACATTAACTCATTAGAACTCTGGTCTGCTTCAACATGCTCTTTATTTATCTCCTGATAATCAAGATTTTTGAACCATAGGTTTCAAGACACTTAGCAGAGTTTTAGTCAAGTACTGATATTTCTAATTTTGAGGGGGGAAAAAACATGTAGCAGAAAAAATAGATGAACTGTGAACTCAACAGTTTTAAAATTATAAATTGTAATATGACCTTAATTAGATGCCAGCTTAATTAGTTGCCTTTGAAATGTTAAGCCACTTGCTAAATATCTTTAAATTATAGCATTAACTTCCTTGTACCTAAGCTTCCTTTTAAAAAAACAAACAAAACAAAACCAAAATATCCTCATAAAATCAGCAGGTATAGTAACATTTTCACAGCAGGTTGATATAAAATGAGCATTCAGCAAATCTTAATTTGGATATCTGAGGCACATTAGCAGTTTCTTCAGTGCTGACTTAATAGCCTCTCTTATAATATATTTGGAATACAGTAGTTAGGATAATTAGCTACAACATTATTGGTAAAATGGTTAAAACAAAATTATATGGATTTTTAAATGTTTTCTGATTAACAGCATTTTTTGTTTTGACAGAGAGAAAAGCATATAAAAGAAATAGAAGTTTTCTGCAATAACAATGTCAGGCTGAGGTGCATAATTTTAATGCAAAAACAGATAATTAAAATGATAAATGGATGTTTCAAAAAATAAATAAAATATGCTCTTGAGAATAACTGTGGACCAGTCCATGGCTCCTCTGTTGCACAAAGTAAAATCTCAAGGTTTAATATGAAAAATAATTGGAAAATTCAGCATATCGAATGCTCTTTGTTGAGTTACATTTATGGATGCTTTATAACAATCAATCGGATCAAGAAAAATGCTATTTTAAAGAACTTGTGTTATCAGTTTTATATAATCTACATCCTGGTTTGGTTTTTGTATTAATTAATGTTCTTGAATATTGAATAAATATGTGGATCAAATTGTTTTGCCAATAGTTGAATATTGTGTTTTTTATATTACCTTTTAGACAAGGGCCTGATATATTGTGTTACAAGTTGTTTTTCATAAGACACGCAACTGTAGAAACAACTACCTTCAAATACAAAATTGGATCATGATTTTGAAAACATTCAGGATTGTTCAGATTTGTGGTTTCACTCAGCCAATTGCAGAGGTTCTATATGGCACAACCACAAAATTTGGATCTTTATTCCCTATTATTCAGAAAGGTTTGCTTGGATCTGAAATTTCTGTTTGGACCCATCACAAAGAAAAAATATTATTTTGGTTTCAATCTTGCAAATGATTACAATGCTTAACTTTACTCATTTGAGTAACTTTACGGAAGTCAATGGAACAAAGTTAAGCACGTGTTAAGAGTTTGCAGGATTATAGCCTTTGTTGCTTGCATGTTAGCTATCTGATTTCATATGATGTCTGTCTGTGAGTAGTACTGATCAAATTATTTCTTGCAAATAAATTATATGACAAAATCCAACATTTTTTTGTCAATGAAATGTTTACAAATTGATTTTTTTCTTAATAAATGTATTTTCTCTTCATAATTGTTTTAACAATTTGTGAATAATTGTCAGTCTTTGGATTGCTTAAGATGATTACTTTGACTCTTCAGTATTACTACTGTGTGACTGGTCACTTCAGGTATGTGGTATTGTTTTTGCTTCTAATTGGATGTTTCTGCTCCTAACTCAATGACTGAGATGTCTGAAAGGAGAATGGTGACAAATAAATGGCAAATACTCTTTGTGTGGGGATATTGGTATTTACATGAAGAACAGCCATGTTCACCAAACATAATTCTGTTCACATGAATGTTTATACATAGTATTAAAAGGTGTAGAAAATTACACTAACCCACTCTAATAGTTTGATTCAGTTAATGTAGGAGTGAACTCACTGTGATACTTGCCCAGAAGTAGCAGTGGGTGAGGAAGAATGGATTTGGCTGAAGTATGTTTACCCATATGTTCCTCTGTTAAAGATCTTGATTTTAACTTTGACAAAGACCTTTGGGTGAATTCATACTGTCTAACTTTTTCAGGGGAATTTAAACTATGGGTTATTTATTCCATACATCCTCCTAGGTTAAAGTTTTCAGTGTTGTTATATAATAAAAATAAACTGTAAGAACCCAGAAACAAAAGTACTTGCTGTTCAATGAGCATGTTGTATTCCAAAGGGCTGCTATCAAATGGCTAATGCCCTGAATCTGACCAGCTTTAAGAAATGTTGCAATCTGGTGACAGCAGTGGGCAGATATGCCCCTCCCCATAGCCAAAGTCTGCAACTCAGCTGGAAAAAAAATGTATTCTAATTGTACTAACTGTTTTCCCATGCTATTTTTCCCCTACTGTTACTCACACCTTCTTGTCAACGGTCGGAAATGGGCCATCCTGATTATCACTACAAAAGGTTTTTTTTTCTTCTGCTGATGATAGCTCACCTTAATTAATTACCCTCATCACAATTGGTATGGCATCACCCATTTTTTCATGTTTTCTGTGTATATATATTTTCCTACTGTTATCTTCCACTGCATGCATCCGATGAAGTGGGTTTTAGCCCATGAAAGCTTACGCTCAAATAGATTTGTTAGTCTCTAAGGTGCCACAAGTACTCCTCATTCTTTTTACTTCAGTAGAAAATACTGCAGATTTGGGGGCATATAGTGGGATGCAAGCCGTGTGCTTTGGCATTTCTGCACGACTTCCCCCAAGTACATGAATAATGAGGTAATAGAATTAGGATAAACCAATAATGTATTGTCTCGCTATACTGAAAGAAGGACAGGAGACTTTTGACATTGGTTTAATCAGTTTGCAACTTTATTATTAGATGTCTTGGACTACCCGGCAGATAAAAGTGTACAATGCAGGTAACCCCCGTTTTTATTCTGTAATTATTCAGGAGGCTTCTGCCAGCCCCCCACTTTCTCCATCCAGGATCTTCTAGCAAATCCATTGCCAGGGCCTTATCCACACCCCCTCGTAGGAGGATTAAGGTGGACTATAAGAACGGGGGGTTGGCTCCCTGCTGTACCAATCATAGGAGTCTCCCCAACCACTCCCTGTTCATTCCTTTAACAAACACCTCTTTTTTAAGTCCTTTTCCAAGCCATTTATCTGGTCACTGTATACCTTTCCTATAGAGTACCTGCACTGGACATCTGCCCTACACTTTAATAATGAGTTGCAACATATAGCCTGTTGCCCATCATGCCATGCATTAACAGAGCCCTGGCTGAACCCACTGTGGGGAAGGCAGTAAAATCCCAACTGTACCAAGGCCAGTATGGTTGTAAGGGAAAAATTCCATCCCAACCCTCCTAAAAAATGGGCGGCTAGCGTAATGCCCACAGCAGGTCTAGACCAAACCTGGTATTTTACCACTTAAAGGGGAGGGAGGATGGGTCCTGTTTCAGACCGCTCTGTGAAAAAGGGAGGCTTCAGGCCCAGGGTTGCCCCTTTTAAACCCTGCACTCCTAGGGGATGAGTCAGCGATGTAGGTATTGCCACAATACGTGAGAATTTTTTTTTAAATAGCTGCTATTTTTACGCTAGAGTAAGAAAACAAATGTGTTAACTGCTTTTCCATTCAGCCGCAAACAGTTTAAGTAACAAACTCTACTCCAAGGGCTGTGGACATGTCTGATGACATTGTTGATGATGTTGGTACATTGTATAAATGGAAGTTGTAGACTGAGCTAGTTTGGCTTCTCTGGTCTTCTGTTCCATTGGACATATAGGAAAGTGAACTAAAAAGAAAGGAAACAGAACTAAGTTTAAAAAGTTGAATTTGTTTATTTAGCATGGGATACCCATCTAGTGGTCAAAGCGCAGGACTGGAAATCAGGAATTCTGGATTATATTCCCATCTTTGCCATTGCCTTTCTCTGTGGCAGCCAGAGTGGATGGAGGGCCAGTAGTATGGTGAGTTGTAAGGAAGATCTGAGGAAATGGGGCTTATTAAAGGCTCCTGGAGTGCAAGAATGGCTGATAGTCTATTTCCACTCTGATAAACCTTACAAGGCTCATGTGTGAGGATCTGAGGATTGATGATTCAGAGAAAATGTTTCACACAGATTGACTGTCAGATGACCTTTTCATGAGTACATTTGTTCTTTTATGAAACATCATTGGTTCATCAGAGCAGAGATAATTAGTACTCCACTTCTCGTACTTCATCTGCCCTACCTTTTCACACCCCTCTTCTCCCCTTCTTTCCACATCTCTGTTCTTTTCCTTTTGTCCCCCATATGTTCTGTAGACTCTCAGTTCCTGCCTCAGTTTCCCTCAGTATGCTCATCTCTGAACCCCCATTCCTTCAGTCTTCATTTTCATAAAGCATGGGTTATAGGGTGGTTCTGAGGGTCAAGTGGGGATCTGGAATGAGAGGGAACAGGGTTCTGTCGATGGTGGGATGGCTGAGATAAGGGATCCAGGGATCTTTGTGGAGACTGCAGCTGGACAAGTCTGAGCCTGTGCATGGCACTAGGGGAACCCTTGATGTAGACCAGACCTGGGCTGTCCTAAGTCTAACCTCTCCAGTGAAGTTGGAACTTCCTGGCTCATGCTTCCACAACCCCAAACTACTGCAGAACTCCATTCCATCCAGGTCCAATTCTGCAATACAATCCACTTCCCCTGATTGGTGGAAGTGGGAATCCATGCAGGGGGGCTTAGAGTCCGTCAGTCATTTGAGGAACAAGGAGAGGGGAAATGCATTATAGGGGATTAGGTACAAAGTGAAGGATCAGAGGAGCCCTTTCCCTCCCACCCCCCCACCTCCCACACACATGCTCCATAAAACAGGCCTCTGTCACATGCTTTCTGCAGCAGCTGAGATTAGATGCTGAATTCCAGCACATTCTGTTGTTTCTCTCTTCAAAGAATGGACACTGTCTAACTCCTATGGAAGTGTTTCTGCCCTCAAAAAATAAAGCACTCAGGCCCAGATCCTCAAAGGTACTTAGGCTCCTAATTTCCAGTGAAATCAGTGGAAGTTAGGAGCCTAAATACCTTTGAGGACCTGGGCCTCAAATCACAAGAGACTCCACGTTTCATTTGCTCCAACATACCTGTGTGATCCACTGTAAGAGCTCCAGAACCTCCCATTACAGTGCAGCTTCCATACAACCTCAACTGCTGGCCCAGTTCCATAACAATAATACATTAACAAAAAATGGAAATTCCCTGACACTCAGTTTAAACTTTTAGTTTGCAAGTAACCTAATCATTGAAAACTACATGCCAAGAATATTAAACATTCTCTCAAACATCTAAATGTGTGAAAATTCATGTTAGATATTCCCAAAGTCTTCTTAATTCAATCCTCCGAGTTACAGATATCAACAAACCTATTGTTCTATGGATTGAGTTATACTAAGTCATTTAAAAGAAACAAACAAACAAAACCCTTTCACTTTTAGCTAGCCATGAGTCAGAGGAGGTCCACATCTTTTCAAAATTTTAGGGAGCATGAGCCCAGTATGTTGGTTCAGCTACAATTAAAACTGATGGACTGAAGGGAGAACTTTGGATATGAATCTGAATTGGGATGAAAAATCTGCTTTCTCACACACTTTCAGGCTGAAGGGGTCCAGTCCAGAAGTTTGGTTCCACCTCATTTCTCCTTTCAACACATAAGTCACCTATTCTAATTATATCTATATGCCTTACTGAAAACCACATAAAACAATACACTTTGTAGTCTGTTCCACACATACCTATGAAGAATATTAAGACGAATGTTACAGTTAAAACTAAATATTTACAATATGGAAATAAAAAGTCAAAGAAAAGGAGGTATGTATTCAGATACATCAAGCTGTACATTTATTTAAGAGATTGAGTATAAAATATGATTTTGCATATTCAAGAGCTCCACAGGAAACTTTGCCTCCTTCAGTGCCTTGGTCTGTCAGGCATACACAGCAACAGTGGATACTGATACTCTTGTAGAGGGAAAGGGCACATGATGTTACAATGTATTTATCAAATAGTATGTTATCTTGTAATTAAAGACTTTGGACGTGATTTTTCACTCTGTTACTCTGGTTTAAAGTGTCTTTGGACACACACATTTAACCTTTTAAATAGATTTTGTTCTCTGATACATACTGTAGTATGTTTATAGGTATTCAAACTGTTCATCATAACCTGTTTGATTAGTGATACACACATGAATTTGTTGCTTTCTATTTGTGTTAATTTCCTAAGATTACATAGAATTTAAGTTTCTAGTATTTGTAATAAAAAATAGAAGCTGGTTATGGGTAGACTAATTATGCAGCAACCTGGAAATTACTATGGAAGGGAAAAACCTTAAAGAAAGAAATTCATGGCTTTGGAACGTTAGCTTGGCTTGAGTAATGGCGAACACTAAAAAGAAGTCCTTTTGTAGAAAAGGATGCTTCCTCTAATAGAAATCGATGTGAGTTATACATACTTGGGAGAGAGAATATGTGTAAACAGTCCAATATTTAGCTTAAAAATATCTGTGCTAATGTTACACATGCGCAGCGGAAAATATAAGGATTTAGTAACTTTAGCCATCTGAGGAAAATAACTTTTATTATGTTTCTAGTGTGCTTGCTTAAAACATTTATGCTAACTAGTGCTCAGCATTGCTAAAAAGCATCAGTGATTTTCCTGTGGTTGCATACACATGATCTTCTGAGTAACATAATGTGAAGATATTCAAATGCAGGAGTAGACAAAAGAAAAAAAGTTACCAATTCAAAATGCAGAGAACTTTACAGTGCTTCAAGTAAGTAAAAGCAGATGTTGAAAAGTTTAGAAAATCAAGACATTATTTTCCTGTTTCCATTGAATTTTCCTAAACACATTATAAATGAGCTTTGAAGTAATACAAAATACCCTGTTTGTTTTACTGATAGCATCTTTTTGTAAAAAACTTTATCAATGCTTGTTTAAGTTGCAGACTAAATGATATCTGTGTGGTTAAACAACCAACTGTATCTCTTTGCAAACACAATGCTGAAAGACACACAGTGTCTGAATCCTTCAAAAGCCTGATTAGATCTTTTGAAATTAATTTTTAACAGCTTAAATATTTTGTATGTTTTCAGAATGTAAAAATTAAACGTATTTTTTTTTAGATTACCTCAAAAATAATGTACCTTTGCATTGCTCCAGGAAAGTCATTTTAAACCTGTAAATAATTATTCTAAAGTGTTGGTTTTCTAAAGGCTTTTAAAATAAAGATTTTTTTACAGCCTTGGTAATCTTTTCTAGTGTTATACTTTACTTTCAACAATTTTTTTAAGTCCTTATTAAATATATAAACTACTGATGATCTATATGTGAGAGGTTCTAAAATGCATCCATGAAAAGGTGTTATGTGAATTAAATGCTTATGAAGTGATAGTCCAAAAACTTATATTCTGTCTCCCCAGAGCAAGCATAACAAAGGTAGTCACGGCATTGGCACTTAGCACTGTTTATGTGACTCCATAAAGAAGGGACAAATTGAATAATAAATTTGCCAAATGGCAAGAATTATACCTGCTTCGTGAGGCAAGTGTTTCCAGATAGTTGACAGATATTTGGGAGCATGTTCATTCAGCCAACAATAAGAGTTAAAGGGAAACTTTCAAGTCTTACATTCAAGTATATTCTGTGTAGTTAGTAGCTAGATGTAGAAAGTATCATCATATAGAACAGCCATTTTCCAGTCATTTCTCACTCATTTTGGATGCTGGCATGTCTGGAAGGTGGAAGCAGAGAGAAAAAAGCCTCAGTGTCTCTCAAACGTTCACATGCCCCTTTATTGTGTGGGAGGAGGAATATTAGAAAACACTCTTGGGTTTTGTTTTTTTTTTATAGCACAGGATGAGGAGTTGAGGGAAGAGGACACTTTCTCAGGCCTGGTCTACGCTACGCGTTTAAACCAGTTTTAGCAGCGTTAAACCGATTTAACAGCACACCCGTCCACACTACGAGGCCCTTTATATCAGTATAAAGGGCTCTTTAAATCGGTTTCTGTACTCCTCCCCAACGAGAGGAGTAGCGCTAAAATCGGTATTACCGTATCGGATTAGGGTTAGTGTGGCCGCAAATCGACGGTATTGGCCTCTGGGCGCTATCCCACAGTGCACCACTGTGACCACTCTGGACAGCAATCTGAAGTCGGATGCAGTGGCCAGGTAAACAGGAAAAGCCCCGCGAACTTTTGAATTACATTTCCTGTTTGCCCAGCGTGGAGCTCTGATCAGCACGGGTGGCGATGCAGTCCCAAATCCAAAAAGAGCTCCAGCATGGACTGTATGGGAGATACTGGATCTGATCGCTGTATGGGGAGACAAATCTGTTCTATCAGAGCTCCGTTGCAGAAGACAAAATGCCAAAGCGTTTGAAAAAAAATCTCCAGGCTACACAGTGCTGCGTGACAAGCGTAACGGAAAGCCAAAGAATCAAATGGACGCTCATGGAGGGAGGGAGGGGGTACTGAGGACTCCAGCTATCCCACAGTCCACAGCCGTCTCCGAAAACTATTTGCATTCTTGGCTGAGCTCCTGGTGCCTGTAGGTTCAAACACATTGTCCGGCGTGGTTCAGGGTATAGCTCGTCAATTTACTCCCTCCCCCCACCATGTGAAAGAAAAGGGAAAGAAATCGTTTCTTGACTTTTTTTCAATGTCACCCTATGTCTACTGAACATTGGTGGTAGACGCGATGCTGCAGCAGTGAAGAGTAGTATCCACTCTTCTCCCCTTCCCGGTGGCAGACGGTACAATATGACTGCTATCCGTCGTCACCATCAGCCCGTGAGTGCTCCTGACTGGCCTCAGGTGAGGCTGGCCTGGGGCGCCTGGTTAAAAATAGGAATGATTCCCGGTCATTCCTAGTAGATGGTACAGAATGGCTGGTAACCGTCCTCATCATAGCAACTGGGGGCTGAGCTCCATCAGCCCCCTCCCTTTCCTGTGTAAAGAAAAGATTCTGTACTGCCTGGACTAGGATAGCAGCGGGATGCTGGGCTCCTCTCCCCTGCACCGCTTAATGCCCTGCCTGGACTGTCATAACAGCAGGAGGCTGCCTCCCCCTCATTTTATCTCACTAACAAGTCACTGTTTCTTATTCCTGCATTCTTTATTACTTTATCACACAAATGGGGGGGACACTGCCACGGTAGCCCAGGAAGGTTGGGGGAGGAGGGAAGCAATGGGTTGGGTTGTTGCAGGGGTACCCCCCGTGAATGGCATGCAGCTCATCATTTTTGCAGGATCTGACACGGAGCAGCTGTGCTCTCTGATACACTGGTTCTCTAGTACACTTGCCTCATATTCTAGGCAGGACTGACTCTATTTTTAGAAACCATAAAGGAGGGATTGACTCGGGGAGTCATTCCCAGTTTTGCCTTTGCGCCCCCTGCCGACCTCAGCCAGGGGCACCCATGATAGCAGCTAACAGTACAGAACAACAGATAACCATCATCTTACTGCCAATTTACAATGGCAGTGAATGGTACAGAACGACTGATAACCGTCTCTGCTATCATGCAAAAACAAACAAATGCTGCTGTGTAGCGCTGCAGTAATGCCTCTGTTAGCGGCATCCAGTACACATACGGTGACAGTAAAAAAAAAAAAGCTGAACGGGCTCCATGGTTGCCGTGCTATGGCGTCTGCCAGGGCAATCCAGGGAAAAAGGGCGCAAAATGATTGTCTGCCGTTGTTTTCCCAGAGGAAGGAATGAGTGACAACATTTACCCAGAACCACCCACGACAATGATTTTTGGCCCATCAGGCACTGGGATCTCAACCCAGAATTCCAAGGGGTGGGGGAGACTGCGGGAACTATAGGATAGCTACAGAATAGCTACCCACAGTGCTACGCTCCGGAAATCGATGCTAGCCTCGGACCATGGACGCACACCGCCGAATTAATGTGCTTAGTGTGGCCGCGTGCACTCGACTTTATACAATCTGTTTTACAAAACCAGTTTATGTAAAATTGGAATAATCTCATAGTGTAGACGTACCCTCAGTCTCTGTTGCTAGCTGTAGTGCTAGTGCTCTGGTGGACAGTATTAGCACTGGGTAGACAGATACAAAAACTTCAGACAGCACTACACCTACATGCCAGGAATCTCTGCATCTTGCTCTCCGGGTTTTGGTGGTTGCTCTTGTGAAAGTTGGGTGAAGTTCAGCTGCTCTATTAGTTGGCTTGGCTTAGTTTACAAGTTATTGTTTTAGACCCTGAGGTTGCAGAAAGGGACTCATTTATTAGGTTTAGTCCAGAGGGTCATCTGTCTTTAATTATAAGACAAAATTCTTCTGCCTTTTAATCTGCTGACCTGTAACTGGGCCTCTAATTTTGCATGGGCAGTTTTTGCATGGCACACTTAATTGCCATAAGTGCAAAAATCAAATTTGCATTCACACATAGGTGCATGTATATGTTTATGATGCACAGAATCCACAGTTTGAAAATTTGGTTCCATATACAGTAACTCGTACAATTTCAACTTTCCTATACTCTTTATAATTCCTACTTCTTAAGTAGGAAAATAAAGAATTGAGGCCTTCAAAAGTTAATAAAATATTTCAATAAATAAAAATCTGTCATAACAGAGCCCTCCAGCAGAATGACACGTGGCAGACACATTGTAACACTAGGCTCCAGGATCGGAGACTATTTAGTTCCCTGAGAGCCGATGCAGCTGTGCATTGTATTTGCTATTACCAATTGTGTTTTGATATATATCTTTGGGGTGGATGTTGCATCATGTCTGGTCACATAACTGACAGTGTAATGCTTGGATCATTAAAAGAAAAATTACTAAAATCTTGGTCTGCTTTTTTGCTGTTGATGCTCATCTTACTGTCCTTTTAAATCTGCCTTTTTCTCTTCTCTCTATGGTGACCAGACAGCAAGTGTGAAAAATCGGGATGGGGGTGAGGGGGTAATAGGAGCCTGTATAATTAAAAGATCTAAAAATTGGGACTGTCCCTATAAAATCAGGACATCCGGTCACCCTACTTCTCTCTGACTGCTGCCATGACTATGTCATGAAAGATACAGAAAACAATAATATATATTTGAAATCTCAGCTTGTCTCTCCCCTCAGGATGACTCTTGTGATGTGTCTGCTGACTTCATTGCCCTGCCCAGCATTGTTCATGTTTTACCCCATTATTTCAATTCTGTATTTTTCTGAAGTCACATATTCTCAAATAAACAAATAGGCTCTCTAAATAAAAATATGACCTGAACCCAATTAGTCATCCCTTCCTAAATCTCTATATCCATTAAGTCCTGTGCCTCTTTAATGAAAGTGCCTTCATGGCCTACCAGTTCATGCAGTTATGTATTTTAGTTATATGGTAAGCTGTTTGGGGCCATCTTTTCATTCTGGGTGTACACTGTCCAGCACGATGGGGCTCTGATCTCTGATTGTGGCCTTAAGAAATACATGGCATGGACGTCGGTTGGCTAGGAATTACTAGAGACCCTCAATTTGTATCACATAGGCCATGTCTGAGCCATCCACTGGTAATGAATTTTGGGCCAGTGTGTTTGGGTTCATCTAAGAAATAAAATTTTGTCTCTAAGACACAATTGTTTAAAAAAATGGAAATAATTGTTCTGAAATTTTTAATGTAAACCAGATCATTTGCAAATGTTCTTGAGAAACCTCCTTCATCACTTAATTTTTTAAAAATGGAAATGTGATAGAATCAATTTTATAGTATTTTAATGAATAAAAGTTATTAGCTTTCTTTGTCTCTCCCAATGTGAATTAGTTGCTTCCATAATTTATTCCAGGTTGTTGCTGGTTTTTTTAAAAAAAGAAGCCCGAGACTCATTTGGATTAAAAAAAAATAGTAATAGTAATACAGTGCATGTGAGACTTCTTTTTTCATCCTTTATCTTCACAAATGAAGGTATGATTTCCATTCTCACATGCAATTTTACAAGATGCGTTAGTATAAATCTACAGAAAAACAGATTTTTAACTGCAATACGAAAATAAGGAAATGTACTCTGTTCTTGAATCATCATTAATTTCTACAAAATGAATGCATAAAAAGCTTAATCTAAATACTGTTGCCACTGTACTTTAGTTATGGTATCATAGAGGATCAACATATCTTTCTTCTTTTCCTAATAACTTTCAGCATGATTGTATAATCAAATTTCCCTTTTTTTGTATGTGATATAGACAGTAACTTTCTTAATGTTTATGCAGACATTAAAATTAGCAAAAATGCCTTATGCTTTTTTAACTTGAGTCAGTCGCAGGGTTCACCATGTAATTCACTGATATAATGGTATAAAACGAGGCAATGCATCAGTTTTTTCTGCGACAGAGCCAAGTTCCAGCTGATGGTTTTCCCATGGAAGCATTTGCCAGTCTAACATAACCCTTTTGTTTATGATGATATTTCCAGAGTCTGCATTAGGGAAGGGCATTTCAAGAACCTGAAATGCTACCACTGGAGAGCTTCCCTAAAGGAAAACTGAATCAGGATTTCTGAAATGCAGAGGACTTCCTGCTAGAAGTATGATGTATGTTTACATTCTAGGATGCTTTTTTCATTACCAAAAATGTAAGCCTCAACAAATGATAGTTACTGCATGTTCTTAATGAATTTACTCTCTCTACTCTTGTTCTTTGTCTTCCAGTTTTCTGTCACTATTAGCAGGGAAAAGATTAATTATTGCTGCTAGTTTAAAACATCACTGATTAATTCCTAGCTTTCCTTTCTTCTCCTCGTTTAATATTTTCCATCCTCACTCATACTCTCATGGTGTATTTTTGTTTGCCAGATGTAGTAATGTAACACTGGGCAATGTCATGCCATAATTTCACAAATAGAACTCTCATTTGTCAGTGGGAGGCTTCCATTAAAAAAAAAAGTGATGACAAGATGCACTTATGGCTTGCAATTATCAAAGACTACTATAGTAACTCATTTTGGGGAGAGTGAAACAGTGCCTTGCAAAAAGGTGAGTGTGTATATAAGTGGGAAGGGACTACTGAAAAGAGTAAAGACAAGGTTATTTTATTTGGAGACAGGTGGACTTTAAAGAATGCACATTATGATGAAAATAAACTGCCAAGTGAAAGTACAGTTTATTTTCCTCAATGTGCAATTTCCATTCTTTAAAGTGTTGATGCCCTTTATTTTATATATTTAGATTTATGCAAATGCTAAAAATAGGGCTCCCATGTACATGGTCTAGGCACCCTTAACATCACTTAAAAATACATCAGAAATAATACCCTAAGTGTAGCAGTGCAATTTAAAATAAACAGCTGCCAATAAGCCAGGCCATTTTAAAACTCATTTCCCTCTTCCTCTGCAGCAATACCCCACCCTTACAATTCCCCTAGGAAAATAAAGATGAGCTTTGCAATGTGCCATGAAGGTCATCACATTTGAGCTATTTCAGACCAAAACAGGGAGTGAGTTTCAAAGGCCCACAAGGCTCTCTCCAAGAACATCCTGCCAGTAGCTCCATCCTGTTTATACCAATTGATCTGCAGCTTGAGTGGCTCTTCTGATCTCAACTGCAGCATTATGGAATACAGAGAGAGGCATTCTCTCTTTAGATCCTTTCTACACTTAAGGTTAAACCATGCTTGGACATTCTTGAAATTAAGGTGCTAACATGGTTGTCCTGGCCAATATAGAGAAACCTACTGGGACCATCTACATTAACAAAACTGTTCTGTCATGATGATGATGATGTCTTAAAAAAACATATTGTATTGTATATGTATGCAGAATAAACCTTGTTATAATCGTGTTACTGCACAGTTAGGATCTTTATACTGATTTGTAAAATAGTTTACAACCAAGGACATGCTGAATGGGGGCTTTTACAGGCTCCCGGGAATTCCTTGTTAAAATTTCACCGCCAAATTCAGTTCATATTCTTCACAAAGGGAAAATTATCTGAGTAGTATGGTATTCTATTTTGGTGGGTATGATAAAAGTTATACGTAGACTGTTCTGTGTGTTTACATTAGAGAAGGCAAGGTTAAAGACATGCATCTTGCATTTGAAATAGGAGATGATGATGTCTGGTGGTTCTTCGTTCCTGTCAGAGTTCATTCCATACTTGTATACCTGCCCCCAAAAAGTCTTTTTCTGCTGTATACATGTGGCAGTTCCAGTGTTCCTGAGGAGATGAATTATTGACTAGAGCTCTTGTCCCAAAATTTTAGGCAACCTTTTAGGTATCGTGGACCCAGACCATTTCAGCACCTTGAAGATAAGAACCATGACCTTGAATATGGCTCAATATTCTGTGGGAAGCCAGAGTTGAGAGCAGAGGACAGATTTAATGTGTTTGCGATAGCCTATTTGCTGAGGAAACGTGCTGTGTCTTTTTGTACTAGGACTAAGAGCTGACGGCATTATATCTGGGCATGAAGCCTTGTTGTAGTCCCACAGTATGTGTGTGTGGTGTATAATTGAGGCTAGGTCGGATCATCATCCATCAGAGTGAGATGGCATTTCCTAGCCAGCTTGAAATGGTAAAAAGCTTTATTTGAGGACACTGCTTTGTGAGAGCTTAGTGTCAGTGAGGAATCCGGGAGTTCTCATAAACTATGGACTGAATTGATCAATGGTGGGTGAATAATGACTTATCCCGGGTCTTGAAAGTATGTTGTTGCTTTTGGAATGGCCCAGATGGCATCAGATGCTAAAATTTTCCAAAATGCTTCTGGAAGTTGTAATGGACTTCACCATCCCAGAACACTCCCTCATGGCATTGTTGTCACTTACCATCCCAAAGCATCATCTTCTGGCATTGCTGTCTATCTCATGTAGTGGGATACATAGCCGATTGGCCAGATCCCTCTAGAGTCCTGCCCCTTTCAGGGCATTATTGTCCTACATAATGCCCTTCACCAATATTTAAAACACAAGTAGCAAACCATAAAGACTTCTGCCCCACAGTGGGTCTTCAGTTTCAGTATCTTCACCAATTGACATCAAAATTATAACACCAACTCATTTCTACCCCTATGGCTTTGGGATTTCAGTCTTTCTTCTGATTCCTCTTTATCCTCTGTCCTATTATCAGGACACTGACCTGCAAGGCCATTTCCCTTGGTTCCCATCCCACTTTCTAGGGCCCCACCACAGAAACTAATCCTGGTTCCTATAGCTTATTCTCTATTCCCTCCCCACCAATATCTCAGTCGCTTCACCCAGGAGAGGACTACCACCCTGCCTCTTCCTCAGGCCTTCTCAAGAGAAAACCCAGGGCCTTCGCACCCTTGGTATCCTCTTAATGTTGCTCTAAATGCCTTCCTTTATGGTAACTACCCAGCTCGTTCCCATCTAGGTATGTTCCTAATTGAGCCTGACACAGCCTCCAGGTAAAACAAGGTGAGCTAACTGGGCTCTCCAGTTCCTGTTAACCCTTCATTGGTCTGTGTTGGGTTTATATCCCATCACAGGAGAATACCCCTAAAAGATGCCAGCAATAGGTCCTCATCCCTGAGGACTTTGGTACTGCATATTATCAGTATACTTTTCAGGCAGTATAAATAGTTCCAAAAAAGTACACTTCACCTAGGTTTGTTTGCCAACTTCCATGGTTGGGAAAGAGAGTTTTTTGTTTAAATGGGAAAACAAATTAGTAGATTCCCCTGGCTCTTATCCTCCCTCTCTGCAAGGATACCCACTCTAGGACACAAACTTATCATAAGCTAGGAAGGAATTTTCCTTGTTTAAAATTGGTACCACATCACTGGTTTACTGTGTAATTTATCCTTGAGCACACTGGCCACAAAAACTGTTGGCTCTTTGCTGGAAAGAACTAGTATATATGCCACATATGGCGTGGTGATACCAATGTGACAAATTGCAGAGTCATCTGATAAATTGTATTTACATCCACCTTTGACCGTCTCACCTGCTCTCTGCCCACTAATCCATTTCCACTGGGATTTATTCTAACATTCCAAACCTTGGAGCAGCTTCAAACATCTGCTATTTAAAAAAAAATCAACCTATCAGGAAAAAAAATACCTTCTCGCCTCCCAGCGAAGAATTACCCGCACCTCAAAAATTATACTGGCCTAATTTGGGCCCCACAATGGGCAATAATCCACTCTACACCAGTGATACCTTGCGATCCACTAGTTCTAGGAATGGAAATGTTATACATTTTGGAAAGAGATTTTCAGCTTTCCAATGAGATGCACAACACTTGCTTCTAGCTCTGGGAGTGCTTGAGATATTAGACTTTAAAATTATGATAATTATAGGTATAAAACAATCTATTTTAGGTCACTTAGAAAAATTTCTTCCTTTTATGGTACTAAAGGAGCCAGAGTTTACAGGAGACGGGATTGATTTGAGTGGGAGAAGAGTTAAACCATCACTGAGCCCACTTGAAAATCCCACTCAGAGAATACACAATAATGTGGTATAGCTGTTTTATTGGTTTGAAAAGGGGATGCATTAAACATGAGTTGTGAAGCCATTAGAGAGTTATGCACATCATCTCAAACAAATTCCAATAAAACCTCGATATTACTCCACAACACCATATGCGTACACGCATACGCAAACACTCTGTCTCCCCCACCCCCACCTGCATTGCCATTAATGTCAGTGGGAGCAGCGTTAGGCGAACACAGAGCACTTTTGAAAATCTCACCTTCTAGTTATAGCCTGTTTTAAACTCTAAGTCAGACAGCACCTTAAACTGCAGTGCAGACACCTATACTGTTCTAGATTGATTTCTGGATTCACTCTTGATATTTCAATATATCAGCAATTATTTGTTGTTGTTAAATATTATCCAAAGACTGATTTTTAGAAAAAAGTAATTAGTAAATATCTGGATGACTAAAATTTAATTCATTTCCAGTAAGACAAATTAATTTATGGATGGTGCACTTAAGCCTCAGTTCAGCAAAGTGCTTAAACACATGCCTATATTTAAACTTGAAGTTAGGTATGTGCTTAAGTGCCTTGCTGAATCAAGATCCTACTTAGGATCCCACTGGCTTTTGAGCAAGTTTTTCAACATAAGATACAGACCATGCAGAGATAATTGTCTTACCTAGCCCCTGTTATAGCAAAAGGCCAGTCTTAAGGGGAGCATGAAACAAATGGCTGGATGAAGCAAAAATTGATGTTTACAGCTACATTTGAAAACTGACTTTATGAACTGTTTGCTTATTGCTACTGAGGAAACCTGCTAAATACAGAACTTCTAATATGAAAACATAAGAGCACCAGCAAATATGTGCAGTGCTTTGGAAAGGAAGCCCAATATTTGCTGTATGAAGAGCTGGCCAAGGAATATGCTGCAACAAGCTTTGCTTTACAATTACAGTATTTTTGGCTCCACTATCTTATTTGACTGTCAAAATTAATGTGATATCAATATGGAAATATTAAATGACCCTTTGCAAATATATAATATGTTTTTAAAATATATATGCTGTAGACCTACTTTCAACCTAAATTAGAGTTGTTTATCTAGTAGGGAATGTACTTGAATTCTAAATAATTATTTTCTCAGGAAAATAACCAGCTCAGATCCTCACAGAGAAATTTTGTAAAGGCATGATCACCTCCTGCTGTGCTGCATCACACTTTTAAATAAGTCTTGTCCAATTGTGTACATTCCTTTTAACTTTGTTAGCAATCGTGGGACATAGAGAAGTAAACAAAATCAAGCAATTTTAGCAGCATTTTAATGCCAAATGTTCACAATTAGTAGGAAAGGCCATTTTCCACAGTGAAATGTAGTTATTGTGAAAAATGACAAACTAATAGAATTGGAAACTGGAGTTCTCCATTTCTTGAGCTGATACAGTGTAGTGAGAAATAGTAGTTCTTCTTTGAGTGATGGTCCCTATGTGGATTCCAAACATTGGTGCACATGCGCATTATGCGCTGGAGCTGGAACTGTTCATAGTAGTGTCAGGTGACCTGCACGAGTGTCAGCCATGTGGCGCGTCTGAGGCTTTAAGAGGCTGTGCGAGTTGACACTGCTCCAGTCCCCTCTTACTACCACATGGCCAGAGTCAGAACTCCTGTTCCTCAGTGCTCTTAGCTTGCTAAGAAAAGTGCTTCTGTTTGTTGTTCATGTTTTTTTCATAGTTTTAGATGTTTGTTGTCCATTTGTTCATTGTCAGTTAGTTTATACTGTTGCGGCACAGAAAGCTTGTAAAGGACACATGGGCCTCTTCAGAGAGAGACTAGCATCGTTTATGAATCTAGGTTTTCTGGAAAGTTACCAACCAATGGTGAAATTCTTGTTAGTGAAAAAATCTTGCTCCAAGTCTTCCCTATCATTTAAACCAGTCTTTTTCAACCTTTTTGATATCTTGGACCAGCTTGCTGCCATCCTAAGCTATGTCAGGGAGATCTCAGGGACTGGCACTGGTCCATGGACAGTAATTGAAAAACACAGATTTAAACCCTGTTTTAGTGTAATACTTCGTACTTAAAAGGTGCACGGTTCCCTGCACAGGGATCTGAGTCAGTATGGGAAGGTCACTTCTACCCTCAAGATTTCATTGACCAGACATACCGCTTAAAATCACTTGTGTAGTTCATAAATCTTATCTTCAATGAGCATTGTCACAAGAGAATGTTTCAACCTGTTTATCAGCAGCATTTAATTTCTCCTCTGTTTTGAAATGGGTTTGGGGGTGGGAGGAGAATGGGGGATGAGAGGAGGGAAATAACTTTTATGTACTGAGGAAAAATTGTAACAGTGACAAAATATTTCCATTTATTTAGATTGTACAGGGCATTTTTTTCTGCACTCTTGCTTGCATCAATAAAGTGACTGCACCTTTTCTCTGTAGTGAGTTGCATTTCATTATAGGTTTTTTTTTTTTTTTCAAGGATAGGATTTTCTTAATACTGACAAAACCAGGGTGTAATTAACATGTATAGAAGATAATTTTCATAAACAAAGTGAAAGCTTATTATTTTTTTTGCTGTATTTGTCAAGGTGTTTTGTGTTTCTTTGCAACTGTTCTCTAATCCTTGCTCTGCGCCTTTCGTTAAGTAAAAAAACATCTGGGGTAGTGGTGAGAAAAAGATATTCCGACTCTTAATGTAGCCTGCTTAGCTGTTTTCTACTTAATTCTTAACTTTGGGAGGTTTATAATTTTATACTGTTCCAGTATATTGAAAATTGGCAATTCGTATCACTGTTGCATTTGAATATATACCTTTATGTTGTTCCCAAACACAAGAAATATTACTAAAACAATTTTTGATAATATCAAGGAGTAATTTGCTGAGTAGGTTTTCTTCTTTTTCTTTCAGTATAACCTAATACTACTTCTGTTCTTGGAAATCAGGAGAGACATTTAGCTATTCACTTAATTGTGTTTTTAATCTGTCATGTGGCACCAGAAGCAAGGAAACTTCACATTCTGCACTTTGCTAGTCAGCTTTAAAAACACATCAACAAGTACAGAGTATCAAATTCGCATGTCTGTTTTTCCATGGCAAGTAAGGGTTGCTCAGAGTGTATTTTGAAAGGGAAAACAGGGAGGAAGAACTGTTCTGAAAAGCAGTTACTTTAGCATTGAAGTTGTTGTGAATTGTTTTTTAATCACACCTTCTCTTGTTGATGTGGGCTACAGAAATGAGAAGTTACTTAGTGAAGGCTTCCTATCCTACTTTAAAACAGACAGCTAAGGTGAATTTAATTTAACTTTACTATAGGCTATTGACCAGCTCATTCATCTGGAGTTGCCTTTGTCCCCTATCCTGTTGTTCATTACAGTGTATTATGAAGGGTATGATAATTATTCTGTCTGAGGGACACGCAAAATGTTATTCTCTAACTCTGATTTCAAGGTCATTTTGCAGATCATGTGCTGAAAAAGCAAGACTAGACCTGTTTCCACTGGAAAACCAGGGGGAAATTGAGAAAGGACAAGAAAGAAAAACAGAATAAGTAGTGAACAACAAATGGAGAAAAGGAAACAGAGTGAAACAAATAAAATAAATGAAATAAAAACGGACAGGAAACTGAGAATTATTTTATTTCCTTAGCTTGGGGCCTGATCAAACTTCCATTGAAATCAATGTGAATCTTTTCATTTACTTTTGCTGGAGTTGGACCCCGCTCTTGCTTCCTAAATTGTATTTACCTTTAAACAGCTCAAATCTCTGTTAATGAAGGAGAGTGACGTGGAAGGTAATGGCAGAATATATTTACTGATGGAAATTGGATCAAATTGTGTGGATATGTCAATTCAAAAATCCTACTTTAAACAAACATCCTTGCTGGTAATCTGTTAACTAATTACAACTTTAAAAAATTAAAATCCAATTTAGTTTTTTACTGTTTATACTGCTTGGTCATTTTTTGACATTTCTCTCAACTTCAGGAGGGAGCACCAATGAATCTAGTTTCACTCTTCTTTATAATCTGTTTCACTTTCCGGTTCTCAATGCTGGAATGCTTGAGTTAGAAACCTTGCAGGAAGTACGTTGCTCTTTGGTTTTGGAAGAGCTTGTTTTTGCAAGATCTAAATTTAGGGCCACTTCTAGGATGACCAGAAAGCAAGTGTGAAAAATAGGGATGGGGTGGGGGTAATAGGAGCCCATATTAAAAAAAGCCCCAAATATCAGGACTGTCCCTATACAATCGGGACATCTGGTCACCCTAGCTACTTCTGAGGAGTTCGCCTTTAATGATTTGGCATGTTAATAGGATAGACATTTAAAAATATTTATGCTACAGTAAGAAATTTCCCCCCCTGAATTTTAAATCATGCTCAATTACAAAGCGTATGCTATGATATTTAAAAAAAAATTCAGCCAGAAGTTGTTTCTTGAGTGTTGCATAGTGTGGCCCTGGCAGAAGTGAATTGAGAGCTGTTATGACAACTGTATCTGGCATTTCCTGTTGGTTGAAATGTTGTTTTGCTTACTATGTTAATATTTAGTGTTATCATTGGCAAGGCAAACTTATCTAGAAAAATGTTGGTGCCAGTTTTACTGGTGAGATGGGATTACAGGCCATATAAATTCTCAGTTTCCTTTTTAAAAACTTAATCCATTTGTCCAACAGGAATGAATACAGCAGGACTGGAGGTTTTGAACTTCCCTCACATCTGGGTATAGCAATGTATTTTGACTCCAAGCACAATAAAACAACCCTACTTGCTGGTGGTATATGACATAATGACCCAAATATGTTTTAAAAAAATCATTTATTGCTGTACATAAACAGCTAAGTTAGCACAAGGGATGATAAAATAACACTGGTAATTCTTCCTTTAGCTGGGAACCATTGGTGGCCCATTAGGATTCCAGATGTAGCCATGTGTGCTTTTTCCATTTGTTTTCCAATGTCTAGTGCTTGGACCCTTGGTACCTTGGCTGTGGTTGTCAGGCATGTTGGCTTTTCAGCTTGAGGTCTTCCTGGAGAAACACACTGACCTAGCTAATAGCTATAAAGCAGCCTATTGTCTTGGGCCTGGTTTGTTGGGAATAGCCGGACTGAGGGCAGTCTCTTGTCAAAGGTCAAACACCAGCTTGACCAAGTTTTCTATAGTAAACACTTTCAACTGGACCTCAACCTCTCCTTAATTTTAACATAAAAAGTAAGAATGCAAAGTTAAAATTGCTTTTCAAAAGTACTGGATTCTGCAATAATTCACAACTCTTCAGAATACATTTGATTGTATTCAGGTGCATTATATTATAGAATATATTCTAATTATTTTATAAGAAAAAATATAAAACACTTAATAGAATACCAAGAGAAAAAAGAACAACCCAATAGAGAAGCTATTACTGTAATACTGGTGTATGTTTCATTGTGAAACCTTCAGTTTGTTTCATAGCTATTAGGAAGCAACAGTTATATTTGCCATCAGATATGTGAATCAAAACTGTTTTTTTTAAGGTATTGATATTATGATGGGGGTGTTAATTAAAAAAATTGGCACAAGCCTCAATCATCTTTTATGTAAAAAAAGAAATATTGAAAAAAAGAACTGTTGGAAATTTAAGGCCACATTCTTTAATCTTTTATGTTGGGTAGTGTGACATTACGCCCCATATCCTTTATAGAAATATTATGATATGAATATGGCATAACTAAGATGTCTTTTATACAAGATGGATCATGTGAGACATCGTTGGAAAGGTTATGATTTACTGAATGTGATTTTCCTATTTGTATGCATGTATCATTTCTGCACCTGAAGTTAGGAATATTGATTATGTAACAATTACAACTGTGTTTTCACCTGGGGAATGCCCACCAGACACTATACAATAAGCCTGGAATAGGCCATTACAGAGAACAATAGGATTTTGAAGATACACCTCTACCTCGATATAACGCTGTCCTCGGGAGCCAAAAAATCTTACCGCATTATAGGTGAAGCCACGTTATATTGAACTTGCTTTGATCCACTGGATGCGCAGCCTTGCTCCCCTCCCCCCCCGCCCCCCGGAACACTGCTTTACCGTGTTGTATCCAAATTCGTGTTATATCAGGTCGCGTTATATCAAGGTAGCGGTGTACTAATTTCCCTCCTTCCTGCGAAGTTTGCTGGGATGCAGCTTTGACTCTGCAGGATTATGTGATCATGTCATCTGGTATTGGATACTATCTTGGACTGCTGGTATTTTTCCATTAAGAAGGGTTGGGGAGTCAAACTGGGAAACAAAGGATTCCCACCATATGCAAATCCTATTTAAGGCTGGGAAGTGAGTTAATCTTGGTTCTTCTCCACCGCCTCCGCGCCCAAGAAGGAAGATGTCTGAAAACAAGAGTCAAAGGAACTAAGCTAGGGGGGACAGGGGCTGAGCCCAGGCAAGAAAGGTCTAGCCTGTGAAAGCAATACATAGAGATTTAAGCTACAAGCAGTGCAGTTTACCTTCAAGAAACTCTGCAACCTGCACAAAACATTTAGGGTGAGAATATTCTACTATTTACCGGTCAATTTAGTATATTATGCTTAGATTGTGTTTTTTGCTTTATTTGCTCAGTAATATGTTTTGATCTGTTTGCTATTCTTTATAATGACTTATAATTTACCTTTTGTAGTTAATTAACTAAACTTATATTTTGTTTATTCTAAAACCATTTTGTGTAATTAATAACCTGCGGGGGCAAAAAGCTGTGCATATCTTCCTCCACATTGAGGAAGCGGTTTGGATTTCATGTGCTTACACTGTATAGATTTCTGTACAGCACAAGACAATATAATTTTGGGTTTACACTCGAGAGGGTGTGTGTGCACCTGAGTGCTGAGTAATTCCCTAGCTGAAAGCCTTCCCATGCAGCACTGATTTCCATATCGGTGTCATTGTGCAGCTGGGTGTGTCCCTACCTGTGTGTGTGCAGGCAGCAAGACAGGGTTAGGGAGCCCAGGCTGGTGGAATGGGTGGGCTTAGTGGAACCCCAGTACATTAGTTGGGGTTCTGGAATGGGGGACAAACTGTCACAGGTAGCACTTGCTTAATTAGGGCCAGATTGTGAGCCATTTTACTCCCACTAGAGACTAATTACTGTCTTGAGTCACTAGGATTACTTGTACAAACAATTGTTTGCCTATGGGAGTAAGGGCTGGACAATCCAGTCCACATTAACTTCAGTGGCACTGGCTTATGTAATTGCTATTCTGCCTAAGTAACAGTAGCAGAATCTAAATAGAATGTGGGCCCTAATATGTTCAGTTGCCACCTAAAATGTATGTTTTCAATAGGATGGGTGGATCTGAGTCTTTTAATGAATATACACACTTTATTAGTGCATGCATCCAACGAAGTGGGTATTCACCCATGAAAGCTCATGCTCCAAAACTTCTGTTAGTCTATAAGGTGCCACAGGACTCTTTGCTACTTTAATAGAACTGAGCCAAAACTAAACCCTTTCATGTGGACAACCCTGATCTTTGTATATACTATATGTGGGTCTGAATTTATTAACCAAGGTCCATTTCTAATTCATGAACTGTGTGTTTCAAAGTTTTAGTGCATCATGGTACTATAGTACATTTATTGGTATTGAGGCTCTTTGGATCTCCTCAGTCCAGGGTTTTCTGGAGTTTGAACAAATCATGACCGGGCTGGGCCCAAGCTTTCCCATTACACTTGGAGTTACTCTTACTGAAGTCAATGGAGTTATGTTGGTGAAAGTAAAAGGAGATAAAAGGTGAATCAGGCCCAAGATATTCAGCAATAGTTGGACGCTTCCTAAAGAACTGGTGAGTCTGCCCTGTGGCCCCTTGAGAAGAAACCTTGTTACCATTTACATCCTTTCAAGTGCTCATCTAAGTTTGGTTTAAAGGAAGCAAATTCTTTCCTTTACGGATTGCTAGATATCATGCAGTTATATTCTGTTATAGCTATCAAAGTTCAAAAATAAAATAACTCTCTCTCTAGTTTTTTATAACTATATCTATACAGAGATAGATAGTTATATATAGTTGTATAGTTTTTTATGTGTACATAATACTTGGCACAAATAGCAAAGGGTATAATTCTTCATAGCATGGGTACATTGAGAGTGTGTGAGAGAGAAAATATGGGCTAATTGGTGGATGAAGTGACCATTTTCCTTAGAGCTTTGTGGCTTAAATTGTGTCTTAGTAGAGGAGATAGCTTATTGGCCTATACAGTTGCTCCTCAGTGAACACTTCAGAAACAAAATGGAGTTGTACGGGGATGAGCAAAGGGGAAACCAGTGGTGGGAGGGGCAGAGATGGAGAAGTAAAAGACCCAAACAGATGAGAATGTGGTCCAGGACCATGACCCCCGTATTACACTCACTTTCATACTTGTCTAACCTTGTGCGCAAGTAGCCCCATTGAACTCAAAGGGACTATTTGTGTAAAGTTACTCACAAGCATAAGTAATTGCAGGATCAGAGTTCATATCTGTACAGTCAGTCAGCACACTTTATTTTTGCCCAAAGCATTACTATTCTTTCAAACTGTATATCAAGCTGCTGACCCGTGGCCTTATTTCATTTGATATATGAAAACAGAGGATGGCCAGATTTGAAGTAATTAGTGTTACTCCACAGAAATCAATTTAAATCAGCTGAGGATCTTCCCCAGAATACAGTTGTAAGTGCTTTGGAAGCAAAGAGTTAACTGGAGATCAATTAGTATATTGTTATCTACAAAGATTCTGATATCATTACAGGAAAAACCTAGAGAAGGAAAAATTGACTGTAATTCAATATATTTTGAAATGGGTGACTGCAAGGTTGTAAACTGAGTGTGAAGAGCTGTTCAGGTGACTTGTGTGAATACTGGCTGTTGCAATTTATTATTATTTTATTAGTTTTTTCTGTAACCCTTTGGAGTACAGCTATCTATATACATTCTTCTAAATATGTGTTTGTTTGGCAGAAAAAATGCCATTGTTCTAAAATAAAGTACCTTAAGCTGTAAGCACAGATATAATGAACCCATTGTTATCTGGGTTTTACATACAATCCTGATTCATTGATAATTTTATTAGGGCTCTCAAGTGATTAAATAAATTAATTGTGATTAATCGCACTGTTAAACAATAATTGAATACCATTTATTTTTAGATGTTTTCTACATTTTCAAACATCGATTTCAATTACAACATAGAATACAAAGTGTACATTGCTCACTTTTTTTATTGCAAATATTTGCACTGTAAAAAAAGTATATTTCAGTTCACCCAATACAAGTACTGTAGTGCAATCTCCTTATAATGAAAGTTGAACTTACAAATGTAGAATTATGTACAAAAAAAACTGCATTCAAAAATAAAACAATGTAAAACTTTAGAACCTACAAGTCCACTCAGTCCTACTTCAGCCAGTTGCTCAGACAAACAAGTTTGGTTACAATTTGCAGGAGTTAATGCTGCCTGCATCCTGTTTACAATGTCACCTGAAAGTGAGACCAGGCATTCGCATGGCTCTGTTGTAGCTGGCATCGCAAGATATTTATGTGCCAGATGCACTGGAGATTCATATGTCCCATTGTGCTTCAATCACCATTCCAGAAGACATGAGTCCATGCTGATGACAGGTTCTGCTCAATAATGATCCAAAGCAGAGCGGACCGACACATATTCCTTTTCATCATCTGAGTAAGATGCCACCAGCAGAAGGTTTATTTTCTTTTTTGATGGTTTCGGGTCTGTAGTTTCCACTTCAGCATTTTGCTCTTCTAAGACATCTGAAACATTTTCCACACCTCGTCCCTCTCAGATTTTGGAAGGCACTTCAGATTCTTAAACCATGGGTTGAGTGCTGTATCTATCCTTAGAAATCTCACACTGATACCTTCTTTGCATTTTGTCAAATCTGCTGTGAAAGTGTTCTTAAAACGAGCGTATGCTGGGTCATCATCCAAGATTGCTATTACATGAAATATATGGCAGAATGCAGGTAAAACAGAACGGGAGACATACAATTCTCCTTCAAGGAGTTCAGTCAAATGAAATTAACACATTATTTTTTTAACAAGCATGATCAGCATGGATGCTTGTCCTCTGGATTGATGGCTGAAGCATTAAGGGGCATATGAATGTTTAGCCTATCTGGCACATATATACCTTGCAACGCTGGCTACAAAAGTGACATGAAAACACCTGTTCTCACTTTCTGGTGACATTGTAAATAAGAAGTCATCAGCTTTATCTCTTGTAAATGTAAACAAACTTGTTTATCTTAGCGATTGGCTGAACAAGAAGTAGGACTGAGTGGTCTTGTAGGCTCTAAAGTTTTACATTGTTTTGTTTTTGAGTGCAGTTATGTAACAACAACAAAACTACATTTGTAAGTTACACTTTCACAATAGAGAGATTTCACTACAGTACTTGTATGAAGTGAATTGAAAAATACTATTTCTTTTCATTTTTAGAGTGCAAATATTTGTAATAAAAAATATAAAGTGAGCACTGTACACTTTGTATTCTGTGTTGTAATAGAAATCAATATATTTGAAAATGTAGAAAAACATCCCAAAATATTTAATAAATTTCAGTTGGTATTCTGCTAACAGTGCGATTAATCATGATTACTTTTTTAGTTACAGTTAATTTTTTTCAGTTAATCGTGTGAGTTAACTGCAATTAATCAACGCCCTAAATTGTATTCGTTTTTTGTTTATAAAATCTTTATTTTCATGTATGAAAAATTTAAATAATATGTCAGACTTAAATAAAAGTACCATGGCTCTCGTTCTACTATCATATACATGGGAACAGCTGTTGGCATCCCATATATGCAATACTGTGTTAGTTCAGTGGTATGGCCTACAGCTAGTACCATGTGCTGCTGCTGTTCTGTCTACTTTCATATGCTATACAGGATTATGATAGTCAGATTGGAGACCTGCAGGTAAATACCATCTGGTTCATAAAGTGATTCTGGTGATTTAGTAAATAGCAAGTTTCCTCTGAATCTGTATTGAATCCGCCAATGCTCACTATAGTGTAAGAGGGCACTGTGCTACTGGAAGTACCATGCTTCAGGTAAGATGAAACGCTGAGGCCTATCATAAGTTCTTCTCTGAGCCCACCTCTATATTATCTGATCACTGCAAAAGTAAATTAGATTTGCATAGTGATGTAGATAGTGGACTTGATGGAGTTTTCTGTGTTCACACTTCCCAGATTCCAGAAAGCTCTGCTTGGAGCATATTTACAATCTTTAAAAAAAAAAATACAGAAAACATATTTATTAAAAAAAAAGAAGAGGTTCTTGCACTGTGTGTAAAAGTGGTCAGTTTGGAGTAAGTCTCATCCCCTTTGCTAACTCATTCCATACCTGAGCTGCTTCAACCAAGAACCTTTTGTCTTCAGTCTTGTACTTCATCCTGTTCTGGTAGCTATATTGTGCCAGAGGAACTAATCTGTCTTAGCATGTCCTGGCCTGAAATCTCTCTGGGTCCTGATGATGTTGGAAAGTAGGATTGAGGCTACTTCCAGTTGGCAATTAAAGTGGTCTGGGAGCCAGTGGAGGTTGCAGGGTGCGTCAGGGTGATCTGTCTCCGTAGGTGCTAAGATGATCCTTGAGGAGATGGGCTGCTGAAATCTACCCAAGCTGGAGCCTCTCTCTGCCTTACTTCTGCCCCAGACACAGTGAGTTACAGTGACCAGTCTGGAGAGGGTGAACGTCTGGATCATTGTGGTCAGTTTCTCATGTGAGACAAAAGAACTAAGTCACCTAGATAATTGAAGGTGGAAGAAGGCATATTTGCCAGTCTGCACTGTCTGCTCATCCAGGGTTGGTGGTGAGACCCCCCTTCCCGCCAAGACCTTGAGGATTCATACCACTCTAAAGCATTTCCCTCTCTTGACTAGCATTGCTTTTGCCTTGCCTGAACTGAGTCTGAGCCAACTGCTCTTCATCTAGATATTGTTTTGTAGTAGACTTTGGGACATTTCAGTGACTGTGTTGGCTGCATCTTTAGAAACTGAGGTTGACATTGGCAAATTGTGTATATAATTTTCTATATTAGTATGTGTAAAAACAAAACCCAAGAAACAAACAATCCCGACGTGATCCTTCAGGGTGAAAGGCACCACATAAATATATCAGAACAAAAATATTAACTGTATATTACATTAGTAGTTAAAGCAATTATTCTTACTTTTTATTACATTTGTGTTTCTATTCACTTCAAATTTGAATGTCCTAATCTCATAAAGGAATCAGAAATATGTAGGGATATAACAGTGGCATGAGTTCCTCTGCATTAGACTGGCACTACATTAGTTTCCTTGAGGAAAGATATATATTTTAAAGAGCTAACATGGCCACTTTATTTTTATTAGTAGCATAAGGCAAAATCTTCTTGATTCAGTTTATGTGCATTGCCAATCAATTTCTAAGCAAAAGTGAAATATATTTATTAATTGATGTGTAATGCAAAAGTAGTGTTTTTTAAAAGCAATAGAGATGAGATTCTATGTAAAATATTGCATAAAGGAGCATGGGTACTGCAGACTCTGCTAGCTGTTTTCTGTGCTAGCTATTCATTATATAGATTCTACAACATTTCTGCACAAACCTGATTTTAGATATTTTCATGCACAGCAGGATATTATTGTTGGGCCCAATCCTTGTCCAAGAAGCTGCACTAGATACAGGGCCTTGGAGTATAGGGGGGCAAAGATGTCTATAATCCACCTTTTACGTGCCCTTCCTCCTGATTCTGAGGTCAGTTTGGCCCTCAGCACAATGTAGAATATTTGAAAGCTGCTCTAAATTACACTCAACTGCAATGCTCCCAAAGGGCCATTTAAAGAGCTGAGGATTGCCAGACCACAGCAGTGTTCCAGCCATGCCCCATTACTCTAGGCTGTGAGAGGGATGGCATCAGGTTGGCGGAGTCAGCTCTTCATAACTGAAATATTCTCTTATGTAGAAGAATCCTCATCTGGCAATTTAGACCAGCTTTGGCTGCTTTGTGATGCCCGTCATACAAAGCAGATTGAAAAGAGGCAGGATGTGGCCCTTAGGTACAGGGGCCACAGTTGATATATGGCCAATTTTGCCTTTCTGTTGATATGGTTGCCTCAGTATTTGCAGTAGTCCTATAGTATATCTGTTGAGGCATCTTGATTTGAGGTGCATGGAGTGTTCCTTTTGGCAGAGGGGACTAGGTGGTGGGATAGAATAGTCCCTGCCGCAAAGACCCTGGGATGGTGAAGCTTGAGGAGAAACCTTAGGCTGATGTTTGTTTTGTTGTTGATTAAGTGACTAATAAAGCCAAACTATAAAAATGGCTAAGTCTAGATTATAGTCAGTGTGTGAAGCAGCTGGAAAGCTGCTCCTGAGGGGTGGCTGAGGATTCTCCTGATGCAAGGGAATCTCTCAAGCAGCATGAAGCTGAAAGAGCCAGCTGTAAGTCATCTGCCTTTAATTCCTGTTTGGGGCATGTTAGGGACAGGGTTGGAGCTCACTGTGCTCTGGCTGATTCTCTGCTGGTAGAAATGTCTGTTAGGTTGCCTAAGTGATATTGGTGTAATTTTCAGGCTCAGGAGATAGGAAAGGTGGCTTAGTCATATTTTCATCTTTCCCTTCCCCTTTGCCTCAGCTGCATCAAGAATGAGGCCCAATCCTGCTTTGAACTGAGGAAATTCACCTGCTTCCAATGGGTTTGTCTATATCCATTCAGTGTGGGTTTTTTTGGCTGGGGGCTCCTGTCCATTACAGTTTATACTCCGGGTACCTGTATGGCCCTCATCCTGCATATATTTAAACAGCCTGTATCTGGGAATCTCTCTGACAATGAGAATCATGCAGAAAGGGTTTCAGATTGATTGATTACCATTCTCCTCCTTGTGCTTGGATATTAAAAAAAAAAAAAAAAGAAAAGATAATTTGTAGCCATGTATATTTTTAAAAGCAAAGTAATGGCTCACTTTGATGCTATTTTAGCTTGAATTTGTGTCTAATCCTTTTCAGATTCTGTTCTTCATTGGGATGTTTGCATGGAACAATTTACTACAACTGAATGTGTACAATGTTTAAAAGATGTTTCCTTTGTTGTCTGCAGGTATACACTAATTACCAGAATTATTAGACTGCAACATTTGTATATGAAAATTGTACTTTTCTTCTATTGTGTTTGGTTTGAGCAGGATTATTAGCATTTCTCAAAGTTAAGAAAATATTGCAATACTGGAAATAAAACAATCATTATCTGCTGGACATGGTAAGCATACTCCTAATATGTACATTCATAATCAGTCCTCTGACCATTTCAGCCTCCAAGTCAGATTTCTGTATATTAATTTACTGATGTTGATTCACTGTTTGCCAAGAGCTGACCTGAAATCACCCAAATAATTTTATTTGAAACTTTTGATTGGTCTTAAACTGAAGCCTCAGAAAGATAAGCACTTCAGTTTGTAGCACTTTACTGGGATTATATTATAGTTATTAAAATATTTCTTGGTATTATTTTCTTGGGCTTTAAATTAAAGATTCAGTCTAGCAACGTACAGTAATTGGTACTGACTCAGAAATTGCAGCCAATATGAGAATGGGAGCCAATTTTTTTTGTTAGCTTTCCAGAATTGAAATTGTCGTACGGTGCACTTAGAACACACATGGTGTCTCTTTACTATTCAGTCATTTAAAAAAGATGCTTCAGCCTTTTAAACAGTTTCATATACTTGTGCACTGTATGGTGTCCAACAGGCGAGTCAATAAAATAAAATAAAATAGTATTTTAATTACCAGCACAGCCAGAATGTTGATTGTAGGTAATAAAAGTGCTAAACTAATCATACTGTAGTAACTCCTGAAACAAAGATGGAGTTTGGAATTATTTGAATGACCTAATTTACTTTAAATTGCTCTAACATTTAACATATTTTCTTTAAAGAATGGTTCTCTAACTCTGGACATTTAAGTTTAGCACCTCTTTATTTTTTATTACTGTTGGCACGCAAAGCCTGTAAAAAACTTTCTAGTGTATAAATGATATATTGTAAGAATGATAGTGTTGTTTTTCTTCAAAATTAAGGTTGAAAGTAGCTATTTAATGACTAGGTGACTAAGCCCAGATAGTGTATCATTGGCTACATTTCTTTAAAATGTTGTTGTTTATATATATTGCTTAAAAACAAAATTTGAGTGACTTAGCCGTTTAGAATCAAAATATCATTTCCTCAGTATTGATACATAACACTTAATTACTCTAACTTATTACAACAATATAATTATGTGTTGGAATACTAAAGAAATTGACATTTAAAAAGTTTAGAGATATGTTTTTAGAAGACTGCATTTCTGCAATTTTTTTATGCAGTGGAATTTCTGATGCTACAGTAAATAAAGAAGTTGGATGATTTTTATATGATATCATATTTCACTAATACAGAACAACCTTGAACCACACTAGCGCAATAATTACCTAACCTAAATCAGAAACAAACTCTGCCAAACAGCTGTTTTCACTTTGTTAGGAGATCCATTTGATTTACTCTCTTGGTCAACTTTCATTACTGTAGAATACAAAATTTTACTTGAGTTTTTAACCCTGAATTCCCAGTCTTGTTTGCTGCCTGCTATAAAATTATGTGCTTGAACTGTCACAGTCATTCAACATGCCAGGGAGCTACTTCTGAGTTTTATGTCAATGCTATTTTCATGAGAGTTCGAAGTTTCAGTGCAGGTAGAATGAATCCCCAAACCCATTTCCACATCCACCTTTTCCCTCACCCTCTGAAAACTAAGAAAAAGAAAAGAAAAATCGGTTTGCAGATGTTGATAAGTCACTATTTGAATATGTTTACTGAACGGATGGGCCAAAACCGGAATCTTGAATCTAAACCACTTTAAATGTTGGGGTTGTGACACTTCCCAAGGGTATCCAGAGTGTGAGGCATCATCTCATCATCACCTGCCCTTAGTATGACGCTGTCTTTCTTGTCTGTGCCTGCTGTGGATCAGCTCCCTGAAACCACCAGCCTCTGGCAACTATCTTCCAGGCCTCTGCAGGTATCATTGTCTCTGTACAGTTTAGTGATAGGCACACACCAACCCCAGAATCCTTCAAGCATTCCCTGTAGTGCCCAGCCCCATATCCACTGAACACTCATAGAATTACCAAGCCCACTGTTCCCAAGGCAACAGTGTACTGCAGCTTATTAGTTATACCTAAGAACACAGCTCTGTTGAACACACAGCACTTAGATATATTTATAGTGAAAAGAAGAATAAGTTAATTACCAAAGAACAGAGATTCAAGTAATACTGAGAAAGAATATTAGAAAGAAAGGTTACACATTAAACAAAATCATAACACACTTTCTAGAGACTAAATTTAGGAGAATACCTTGTTGTTATCTCCTACAAGAAGATTTACCCATAGGTCTTCCTCAGCATTTTCAATTAGCTTGTTTGAGACCCCTTCTCATAAGATCAAGCCTGCTGACAGCTTGTGCTCACAGATTGAAGGTGTACCTAGTGGTTCATCTGTAACCCAAATACAGTTCCAAAATTCATTTCATTTATTATGTTACCCCTAAAAAAGATAACTGCGACTGTTTACCTCTTCCTGTTAATTTCCGCTTTGAAGATTTCACAATCCTTCATTAGCATTTGGCTCACACTTGTGAGTGGAGGCTCACTGTGAACCCTACAATACTTAATTAACATGTAAAAAGACAGATAAACATTTCTTGTCTGAAGGAAAACCTGCTTTTCACCTTTGCTGATGACCAGACCTTAGATACAGATCCTATGAACATATTTTTTCAGTGTCTATTCATAACTTTGTACACAATACCCATACATGTGTTTTGCAATGGTATTGATGACCAGTGTGACACAGGCTTTTATTAGAGATCTGATATGATACCTTTTGGTGAACCAGATTGTACATACCAGACCCGAAGGGTTTTTGTAACCCTCATGCACCCTTTATTCCCTCTACCACTTGACGTTAAGAGGTCCCTGGATCATAGGATTATTCAAATTTAGCTGCTCATATTTGAACCTACTCTTGTGGTTTTCAATCCACAACCATAATGGGTCAACATTCTAATTTCAGTTTGGATGCAGCCAAAAATCTTACAAGATCACCATAAAAGATAACAGATAGCATGAACTTTCCACCATGTTTAACTGAAATTTCACAAGAATTTGGTGCTGTTAAATATGACCCTGAACATTGACCCTTATTCAGCCTCTACCCCAAACCTTAACCTAAACAAGATCTGGATCCAAACATGGCCTCTTTTGCCTTTTGATAATCTACCACAAAATCAAAATGACCACTGCATTTTGGCATTCCTAGTGGAGTATCTTTATTTGAATTAAGTGTTGTTGGTAGGAGAATACAAAGAAATAAAACATTCTGTTGTTGTTTTTACTTTGGGATTTATGAACATGATTCCTGACTCTTATGGATTCCAAGATTATATGTAATGGTAACCAGAATCTCTAGATCATTGTTGTTGTACTTATAGTGTAATGCAGTGATCCATAACCTTATTACCCAGATGGGCCACATAAACCTAAGCAGACTCTTGGGTGGGCCAAACAGATTCTACATATTTTAATAAGATTTAAAGTCACCTGTATTTATTTATATTTTACATTCAGCTTGTTTCATATATATTTAGATAGGTTGTTTCTATGTACAGTATTATCTGTTTACACATGAGTGTAAAATAAAATGATGTAAACAGGACAACAAAATGCTAATGAATCATCCATTAGTAGTATTGTGCTGAAGCAGGCCCTGGGCATTATGAAATAGTCTCGTGGGCCATGTACAGCCTGTGGGCCGTAGGTTAGGCACCCTTAGTGTAATGTATTCTATCCCCTCTCACCAAAGCTAATGGCAGCATTAGGCACCTGCAACCCATGCAATCACAGGGGGCCCCAAGGCCGTGAGGGGCATGGGGGTCCCCTGACATGGGGTCTCAGTTACAAGTGAAATGCAACCCCTGCCCAGCATGGTGAGGCAGTGATGCATACCCGGCCCAGTGTGATGGATAGCCACTCCAGTAAGAGTTTGGGAATGGAGTTTTGCAGGGGGCCACCACAGGACAAACACTGCCACCGAAAAGCAGAACGTTCCACATGATTTCTTCCAGTTAGCTACACACCCCACTGTCACACATGTAGCATGGAAGTTCAGTAAACATCCTAGTTCTAATTTGGAAAAAAATGGACATTCTAGGACGTAAAAAGAATTCTAGGTCTCAGGTTTGAAAGCAAAATAAATTTTGGCATTGTACTTCGTTTCTGAAGCTAGTGTTTCAGTCTGCAGAGTCAAGATGACTTCTGATAAGGTGGTGATTATTATTATTATAATAGTGCTTCTGTTGTTTTAATCTGCTTTCTGTTATAATATTCTAAATGCATCCACTAGGAAGGCAGACATAGTAAAGGGAAACTGCCAAGTACATCTCCTCGAATAGTTTTTTAATTTGGTTTTACACTCAATTGTTTATAATGTACTTAAACTTGAAAATAGCACTTCTCTGCTTTCTGATTTTCACTTTTCCATTTGGTAAATGTGAATTGCATGTGTTCCTTATGGAGCACACCCAGCAAAGCTGTACTCTGTTTACTTCCTTATTTGTGTTCCAGCATACTGGGTGAAGTCAGCATCTCTTCAGGAAGAGGAGCATTTTAACTTGTGCTCACTCTCTTGGCAGCTTGTCTCTGCAGCTGTGAAGCACTAAATATCAATACTGTAGCACTTACATAACACTTCTCAGCTTCAAAGTTCTTTCCAAGCTTTAATCAATTAAATTTTGTAATGCCCTACTGAGGTACCTAAGCACTTCCCCAGGTCATCAAAATGTAACTATAGCCCTTGTAATACATCTATGAGACCTACTTTTATCAGATATAAATATGCCAGTTATGGACATCAAAATTACCAACTTACCTACATCAGGACTTTTCAGCCAATGGGGCTGGTAAAAGTATAATTTGCAGGCCAAAAGAGAGTTTAAAGAGCTATTAGCAACAAACACAAAAACTAAGAGCAAAAATTTAATTTTTTTTAATGCCTGGACAATTGAGGGGTTAAAGGAGCACTCACAGAAGACAAAGCTGTTGTAGAGAAGTTAAATGAATTATTTACATCAGTCTTCACTATCAGAGAGATTCCCAAACCTGAGCCATTCCTTTTAGGTGACAAATCTGAAAAACAATCCTGGACTGAAATGTCAATAGAAGAGGTTTGGAACAAACTGATCAATTAAACAGTAATAACTTACCAGGGTCAGATGGTATTCACTCAAGAGTTCTGAAGGAACTCAGATATGAAATTGCATAAGTACTAAGTCCAAAGCAGACTGCGAAGAGCTATAAAGGGATGCTACAAAACTGGGTGACTGGGAAACAAAATGGCAGATAAATGCAAAGTAATACACATTGAAAAACATCATCCTAGCTATACATACAAAATGATGAGTTTTAAATTAGCTGTTACTACGCAAGAAAGAGATCTTGGAGTCATTGTGGATAGTTCTCTGAAAACACTGGCTCAATATTCAGGAGCAGTAAAAAAAACTAACTATGTTAGGAACCATTAGGAAAGGGAGAGAAAATAAGACAAAATCTCATAATGTCACTATATAAATCCATGATATGTCCATGCCTTGAATACTGTGTGCAGTTCTGGTCACCCCATCTCAAAAAAGATATATTAGAATTGGAAAAAGTACAGAGGCAGCTGTTTAAAACAAATATAAGGAAGTACTACTTCACACAACACATAGTCAACCTGTGAAATTTGTTGCTTGGGGATGTTCTGAAGGCCAAAAGGTATAACTGGGTTCAAAAAAGAATTGGATAATTATATGGAGGATCAATGGCTATTGATCAAGATGCTCTGGGTGTCACTAAATCTCTGACTGCTAGAAGCTGGGACTGGACAGTGAATGGATCGCTCGATAAATTGCCCTGTTCTGTTCACTCCTTCTGAAGCATCTGGCACTAGCCACTGTCAGAAGAGAGGCTACTGGACTGGATGGACCATTGGTGTGACCCAGTATGGGCATTTTTGTATTCTTAGAGGAATAACTTATTTCTGAGTTTAAGTGGCCAGCTCAAAACTTCTTCATGACAGCCATCAATACAGAAAAGATGTAACTGGTTCTTACACCCTATTTTCTCACAAAGTATATGGAGCTGACTTGATTTGATAAAATGTACCAGTTTTACAGCATCTGATTATGCTGTGCTTAACTGAAGAGGCAATTACTTTGCTGCAAGTGCTTTTTGTGCACAATGTAATGAACCCACTATATTTAAGGATGGACAGTTTCAGTTCGAGTGATAAGGCCTTTCTCTCCCCCCACCCATATCTTCTGCACTATTAGTACAGATAAACTAATGCCATTCCCAGTGGTTTTTGGTTTCCTTCTTTAAAAAATCAAAATTTAAATCCTTGCTCCCAGGAAAATTTGAAGGGATTGGTCTACATGATAACAATACTATAATTTATTAACAAAAAACAAAGCAATAAGTTCTGTTTGTACAGCAACATCAGGAAATTCATCATGGTGCAGTGGACATTTCTTTGCTTAACATTGAACCGCAAGAATGATTTCATCCATCTGGCATATGACAGTGATCTTGAAAATTGGGAACATTTTCACTATATCTATTTTTTTTTCTTTTGTGCATGTGTGTGAGACATAATTTCAGCAGCTTCAGTAATGGATAGTAAGATTAGTTCCT